>NC_064632.1:581908167-583383792 GCF_023864275.1 Schistocerca cancellata | reverse complement strand
ATTATACCGTACATCTTGTCATTTCTTTCTGCAACAGCATTTTGTTCCAAATATCTGGCAAGAAAAGCAAAGATTCATAAGACAGAAGTAAACGTAGGGTGAAGTGCACTACCTTACTCTTGCTATAGCCACCATATAACTTAATGCACAAAAATTTGGCTTCATCGAAGTGACACATGTAATAATTATGAGGTAAGGTAAAACACCTTTCACATGTAAGGTTAATTGATCATTTTATATCACACGATTTGCTATCAAATGTACAGTTCGGCTTTGGAAGTTGTTTGACAACTGAAAATGCTATATTCTCTTTTCTCTGTGAGGTACTGGATGGGCTAAACAAAAAGTTTCGAACGCTTGGCGTATTTTTTTGATTTAACAAAGGCATTTGACTGTGTTGATCTCACAATATTGCTCCAGAAGTTGGACCATTACGGAATAAGGGGAGTAGCTCACAATTGGTTCACTTCTTACTTTAGCAACAGGCAGCAGAAGGTCATTATTCACAATGCTGATAACGGCTGTGATGTGGGATCTGAGTGGGGTACTGTCAAGTGGGGAGTGCCCCAGGGATCAGTGTTGGGGCCACTCCTGTTCCTTATTTATATAAATGATATGCCCTCTAGTATTATGGGTAACTAGAATATTTCTGTTTGCTGATGACACTAGCTTGGTAGTAAAGGATGTTGTGTGCAATATTGACTCGGTTTCAAGTAGTGCAGTACATGACCTCAGTTCATGGCTTGTAAAAAATAAACTTATGTTAAATCACAGTAAGACTGAGTTTTTACAGTTTCTAACACACAATTCAACAAAACCTGACATTTTAATCTCACAGAACGGGCATATGATTAGTGAAACTCAACAGTTCAAATTCCTAGGTGTTCAGATAGGTAGTAAGCTGTCGTGGAAAGCCCACGTTCAGGAAAACTCCATGAGAATTTTTGTTCTTAAGGGACTTAATTATTTTGACATTGGCCTCTCAATATGTATATTCCTTATTGTCGTTTCTTGTTACCAATATTAGTTTATTTCCAACAATAAGCAGCTTTCACTCGGTTAATACTCGGCAGAAATCAAACCTCCATTTGGATCGGACTTCCCTAACTCTTGTGCAAAAAGGTGTGCAGTATACTGCTGTATTCATTTTCAATAAGCTGCCACTCGAATTCAAAAATCTTAGCAGTAATCCACGCGCTTTCAAATCGAAACTGAAGAGTTTCCTCATGGGTCTCTCCTTCTATTCTGTCGAGGAGTTCCTTGAAAAATTAAGCTGATTCTCATTGTATTGCTGATAGCATTGCTTAAACTTATGGACTGATTTTATTTTAGGTTCATGAACATTTATTTTTATCTGTTATTACTTTTATGTTGTAAGTTCATGTACTGACACGTTCCATGACCTTGGAGATTTGCTCCTCAATTTGGTCCTACAGAACTTGACATGTAAATAAATAAATAAATAAATAAATAAAACAAATTTCACAGCTGTAACTAATTACACTCTAGTTTTCTAACATAAATACTGTCCGCATATTTAGTAGCAGATTATTTCTCTTCACTGGCTACAAAAATTACACAGAATAATTCAAAAGCTAAAAGTAATATATTCATAACAATGGACTGTAGTATCAGTGACATAGTAAAAAAGTAAAGAGAAAATATTAATAAAACAACAACTCAAGATTAGCTCGCTCACAGTTAGTGCTTTAGGAGATTAACAAACGTGTGATATGCACCTCACTGCACCACTGAAGTTTGAAGTATTGTTTTTATTGAAAGAGTTATAACAATATCAAACCACTTGCATGTCATGTAAGAGCTTAATACACTGAAAATAAAAGCAAAACAATATAAAATGTAGAGAGAAGGGCAATGGTAAATCAAGAGACAAAATTATCTTAGTAATTATAGATAATGAGCAAACAGTACATGATGCCAAACATATAACAAACCTCTTTAACAATCACTTTCTAAATGTAAACGAGAAACTGGGGACAGTCAGCTCAAAATAAAAAGCATTGCAGTAGACGTGATAGTCAGCACCACAAGCATTCAATCAATTTGAGATCACTTCCAATTAAACCAGAAAAATAATTAAGTCCCTTAAGAACAAAAATTCTCATGGAGTAATAACATTTCAAGCAGAATACTAAAGTTGTATTCTTCTGATATAGCTATTGTGGTCAGCTGTGCCTTTTATACATAATAATGTATCTTTCTAGACAGATAAAAGTAACACATTGTTAGAATTTTATTTCAGCAAGCATTAGGAAAAGTATTAGTAAGTACCTAATTGTTTGACTGTTAATCTCCTCCTCTAAAGTTTTGGAAGAGATAATGCATTTAATCTATGAGCATACTTGCAAATAGAAAATTCTGGGTCAGTCACAATTTGAATTGTAGAAGGGCTTCTCCACTGAACATGATATTTACTATTTCACTGACAGTGTATTAAAATATGTGAATGACAAGATTTCACCTACTGCAATTTTTTGTCTGAGGCATCTGACAGTGCAAATAAATTTTAGTTTGGAGAAACTTACAACTCTATAGCTTTTGAGATATAATGAGTAAGTGGATCACTTAATATTTAACTGATAGAAAGCCAAGTGTTACGTTGTACTGGACCACTGTCGTTCTTGCTACATATGAATAACATTCCACCTTACACTGATAAAGCAGAAATTGTGATCTTTGCTGATTATAAAAGCATCATAATCAAGGGTACACAGTACATTCAGTTTTAAGCAAGGCAAGGTATATCATAATCAACAACAATACAGCACGTGAGGAAGAAAATGTGTAAAACTGATTTTTCAAAATTCTAATTTGTGCATAATGATTAGCACTAAAGTGAAAAGGCAGCTGGAACAAGTAGGAAGATTTACATGTTTGGGAAGTTAGATAAAGATGCAATAGTGCCACACCTCAAATAGACACTCAAAACATTTACCCAGGGGCAAGAACATGTAGAAGAACTGTGGCTAAAGTTTAAAAGAATAGTTGACCAAACACTGGACAGTTTGTACAGAGTACATAGCTAACGACGGGTGGGACCCTCCAGGGTATTCAGTCACTTCTAAAGAAACAATGACCTCTGCACGATATGTGAAAGACAAAGCGCACAGCTGTGGAGAGATGCTGAATGAAATGCATTTAGCTGTGAAGAGGACAAAGCATGAAACATTAAATGACTATGATAGCAGAATCTTATGGAAAGATCTCTCACAAAATGTCGGAACCCAAAGAAATTCTGCTCATATGCAAATTTTAAAAGTGTCCAAACACTCATGGATGACACAGAAACTGAGATGGAGGGTAGTAAAACAAAAGCAGAAATACTGAAATCAGTTTTCAAATGTTCTTTTACTAGGAAAGTCACAGATGTACAATCTCATTGCCAACGCAAAGATGAGTGACATAGATGTTAGTGTCAGCAGCATTGAGAAACAGCCAAAATTGGTATAATTAACGTAGACTCCAGGGTCCAATAGAAACCCTGTCAGATTTAATATAGAATCTGCAGCAAAGTTGTTCCTATTTAAACCACAATAACTCGCAGATCCCTTGAACAAAAAATTGTGCACAGCGTTTGGAAAAAAACCACAGGTCACACCAATCTTCAAAAAGGGTAACAGAAGTGATCCAGAAAAAATAACGTCCTTCAAGCTGACCATCACGGATTCCAAAAATACTGATCGTACAAGACCCAACACGGGCTTTTTTCTTATGGCATCCCGAGAAAAGGCATATGACTTGGTAACATAGCAATGTATATTAATGTAAGTACAATTATACACAGTATCAAACAAAATTTATGACTAGGTTGAGGGTTTCTTGCTATGGAGGATGCAGCATGCTATCTTTTGTAGAGATTCATATGGAGAGTTATAAAAAAAAAGTAGAAGTAACAGTGGGCGTATCACAGGTTAGTGTGTTGGGGCCCTTCTTGTTCATGTTGTGTATTACAGACTAGACATATAATATTAATAGCAACCTCAGACATTTTGAACACAATGCAGTTACCTACAATGAAGTACTGTCTGAAATAGCTGTGTAAATAGTCTGTCTATCTTGAATAAGGTTTGAAAGAAGTGTACAGATTGATAACTAGCTTTAAATATACAGAAATTATGCACTTTGCAACCCATAAAAGCTTAATATCCTATTGTTACAGTATCAATGATTCACATTTAGAATCAGTCAACTTCTACAAATATCTGGATGTGACTGTTTTCGGGATATGAAATGGAATAGTCCCATAATTTCAATTGGGAGTACAGTATTGGCAGACTTGGCTCGATCAACAGGATACTAGGGAAATGCAGTCAGTCTACAAAGGAGACAGCTTACGAATTATTTGTGTGTCCTATCTTAGAAAATTGCTCTCGAGTGTGGAATCTATGTCAGATTGGACACATGGAACATTTGTCAAAAAACCTGAATTGGCAGACTCAGAAAGATAGACATAAATTATCCTGCAAAAATCTGCTCACAAACTTTCAAGAACCAGTATTAAGTGAAAAATCTAGAGATATACTTGACACCCATACATAATGACGACAATAATTATATCTTACGCTGGGTGCACAACAACGTCTTAAGCACCACTCCCAGATCCATAGACATCGTTCCTGTAGAGTCTGTGATGACAAAATTAGACTAACTGTGGTATGCAGAGGCATTTACATAGTCATTCTTCCCATGTTTCATATGTAACTGGAATGAGAAAAAACCCTAACATGTGCTACCATGCTGAGTACTCTCTACCTACACTTCACAGCAGTTTGCAGAGCATGGAATTCACACATTACGGATCCTGCCAAATGCTTGACTATAGTAACATTTTCTCATGTCTGTTTGCTGACTTTGTGATGAAAAGATTACAAAATTAGCTTAATTTGTATATGTCAATTCACTGATATAATACGGAATAATTTTCTGGAGCAATTCTACATAGAAACACAAGGAATTCATTGTACAGCAATGTGCAATGTGCCATCTAGTTACAATCCTGAACTTATATGTCACAAACTGTTTCACAAAAACAGGCAGTGCTACTAGCAACTGCTTCACAATACATTTATTCTTTTTTGAAGTTTGTTGTTAACAATCTGGCACTATTTGAAAACAATTTTAGGTTCATAAATATAACACATCAAACAAAAATAGCCTCCACTATTCGCACCTTAGTCACATAAAGTAAGCAGCCATAAAAATCTATGACAACTCCCTTGTGAATAAAAGGTGACGGCAAATAGTTTAAGTTTCAAAACCAATCTGAAATGATTTCTACTTGACAACTACTACTCCACTGATTATTTTCTGAGTAGGCGGTATGCACATGGTTGGGCTACATTCATCAAATTTTGTCATTGACAGAGATCTTAACGAAAAGATTGAATTACGTAAATGGCTAGCGTAGCCGTGTTTACACTGATAAAATGTAACCTGCCGATATGTTCCACATCATGGTAAGTTGTCACTAGTAAGAACCATGGAACAAGGAAAAAATACAAAACTGAACTAACAACCAAAATGTGATGGTTATGGTTATAACACATCACACATATGGTTATAACACATATTACACATTAAGTAGATAATTTATGGATACACAAACACATGGAAAATTTGCTATGGATGATAGCACTGTTGCCGCTATGAAAAATTTTAAACAAATATTAATGAGATTTTGAAGTTCACTTACTGATCCAAAATTGTCTGAGCAAAGTTGCTTATTTCAGAAATACCAAGTTGTACACAAATTTTATTCACATCTAGTGTCTCCTCCATTCCTACAAGCTTTTCTATTATGCTGCGATTTGTTATGTATAATCTATTCTTCATTCCAGAAAGTCTTACAAAGTCATCCTGGAAATAGACAACATTCAAATAATTTAAATCAGAGGAGTGACATAATATCGTCAATCAAAAGAAAATGTTTTTTGTTACTGGACATTTCTAGCATCCCGCACATTACATATAATACAATGTCTAAATCATCAATGCAAATTACTTACCTAATGTTAAACAGACCTAATTAATAGTTGTATAACACTAAAAAGATTTCCAATTTGCACATTTAACTTAAAGACGATTTAATTGTGTTTTCCACTTTAGTTGCTTCATTTCTACTGAGTAGGGTAAGTTCAGGTGCTGAAAGTACTGACACAATGCCTGCTTGTGGGAATGCACTAGTCACGCTGTGGTATGTCAAGTTTTCTTCTATCATAATTGCATATATAGTTTTTCACTGTGTACACTACAAATCAATAACACAAATCACATAATAAAAAAACACATGGAAAATTTGTGACAGATGACAGCACATTTCTAATGAACCAGTAAAGGATATTTGCCAAAAGTTACTGTGCAGGGAATGGAAGTAAATTTCACGGACTGCACAGTAACTTCAGATATCTGAAACAATTGTGCACAACATCCCCAAAGAGCAACTGATACTGCATACATAGAAAGCCCAGATACTACAGAGGTCACTGCCAATATATAAGCTTCAACGATGCCGCTCCACACGCAACATTTTGAATCATATTGCCAGACAATAATTTTCTGAAATACATTAAAAGTATTCACAATTCCGAACATGGGCAGCCATCAGCTGTATAATAGAATGATGACAATGAAAATTTGTGCCAGACCAGGACACGATCCCCTTATTGCAAGTGGCCGCCTTACCATTTGGCTATCGGAGCATGACTCATGGCCAGACCCAAACATCTATATGTTGTTAACCACGTGTCCTTAACCTGTACACATACATCTACTATGTATATTCCCATACAGTGCAGATATTTTACTTGAAAGTTGCTTGCCCAGTGTCAGCGGATAAATAGGGTACTGCAGTGCCTGTGTTATTCTCAGTTACGATGCAATGCCCAACATAGCATTGTAATTGGGCACAACAAAGGCTTTGCAGTATCTTAAAATTTTCCATGTCAAACACAGTGTGTAATCTAAATGTCATATTACAGGAACAACAAATTTTGTAACTTCTGGATATGGGTTTCAGAATATCCACATAACAGAATACTCACAAAGAAAAATTTCCACGGTGGTATAGGGGACAAGATAGACCCTGACATGGTCACCTCATTTCACATAGCTCAACTGCTTCTTTTGGATTTAATTAAGTACTGGGTTTATATCCCTAAAGTACAGATCCTCAACACCCCTCAGTATTGATGCAACCAGCAGCATCACTTCACACTGTGGAAAGCCTATGAGAAGGAACGGACTACAGAATGCCAATCCACTCTGTAAACCAAAACAGGCCAAGTTAAAAATTATATTATTACTGTTGCAACTGAAATTCTAAACTCCTAAGAATTGTGTGTGCAATCAGTTCTCTATTTGTATTAGTTTGAATTTTGGAAATTTGTAATGTTCAATCCCTTTACCATCTTCTGTAATTTGTCTACTTTCTCTTACATTTTTGTCTATTTTACTAATTTTATCAGAAGAATGATTCCTTTGAGTTTCCTCCTTGTTCTCTCAAGAAGCGGTCTCTCTCATCCTGGAGTCTGAGACCTGCCTTTAATTTCTAACCTTCCAAAACCTTTCCTTCTTTCCTCCCTGGCAAATGAGGCAAAATTGCTGTTTCTTCTTTGCATTCCACTGTCCCTTTGACTAATCGGGGTCACTTAATGGAATCGGCATGCAAAATTCCACTTTAAAAATCATTTTGCTTGTAACTGGAAACAAAGCAACATTTTCTGTCAACAATGGACATCACTTGAAATATGCGATAACTGTTTGTTTGGGCTTACTACAGCTACAGAATCTGAAAATGAAATTGCAAATATCTACTCAAACACCAGATAACAAGTGCCTGACAACTCTTGGGACGCAAACCATGTATAAACATTTTCAGTTTTAAAAGGGTCTATGAGTAGTGCCGGAATTTCACCTTATCATTGTAAGGTTTAATGGCAAGCCATTCTATTTCCTTAATTTCTCAACCCGTGCTGTTGAGGTTGTATGTTAATGACTTAAATGATTAATGGAAAATCTCATATTAAGATGTGAAACAAATACTAACAAAGAGAGGGGCTGGCCAGTACTTACCTCAGCTCAGTACAGCCGATAGATTCACAAAACAGAACAGAAAATTTACATTCCTAGCTTTCGGAACTTAGTTCCTTCATCAGGGAGGAGAGAGGGGAAAAAAGGGAAGAAGGGAAGTGGATTCCGTTACACTGCAGGTTATGAAGCAACAGGAAAAGGTAAACAGGGAGGGTAGCAAGGATGGAGGCATGGTTGTCAGAGGGAAGCCAAAGATATTCTACTGTTAAGTACTGTGCCAGCTTCAAACCAAAGAGGATGCATACAGAAGTAAAGAGGTATGTAGTATAAAGACTATGTTGTTGTTGTGGTCTTCAGTCCTGAGACTGGTTTGATGCAGCTCTCCATGCTACTCTATCCTGTGCAAGCTCCTTCATCTCCCAGTACCTACTGCAGCCAACATCCTTCTGAATCTGCTTAGCGTATTCATCTCTTGGTCTCCCTCTACGATTTTTACCCTCTACACTGCCGTCCAGTACTAAATTGGTGATCCCTTGGTGCCTCAGAACATGTCCTACCAACCAATCCCTTCTTCTAGTCAAGTTGTGCTACAAACTCCTCTTCTCCCCAATTCTATTCAATACCTCCTCATTAGTTATGTGATCTACCCATCTAATCTTCAGCATTCTTCTGTAGCACCACATTTCGAAAGCTTCTATTCTCTTCTTGTCCAAACTAGTTATCGTCCATGTTTCACTTCCATACATGGCTACGCTCCATACAAAAATCTTCCAGAAACGACTTCCTGACACTTAAATCAATACTCAATGTTAACAAATTTCTCTTCTTCAGAAACGCTTTCCTTGCCATCGGCAGTCTACATTTTATATCCTCTCTACTTCGACCATCATCAGTTATTTTGCTCCCCAAATAGCAAAACTCCTTTACTACTTTAAGTGTCTCATTTCCTAATCTAATTCCCACAGTATCACCCGACTTAATTCGACTACGTTCCATTATCCTCGTTTTTCTTTTGTTGATGTTCATCTTATACCCTCCTTTCAAGACACTTTCGATTCCGTTCAACTGCTCTTCCAAGTCCTTTGCTGTCTCTGACAGAATTACAATGTCATTGGCGAACCTCAAAGTTTTTATTTCTTCTCCATGGATTTTAATACCTACTCTGAACTTTTCTTTTGTTTCCTTTACTGCTTGCTCAATATACAGATTGAATAGCATCGGGGAGTGGCTACAACCCTGTCTCACTCCCTTCCAAACCGCTGCTTCCCTTTCATGTCCCTCGACTCATACCTGCCATCTGGTTTCTGTACAAATTGTAAATAGCCTTTCGCTCCCTGTATTTTACCCCTGCCACCTTCAGAATTTGAAAGAGAGTATTCCAGTCAACATTGTCAAAAGCTTTCTCTAAGTATACAAATGCCTTTCCTTAATCTTTCTTCTAAGATAAGCCGTTGGGTCAGTATTGCCTCACGTGTTCCAACATTTCTACGGAATCCAAACTGATCTTCCCCGAGGTCGGCTTCTATCAGTTTTTCCATTCGTTTGTAAAGAATTCGCGTTAGTATTTTGCAGCTGTGACTAATTAAACTGATAGTTCGGTAATTTTCACATCTGTCAACACCTGCTTTCTTTGGGATTGGAATTATTATATTCTTCTTGAAGTCTGAAGGAATTTCGCCTGTCTCATACATCTTGCTCACCAGATGGTAGAGTTTTGTCAGGACTGGCTCTCCAAAGGCTGTCAGCAGTTCTAATGGAATGTTGTCTACTCCCGGGGCCTTGTTTCGACTCAGGTCTTTCAGTGCTCTGTCAAACTCTTCACGCAGTATCATATCTCCCATTTCATCTTCATCTACCTTCTCTTCCATTTCCATAATATTGTCCTCAAAAACATCGCCCCTGTATAGACCCTCAATATACTCCTTCCACCTTTCTGCTTTCCCTTCTTTGCTTAGCACTGGGTTTCCATCTGAGCTCTTGATATTGATGCAAGTGGTTCTCTTTTCTCCAAAGGTCTCTTTAATTTTCCTGTAAGCAGTATCTATCTTACCCCTCATGAGATGAGCCTCTACACGCTTACATTTGTCCTCCAGCCATCCCTGCTTAGCCATTCTGCACTTCCTGTCGATCTCATTTTTGAGACATTTGTATTCTTTTGCCTGCTTCACTTGCTGAATTTTTGTATTTTCTCATTTCATCAATTAAATTCAGTATCTCTTCTGTTGCCCAAGGATTTCTACTAGCCCTCATCTTTTTACCTACTTGATCCTCCGCTGCCTTCACTATTTCATTCCTCAAAGCTACCCATTCTTCTTCTACTGTATTTCTTTCCCCCATTCCTGTCAATTGTTCCCTTATGCTCTCCCTGAAACCCTGTACAACCTCTGGTTCTTTCAGTTTATCCAGGTCCCATCTCCTTAATTTCCCACCTTTTTGCAGTTTCTTCAGTTTTAATCTACAGTTCATAACCAATAGATTGTGGTCAGAGTCCACATCTGCCCCTGAAAATGTCTTACAATTTAAAATTTGGTTCCTAAATCTCTGTCTTACCACTATATAATCTATCTGAAACCTTTTAGTATCTCCAGGGTTCTTCCATGTATACAACCTCCTTTCATGATTCCCGTAGGATGAAAATATGCGTGAATGACTAAAGAGGAGAGGGAAAAAGGAGAAGACTGAATAGTAAATTGGAGTGAGGTTGGTTAATGTAGGTTCAGTCCAGGGGGATGGCAGGATGAAAGGATGTGTTGGAGTGCAAGTTCCAGTCTCTGCAGTTCCGAGGGAGTGGTGTTGGGTGGGAGAAGCCAAATGGCATGTATATTGTAGCAGGTTCCTAGGTCCTTAGAATTATGCTGGACGGCATGCTCTGCTACTGGGTATTAGACATCTCCTAGGCGGACAGTTTGTCTGTGCCCGCTCATGCGCTCAGCCAGTTTAGTTGTCGTCATACCGATGTAAAAGGCTGTGCAGTGCAGGCATGTCAGCTGATAAATGACGAGTTGTTTCACATGTGGCCCTGCCTTGAATTGTGTATGTTTTACCAGTAGCGGGACTGGAGTAGGTGGTTGTGGGGGGGGGGGGGGGGGGGGGGATGCACGGGGCAGGTTTTGCAGTGGGGTCGGTTGCAGGGGTAGGAACAGCTGGGTAAAGAAGGTGGTCTGGGAATATTGTAGGGTTTGACAAGGATGTTACGGAGGTTAGGGGGGCGACGAAAGGCAACTCTGGGTGGTGTGGGGAGAATATTGTCAAGGGATGATCTTGAGAAAGTCATATCCCTGGCGGAGTAATTTGTTGATGTATTCGAGGCCAGGATAATAGTGGGTGTCAAGGGGGATGCTTCTGAGTGGTCTGGGGGTACGAACATTGTTGTTGGCTGGGGAGGAATGTACTGTTTAGGACATCTGTTTGTGGACAAGGTCTGCGGGATAGTTGCGGGAGAGGAATGCACTGGTCAGGTTATTGGTGTAATTGTTGAGGGATTCGTCACTGGAGCAGATACGTTTGCCACGAATACCTACGCTGTAGGGAAGGGAGCATTTGATGTGGAATGGAAAGTGAAGGTACTGTTGTTTGTTTGTGGGTTTGATGTGGACAGAGGTGTGGATGTGAGCTCCAACATGATGAAGGGCAACATCCAGGAAGGTGGCTTGGGTTTTGGAGAAGGACCAGGTGAAATTCAGATTCGAAAAGGAGTTGAGGTTATGCAACTTGGGACCCAGAGAAAGACGACGGAGCATGCAGTATGGCTCAGGTCAGAGAGAAGGTCACAAATAGCAGATACGAGTATCACAGAGTGACTAGAGTCACATCAATCAATAACTGGGAGACTGCTCATCGAGTCACTACACATTAAAACACAGTCACGGGAGGTGTGCTTCATAAAATGTGGGGTTCTGTTAGTGGCTCTGAGCTCTGCTGCAACACACTACATGTTCTTGGCAACAAATGTTGGTCTTGGCAGGCAGGGGATGTAAAAGTTTATCCCATCTACATCTACGTCTACAAGGATACTCCGAAAGTCACATTCAAGTGCCTGGCAGAGGGTTCATCGAACCACCTTCACAATTCTCTATTATTCCAATCTCGTATAGCGTGTGGAAAGAATGAACATCTATATCTTTCCATATGAGCTCTGATTTCCCTTATTTTATTGTGGTGATCGTTCCTCCTTATGTAGGTCAGTGTCAACAAAATATTTTTGCATTCGGAGGAGAAAATTGGTGATAGGAATTTTTGTGAAAAGATTCCGTCGCAATGAAAAACGCCTTTCTTTTAATAATTTCCAGCCCAAATCCTGTATTATTTCTGTGACACTTTCTCCCTTATTTTGTGATACTAAAAAACGTGTTGCCTTTCTTTGAACTTTTTCGATGTATTCCGTCAATCGTATCTGGTAAGGATCCCACACCGTGCAGCAGTATTCTAAAAGAGGATGGACAAGTGTAATGTATGCAGTCTCCTTAGTAAGTCTGTTACATTTTCTACGAGTCTGCCAATAAAACGCAGTCTTTGATTAGCCTCCCCCACAACATTTTCTGTGTGTTCCTTCCAATTTAAGTTGTTCGTAATTGTAATACCTAGGTATTTAGTTGAATTTATGGCTTTTAGATTAGACTGATTTATTGTGTGACCAAAGTTCAACGAGTTCCTTTTAGCACTCATGTGGATGACCTCACACTTCTCGTTATTTGGGGTCAACTGCCACTTTTTGCACCATTCAGACATCTTTTCTAAATCGTTTTGCAGTTTGTTTTGGTCTTCTGATGACTTTATTAGTCGATAAACGACAGCATCATCTGCAAACAACCAAAGACGGCTGCTCAGATTGTCTCCAAAATCGTTTATATAGATAAGGAACAGCAAAGGGCCTATAACACTACCTTGGGGAATGCTAGGAATCACTTCTGTTTTACTCAATGACTTTCTGTCAATTACTATGAACTGTGACCCCTCTGACAGGAAATCACAAATCCAGACACGTAACTGAGACGATATTCCATAAGCACGCAATTTCACTATGAGCCACTTGTGTGGTACAGTGTCAAAAGCCTTCTGGAAATCCAGAAATACAGAATCGATCTGATATCCCTTGTCAACAGCACTCAACACTTCATGTGAATAAAGAGCTAGTTGTGTTTCACAGGAATGATGTTTTCTAAACCCATGTTGACTGTGTGTCAATAGACCGTTTTCTTCGAGGTAATACATAATGTTCGAACACAATATATGTTCTAAAATCCTGCTGCATGTCGACATTAACAATATGGATCTGTAATTTAGTGCATTACTCCTACTACCTTTCTTGAATATTGGTGTGACCTGTGCAACTTTCCAGTCTTTGGGTACAGATCTTTCGTTGAGCAAACAGTTGTATATGATTGTTAAGTATGGAGCTAACGCATCAGCATACTCCGAAAGGAACCTAATTTGTATACAGTCTGGACCAGAAGACTTGCTATCATTAAGTGATTTAAGTTGCTTCACTACTCTGAGGATATTTACTTCTACGTTACTCATACTGGCAGCTGTTCTCGATTTGAATTCTGAAATATTTACTTCATCTTCTTTTGTGAAGGCATTTCGGAAGGCTGTGTTTAGTAACTCTGCTTTGGCAGCACTGTCTTCAATAGTACCTCCATTGCTATTGTGCAGAGAAGGCATTGATCGTTTCTTGCCACTAACATACTTCACATACGACCAGAATCTCTTTGGATTTTCTGCCAGGTTTCGAGACAAAGTTTCGTTGTGAAAACTGTTACAGGCATCTCACATTGAAGTACCCACTAAATTTCGAGCTTCTGTAAAAGATCGCCAATCCTGGGGATTTTGCGTCTGTTTAAATTTGGCATGTTTGTTTTGTTGTTTCTGCAACAGTGTTCTAAACCGTTTTGTGTACCAAGGAGGATCAGCTACGTCGTTTGTTAATTTATTTGGTATAAATCTCTCAATTGCTGCCAATACTATTTCTTTGAATTTAAGCCACATCTGGTCTACACTTATATTATTAATTTGGAATGAGTGGAGATTGTCTCTTAGGAAAGCGTCAAATGAATTTTTATCTGCTTTTTTGAGTAGGTATATTTTTCGCTGATTTGGGCATTTTAATATTCAATCTTGCTATGACAACTCTGTGTGCATCTTATCTACGGTTTTAGAGCTGTCTGTGTAAATGATGACAGCACCCTGGTACTCCTGAAGAGCTAAGAGGAACAGACACAGAGGTCATGGGTACGACTAAAACTGCAGGTCTCGAAATAGATAAGTCCTAACTCGTGGTCTTGGTATTACCAGGGGGGAGAGCGTGCGGGGAAACGGGGAGCACATACTATGGAGGTTCAGTGGAGCTTCTGGCATAGGGCTTCAAGGTGCACTCAGCTGATAATCCCACACGAGGGTGGATGTCGGGATCAATGCCCATGGTAGGCAAGAAGAATTTTATAAATTGGAAGATTAGGAAATTTTCAGATAATGATTTTGCAAGTGAGTAAAAGTTGGTGCCATAAGAACTTCTTGTGTACTACTTTATACACAATGGTAAGGAGGTGTGGGCTACAGAGGTGTGCAACAGTTGTCGTCATAAAGAAGCTGGACAGGAGATCAAATGATTAGCAAACACACAAATACAGTAAAGAGAAGTTTTACTTGAGTTGTAGCTTTCTTCCAGCACTGAGAAGAAACTTTACAAAAGAACAAACAGCAATCGAGTCCAGCTATTACAAGAAGCAAACTAAAGCATCATACAGTGTGAGGCTACCGCCACTCATGCACGAGCGAAGTATCGATTGTTGACTAAGACTGAAGACTGTCAGAGACTGCGACTGAGACTGGGCTGTGTGTAGCTGCTGCCGGACAGCCTACACTGCAGTGGCAGAGGGCGCTCATAGTTGTAGCAACTGAAGGTGTGGCCTAGCAAGTGTGGCATGGTATCGGTCTAGCATGGTATCGGTCTATGATACCAGTGAACTGAAGAGGGAATATCAACACTTCAACAAGGAGGCATGGTATCGGTCTATGATACCAGTGAACTGAAGAGGGAATATCAACACTTCAACAAGGAGACAATCTACAGCTCTAGTCCAGAATGTTCCAACTGTCAGCCTCATAATGATGGACTGATGCTGCTGATCCATAAACCTGACAACCACAGCCCAGTCAAGATTAGACCAGCGCCCAGTAAATGTGGAGAATAGTAGAATGATCTGCACCCCAAGACACGGGAAAGGAAGCAGAGAGCATTACACTTCTGCATGCACCTAATCTTTAGTTGACAAAGATGGGACAGCCAAATAAGCTTTTTATCAAAAGGGAGACCCAACATCTGAGACTGTGCGACAACATCCAAGTGCAGGGTACACAAGTAGAATTCTAGGTCAGGATGGACTGTCATATGATGACAGAAATGCACAATTCACATTTTCATGGGAGAGAACCAGAAGCCATGGAAAAGGGTCCACATGGAGGCCCTTTGGATGGCACCTTGGTGCTGGCATTCAGCCAATGTCACAGTTTGGGCACTATACCAAATGCAAAAGTCATTGACATACACTGCAGGGGTGAGCAGCAGTCCAACAGAAATCATGAGCCCATTGATGCTGATGAGGAACTAACACTTATAAGCAGGATTGCACGAAACTGTTCTCTTGGAAAGCTAAGTAATGTACCAACTCTAACCCGAAACAACTGGTGGAGTAGAAACTGACAAACAAAAATCTGTTGAGAGCCTCAAAATCCCCAGTCATAGAGGGTAAGTAAAATGTCATGAAGAAGCTTGTCAGATTTCTATTTCCAGCCTCAACAGATAGCTTGTAGAGGACCACCCATCCCAGAAACCAAACTGATAGGGCGGACGAAAGGTTCATGATTCAACGACCTAATCATCATGTTGTTATCCTTTCAAGCTGTTTGTAGAGCATGTTGGCAAGACTAATCTGTCAGATATTAAAAAGCCAAAATAGTTGAAGACTTTAAGGATATGGCACCTCTGAGTCACATATTGGATCATTGGATTATAAATTGAGTTAGGTCCCGGAGCTGTGTCGTGTGCCAAGTGAAGAGCCTGAAGCAGTTCCCAGTCAGCATAAGATTCATCACGTAATTTGGCAACAGGAATAGACAATAGGCAGAGCTCTTCAACTTGGGTTTTATATGTTCAAAAGGTAGCAGAATAAGAAGAAGAAGAAGGCAACACTGTCACAAAGTAGGTCGCAAGGTGTTCAGCAAGAACTGGGACTTGGAACAAACACCACCATGAAGGAACAGACCAGGAATGGTGGTTGGTGGCCCAGAAGACTACAGAGCTTGGCCCACATCTGAGATGAAGCAGCCCATGTTCGCAAGGGGGAGACATAGCGCTCCAGCATTCCTTACTGTGTTAATTAGACAGTGAGCCTTAGCACCAAACCACCTAAAAGTGGAAGGGGGGAAGGACTGTGAATGGGTGTCACTTGGGACACTGCACAGATCTTCAATGATCCTGAATAAATGTTGTAATTTCTTTTGTCCACCATGGCACCACTAGGAGGCGAAGGGGGTCTGTAGAAAGGGGGACACAACCTCATAGACGCAATATGACACAGTGTGCAGCTAACAACAGAGGTATCCCCCAACTGCCGGTTGGTTCTTCAAAGAGCCCAACATGGCAACTGGCATGTCAGATGGTGACAAGGAAGTGACAGTATCACCATTAAAACTTTGTTTGAGATAAAGCACAGTTTAAACAGAGTTTGAAAGGCTTTAAGGTAAGTAACTCCTTCTACTCTATAGAAGGATGAATATCTTAGCAGGGACTGTTGGACAAGCTTAAGTAAAAATATATGTTAGATTTTGGTTTTGACAGCATTTGGTCACAACAGTCAAGATTAGGTATTCTGTGTATCATAAATTTATTAAAACGGCATAACTATGTTTCATTCTGGCAGTGTATTAATTCCGTAAATATTAGCTTTTCCGGTTTACTGTAATATATTCAGGTATCTTGACAATCTCCTGACAAATAATCAGGGAAGTGAGTATTATACTCAAATGTTCTATGTTTTTTATGTTATACTTTCTGAATCATCTCGCTTTTTGGTCTGTGGAATGGAAACCAAATCTAATCTAAGTTAAAAGTGTCCATTGTCACAAAGATTTTGTGTAGTGACCACTGCATTGAAGCCGCAAGACTGGAAGAAGAGACTAAGATCTGTAGACAAAAAGATGCTACGAGCAACACTGAAGTGGGTAAGAATAACACCACTGAGGGAGACTGAGCATGATTGGAAAGAAGCTGGTCAATCAGAAGGCCCCTACCAGACAAAATGGTATGTCACCGAAGTGGGTGGTGTGCACTCAGATCCCCAAGTAGGAAGAAGGGTCTGAGTTATTGGATTAAGGTGGCCATCTCAACATAAGTAAGTGCACAGCCTGAAGGTAAACAAACATTACCAACATCTCTGGGGCCGTTTGCACTTACCTAAATTCGAATTCCACCAAACACCGCATGTTACTTTCCAAAGGATTGAGATCAAGATTGTGATGCGCTTTTGTAAGCCAGTCGTAGCTCATGTCAAGCGATCTTGCCAGCCAATGACTGGATATTCAGAGCATAGGACACATGATTTAGTCAGCCAATTGCAACATCACTGTTAAGTAGTGCGAACACACAAATGGTGAAAGGCAATGGTTTAAATTAATATACATAGTGTTGCTACAAGAAAAGAAAAGCTTTCACGTATAATATTGGTCTCTAACATTAATAAGCTGCAAGAGGAGCTAAGCTTTCACACATAATGTTGATCTTCTTTGCGCATGTTACACTGTAAGATACATCACACAAATGTGCCAGTAAAACTTTTAACGACATAAATGTCTGTTCTTCTGGGCTCAAAAATATTCTAAATGGTCGTCCTCAAAGATTTGAATTTTGAATGAGAGTGAAACACACTGTGATTTAAGAAAGTCATCGGACATTGGCGGACAGACTCCATCTTGTGTAAAAGGAAATTTACTTTACTTGAAAGTATCGCTTTTCAAACAACCATTCAGAATATTTTCCCCTGACCTGTTAGAAATAGATTCCTTTCAGCAGTTGCACCAGACGACAGGCGTAGCCGCGCTTGCGCAGCTACGATGACGCAGGAAGCCTGTATGTTCGTACGTGTAAAACATTAGAAGATCTTACATTATGTCATAAAAGAAACAAGACATTAGAGGATACTCCAAGAGCATAGGAATTTTGTGAACCCTACTAAAATGCATAATTCAACTTAAAGTGCGCATTCGTATGTTCAGATTCAGATGTAAATTTTCTTGGAGTACCAGTACCGCATTATCTCATGTTTGGTTCTTTATTATGGCATAATGCTATTACCGAACAATCAGTTTAATAAGTCACAGCTGCAAAATACTAACACGAATTCTCTACAGACAAATGGAAAAACTGGTAGAAGCCGACCTCGGGGAAGATCAGTTTGGATTCCGTAGAAATGTTGGAACACGTGAGGCAATACTGACCCTACGACTTATCTTAGAAAATAGATTAACGAAAGGCAAACCTACGTTTCTAGCATTTGTAGACTTAGAGAAAGCTTTCGACAATGTTGACTGGAATACTCTCTCTCAAATTCTAAAGGTGGCAGGGGTAAAATACAGGGAGCGAAAGGCTATTTACAATTTGTACAGAAACCAGATGGCAGTTATAAGAGTCAAGGGACATGAAAGGGAAGCAGCGGTTGGGAAAGGAGTGAGACAGGGTTGTAGCCTGTCCCCGATGTTATTCAATCTGTATATTAAGCAAGCAGTAAAGGAAACAAAAGAATAATTCGGAGTAGGTATTAAAATCCATGGAGAAGAAATAAAAACTTTGAGGTTCGCCGATGACATTGTAATTCTGTCAGAGACAGCAAAGGACTTGGAAGAGCAGTTGAACGGAATGGACAGTGTCTTGAAAGAAGGATATAAGATGAACATCAACAAAAGCAAAAATAGGATAATGGAATGTAGTCGAATTAAGTTGGGTGATGCTGAGGGAATTAGATTAGGAAATGAAACACTTAAAGTAGTAAAGGAGTTTTGCTATTTGGGGAGCAAAATAACTGATGATGGTCGAAGTAGAGAGGATATAAAATGTAGACCGGCAATGGCAAGGAAAGCGTTTCTGAAGAAGAGAAATTTGTTAACATCGAGTATTGATTTAAGTGTCAGGAAGTCGTTTCTGGAAGTATTTGTATGGAGCGTAGCCATGTATGGAAGTGAAACATGGACGATAACTAGTTTGGACAAGAAGAGAATAGAAGCTTTCGAAATGTGGTGCTACAGAAGAATGCTGAAGATTAGATGGGTAGGTATTGAATAGGATTGGGGAGAAGAGAAGTTTGTAGCACAACTTGACTAGAAGAAGGGATCAGTTGGTAGGACATGTTCTGAGGCATCAAGGGATCACCAATTTAGTATTGGAGGACAGCATGGAGGGTAAAAATCGTAGAGGGAGACCAAGAGATGAATACACTAAGCAGATTCAGAAGGATGTAGGTTGCAGTAAGTACTGGGAGATGAAGAAGCTTGCACAGGATAGAGCAGCATGGAGAGCTGCATCAAACCAGTCTCAGGACTGAAGACTACAACAACAATAACAACAACAACGCCATACGTGCTAGATGATGAAAACGTGAACTTCAAATGTGGCGAACAGTTGAAACTAGGTAGTAGCGTGGAATTAAACACTTTGTTTCAAATAAATTGATTGCCGCAACAGAAAAAGATTAATAAAGTCAAATTTCTTTAATAAACTGCAACGATAACTTCATTGTTCTGCAAGGCGATTAATGCTTGACTGTCAGAAAGGTAGAAACAAAATAAAATCTGAAACTAATAACTTATTTTAGCCTTCCGTAACTATGTGAATGTATTTTAATTCACTTGATAGCTCCCGATCACAGAAACCCGTTTTGTTTTCATTTGACGTGACAGCAATAAATGAAAAGGAAACGGCAAAATCACTTAACGTAAACACGGGTCACACGGAGACTACCACCACCCCACTACAACTCAGACTGCTCTGTGCATCAGGTCCGGATCTACAAGATTTCCGAACCGGGCCAATATTAGGTAGTGGAGCTCCCCCTCCCCTGAGCATTTGAGGTAGGTCCCAAAAAATTTTAAAAAATCTACTTTTTCAAAAATATCTTCATATTGCAGCGCACATCTTTCTGAAGGGTCTGATACATAAAACATATATGATCGAGGGAATGTAAGACATATTATTTGGTCTTAAGTGCGCCTCTTCACAGAATTCTTCCATCGCATGTCTCTGTATTTCGCTCTGTGGAATTCAAACGTGTAATATTTTGTAATGGGTGCCATCTAACTATATTCAGGCCAGTGGAAATTAAAATGTCCTGTGGTGCCTCTCCTGCTCCCAGTGGGCCGGTTTGACATCATGCCCCTCTTTAATAAATCTCGCAATTAAATCGTATGGGATTATTTGTAACCAGGAGGACAAGAACTCTACAGAAAATTTTCAGTCTTTACTGCCTATTAGCTAATAACTTGCTGTTCTGTGTGACATGAAATTAAATATAGCAGACATAAAACGAGTAAAGACAAGAGACAAGCAAGACAGTACACATTTCTTCAATCCTTAAATCCTAGCTTTTATTTCTCTCTAATCTTGTCACAGCTTTATATGGCACACTTTCCTTTCTGGGAAAGAATCTATTACGCCACCAAAGTTCGTCAATGTTTTGCTACATGAAAAAACGCAGAAAAGCCGTAAATACAAATAGTACCCAAGACTGGCATGGTTTCTCGATCTGATTACATGTATTTTGTCACTGTCTGCTAGATAAAATGAAATAGGCCTGCCTAATATTACAGCAATTGTTACACACACCAAATAAATGAGACTGTTTTGGCACAAATGGTCATTTTTATAACACGAAGTACCAATATTAAATGCCTATTAGGCCTACTACAAGCAAAAGGTTTTATGTTAGGAAATAGTTTCACATTTCATTCATACACTCTAGCTTCTGAAGCATGAGATCGAAAAGTAGTAGTACAAAATTTTTATATGAATTTGGAATCATCATATTCTTCCGTAATTTGTGAGAGTCTCCATTTCTTCTCCTTCCTCGTTCTAACAAACAATCTTATTATCACTAATTCTGTAACTATTCCTGGCAGTGTCAAAATTTATTCCCTGGTTAACTTCACTAACCGTGCCACAATCATCAGTTTAGTTACCCCGCATTTGTTCGGTTAGGCATTATTACGTGTTCGTACAACACGTTTTCCGCACTACTCCCAGAATAGAACTTTAGCAGCTGCTAGTCGGGGACTGTATAACTGGCCCTTAGTAGTGTGCCGGTCTGGCCAAAACTTTTCTCTCAAAATTTCATTTTCTTGGATACACGGAGAAGACAATACGTAAACCCCTAAAGGGTCAGACTGACAGAATCACTGACTTATTATCGCCCAGCCCAAACCGCTATGGAAAGAAACTTGAAGTTTGGAGAGGGTGTGGATCTTATACTGTAGGCATCATTGAAGAGATTGGACGAAATTCTGCTCCTAAGGGAGTGAATTAGGGAATGAAAGGTTTTTTGAAAGTATGTCACTATTAAGGGCATTTTCAAGCTAGAACTACGCAAACTGGTATTTGGTTTCTAAGTCACAAAACGAAACATACGTGTTTCAGCCTTTTTGGAAATTCAACCACTAAGGGGTAAAAAAAAAAGGGTGAAAGTTTTTTCGAAAATAAAAAGTACTAAAGGATTTTTAAGGCTACATCTAAGACAGTTGGTATTTGACTTCTCAGTCAGAAATAAAAAAAAAGAATACATGTTTCTTTGATCTGAAAATTCAACCCAAGAGGGAATGGAATAGGGGATGAAAATTTTTAAGAAAATATTTTGTTAAATTATAGAAAATTTAAAGGTAAATTTATGACAGTTGCTATTTCACTTCTCAGTTACATATAAAGAAATAGTCATTAGGGGATGAAAGTTGCTATGGAAATATCTCCACAAGAACGCAAAAGACATGATTAATAAAAACTTTGGACTCCCAGCTAGCACTCAAGCTTATTTCAAGGTGGATATTGAGTTTAGGTTCAGTTGAAAATTCAAGATTGATAAATCAACCTGTTACACAGCTTGTTTCAAGATGGGTATTGAGTTTAGGTTCAGTTGAAAATTCAAGATTAAAAAATCAACCTGTTACACAGTTTACATCAAGCTGTAAAAATTTAGCTTGAATTAAAATAATTTTCCCAAGCTTGAAATAAACTGTAATTTCCCTGGCAGGCTGTACAGCAGATGCGCGCGCAGCATAGCTTCCATAGACGTCCACGGGAAGCGCCACAAGCGTTTATTAGCCGTGACGTAAGGGTGTTGTCGTGTGTGACGTCATGACGGCGCGGAGTTTGGTTTGAGTGTGCTGTCTCCAGTTCTGTTTTATCTTGTTTTATTAACTTTTCTGAGCCTTGCTATGTTTATGGCCATTTTACCTTTGTGACGTGCGTTAATGGTTGTGGTTTGTTGACAAGTTTGTTTTATACTAGAAAACAGTTCGGTACGTTAATGTTACAAATGTTAAATATTACGTAACGTAAAGTTACGTTTACAGCCATTTTACCTTTGTGACGCGCATTAATGGTTGTTTTTTGTTGACAAGTTTGTTTTATACTAGAAAACAGTTTGGTACGTTAATGTTACAAATGTTAAATATTACGTAACTTAATTAATTAGGTTCAATAAATTCAGATTAATATTTATATAGCTTAAAACAAGCTGTAAATACCAGGCTGTATTCCACGTCTGTAGATACAGCTGGAGCCAAGCTTGATAGGTCAAGCTTGAAATATAGCTTGAACTCTGCCAACTTTGATGTTTGTTTCAAGCTTGAATCGAGCTAACAGGCCTGAATATTCCAGCTTTGATCAAGCTTATATACTTGAACTTCACAGCTGGAAACAAGTTTGAAACCGGCTTACTGTGCTATCTGGGCTACAGCTACCAGAACAGCTTTATGGTCAGAAGCACATTCAGAAAAGGCCATGCTTATTTGGCATTAGTTAGCACTACAAGCTTAGAAGGTGTTGAAATTTGTGAACAATATAAAAATCGATTAAAAACAAACAAACAAAAAATTCTGCAGGCCGTACAGTGTACGCGAGTGAAGCAGCGGGTGACCAGCTAGTGTGTGTGTGTGTGTGTGTGTGTGTGTGTGTGTGTAAATGTTTAACTTATATCAATGTGCAAAAACTTATAGTTACATGGATGGCACATATATGAATAAATACATAGATAGATAGATAAACAAATGTAAGAGAAAGTTGAATCTGATGCAGTTAAATAAATCTAAGTAAAATCCCACCATAACATGAATTATATTTATTCTTCTGATAGGCCTATCACTTTTGTTGGTTTACCAATGCACAACTAAACTGTCACATCCTACCACATGTAGACCTCACACTAAGCTATAGATCAATGTATCACCACAATTAATATTTCTTACATATTTTCAACAGCATCACCAGCTTAAAATAGGCCATGAGCTACACTACAGACAAATCTCTCAACAAAACCTTGAAATCTTCATTCCCAAAAGTAATACAGAATCACCAATTATGTTGTCAGTTTACTGTTCTGTAACTATATGTGCATGTATTACACACTGTATCATCATTTCATCACAGGTCAAAGCTGACATCTGATTGTTCAACTCACAATAAAATAATAATAAACCAATGTTCCAATAGTGCTGAAGAAATAAGAATGAACATTAAGAACAGTTGGTTACAGCTCAGAGTATACCAATATGCTCTAAAGAAGTACTAACACGTGCCTATTGAAGAAATGTCTCAGAAATACTATACCCTTTCACAAGTTATGCCAAAATGTACAGCTGCTAGATCAGCACACATCACTGCCTTTGCACTTTCACTTAGTTTTAAATTTTTGGCACCTCCAGATGACATTTTCAAGTCTAGTATGCGCTGCAGCTCTGAAGCCTTCCTGAAAGATACAAAAATATTTGTAAAGCATATGACACTCTTTTTTTTAATTTTCATTGTACTTCTGCTTGAAATGAAAAAGTGGATTTTATTGATTACAGCAGCCTACTGCTTTACAGCACAATGTACAAGGTATATGAAAGAAAGGGGTTGCTAAGAAAACTACCTCATATTTTGGTAATACACTTTTAGTAACCATGACAATATCGCTACTTATAACGGTCCATTATTCTTTCAGCGAACAAATTTAACTCTTGGGCTAAACACTACATCAATGGCTACATAAACATAGAAGCATAAAAAATGGTGCCACAAAATCAAGAAAATTATTTACTGAATATTTATTTAAAAAATTACACTGACTGGACCATTTCAGTAAGGAACTTAAATAATTCAGATTAAATAAGGGTCAAGGAAAAAAAAAATCATCTAATTCTTCCTCGGCAAGAGTGTCGTGGCAATAACAGTTGCGTGCAGCACGGTATGACAGAACTCAGTTTTCAGTTTCCGTTGTCTGCGAACTAAATCCGCCATACAATTATCAACATTTAAAACATCATGGCACACACATTCTTTACACCTGATTTCGTTCTTACTTGGATGACCTACTACAATGAGTTGCTGAATGGGGTACGTAAAGTTTCCTTTCACTTGGTATTGACACACTAACTTAAAGAACATTCACGATTATCTGAGTTTCTATATGGCTTTTCCTTATACATGAAGAAAACAGTTTCTGGGGTAAGGATCATTTTGGAAAATCACTAAAAATCGATGGTCCACGTCGCTCTAGTTTGACACCAGGTTTCTTTTTGCCATGAATTACTCTTCTTGCGATGCCAACTACTCATAAATAATTCGCTACTTACTTAAGAACTTTATCGTCTTCTATTCCGAGTTTCGGAAGTAACGACTTCAAAAACGCGTTTTGGAAAGCCATTAGTAATTTGTCATTATCCAAGAAAGTAAACAAACTTTACTTCCCGCGCATTCCAAAGTCTTTCCACTCTGAAGACTCTAGTAATGTAAGCGTATGCAAAAATTTCTCTACATGTCATGTCAGTCATTCGACCATCGATACCTAAATATTAGGCGTATTTATTTATTTATTCATCCATGTACCATTTGTTACAGTAGAATCGGACTTGACAGAAACATACAGGTATAATATATACAGAGACAGCTGCAATCCTCTATTCAGAAAACTATAAGTTAAGTAACCTACACAGCTTGTATTCCTGCAACTGCTAAAAAAGGAGGCCGATAAACAAATAAGACAACATGTAAAATATAAGTTTATAACTTTCTACAGTTTTCACGAGTGCAAATTACAGCTCCTTGCTTGGGATCATGAAGACCAATTCAACGAAAATGATGATATACGCCAGTACCACACTAAAAAATGCATGAAATTAAGAATTCCACAACATAACACAACTCAAACTGAGGGAAGCATTGATCACATGACAGTAGAGTTGTAGAACTTTTTACCAACACATATCACTAATTAAATTTAAAGATTTGATCAAACAGCTGCTATTAGAAACTCCTTTATATTCAGTCACAGAATTTCTTTCACACGAAAATAACAGAAGTAACCAGCCGTAGTATAAAAAATGTATGCAGGAAGAGAGAAAAAGGAAAAGTAAAAAGAGATAACCTCTTAACAACATTATAGTATCTAAATATAACTCAGTACAAGTATTACCGGTATTGCTTTTAAATTTTTGTATTAATTTAAGCAAAAATGGAGCTAAAATATGTATGAGCTATGTGACTGTCTTACGAATTATATATCAAATGATATGGTAACAAATTATTGCAATTAAATGTTCATTCATTTATGTACTGAAAATATGCCTGCCTCATAAAATCTATTTTTCTTACTTCATCTAAAATTGCTCAACAATTATGTAAATTTACAGTAGTATTGTGGCTAAAATTTATAAGTTATCTAAGCAAAGCAGTTTGATTCAGTAGAAGTAATGTTTTGTAATGTAAAAGTGACGATGCAAATATGTATTTGGACATGCTTCATAGGTGTACATCATAACCTGATCAATAAATAAAAGTAAAGTAAAAAACATTTCAAAAATAGGACATGATAAGGTGAGGATAGAACAGGAAATCGACCATGGTCGAAATAAAGGAACCATCACAGAATTTACCTAAAGCCGGGTTCACACACGCAAAGAAAGTATCGTCACAAGTCAAGTCATTCTGAAGTGGCGCTGTGAGCTACCGTTCACACAGGATGCCACAAATTCTTAGTAGTTGCGCAGTTTGCAAAATGGCATCAACTGTCTCAGCTGATTAAACGGCTGTACATATTACTAAATAAGATGTTTTGGAAACATAATAAATATAAAATATTACTTACCATAGTGTTTCTCGTCTCTCTTGTCTCAACTACATGTTTTAAGAACCGGTCTGCAGCTTCAAACCAAGCAAGGCTGGGTTTATATAGACGCACCACTCTTGAGTGATTTCAGTACTTTTTTGTGTTCATTCATGTAAGCATTTCGAATGGTTAGAATTTTTAATTTTGTTGTAGCTACATCAATTCCAGGTACATATTCACGCATACTGTTTACTATTTCAATTAATGCTGCATCTCTCAAATTTCTGTCTTTGTATGATTCGCTTTTGTGGTTCCAAAGGCATTCTCGTTCTTGATACACCTCCAAGAATCTTATATTGTCGCTGTTGACCACTTTTTCGACATATTAATAACAAACGCACAAACAAAAGCACTATCTGCACTAGAAAGCTTCGAATCCAGCCGCGAGGTAGCAATCGAATGACGTATTCGATTGTGGAGAAGGCAAAATGGCGCAACAAAGTAGAACCAAGTTCAACTTTTTGTGGCGTGACGAAAGTTGCGCTTCTTAAATGGCGCCACCGAAAACTAGGAGTTCACACATGCAACTACAAAGCAACTGCAGTTCGGCATTAGCAGTGGCGATACTTTTGTTGCCTGTGTGAACCCGGCTTAAGCAACAATCTTCAAAAGACGAGTCCACTATATTAAGACTCGAGTAGTCAACTTTGCTCATATATGATTATAAGGGGAATAACAAAATACATCATCTACATTGTGAATGCAACATACTCAATAAGTAAATAAATGAAAAATAATAACACTACTGAAAAAGTGAAAACACATGACTAAATTACACAAATCAAAAAATTCTTGGATCACTTCGGTTTCAAGAGTTCCAGAACCTGTACATTTAACTGGAATAGAGATCAACATAAACATCATTTCCAACAGTTTTATTACACATGAAAACCACAAGTTTCATGTTGTACCACCATACAGTGAGATCTTCAGAGGTGATGGTCCAGATTGCTGTACACACCGGTACCTCTAATACCCAGCAGCATGTCCTCTTGCATTGATGCATGCCTGTATTCGTCGTAGCATACTGTCCACAAGGTCATCAAGGCACTGTTGGTTCAGATTGTCCCACTCCTAAACGGGATTCAGCATAGATCCCTCAGAGCGGTTGGTGAGTTGCGTCGTCCATAAACAGCCCTTTTCAATCCATCCCAGGCTTTTTCGATAGGTTTCATGTCTGGAGAACTAGTTGAACGATGTCGCTATATTGAAGGAAGCCATTCACAAGATGTGCACGACGGAGGCGCGAATTGTCGTCCATGAAGGCGAATGCCTCGCCAATATGCTGCCGATATGGTTGCACTATCGGTCGGAGGATGGCATTCAGGTATCGTAGGGCCGTTACTGCACCTTCCGTGAGCAGCAGCGGCGTATGTTGGCCCCACATAATGCCACCCCAAAACAGCAGGGAACCTCCACCCTGCTGCACTCGCTGGACAGTGGGTCTAAGGCGCTCAGCCTGACCGGGTTGCCTCCAAACACAGTTTGAGTAGTAACACGATGTCCTGTGGCTGCACAAAAAGCATTATTCAACATGGTTGCTTTGCTGTCAGTGTTCCTCCGAGCCATAATCCGTAGGTAGTGGTCATCCACTGCAGTAGTAGCCCTTGGGCAGCCTGAGTGAGGCATGTCATCGACAGTTCCTGTCTCTCTGTATCTCCTCCACGTCCAGACAACATCGCTTTGATTCACTCCAAAATGCTTGGACACTTTCCATGCTGAGAGCCCTTCCTGGCGCAAAGTAACAATGCGGACGCGATCGAACCACAGTATTGACCATCTAGGCACGGCTGACCTACAGACAACACGAGCCGTGTACCTCCTTCCTGGTGGAATGAATGGAACTGATTGGCTCTCGGACCCCCTCCCTCTAATAGGCACTGCTCATGCACGGTTGTTTACATCTTTGGGCGTGTTTAGTGACATCTCTGAACAGGCAAGGGAACTGTGTCTGTGATACAATATCCACAGTCAACATCTATCTTCAGGAGTTCTGGGAAACGGGTTTATGCAAAACTTTTTTTGATGTGTGTCCATGAAACTGCATAAAAATACAATGTGGACAACAAGTCAATTATCTGAGTCAAACATGGCACTAATTAAAAATACCCCTCATAAAATAAAACACAAGAGCACATTACATAGCACTGCTGAAACATATGAAGCACAAGCACGCAAAAAACTGCCAAAACTGTAACCATTATGATGAGTTTAGCATTGGATCCTTCCTCAGCAGAGGTGTGTCACAGTGCATCTGACTAATGGAAGGAACATTCCATGTAGGCTTTCATGGCTAGTGTCTTTTTCAGTTAAAACTTCAGGGTTAAGAGGCCATGGTCAATGAATAAAACTGCTTCCTGATGTTTTGTCTCCAACTGCAAGAACATCTTCTGCGGCAGTAGCTGTTTTACATTGGAAAATATCACCTGCAGCTGGAAATTTCAGGAAGCAGTTTTATACTTCTACCACAGCCTCTCAGCATGGAAGTTTTAATTGAAAGAGCAACAACATTCTTTGCAAAAACAAATGCAGCACCGATGTTTCATCAGTTAACAGAATCGAAAGAACCCAAGAATGAATGAGGATCTTGTAGTCCTGTAAGCTAACTTATTCATTTATGCTGTAAAAACACTTCTCAACAATAAATGGTTTTAACTGAATTCTAAAAACCTTTCCGTCTCCAAAATCTTTATGTATGTTGGCAGCACATTATAAAGAATAGCACTAAAGTAGCTCACATGTTTTTGAGTGCAGGCTATCCTAACTTGTTCAGTATGGAGGGAATAACTGTTGCACAGTTATAACTGTGGTGGCAGAGTTGGTTCTCATCAACATACATTTGTACATGTACAAGAAGGGGACAGTAGGCAAACACAACTTTTTAAATATGGGCTTGCAGTGAGCCCTAGCTGAGCTCTGTGACAAATTTAAATAGCTCTTTTCTGTAATGTAAAAAATTCATTTAATTGATTATTAATTTTACTCTAGCAAACTATTCCATAAGGTAGAAGGGATTGGAAGTAAAGACAAAATGTCACTCTAGCAACACCGGGGGACCAAACTTTAGAAATAATTCTCAGGCAAAAATAAGCAGAACTGAGTTTCTAGGAGAGATTAGTTACATGGTCTTTCCAGTTTAAGTCTTAGTTGACATACATTCCTAAAAGTACCATTTTTAACTCATTTCTGCCCAGGTCTTGGATTAGACTTGTTTTCCCAAACTGTTTATAATTTGTTTTCTTCACATTTAGCGTCCGCCTGGTGGCATTGAACTGTGAGTGCAAGAACTTAACCGACTTCATCAGTTGTAGTGGCCAGAGATTCCTTAATGTCAGTCACTATTACACTAGTGTCATCTGTGCACACCATGATCTTCGCAGCAGTATCAGAGGTGTATATATAATTTTATAAGTAAGAAACAGTAGGGGTATAACACATTATCCTGGGGTACACCTATCTCAACTCTTCATGCATCAGATACTAATCTGATTTTATGATTAGCATGAGCTGATGTGAGTTGCAACACCTGTAACTTATTTTCCAAATATGTATGATTGGACCAACTTGCTTACTATTCCTTAATCGCTGTTGCATCCAACTTATCTAAAAGGATTTCATGACTATCAGTATTGAAAGCTTTATAAAGATCTAAATTAACTCTGGCAACGCTATTGTTGTTATCCAAATTTCTGACTATTTTGTTGGTGTAATCATTTATCTCTGTTTCTCTACTAGTACTAGTTCAGATGCTATGCTGGCTGTTATTCTGTAGGCTCTTGTTATCTAAGTACATGGAAACATGTTGTTTCATTCATCTCTCAGTTACTTTAGAGATGCCAAGAGGACTGAAACGGGCTGGTAATTTTCAACTTTATTCCTGTGTACATAAAGGTATCACTTTTGATATTTTTAATCTTTTGGGGAGCACACCCTCAGTGAACAATAAATTAACAATATGAGTTAAGAGCTTCGCAATTTGTGGAGCAGCATGTATTGTATTATAAATGACACAGGAATATTGTCTAAGGCTTTTAATAATCTTTACTACTTCATGCTCACTAGCTGAACTTAACCTCATGCTGTATGCTGGTGTGTAAAACCTAAATTTATCCTGCTTAGCGAAATTTAAGCTAAGTTTCTGGAAAGCCATTATAATGTTATCCTTTATGTAATTTGGCAAGTCTTTTTTTGACAGTATTGATATCAACAACATTACTAAGAGAAATTTCCTGCTATTTAAGTATCAATCCTGTTTCACTTTTTACAATAGTCCACACAAATTTCGATTTGTTGCCGGGCATCCTTATTACGTTATCATTTCTAAACAGGTTTGTCTTTGCAATTACCTGTTCATATATTTTCACTACATATAAAAGGCAATGTTCCGACTGCCTGACTCACTCAATGACTCATCATTGTCCAGCCCAAACTGGATAGGAACTTGAAATTTAGAAATGGCATTTGCTTTACACTGCAGGTGTTGTTCGAGAAGGGATTTTTCAAAATTTCACCCTGGAGTGAAATACAGGATGAAAGGTTTTCTGAAAAGTAGTCACTATTAAGGCAATTTTGAAACTAGACCCCAAAAACTTTTTTAAGTTTGTCGATGAAAAATAAAGAAATACTTGTTTCAGCATTTTTTGAATTTAACCCCTATGGAGATGAAATAATGGGCGAAAGCTTTTTTTGGAAATATATCATTATCAAAGAACTACTACAGTATTTTTCAAGCTACATCTATGAACACTGGTATCTGACTTCTCAGTTACAAATAAAAAAATGCATGTTTCAGTATTTTTGGAAATTCAACCCCTAAGGGATGCAAAAGGGAATAAAATGTTCCATTATGAAAGCATTTTTAAAGCTAAATCTGAACATTTGAATTTCGCTTTTCAGTTAGAAATAAAAAATATGTGTTCACTGTTTTGTGAAAATTCAACCTCTTTGGGGGTGAAATAGGGGATGAAAGTTTTTATGGTAATATTTCATTATATAACCAATTTTGAAACTAAAGCTATGAAAATTTGTATTTGGCTTCCCTGTTAGAAACAAAAAATTGCATTTCACTGCTTTTCAAAATTCAACAACTAAGGAGCTGAAATAGGGGCTGAAATGTTATATGAAAATGGTTCTAGTGAAAACATTTTTAAAGCTAAGTCTTTGGAAACTGGTATTGGGCTTCTCCATTAGAAATTAAGATGTATGTGTTTCACTGGTTTTGGTAATTCAGCCCACTATGGAATGGAACGTTTTATGAAATTATTTTAGTATGAATGTATTTTCAAAGATAAATCTATAAAAATTTGTATTTGGCTTCTCTGTTAGACATTTTATTTCACTGTTTTGGAAATTTAATCCATAAGGGGTGAAATAGTGCATGAGCGTTATTAAGATATTATGTTGTTATATTAAAAAAGTCTAAAGCGATATAAAGAAATGTGTGTAAGGGAATGGAAGTTGCAATGGCAATATCACTGCAAGGATGCAAGAGACATGATTAACAGAATCCTTGTATTGAAGCTACCAGAATTGCTTTTTGGCCTGATGTACATTTGGTGAAGATCCTGACTTCTGGTCTTAATTAGCAAGAAAAGTGTAGAAGGTGTTGCAGTTTGTGAACAACATAAACATGCGATTAAAGAAAAACAAACAAAAAAAGTCTGTGCAGACCATTGTTGTTGTTGTGGTCTGATGCAGCTCTCCATGCTACTCTATCCTGTGCAAGCTTCTTCATCTCCCAGTACCTACTGCAGCCAACATCCTTCTGAATCTGCTTAGTGTATTCATCTCTTGGTCTCCCTCTACGCTGCCCTCCAGTACTAAATTGGTAATCCCTTGATGCCTCAGAACATGTCCTACCAACCAATCCCTTCTTCTAGTCAAGTTGTGCCACAAACTCCTCTTCTCCCCAATTCTATTCAATACCTCCTCATTAGTTCTGTGATCTACCCATCTAAACTTCAGCATTCTTCTGTAGAACCACATTTCGAAAGCTTCATTGATCGTGACCGGGCCAAATATCTTACGAAATAAGCGCCAAACGAAAAAACTACAAAGAACGAAACTTGTCTAGCTTGAAGGGAGAAACCAGATGGCGCTATGGTTGGCCCGCTAGATGGCGCTGCTATAGGTCAAACGGATATCAACTGCGTTTTTTAAAATAGGAACCCCAATTTTTTATTACATATTCGTGAAGTACGTAAAGAAATATGAATGTTTTAGTTGGACCAATTTTTTCGCTTTGTGATAGATGGCGCTGTAGAAGTCACAAACATATGGCTCACAATTTTAGACGAACAGTTGGTAACAGGTAGGTTTTCTAATTAAAATACAGAACATAGGTACGTGTGAACTTTTTGTTTCGGTTGTTCCAATGTGATACATGTACCTTTGTGAATTTGTCATTTCTGAGAACGCATGCTGTTACAGCGTGATTACCTGTAAATACCACATTAATGCAATAAATGCTCAAAATGATGTCCGTCAACCTCAATGCATTTGGCAATACGTGTAACGAAATTCCTCTCAACAGCGAGTAGTTCGCCTTCCGTAATGTTCGCACACGCATTGACAATTCGCTGACGCATGTTGTCAGGGGTTGTCGGTGGATCGCGATAGCAGATATCCTTCAACTTTCCCCACAGAAAGAAATCCGGGGACGACAGATCCGGTGAACGTGCGGGCCATCGTATGGTGCTTCGACGACCAAACCAGCTGTCATGAAATATGCTACTCAATAACGCTTCCACAGCACGCGAGCAACGTGCCAGACATCCATCATGCTGGAAGTACATCGCCATTATGTCATGCAGTGAAACATCTTGTAGTAACATCGATAAAATATTACATAGGAAATCAGCCTTCATTGCACCATTTAGATGGAGGCCAATTATTCTTCCTCCTATAATGGCGCACTGTACATTAATCCGCCAAGGTCGCTGATGTTTCACTTGTCGCAGCCATCGTGGATTTTCAGTTGCCCAGTAGTGCATATTATGCCGGTTTACGTTACCACTGTTGGTGAATGACGCTTCGTCGCTAAATAGAACGCGTGCAAAAACTCTGTCATCGTCCCGTAATTTCTCTTGTGCCCAGTGGCAGAACTGTACACGACGTTCAAAGTCGTCGCCATGCAATTCCTGGTGCATAGAAATATGGTACGGGTGAAATCGATGTTGATGGAGCATTTTCAACACCGACGTTTTTGAGATTCCCGATTCTCGCGCAATTTGTCTGCTACTGATGTGCGGATTAACTGCGACAGCAGCTAAAACACCTACTTGGGCGTCATCATTTGTTGCAGGTCGTGGTTGACGTTTCGCATGTGACTGAGCACTTCCTGTTTCCTTAAATAACGTAACTATCCGGCGAACGGTCCGGACACTTCGATGATGTCATCCAGGATACTGAACAGCATATGTAGCACACGACCGTTGGGCATTTTGATCACAATAGCCATACATTAACAAGATATCGACCTTTTCCGCAATTGGTAAACGGTCCATTTTAACACGGGTAATGTATCACGAAGTACATACCGTCCGCACTGGCGGAATGTTACGTGATACCACGTACTTATACGTTTGTCACTATTGCAGCACCATCGATCACAAAGCGAAAAAAGTGGTCCAACTAAAACATTCATATTTCTTTACGTACTACAGGAATATGTAATAAAAAATGGGGGTTCCTATTTTTAAAAAAACGCAGCTGATATCCGTTTGACCTATGCCAGCGCCATCTAGCGGGCCAACCTTAGCGCCATCTGGTTTCCCCCTTCAAGCTAGACGAGTTTCGTTCTGTGTAGTTTTTTCGTTTGATACTTATTTCATGAGATATTTGGCCCGGTCACTATCAATGGACCGCCCTGTATAATGAATTTTCACTCTGCAGTGCAGTGCGAGCTGATATGAAACTTCCTGGCAGATTAAAACTGTGTGCCATATTGAGTCTCAAATTCCCAAGTTCCTGTCTCCATCTGGCACACGGTTTTAATCTACACAGAAAGAATACTATAACAGTTACCATAAGACACTGTTTTAACATCTGGAACTTCAACATTAAAATTAATACACGAAACAAATGGGTTTGTCTGTACTACACTTAGTGCTGAAGATATATTCAGAACATAATACCCTTCAGTGCGCCGGCCGAAGTGGCCGAGTGGTTCTAGGCGCTACAGTCACAGGTTCGAATCCTGCCTCAGGCATGGATGTGTGTGATGTCCTTAGGTTAGTTAGGTTTAAGTAGTTCTAAGTTCTAGGGAACAGATGACCTCAGATGTTAAGTCCCATAGTGCTCAGAGCCATTTGAACTCTTTGGTGCCCAAATGAGTTGCAAAATCTGAACCTCTTAACTGCTGATGAAAGAGTAATGTTTTGTAGGAAGCTTTGAACTGATTAGCAGTGGGACTGTTGTTATCACCATCATACATCCTGATCAAACTGGAAAACATCTCAATGAGGTTTTGTAACAAATAATGTGCCAGAAAGAACTTAAGTTTTGGAGTAGGGCTGTTTCTTATAGAAACTTATAATCTTCTTAGACTCAGAATTTTCACATTAAAACTAAGAAAACGAGTGTTTCCAGTTTCTTTAGAAGACACAGGAGTATTTACACCCAGGCTTAATTTCCTTACATATTTTTCAGCTTCATCCAACAATGACAAAATATGGCTTGTTGTCTGCAGTGAGAGAAGTGCTTTACATCCTCTGGTTAACAGATTCCTACAATTAAAAAAGTTGCAAACACTGTTTATAAACCTTATATAATGTGGCCAGAAAAAATTACGTACCAGAGACAGCAAATTTAATGTTTTGTGTTAGTTCTGTAATTAGGATATTTGTGTTTTGTTGCTTTCATAGAAAAACAATGTTATGTATTTTAATACCCGAAACTACAGACTTCATAGAAGATATTCTATGCCCTGTGGTAACAAACTAATTGATTCTGTGGTAAGAATAACTATTGAAACAAAAGCATCTAAACTCAGAGTGATAAGCAGTGGTTTTATATAGCAAACGAAGCATTTCCAGACACTTTATGATTTATATGTAATGTTTACATCCTTGTCCTCTACGACATCAGAAAACTAGCAACAGGTACTCTGATACCCCTGCATATAAACTTTCTGCCCTGAATTGTAGCGCCTTGCGTTATTCCTTTGGTAGCATCCTATTTCCAAATACAGTACAATGACATATCACAGTCTGTAGAATTTCCCCAAATTTCCTGTAATATAGAATAACACTGCATCTAACATACAAGTGAAGTTAGTAGGGTAGACCAGGGTAATGCCGACACCTGGGGCAATACCGACACGATAGGTTTTAGTTGTATTTTGATCTGCTGCGTAGTGCTGCGCCCTTGCGGACGACACCAGAACTAGCGCTCAGTGTGTTTCTGTCTTCTAGGCATGCCAGTAGTTTTGTGGTATTTTATCTTAAAATTTTATAGTTTTCGGTGTAAAGAAGGAGTTCTGAACAAGTTAAGGTAATACTCAGATCATGTGTGTCACTAAAATACAACATATACAGCTAGATATAACATTTTAACAAACATGTTGGTACAGTAGTTGTAACATTTCAAAGTGTGTAGTAGTCTGTAGGGTAAGGTATCCGCCATCTTGTCCCTCCGGGGTAATGCCAACATCCCATTATGGGGCAATATCGACAGGGTGTCAGCATTTCCACATCTGTCCTAATATTTAATGGGGGACTGTTAATGCCTAAAAGTTTGTTTCTATTGTATTCCAGATGATCAAGTAAAAAAAGACGAGGGCTAATAGAAATCCTTGGGTAACAGAAGAAATATTGAATTTAATCGATGAAAGGAGAAAACACAAAAATGTAGTAAATGAAGCAGGCAAAAAGGAATAGAAATGTCTCAAAAATGAGATCGACAGGAAGTGCAAAGTGGCTAAGCAGAGATGGCTCAAGGACAAATGTAAGAATGTAGCGGCATATATCACTAGGGGTAAGATAGATACTGCCTACAGGAAAATTAAAGAGACCTTTGGAGAAAAGAGAGCCACTTGTACGAATATCAAGAGCTCAGATGGAAACCCATTTCTAAGCAAAGAGGTTTGCAGAAAGGTGGAAGGAGTATATAGAGGGTCCATACAAGGGCGATGTATTTGAGGACAATATTATGGAAATGGAAGAGGAGGTAGATGAATATGAAATAGGAGACATGATACTGCGTGAAGAGTTTGACAGAGCACTGAAAGATCTAAGTTGAAACAAGGCCCCGGCAGTAGACAACATTCCGTTAGAACTACTGACAGCCTTGGGAGAGCCAGTCCTGACAAAACTCTACCATCTGGTGAGCAAGATGTATGAGACAGGCGAAATACCCTCAAACTTCAAGAAGAATATAATAATTCCAATCCCCAAGAAAGCAGGTGTTGACAGATGTGAAAATTACCAAACTATCAGTTTAATAAGTCACAGCTGCAAAATATTAACGTGAATTCTTTACAGATGAATGGAAAAACTAGTAGAAGCCGACCTCAGGGAAGATCAGTTTGAATTCCGTAAAAATATTGGAACTCATGAGGCAATACTGACCCTACGACTTACTTAGAAGATAGATTAAGGAAAGGCAAACCTACGTTTCCAGCATTTGTAGACTTAGAGAAAGCTTGTGACAAAGTTGACTGGAATACTCTCTTTCGAATTCTAAAGGTAGAAGGGGTGAAATACAGGGAGCGAAAGGCTATTTACAATTTGTACAGAAACCGGAAAGCAGTTATAAGAGTCGAGGGACATGAAAGGGAAGCAGTGGTCGGGAAGCGAGTGAGACAGGGTTGTAGCCTCATCCCCGATGTTATCCAATCTGTATACTGAGCAAGCAGTAAAGGAAACAAAAGAAAAATTCGGAATAGGTATTAAAATCCATGGAGAAGAAGTAAAAACTTTTAGGTTCGCCGATGACATTGTAATTCTGTAAAAGACAGCAAAGGACTTGGAAGAGCAGTTAAACGGAATGGACAGTGTCTTGAAAGGAGGATATGAGATGAACATCAACAAAAGCAAAACGAGGATAATGGAATGTAGTCGAGCTAAGTCGAGTGATGCTGAGGGAATTAGATTTGGAAATGAGACACTTAAAGTAGTAAAGGAGATTTGCTATTTGGGGAGCAAAATAACTGATGATGGTCGAAGTAGAGAGGATATCAAATGTAGACTGGCAATGGCAAGGAAAACGTTTCTGAAGAAGAGAAATTTGTTAACATCTAGTATAGATTTAAGTGTTAGGAAGTCGTTTGTGAAAGTATTTGTATGGGGTGTAGCCACGTATGGAAGTGGAACATGGACAATAAATAGTTTAGACAAGAAGAGAATAGAAGCTTTCGAAATGTGGTGCAACAAAAGAATGCTGAAGATAGATGGGTAGATCACATAACTAATGAGGAGGTATTGACTAGAATTGGGGAGGAGAGAAATTTGTGGCACAACTTGACTAGAAGAAGGGATCGGTTTGTAGAACATGTTCTGAGGCATCAAAGGATCACCAATTTAGTCTGGAGGGCAGTGTGGAGGGTAAAAATCGTAGAGGGAGACCAAGAGATGAACACACTAAGAAAGTTCAGAAGGATGTAGGCTGCAGTAGGTACTGGGAGATGAAGAAGCTCCTACAGGATAGAGTAGCATAGAGAGCTGCATCAAACCAGTCTCTGGACTGAAGACCACAACAACAACACCGCTGTCAGGATACAGTTCTTCAAACAGCTCTGCTTCCCGCCCTTGTCCTTCTCGTTTAGTGCACAACGTGCACCATTCATAACTCCTTGAAATTCATCACTCCTAAACCCAACTTAATTTTTCCTCACATGGTTTTATCAACTGCATATGCTGCGCTGCGTTGACCTATAGCAATATCCTTTCTTCTCTGTATCGTCTTAGCCTTATTAGATAAAATTCTATGGCAATGTAACGACTTGATGGATCTTTATTTGCAGTGTACGAGGTGTCATGTTCCATACATTCTTCATCGAGCTGATTAACTCCCTTATTACCCCGTGCCAAGCGTTTCTGAAGCTTTGTCCCAGGTCCACAGTAGTTATACCAAGGGATGTATAATTCCACTGGCAGTTTGTATAGAATACCACCACCTCCTCTAATGCGACTCCTAGTATGCATGTTATGTTACTGTGGTGGCTGTGAACTATGCGCCCCCATTATATAGCAAATTGTCGGCATCAATCCAACTGTTTTGTGTAGCAGGAAAACGAAGCCATTTGACTAGTGCTTTATTTCCACGACGTCCTATGACTCTCTCCACGAGGAAAACGTCCAGTTCAGAGTTTTTCTGCAACTTCTCGGTGTAGAAGCAGCCTACAATTTCTTCACCTTTACTATCCTTCAATATATAAATTCTAGGATTCGTTCTCTGCACCTTTAAAACTGTAAATATCTCTGTTGACCAGTTCGGTAGGTATGATTTCTCAAATTCCGTCTTGTGTTTTGAGATACATACCAAATCGCCCACATTAAATTTCTGTCTGCGTGGATCCAGCATTTTAATACGATAGTGCACCATATCCATGAGTCCATTACCACGAACATCGATTGGTCTCATTTTTATTGTAGTATGTTTGGTTTAATTATACTGAGCAATTATTTCTGGGAGGATATCTGTCCATTCGTATGAGCCATGAAGGTTAAAATGCATCCAAATTCGACCTATTATTGTTCTGTTCAGACGCTCCACGATACTTGCCTTCAGGTGAGTGAATGTTGAGTAGTGATATATTCCATACTGTCTTGAAATACCTATTTTAAACTCTCCGCTGTGATCAGTTTAGAGGTTGTCTGGTCATCGATTCGTCCCTGTCTGTAACAAACGTTCAAACGTTCAGGTAAATTTGGAGTATGTATCAATAACCATTAAAATATATTTGAATCCGTTATTCTCATGTGAATACTCCCTCATATCTACAAGCTCACCTTGCCATAAGTCATCCAAACCTTTAAATATAACATGCCTAGGAGGGTATGTTTTGCATGCTGGTTTGTGCAGTTCTCGAACTACTGTCTCCATACTTATTCGATGATACCTTTCTCTCTAAGCTCCGAGATTACTGAAACAACCTCATTCGAATGGGCTGTATTACCTGCAGCAGCTGATGCCATGAGCAGCCGTAGTCGATCTATTAGTTCGTTGGGGTCGCCATAATATATATACCGAGGGATTCGATTGTTCACTGCTTTATGCTCAATGTCAATACCATCACCGCTGCTGCTGCTGTTGTTGCCGTTTTCGCCTTCAAGTATTGGTTTTATAGCGGTTTTATATTTCTTGTTGCTCAGGCTTTTCGCGATCTAATGTACATCAGTCATGTCCAGCATTTCACAGTATGTTTCCCTATCATTAACTGAATAATGTATAGGTTTTTTGTAGGTTAGGAAAATAAGATTCATTAAGGTGTTCTCTCAAATCGCTTATCACCAATCTGTATTGTGTCATCAGTTACAGTTGTAGGATGCGTACCCAATGGAACGTTTCTACTTAACGCCTGCTTTGTTTAACCTTCCAATCTAAAGAGAGTGGAAGGGCTGACCCAATAAGGGAACATTTCAATTCCAATGTGTTTATTAACTACCAAAAACAATCTCACATTAAAATTGACAGACGCCACTCAGGCAAGATTATTTACGAAACACTCATTACATAAAATCATAAGCGAGTTAATAGATCATTAGCCAATGATCCCCCATAAACAATGAGAAACGCCACTCAGGCAAAATATTTAAGAAACTTCCATTGCATAAAATCATTAATAAACTAATAAACGATTAGTAACGATCTCATATAAATATTGACAGAAGCCACTAAGGCTGAATTTGACCATAACTTTAACAAAACAACTCTAGTTAAGACACGTTATTTAAGACCCTTTCAATTCCAATACTTTAATATTACATGTAAAATAATAGTGTACACACAAACTCAATTTTAACACGAATACTTAGAACATATTTATTAAAATGTAACTTGGGCAATCTTGCAAATTACTAGCCTAGAGAACCTTGAAGAGCGAACCACGAAATTATTCAAATGCCCATTGGTTTGTAAGATGGGCTTTTAGGGCATATAAAGTTACAACTTTGTACAATCATAAATGTGTAATAACAGAAGTAAGGCCCAAGTTTGTAAGGCCGAAGTTTAACCACGAACAGTGGAACCGACTGAGGGACGTAATACTTAACTTCGAATGAAGACCTGGCTCCGTTTGCAACCCCACGTCGAGTAGGCCACCGAAGTGTGAACCATGCAAACGCTACCAAAGAGGAACACACGAACTCAGTCGAAGTCCACCGCCCGTAAGCCAAACTTGTAATCTAAAGGGAAGCCCTGAGCTTAGATTGCCCACTGCCTCAGCTCACTAAAACACAGACAACACCCGACAATAGGAAGCCAAAAATACTTTTTTCAAGATTGACCAGTAAAATTAACACTATAAAATCAAGGCTCAACAACACTAACTTCACTCGCAAATCCTTTCTTAAATTGAAACAGTACCTGATAAACGCTAAGATTGGGAAATGAACCGGCTCACGAGAACTTAATGACACACGTATTGGCCACCTTAAGTGGGCTTGCAAAGCTCAGCACGGTAACCTTTAGAGATGAAAACTCAGATTGCCCGCAGAGGACATATTGATATGGATTAGCTGATATCGTAAGCAAATGAAACATTTGCTAATAATAGCCAATGAAATAAAATTCTGCAAATACATCAATATTATGCGGAAGCAGAGCACACGCTGAATAAGAGGCATCAAATGAAATCGAATACACATTACATCAAGTGTCCGGCAACATCTTACTGTACTAACAGCGGTCACAATCACAGTTAACTAAGCTCTCTTAGTAATTAGAGTACTTAACTGGGTGTCTTGATGCCGGAGCGACTCTGCGAAGATGCCAGACCATCACTTCGCAAGACCATAACAGCGTGTCCCTCCAAGAATGCGGGCACATCCACAGCTCACAAGGTTTCCGAAGACTGACAGTCAATAGCGAGCCAGTGGGTGCGTTGGACCTTCCATCGAGCTACGGACCCCCTTGAAGATGTTTCCCGCAGTCGGAGACGAAACGTTGGGAATGTACACAGAATTCATCAGCCGACCACGGCATAACAGCCCGGATAATAATAATGGACATGATATTTCCGGCCGTGGAAGTCTACATTTTAGCATCAGGATGTAGCTTACAGTAGGTACTGGGAGATGAAGAAGCTTGCACAGGATAGAGTAGCATGGAGAGCTGCATCAAACCAGTCTCAGGACCACAACAACAACAACAGCCTCGACCTTTTCAGTTAAGTCGGCTACTTTCTTACCTACTTCATTAACTAACTCATTTAAGGCATTCATCATTCTCAGAAGAGTCTGGTAATACGTCTTTAGTTCCCTGCGCATACCTCCAACTTTATGCACAATAGCCTGAATTTTCGCATCCGTGTACAGGCGAATGTTCTGTCTGTGTACACCCATTCTCTCGGGTTGAGAGCTAGACATACGCGCGAATCTGTCCATGGTGCAGTGTATACTGATGTACTATCCTCTCTTACCGTGCTATATATGCAGAAACTCTTGAAAGTTTCGCCTGTGCCTACCATCACTCAGTTTTCTAGTTTTATCAATAACCAGAAACCCATACTGTGAATGATTCCAACAATCAGCACATATCTTTACAAAATCATTGAACGACATGTCAGTTCCGACATGTGCCTGGTAAATGTGTTTTAAATTCAGATTGTCTTGCTTGAAGGCTATAATGAGGTTTGCATTAACCCTAACCAACTGTTTCAGGATTCTTGAATATGTTTGGCTTAGATAAAATACATCAGTACCCATATGACAACCGAAACAGAAATATTTTAGAATTTGGTCTTGGTTTTCCACAGCAACATCATCAAATATGAAGACAGTGTTTGGCTTTGCCTTTCTAGGTGGAGGGATATTACCGCTTACACCGAATGTCGTGTATGTGACACCATCTACACCGCACAATATCTCCTGTAATAGCTGTTACTTGGGTTAAAACAGTGTTTTTGAGAATACAAAACATGTTCAAATCGGACTCCATCTACATGTGTTACCAGCGTCATGAGGACATTAGTCATTCCGCAACTAGATGGACCTACAATAATGGCTCGTATATTATCAGAAAGGAGAATTCCATTCTTCTTCTTCTTCAGGTCTTCTTTTGCATCTTCACAGGACCAGTCACCGACAACAAAGTCCTTGTGACGAGGATGTTTCATCCACCCTGCCATGATACTAACTACGCCAGGTACTGACAAGTAGGTGGCATGTATAGAAAGATACACTTGAAGGGACGGTAATAGTATGCGTAGCCAATAAGCTCAGTCCAAATTCACTGATCCGGAGGCGTAGTATAGCTCTGTACTCGATTGTATCCAGTCACCTCCGCATTTGGGGAGCGTTTTCTCAGTTTTCTTTATGTCTGTGTATATATACATGTGTCGTGAAAGTCAACGCATCGCAGCATTTGCAGTTGATAAAACCATGCGAGGAAAAATTAAGTTGGGTTTAGGAGTGATGAATTTAAAGCAAATTATGAATGCTGCATGTTGTGCACTAAACAAGAAGAAGGACAAGGGTGGGAAGCCGAGCTGTTTGAAGAACTGTATCCTGAAAGTGATGTATGCAGCTAAAAACGCACTGAAGCAGAAAGATGCTGGAAGAAGAAGAAGAAGAGGAGAATCGGTTAAAGCACCTCGAGCTCTACCAATACCCAAGACATCCGGCGGTTTTCTTACATTTCTCATCCCGACCCTCTCCACGCTCTCGGCGGTAGGTTCCCTCGCTGGTGGTGCTGCAGTTATCATTCGAACGGTCAAGAACGAGCAAAATTCCCAAGCGCAATTCGAAGAGGCAAGACGACATAACCATACGATGGAAGCCGCAGCAAATGGAAGAGGACTATACTTGAAAATGTACAGGAAAGGGCTTTGTCTATTCACAAATAAAAAAAAGCCCATTAGCAGTAATACCAGATCTACCACGCACAAATACTGATCTTCTTAAGTTTGTTAGAAACAAATTCAACACACCAATACAATTACATACAATTTCATCTAAGGCAGGAGGGGTGTACAGAATAAAACAAGTGCACGCAAACCACTGCATGTCATTTCGCTACCGAACAGCAAAGAGAACATGTGCGAACTACGAGTTTCTTACATCAGTTGGCTTGAAATCGTGCAATGACATCCTTACTCAACTTAACCAATCCGGCAGAGTATGATGAGAGAATTATATGTCAGGAATAATTCTCTCATAAACCTTATGCTTCAACCACATTTAACAAGAACGATGACACTAGGATTGTCATCCAGCGCCAAGATGCACTCACACTTCCATGCAAGAGTTTCATATATCTAGAGGGATCATTCAAGAAAACCGACGGTAGCGATACAGTGGGATGCAAGCTTACATGTAATGCTTTAGCGTTGCTGTTCCAAGAGATACACTATGAACTCAGTGGGTCTGAGATCGACCGTACATGTAATGTCGGCATAACATCGACACTTAAAACATACGTCTCTGCATCACCCGCGGATGTGCATAGTTTAGAAAATGCGGCATGGTTCATAGACGATCCAGAGGATACAACAGTTGCAGAGTGCAAGAGAATTACTGCATGCATACCTCCAAAAATACTTATGGGGTACTTTGAGGACATGAGACAGTTTACTACGAAAGCTAAACAGGAACTCATTCTGGTGCGGAGTGCGATGGACAATTACTCACGCATTCAAGGAGCTCAAGAGGAGAATATGATCACAATCAGCAAGATAATATGGAAAATGCCTCACATCAGTGTATCCGACAAGGAGCGTTTGAAGCTTTTAAAAGTCCTGGATTCCGGTAGATTTCTGTCGCTGGCATTTTGATCGTTGGAGGTTTTCGAGTACCCATTGTTACCGACAGCAAGCAGACAAACATGGGCTATCAAAACCTCTTCGTAACTAGAGACACCTAGATTCATTCTACTTGCATTTCAGACTGATAGAAGAGGCAATATAGCAAATGATTCCACCGTGTTCGACAACTGCAAGTTAACTAATGTCAAAGTCTACCCAATTCAGAATTCTACCCATATAACAATTTACATCTGCAGTGGAATCAAAATGTATACAGTCTAGCTTGTGACATATATGCAAGGTTTCATGCTTCTTACTATGAAATTGCTGAATTTGAGGGAGAGGGTATCTACTCAGTCCACGTAAGTTCAAGGAGTTTTCACCGATCATCGTAATGGACTGCTAGAAACAGAGCGACATAATTAAGTCTGTACCTATAGATGTGCGAACTAAATTTGAATCCTCAACAAATTTCCCAGAACTCACTGCCACGTATGCTCTAGTTCTACTTGACCATGTATTCAACTACTGCCTGCTCACCCGTGTTGTGCAACGAGCTGTATAAGTGAACAGGTGCTGCACCACACCTAGAGCATTTTACAATGGCGCCTCAAGGTTTGATCATTACAGACACTCAGGGTTTCTATGATGATGAGCATAGACAATTCATATTTAAAGATGTTGCGTTTGTAGCGTACACACAAGATGCTGGAATAATAGACACATTCTCAGCAAACATTACATCACTGAGGTCTTTCAAGTATGTGAAGCGTGCTAAGACAGGGAAGAGTACGAATTGGTTTACTCATTTGTACCATGGAATTCACCAGGATGTTCCTGACATACACTATAAAGATATGGTGACGACCCTTAAATTATTCGATCACACAGATTCCATTATGTGAAGGGGAAGGAGAAAATCTCATGCATGTGTTGAATCTTTAAGTTTGCTGCTATTCAAGACCTGCAGTTCTAGAGGCGTCCTTGTCTCCATCGATTCAAGAACATGTATGAAAAGTGTTGCTGTGTCTGCTTATGAAAATGTAAAATTACTTTTATGTTGGATCAGAAGTAAATGCATTTTACCTCACAACCTCTGTGTTCTTTTTTTTCAACCTTGCTCCTGCTGTGACAGTGCACAGTTTTTTAACCACATGCTATATCTGTGGTTTTCTTCAAATACAGCAGATATAATTTTAGACATGTCTGCTATATATCTTTGGAAGTGGACATGGTCACGTGCCTCCTGCTCCCATAATCCAATTCGTGCTGCATGATAGGCGTAATTCCATGCAACCTTAAACTTCACCTCCTTAATAGCATTCATCTTCAGCAAAAACTAATGTCAGTTGAGACAGAGCTCCCACACCGCCAGCAGCAGCAGTGTGACTGGTAAATTCAGTGACGACTGCTAGGCAGAATGCACCCTGTGCTATTCTGGGAAGCATTGGGGCATCTATCTGGGAGCTAGTCCTGCACTGCAGCTATGCGTCATTGCGCTAGCTGTGGTACCTAGGTGAACAAGTGTTTCGACAGGAATTTCTCGGGTGTCAGTGTGAAAGAGATGTCACCGCTTCATCCTTGCTGGACACGAACTGACACCTACGCATCGCTTGGCAGCTGACGGTGGTGGCAGTGGTGTGAGCTTCGGGCGTGGAGTGGGGTGATGTGTTTTTTTATTAGCGATCTTTTGTTTAAACTGTATTCCATCGATTTCACTGACCAGTAGGATGCTGCGAATTAAAAAACTACCCCATACATGTGAAAAATATAGATTTAATTAATTTGCATAAATTTTTATATCAACTTGGTGTTAGCTGTGGGTGACAAAGAAGAATGTGCCAGAAATTGCGTTCAAAAGCATGTGAAATTCGAAAAGTATACCAGAAAATGGTGGGAGGACACATGTAATTAATTTGCCATCAAAGGCGGTGCAATAGTTTAAGGAAATGGGGGTGACATGGAAAACCATTTAACAGAACAGTAGGTTAAGTAAGACTTATGTCCGTCCTATCCAGCACAGGCTGAGTCCTTTTCCAGCCAATTCCTAGGAAGAGGTGGCGGTTGGATGACATAGGTTAGTGGAGGTAGCCCAAGTGCCCTGTTTTCCCGCCAGTTTCTTAGGTTAGTGGAGGTAGCCGTGGTATGTTGCATTGTCCTGATGGAACTAGAACTTCCAGCCATTTTCTTGGGGAGGGGAGGGGACGGGGAGGGGAGGGGATTTACCAGTGGGTGAACGGTTAATTAATTTATCAATTTAATTAAGTAGTTAATCAAATTGATAGTGAGAGGAGCTATTCAAATAACTCAGACCTGAAAGTGTGGGGACAGGGCTACAACAGCATAAGTGCCTGTCAATTAAAAGGAAATGGGGATGGCATGGAAAACCGCTTAACAGAACAATAGGTTAAGGACCTGTCAATCAAAGGAGAACAATAGGATAAGTACCTGTCAATCAAAGGAGAAACAATAGGTTGCCCCTGAGTGCATACCTGCCCCTGATGTAGGCAACTCGCACTAACTAAATGCACCATCAGCCCCCTTGCCCTACTACTTAAATGTTGACCCCAGGATCATTTTTCATCTATATACACCCCTAAAAAATTAACACAACTAGAATCATCTGATGGAGGCCTGTCTTTTAGACTAAAAACTATCTGCTGCATTTTGTTATCGTTCAGTAGGAAGTCATTTGCTTTAAACCAATAGGATGATTGAGCCATCATCTCTTTAACACAAGATTTTAAGCTACTGAAATCATTACTACAATGAAGGAAAGTTGTATGATCTGCATACAGTACAGTCATGGACTTGATGAATGATGACAGATCATTAATCATTATTAGGAACATAAAAGGCCCCAGTACAGATCCCTGTCGTACACCTATTTTAACTAATTCAATAATGCTTCTTTTCATTACACACAACCGATTGTCTATTTACTTTAGCACCTATGTCTGATACTAAAGTCTGTAAACTCGTTATTTTCCCTACATCCTCTTCTCGAGCTACTTTCACTTTTTCAGCTACCTTGCCCTCTACTGTGGGGCCAACAGTCTCTACCAGTTTCTGCTCGATCCTCCCTACTTCAGTTTCGAAACGACTATTTATGTCACCTGTCTTTGTTTGGGCTTCCTCCATATCATGCTTCAGATTACCGATTTCGATACTCACTGCTACTACTTCTGCTCCAATTTTATCTACCTTTGTGTTAACAACTCCAGTATTACCGTTAACAGTTTTAATTGCTTTATTCTGGTCATCCATTCTACTGATTAACAAACTGAACAAATCTTTTATATTTCCGGAAATCACAAGTTGAAACTCCCGTTCTGTCTTAATAGATTCCTCGTATCCGTCTTGAATAGGTTCTGTTTTACTTTTTATTGCGTATTTCGTAGCATTTGCAAGTGCCTGGAATTCCATTTCTGCCATTGTTTGATTTTCAGCAGCAGCGTCTGTGATGCTAGCCGCCAAATTCTGAACAATGGGTCCCGCTTCCTGGGTTATGCATTGTTCGACCGATTGTTCCGCATTTGGTACAATCAAATTACTCGTTTCGCCAAATTTATTCATGTTGTCCAGTTTGCTGATTACTGTGAAATTTAAATGTGGGGCTTATTTCTGCCACTTACTGTACTTGAGCGACTTTGTTTGTAGCAACAAGTTATTATTCGCTACAAAACTGCACAATGCAAATTCGTGCCCAGAACAATACCAAACTGATATTGTCCTGTCACCTGCGTCGCCACGTGTAACCTGCCCCTTACTAATCGGCCTATCCTGCTTGCGATGTAAACTATGACCGTGGATCGCGTGTATACCTAATGGGATTTTTCTAATTGGATAACGCTATCTTTCCCGAAGACGTAATACTGATAAGTAGGGGGAAAGTGTACAACCGATATTTCTGATGGAAAAGTCTACTAAAATTAAAAAAGTAATTAAACCGGACAGGGCTACAATTTGGAAAAATGAAAGTTATTTTGTGCATTCACTCACGAACAACTCTGGACGGAAAAGGGGTACCACTGATCATGAATCCAAAAGTTACACTAGTGAACGAAAAGGAAATAATTACGGTCGCCAGACCACTAGGGCGATTTACATCCTAAACCCTGTACAAGATGATGGGAAGGAAAAACATTTGCAGATGGAATGAAGACCTGCAATTATAACTATGATGCCTAAACAAAATAAACCCTGCAATATTTATTAGTGTAAGTCAATGCTATAAGACTTGTAAGTACAATATGCTAGAACACTGACTGTCGACGAGATCCTTCAGGATTTCCAGGCAGGACAGAGAGACGTGTAACTCAAGGAACATTAATGTGCAACGTCACTATAAGAATTTGGTGGCTAGCATCACAGACGCAGCTGCTGAAAATCGAACAATGGCAGAAATGGAATTCCAGGCACTTGCAAATGCTACGGAATACGGAATAAAAAGTAAAACAGAACCTATTCAAATGGTTCAAATGGCTCTGAGCACTATGGGAGCTACTCCTAAACATGTACGTCCTCGCCACACACAGACGAGGGTGAGCTGTGGCCACAGTGAAGCAAAAATAAACACTTTCTACATACAAATGATGGGTGTCACTACACCAGTCTCGCTACGCTAAGAAAAATGCGATCTTAGAGATTCAGCACTGTCCGTTGATAAATACATTCTGCAAAGACCAATTAACCTACCACCATCGTGATTGGAATTCCGAACAAGAGACGAACAATGACTACTGAAAAAACATACTGCACATGCCTGATAACAGTACAACAGTAAAATCATCAATGACGAAATGCTGCGCGTCTTTGTCGACGCTGCCGACACAGAACCCCAGGCGGTGACTGCTGGAGTGCAAACTGACAAGAGACGTCCATCACCCCTCCTGCTTGTTCCAGGGGAAGAGCCTTCTAATTTGCTCCAAGTATCCACTGGAAAATCACCCAACGTAAAACTGATAAATGAGGGGAATCACCGACATGAGTGTCCGGCCAGCTAATTTCTCTTCTCACCTGTGGTCAGATCGTCCAGAATACTGAGGCGGCAACGTGTCCGTAAAGAAGCGACACCTGAGCATCGTCCCACACTGGCGCCGGCTCCTGCAGTCGCCACACACCGTTTGGATGAGGCTACCACGGTGTCGCGTGTCTAGACCTGTAACGATAAAAGCAGTCTAATATTAACCTTGTTACACGACTTTAAATTGCTGGAATTATCCATAAAGACCTACTAACAAAAATGCATTACTTGGTAATAACAACACGCCCTACTCATGCTAATTACAATAATATCATCAGGTGTATGGTCTTGGACGTTAAGATTTTACTGGGAATCCATGTCTCGCCATGAGCATAAAATAGTATAAATACAGCCGCATTTGAAAGGTACGACCCAAAGTTTTGTGATGTTGCGCCTTTACCCTTAGGTTTTATGCTGATCATCGACTTAACTTTGTTTGGCCAGTGAGGATCTAATGCAAAGTATTATATAGCTGTTTATAATTTTTATATATTGCGATTGCGCAATATCATGCTGTTGGCATGTTCTCGTAATTAGTTACCGCGTAAATCGATTATGCAAACTCGTGATATTGGTGTGCGTTCGCACAAAAATGCACATTACTTTATCAAAATACGTGTCTTTCTTTATTGACGTCGGGCCACTAAATTGATAAATGTACACCGCTAAGTGTTCGATTTTGTCGTGTAGAGTAGCACTACGTGCGAGGGGCGATCAGTAACTATGGCAACACATTTTTTGGGTGGTTTTATTGACGATTCCAATAACCACATTACTCGTCATTCTTTTGGCTACAAAACCCTATTTGTCAACATAATCTCCGGTCAATGTTACGGCCTTACGACACCTTGAGGCCCGGCCAGACAGAACCCGGCCTGCCGCTGAGACGGACAGCGCAGCGGGGGGCCGGGCCAGTCAGCGGCCAGGGGCGCCACACAGGCAGCGGCCGGCCGGCCGCGGCGACTCTTGATGCGTCAGCTGTGTTACACTGTGGAAGGGGCCGAACCCCATTATTAAGCTTGCATCCGTAGCGCGATTGTCTTGGCGTTAGACGATTTGGAAGCTTCACGCGGGACACGTTATCTTTGTACGAGTTCTTTTTTTTCTTTTTTCTTTTTTTAAGAGCAAAATGGTTCAAATGGCTCTGAGCACTATGGGACTTAACATCTGAGGTCATCAGTCCCCCAGAACTTAGAACTACTTGAACCTAACCAGCCTAAGGACATCCATGCCCGAGGCAGGATTCGAACTTGCGACCGTTGCGGTCGCGAGGTTCCAGACTGAAGCGCTTAGAACCGCTCGGCCACAACGGCCAGCTTTTAAGTGCAGAAATGAGTAGCTCGCACTAGCGATACGAAATGGCACCAAGAAGAGGAGATATTGGGTGCACGACATTAATAGCAAGACAGAAACCTCAGGAGAATACCATCGTCTGTGTATTGATCTAGAGTCTGACGAAGACAGGTTCTTCAAATATTTTCGTATGTCGCGAGAATGTTTCGAGGAACTGCATCGCCTGATAAAAAGGTAGCACCGACAAGTGCACAACGTACTAGAGAAAGCCAATTGATACAAGGCACAGGCTTGCCATTTGTTTGAGGTAAGTTTTACCATTTGTGGCCTCTTTGTGCTTCAAACAGAAGTGATACAATTTATTCCATTTCAGTTTTGCTGTATCATATGAAAGGTTCGTCGGAAGAAAGTGCTATCCCACAACGTAGTTACGAGTGGAGTGATAAATTTATCTGCAGTGTTTACGAATACAGCAAAAGATAGTAACATTTAGTTCCGTATTTCCCGCTAGAGAGAACTTTCTACTTAATAGATTGTTTTGTTTCATTGTATTCATAACATTGTCATTGAATTTAAACCAACATATGTTTGGTCATTAACTTATCTATTCGTTCTATCGGCATAATTTATTTTCATCTTTTCAACACACTTGACTACAGGCGACAGTCACCAGACCATAGCTTTTTCTTTTCGGTTAGGGCGTTCAACAGTCACAGAAATTGTGAAACAAATGTGCCAGGCAATATGGACTGTTCTACAACCTAAGTATTTACCTACTCCTACAACAGAGATGTGGAAGAAATCTGAAGAAGGATTTCTAGAACTTTGGGGGTTTCCGAACTGCCTTCCTGTAGTAGTTGGTGTTAGAGCTGCACCTTTTTTAGACTGAAGTCAGCTGATAGGTATACCTGCTTAAAGGAAGTGCCTCTAACTAAGGGCTCACCTACAGAGGATGTAATGCTTCCAAGTAGAGAAGGAATTAGCATATTTCATCAAAATATAAGAGGTATTAGAGATAAAGTTAGTGAACTGCTAATAGATGTTAACTCTGAAATTATTGGTATATCAGAGCACCACTTAAATAATTTGATAATTCAGAGGCTTCCTTTACCAGGCTACAGATTAGCTGGCTGTTTCTCGAGGAGTTCCTTGCGTGGTGGGGGAGTGGCTCTGAACGTAAAAAAACAGTATTTCATTTGAGTACATAGACGTATCACGACACTGCACTGAACAGATATTTGAAAGTTGTGAAGCATTAATTGAATTTAGTGAAACTAAACTTCTAATTGCCGTTGTTTATAGGTCCCCTAACTCCGACTTCAGAGCATTTTTGCTTAAGCTAGAGAGGGTTCTTGATTCACTTTGTAGGAAGTACCAGAAAGTAGTTATATGTGGTGACTTCAATATTAATTTTGTGCATGATTGTGCAAGAAAAAGGATGTTGGTAGATCTCCTAAATTCATATGATCTGATGCAAACTGTGTTTTTTACAATTAGGGTGCAGGGGAACAGTAGCACAATCATAGACAATATTTTTATTCATTCTTCATTACTAGATGGGCATTCTGTTAGTAAAAGGGTGACTGGCCTTTCAGACCATGATGCACAAATTTTAACACTAAAAGGTTTTTGTACTCAAACCAATGTCGCATTTAATTACAAAATACGTAGGAAAGTTAATCCAACAGCAATAGAGAGTTTTTCAAAACTTGTCAAGGAACAAGAGTGGCAAGATGTTTACAGTTCAAATGAGTCAAATGGCTCTGAGCACTATGGGACTTAGCATCTTAGGTCATCAGTCCCCTAGAACTTAGAACTACTTAAACCTAACTAACCTAAGGACATCACACACATCCATGCCCGAGGCAGGATTCGAACCTGCGTCCGTAGCGTTCCCGCAGTTGAGGACTGAAGCGCCTAGAACCGCACGGCCACCGAGGCCGGCCAAGATGTTTATAGTGCCGATAATATAGATGATAAATACAATGCTTTCCATAACACATTTCTCATGCTCTTTGAGAGTTGCTTTCCATTAGAACATTCTAAACGGGGTACTAGCAGTAATGGACAGCCCGGTCGGCTGACTAGTGGGATAAGGATATCATGTAGAACAAAGCGGGAATTATATCAAAATGTTAGAAGTAGTCACAATCAAGCTACAGTAGCCCATTACAAACAGTATTGTAAGGTGCTTAAAATGTTATTAGCAAGGCAAAAAGTATGTGATATGCAAATAGAATAGCTAATTCACAGGATAAAATTAAAGCCATATGGTCAGTTGTGAATGTAGTGTCTGGTCAGCAGCACAAGGTTGATGATATAAAGTCACTTCGCAGTAATAATATTTCTGTTACTAATAAATCAGATTTATGTACAGTATTTAACAACCATTTTCTGAGCATTGCTGGTGAATTAAATAAAAATTTAGTTTCTACAGGAAATCATATAAATTTCTCAGCAAATGCCTTTCAGAGATTGACGTCTGAAATACTCCACTGTGATACAGACAAGAGGGAGATTGAGTCAATAATTAAATCACTGAAGGCTAAGGACTCTCATGGTTATGATGGAGTGTCTAGTAGAATATTAAAGTACTGTGCTGCACATGTTAGCCCTGTATTTAGCCATATTTGTAATATTTCCTTTAGGAATGGTCAGTTTCCCGAGCGATTAAGGTACTCAGTAGTAAAGCCGCTTTATAAAAAGGGAGAAAGGGATAATGTAGATAATTTTAGACCTATTTCTAAGCCATCAGTGTTTCCAAAAGTTATCGAAAAGGCTGGGTATGTAAGGTTAATTGATCATTTTATATCACACGATTTGCTATCTAATGTACAGTTCGGCTTTAGAAGTCGTTTGACAATTGGAAATGCTATATTCTCTTTTCTCTGTGAGGTACTGGATGGGCTAAACAAAAGGTTTCGAACGCTTGGCGTATTTTTTGATTTAACAAAGGCATTTGACTGTGTTGATCTCACAATATTGCTCCAGAAGTTGGACCATTACGGAATAAGGGGGGTAGCTCACAATTGGTTCACCTCTTACTTTAGCAACAGGCAGTAAAAGGTCATTATTCACAATGTTGATAACGGCTGTGATGTGGGATCTGAGTGGGGTACTGTCAAGTGGGGGGTGCCCCAGGGATCAGTGTTGGAGCCGCTCCTGTTACTTATTTATGTAAATGATATGCCCTCTAGTATTATGGGTAACTCTAAAATATTTCTGTTTGCTGATGACACTAGCTTGGTAGTAAAGGATGTTGTGTGCAACATTGACTCGGTTTCAAGTAGTGCAGTACATGCATGACCTCAGTTCATGGCTTGTAGACAATAAACTAACGTTAAATCACAATAAGACTCAGTTTTTACAGTTCCTAACACACAATTCAACAAAACCTGACGTTTTAATCTCACAGAATGGATATATGATTAGTGAAACTGAACAGTTCAAATTCCTAGGTGTTCAGATAGATAGTAAGCTGTCGTGGAAAGCCCACGTTCAGGATCTTGTTCAAAGACTTAATACTGCCATTTTCACTATTCGAACGGTATCGAAAGTGAGTGATACTTCGACACGTAAATTAGTCTACTTTGCTTATTTTCATTCACTTATGTCGTATGGTATTATGTTTTGGGGTAACTCTTCCCATTCTAGAAGAATATTTTTGGCTCAGAAACGGGCGGTTCGGGCAATAAGTGGTGTGAGTTCACGAAACTCTTGTCGACCTCTGTTCACGAGTCTGGGTATTTTGACATTGGCCTCTGAATATGTATATTTCTTATTGTCGTTTCTTGTTACCAATATTAGTTTATTTCGAACAATAAGCAGCTTTCACTCAGTTAATACTCGGCAGAAATCAAACCTCCATTTGGATCGGACTTCCTTAACTCTTGTGCAAAAAGGTGTACAGTATACTGCTGCATCAATTCTCAATAAGCTGCCACTCGAATTCAAAAATCTTAGCAGTAATCCACGCGCTTTCAAATCGAAACTGAAGAGTTTCCTCATGGGTCACTCCTTCTATTCTGTCGAGGAGTTCCTTGAAAAATTAAGCTGATTCTCATTGTATTGCTGATAGCGTTGCTTAAACTTATGGACTGATTTTCTTTCAGGTTCATGAACATTTATTTTTATCTGTTATTACTTTTATGTTGTAAGTTCATATACTGACACGTTCCATGACCTTGGAGATTTGCTCCTCAATTTGGTCCTACGGAACTTGACGTGTAAATAAATAAATAAATAGACGGAAAGCATATCAGGTTAAAATGCCCGAAGGATAGTGGATCCCAGTTCTTCTGTTACAAACAATCGTTTTCGCTGGTTCTCCTGGCGATCGTTGATCCATACTACGAGTTTACAATAGTTCATACTGGAAATTATGGACGTCACAGTGACAACACTATGTCTGAGAATTCAGTTTTCTATCAAGAGTATATCAAGGGCAAAAGTATTCTACCTCCAAATCAGGATCGCGTGTATCATACCAAAAGTTGTATTGTCTCACGTCCTCTATAAGTCTTTCTGTGTCCATGATGCATGCACTACGAGCTGCAAGACGAAAACCGCCTCACGCCGCTGCTTCCAGTGTGACCAGAGAGCAGTTGAGTGCGCCAACAGACGCAAGCAGCCGCTGCGGCTTGCGGCGAATCTGTATTGGGAGGACCCGTATGCCCGCATAGTACCACCCTACTGGTCGACGTCGGAGACAACGTTTTGCTGCACCTGTAATCTCCCCGTCATCCATGTAGTACTTGTCACAGGGCGAATCCTTCTCTGGACCACACGGTGGAAGTCATAAAGTGAGAGATCCTCGCTGTAGGGGGGATAAGTAAGAACATTACGAGGTGTGGCTAGAAAAAAACCGGACTAGTACTGGTGAAACAATAAAACGAATGCAATAAGGCTGAAAGTCGCGTGGCCTGTCACGTGACTCTCGCTCCGCCTACTGCTCGAGTTTCATCTGCCTCCTGCACTCAGTCTGCCTGTGGCGTCTGTTGTAAGTAGTTGACGTTTTGTCTGTGCGTCGGAAAATGTTGAGTGTACAGAAAGAGCAGCGTGTTGACATCAAATTTTGTTTCAAACTAGGAAAATCTGCAAGTGAAACGTTTGTAATGTTACAACAAGTGTACGGCGATGATTGTTTATCGCGAACACAAATGTTTGAGTGGTTTAAACGATTTAAAGATGGCCGCGAAGACACCAGTGATGACACTCGCACTGGCAGACCATTGTCAGCAAAAACTGATGCAAACATTGAAAAAATCGGTAAACTTGTTCGACAAGATCGCCGTTTAACAATCGGAGCCAGTGTCTGAGTTAACAGGAGTTGACAAGGAAAGTGTTACGCAGATTCTTCATGAAAGTTTCAACATGAACAAAGTGTGTTCAAAAATGGTTCCAAAGTGTCTCACAATTGAACAGAAGGAACGCCGAAGAATGATTTGTTCTGACATCCTGGAAAACATTGAAAGTGATCCCACCTTCTTACAAAATGTTATTACTTGCGATGAATCGTGGTTTTTTACTTACGATCCCGAAACTAAACGCCAATCGATGCATTGGAAAACTCCTGGTTCTCCACGACAAAAAAAAGCACGAATGTCAAAATCGAAATTCAAGGCAATGATGATTGTTTTTTTTTGACATCAAAGGGATTGTGCACATTGATTGGGTACCAGAGGGACAAACAGTGAATCAGCATTACTACATCAGCGTCCTGGCTACCCTACGTGAGCGAGCACGGAGAAAACGGAACGATTTGTGGAGAAAAAAGTCATGGATCCTTCACCGAGACAATGTCCCAGCTCACAGTGCGTTGTCAGTGAAGACGTTTTTGGCAAAACACAACATTCCCATCTTAGATCATCCACCCTATTCACCTGATTTGGCCCCCTGTGACTTTTTTCTTTTCCCTAAAGTCAAGTCAGCTTTGAAAGGAACTAGATTTGAGACTGTTGAAGCAGTAAAAGAAAAAGCGACGGAAGTAATGTATGGACTTACCGAAAATGATCTGCAGCATTGCTATGAACACTGGAAAATTCGTATGGAGCGGTGTAGTGACCGAGGAGGAGAGTACATTGAAGGAGATAACATAAAATTGTAAATAATTGTAAATAAATGTTTTTTCCAGCATCAGTCCGGTTTTTTTCTAGCCGCACCTCGTACAATGAAGTTTTGAGAGCTGTACTCGGGTGCGCAGACTTCTGTGACGCCTTACGTTGTGATAGAGAACGAGAAGTTGCTTTGCATTTTTGTGGCGACGAACACACTTGAAGTCTTTTCTTCAGTTTCATGAGGGTAGCACAGTACACTTCAGAGTTGATCATTGCATCGTAAGGTTGGACATCAAACATAACAATCCCGAAGACCGTCGCCACGACATTACCAGTTGAGGGTGAGGGTTTGAACTTTTTTTCGCAGGAGATGCCACTCCACGAATCGCTGTTTTGTTTCCGGTTCGAAGCGATGAACTCAGATCTCATCGCCTGTGACAATGTTCGGCAATAAACTGTATGCAACTCCGCACAGATGGTCCTTCGTTGCTTTTTACGGTCTTCTGTTAGACGGCGAGGAACCCAGCGGGTACACACACTGGAGTACACCAGCTGGTGGACGAGTGGGCCAGCGCTACCGACAAACACGTCCAGTTGGGCAGCGAGGTATTTGATTGTGATCCGTCGATCACCTCGAATGGCGGTGCCCGCAGTTCCAACGCTGTAGGAGTCAGCTGTGTGCGGCTTGACGGCATGCGGCAGATCTGACAGGTTTGCTCAACATTCTTGCTGTGATGGCACACACCTTGCCCAACGACTCGCCGTGCTTCTGTTCACTGCCAGGTCTCCGTAGACATCCTTGAACCGCTTATGAATATCTGCGATGCTACGGTTTTCCGCCAAAAGAAACTCAATAACAGTTCTCTGCTTGGAACCCACCCCCATTACAGATGCCGTTTTGAAGGCTACGTATATCGCCGACAACTATAGGGACTCCAAGAAACGATAAGAGCTGAAACGGGAATATTCCACGATGTCGCACTAAAAATTCCGCATTTTTTCAACCGAAACTGGCCGAGAAAAAAAAGATGTTGCGTTTCTTATTGAATGCCCCTCGCATGTTGCTGTACTCCACGCTCCCCACAACATGGCTCTGGGGGTGAATCCACATCACAGCACATACCTTATACCGCGAGTTCAGTCACATTTAAAAGACCACGTGACTGGAAATGTTGCCATCATACTCTTTACCCCATTTCTTTTACTACACTCAACAATCATAAAGCATTTGCTGTTCGTGTTCATATTGTCATGCTATGACGCAATCCAGTGTTTGTCCTACACTTTTACGAATCCTAAAGTAAACTGACGTGAGGTCAAAACCGGCATCTCCAGGAGAATTAAAGTAAATACTGTGGACTTGTGTGGTTGCTCACACATCCCGTGTATTGAGGTCCGATAATCGATTTTAAACCTGCGCTCTGTATTTGTATAATTATTTAACCTGGAAACTGATTACATGAACCAACAAACAGTGATGCTTACAGTTCTGCTATGATCTATATGTAGGCTGGATAACTGTTCATTTGTCATAAGCAAACCAATATGGCGTACGATATCTTCCCAGAGTTCTTTATTTGCGTTAAGAACATGTAACATTCCAGTGACCATAAATATGAGAATGGACAGGCCAACAATACATCTCGATAGTGTCTCACTGTTTTGCTGGCAGAGGTATGGAATAAATTACGCCTTTCTGATACGTAAAGGGTGCAACGTACTTTTGGCAGACTTAGACCATTACCTATTAAAGTTTTCGTGTATATAATCCTAAGGCCGTTCAGCAACTTGCCTACTGGGATAGTAACTCTATATGAGATGTTGTTGATCATGACATCTTTTAACAATTATGACTCCTCAAATGTGAAAACGTTAAGTGTTATATTTTTAGTTGGATGTGTACGTGCTGTGGAAGATTGTAGTTTGAATGGATTATTCTGTAATGACAGGACGTAATACCTTGATACTATACTCAAAAAGAGACAATCAAGACCTATAATGGTTTATAAAACTATGCGCCGTACGCCTATAATTTAAAAGTGGAAATCAATTACACGAATACAGCGATACTGATAGCTATTTAGTACGTAATCTGATGGTGGAATTCAGACTTACTTCGCCTGAGGGCTGAAATCATCTCGTCTGCCCACGTTTCTTCCTACAGAACCAAGACTGGCAAAATAGCTCTACTATTATGGCAGAAACATTGTTTTTCCAGATGTGTCATGGGTCCAATAAGCCATGCTATTATCAATATGGTGTTATAAATAAATACCTACGAGTGGTCTTCGAATCAAAAATTATTTACCATACACGTAATGTCTTTAGCATTTTCGTGGTTTGTTACGACATATGATCGATAGTCTGGGACAGTTACCAGCTATAATTATCGCAAGAATTACTGCTGTACAAGCTTATTTTACTGATGGTTAAGTGCTTGCACACGTATAATTCTGAACAAATGTTAGACGCAGATTCATCATGTTTTTTTATGTGCTTATCTGAACTCTAGGTCGCTTATTGCTTATCAGAGGATCACATGAACATGACAGAAGTCTTCTAGTTACTGTGAAGTGTGGAGAGCATGTTATAAGACCACATTACGGGATTTGCTCGTTAGCCTGAGACCCCTTCCAGGATGGCTTGGTAGGCGTGGAATTTATCATCTATCATGCATGCACCAAATGTTCAATGTATGATGCACGAACAAATTATCCAGCAGAGTCGTATGTGAGGAATACAATGTGTTTAAAATTTTGCGTGCACATGGGTTTTTTGTTAGGCTAGGCAGTAGTGCGAGGTGTCCTGATGAACACTCACCAGTCGACGTGCAGGCAGGGAAATCAGGACGCGCTCAGTGTAAAGACACTTCAGCTATCAATATATTAGCAGCAAATTTTCAGAATGTTCGGAATAAAGTTCCTGTATTTACTGCCCTCCAGGAAGCGTGTGGCGCGCAAATTATCCTCGGGACTGAGACCTGGCTGAACCCTGAGATAGGAAGTTCTGAAATATTTAGTGAGGGTTGGACCGTGTATCGGAAAAACAGATTAGACACCCTAGGAGGTGGTGTCTTCATTGCAGTTGACAAAAATATTGTTTCTACTGAGGTCGAAGTAGAGTGTGATTGTGAAGTTATCTGGACAAATTTAACAGAGCTAGGGTTGGTTCAAATGGCTCTGAGCACTACGGGACTTAACTTCTAAGGTCATCAGTCCCCTAGAACTTAGAACTACTTAAACCTAACTAACCTAAGGACATCACACACATCCATGCCCGAGGCAGGATTCGAACCTGCGACCGTAGCGGCCACGCGGTTCCAGACTGTAGCGCCTTTAACCGCTTGGCCACCACGGCCGGCCAGAGCTAGGGGAAATAAAGTTAATTGTGGAGTGTTATTACCGGCCACCAGGTTCCACCGTGACAGTTCTAGAATCATTCAAAGGGAGTCTACATTCTGTATCGCAGAAGTACCCGGATCATGCTATATTAGTTGGAGGCGACTTCAACCTATCTAGTATAGACTGGGATGTCTATGGATTCATTACAGGTGGTACAGACAAGCCGTCGTGTGAATTACTTTTGAACACACTATCCGAAAACTGTCTTGAGCAGCTAAATCGACAGCCAACGCGCAATGGAAATATTTTAGATCTGGTAGCCACGAACAGACCAGACCTCATCGACGGTGTCAGTGTTGGACAGGGATTAGTGATCATGATGTTGTAATTACGACTATGGTTACGAAAGTTAAAAAGTCTGTCAAGAAGGCTAGGAGAGCATTCTTACCAGAAAGAGCAGATAAGCAGTTGTTAGCATCCCACATAGTAAATGAATCGACTTCATTTACTTCCGGTACGATGGACATGGAAGAATTATGGGCAAATTTTAAACACATTGTAAATCACACACTGGACAAGTATGTGCCGAAAAAGGGGGTTACGGACAGAAAAGACCCACCGTGGTTTAACTGCACAATTCGGAGAATGTTCAGGAAGCAAAGGCAGTTGCACCCGCGGTACAAGAAAGATCGGGAGAATGAGGACAGGCAAAAGTTAGTAGAGATTTGTGGTGTCACCGCCAGACACCACACTTGCTAGGTGGTAGCCTTTAAATCGGCCGCGGTTCGTTAGTATACGTCGGACCCGCGTGTCGCCACTATCAGTGATTGCAGACCGAGCGCCGCCACACGGCAGGTCTAGAGACACTTCCTAGCACTCGCCCCAGTTGTACAGCCGACTTTGCTAGCGATGGTTCATTGACAAAATACGCTCTCATTTGCCGAGACGATAGTTAGCATAGCCTTCAGCTACGTCATTCGCTACGACCTAGCAAGGCGCCATTACCAGTAAAACATTGTGCCGTCAAGAGCGATGTTCACCAATTATGGATTAAAGTTAAGTATTCCAGCAGCTACGTACTTTTTTTTTACTAGTCTCAATTCCCTTAACTGTTCCAGACCTCACGCCAGCCTGCGTGAGCTAAAACGCGTGCCTTTCGGCTTCCTGTCCTAGTGGGTTGGCTGTCTTGCCAATCCACAACAGATTTGTGCTGCTGTAAAACAGCGTTGCGCGAAGCATACAACCACAACCACCGTCATACCTTAGCAAAAGATCTTGCTGAAAACCCAAGGAAATTCTGGTCTTGCGTAAAATCGGTAAGTGGGTCGAAGGCTTCCATCCAGTCACTCACTGATCAGTCTGGCCTGGCAACGGAAGACAGCAAAACGAAAGCTAAAATTTTAAATATAGCATTTGAGAAATCTTTTACGCAGGAGAATCGTACAAACATACCGCCGTTTGAGTCTCGTACAGATTCCCGTATGGAGGACATAGTGATAGACATCCCTGGGGCTGTGAAGCAGCTGAATGGGTTGAAAATAAATAAATCGCCAGGTCCAGATGCTATTCCAGTCCGGTTTTACAGAGAGTACTCTACTGCATTGGCTCCTTACTTAGCTTGCATTTATCGCGAATCTCTTGTCCAACGTAAACTCCCGAGTGACTGGAAAAAAGCGCAGGTGACGCCTGTATATAAGAAGGGTAGAAGGACGGATCCTCAAAATTACAGACCAATATCCTTAACATCGGTTTGTTGCAGGATTCTCGAACATATTCTCAGTTCGAATATAATGAATTTCCTTGAGACAGAGAAGCTGCTGCCCATGCATCAGCACGGCTTTAGAAAGCATCGCTCCTGCGAAACGCAACTCGCCTTTTTTTCACATGATACCTTGCGAACCATGAATGAAGGGTATCAGACGGACACCATATTCCTTGACTTCCGGAAAGCATTTGACTCGGTGCCCCACTGCAGACTCCTAACTAAGGTACAAACATATGGGATTGGTTCCCAAATATGTGAGTGGCTCGAACACTTCTTAAGTAATAGAATCCAGTACGTTGTCCTCGATGGTGAGTGTTCATCGGAAGTGAGGGTATCATCTGGAGTGCCCCAAGGAAGTGTTGTAGGTCCGCTGTTGTTTTCTATCTACATAAATGATCTTTTGGATAGGGTAGATAGCAATGTGCGGCTGTTTGCCGATGATGCTGTGGTGTACGGGAAGGTGTCATCGTTGAGTGAATGTAGGAGGGTACAAGATGACTTGGACAGGGTTTGAAACCGATTTTCCGCAGCAGCCACAGGATCTACACTCCTGGAAATGGAAAAAAGAACACATTGACACCGGTGTGTCAGACCCACCATACTTGCTCCGGACACTGCTGTACAAGCAATGATCACACGCACGGCACAGCGGACACACCAGGAACCGCGGTGTTGGCCGTCGAATGGCGCTAGCTGCGCAGCATTTGTGCACCGCCGCCGTCAGTGTCAGCCAGTTTGCCGTGGCATACGGAGCTCCATCGCAGTCTTTAACACTGGTAGCATGCCGCGACAGCGTGGACGTGAACCGTATGTGCAGTTGACGGACTTTGAGCGAGGGCGTATAGTGGGCATGCGGGAGGCCGGGTGGACGTACCGCCGAATTGCTCAACACGTGGGGCGTGAGGTCTCCACAGTACATCGATGTTGTCGCCAGTGGTCGGCGGAAGGTGCACGTGCCCGTCGACCTGGGACCGGACCGCAGCGACGCACGGATGCACGCCGAGACCGTAGGATCCTACGCAGTGCCGTAGGGGACCGCACCGCCACTTCCCAGCAAATTAGGGACACTGTTGCTCCTGGGGTATCGGCGAGGACCATTCGCAACCGTCTCCATGAAGCTGGGCTACGGTCCCGCACACCGTTAGGCCGTCTTCCGCTCACGCCCCAACATCGTGCAGCCCGCCTCCAGTGGTGTCGCGACAGGCGTGAATGGAGGGACGAATGGAGACGTGTCGTCTTCAGCGATGAGAGTCGCTTCTGCCTTGGTGCCAATGATGGTCGTATGCGTGTTTGGCGCCGTGCAGGTGAGCGCCACAATCAGGACTGCATACGACCGAGGCACACAGGGCCAACACCCGGCATCATGGTGTGGGGAGCGATCTCCTACACTGGCCGTACACCACTGGTGATCGTCGAGGGGACACTGAATAGTGCACGGTACATCCAAACCGTCATCGAACCCATCGTTCTACCATTCCTAGACCGGCAAGGGAACTTGCTGTTCCAACAGGACAATGCACGTCCGCATGTATCCCGTGCCACCCAACGTGCTCTAGAAGGTGTAAGTCAACTACCCTGGCCAGCAAGATCTCCGGATCTGTCCCCCATTGAGCATGTTTGGGTCTGGATGAAGCGTCGTCTCACGCGGGCTGCACGTCCAGCTCGAACGCTGGTCCAACTGAGGCGCCAGGTGGAAATGGCATGGCAAGCCGTTCCGCAGGACTACATCCAGCATCTCTACGATCGTCTCCATGGGAGAATAGCAGCCTGCATTGCTGCGAAAGGTGGATATACACTGTACTAGTGCCGACATTGTGCATGCTCTGTTGCCTGTGTCTATGTGCCTGTGGTTCTGTCAGTGTGATCATGTGATGTATCTGACCCTAGGAATGTGTCAATAAAGTTTCCCCTTCCTGGGACAATGAATTCACGGTGTTCTTATTTCAATTTCCAGGAGTGTATAATATGGAATGTTCCACTTAGGATGCAGTCAACAAGCTAAATGCTGCAGGAGTACATGAACTTGTAAGGGGTCCGTAGGCCCTTACTATAAATTGGCACTCGGCACAGGTCGATAGGGCGAACAATCGATTGTGTCGTGTTGCGAGAGCGAGTGTGGAGTTGAGTCAGTCCCATGTTGCGGGTAGAGGTGTGTGGAGGCCAGTTGTTGTAATGCAAGGCTTTAACGACAAAGGGAGTTGCCATCGCCGTGGTTTAACCCCTTTGTACTAGAATAATATCGGGAAGGTGAAGATTTGTTATTACGAAAGTGATTAGTGACATTCTAGTGCCGATATTTTGGTTTCGCGTCTACCGCGCCGGCATCACTTTGGATTGCAGTGTTGGATTGCAGTGTTGGATGCAGTGATGGATTAGCGTGTGACGATAATGGAAAATGAAGAAGCCTGTGCTGAGATTAGCCGTAATTAGATATGTATGACGAAGGCAGTGGCTGTCTCCTCCTTTTTGTGTTTTTGAGACGAATATAGGTTCGTAATTAGTGAAACTGTGTTGGTGTTTTTCTTGTTACCAGACATTTCATTATTACAGTATTGAGAAGGACGAACTGGAAAGTAACAACTCCCGTAGCAGTCAATTCTGATTGTCAGCCCCATTAGGTACACGGTCACATTAATAATAATTATTGGGCTGCTATTCGATCAGATCAGGTCGGTCGAAATAAACCGGAGGTGTTACAAACCACGTTGTGAGTGCGGAGCTACATAGGGGAAACAGGTAGTCCAGTTGGCACACGAATAGCGTAACATGATCGCAATGTGCGAATAGCACAGCGTAATAAATCAGCGATAGCGCAACGCCACCGTGGTTGTGGACAGCATTTCTTGTTCCAGGAAGCCCTCGTGCTGGCGAAAGAGTCGTGGACGCGGCAACGCAAAATTCGAGAGCCGACTGAAATTGTCAAGCAGCCGGACCACGTCAACACAGAGGTCGGCTACAAACTCCTGGCGTCCTGCCTGCCGGATATCACAGACCAGCGCGCCGCGAGCGGTCGAGGCGCAGTAGCCTCACCGGACACGGACCACAGGGTATGCACAGGGCGACTCACGAAAACATGTACAAACTGACGTGGCACATCGGGCCTATAAGAAGGATCAGTAATCATATACTGAAGCGCCAAAGAAACTGGTATAGGCATGCGTATTCAAATATAGAGATATATAAACAGGCAGAATACGTCGCTGCTGTTGGCAACGCCTATGTAAGACAACAAGTGTCGGTTACTGCTGTTACAATGGCAGGTTATCAAGACTTAAGTGAGTTTGAACATGATATTATAGTCGGGGCAAAAGCGATGGGACACAGCATCTCAGGGGGGGTTTTCCCGTACTACCATTTCTCGAGTGTACCGTGAATATCAGTAATCCGGTAAAACATCAAATCTTCGACATCGCTGCTGCCGGAAAAGGATCCTGTAAGAACAGGACCAACGACGACTGAAGAGAATCGTCCAACGTGACGGAATGCAAACCTTCCGCAAATTGCTGCAGATTTCAATGCTGGGCCATCGACAAGAGTTAGCGTGCGAACCAGTCAACGAAACATAATCCATATGGGCTTTCGGTGCCAAAGGCCCACTTTTGTACACTGCACGACTGAAAGCTTTATGCCTCAACTGGGGCCACCAACACCGACATTGGACTTTTGAGGACTGGAACCATGTTGCCTCGTCGGACGGACCAGTCTCGTTTCAAATTGTATCGAGCGGATGGACGTGTACAGGTATGGAGACAGCCTCATAATTCCATGGAGCCTGCATGTCAGCAGGAGACTATTCAAGCTGGTGGAGGCTCTGTAATAGTGTGGTGCGTGTGCAGTTGGAGTGATATGGGACCCCTGATATGTTTAGATACGACTCTGACAGGTGACACGTACGTAAGCATCCTGTCTGATCACCTGTATCCATTCATGTGCATTATGCATTCCGACGGGGCAAATCCAGCAGGAGAAGGCGATACCCCACACGTCCAAAATTTCTACAGAGTGGCTGCAGGAATACTCTTCTGAGTTTAAACACTTCCGCTAGCCACCAAACTCCCCAGACATGAACCTTATTGAGCATATCAGGGAAGCCTTGCATCGTGCTGTTCACAAGAGAACTTCACCCCTCGTACTTTTACGGATTGAGGGATAGCCCTGCAAGATTCATGGGTGTCAGTTGGCTCCAGCACTACTTCAGACATTAGAAGATTCCATACCGCGTCGTGTTGCGGCACTTCAGCGTGCTCGCGTGGGCCTTGAACGATATTAGGCAGGTGTACCAGTTCCTTTGGCTCTTCAGTGTAGGAACCGGGAGTCGCAAAGGCATCTAGGGCTACTAAACGGCGTTTCAGTTATTTAATTACATGCTAAAAATGGGCGCCCACTACAGAAGATGCTCAAAATTTTGTCCATATGCATCGAGGCACGCCTGACATAGACACTGCATTGAACGGTGTGCCCTCTCATAGCTGCTGGTGTATCCCGAAGACATCCTGCTGCCGGAACAACTCTGGATCCTCCGGCGATGTAACGGATGTTTCATACACAAGTCCCTTCAGATACCCCCATAGGAAAAAACTGACTGAGGACAGATCGGGTGATCGTGGTGGCCATGTCTCTTACCACGACCAATCCAGCGACCGGGAACGGGTGCCTACAGATGTGCCGTCCGCCGAAAAGCGAGCGGCTCCGTCGTACTGAAATCGAATGCGGTGACGAATAGGCACGGGAACAGCGTTCAGCATGTCCGGCAGAACCTCTCGCAGGAATACAAGATGAGTGCAACCGACAAGTCGGTCCGCGAGAGCGTACGGCCCAAGTAGACAGTCTCCGACGATGCCAGCCCACACGTTAAGGGTAGATTTACGTTGTGAGCCGTATGGCGACCCTGCCAGGACTACAGTGGGTCTACTCTGTGATGACCTACCTACCAATATTCTTCAAAACGTCGAATGACTCTGCTGTGGGTTTGCTCTGTTGTGACCCATTACCTGTCAGCATGTCAAGAATCAGCATTGTCTTTCTGTTGGAAGGTCAACACTACTTCTTCAAGACTGTATGGAAATCCACTACTTCCGTGTGCATTGTCTTTTACTGCTCAGACTTTGAGAAAAGAAACGGCAGTTTCACTGCGATGAATGATCAGGACTGTCTTTATGGACTGTGAGAAAATTTTAGCTTTTGACCAACATTGTATTAATAAGTGTGTGCATTCGATATTTTTCTTACTGTAATTATGAAAAAATTTTTGAAATCTGTATTGGCCAGTGCCCAAAACAATTTGTAAAATTTTTTGTGGGGAGCATTGGGGCTATGTAAGTAGGCTGTTTATGTTTTCTTTATGTAAGTAGGCTGTTTATGTTTTCTTATTGGCAACGTTACGTAGCGCTCTATATGAAAATCACTGGCTGTGCTGTGTGCAGTCTGTGGCTAGTTTGCATTGTTGTGTGCCATTGTAGTGTTGGGCAGCGGCAGCTGGATGTGAACAGCGCGTAGCGTTGCGCAGTTGGAGGTGAGCCGCCAGCAGTGGTGGATGTGGGGAGAGAAATGGCGGAGTTTTGAAATTTGTAAGAATGGATGTTATGAACTGCTATATATATTATGACTATTAAGGTAAATACAATGTTTGTTCTCTATTAAAATCTTTCATTTGCTAACTATCCCTATCAGTAGTTAGTGCCTTCCGTAGTTTGAATCTTTTATTTAGCTGGCAGTAGTGGCGCTCGCTGTATTGCAGTAGTTCGAGTAACGGAGATTTTTGGTGAGGTAAGTGATTTGTGAAAGGTATAGATTAATGTTAGTCAGGGCCATTCTTTTGCAGGGATTTTTGAAAGTCAGATTGCGTTGCGCTAAAAAAAAAAAAAAAATATTGTGTGTCAGTTTAAGCACATTCATGTATAAATGTTCTAAGGGGACGTTTCAAAGTAGACAGTCTCCGACGATGCCAGCCCACACGTTAAGGGTAGATTTGCGTTGTGAGGCGTGCGTACGTGTAGTATGTGGGTTCACATCCTCCCACGTGACAACGCAGCCTCATCAGCGAAGGTGACACCAGGTGTAAAGCTTCGGTCTGCAGAGGATTCCTGACGAAACAACAGTGCAAATCCCGTGTTGTCGTTCTATTCCCCCAGATGCAAAGACCGGGATGCGTTGGAAAAACAGATGCGGTCCTCGGTCGTGTTAAGTGCGCCAGACGGAGGGTTGGGGGACATCAGTGGCGCAGGATAAACCTCGCGTTCTCGTTGACGGCGTACGCTGCACCCTTCGGAGAACGCTTTCTGCCGCCGCAACTGCCGTGCTGTTCATTTGCAGCCAGCATCGGGCCTGTGCAGCAAAAAAAAAAAAAAAAAAAAAAAAAAAAAAAAAAAAAAAAAAAAAAAAAAAACCAACCGGCGGCGGTTTCGCATGGTGGGTGGCGAATAATGTCTGCCACGCCACAACACAATCGCACGGCTTCTCGTCCATTGCAGTTGGACGAACAATAAATCAAACCCGTCCCAGCCATTTCGCGATACGTGTAGCCAACTGTTACTCCCAACGCTTCCACGGAGGTGGCGGCAGTCACCGTGCGCTCCGCCCGTGCATGCATAGCAACGCTCTCTCGTAACCATACTGCCCTCTCGTGGCGTTTGTGACCCCCGCTTCCTACGTGATTACTGACCTGCGCTGTCCCATGTTAGCTTCTATACGTGGAGTGGGTATAGCCAACTGCTGCATGTTCTCAACATCAAACCGTGCTAGTCACGTGGATTGCCGGCGACGCTGTCGGTCTACGACTTGTGGTAGTAGCGAAACTTGAATATACACGTGACACACACAGTGGTTACGGTTTCTACAAGCCACACCACAAGTTGGGAAACGGGGCCGAATTTCTAGTAGTTTACTGTTGAGTTGAGATTTTCACAAATGTTTTATTCGTATCTCACAGAAACTAGCAGTACGGCAATAAACAGCCTTTTAAACTCGCCGCTAACGGCAATCAAGTAATTTATAGCAATACAACAATTTATAGCAATACAACAAACCACACCACAAGTTGGGAAACGGGGCCAAATTTCTAGTAGTTTACTGTCGAGTTGAGATTTTCACAAATGTTTTATTCGTATCTTACAGAAACTAGCAGTACGGCAATAAACAGCCTTTTAAACTCGCCGCTAACGGCAATCAAGTAATTTATAGCAATACAACAATTTAAAATAAAAAAAAAAACACACAGAAGATCGGAGTACGGCAATAAACAACCTTTTAAAACACGCCGCTAACGCCAGTCAAAGTAATTTATAGCAATACAACAATTTAAAACAATTTAAAGAACATTAGCAAAAAGGCTACTAAAGTAAATACAGAACTTTGTTAATAAAGTACGGTGAGGTAGTGAAGCTACCAACACCGCCATTAAAAAATTAAACAGGTCTCAGCAAACATACGATTAATGGCAATAAAAGGAATTTGCAAACTTGGAGGAATTTAAAAAAAAATTAAACAAAAGTGTCCTGGAATATCAGTAGAACATAACAGACATGACGGACCCGTGTAAGGCGGCCACAAATCACCCGCTCAGGGATGCTCAGGCTAGGCAGAATACTGACCAATTTAAATACGCCCGTAAACACAATTGCCACTCTCAGGCTGGTCACTCACCGACTTTTAGCCAGCGAAAACTTATTATAAGATGGCTTAACTTGCTGACAGAATTAGAGCTAACCTCGTGCAAGGAAACATTACACCACACAGTCCTGAATGAGCAAACACATGATCAATCAGCAAGAAGCATGAATTTACTCATAACCCACGACAGAATAGCGAAACAATTAAACTGCCAAAACTACACCTCCCATCGGACAGTAACGAGAGGAGGAGGAAAGATCACTGTCTTCAATTACACCAGTGCCAGGGACAGGAAACCCGGTCGCCGGAGGCCACAAGGCAGAAGAGACGCTGGTTACACAGAATTATTACTTAATGATTAAACCTTCCACGAACTTAACTTGCAGTTATGCTGGAACAGGCAGTACACGACCTCCGATGGCAAGGATCCACACATCCGACCGCGCACGCGTCGCCAGCGTACCCAACACGCCACGGTCACGCGACAACACGCTCTGTCACCGGAGTTCACGTCTTCTGTGCCACGTTGACGGGTAGTGACCGCTCCTTCATGTTAGGTGTCTCCCTTTAAACTCCAGTGTTGAAACGGAGGATTTAAAGAAGCTTGTTAACGTCCCACCAAGGCGAAATGAACAGCAACTACTCGTGGGGCGATTCTGTATACAACCAACACGCGGGGAGCTCTTCCGTCATCTCGACCCGCTCGCTACACACATCACGTGGCGACTCGGTACAACCGACCACGCCTGCTTCGCGCTGGAGAGCCACACTGCCCTCCCGTGTCCAACACACTCTCTCTCCGCGCAACGCCCCTACTTCCGCGCCACCACAGGAGGTTACAACCGGTCAAAGATCTCACTTCCTCCATAGCAGTTTCCCGGAAGTAAAAACGCAGATATCGATAGCAGAGGGAAAAGACAACCAAGCAGCCACTTAATGACAGACAACATATCAAACAAACATGTCACGGGAAGAAAAGGAAAACCAATGCAATCTAAACACGAGGTGTAGCACGAGTCGATACACTGCTCAACACATATTCGCCTTTTTTATACAGGTTTCTGCACGTTTGAGTTTTAGTAACAGCTATGGTACAGTATTGTCGTTGCTACGGATGTAAAGAGAAGTATGTGAAAGGAGGACCAGTTACTTTTCGTAACTATGTACAATAAATGCATAATAGTAAATGTCAGATTGATTTGAGGCACTTAATATGTTGAAAAATATCGAGGCACGGCTTTATGAAGTTTTGTGTTGTACAGATAATTCTCGCGACTTTAAGGTCATGTGTTTACGAGCCAAGCGCTAGATAAATTTGCAAGTGTGTTTGAGTAAAGTGCCAGTTAGCGTATACACATCGGTGCTGTGTTCATATGCAGATAAAAATTGTAGCCCTAGATGACAGTCTGATTAGTTCTCTCCAGTTTTTGCAACTTCTCAAATCCTTGTGTGTCTCTAACAAGGGAAACTGCCCATCGCACCCTCTCAGATTCAGTGGTAGGACGGTCCAGGGGACAGCCTGTCAGAAACTCAACACAGATCAAGCACGGAAACAGGAATAAGGTGTACTGGACTGCGAAAAAAAGCAAAATAGAAACAGTGAATGGTCCAAGGAAAAGAAGTGCCATATAGAGAAGCCAGAAACACAAATGGCGTTGTGGTTGGACTGCCAAGATGGCGAGCCGTGTTCAAACCTCCTTCGTGACAGTTTTTATTCATATTTGTGTGTGTGTCGTGGTGTAACGTCCGTTTGCAACAGCGGGGTGTATGGTTCAAACGGCTCTGAGCACTATGGGACTTAACAGCTGAGATCATCAGTCCCTGGAACTTAGAACTACTTAAACCTAACTAAGGACATCACACACATCCATGCCCGAGGCTGGATTCGAACCTGCGACCCTAGCGGTCGCGCGGTTCCAGACTGAAGCGCCTAGAACCGCTTGGCCACTCTGGCCGGCAGCGAGGTGTAAGGTAGGGATCGAGAATGACAGCTAATTCTGCACAACTACTCGGTTAGCAGCCGAAAGGAAGTGGCTTTCGAATGGGAACCCCAAACGTTTGATGACAATCGAATCCTCCACCGGGAAACACGTCTGGTGTGTCGACGGCATTAGTGACAGAACGTTTGTCATATGATAAAAAGGCACCTAATTTGTACGACTGGTGAGTGAGTGAGATATGCCTCCTTACACGATATAGGTTTTCGTATGAATCTGACTGTGATCACTCCGGAGGAAATGATGGAAACATAATAGTTTGTGACATAAGCTGCAACAAATGAACGCAACAGTTACACAATCACCCAGTTTCTCTGTGCTCTGTCAAAACATATGTTCTTAACGTTTTTCAGTTGCATTCCAGTTTGGAAGATTTGACTGATGAATTCCTTTGTTGTAGTACAGTTCACACCCGTTTATTTGTTGCTTTCATTTCTGTGAGACGTCTATGTGGTATATCGCCTGCTCTCACTATTCATCACGTTTACTTGCGGCGGTAACGTATTCTTACAACATGACTCATATTCTATAACCTATGTATAGTATGACAACTGCCAAGAGAACAAATACACTACTGGCCATTAAATTTGCTACACGACGAAGATGACGTGCTACAGACGCGAAATTTAACCGACAGGAAGAAGATGCTATCATATGCAAATGATTAGCTTTTCAGAGCATTCACACAAGGTTAGCGCCGGTGGCGACACCTACAACGTGCTGATATGAGGAAAGTTTCCAACCGATTTCTCATACACAAACAGCAGTTGACCGGCGTTGCCTGGTGAAACGTTGTTGTGATGCCTCGTGTAAGGAGGAGAAATGCCTACCATCACGTTTCCGACTTTGATAAAGGTCGGATTGTAGCCTATAGCGATTGCGGTTTATAGTATCGCGACATTGCTGCTCGCGTTGGTCGAGATCCAATGACTGTTAGCAGAATATGTAATCGGTGGGTTCAGGAGGATAATACGGAACGCCGTGCTGGATTCTAACGGCCTCGTATCACTAGCAGTCGAGATGACAGGCATCTTATCCGCATGGCTGTAACGGATCGTGCAGCCACGTCTCGATTCCTGAGTCAACAGATGGGGACGTTTGGAAGACAACAACCATCTGCACGAACAGTTCGACGACGTTTGCAGCAGCGAGGTGGTTGTTCTGGGTACTGATTTCTCAGGATCTTTGCTCCCGAACTGCGTGAAAATATAATCACATGTCAGTTCTAGTATAATACACTTGTCCAACGAATACCCGTTTATCATCTGCATTTCTTCTTGGTGTAGCAATTTTAATGGCCAGTAGTGTAGTTGAGTGACCTGACGGACTGTTCAAAATGTGGAAGAAAAAATAGCTCGCTCGCTTGGCAGTCCAACACCATGGCCACTTCCTCACGATGCCGTTGCTCTATCAGGCTGCTCACTGTTTCTGTTTTCACCGTTTCTATTTTGCTTTTTTGTCACAGTTCAGTACACCTTCTTCCGATTTCCATGCTTGATCTGTCTTCAGTTTTTGACGGGCTATCCACTGGGTCATCTTACCACTAAATCTGAAGGGGTGTGATGGGGAGTTTCCCTTGTAAGTATTTCTGCATGAGACATTTCCGGCCGGCCGGGGTGGCCGAGCGGTTCTAGGCGCTACGGTAAGGAACCGCGCGACCGCTACGGTCGCAGGTTCGCATCCTGTGTCGGGCATGGATGTGTGTGATGTCCTTAGGTTAGTTAGGTTTAAGTAGTTCTAAGTTCTAGGGGCCTGATGACCACAGAAGTTAAGTCCCATAGTGCTCAGAGCCATTTGAACCATTTTTTGAGACATTTCCCTATACACTGTCATTGTAACGTAATTAATTAGAACAGATTCCACAATATGAATCGGTACAATAGAAACCGTAAAAAATATTGTTGGTTGTCAGTCCTTATTCGGTAACCAAAATATCGTAAATAAAGTGGAATCTGAGCTCTGGTACTATGGTGAAGAAGCACAATACCATTGCTTTTCACATCTTTAAGCTGTCTACGGTTCCTGGTATCAAATTTTTAAGATGCCTGTAAAACACGTATACCAAGTTTCACGGTACGGTGCTTTGCCTATTAGCAGCGAAGTAATAACAGTCAAAATAGGTTGCGCGCTATAGGGCTGAAATGCACCCTCCCACAATCACGTGACTTAAGCTGCAGGAGATGTTGCGGATAGAATTGTCGTTCTGCGTATCCGAATGCTCACTCCATAGATATTTATACTCTACGGCATGGAAGCGACAGCCTAAACAAACGGCTACAGGGGAACTGTCAGTGCATTTCCGGGCACACCAGGAAGAAAACGAGCCCACCAGAAGCCAAGCGCCGATTTGGCGGCTGTCGCCAATCACTGACAAGTCGGGCAGACCACGAGTAGCTTTTCTCCTACCCTCCCCGTTCCATTATGACTAGCCTGTTATATTGTAGGGCCAATAACGTTACAAGAAAATGTGACGTACTGACACAAACCGTCTGCAGTAAATGGAGCCATAGTTCTATAATTAAAGTATTTTATACAATGAAGCGGTACAACACCCAGAAGAATTTTAATCATAACATGATGAACATCACAAATGTATCTATGTCGAAACTGACTTCACAATATCTACACTTACCATTTGCGACGGAAACACACGTTCTTAGAATCCATTGGAAGACTGGTTGTGATACATTTCACACTCCAACTGCTGATGCCCCAGCACAAGCAACAACGAAATGTCCATATTCTTTAGATCGCTCCACGACTGTAAGACCATTCGGACTGTAATTGTTGTGTCCGTCGGTGTAACGAGGTGGATGACCACTGTAGAAGACATCAGAGGCCATAGGATGATAACACTGATATGACAAAAGTCACGGGACACCTCCTAATATCGTGTCCGACTTCCTTTTCGCTTGGCGTAGTGTGGCCGCTCGACGTGGCAAGGACTCAGGTCGCCGTTGGAAGTCTCCTGCAGAAATATTGATGCTGGTGGAGGATTTTGTACACATCTCTCGAATACGTCCCATAAACTTTCGATGGGATTATGCTTGGCGATCTGGGTGTCCAAATCGTTCACTCGCACTGTTCTTCAAACCAGTCGCGAACAGTTGTGGCCTTCCATATTGTTCGGAAATACGGAGTCCACGAAAGGCTGCAAATAGTCTTCGAGTAGCCACACATAATCATTTGCATTCAGTGATGGATACGGTTGGACCAGAGGACTCGGTCCATTTCGTGTAAACACAGCCCACACCATTATGGAGCTACCACCAGCTTGCACAGTGCCTTGTTGACAACTTGGTTCATGATTTCGTGGGGTCTGCGTTACATTCGAACCTACCGACAGCTCTTACCAAATGACATCGGGACTCACCTGGCCGGGCCACGGTTGTCCAGTCGTCTAGGGTGACAGCTTCAGGAGAGGCGCTGCAAGCCATGTCGTGCTGTTAGCAAAGGCATCCTCGTCGGTCGCCTGCTGTCATACCCCATTAACGCCAAATTTCACCGCACTGTCCTGACGGAAACGTTCGTCGTACGTCCCACATTGATTTCTGCAGTTATTTCACTCAGTATTGCTTGATATTTTACGTACATACTTTATGAGTGGGCCTGGTAGTATGTTGGTAAAATGAGTGCCTAAAAACGATTTCTCTACCTTGAAAAGCAATATATTTGAGAAATACCAATCAAACTACTGCGCTTCAGTACAGTAAAATTTTGTGAATGACATCGTGGACGCCTTTGACTGTAAAATTATTTATCTGGAAAATTCAGTAATGCAGTTTCTACAGTGTGGACATTATCAAGCGGAACTAACTGCTCTTTAGAACTTGACAAAACATGAAAATCATCTGACACGATATAACCCAAATCTGACTTCATTGCGTTGTGTCCCTTATTACAAGTCTCCTTGTTGTACTACACTCTTTGAACTGCACGGTAAATATGTTGTTCATATTCTGCATAAATTTTGCTGGCATCCGTAGTACTGGGTGGGAAATTGATTCCATATTTGTTTTTGAGATGCTCGATTTAAATGCATTGTAAGTATATTGGGACATGCGTCTCCGATGCAGCGATGAAGTCGGGATTTACCCGTACGACCATTTCATGAGTGCACCGTGAATATCAGGAATCCGGCAAAACATCAAATCTCCGACATCGCTGCGGCCGGGAAAAGATCCTGCAAGAACATGATCTACGACGACTGAAGAGAATCGTTCAACGTGACAGAAGTGGAACCCTTCCGCATATTGTTGCAGACCTCAATGCTGGGCCATCAACAAGTGTCAGCGCGCGAACCATTCGACGAAACATCATCCATATGGGCTTCCGAAGGCCCACTCGTGGATGCTTGATGACTGCACGACACAATGCTTTACGCCTCGCATGGGCCCGTCGACGCCGACATTGGTCTGTTGATGACTGAAAACATGTTGCCTGCTCGGACGGACAAGTCTCGTCTCAAATTGTATCGAGCGGATGGACGTGTACGGGTATGGAGACAACCTCATAAATCCATGGAGCCTGCATGTCCGCAGGGACTATTCAAGCTGGTAGAGGCTCTCTGATGGTGTGAGGCGTGTGCTGTTGGAGTGACATGGGACCCCTGATATATTTAGATACGACTCTGACAGGTGACACGTACGTAACCATCCTGTCTGAACACCTGCATCCATTCATGCGCATTGTGCATTCCAATGGACTTGGGCAATTCCAGCAGGAGAATGCGATACCCCACACGTCCGAAATTTCTACAGAGTGGCTGAAGGAACGCTATTCTGAGTTTAAACACTTCCGATGGCACCCAACTCCCCAGGCATGAACCTTGTTGAGCACATCAGGGATGCCTTGCAACGTGCTGTTCAGAAGGGATCTCCAGCCCCTCGTACTCTTACGGATTTATGGACAGCCCTGCAGGATTCATGGTGTCAGTTCCCTCCAGCACTACTTCAAACATTAGTCGAGTGCATACCACGTCGTGTTGCGGCACTTCTGCGTGTTCGCGGGGGCCCTACACGATATTAGACACGTGGAGTGCAGATGTACATTACATCCACACTCTACAAACCAACGTGAAATGCATGGCATACAGTGGTAAGAAGTAAGACCATTCAAAGTATTATTACATACTCATTTCATGAGAAGGTGTGCTATTGTCGCCAACCAATTCCGTCAGAAGTTGCTGACGTGCATTTCTGCATTAAAAGCGAGAAAGTTGGGGAAACGAATGCAAGTGAAAAATAACAATAATAATAAAAAGTAGAGTGACAGCAAAATACTTACAATGCATTTAAATCGAGCAATTGACCGTCGAATTCGAGAACAGTAACAAATATACCTGGTTACACAGAAAATCATAGGATAGGACAAAACCAGCTTCTGTCTGATGTGAAACAACATATGTAAACATTTACTCTGCACAATATTATGGATAAAAGCAAACATCAAAGAGAATACGAGGAACATATTCACAATACAATTCGTTTGTGCAATATACACACGAAGTTGTAATCGGAAACACAATATTATAAAACGTGGCTCTGTTGTGCATGTAGCCAAAACAAATGTGGAGGACTTTAAATCATCCAGTAAGAAAACGAGATGATGGATTGTTAAATTGGCAGCGAGCCAAGGTCGAGTCCCTATGAAAAACAAGAATCAGAAAGGTGAGTTAATTTACAATGAACTTAAAACTTGTCAAAGGTGAACATAAAATGTAAGTTTTTATATGTATAAGAGATACGACTTCTTGTACTTATAGTTAAAAACAGTAATAATAAAAGGTAAAAAGAATCAGAATAAAAACACATTTAAAAACATTTAAAACAAGATGCCGAAACACTGATTTAAAGAAACACTTTCCTGGCACTAAAACTGGAAGGACCTGTCCTGGGTTAGGGAGTATGTTGTTGAAGGGGAAGACGTTTGCCGGTGAGGACTATAGGAACATGGTGCATAGTATCGATAGGGTAGGAATGGCTGTTGGGACAGAAGAGGGGTGGAGTAGAGTGGAGGGAGGGGATTACTGCTGAGGCTAATAGTTGATGGGGAAAGGAGGTTGACGAAAGAAAGGCAGGCGAGAATAAAAAGGGGGTCTAACAACCCTACCACAACAAAGGTCAAAAATTAATTATGATTTGTAGTGTTGCTCACGCTGCTAAATATTGCATTTTCGGGCAACAACAAAGTTATATTCTGTGGCAGGTGTCATTAGAGCACAGTTAATAAAGTCATTTAATGAAATAATGGATAAACTAGGCACTCATCTTTTCGTGTTTCCCACGCTGGTCTCGTTGTGAACTCATGGCTAAATCGTCGAAAATCTAGATAGTGATGATTCCAATCTCCGATGCAAAGAGGCCTAGGTGTTATTCTCCGATATTCAAAAGTTTTATAGATGTGTTTCATAAACCATTCTTGAAGATTAAACTTTTACAAGTTAGCACAATGGTGATGTAAAAAAGTAACAGCACTCCGAATTTAAGTTCTTTTTTATTACTTTTGTTGCAATATCACGTAACTCACAAAACATCACTTCACAATATAAAACATACTTGAAAATATCTTCCTCAGTGTTAAAGTTCACATTTTATAAACTGACTACAATTTGCGTTTTTTCAACACGACGACCAAGACTTGACTCTCTAATAAACGCTTACGCGCCCAAAAATCAGAGTTACAAGTACGACAAAGATCATAGTGACAAAAGAAAGAATTCACATAAGAATAATATCGTTGCAATATAAACATATCGATGTATCAAAGTACCTCTACATTAATGAAATCAAATCTGAATGTTGTCTCAGATATATGTTAACTACTTAACAGAAACACAGTAGAATATTGCTGGTATCGAGAGGTTGAGGTGAGGTGCCGTAATGGTTACGTGATTCAAGTACCATTACAGGGGGAGGGTAAGGAAATATGGGGAGAGGAGAGACAGGTAGCTCCGATGAAGTGGAATCGGTAGAGTGGACTTATAGCTGGTAGGATGGATAAATATCATGGCGGATGTCGTGATCTGGGAGGGAGAGATGGTTGATTTTTCTTTGGGAGAGTATGTGGAGGGTGTGGAGGAGTAGGGTTGGGGAAACGTGTTGGTAAAAGCGCGGGCAGCACACGAGGATTGGAAAGGAGAGGGGAAACTGTAGGATCGTTGGAGCAGAGACTGCAGATGGTGTGGATTGTTCGGAGATGTTCAGTTAAGTAAGTAAGGTTCAAATGGTTCAAATGGCTGTGACCACTATAGGACTTAACATCTGAGGTCATCAGTCCGCTAGAACTTAGAACTACTTAAACCTAACTAACCTAAGGACATCACAGACATCCATGCCCGAGGCAGCATTCGAATCTGCGACCGTAGCAGTCGTGCGGTTCCGGACTGAAGCGCCTAGAACCGCTCGGCCAAAGTGAGTAAGGACGCAGCTCTGAGTGCAGCGGTTTAAACCGACGTGCGGACCAATCACAGTTGCAGGCAGTGAGGTGACGCGAATCCGACGTCCTCTGGTGAGGTGGCGTACGGCGATCCCTCCCTACCAGAGGCTGGACGTGGCCGGTATAAACGTCTCTTCTGCGGAGATACGAGGGACGCGCGCGACACGCCGTGTGCGGTCGACGAAGGCACAGTCGAGGGCGCAGTACTCACCGCTCACCTGCTACTGTCCGAGGAAAGCTGTTGTTTCAAGGCAGCTGGATCAGAGATATTTCATGGAAAGGAACTTTGTCTTTCAACATCGCGCATCACTAGCCACTCAGCTGGTCAAACCTTGAGGTTCTCCATGAGATACACACCCCTCGATGAATATGTATCACCGATATCCAATCTGACAATCACCACTTCTACGAAGCTTCCGAATGGACATTGGCGCCGCCATTTGTCTTCGATCACAAACTTGCGACTACGTCGCCGTTCATTAGCAAGCAGCATGGCAAGACTTGCTTCAATCGATAGGGTCGCCACTCCTAGAACAACTTTTCGCACTTGTAGATAGTTTTATTGTGTTTGTGCCAAGCCACACACTGTGATTTTAGAAAAGCGACTATGTGCACCGATTCAGCGATTGGTCTAGGTTGTGTACAGAGTGATCCAACCTACTGGAAAACCTCGTCTGCAGTAGAGTGACAGAAATCACAGTCAGCGCATCCCCCATCTCAGTGGTTCCGATGCGTTACTGAAGACACCACCACAGACCTCCTCTCGTAGATTCTGTCTTTTAAAGGATCTAAGTTCATCTTGTTTATGGTGGTGCAGAACTTCATAGCTCACAGGTCCTCTTTATGTTTGGCCTCAGAAAATGGTACTATTCTCGACACTCCCAAAGATTCAACGGTTAAATCGCCAAGTGCACACTGTAAGCACCAAGGAACCAATCTTTGACGTCACAAAGTACAACTCCTATTGGAAAATACTACTTATTATAGGATAAACACTACGTTTTACCTTCTCGTCTTGTGCATATCCATCAGCAGTTTCCACGAAGTTCACCAGAAGAAATGATCCAGAGCACCAGGATTTGATGACGTGGCTCTGTCGTACGAGAATGTCTACTCAGGGTACATGTGGAAGCGAGCACGTATCGAGCAACTGCTGCGTCGGCGAGAACGAAAAATATGCACCGCATTGCTGCGTTCCTTGAGATCGACCAGCGTAGGGAGGAAGCGGGAGAGTGAGTGATAACATCTGTGATTAGAAACGGCTGTTTATCTTTGTATCACGCTTTTGTTACTCGGTTCTCTTGAGTTAATATTACGCACCACTTAACGGAATATCAGCCGTTCTTAAGGATATCTAAACCGTTTTTTATATATGCGAATTTGCTACATTACCTATCTTTTTTAATGTTACTTAAAATCCGTCTTGATTGCAAAAAATTTTTTTATTATTCATATGACCGGTTTCGGTTCATTCAGATCCATCTTCAGATCGGTAAAAATAATGTTGATTAGATAGGATGAAAAACATTAGCTTCCGTGAAATAGTAAATTAGTATAATTATTTTTACAGATCTGAAGATGGTTCTGAATGAACCGAAACCGGTCATATGAGTAATAAAAAATTTTTTTGCAATCAAGACGGATTTTAAGTAACATTATAAAATCACTGATTGCTGTTATCCCATAAGACATTATGTCTGTTTTTGCATATCTTTTTTAATCCTCTGCGTCTTCCAATGTTGATTATATTATGTCACAGCGCACCCTTATCCGAAATTTAGTTCGGGAACGCAGTTTCAAGAGAGTGCATTGTGTGTCAGCTCAAGCGCTGTAATTGTAAACCAGTCGAGAACGGCGCTAAATGCGGGCACTAATCCATTTTTCGTTTGAACAAGCGCCTGTCGCCAAAGATCGTGAAATGCGAAGATACAGCCAAACACTTTGAGGTGCAGAGAGGCCTCTAGCGGGTGGACGTGGAACTACCCTGCCTCGCCTCGCTTGCCCGCCCGTTTAAACTGATCCAGTGTGTATTGATCCTGCGCGAGGAGCACGTTCGCGGGTGACAAGTGCGATACATACCAGAAGAGAGTTGCTGTTCACAATGAAGCGGGTAAGTCTGGATTACGTATTTTATTCCAAACCGCTCGAGAAGTGCGATATACAGCAATGCTCCTAACTCTGCTGAGACATCCCATTCAGCTGTTACTGCAGAGGAGACATGAACAACATTGATAGTACATTCATTTTTTATTTAGCAGTAGCTAACGAAAGGAATCGTATGGCGATCGCTTCAGCTTTGTGTCTGCTTCTTTTCCAGAATAATAAAAGAGGTGAGCTATCGTTTATAATTATACTTCTCCATATATTACGACCTTTCAAAATTTGAATTATTGTTGTAGTAGGTTCGATCGCACTTAGAGAGCAGCTGGCTTGATAGGTCCTACGTTGTTTTTCAAAAAGTTGGGTTTTGTGAGCATATAAAGACGAGAACATTTATTTGCGTAAGTTATGAGTGAAATACATGAGCTTCATTTGGCCAGTTGTGTAAACGGAATTATCGTGATTGAGATGATTATATGGTACAAGCTGCTCATACATTCAGGTTAGTGTTTGTAAAATCGAATCAGTCTTCGCGGTATAATTTAAGAACATTCCAGACGTTCCGACGCTATTGCCACATCTGAATTCTCAAATTTTATTTTAGTCTGTGCAGTGAGATATACTTCTAAATGTAATACTACATCCGAATTGTGTATATGGTCGATGACAAATATTTTAGCCGTAAAAAAGTGCGTGAGAGGATATCAAGACGGCTTAGATATGAAGTTATTTAGTGAAGCATAGAACCAGTGTAACAATATTCGATGATTAGTGTAATTTATAGTAAATGCCTCAATACTAACGGCGAAGTCGAAATATTGACGAGAAAGTTAGGTATTCGGCAGCGGAAGGCGTAACTTTTTATAACAGTATCACAAACATGTTTGCTGTGTTGCAAATATTTTCCGTTTTTGGGATTTTATGAGTATCTAGTAACAATACAGTGTTAGTATGGTACACGTATGCAAATGTTTTGGCCGCTCTGTTGTATACTGTGCTAGTATAAACATAACCGAATTTCATAAAAACAAACTTCCACGTATTTTCTACAGTGGCCACAGATGTGATGGTTATACATTAAAAGCAAAGATTTGATAATTGCAGCTTTTATGAAATATTGTACATTAATAATGCAATGTAATACATCGAAATAATGTTCCGTCGCAGGCATAAGGCTTGATCTCAGGAACGACGCAGGTATTAGGTTATAGGAAGTTAGCTCGTCTTTCGGCGCTGAAACAATTCGTTTTCCACAGCTTTGGATATACTGTCGTTTCTGGCATATTGCATATTTCATGGCTATTTTATTTAGCCATGCCCTTTGCTTCAGATCCAGACAACCATTCCAGTGGCGTACATCGGGAGCTCTTTACCTGTGTAGTCTGTTTTGAACAGCAAACAACTACAGAAGTACATGGAAGATTTTCACATATACTGATTTTATGGTGTATAGAAACTTCTCATATTTCAACGTGTTATTTTAGTATGATGCGCGTAACAAGTAAAGATTGCTGTTTGTTACAAAAAGTGGTTGCAAAGGACTACGTGAAATATTTTGGAAGTATATCTGCCTGGTTCTGCAGCTCATTGACGTTTTTTATAGAATTCTGAGATGACGACCCCGAGTAATCAAAACGAGACTTTGATATCAAGTTTAGCCAACAATAGGGTTTGCTTTGCAAGTATCTGACGTATTTGAAACAGGAAGATACGAGAAGGAAGCGAGACATAACAGAACGCGCCACAGTAAATGATAAAGAAATGCCAAATATCGTAATTTTATCTGCGCAGTATGTCGGTTTTTGCGGTATGATTTGCGTTGACTTAAAGCGTCTGACAGTTCAGTTTTTTTACCAACTCTATGAGGCTCTCCCATATGTCACACAAACCCGTCACCATTCGTGAGGCTTTCCTTTTTATATGTTCAGTATCCCGTGTTAGTCTTTGGTTTGAATCCCACGCACTTGAGTAATTTCCTAGAGTGGGTCAATCTCCCTTTTATCCTGATTCCCTGGTATTCTACTAATTAACCAAAATTTGCCACCCGCTTTACGTAGACCTTTCATACACTACCAAAATGTTGTTACACCCAGGTATTTGAGTTAACAGATTCCAGTTAAGATTCACTGATAATTTAGTCATAAGATAACCATTTATTTTGTTTTATTTTTCTGTTCCATTTTTACGTTTTCGAACATTTAGAACAAGTTGTTTATCTCTACAACACTTTGGAATCTTATCAAGATTCGAGTGAATATTAGTGCATCATTTTGTAGAGAGATGGATTAAAGACAACTTCATCAACTGCAGAAAGCCTGAGATTATTATGAATATTGTTCGCCAGATTATTAATATTTAATATGGACAGCACTGGTGCAACACGCTTCTCTTTGGTATACCTAAAATTATTTGATCATCTGTCGATGACTCTCCCTACCTAGAAATTTTCAATCAAACTTCGCTTGCTACCCAATACGATCATACTTCCATTTAAGACAAGGGTATAGTACTGAGTCAAATGCTTTTCGGATATCAGATTATGCACCTACCTTAACTGCCTTGATTCATGGCTCTCGGGATGGTATGTGAGAATAGCTCGAGTTGGACCTAAGATGATCAATGTTTTCAGAATAGATGGTGACTGGCATGGAGGACGTCATTCTGTTAGAGATATCTCATTATGTTTGGGCTCAGAATATAACATTCTACAAAAAAGGGCGTCAAGGATATTGGACAGGAATTTCATGGATCACTTCTAGTACCGTTCTTGTAGACGGGTGTGCCCTGTGCTTGCTCCAAGTACTGGGTTCAGTGTGTGGTTTAAGGGGTCTACGATATTTTATAGTGAAGAGGAGCTAACACAACCGCAGATTCAATATCGAATAAGATAGGGATTCCACTCTGCTCTGGAGCTTTCTTCAGTTTTAGCGATTTCAACTGTTACTCAACGCCAATGACATACATCCATTTCATTCATCTTTGCTGTGGTGGAAGAATAAACTTGGGGAATACTCTTGGATTTTCATCTGTTAAGGAACATTTGAATGCAGAGTTCAGAATTTCTGCTTTAGCTTTGCTACCCTCGATTTCAGTTCCTGGTTTGTCCGTGAGTGTATGGAAACAAACTTTGATGCCACTACCACCTTTAGATACGATCAGAATATGTTTGGGTCTAGTGAGAGATTTCTCTAGAATATTTCGCTACTGTAATCTTTGTAGGCTTCACTCATGGTCCTCTTGACAACTAAACGCTTTTTATTCAGCAGTTCTATGTATATAACACTGTGCTTTGTTTTACACCTATCATGGAATAGACGTTCTCTCTTTAGTACTTTCTTTACTGTAACTGCGAACTGTGGAGAGTTCCTCACACCATGGACCGTTCTTGTACATGAATATCTAGACAGTGCGTGCCCAACTATTCTTTTAAATTTGAGCTCCAGTTGTTCTACACGTTACTGTCGAGAGCTAATGGTTTCAAATGCCTCATTGAGATATGAAACTGCCGCCTCTTTTCTAGTTTGCATACCGTACAAATCTGTAGAGTTGTCTTAGTTGCTCCTTATTCTTTATCAGTACTCCTGATAACTGATACCAGTTTCAATATGGACATTTTCAAAGTTGTCAAGTCTATTTGTTGCCATTAGACCTAATAAATTTCCACCTTCTGTGGGCTTCTGAACTGTCCTTTCTAGGTAGGCGTTTAGTGAAGTTTCATAAGGTGTGATCTCACGCCCACCACTAACGTAACTGTAATTATTCCAATTGACTAATAATTCATCAAAATCTTCTCTGATGACTGTAGGATTTGGGAACATACCTACTACTGAACTGTAATAAGCAGACGGTTGCATCTAGAGATGAATCTAATAATCGACAGAAAGAGTTAAAGCCTGCATTTTACCATGTGGCACTTATACAGTACCGTTCTTGCTACGCCTCGCTCCACGAAGGACACGGCCACGAAGATTTGCGACCTCAAATTTACCATTCCAGTTGTAAAATCGCCCACTATCACAGTAGCATACCTGTCGCCTTCTCCTCCAGCAGTGAACAAGCCACCAAATCCACGCCTTCAGTGGCGAAATCGCCTGCTACACAACAGCCAGGTCAGAAAGGACAGAAGCAATACTCCCGTGAATACTTTCTGCGTCTCTCCAGCCAACAGACATCTGTGTCTTCATCTACCAACTGCAGAGGCTCTAAGAAATCAAAGGCAAACGTCTTCTCATTCCTCAACTAGGAGATGATCCTCAATGGTATCGCCACATAATACCCTCACCCGGCCGACCTCGATTTTGCCAGTGCGCACTGCCAACCATTTTTCTGCCCTGGAATCTACAGGCTGGCCCAACTAGAATGCCGACGCCTCTAAAGACCTCACGGAATAGGACCTTCGAGCCTCTGCGCCCTGTATCAGTGAGTCTTGGGCTGGCTCTCGGCAGCCGCCGAGGTGACTACCCTTCCTTTGTTCCGTCCTCCCAATCTCCATTACGACTCTTCTTCACTGGAACATTCGCGCATTAGATCCAACAAGGACGAATTACGGCTGCTCTTGGAATCGCAGCGTCCACTTATTCTCTGCCTCCAATAAATTGCGTCCTCCCGACTGTTTTGACCTCGCATTTCCTTCCTGTCCGCTTTGACCTTCGTTCCGAGAACGGCATTCCATCTCATGGGGGAGTCATGCTGCTCATCTGGGACGAAGTTCATAGCCCAATCATCTCTATGAGCACTCGGCTGCAAGCTATTGCAGTCCGCATTATCCTTCCTCACTTCGCATTTTCTCTTTTTAACATCTACATCCCTCTGTCATTCGTTTTCAAGAGCGTAGACTTACTCCAACTGATCAACTTCTTCACCCCTTTTTGCTGCTCGGTGACTGTAGTGCACACCATCCTCTTTGGGGCTCCTCCAGACCCTGTCAGAGAGATACCCTCTTGGCTGACATTCTCAATCAACTCAACCTCACCTGTCTTAACACAAGAGCACCCATGTTCGTTTCAGATTCCACAAACCGCTATACCCATTTGGACCTCTCGTCCTGCACTGCCCAGCTTGCCATCGTCTCGAGTGGTCTATTTTCTCTGACATATACTCAAGCAACCATTTCCCCCTTTGCTATCCGTTTGCTGACTCCTCGCTACCTACGTTTAAACCCAACTGCAAGCTTTCTAAGGCCAACTGGAGCCTTTATTACTCCCCGGCGACCTTCGATGAACAATATTTCCCCAGTTGGGATGACCACGTAGAGTACCTCCTGAAGCTTATCCTTTCCGCCGCAGAACGTTCCACACCTCGCACTTCTTCTTTTCCGCGCTGTGACCAATTCGCTTGGTGGACTGAGGCGTGCCACGACGCGATACGCACGCGGAGACGTGCTCTCCGCGTTTTTTAACCGTCGTCCTATGATAGTGAACCGTATTCGTTATAAACAGTTGAATACACAATGTCGTAGCATTATTCGCAATAGCAAAAATGCTAGCTGGATTTCATTTACTAGTTCTTTTAACAGTTCCTCTCTCTCTCTCTCTCTTTCGTTATTTGGGGTAATCTCCATCGGCTCTCTGGGACCTAGGTGCATTCACCGATTTCCGGCCTGACAATAGCAAGTATTGTCATTGTGGACCCTATAGCTATCACCAACACCTTGGCCGCTATTTTGCGGAGATTTCGAGCTCTACTCATTATCACCTCGCCTTCCTGCAAAGGAATCGAGTGGAGCAGGTTCAGGTATTATCCTTCTCCTCTCAGAATCGCGAATGCTACAATGCCGCCATTGCTACGGGGGAACTAGCTCATGCTCTCACTCCATCTCGGGCCGGCCGCGGTGACCGAGCGGTTCTAGGCGCTTCAGTCCGGAACCGCGCGACTGCTACGGTCGCAGGTTCGAATCCTGCCTCGGGCATGGATGTGTGCGATGTCCTTAGGTTAGTTAGGTTTAAGTAGTTCTAAGTTCTAGGGGACTGATGACCTCAGATGTTAAGTCCCACAGTGCTCAGAACCATTTGAAGCCATTTGAAATCTATCTCAACCTTTCGCCCCAGGGCCGGATGATGTTTTCATTCAGGTGTTGCAGCACCTTTCTCTTGTGGGAAACAGTTTATTCTCGATACGTACAATTGCATTTGGGCAGATGGCTCGTTTCCGGGATGCTGTCGCGAAGCACTGTCATATTCATACATATGCCCAGCAAGGACAAACACCTTCCTTCTAGTTACCGCCCGATTCCTCTCACTAGCTGTGTTTCAAGGTGATGCAACGTGTGATTCATGCCTGGCTTGCATGGTGGTACGACTCTTACAATCCACTAGTCACTGCACAGTGTGGATTTCGAGCACGCCGTTCCGCAGTTGACCATCTCGTCACTTTGTCAACCCACGTCATGAACGGTTTTTTGCGGAAATACCAGACTGTGGCTGTTGTTTTTGATTTTGAAAAAACATATGACACCTGCTGGAAAACAGGTATACTCTGTACAAGTGGGACTTCCGAGGCTGTCTGCCCTGTTTCCTCCAGGAATTTTTAAGACAGTGTTTTCAAGGTATATATGGGTTCGTCCTTGTTGAACATCTTCATCCAGGAGAAAGGGGTGACTCAGGGCTCCGTCCAGAGCGTCGTCCTCTGTACTGTAGCCATTAACCCTACCATGGGCTGTCTCCCGCCAGGCACTCCGGGTCTCTTTCCATCGACGTCTTTGCGATCTATTGCAGTTCTCCACGGACCTGTCTCCTTGAGCGGTGTCTTCAGCGATGTCGATCGTCTTTACTCGTGGAGTATCGACAGTGGCTTTCGCTTTTCCATCGACAAAACACGTTGTGTGAATTTGTGGCGGCGCAATCGGCTTTTTCGTCCATCTTCACATCTTCGACTTTTGCTCTTCCGTTCACTGAAACTACGAAACTCCTGGGGGTTCATGCTTGATGAGAAACTTTCTTGGTTCTCCAACATGTCTTACCTGGCTGCACGCTGCACCTGGTCTCTCAATGTCCTACGTGTCCTCAGTGGTACTTCCTGGGAAGCGAATCGGGCCACCCTCCTCCGTTTGTACCTATACCTTGTCCGTTCTAAACTAGATTATGGTTGTTTCCTGTATGCATACACACGTCTAGCCATCTTGTACCGTCTTAATACAATCCACCATCGTGGAATCCGTTTGGCCACTGGCGCCTTTTACGTTAGCCCAGTTGAGTCTCTATGCAGAAGCCGCCAAACTACCGCTGTTATACCGGCATGATGTTCTCCTCACCAGATACGCATGCCGTTTGTTTGCCGTCCCCGGCCACCCATCGTATGCCTCGTTCTTCGATGACTCCCTTGACCGCCAGTATGGGCTGCGACCTTCTTCTCTGTTAACTCCCAGAGGTCGCTTTTGGCTATTGCCCTGGCAGTTTAACTTCAACTACTATCCGCCTCGTTCCTGACGAGTGTGAACCCTTCACAACCTTGGCTTCGTGTGGCGGCCCGTGTTCATCTTAGACTCCATTCGCTTCCTAATGAAACTAATCCAGATTCGATCTATCACTGTAAGTTTCTCGATTTTCGCATGGAATTTAGCGATAGTACCTTCGTGTAGACTGATGGCTCTAAGACTGACCGTGGTGTCGAGTGTGCCTTCGTCATCGGTACCGACCATTTCCGGTATCGGCTTCCAGAACGCTGCTCAATATTTACAGCAGAGCTCTTCGCCCTTTATCAGGCCACCCAGTACATGCGGCGACACATATATTCCGATTTTCTCAGTGCCCTTCAGAGCCTCTGCGTGTTGTACACAGTCCATCCCTTAGTGTAACTGGTTCAAGAGAGTTTCCATTTGTTCGCTGTTGAGGGAGCCATCGTGATGTTCATGTTTATGATGTTCATGTGGGTTCCTGATCACGTCCGTCTTAACGGAAAATGAGGCTGCTGACACTGCTGCCAAGGCTGCAGTCCTCCTATCTCGGGCTGCTTGCTCTTCCATCCCTTCGGGTGATCTTTTTGCCGTCTGTCGGCAGATGGTGTCACTTTGGCATCACCACTAGACATCTCTTTATGGGAACAAGTTCCGGTGAATTAAACCTCTCGTAGCGGCTTGGCCGACCTCATCTCGGCCATCTCGCTGCTAGGCTGGGTATTGGGCACTGTCGTTTTAGCCACCGCCATTTGTTAAGTGGTGATCGCCCACTACTTTGTGCTCATTGTCGTCAACCTTTGACGGTTCTTCATTTCCTGACCCAATGCCCTTTTTTTAGATTTACGTTCTCATGTATGTTTGCCATCTGAGTTATTGCTCATTTTAGCGAACGACGCGAGTGCTGTCGACCGCGTTTTACTTTTTATTCGTCGTGGCAATATGGCGAAGGTCATTTAAACTTTGGTTCGGGACATCCTCTGTCTCTACAGCGTATTTCGTGAACTTTTCTCCAGGAGGAAGTCCTTGTTCTTAGTTCGCTTTTTTCTGTCGATTGGGCTTAACATATAATCGCTTTTGGGTTCTTTAGTTCTAGATGATCCAAGGCTATGACATGCGCTTATGACAGAAACGATAGAAAGAGGCAGTTAAAGTTTATTCCCATCCTTGATATTAAGTCTCGTTTGCCTAATTTCGCATGAAATTCTATCTCCGTGGATTTGATTTTCTTGTTTACTGCGAAAAGTGAACCATCTCCATTTTTCAGTTGCCTACTATTTTGACACACAATAATTTTCTCCATAAATATGACTGCTATCAGTTTCGAGTCAGATCTTGCTGCCAGGATAGTTGGTGTGCACCATGAAGAGCGTAGCATATGTGGGTCTGCCTTTTCAGCAGGGCAATGCAAATCACCTTCCTGTCGAAGAAATGGTACTAGCGTGAGCACTGTATCGGGCAGTGGTTACTTTACCCTGCAGCAACATCAAATGTGACAGAGCTGTAAAATTGCCCTCCACATCATGAACGATAGGATGGGACTGGTATGTCATGTGTGAATGCACTCTGTAATAGGCAGCCCACCAGGTCTACGCCGCACCTGTGTACGTCCATCACTCTTACACAGACGGAACCTACTCTCAAGACATCAGAGCGCCAGTCCATTCTCCATTCGACTCTTTCGCAACTCCAGAGTATCCGTGCTTGCCAACTTCGTGGTGTCAGTGACAGACTGGCCAGAACCACACGTGACCTTACTCCTACAGCAGGCAGACGGTTCCCATCAGGTGCAACATGTGTCCGGATTTCGTCTCTGAACGATGTTCGTAATGTTATGTCGGTCACCGCTGCTCACACAGTGCGTCGACCTCGGCGTGCGTCTGTACTACGCGGACGCCCAGAACCTGATCTCCAGCTGTGGGAAATTTCCACAGACCACTGTCGAAAGCAGTGACACACCACCGATACACGGTGCCAGACACGTGCAGCAATACGTAGACACGTTCATCCTGCTTCCCGCTGGCCCACAGTGCGGCCCTGTTCAAATGCCTGACGTTGTTCAACAAGAGTACTTACGCGACGGTGGGGCATATTTGTGTCCTAGATTGAATGTTTCGATCACTGTTCCCCTCTAAACTCGTCACAGCTACTGTCCGCAGTGTCAAAACAAAGGGTGCACAGACTGCCCCCCTTAGCGCCGTCAGATCGCCAATGACAGTGATAAATGAATCAATAAATCTGCAAGCTGTACCCCTGTGCCACTGACCTTAACCCTTGAGGGCTTTGCATTTTTTCAGGCAGTGAACAAATTTATACTACTTGGTGGGTGCTGGATTTGTGTTATGTTGGCTACGACATCGAGTAACTGTTGTTCATAGTAGCTTACCCGCATTCCCATTTTCTTCACTATTAGACCTACTTTTGCATTGCGTGTTTCTGATTTTGTGTTTACAACGCTGTACTAGTCTGACAAAAAGACCTGTTTATCCTGTTAACGAACTTCACTAATCTCCACTACATCTAACTTCAACCTATCTACTCGCCCTTTTCACCCACCCAATTAAGGGATCTAATATTCCACACTTCGTCCCCTAGAATAACAGTTTTGTTTTTCCTGATGACAATATTCTTCTGAGTAGTCTCCTCCCAGAGATCCGAATTGTGGACCATTTTACCCCCGGGGTATTTTACCCAGGATTCCACTGTTAAAGCATACGGCGGAGTTGGATACTCTCGGGGAAAAATCACGTCTGTAATTTCCCATTGCCTTCGGTTGTTCTCAGTAACAGCACAGCAAGGCCATTTTGATTAATATTAAAAGGCCAGATTAGTCGCTCATCCAGACTGAAAAGGCTACTGCCGTCTTTAGGATTCTCAATCCCAGAGTCACACAAGCCACTCCATATCGTCGAAGTCTATAGTTCATGGGGGACTTGGGAAGCTGTGGATGGAGGGAGGTGGGGGGGGGGGGGGGGAGGGAACACACACAGACATATGGGATAAACAGCGTAATTTTCAGCGGCGCGTGACGCGTTGGTTCCTTGAACAGAGCGCGACTTGGAGGGGAGACCGCTTAACACCTGCGGTGCTGAGCTTCCTGCTCTTCCCCCCCTGCGGGCCTGTGCTGTGAAGCCATTATTCCGTTCGGTGGGTCAGCTACCGACTGAGCAGACGGGGGCGAGTTCTTTACCCCTGTATAACCAACAATTTACCCTTTCGTACAAATACCTGCCGCTTTTTCCGCGCTGTCAATTGGGCTTAGATTAAGAGTACGGACCGTCTTAATAGACAATGCAGTTCGCATAATGGTTCAGGCTTCGTAATAAATGAAATAGTGTCTCGAACAGAACGACCTCCGTGTCAACCAGCATGGATTCCGGGAAAATCGTCATGTGAAACCCAACCCACACGTTTCACATGATATTCTGAAAGCATTGGATCGTGGCAGTCAGGTAGGTGTAGTATTTCTTGATTCGCCAAAAGTAATTGTCTCTGTATCACACCTATGATTATTATCGAAAGTACGGTTGTAAGGGGTATGAATCGAAGTTTATGAATGGACTGAGGATTTCTTGATAGCGAGAGCGCAACATATCTCGGATTGGAAATCATTGACAGATACAGAAATAACTTCAGGTGTTACCAAGGGAAGTGCGTTGGGTCTCCTTCTAATCATGTTTTATATTAATGATCTTGTGGAAAATATTAATAAAAACCGCAGAGTACTCGCTGATGATGCAGTTACCTTTAATGAAACACTGTGTGAAAGAAAGCTGCACAAATATTCAATCTCATCTTGATAAGATTTAAAAGTGGTGCAAAGATTGACAATTTGCTTTAAATTTCAGAAATGTAAAGTGGCGCGTTTTACAAAGCGAAAAACATAGTGTGCTATGGTTACATTATCAATAAGTCGCAGCTGGAATTGATCAACTCTTACAAATACATGGGTGTAACCATTTGTAAAGGTTTGAAATGGAACGATACATAGCCCCAGTCATAGGTGAAGCTTGTGTGGAGACTTTAGTTCATTGGTAGATTAGCAGATGACCATACATTCATTCATTTCACAGATCTCACCAAACTGGATGTAGGGATTTATTTTGTGGGAGTGCACATGTGAACAGTTAAATAAATAAATTGTCCCTCTTTCCTACACTGGTATCCGGCTTCGGTGTATTAAGTGAAATTGAGTTATTACAAAAAATATGTTGTTCTGACAAGAATGTTGTACCTATTTGCAATGTCGGGCGGTACTGTATCCTTTCACACTGATTTGATGGAGTACTGAATTTCGTTTTTCCGTTTATCCATATTGACGAGGCCAGTGTAAGTGGAATGATATATGAGGTGATGATGAGAGGATATCTTTGAGAGGGAGAGGGGCGGGGGCGGGTAAGGAAATTGTGTTCACTACGACTTGTGAGGTTATTGTATTAAGAAACCCTCCTGACTGACTATAGAAAGTAATCTGTTGTGTTGGCTACGTGTCTTTTCATTCAGCATGTTTGGAATATCTGTTCCTCTAGTACGTTTTGTGTCTGAGGATTGTCTGTGGCCATCTGTGAGATCCTTATTGATGCCTATATGGCCGTGTTTGCTGCCATAAAAATGAGTTTCCATTGCAGATTTATGTACATTTAAACACTGAGCTGACTAGTGTTCGTTCTTTCCTATGGCAAATGATCTGCGTGTTCTATGTAAAAGCTGGATCAGTCTGGCCATGAGTTCGTGTAACCAGATGAATGCTTAGTTTGTCAAGTCTGTTGCAACTGTGAGAAAGTATATGCTTTATTTTTTGTGTAATAGCTCATTTTAATGCCATATTTTTTTTGAAATGATTTGCAATTTAAGAGGCTCTTTCAGAAATATTTTATGGTTTTAATTGATTTTGGTAACAATTGTGTTCTTTCATTTCTATTTTCTTTCTTTTCCATGTTACAACAGATTGCTTTCTATATTCAGTCATCACCGTATTTAAAACAACCTCACAAGAATTAATGAACACAATTCCATTGTCACTGTCTCAAACATAAACACACCCTGTCACCTCCATCTCTTTCCAAGCACCCCCGGTATTGTACTCAGTACTCACTGCCACTTTGCAGTAGGTTGTTTCACTTCAGGTGTATGCATACACTTAAAGTGTGTGAGACCCGTACCAAATAGGACTAACAGAGGATACTGAACGTATACGGAGAAGGGCAGCACGAATGGTCACAGGTTTGTCTGAACCGTAGGAGAGTGTCACAGAGATACTGTGGGAACTGAACGGGAATACTCTTGAAGATAGATATAAATTGTCCCGAGAAAGTCCGCTAAGTTTCAAGAACTGGCTTTAATTGTGACTCTAGGAATATACTACAACCCCCTACGTATCGCTTTCATAGGGATCGTGAGGATAAAACTAGAACAACTACTGCACGCACAAAGGAATCGAACAATCATTGCTCTAACACTCCATACGTGACTGGAACGGGAGGAAACCCTAATGACTGGCACAATGGGACGTGCCCTCTACCATGCACCTCACGGTGGTCTGCAGAGTATAAACGTAGATGTAGGTGGAAATGTATATAATATGATGTTGTTACAGTATAAATTACACATTTCACAATAAGAACAGTAAGTAGTAGCGAGTATTTTGAGTCACTCTCTATGGTAATCAGCACAACACATGTTGTGTTGAATATGTTAGAATATAAAACAAAACTTAACTGTCCCTCCAATAAATAATTTTTTTATTTTATTTCATGCATCTATGTAACCGGAAGTAATACAAAGTTCAATATTCCATCATATCATTGTAACACAGGCAGGTTAAATATACGTCACTTGTGTCATGTGGTACTCTAATAAACATGGCAAAGTGTTCAGAATGTAAATGCAGATGTAAGCGTTTTCTGCCAAGGCAGAAGACGAAAGTTACGTGGTCAAAAGTGGGCGATATGTTACACTATTTGCTCTATTTCTCTCATTAATTTCGCCTTAGACAGTTCTCACATAAAACTAACAGCTGTGTCGTTCTGTAATTGGTAGGTGAAAAGGTGAAGCAGATTTAACGCCCATATGTCGAGGGGCATGAAAGGGAAGCAGTGGTTGGGAAAGGAGTGAGACAGGGTTGTAGCCTCTCCCCGATGTTATTCAATCTGTATATTGAGCAAGCAGTAAAGGAAACAAAAGAAAAATTCGGAGTAGGTATTAAAATTCATGGAGAAGAAGTAAAAACTTTGAGGTTCGCCGATGACATTGTAATTCTGTCAGAGACAGCAAAGGACTTGGAAGAGCAGTTGAACGGAATGGACAGTGTCTTGAAAGGAGGATATAAGATGAACATCAACAAAAGCAAAACGAGGATAATGGAATGTAGTCAAATTAAGTCGGGTGATGCTGAGGGAATTAGATTAGGAAATGAGACACTTAAAGTAGTAAAGGAGTTTTGCTATTTACGGAGTAAAATAACCGATGATGGTCGAAGTAGAGAGGATATAAAATGTAGACTGGCAATGGCAAGGAAAGCGTTTCTCAAGAAGAGAAATTTGTTAACATCGAATATAGATTTAGGTGTCAGGAAGTCGTTTCTGAAAGTATTTGTATGGAGTGTAGCCATGTATGGAAGTGAGACATGGACGATAACTAGTTTGGACAAGAAGAGAATAGAAGCTTTCGAAATGTGGTGCTACAGAAGAATGCTGAAGATCAGGTGGGTAGATCACGTAACTAATGAGGAGGTATTGAATAGGATTGGGGAGAAGAGAAGTTTGTGGCACAACTTGACTAGAAGAAGGGATCGGTTGGTAGGACATGTTCTGAGGCATCGAGGGATCACAAATTTAGCATTGGAGGGCAGCGTGGAGGGTAAAAATCGTAGAGGGAGACCAAGAGATCAATACACTAAGCAGATTCAGAAGGATGTAGGTTGCAGTAGGTACTGGGAGATGAAGAAGCTTGCACAGGATAGAGTAGCATGGAGAGCTGCATCAAACCAGTCTCAGGACTGAAGACCACAACAACAACAACATGTCTATACAGTCCTTATAAATGAATCTGTAGCTCCGAAACACGTTGAACAGAAATTAAAAACAAAACAAAAAATATTGTGACTGAAGACGGAATACGATTAATAAAATCCTAACCTAGAAGTTAGTTACGGACAACCTATGACTTAAGATGCGTTAATAAAATAGAGCCGAGAAACACTACTTACAAAGTTTCAAGAATGAGCTTTAAATGATGACTCTAGGAATTGTACAAGCCCATACATATCGTTCCCGTAGGGATCGCGAAGACGAGATTTGCTTAATGCGCACAGAGGCGTTTAAAGTCATTCTTCTCGCGTTCCGTAACTGATTGGAACAAGAAGATACAACATAACTGGTATTTTGGGGAGTGCCGTGTGCATGCACTTCAAACTGGTTGCAGAGTATGGATGTAGGTGTAGATATAGATGTTGATAGCATGCCCATTTGCATTGTCTGATGAATGATGCGCTCTTTCGCACAGCCGTCTGGTCATCGGACATTAGGATTGATCAGCCTATAATTTGTGAGGAGCCAGTGTTCAACAGTGTGTCTCTTGGTGAATGGGACGGGAAATTACAATACTTTGAAGCGTGTAGTGTTGAGCCTTGTTTCCGAGGTTCTTGCGTTTCTCTTGATATTCACGTAGATGTATCTCTTTCACACAATATTAGGCAGCGTATTTACATTAAAAACACAGTTCTTAACGTTTCCCAGCCAACCAAAGGATGAATAATTGTTTTTTAATCTGCGTGTTTTTTTACTGAAAATTAACGGAAAGTTCAGTATCGATAAAGTTGGAGTTCCAGATCAGCTGGATCAGGATGCGGATTGGAACAGTTAATGATATGACAAAAGGAATCGCGTCAGTGTTCGCGTGCGGTTATTAAAGCTGTTGTGACTTGGCAAGACAGCCAAGCCACTATGATTGGTAGCCGAAAGGCACGCGTTTAAGCTCACGCAGGCTGGCGTGAGGTCTGGAACAGGTAAAGTAATTATACTAGCAAAAAAAGGTACGTAGTTCTGGCATACTTAACTTTAATCCATAATTGGTGAACATCGGTCTGACGGTACATGCATCACAAGATAAATAGCAAATGATAATGGCGCCTTGCTAGGTCGTAGCAAATGACGTAGCTGAAGGCTATGCTAACTATCGTCTCGGCAAATGAGAGCGTAATTTGTGAGTGAACCATCGCTAGCAAAGTCGGCTGTACAACTGGGCGAGTGCTAGGAAGTGTCTCTAGACCTGCCGTGTGGCGGCGCTCGGTCTGCAATCACTGACAGTGGCGACACGCGGGTCCGTCGTACACTAACGGACCGCGGCCGATTTAAAGGCTACCACCTAGCAAGTGTGGTGTCTGGCGGTGACACCACAAAAGCAACCGGAAAAGTCTTAAATATATGCTTAGCCGGAAGGAACTTGCATACTGCTCCACAGCTTGAATCCATTACAGTAATGAGGTCAGTAAACGAAAGCTTCCTGTGCATACCACGATGTTTTCCTAGTCTTTGTCGTGTCTTAGTGGATGAACCTCACGTTCCTATGACATGCGAACCGGTAAACTATGGTTGACAGTGACAGCGACGATTTAATGGGACGATTTTTTCACATGCCGAAAGTACCGAACGGAAGCTGCTAAGTGCTGGAAAAATAGTATAACTAACCTGGAACGGAACATTAAAGCTATGTTTCGGAATCTGACAGCCATTGAGTCATAAGGCGTTGTAACAGGTTTTTGCTCTGTCACGAGCAACCATTAACGACTGAAACTGTGCTCTATGTTGCAACTTCATCTGGTCACCACCTCTGCAAGCTGTCAGGTCACCAGAGCACGTTCCACACGCCTCGCAGTTTGCCAGCATCCCTTGTCACGATTTTCGAAAAGCTGCGGGGCTCCCCGTTAATCATGCACGACTAGCGGCCTGGGAGGTTTGTGACCAGCCCACAGAATAGAGAGGGTTTCCTAACAAACTTTCTCGCTCCACAGCCGCCCATCTGCCGGAAATGTTTCTGCGAAGGCCGGAGATGAAAGTTCGGCTCCGGCGTACAGTTATTATGCAGGAGTTTAGTTATAGCGCATGCGGTGTCCAAAAGGGCGAGATTTCATTCCTGTATTACGTAACTAATTTTCTCTTATACAGTCTCTACGCTAGTCCCTGATGTTCAGAAATGCTTGTGACATAGGTTAGTATGCTGGATCCGTCCGTGATATGACGTTGGTAGCAAATTTGGCAGAGAAATAGCCGAGTACGAGAGTGGCCCACGTAGTAAATTCTGTTCAGTAGGCTGCTGCAATGGTGCACGTGTGTGACGGTGTGTTACTATTTACTTCTCTATCGCTTTTCGTCTGTTGCTAAATACTTTCCCAGATATTACTTTTTTGAAAATTGAACTGACGCCGAAACATGTACAAAAAACAAAAAAAAGCAGCCATCTGTTCAAAACCTTAGGGACCTCGTTCTAGCAAGGCACGGGCTTGAAATCGAAGTGATCAGCGAAAAGTAACAGGACTGTACGCGAAATAGGATGCAAAAAGAAATGAAGAATTCTTAGCCCAAGTGGACCGAATATAAATTTTTGAGGACGTACATCTGTAATAATAAAAACGACTGCAACACGCAAACTGAGTATCCAACACAAAAATCTGACAAGCAGTCGTACGAGAGGTAGTTTTATTTATCACTTGGACAAAATACAGCTGCGATCTTGAAAATGAGTGATGGTGTTAGTACTTATGTCCATAACGACTCTTCAGCGCGACACATTTTTCCCGGTGATAGATGAGTTGGAAACCTTGGTTGTAGGTTTTCAAGAAGTGTTCCACGTCGAAAATCACGTTCTCGTCATTCTGGATATGCCTGCCACAAAATGGTTTCTTCCTCCCAGGAAAAAGGAAGAAATAATTGTGTGCCGTTGATATACTCTTTCTACGGGGTCAATCAATAAACTATTCTCCCAACCAGTTTCAATAACAAGCGACAAACAATCAGGTATTTTAACGGTAATGATAAGGGAAAGGATTAATTCGCCCCAACGCTTCACTTTAGATTTTGCATTTATTGTCACACCCTTCAGTGTAAACCACAGAACAAGCAAGTGTAACAATGAGAGAATATTTGCACTCGTAATATCTGCTATATAACTTAAGAATTACTTAATAAACAATAGGAATCTAAAATTATTCCTTTCTAACAAACATATGTTTAAGACCATAAATAATAAAGATCAACGGTTAATGAAGTCCCATAAACTCGAGCAAGGATCACCTTTTCAGTCTCTGAATGAAGTCAGTAGGTGACATAGGGGACAATCAGATGTACATTAAATGTTACACCATTAAGGACGATCACTCATTAAGAATTACAACCACAAATTAAAGAAGATTCATTTAAAGCAATTAACATCAACAGCAAATAATTAAGTCACGTCTCAGCAAATGTATCAAAACCAAATCTTTCAGTTCTATAACAATATTAGATAGTGAAATACGCCGGATTACGAACACAGAAGGCTAAATTTTACCAAACAGCAATTTCTCCAAACCTATAGCTATCTTAATAGTGTACAATAGTTAGGTTATCCAGAACTACTCTAATTCGCCTTTCTTCGACGTAACGGTGGAGTAGATAATTAACCTCTTATTTCATTCTCCTGGGACACTGAGCGGCAATAGACGCTCGGGCAACTCTTACCCCAGCGTGGCTTGGGAAAGAGGATGGCTCCACCAGGAGGAGGAAACATTTACCCGAACTGGAAAGGGAACTCGTCTAACACGAGCCACTAGGTTGCACGAAGACCAGTTGGCGATTTTTAATCATTAACCAAAGCTTGAGGGCCAGCGGACGAAAATTACAGAGACAAAGGTAGCTTTATTTGTGCTCAGAAGAATTGATAACTTCTGGAAGTGAGCCGCGCGGGATTAGCCGAGCGGTCTGAGGCGCTGCAGTCATGAACTGTGCGGCTGGTCCCGGCGGAGGTTCGAGTCCTTCCTCGGGCATGGGTGTGTGTGTGTGTCCTTAGGATAATTTAGGTTAGCCGGCCGGAGTGGCCGAGCGGTTAAAGGCGCTACAGTCTGGAACCGCACGATCGCTACGGTCGCAGGTTCGAATCCTGCCTCGGGCATGGATGTGTGTGATGTCCTTAGGTTAGTTAGGTTTAAGTAGTTCCAAGTTCTGGGGGACTTATGACCACAGGAGTTGAGTCCCATAGTGCTCAGAGCCATTTGAACCATTTTTTTTGATAATTTAGGTTAAGTAGTGTTTAAGCTTAGGGGATGATGACGTCAGCAGTTAAGTCCCATAACATTTCGCACACATTTTTTTGCAAGTGAGATTCCGGCAGAACTACCGCCGTAGTATCAATACGGGACTTCGGAGCTGAGGAGAGCAAGTCAACAACGGTCTCTACCCAATAGACCCAACATTTGAGACAGACCGAACAACCGACATCAGTCGTGGCTAGAAGGATTACCAAATAGAATCTCTAGCACTACCTTAAATACGATTAAATAGAGCACTTAAATGGCACGGGGACTGAACTCCATAACAGAAGAATATATATGTAGACAATAACAACGACTAAAGTTAAATATGCCTACGTACTAAAACACAACAGATATTGGCGAACATTAACTTAATGTCGCATTTGAGACATCCATAAAATTAATTGGGTCTATCTCTCCGCCAGACAGTACGAGTTATTTAACATTGCCGGCCGGAGTGGCCGCTGGAGTCTGGAACCGCGCGACCGCTACGGTCGCAGATTCGAATCCTGCCTCGGGCATGGATGTATGTTCTGTCCTTAGGTTAGTTAGGTTTAAGTAGTTCTAAGTTCTAGGGGACTGATGACCTCAGAAGTTAAGTCCCAATGTGCTCAGAGCCATTTGAACCATTTTATTTAACATTTTACAACGAGCTTATCCAAACAGTGACCTACGCCGTCCATGGAAAAACAACGGCTTGCAGAAGGTTTACAGCCAAACGTTTTTTTTTTCTTTACGACGCGCACCTTAAGCCAGCATGGCGTTCAAATGCACGATCATGCAAGGGAGCAGTAACACAAACACAAAGCAGAGAAACGTTGCCACACAGTTATTAATAGCTCCCACAACACCGGGAGATTGGCCCCGCCAGACGACTACCGTTGCACTAACTAGACCAAAAATCTTACTTTCAGTGACGACACCACCTTCTAGAGGTTACTGGTAACTGGCAGCCGCAGAGGGACTTCATAGCTTCCCCGACCCATGAACGGAAGCCAAACGTTCTCCACAGATTTACGGCCTCTTGTGTCCTCACGCCCCGGGTTTTTGGGCCCATCCAGACTTGGCATAGAGGGACCCAGCGTCCCGCTTCAGAACGGTCCTCCAGGGCCAGACACTCGCCTCAGCTCCACGTCCGCCCTCGGCTCGGCGCACGGAGCCTCCTCCTCGCGGAGGTTCCGCAGCGCCCTCTAGGAAAGCGCGGAAACTCCAAACAGCAGAAAACCGAGGGAAAAACAGGAACCGTGGCAGACGACACGGTTCAGCCATCTACGGAGAATACGAAAGTGGAGAGAAAATTTGACAGTTTAAAATTAGCTCGACACAACGGTAGTTCCAAAAACGCAACTGGCGTCAGGGTCATATTGCCACAGCCGGCACTCGCCCACGGTGACCAGAGGGGCTAAAGCAGTCACCTGCATTGGCCGGACGCAGCGGCAACGTCTCGGCGCACCCGTGGGCAGTCGTGGCTCTCAGTGGGCGGTGATGTTACTCTTGTTCAGGGTGTCTCGGAAGTCGATGAAACCTGGTCCGTGTCTGAGTGTCACTTCTTCCTCTGTCGATGCGGTACTCCGGTAATCGAGCAGCGTGGTCTTCATTTGTCTTGAGAATGCTGGTCCGTCGGAGATACGGTCTGCCAGTTCATCGTTCTTCATTCAGACTTGCTTAACCATACTGGAACCCTCTGCTCCACCTGACGGCGTCATATGATGGCGCATTGTTGTCGTACACTTCCACCAATTCAGCATGGGTTGCTGACACGTTGTTTCCCTTCAAATATAGGAAACAAATTACCGCATGACATTCCACTACATAAATGAAATGTGCCATATATATTTTTTTTTGTTTGTTCCCATCGCGTCTTACTACGATGCTGTGCTGCAAACCAAGAAACAATAATTAGTAAAGGAAATAAATTTTCTGTACGAGTCTGCGATCATATTTTTTGAAGAAGACCGTCGATAGCGCAGAACAAATCTCTTTACTACGCCGTTTCGGCTACTGTCACAGGCAGATATTTGCAATTAAGACTAAAGGAACACCAAGAGTGACAGGCGTTTGATATACAACAAATTAACAGTAAAAAAATTGGAGTTAATTTATCACAAAACTTTGATCTTGCGAAGGAAGGTTCAGTATCAGTATTAAAAGCTTACTCCTACTTGGGGTGGGAGGGGAGGGGGGGCAAATAAATGGTTTGAAAATTGTACTTACATAAACATTTAAGTTCTAGCCGAAATATGTTTTCCAACAAAATGGTTCAAATGACTCTGAGCACTATGGGACTTAACTTCTGAGGTCATCAGTCCCCTAGAACTTAGAACTACTTAAACCTAACTAACCTAAGAACATCACACACATCCATGCCCGAGGCAAGGTTCGAACTTGCGACCGTAGCGGTCGCGTGGTTCCAGACTGAAGCGCCTAGAACCGCTCGCCCACACCGGCCGGCTCCAAGTCAACATATTTTAGCGTCTTGCTTGGTTAAGCTTTCGTTTATACGGTATATTATTTTTATTTATTGGACACGCGTATTTATAACAGGAAATACTATTACATTTGCAACACTCTGTTAATGCGAAATGTATTTAGTACTAAACTTAATAAAGGAGTAATTCCCTTTAAATGCGCATTTTAGATCGCCTACTTGTTTCCAAACAAGTGACGAAAGAAAGCACAGGTGCAACCTACAGACGAAGTGTAGGACTGGTAAACAAAAGCCACACACCCCAATGAAAGTCTTCAGCCATATGAGTAAATAATTAAACAAGCTGCTGCTGCAGTGGTCAAGCCACTGCAATCTCGTTAGGCACGGCAAAGGCTTAAATCATCGTCCGGCCAACCAGGTATACGTTCTCAGTGGTTTCCAACAACTGTTTAGACCAAACGCCGGAACTGGTCCTTAGGAAAGGACACCGTCGATTTCCTGCCCTATCATACATTAGGTCCTGCTGCTTGTCGTAGACGAATCGCAGAGCCCTAAGCTTCATTCGTTTTATAAATGAGGCAAATTTAAACATTCTTACACCGGCAGAAGACACTAGGCTTCTGAGTAAACCTTCATGCTGTCACGTTTCAGGCATTAAATAACGGGTTTCTAGTCTTCCAGACTCCTTCTTTCTCCAGAATTGTTGCCATACAAAACTACTTTTTAAGGGGCAGTCATTGTTAGTAAGCTGATAGTCCCGTACTGAGAACCGTAATTAATGATGCCGAACTCTATACCTTTACGTAAACCTTTCACAGTTATAAATCAAATAAACTGACGCGTTACTATGTGGTGGTCGCATATTGAGTGAATTGATCTCATTTGACGAATAGATTGCCAGACAATTTCCGCTGCTGTGTTCGCAAATGTAATCGAAGGCTCAAGGCTGGTTACTCTAAGCCTTGGCAGCGTTGGTAAGTATTGTCCCACAGTGATGTAATGGTAAATCTCCTACCGCCATTTGCATACCATACGTACAAACATTGACAAATCTACAGGAATAAGTTGGTTTTAACTGCTCGAGTGTTTATTAAATGATATTACGTCACTTAACCGAACTTACCAGCAAACAGCGCCACTAGTAAGCTATTCACTTTTCAAATCTTTGTAATTGGACCCTGGATGATGGAAAAACAGTACGCAACGGGATAACTTTGTTTTAATTTCCTAGGATTTTTATCTATGACTTATCAGTTCTTCCATCTCAGGCAATGTTTGTTGACTTGAAAAGCACCGAACTTCACCGTCTTTCGGAGTTTCCAACTATGGATGCCCCCCCCCCCCCCCCTGTAACTGCCTCAGTCACATCAAACGACGGAGGATTTCAGCGGCGTACCGTCTCCTGTAGTATCAGGCCTGGTGAAGAGACATGTACTTACTTTACTTATTCTTAGTTGTATTCAACAAGCTGAAACTATATGAATTAGACCGTCAATTAGTTAAAACTAGTCTACGATTCTCCTTTTGGTCTGCAAGTTGACTTTTCTGGCTATTAATAATTGTTTTGTAATGATCAAAGTTATATTTAAGAAATTCCCTACTCTCAGCTGAAAATAGCTGCACGAAGCGACAAGAAACCTCAGGCGCCACGCACAACAGTCGATTCACTGTTCGGACACTAACACATACGTAATTACACTGTAAAATTAGGAATAAACATACATGTGACGCATAAGGTCATTGTTTCCCTAAAATACTTTGACTACGCAAAGTCAAAATTCACGCAGCAATATGTGTTGCTCCTAAAGTTTCAGTTTAGGCTTAAATGGAATCAAAACATGGTATCAGTTTTTAGTATCTTTCTATGCTATTAACAATGCAATCTGTCAGGGCTGTTTATCAAACAGAAAACTTCCAGATTAAGGAGTCAGAATAGCGCTACGTACAACTTTCTCTGTCGAAAACCTCTCGCAGCCATTTCGTTGGACATATATGTTCGTTTTGTTGAGGTCACGAGGTCACAATCAGAAAATTTTACAGTCTATCAGTTTTACAGTGTCAGCTGTTTACGAATAATACAGAATTTTTTTACGAGTTAGCTACTCAGATTCTTTCAACACTCATACTAACGTGTGCGAGCAGATAAGACATGAGACGTTGCTACTGAAGCGGTTCCCTCCGCCTCTAGTGCACCTGTTTTGGTGAACCTACAACCGCGTCCTTCTCCGTGAAGTCACAGAGGGTGAGAATATAACGTTTCTGAAGCTCGGTAAGAACACCGCGTCGCATACGCTGTAAATGTCATAAGGCAGATCTTCGCTCGCATCATTGTGCAGTTCGCCTAGAAATATTTTACGGAAGTCCTGGATGGAACCGTTCTAGGCGCTACAGTCTGGAACCGCTACGGTCGCAGGTTCGAATCCTGTCTCGGGGATGGATGTGTGTGATGTCCTTGGGTTAGTTAGGTTTAAGTAGTTCTAAATTCTAGGGGACTGATGACCTCTGAAGTTAAGTCTCATAGTGCTCAGAGCCATTTGAACCATTTTGAACCTGGACGGAACCCTACTGAATATACATTGAACGGCTTGAAATAACGTGCCAGGCTTCAAAGAGGGCACCGAAGCGTTCAACGTGATTTGTACTTATTGATGCGATTCGACATAGGAGACTGTTCTACTCAGAACTTTGTCCAGTATGTCGTGGAACAAACGCAGCTGTTGCAGTTTTATGTGCTGCAGGGCGAAGAGCGTACTATTCAGACGGAAGATTTAGTCATAGAATCTTTGTGGACGATGTTTGAGAACAGGCTATTCCTGGCGTAACGCAATTTTCCTCCCACGCCTCCGGGCGTCGCGTGGAGGCAGCCTACACGCAGAGCGGAACGTTGCGAACCTCAGCTGCGTAGTTTAGCTCGTGCGTGTATCCTATCGATCTCTGCCGTCCGAATATTTCCGACAACTGGCGGACACGGCCGAGATTTCCGTGCGCCGCTTTTCTATTGTAACATTCCAGCTGCCTTGTCCCCTCGGAGCCAGTAACGGAAAAACACCGCATCACTGGAATCCAGTCTGCGGATTACACTGCCGTTAGTATCTGTGTACGCACGCAGTGTCGCATTGTTTAAACCAAGGTTTCTCAGTGCACACAAGTTTGACGCCAGGTACTGCTTCGCAAATTTCAACCTGCGTACTTAGGAAGTGGAGCTGAGTCAGTGCTGTGGGAATAAACGTTATTGTTTGCTTTTTTCTTCGTCATTCAGTTTCCATTGAAATTGATACGGTAGAATACCAATCTTACGAACATACTGCTATTTTTCATTTATGCAGTGTGCATTCCTTCCATATACAATGAGTATCCTAGATGTGCTTAAATGGAATAAATGGCGACATATCCAGTGTATTCCATTTCTTATCGCACTTTGTGGAGATATTCTTATACAGAGTGTTACAAAAAGGTAAGGCCAAAGTTTCAGGAAACATTCGTCACACACAAAGAAAGAAAATGTGTTATGTGGACATGTGTCCGAAAACGCTTATTTTCCATGTTAGAGCTCATTTTATTACTTCAAATCGCATTAATCATGGATTGGAAACACACAGCAACAGAACATACCAGCGTGACTTCAAACACTATGTTACAGGAAATGTTCAAAATGTCCTCCGTTAGCGAGGATACATGCATCCACCCTCCGGCGCATGGAATCCCTGATGCGCTGATGCAGCCCTGGAGAATAGCGTATTGTATCACAGCCGTCCACAATACGAGCACGAAGAATCTGTACATTTGGTACCGTGGTTGCGTAGACGAGAGTTTTCAAATGCCCCCATAAATGAAAGTCAAGAGTTTTGAGGTCAGGAGAGCGTGGAAGCCATGGAATTGGCCCGCCTCTACCAATCCATCGGTCACCGAATCTGTTGTTGAGAAGCGTACGAACACTTCGAGTGAAATGTGCAGGAGCTCCATCGTGCATGAACCACATGTTGTGTCGTACCAGTAAAGGCCCATGTTCTAGCAGCACAGGTAGAGTATCCCGTATGAAATCATGATAACGTGCTCCACTGAGCGTAGGTGGAAGAACATGGGGCCCAATCAAGACATCACCAACAATGCCTGCCCAAACGTTCACAGAAAGTCTGTGTTGATGACGTGATTGCACAATTGCGTGCGGATTCTCGTCAGTTCACACATGTGGCGGTGAATCGATGATGATGATGATGATGTTTGGTTTGTGGGGCGCTCAACTGCGTGGTTATCAGCGCCCGTACAATTACCCAATCTTTTGCTCAGTCCAATTTCGCCACTTTCCTGGATGATGATGAAATGATGAGGACAACACAAACACCCAGTCATCTCGAGGCAGGTGAAAATCCCTGACCCCGCCGGGAATCGAACCCGGGACCCCGTGCTCGGGGCGGTGAATCGAGCAAGTACAGTATATACTGACGGAACTAAAATGAGCTCTAACGTGGAAATTAAGCGTTTCCGGACACATGCCCAAATGACATATTTTCTTTATTTGTGAGTGAGGAATGTTTCCTGAAAGTTTGGCCGTACCTTTTTGTAACACCCTGTATATAATTTCTTACGACTCAAGTACATGGGTACTTCACAATGCCCTACGCCCTGCAGAAATATCTCAACTCAAAGGAGTAAAGAGTACTCACCTTTTTATTGTGCCTTTGTCCCGCATAGGCGCAAGGTCTACGTCTACATCTACATGGATACTCCGCAGATCACACTTAAATGCCTGGCAGAGTGTTCATTGAACCACCTTCACAATGATTCGCTATTATTCCAATTTCGAATAGCGCGCAGAAGAAACGAATAGCTGTATCTTTCCGTGCGAGCTCTGATTTCCCTTATTTCATTATGATGATCTTTTCTCCCTATGTAGGTCTGCGTCAGCAAAATACTTTCGCATTCGGAGGAGAAAGTTGACGATCGAAATTTCGTGAGAAGATCTCAACGCAACAAGGAACGCCTTGTTTTGACGATGCCCAACCCAAGTGCTGCATCATGACCATCGCTCTGTCTCCCATATTATTCGATAAAACAAAGCGTGCTGCTCTTCTTTGAGCTTTCTCGATGTACTCCTTTAATCCTACCTGGTAAGGATCCCGCACCGCGCAGCAGTACTCCAAAAGAGGACGGAGAGGCGTAGTGTACGCAGCCTCCTTGGCAGATCAGTCACACGTTTTAAGTCTGCCAGTGGAACGCAGTCTTTGGTTTGCCTTCCCCACAACATTTTCTGTGTGTTCTTTTCTGTTTGTTGTTCGTAATTGTGTATTTAGTTGAATTTATGGCCTTTACATTAGACTGATTTATCGTGTAACCGTAGCTTAACGGATTATTCCTTTTAGCACGCATGTGGATGTCCTTACACATTCCGTTATTTAGGGTCAATTGGCAATTTTTGCACCATACATATATCTCTTATAAATCGTTTTGCAATCTGTTTTGATCTTCCTATGACGTTACTATACGACAAACGGCAGCATCATCTGGAAACAACCTAAGATGGCTGCTCAGATTGTTTCCTAAATCGTTTATCTAGATAAGGAACAGCAAAGGGCCTACAACACTACCTTGGGGAACGCCAGAAATCACTTCTGTTTTACTCGATGGCTTTCCGCCCTTTACTACGAACTGTGACCTCTCCGACAGGAAGTCACAAATCCAGTCACATAACTGAGACGATATTCCATAAGCACGCAATTTCAGTACAATCCGCTTGTGTGAAGCAGTGTAGAAATTCCTTTTGGAAATCTTGAAATACGGAATCAATTTAAAATCCTTTGTCAATTGCACTCAACATTTCGTGTGAGTGAAGAGCTAGTTGTGTTTCACAAGAACGATGTTTTCAAAAACCGCGTTGACTGTGTGTCAATAGACCGTTCTCTTCGAGGTATTTCATAACAGTCGCATACAATTTATGTTCCAAAATCCTGATGCATATCGACGTTAATGATATGAACTTGTAATGTAGTTGATTACTCCTATTGCTTTTTTTGAATATTAGTGTGACTTGTGCAGCTTTCCAGTCTTTGGGAACAGAGCTCCCTTAGCGCGAGCGGTTTTATATGATTTTAAGTATGAAGCTATTGCTTCAGCATATTCTGAAAGGAATGTAATTCGTATACAGCCTGGATCAGAAGCCTTGCTTTTATTAAGTGATTTAAGTTGCTTCACTACTTAGAGTATATGTACTTCTAAGTTACTCATGTTGGCAGCTGTTCTTTATTCCAATTCTAGAATATTTATTTCGTCCTCTTTGATGAAGGAAGTTCGGAAGGCTGTGTTTAGTAACTGTTTTGAGAGCGCTGTTGTCGATAGTATATCCATTGCTAAGGCGCAGAGAAGACACTTGCGTCTTGAAACTAGCAAACGACCAGAATCTCTTTGGAGGATTTTCTGCTAGGTTTCGAGAAAAGGTTTCGTTGTGGAAACTATTACAAGCATCTCGCATTGAAGTCGGCATGGTTATTTACGGATTTGGTGTGGATAGTTGCAGTGTTGGCCAGATACCCTTCCGGTCGCCACCTCTTTACTCCACACGACGGAATACGTGCGCCCCCAACGGTCTGCGTTTAGTGTTAATCGTGTGAAAGTGGGCGAAAGTAGCCTGTTCTAAACGTTTGCGATTCTTGTCACCTGAAGACCACGTCCAGACCGGCCGACACACCGACCCTTATCTTTAAACTGCCGGGCTGACTGGATGAGGCGTTGGCGCACCTTCTCGTCCCGTAAGCCACGTTTCAATACGCACAGCTATCCGGGCGGGTGAGACTGCGTTACTTTACGCAATGTGAAAATAAAATACATCATCCGCTCATGTTAGTTTATTTTTGGAAATGAACTGCGCGGAGCAGAAAACGTGTGATACTCCTTTTCTTTTAATTTCATAAGAAAGGTGAGGACGTTATCAATTTATATTGTAATGTGGATGAATCTAAATTATTAATTTGCTTACGTATTGAGAATAATATTGTATACAAGAAACAGAAAACTAATAATAGGTGCAGCAATTCGCGCTAAGGTTTTACGGTCAGCCTATTAGTAGTGTAGATTGATGTTGACGGCAGAATTAAATTATTAATTGGGAAAATGGGAATTTCGGAAGGAAAATTACTACCGGGAAAAGTACGTACGATATGAAAAAGAAAGTATTCGATGTTTCTTCACGAAATTTACGTAACGCGCTTGAAAAACGTGCAGTGTCATTTTTTATTATTTGTGTAAATTTTCCTAAAAGTACACTCCTGGAAACTGAAATAAGAACACCGTGAATTCATTGTCCCAGGAAGGGGAAACTTTATTGACACATTCCTGGGGTCAGATACATCACATGATCACACTGACAGAACCACAGGCACATAGACACAGGCACCAGAGCATGCACAATGTCGGCACTAATACAGTGTATATCCACCTTTCGCAGCAATGCAGGCTGCTATTCTCCCATGGAGACGATCGTAGAGATGCTGGATCTAGTCCTGTGGAACGGCTTGCCATGCCATTTCCACCTGGCGCCTCAGTTGGACCAGCGTTCGTGCTGGACGTGCAGACCGAGTGAGACGACGCTTCATCCAGTCCCAAACATGCTCAATGGAGGACAGATCCGGAGATCTTGCTGGCCAGGGTAGTTGACTTACACCTTCTAGAGCACGTTGGGTGGCACGGGATACATGCGGACGTGCATTGTCCTGTTGGAACAGCAAGTTCCCTTGCCGGTCTAGGAATGGTAGAACGATGGGTTCGATGACGGTTTGGATGTACCGTGCACTATTCAGTGTCCCCTCGACGATCACCAGTGGTGTACGGCCAGTGTAGGAGATCGCTCCCCACACCATGATGCCGGGTGTTGGCCCTGTGTGCCTCGGTCGTATGCAGTCCTGATTGTGGCGCTCACCTGCACGGCGCCAAACACGCATACGACCATCATTGGCACCAAGGCAGAAGCGACTCTCATCGCTGAAGACGACACGTCTCCATTCGTCCCTCCATTCACGCCTGTCGCGACACCACTGGAGGCGGGCTGCACGATGTTGGGGCGTGAGCGGAAGACGGCCTAACGGTGTGCGGGACCGTAGCCCAGCTTCACGGAGACGGTTGCGAATGGTCCTCGCCGATACCCTATGAGCAATAGTGTCCCTAATTTGCTGGGAAGTGGCGGTGCGGTCCCCTACGGCACTGCGTAGGATCCTACGGTCTTGGCGTGCATCCGTGCGTCGCTGCGGTCCGGTCCCAGGTCGACGGGCACGTGCACCTTCCGCCGACCACTGGCGACAACATCGATGTACTGTGGAGACCTCACGCCCCACGTGTTGAGCAATTCGGCGGTACGTCCACCCGGCCTCCCGCATGCCCACTATACGCCCTCGCTCAAAGTCCGTCAACTGCACATACGGTTCACGTCCACGCTGTCGCGGCATGCTACCAGTGTTAAAGACTGCGATGGAGCTCCGTATGCCACGGCAAACTGGCTGACACTGACGGCGGCGGTGCACAAATGCTGCGCAGCTAGCGCCATTCGACGGCCAACACCGCGGTTCCTGGTGTGTCCGCTGTGCCGTGCGTGTGATCATTGCTTGTACAGCCCTCTCGCAGTGTCCGGAGCAAGTATGGTGGGTCTGACACACCGGTGTCAATGTGTTCTTTTTTCCATTTCCAGGAGTGTATATGTGTGTGACATGAAAACAGGTTAGTTGGCAGTTAATACGAACCGACAAAAAGAGTCCAGTAAAGTTAAACGGTCTAGACGTCGCAAACAGGCGACTAGACCCCGCTGGCGCCAGTCTCGTCCACTCTTTATGGAGGTTATCAGATAAAGTAGCCCACCAAACGGCCCGTCCCTCTGTGTGGCTCTGCCCTGCCAGCAGAATAAGAAATAACCATACGCAAAAATTATTGTCCAATTTCTTCAAAACGAAACTCAAGCTTTAAATGGGCGTTGCGTAACGCAGTTTTTACTTGCTCTGCTGAAACAAGAGAAATAAGATGTGTGTGTCAGACAAATCATGGGCGTCATTTAGCCTTGCTGTTGGCCATACGGCACTAAAAGACGTCCTACAACGGCACGTCCATCGGACTGAGAAGTTTACGTGAGGTTGGTTTAGCAGTCAGAATAAAGAATGATTGCAAACCAACTTTTTCGACCTCCAGCAAAGCCAGACAAAGCCATGAAAAGACAGTTAATGAAGTACACTGGTGGAAAAATTAGATTTCCCGTCTTAGATGTTAGTGTGTTTTCTCACAAAGAGTACTGACACACACGTAGAATTCTGCCGTCATGATAGTGATTTAAATCATTTTAAGGAAATCCACAACTAGGTTTCTTCGTGGGTCGCCCGTTTCACTTCAGAGGAATGCCGGGAACATTCCTTCGGAACGACTTTAAGTGTATTCTTGCTTTGCATTTGTCAATCTGAATTTAGGCAGAACCTGTAATGGCGTCGATATGGCCTTTTTGGCTTTTTACAGTGCCTGCTCTAAACCTAGAGGTCGTAGTCGTATGTGAGGTATATGATAATCGAAGACAGCCACTATGTGATGTCAGGCTAGCCATCACTAGGATAAAACGCAATGCCCCAACATCAGACAACTTTTATGCGAGAGATTCGACAGGGAAATCTTGAGGCAGGTGCAAAGAAGTATTTTTGTAAGTAATATTTGCACCACTTAAACTGCGCTGTTAGCCATGGTTAATGTTCATCGGTTCGCTAAATCCAATGTCGGCTTGGTCGGTATAAGAAAAGAGAAGTCATCGAACTAAAAAGTGTTGTACGAAACAATTATGAGGCGTCATTGCTAGCTGTTGCAGAGAACTTCCGGTGCAGGTCAGGTACATAGATCAGTAACAGAATGATCCAACTGGAAGCGAAATGGTTGTGTTGTCTAGCAGCAGTTACTGATAATGCGCAACTTCGCCTAGAGTTGACCTAGCAAAGCAGCCATTAGCCTGTCTTGTAACTGGTTGATCCATATACTACGGGTAGTGCCTTCTTTTTTTGTCTTGATCTCAGGACAGAATGATTATGCATCCCCCCACCCCCCTTCCAGCGCTCGCTCCCCCCCACCCCCTCCCTAGCAAAGCAGCCATTAGCCTGTCTGGTAACTGGTTGATCCATATAGTACGGGTAGTGCCTTCTTTTGTCTTTATCTCAGGACAGAATGATTATGCATCCCCCCACCCCCCTTCCAGCGCTCGCTCCCCCCCACCCCCTCCCTAGCAAAGCAGCCATTAGCCTGTCTGGTAACTGGTTGATCCATATAGTACGGGTAGTGCCTTCTTTTGTCTTTATCTCAGGACAGAATGATTATGCATCCCCCACCCCCTTCGACCGCTCGCTCCCCCCCCCCCCCTCCCAAAAAATGTCAGTGTTTACCACAGAGACAGAGGCAACTGTAGCAAACTTCACGTTTGGTCAGGTCACTTGGACTGCACTACATCCTGACATCAGACTCGTTACACAATCGATTGTCGACACTCCTTCGATGCAAAGGAATTTATCGCTCATCCAACGAACATGCTGGTTGCAGTGCAGCGGACTGGAACACAGTGAGCTTTCTATGGACGCCTGTGGACCTCGTCGTAAAGCACACTACGCACAACGGGCTTTTAATTATCTGCGGTTTCAATGCAGCATAACGTTTAGTGAGGACACACAACAAACAGAAATAAGGCTGTGAAGAAATACGACTCCAGAGAAGCTTCTGCTATTTCAATTGCAACCTTCTCCCTCCAGAAGATCGCAGATTACGGCTTCGCCATGCTGTAGGAGATACCTGGCGTAAACCGAAGGATGCGTTTCCATCACAAAAACGAGACCGTTATAAACAGACGGCTAATCAGCGATAACTGGGGAGCTGCATCTTGAGGATTACTTGGACACACGGGGAAACAAATGGGCCAAGAAATACACATGAGTGCGTGTAGTTACGACTCTAATGAAAATAAAGTGCAGGTGGGAGGGACATGGGATCAGACGAACGGAAGATAAGTGCACCAAGGATGTGTTTTGTTGTATTGAGAGGTACAAGAATCTGTAGATATTAAAAAAAGACATGGACTGTTAATGTGGATAGGTAAAGCTGAAGACCGTAGTGTCTGGGAAGAGAGGCCTTACCCAGCAACTAATGTCTGGTGGTGGTGGTGGTGGTGGTGGTGGTGGTGGTGGTGGTGGGGGGGGGGGGGGATGGGGGTGACGGAGGAGATGGAGGAGGAGGATATGTCGCTATGGTACTTAACAGAATACGTACAGCATTAAAGCAATCATTAACTCATAGTATCACCTCTACTTTCGTAAGTACTCGCTGTTAAGCACAAGTGTAGTGACTGTGCTCTACGAGGGCGTGGAGTTAGTTCGACTCACAGTAGACCACTTTGCATCTGTGTTGGCTTCGGCAGAACTCACTTCCTGCTTCCTGTTATCTACCAATCACCCTGCCCACCAACCTTCCACAGCAACACTTGTCAGCGCTCAAGAAAGTGTACGGAAACTAAATGATAAACTTCCCAGACTATCACAACGTCATTCCTGAGCGAGCTGTTAGCGTTACGTGTTATGTTCAACTAAGTTTTACTGCTAGGGCTCTAAGCAGCCTTTTTTATACATTAAGTTCAAAGTTATTTTAAAGCATATATTGGTGCAACTACGCTTATAACATTTGTAGACACAGCAAAAGCCTTTGATCGTTGACTGCACTTAAAATCTTTTAAATTCTAAAAGTAGCAGGGTAAAGTACAGGTAGCGAAAGATTATCTTCAACTCTTATTTAAACCAGACTACTGTTATCAGAGTCGAAGAGCATACAAGGGAAACCGTAGCTGAGAAGGGAGTGTGAGAGATTTCTGTTTCTCAATGTACATTAAGCAAGCAATAAAGAAAACCTGATAGAAATTTCGTTAGGGGATTACAATTCAGGAAGAAGAAATAAAAACATTGAGCAGGCAAAGAACTTGGAACGGAATAGATAGTGTCTTGAAAAGATGTTATAGGAAAAATATCAAAAGTAAAACATAAGTAGTGGAGTGTAGTGAAGTGTAGTGGTATTAAATCGGCCGACGTTCAGAGGATTAGAGTAGGAAATGACACTAAAAGCAGATGAGCAAAATAACTGATGACGACCGAAGTGGAGGGCATATACTCTGAGGTGACAACTCATGGGATACCGCATCATATCGTGTCGGACCTCCTTTTTCCCAGCGTAGAGCAGCGGCTCGACATGGCATGGACTCAACGGGTCATTGCAAGTTCCCTACAGTAATATTGAGCCGTGCTGTCTTCGTAGCCGCAGTTAACTGCGAAAGTGTTGCCGGTGCGGGATTTTGTATACAAACTCACCTCTAGATTATGTCCCATGTCGGGCGATCTGTGTGTGGCCAAATCATTCACTCGAATTATCCAGAATGTTCTTGAAACCAATCACGAGCAATTGTGGCCTGGTGACGTGCATTGTCATCCATAAAAATTCCATTGTTGTCTGGTACCGTGAAGCCCATGAATGGCTGCCAACAGTCTCAAAGTAGCGTAGCAGCACATAACCATTTCCAGTTAATGATCGGTTCAGTTGGATCAGAGGACCAAGTACATTCCATGCAAACAAGCTTGCTCGGTGGGGCTTTGAGGGGACAGCGCAACCCTCGAATCGTACCATCGGCTCTTACCACCTGAAATCGGTACTCATCTGCCCAGGCCACGGTTTTTCCAGTCGTCCAGGGTTCAACCGATACGGTCACGAGCCCAGGAGAGGCCCTGCAGGCGATGTCTTGTTATTGGCAAAGGCACTCGCGTCGCTCGTCGGTTGCCATGCCTATAAATAAACACCAAATTTCGCCGCACTGCCCTAACTGATATGTTCGTCCTACGCCACACATTGATTTCTTCGGTTATTTCACGAAGTGTTGCTTGTCTGCTAGCGCTGACAACTCTACGCAAACGCCGCTGCTCTCGGTCGTTACGTGAAGGGCATCGCCCACTGCGTTGTCTGAGGTGAGAGGTAATTCCAGAAATTTCGTATTCTCGGCATACTCTTGGCACTGTGGATCTCGGAGCATTGAATTCCCTAACTATTTCCGAAATGAAATGGCCCATGTGTGTAGCTCCAATTACCATTCAGCGTTCAAAGTCTGTAATTCCCGTCGCGCGTGCATAATGACGCCGGAAATCTCTTGACATGAATCATCTGCGTACAAATGACAGCTACGCCAATGCACTGTGCTTTTATACGTCGTGCACATGATACTGCATGTGAGTATATGGCTATCCCATGACTTCTGTCATCTCGCTGCAAACTGCAGACAGACAGTAGCAAGAAAAACGGTTCTGAAAGAGGGATTTATTAACATAGAATACACTCATCATCATTATCATCAGTTATCTGCTATATTAGCAGGTCCTTTGCCTCTCCATTTTCTGCGATCCATTGCTTCCTTCTTAAGGCTGCTATATGTTGTACCGTCCATCATGTCATCTAGTATCTGGAATCTCTTCCTTCCTCCCTTCCTTTTCCCTTCTACATAACCTTCTAAAACTGTTTTTGTCAGTCCGTCATTCTTTCTTAATATATGCCCAATTCAATTTCGTTTTTCTTCTCTTTATTACATCTAGTAACTGTCTTTTCTCTCCCACTCTTCTCAGTACCTCTTCATTATTTACTCTGTCCATCCAACTTATTCTTTCCATCCTCCGCCATGTGCAGATCTCAGAAGCCTCCAGCCTCTCTCTATCTTTTTTCCTCATAGTCCATGTTTCAGCGCCATATAGAAGAACACTCCATACAAGACATTTTTTGAGTCTCTTTCTGAGTTCTCTGTCCAGACCGCTGCAGAATATTCTCCTTTTCTTATAAAACGCCTCTTTTGCCATTGCTATCCTTGTTTTAATTTCTGTGGTGCACTTCCAGTCGGTGTCTATCCTCCTTCCAAGATACTTAAAATTTTGCACATGTTCTAGTATTTTTCCATTCAGTATAATTTTTATTTCCTTATTTCCTCCTAGTGCCAATACTTTTCTTTTATTTGCGTTAATTTTCATTCCATATTTTTTCCGTTAGTTGCAACGGTGTCCACCAAATCCTGTAATTCTTTTTTCCCCTGTGGCTAGATGGACCATGTCATCAGCAAACCTCAAACACCCTACTCTTCTTCCTCCAATTTCTACTCCTTTGTCACTACTTGCCATTAAAATTGCTATATCACGAAGATGACGTGCTACAGACGCGAAATTTAACTGACAGGAAGAAGATGCTGTCATATGCAAATGATTAGCTTTTCAGAGTATTCACACAAGGTGACGACACCTACAACGTGCTGACATGAGGAAAGTTTCCAACCGATTCCTCACCCACAAACAGCAGTTGACCGGCGTTGCCTGGTGAAGCGTTGTTGTGATGCCTCGTTTAAGGAGGAGAAATGAGTAGCATCACGTTTCCGACTTTGATAAAGGTCGGATTGTAGCCTCTCGCGATTGCGGTTTATCGTATCGCGACATTGCTGCTTGCGTTAGTCGAGATTCAATGACTGTTAACAGACTATGGAATCGGTGGGTTCAGGAGGGTAATACGGAACGCCGTGCTGGATCCCAACGGCCTCGTATCACTAGCATCTTACCCGCATGGCTGTAACGGGTCATGCTGCCACGTCTCGATCCCTGAGTCAAGAGATGGGGACGTTTGCAAGACAACAACCATCTGCAGGAACAGTTCGACGACGTTTTCGGCAGCATGTACTATCAGCTGGCTGCGGTTACCCTTGACGCTGCATCACAGACAGGAGCGCCTGCGATGGTGTACTCAACGACGAACCTGGGTACACGAATGGCAAAACGTCATTTTTTCGGATGAATCCAGGTTCTGTTTACAGCATCATGATGGTCGCATCCGTGTTTGGCGACATCGCGGTGAACGCACTTTGGAAGCATGTATTCGTCATCGCCATACTGGCGTATCACCCGGCGTGTTGGTATGGGGTGCCATTGGTTACACGTCTCGGTCACCTCTTGTTCGCATTAGCGGCAATTTGAACACTGGACGTAACATTTCAGATGTGTTACGACCCATGGCTCTACCCTTCATTCGATCCCTGCGAAACCCTACATTTCAGGAGGATAATGCACGACTGCATGTTGCAGGTCCTGTACGGTCCTTACTGGATACAGACAATGTTCGTCTGCTGCCCTGGCCAGCACATTCTCCAGATCTCTCCCCAACTGAAAACGTCTGGTCAATGGTGGCCGAGCAACTGGCTTGTCACAAAACGCCAGTCACTACTCTTGATGAACTGTGGTTTCGTGTTGAAGCTGCATTGGCAGCTGCACCTGTACACGCCATCCAAGCTCTGTTTGAGTCAATGCTCAGGCGTATCAAGGCCGTTATTACGGCCAGAGGTGGTTGTTCTGGGTACTGATTTCTCAGGATCTATGCACCCAAATTGCGTCAAAATGTAATCAGATGTCAGTTCTAGTATAATATATTTGTCCAATGAATACCCGTCCATCATCTGCATTTCTTCTTGGTGTAGCAGTTTTAATGGCCAGTAGTGTATAAACTCAAGCGTTAGGGACTCTCTTCCGAAGCTATTTGTAAGGAAGACAATACAAACTTTTGAAATATGGTGCTACAGAAAAATGATGAAGATTTGGTGAATAGTTGGCATAAACAATGAAAATGTGTTGAATTGAATCGGGGAGAAGAAGTTTAGAGAACCACTTTTCTGAAAGAAGCGATAGTTTGCTACGACATAATCTTGAGCCATAAAGGTCATAGAAATGGAGGCAATTTAGAGGGGGTGGGGGTAGAGGAGATGTTTGTAGAAGGAGACAAAAGTTTGACTACTGGAAGCAGGTTCAAGGGGCTGTAGGGGGCACAAGCGATGCATGAATACACTAGCTTGGTTGGGGACCTGCATGAAACTTGTCTTCAGGCTGAAGAGAACAACAGCCTCCAGTTTCAACGCCAGCAACAGCATCAGAATGTCCGTGTGGCAGCTAGGAGTCAGAATTGCGTTGAGACCGCGGGGGCCCCGGCCGAGGGCACAGGGTGGGCGAGCGTCCGTCAGCCGCGTCCCGCGCTGTAGTGGAGCTGCGAGCGGCTGATTGCCGTGTGATTAGCCGCCGGGATCGATGTGTGGTGTGAGAGCGCCGCGGGCGGCCGCCGGTGTACGTGCGTGATCCGCTTCCGTTCACGCTGCCCCACGTCCACCAGGACCTGGCGCTCACGTCGGCCAACATTTATCACTCTTATATTACTACCTGTAACGCAGTTGTGTCAACTGACTCGGCGAACTAATTTTCTTCGTACAATGTTAGGAATTTTATCCCACGACAAAACACCTAATTGATTGTGAGACGCCTAATCAGATTACAAAACCAGTTCGTAAAATGTTGAAAGGGTCCTGTAGCCACTTTTCATTAGTCCGGTAGCCCAATTTCACAAGTATTTCTCTTTCTTTTCCTTGTTCCTCTTTTCTATTTACTCTCATAGTGGCGTGATTGAATGAATGTGTGTGTGTGTCACGTTCCTAGACGGTGGCGTAGTCTGCTGCAGAAAGTCTGCGATAGTCGTACAGATTCAGCAGCACTGGTACAGAATAGCCAACTCTCGTAGTGGTCAAGTAGGCAAAGAGGTTTGCACTACTTGTGAGAAATCCACCTGCGTTAGGTTGGTGGCGGAAATGGCATCTTTGGGTTTTCCGGTCCATGCGGAGCGTGGAGGATGCTGGAGAGGAAACAGGGAGGCAGTCTGCCGCCGGTACGGGAAGCGTCCACAGCTGTGCTCCAGTCGAAGAAGGGTGAGAGACTGACCGCGTGGCGCGTTGTTACTTGGCGAGGGGAGAGCTGTTAGCTTTTGGTCTCGCTTTTCAAATCTGGAAGATTGCTTTGCCTTGTCGCAGCAAGGAATGCAAAACTTTGGCAGATTTTTCTTTTAGCAAATTTCTGTAGCAGACTTGGATCCGCCGGAAGAGCGCCACACAAAGGTGTCGATAAGAAGTGAGCACTCGCTTCTGTATGAATGTCTGTTTGCCTTCAGCTGTGCCTGCATAAGCTTTCACCTTTCTAAATATTTGGAGCTTTGCCTTCTCGTAAATTTTCCTTGCTTTATGTGTCTTTCGTCCGTGGGGAGCCAACCACGTGGTAGAACATTATAGTCGTTGGGCTACCGGCATCACTAACTGTCAGATCGCATGTTTGTTTTAGATAATGTTAACATGATTGCGTGATGTGATATTGTTGGAATTTGGCACTATACCTAGAAATTGTGTCTCCACAAACCATGTGTTATCAGGAATCGTGTACATGCCTCACATCCTTATCTTAGGAATAAATGATTTTATCTACAATTTTCTCTTGTGTTCCGAGATTACGTTTTTGCACCTAAGCCACTCACCTCGTAGCTTTCCCGTTAGCACATCCAATGCGTTTCCTTATGCACAGGTCTAGTGATTAGTCTCCTCTTGTATTTTATAGCAAATGCTTTAGATTGAGTCATATTTTCAGGTGTTTTGCTGGGAACTGATCTTATGCAGTGTTCATGCATTTTCTATTTTATTTTAAATGTTTGATTGTCGTGAACAGTGCACAGGCAATACTATTAATTACATCGTATCCGCTGTGAGCGAGCTCACAACGTATGCATTTTTGTGAGTTTTTGGTCTGTGATCAAATTAATGTATTTTCCGACTCGACCAAACCTTCGATTAGTTGTATAGTTAGAGTCGGTGGCGACCCTAATCTTCTCAAGTTAATTTCACAAGCAATAAGTATTTCCATTCCCAATAATAAGGAATAACCCGTAGTAACAGGTTAGTTACAATGTGAGTAGAAAATATTACATCTTTGGAATTATGAACGCCGGCCGGTGTGGCCGAGCGGTTCTAGGCGCTTCAGTCTAGCACCGCCCGACCGCTACGGTCGCAGGTTCAAATCCTGCCTCGGGCATGGATGTGTGTCATGTCCTTAGGTTAGTTAGGTTTAAGTAGTTCAAGTTCTAGGGGACTGATGACCTCAGATGTTAAGTCCGATAGTGCTCAGAGCCATTTTTTGAATTATGAACAGAATTTTCTGAGTGGAAACCAAACAGTGAAGTGCGCCAAGGGTATCTTTCTCCGCCACCCCCTCCCCCACCCCTCCGTCTGCCCAATTTATTAACCCTTTTATTTTTTATATCAGTGCAGTTGTAGAACATTGTAGATCAACTAGTCACGGTAACACTAAACATGCATGGTGCAACTCTATAAAGTACACAAATATTTCCAGTGTGAGACAGAGCGGAATCTAAGCTAACGGTAGATCACAAAGTGTGAGAGCCCAGAAAGAAAGTAAGAAGGACCTGTTAGGGATCTGATCGAAGAAGTAGATTCTGTCATTTCCTGGTTAATGGCACTGCATTAATTCCAGTAGTACATGTTACATTATAATAATAACAATATTATTATTTTATATTTGTATAAAAATTATTCCATTCCACTGTAGGAGGGTGGTACAGCAACCAGCTTCGACTTTTTTCGGAAAAAAAACAACCTTGGTTGAGAAATTGTTTAATATCAGTGACACATTTTTTCTTTCTGCGGCATCATCAGATTGTGTAAGCAGAATGTAAAACCCATCCTTTAAGCCACATAAGACGAAAAATGTAGGCTACAATATCTGGATATGTAATCCATCCGTCTAAAAACATATAAAATGCTACGCCAGCTGAGCCCGCGATAGTAGTACAAAATATGATCCGCGTACAAAATAAACGCGTTATGAGCAGCACTCAGCGCAATGTTCCTTTGGCAAATAATTTAGTATTCGTGGGCACGTCAAAAGGAGATTCAGCTGAGTGCTGCTCATTGTACGCGTCGTCCTATTTTGTACTACTATGGCGGGGTCAGCTGGCGTAGCATTTTATATGTTTTTAGACGGATGGATTACATATCCAGTTACTGTTGCGTCCATTTTCTGTATTTATGTGGCTTAAAGACGGATAGATTTTATGTGTAGCTAATTTTACAGAATATGAGGACGCCCCAAACGGGTGAAACGCGCCTTTGATATTAAATAAATTCACAACCAAAACTATTTTTATTCTGTAATTATATTTACATAGTTTCATATTCTAAGCGCTGCTAGTGTGACTTGCCACATGGTAAATAATATGAACTGACCGTACGTGTAGACGATCTGGCTCTCTTTTGGAAATATTAACAATGAACCGTAGTAATATTACATTCGCCATCTACGTGGAATAGCAAAGTAGTAGTAATAATAATAATAATAATAATAATAATAATAATAATAATAATAATGTGGAGGCCCGGGAGAAGAATAGGCCTCCGGTATGTTCTGCCAGTCGTAAAAGGCGACGAAAAGAACAAACCACCAATAGGGCTAACCCCCCTTTTAGAGTGATTACTTGGTTCAGGACAGAACTAAAGAAGCCTCGCACAAGTGCCGTCATGGTCGGGGACGACGCTTGAACCCTATGCCCGCCCACAATGGTAACGACACTGCTAGCCAACTGGAAAAGGATTTAAATCCGAATAGAGGTGTTTTGCAGGATATGCTTCCTGCAACCACCCTAGAAGGAAAACAAAGACAGAGGATGAGATGGTCAGATGAAGTTAATCGACACCTCATGTTCTGTTATTGCCAAGCAACAAACCTAGGAACCAACACAACTGGATACAGATCACAAGTATACACAACATTTATTACCAGATACCCGGAATTAAAATTTTTAACAGAACGACGACTAGCTGATCAGATCCGTGTAATAATCAAAAATAACAGGATACCCCAGTCAGAATTAGAAAACATCAAACAACAAGTACAACAAATACTGGAACAAAATAATGTGCAATCAGAAGAGGAAGAAAACACAGTAATGGACTCAAACATCCCAGAGCAAACAAACAAAGACCAACACGCATCAATTAAACAATCAGAGGAAAACGAAATCTTAAGACAGCCACCAGAAGAAGCACAAATAGAACGCGAAGAGAGACACGTGTTAGATATAGAAGAGAAATTTCAGCTGACATATATAGAATACAAAGACACAAATACAGACATCAGACCATTCTTGCATAGACCGCCAAATAACCCACAAGTCGAAACAACAATAAAAACTATCAACACAATCATACACAACAAAATAAATGAAAACACAACTATGGAAGAGTTACAACTACTGGTTTATATAGAAGCACTCACTACACTAAATATACACACTAGGCAGAGATCAGAACAAACCAACACACAGAAGAAACCCACAAAACCAGCATGGCAACACAGGTTACAGATCAGAATAGAAAAACTGAGAAGAGACATCGGACAGTTAACACAATTTATAAGAAATGAAATATCAGACAAAAAACGAAAAAGGTTAGGTAAAATCTCACAACAAGAAGCAATAGAGCAATTAGATGAAAAAAAGCAGAAATTGCAAGCATTGGCCAAACGACTTAGAAGATACAAAAAAAGTGAAAATAGAAGGAAACAAAACCAAACATTCAACACAAACCAAAAGAGATTTTACCAAACAATGGATAACACACACATTAAAATAGACAATCCACCAAACATAACAGACATGGAACACTTCTGGAGCAGCATATGGTCAAACCCGGTACAACATAACAGGCATGCACGGTGGATACAACCAGAAACAGACACATACAAGATGATACCACAAATGCCTGAAGTGATAATTTTGCAACATGAAGTCACCCGAGCAATTAATTCTACACACAATTGGAAAGCCCCTGGAAATGATAAAATAGCAAATTACTGGCTAAAGAAGTTCACCTCAACACATTCACATCTAACTAAATTATTTAACAGTTACATTGCAGACCCATACACATTCCCTGATACACTTGCACATGGAATAACCTATCTGAAACCTAAAGATCAAGCAGACACAGCAAACCCAGCTAAATATCGCCCCATAACATGCCTACCAACAATATACAAAATATTAACTTCAGTCATCACACAGAAATTAATGACACATACAACACAGAACAAAATTATAAATGAAGAACAAAAAGGCTGCTGCAAAGGAGCACGAGGATGTAAAGAGCAACTGATAATAGATACAGAGGTGACATATCAAGCTAAAACAAAGGTCCCTACACTACGCATACATTGATTACCAAAAAGCCTTTGATAGTGTACCCCACTCATGGTTACTACAGATTTTGGAAATATACAAAGTAGATCCTAAATTGATACAGTTTCTAAACACAGTAATGAAAAACTGGAAAACCACACTTAATATCCAAACAAATTCAGATAACATCACATCACAGCCAATACAGATTAAGCGTGGAATATACCAAGGAGACTCATTAAGTCCTTTCTGGTTCTGTCTTGCTCTGAACCCACTATCCAACATACTAAATAATACAAATTATGGATACAATATTACTGGAACATACCCACACAAAATCACACATTTGCTATACATGGATGATCTAAAACTACTGGCAGCAACAAATCAACAACTCAACCAATTACTAAAGATAACAGAAGTATTCAGCAATGATATAAATATGGATTTTGGAACAGACAAACGTAAGAAAAATATCATAGTCCAGGGAAAACACACTAAACAAGAAGATTACATATTGGATAACCACAGCGACTGCATAGAAGCGATGGAAAAAACAGATGCCTATAAATACCTAGGATACAGACAAAAAATTGGAATAGGTAATAGAAATATTAAAGAAGAACTGAAAGAAAAATATAGACAAAGACTAACAAAAATACTGAAAACAGAATTGACAGCAAGAAACAAGACAAAAGCTATAAATACTTATGCTATACCAGTATTGACCTACTCATTTGGAGTAGTGAAATGGAGTGACACAGACCTAGAAGCACTCAATACACTTACACGATCACAATGCCACAAATATAGAATACATCACATACATTCAGCAACAGAAAGATTCACATTAAGCAGAAAGGAAGGTGGAAGGGGATTTATAGATATAAAAAACCTACATTATGGACAGGTAGACAATTTAAGAAAATTCTTTCTAGAACGAGCAGAAACTAGCAAAATACACAAAGCAATCACTCATATAAATACATCAGCTACACCATTGCAATTTCATAACCACTTCTACAACCCTTTAGATCACATAACATCAACAGATACAAAGAAAGTAAATTGGAAAAAGAAAACACTACACGGCAAGCACCCGTATCATCTAACACAGCCACACATAGATCAAGACGCATCCAACACATGGCTAAGAAAAGGCAATATATACAGTGAGACGGAAGGATTCATGATTGCAATACAGGATCAAACAATAAACACCAGATATTACAGCAAACATATTATTAAAGATCCCAACACCACAACAGATAAATGCAGACTTTGCAAACAACAAATAGAAACAGTAGATCACATCACAAGCGGATGTACAATACTAGCAAATACAGAATACCCCAGAAGACATGACAATGTAGCAAAAATAATACATCAACAACTTGCCATAAAACATAAACTAATAAAACAACACGTTCCCACATACAAGTACACACCACAAAATGTACTGGAGAATGATGAATACAAATTATACTGGAACAGAACGATTATAACAGATAAAACAACACCACATAACAAACCTGACATCATACTCACCAATAAAAAGAAGAAATTAACACAACTAATTGAAATATCCATACCCAACACAACAAATATACAGAAGAAAACAGGAGAAAAAATTGAAAAATACATCCAACTGGCTGAGGAAGTCAAGGACATGTGGCATCAGGATAAAGTCGACATTATCCCAATTATACTATCAACTACAGGAGTCATACCTCACAATATTCACCAGTACATCAATGCAATACAGCTACATCCAAACATATATATACAACTACAAAAATCTGTAATTATTGATACATGTTCAATTACCCGAAAGTTCCTAAATGCAATATAACATATACCATACAGTTACAAGGAAGTCACGCTTGACCGAGGTCCGCGTCACGTTCCATTTTTAACCAGACTTAAGTCTGAGAAAAAAAAAGTCAATAATAATAATAATAATAATAATTGTGTTCTGTCGCCAACGAAAAGTAAAAGCATAGTATTCCGTAGCAAAAATGCCTATCAAAGCGATATTTACGTATGCAGCTCAGTGATAATAGCAATCAAATTATAATTATTTTAAATTTTGAGTCTGCCCGTTGCGTTGTATACCAGCTATATGATACAAACCTGTTGTGTGGTTCATACATTAAGAAACATCCTCTGGCTCGCTGGAATTTTGTCTACATATTTGGCTGGAGACCAGGCAGGTGTTACACTGTCGGACTTCGATGTAGATAAGTACTGTGGGGCAGTGTAAGTCGTAAGTCGTGTCCATCTTCCTACCAGCCTCAAGGCAGCTGGCCTGTTTGCGAACTGCAGTAAGGTTCAGTGAGACCTGGGTGAAGCTATGAGTGTTGTTACTCGGCAAGACGTGCCGACCAGTTAGGGCGGCGGGCAGTGACGTCACGTGGACTCGGCGTCGGCTGGGGGAATGTGCGCGTGGCGCCCGCCACACCGGACGCAGCGAGCCGTGGAAGAGCGGTGGCGCGCTGGCGTAGCGTGGCGTTTAAATGCGCCGCCTCTAGCCAAGTACTGTACAAATACTGCGTGAGCTGCAGAGCTGACCCGACAAGACAGCATCACAACCACGCCGTAATCGGTGGATACGTATGCAATAGATGCGGATTGTTAAAAGTAGTGGTAATAACATAATTCGTCGCCTTTAGCACCCCTCGTTTATACATTTCGCTAATCAGCAGCAAAGTACTACATTGCCAACACAATGAATTCTACATTTTGAAGTTTGGAGAGTAACCTGAGGATTAAATTTTAGCTTCGGTATCCTGAAAGACACAACAGCGTTAATTTACATGTCGTCATACTAGAATATGGCATGACGTTCTGTATATTTTTCCGTCGGTAAAAATACGCGGACAACAGCAGGGATAAAACTCGCGACTTTTAATGCAACAGAAGAATACAGTATCCATCGAGTCACTGATGACATGAAGCCTACGTTTAAACACTAAAGGTATCGATAAGTGATTTTGTGGACTGCCCTCCCAGATAGTGCGCTTGTTCGAGCGCCGCTTCCGGGACGGCGAAGTGCGAGGCCGCAAGTCGAATCCGCCGGGCCGATTAACGACGAGGCTCGGTGTGGTGGCCGGCCTGTGAGTGGATTTTAGGCGGTTTCCCTCACACATGCCATCAGGTGAATACCGGCCTGATATCCAACACCCACCTCAGCTATACGATTCGCAAACTCTTAGAAAAACTTGCGGGCACTTTTACATGAACAGCACTGCACGGAGACAGTTGGGGTGCAGACATTCCAGGGATACGGGTCGCGGGGGTGGGGTGGGGGGACGACAACTGGGTTGCGACGAGAAAGGTATCCTTCCAGCCCTTAAGCGAACCATACCAAATCCGTTATTAACCATATCGATCCTGCGGCGATGCGGGACAAAGGGTCAAGACAAAGAAGTAATTTTCTCGAGTGTTAAAAAACGCAAGGTACGAAGAAATCTATTATTTGAAGGTTTCTTCTTAAGGGTCAGCAGCATAGGAAGACACATAAGGGCATGATTATTAGAAAGATGCACCAGATGAGTGGCTTATAATAAGCAACCGTTAATGACGACAGACTGTTTGGGCATTTATCGCCCCTGTCGGGTACCTGCGAATATAATTTTGGTGAGGCTGTGTGTAAATGAGAATGTCATTTACATCAAAATGACTGTATTGCACTCAAGTCTAGAATGGTGTGTCATCTATATTACGTCGTTAGTGAACTGTACAGGGTGATTCAAAAAGAATACCACAACTTTAAAAATGTGTATTTAATGAAAGAAACATAATATAACCTTCTGTTATACATCATTACAAAGAGCATTTAAAACGGTTTTTTTTTCACTCGAAAACAAGTTCAGAGATGTTCAATATGGCCCCCTCCAGACACTCGAGCAATATCAACCCGATACTCCAACTTGTTCCACACTCTCTGTAGCACATCAGGCCTAACAGTTTGGATAGCTGCTGTTATTTCTCGTTTCAAATCATCAATGGTGGCTGGGAGAGGTGGCCGAAACACCATATCCTTAACATACCCCCATAAGAAAAAATCGCAGGGGGTAAGATCAGGGCTTCTTGGAGGCCAGTGATGAAGTGCTCTGTCACAGGCTGCCTGGCAGCCGATCCATCGCCTCGGGTAGTTGACGTTCAGGTTTCATAACTAACCTTTTTCGTAAGACTCTCCATACAGTTGATTGTGGAATTTGCAACTCTCTGCTAGCTCTCCGAGTCGATTTTCCTGGGCTGCGAACAAATGCTTGCTGAATGCGTGCTACATTTTCATCACTCGTTCTCGGCCGTCCAGAACTTTTCCCTTTGCACAAACACCCATTCTCTGTAAACTGTTTATACCAACGTTTAATACATCACCTATCAGGAGGTTTAACACCATACTTCGTTCGAAATGCACGCTGAACAACTGTCGTCGATTCACTTCTGCCGTACTCAATAACACAAAAAGCTTTCTGTTGAGCGGTCGCCATCTTACATCTACATCTACATCTACATCCATACTCCGCAAGCCACCTGACGGTGTGTGGCGGAGGGTACCTTCAGTACCTCTATCGGTTCTCCCTTCTATTCCAGTCTCGTATTGTTCGTGGAAAGAAGGATTGTCGGTATGCCTCTGTGTGGGCTCTAATCTCTCTGATTTTATCCTCATGGTCTCTTCGCGAGATATACGTAGGAGGGAGCTATATACTGCTTGACTCTTCAGTGAAGGTATGTTCTCGAAACTTTAACAAAAGCCCGTACCGAGCTACTGAGCGTCTCTCCTGCAGAGTCTTCCACTGGAGTTTATCTATCATCTCCGTAACGCTTTCACGATTACTAAATGATCCTGTAACGAAGCGCGCTGCTCTCCGTTGGATCTTCTCTATGTCTTGTATCAACCCTATCTGGTACGGATCCCACACTGCTGAGCAGTATTCAAGCAGTGGGCGAACAAGCGTACTGTAACCTACTTCCTTTGTTTTCGGATTGCATTTCCTTAGGATTCTTCCAATGAATCTCAGTCTGGCATCTGCTTTACCGACAATCAACATTATATGATCATTCCATTTTAAATCACTCCTAATGCTTACTCCCAGATAATTTATGGTATTAACTGCTTCCAGTTGCTGACCTGCTATTTTGTAGCTAAATGATAAAGGATCTATCTTTCTGTGTATCCGCAGCACATTACACTTGTCTACATTGAGATTCAGTTGCCATTCCCTGCACCATGCGTCAATTCGCTGCAGATCCTCCTGCATTTCAGTACAATTTTCCATTGTTACAACCTCTCGATACACCACAGCATCATCTGCAAAAAGCCTCAGTGAACTTCCGATGTCATCCACCAGGTCATTTATGTATATTGTGAACAGCAACGGTCCTATGACACTCCCCTGCGGCACACCTGAAATTACTCTTACTTCGGAAGACTTCTCTCCATTGAGAATAACATGCTGCGTCCTGTTATCTAGGAACTCCTCAATCCAATCACACAATTGGTCTGATAGTCCATATGCTCTTACTTTGTTCAATAAACGACTGTGGGGAACTGTATCGAACGCCTTGCGGAAGTCAAGAAACACGGCATCTACCTGTGAACCCGTGTCTATGGCCCTCTGAGTCTCGTGGACGAATAGCGCGAGCTGGGTTTCACATGACCGTCTTTTTCGAAACCCATGCTGATTCCTACAGAGTAGATTTCTAGTCTCCAGAAAAGTCATTATACTCGAACACAATACGTGTTCCAAAATTCTACAACTGATCGACGTTAGAGATATAGGTCTATAGTTCTGCACATCTGTTCGACGTCCCTTCTTGAAAACGGGGATGACCTGTGCCCTTTTCCAATCCTTTGGAACGCTACGCTCTTCTAGAGACCTACGGTACACCGCTGCAAGAAGGGGGGCAAGTTCCTTCGCGTACTCTGTGTAAAATTGAACTGGTATCCCATCAGGTCCAGAGGCCTTTCCTCTTTTGAGCGATTTTAATTGCTTCTCTATCCCTCTGTCGTCTATTTCGATATCTACCATTTTGTCATCTGTGCGACAATCTAGAGAAGGAACTACAGTGCAATCTTCCTCTGTGAAACAACTTTGGAAAAAGACATTTAGTATCTCGGCCTTTAGTCTGTCATCCTCTGTTTCAGTACCATTTTGGTCACAGAGTGTCTGGACATTTTGTTTTGATCCACTTACCGCTTTGACATAAGACCAAAATTTCTTAGGATTTTCTGCCAAGTCAGTACATAGAACTTTACTTTCGAATTCATTGAACGCCTCTCGCATAGCTCTCTTCACACTACATTTCGCTTCGCGTAATTTTTGTTTGTCTGCAAGGCTTTGGCTATGTTTATGTTTGCTGTGAAGTTCCCTTTGCTTCCGCAGCAGTTTTCTAACTCGGTTGTTGAACCACGGTGGCTCTTTTCCATCTCTTACGATCTTGCTTGGCACATACTCATCTAACGCATATTGTACGATGGTTTTGAACTTTGTCCACTGATCCTCAACACTATCAGTACTTGAGACAAAACTTTTGTGTTGAGCCAACAGGTACTCTGAAATCTGCTTTTTGTCACTTTTTCTAAACAGAAAAATCTTCCTACCCTTTTTAATATTCCTATTTACGGCTGAAATCATCGATGCCGTAACCGCTTTATGATCACTGATTCCCTGTTCTGCGTTAACTTTTTCAAATAGTTCGGGTCTGTTTGTCACCAGAAGGTCTAATATGTTATCGCCACGAGTCGGTTCTCTGTTTAACTGCTCAAGGTAGTTTTCCGATAAAGCACTTAAAAAAATTTCATTGGATTCTTTGTCCCTGCCACCCGTTATGAACGTCTGAGTCTCCCAGTCTATATCCGGCAAATTAAAATCTCCACCCAGAACTATAACATGGTGGGGAAATCTACTCGAAATATTTTCCAAATTATCCTTCAGGTGCTCAGCCACAACAGCTGCTGAGCCAGGGGGCCTATAGAGACATCCAATTACCATGTCTGAGCCTGCTTTAACCGCGACCTTCACCCAAATCATTTCACATTTCGGATCTCCGTCAATTTCCTTCGATACTATTGCACTTCTTACCGCTATAAACACGCCTCCCCCTTCACTGTTCAGCCTGTCTCTGCGGTATACATTCCAATCTGAGTTTAGGATTTCGTTACTGTTTACGTCTGGTTTCAGCCAACTTTCTGTCCCTAGTACTATATGGGCGTTGTGATCGTTTATTAATGAGAGCAGTTCTGGGACCTTTCTATAGACGCTCCTGCAGTTTACTATTAGCACATTAATATTGTTATTCCCTGTTGCATTTTGCCTACTCCTATCTTGCCGCGTCTCAGGAGGCGTCTTGTCGGGCCTAGGGAGGGGATTCTCTAACCTAAAAAACCCCCATGTGCACTCCACACGTACTCCGCTACCCTTGTAGCCGCTTCCGGCGTGTAGTGCACGCCTGACCTATTTAGGGGGACCCTACATTTCTCCACCCGATAGCGGAGGTCGAGAAATTTGCACCCCAGATCTCCGCAGAATCGTCTGAGCCTCTGGTTTAAGCCTTCCACTCGGCTCCAAACCAGAGGACCGCGATCGGTTCTGGGAACGATACTACAAATAGTTAGCTCTGATTCCACCCCGCGAGCGAGGCTTTCCGCCTTCACCAATTCCGCCAACCGCCTGTACGAACTGAGGATGACCTCTGAACCCAGACGGCAGGAGTCATTGGTGCCGACATGAGCAACAATTTGCAGTCGGGTGCACCCAGTGCTCTCTATCGCCGCCGGTAGGGCCTCCTCCACATCTCGGATGAGACCCCCCGGCAAGCAGACAGAGTGAACACTGGCCTTCTTCCCCGACCTTCTCGCTATTTCCCTAAGGGGCTCCATCACCCGCCTAACGTTGGAGCTCCCAATAACTAATAAACCCCTCCCCCCGTGTGCCTGCTCGGACCTTGCTGAAGGAGCAGCCACATGTCCCCTCACAGGCAGAGCGGGCGATGCCACACGGCCAGCCTCCACATTGACCTTCCGCCTCGTGCGCCGCGAACGCCGCTGAACCCGCCACTCCCCTTGGGGAGAGGGTGGCCCAACCGCGCCCGGTACCCGCGAAGATGTCTCGACAGCAGGGACAGTGGGTGAAGCATGTAACACCTGGGGTGTACCTTGCGACGCACCAGACTCCCCACTGCCGCTACACTCCGAGGCAGCAGCCTGAAGACGGCTGACCGCGGCCATCAACACGCTCAGCTGTTCGCGAACAGTGGCCAGCTCCTCCTGCGTCCGTACACAGCAGTCACACATCCTATCCATCCTAAGGAAACAATTTACTGAAGGGAGTTAATCAACCTTTAACTAGACTGCTAATTCACTAAAGGCGGCTGCTTATTCACTAAACTGTGGTTGCTAGCCCCTTCTTGTAGAAAACAATGAAAATAGCACTACCTGTCTCTGGACTGTATTGAAAACAAACTCTAGCACTACTGGCACTATGGTTGACTACAGGGACTCTCTCTTACTGTATTCAAAACAAACACGAAATCTATGGAACACTATTAAGAGCACTCGAAAAATAAAGCTTCCTAAAAGCAAATACACACGGAAGAAGAAGTGACAAGTAAGAAAAATACAGTTAATATTTAAATTAAGGTAGCTCGCTGCACAGCAGACGTGAAGCAGGCGGCAGTTACGACGACACTGACACTACTGACACTATGGATGACTAAAGGGACTCTCTCTGACTGTATTCAAAACAAACACGAAATCTATGGAACACCATTAAGAGCACTCGAAAAATAAAGCTTCCTAAAAGCAAATACACACGGAAGATGAAGTGACAAGTAAGAAAAATACAGTTAATACTTAAATTAAGGTAGCTCGCTGCACAGCAGACGTGAAGCAGGCGGCAGTTACGACGACACTCTTAGCATCAACTGACGCTGACGCCTAGTCAATAGCGCCTCAAGCGAACAAATGTACAACTAAATGAAACTTTATAGCTCCCTTAATTCGCCGACAGATAGTGCTTAGCTCTGCCTTTTGTCGTTGCAGAGTTTTAAATTCCTAAAGTTGTGGTATTCTTTTTGAATCACCCTGTACTATAACTGTCAATGTTTTGATTGAATGTAAATGACGTAAATATATTGAATAGTTTTTGTAACATTCAGAATTTAATGTCTCCTCAAGCGGAAGGCACTGGAATGAAGTAAATGAATCTATCGGGTGGTCTTAACTGCTGTTTTAATACGATATCCACCTCTCTTTACTTTCTACACTCAGTTAACAGTAGCAGAAATTAAGCTTCGAATTTTGCTCGTAGTAACGTGGCTCCATGTTAGTTCATACTCAGGAAGGTGATGTGAAGAGCGCTTGCTTCTGCCGGCATGTGTGCCCTGAATACAAGTTTACATTTGTCAAAGATATATCCAATATAATGCAGGTTCAGCATTTTTGATTGCTTCCGCCCTTCATTTCGTGTCGTTGCTTTCTCATTGGTTTCGTACCCACTGACTCCACTTAAGGCCTGGCCACACAGAATCCGGCCTGCCGCTGCGACGCACGGCGCAGCGGAGGGCCGGGCCCGTCGGCGGCCAGGGACGCCACACAGGCAGCGGCCGGCCGCAGCGACTCTTGATGCGTCAGGCTGTTACACTGTGGAAGGGGCCGAACCCCATTATTAAGCCTGCATGAGTAGCGCGATTGTCTTGGCGTTAGACGATTTGGAATCCTCACACGGGACGCGTTACCTTTGTGCGAGTTTATTTATTTTTTTATTATTGCAGAAATGAGTAGCTCGCACTAGCGATACGAAATGGCACTAAGAAGAGGAGATGTTGGGAGCACGACATTAATAGCAAGAGAGAAAGCTTAGGAAAATACCATCGTCTGTGTATTGATCTAAGAGTCTGACGAAGATAGGTTCTTCAAATATTTTCGTATGTCGCGAGAATGTTTCGAGGAAATGCATCGCCTGATAAAAAGGTAGCACCGAGAAGTGCACAACGAACTAGAGAAAGCCAAATGATACAAGGCACAGGCTAACCATTTGTTTGAGGTAAGTTTTACCGTTTGTGGCCTCTTTGTGCTTCAAACAGAAGTCACATAAATTATTCCATTTCAGTTTTGCTGTATCATATGAAAGGTTCGGCGGAAGAAAGTGCTATCCCACAACGTAGTTACGAGTGGAGTGATAAATTTATTTGCAGTGTTTACGAATACAGCAAACGATAGTAACATCTAGTTCCGTATGTCCCGCTAGAGAGAACTTTCTACTTAATAGATTGTTTTGTTTCATTGTATTCATACCATTCTCATTGAATTTAAACAAACATATCTTTGGTCGTTAACTTATCCATTCGTTCTATCGGCATAACAGATTTTAATCTTTTCCAGATACTTGACTACAGGCGACAGTCACCAGACCATATCTTTCTCTTTTCGGTTAGGACGTTCAACAGTCTCAGATATTGTGAAATAAGTGTGCCAGGCAATATGGGCTGTTCTACAGCCCAAGTATTTACGCACTCCTACATCAGAGATGTGGAAAAAATCTGAAGCAGGATTTCTAGAACTTTGGGGGTTTCCGGACTGCCTTGGAAGCATAGACGGTAGGCCTATCAGGTTAAAATGCCCGAAGGATAGTGGATCCCAGTTCTTCTGTTACGAACAGTTCTTTTAGCTAGTTCTCCTGGCGATCGTTGATCCATACTACGGTGTTTTCAGTAGTTGATATTGGAAGTTATGGACATCACAGTGACAACACTATTTCTGAGAATTCAGCTTTCTATCAACAGTATATCGAGGGCAAAAGTAATCCACGTCCAAATCAGGATCGCGTGTATCATACAAAAACTTGTATTGTCTCACCTCCTCTGTAAGTCTTTCTGTGTCCATGATGCACGCACTACGAGCTGCAAGACAAAAACCGTCTCAAGCCGCTGCTTCCAGTGTGACAGCAGAGCGGTTGAGTGCGCCAACAGAGGCAAGCAGCCGCTCCGGCTTGCGGCGAATCTGTAACCTGTGACAACCCGGCGGCGGCCGGTGCGGCAGGCCGTATGCCGGTGCGTCAGAGCCGCACTCTGTGTGACCGCCGCCATACAGTAACGAGCGATTCAATAGCGCGGCCTGCCGGCTGCGGCTCAAGGTCACAGGCCGGACGGCCAAGCCGCATTCTGTATGGCCAGGCCTGGCCACGTCACACACGGCGCTGCCGCTTGGCAGGTGGTCCGTGTAGTTCGCGCCCGGCCTGTCGGCTCAAAGCGACCGTGCGTGGCAGGGCAGGAGCGCGGCAGCTGGTCCCGCGCGCTCACAGTCGATAAGGCACGCCGAGCAGAGGCGGCGCGCCGCCGCGACCAATCGATAGCCGGCGATGGCCGCATCGGAAATACGGCCGCCGGCGTGGGCGCGGCGATAGACAGCACAGCACAGTGCAGTACAGTGGGGCGCAGCGGTCGCCGCTTATAGCCAGCGCCGCTTAGCCCGCGCCTCCACTCACCGCTCTCCAGCCTGCTCTGCTTTATGGAAAGACGTGACGGCTCCTCTGTCTGCCTGCACTCTTGAAACCCATCACCCAGTCCTCTGCCGTTGTAGCGATCTGACAGCTTCGCCGGAAGCCGTCCACACTGTCAAATGCGTAAGATTGTAAAAAAGCGGATATGGTTTTCGTTTATGAGGAATGTTGCTAAACCGTTAGAGCAGTGGTATGGTTGTGTGCCGAAACGTATACTGATCACGCCCACGTGTTGTGCGATTGCAAAAATTATATAAATTCGGAAACCGAAAGTATGAAGAATAAAACACACAAAGAAGAAAAACAGCTGACGAGGCGAAAGGAGTTTCCATCATTCCTACGCAGTTCCTCCTTTCCATCACCTTTCGTTCCATTAATAGCTTCATGACAATGAGTTTCAAAATCGGTTACATTTCTGCGAAAGGTGTGTACGAAAACGGCAAAGTGATGCGACGTTTCCGTGGAATGTTTTGTTTTTGGATGAAGTATCGTTTACGAACCGTGGGAAAATCAGTCCTCAAAATATACTCTATTCCTCGCTTAAAAGTCTGTGCTTGCTGAGAGAAGTGGATAAACAAAGACCTAGGTCTGTTAGCGTGTGGTCCCGGCTTTTTAAGAATCGCACCGTTGGAGCCTGTTTCCATGATGAGGCTTCAAATAGCCACAGATATCTGCAGTTCCTGACAAAACACTGGCACAGTTACTGGAAAACATCCCGCTGGACATAAGGCTGTTGTCCCACCAATTCTACACAGATAAATGCGGACGCCCTTCACAGAATGTTCGGAGATCGTTGAATCGATCGCTAGGGGAACGCAAAATGGTTTGAGCCCTCGCCAGACATAACTTCTGTACTTTTATCTGGGAGAAAATTTAAACAAGATGTCTATAAGAAACACACAGGACACCAGAGGACATGAAATACTGTATAAAACAGAGCTGTGCTGCGGTAACTCCAGATTAAATTCAATGTGCAGTGTTCTTTGTCCGTAACCGCTTCATAACGTAATTCAGGGCCAAAATTTTGAAGACCAGATATGACAGTCATAATAATAAACACACAAACTGTACCTGAGTTTTGTGTTTGCTTATACACGGCACAGTATGTACCCGTGACCATACTACCATCTTCCGTCTAAACAATTAAAGAAAATACACAGGGAATAAGTTCAATACTGAACGTGTCATGTGCAGCAATGAGGATTTAAATTTACGTTTTACGACAGCAGAGGACTAACTACATCATATAATTACATCATATCAAATCATAAACACTACAATTATAATATTTTCATTCGCCGTTTCTACATAATTCTCTTTGTATATCTAAAATTGCTGTGACTGAACCTGCTTCCAATATGTCAGTTACTTTTGTCGAGATGTTTTATGACTGTATCATAGATGAAAACTGCTGCTGATCCCATCGATGCTGCTGAAAAACGGAGAGGTCCAGTTTGCTGTCCATTCGCTGTTCCTGCTGAATTCTTAACTGAGGACCAGCAAACAGGAACCATCTGACATCAGCAATCAGTATAGGCTCTCGCACCACGTACAAGGCCGTGCAAATGCCTTGGCAGGGCCCCATAGTTTAGCCCAGACTGCTATTAATTGAGCCGGAGATGCTTCTTTTGCTGTAGCTGTTTTTGTGGAACAAATGTGCCGATAAATCGTGTCTTTGAACTGCAGCGCAACGGCTGCCCTTTAATTTCCTCGATGAGTTCGTCTTCGTATCAGATGAATTTATTGTCAGATGTAATGATATAAAATTCTTTGTGGCGTAAGTGTATCCTTAGCTGTATCCCTGTTACTGCTTCCTTTGCAAGTACATGCACTTCTTTGTTGTATTTGACGCTGCAGTATCCTTCCAAACAAGTCATTTCTATGTGATTCCATTTTTCGTTACAAGGAATGCACTACTCTACTATGTTGTTGGTATTTTCAGTTCCTACATTTTTAACTGTAATTGACATTAATACAGACGTAGCACCAGCGAGTTTAGAGTTACGTCAATAACGTACATCAGTGCTCAACAATAGCGACTGAACACGCAACAAAATCAGAGGCATCATCTGTTTTGTACATTTGAACCGTAGACGATTTACAAGTACTCCGTGGGTGTTTAGCAATATTCTGGGGTGGGTTTTTCACCACAAACAACATATTACTCTATTTTACAGTTACCTCACTAGACTGCCTTACATTGTTAATACGAGGAATATATGTTTAGCGTGATTGAACGCCAGCCAAAGAAATTTGGTTTGTGTGTGTGTGTGTGTGTGTGTGTGTGTGTGTGTGTGTGTGTGTGTGTGTGTTGATTTGTGAAGTCGTTTTGTTCATTTGCACATTTAGTTTTCTGTTACGCAATACATAATTAGATGGGACGGGCAAAAATTTTCATGCGTTGCCCTGCACTAGAAATCATTTCACGCAGAAAGAGAAAGTTCAAATAAATTGTTGAGAAGATGAACTAGAAGCACCTTATGATGGAGATTACTAAACAAACAGATTAACAATATTTACACTTGATGTAATGGCAAGTAACTAAGACAAATCGTGAATTTGAGATAATTTTCGTTTCTCGTTTTATAATTTATGAAATATGATTCTGGTCCATAAGTTTGCAGCGCTTTTCGCTGCCGACGAGCGGTGCAGCGATTTAAGCGACACCCTTCCCAGACCAACACACTTTTAAGCGTCTCCGAGCTAAGGCTCGTTCGTTACCTTATTTATCACAGTAAAAAGCAATGCTGGGAGCGCTATGTTTCCTCCCTGGGGACGTATGCCTCTTTATCACAGGTTTGGCCAAAGCTCCGTAGCCTTCTGGGCTGCCAGTGACAGTCAACTGTCCAGGGTCTGTACCTCCAAGGAGCCCTGTGCACTGATCCATTGGTCCTCGCGGAACATCTTGCGACACTTTGTGATGGCATCGTCGCCCACTTCCTACTTTTCTCCAGCAGAAACGCAGAGTTGAACAGAGCCCCCTCCATTTCATCCCGCACCACGTTGAGCTCTATAATGCACCTTTCGCTGAATGGGAATTGGTGCAGGCTCTTAGCTCTTCACGAGACGCAGCCACTGGGCCAGTTTCCATTCAAAATCAGATGATTCAACATTTGCACGTTCCCCAGAGGCAACAGCTCCTCAGGGTCTTCAATCACGAGTGGCTCACGGGTGCTTTTCCGCCACAATGGCGAGACCGTATAGTTATCCCCGTCCTTAAGCCAAGGAAAAACCCAATGTGTCTAAACAGCTACCGCCCCATTAGCCTTAAAAAAGTGCTTTGTAAACTGCTCGAAAGGATGGTCAACTCCAGATTGTGTTGGGTATTCGAATCTCGGGGCCTTTTGTCACTGTATCAGTGTGGCTTCCGGGCAGGGCGATCTCCAACTGACCATTTACTCCGACTGGAATCAGCCCTCCGACAGGCACCTTGTCGCAGTTTTCTTTGACCTACATAAGGCGTATGACATGACTTGGCGCCATCACATTTTAGTTACCCTCCATGACTGGGGCTTCTGTAGTCCCCTTCCGATTTTTATCCGCAAGTTTTTATCTTACCAGCTCTTCCGGGTTCGAGTTTGCACTTCACTCAGCACCCCTCAGATTCAGGAGAATGGTATCCCACAGGGTTCTCACGCTCTTCCTCATTGCCATAAATGGGCTTGTGACCTCTGTTGGGCCTCTGGTTACACCAGCGTTATACGTTGACGATTTTTGCGTCTGGTGCAGCTCCCACTCCGTGGCATCTGCTGAGTGCCAGCTCCAAGGCGCCAACCGACGGGCCTCTGCGTGGGCCACCGCCCATGGCTTCCAGTTTTCACCCTCCAAAACGCGGGTTATGCATTTTTGTCGTCGACTCACAGTCCACCCTGATCCAGAACTTTATTTAGGCAACCAGCTCCTCGATGTTGTTGCAAAAATGGTTCAGATGGCTCTGAGCACTATGGGACTTAACATCTGAGGGCATCAGTCCCCTAGAACTTAAAACTACTTAAACCTAACCAACCCAAGGACATCACACACATCCATGCCCGAGGCAGGATTCGAATCTGCGACCGTAGCGGTCGCGCGGTTCCAGACTGAAGCGCCTAGAACCGCTCGGCCACACCGAGATGGCCTAAATGTTCCTGGCTGCGTCCGTTGCTGTCGCCCCTCTATTGAACTCAGACAGAAGATATGTCGGAAATGTTCCAATTTCTCCACTTGGCACCCATTTTCTACCGTCCACAGCTCCACTCTGTATCTCTGGTGACAAAATGGCGATATGTGAAGCCAAATATCGACAGTGAACTACAAAAACAATGACAATCGGTAAATAAAGCTATAGCAATCCGGATACCAACACGAAAAACAAAAACGCTACGAACTTATAGCACTAACCTGTTAGTACTATTGGGTAAGACATTTCTAAATGTTTTCGTGGAGTGTACCGTGGGAGTGTTACGTGATCAGATTATTTCCAAGACACACATTTCGTTTAAACTTCTTTACTGGAGTGTCTGGAACGTACCAGTTCGGGTTGACAGAGGAGATAGAGAAGATCCAAAGAAGAGCGGCGCGTTTCGTCACAAGGTTATTTGGTAAGCGTGATAGCGTTACGGAGATGTTTAGCAAACACAAGTGGCAGCCTCTTCAAGAAAGGCGCTCTGCTATCGCGGTGTAGCTTGCTGTCCAGGTTTCGAGAGGGTGCGTCTCTGGATGAGGTATCGAATATATTGCGTCCCCCTATTTATACCTCCAGAGGAGATCACGAATGTAAAATTAGAGAGATTCGAGCGCGCACGGAGGCTTTCCGGCAGTCGTTCTTCCCGCGAACCATACGCGAGTGGATCAGGAAAGGGAGGTAATGACAGTGGCACGTAAAGTGCCCTCCGCCACACACCGTTTGTTGGCTTGCGGAGTATAAATGTAGATGTAGTAGATGTAGATGATATTTGCAACGAAACATTTCTAAAAGCTAGCCAAAAATTACACTAAATTTGTGACTTGTTGCGTGGGCAGGGAGAGTAGGGATAGCCACTGTGCACAGCTTGTAGCTTAGAAGTGAGGACGTGGGTGTGGGCGAGGAGAGCTGCCGCCTTTACGACGCCCTGGGGCGGCGCAGCAGCTGTTGACGTATCGAGCAGCGCGTGCTCAGCTATGCGCCGGCTCCTCGGCTGGTTCCCAGACGCGCCGATCGACCGCCAGCTCCGGGAAACAAAAGCGGGACAGCCAACAAAAGCAGGCCGCAGCAGGCGAGGGCGCCGGCTCCGACTCGTGCACCCTTTACTGTCGCCCCTCAGGGGAGGGGGGGGGGGGGGGTTCTCCTTTACCAAGCCCGTTTCAGTGACGTCGATTTGCAGAAAGTATGCTGTGTTCGAACATAATGAATTACCTAGAAGGAAAGTAGCTCACACTAAGTAACGAGTGCTGTCGACAGCGATCTCAAATTGATTCCATATTTCTAGATTTACAGAAGGCTTTTGACACCATTCCTCATAAGAGACTTCAAATCAAATTGCGTGGCTACGGAGTATCGTCTCAGTTGTGCGACTGGATTCGTGATATTCTGTCAGAAAAATCACAGTTAGTAGTAACTGACGGAAAGCAGCCCTCTTAGACTGTTTGCAGATGTTGTCATATACCGTCTAGCAAAGCCATCAGAAGTTCGAAATCAACTACAAAATGTTTTAGACAAGATATCTGTATGGTTAGAAAACTGGCAGTTGTCTCTGAATAATGAAAAGTGTGAAACCATCCAAATCAGTACGAAAAGGAATTGGTTAAATTTAGGTTACACGATAAACGACACAAATCTAAAGGCCGGAATTCAACTCAATACCTAGGGATTAAATTTACGGACAACTTAAATTGGAACAATCACGTAGATAATGTTGTCGGTCAGGTGAACCAATGACTGCATTCTACTGGTGTAAGACTTAGAACATAAAAAAACACTAAAGGGCCTACCTACACCACGCCTGTCCTCTGCTTGGTTCAAAGAAGGGCGAAATATTGGAGAGAGTTCACGGATGCTACGCGAGTTGCGGTGGCAGGCATTAAAAAGTGTTTTTCGTTGGGATTTTTCGTTGGAGCGATACCAAATATTCCGTTGATGTGCGCGAGAAATGATCATCGTACTAAAATAAGAGAAATTGGAGTTATCACAGAAAGATTTGAGTGTTCATTTTCCCCATAGTACAGAAATAGTGTGAAAGTGCTTTGATGAACCCTCTGCCAGCTGCTTAAGTGTGAATTGCAGAGTAGTCATGATTGGTTGATTTGCGGGAGGGGACCAAACAGCGAGATCATCGTTCCCATCGGATTAGGGAAGGATGGAGAAGGAAATCGGCCGTGTCCTTTCAAAGGAACCATCTCTCGCGTCCGTCGGCCGTCGTAATTTAATATATTATTATTATTATGTTGATTGTTACCAACTTACGTGATGGGCCTTAATAAAAATGATATTTCATTCAATTTTGATTTACGATTAAATGCTTTTGTGAAGTTCCCCTTTTTAACAATATTAATCTTAAATTATTTGTTACGTTAATGAACGTTAGAGTTACTGAATCTTTAAACATGAGCATATAAGATGAACAATGTAATAAACTTTTCATATTAATTTCCTCGGCTAGTCAGTTCACTTTAAAGCAAAAGATCTTTAGTTATTAATTACAATTGCGGCCCACACACGCGCGAGAGTATTTTTCGTACCTCCGTTAACCATTGCATTGTAGTCTGAGTCCTGGCTCTGGCTCTCGGCTATGGTACTGAAAGTAAGAATCTTAAAGCTACGTATTTTCTTCAAATTCGTGCGGATGTGGCGAAAAATGAATATTATGTTAATAGCGGGCGAGTTTTTCGCTTCCGCTAATTTTTTATAAGTTAATATCGCCACGTAATGGCGTCGTTGGCTGCATCGGCCGCTGCGATTGTTGAACTGTAAATTACTCGAATGCAGGTTAATTCAAGGAAGGTGGACATGAAATCGAGATCACCTCTTACAAATTAAAAGTGCACAATAATATTAAATGAATATATTGTATGCTTAATTAGTACAAATATGCTTACATTTGCCAGCACACGCAAGATGTCCGTCTACACACAATCAAGACAAGAGAAGAAGTGAAGACGACTAAAAAATTAACAAAAGAGCGTATCTTGTCGTCTCTTTAAATCATTTTGTTGTATTTCTTTGCACTCGAAACTTACACAGAGAAATTATTATTTTACAGGTACATTATAATATATATATGTATATTATTCAATTTTTAAATGTCTCTTCTTTATAAATACCGTTTTTTAAGTCTTTTCGTAATATAGCACTGGGGACGCGGCAGGCATTAAAAAGTGTTTTTCGTTGGGATTTTTCGTTGGAGCGATACCAAATATTCCGTTGACGTGCGCGAGAAATGATCATCGTAATAAAATAAGAGAAATTAGAGCTATCGCAGAAAGATTTAAGTGTTCATTTTCCCCATAGTGCAGAAACAGTGTGAAAGTGCTTTGATGAACCCTCTGCCAACGGCTTAAGTGCGAATTGCAGAGTAGTCATGATTGGTTGATTTCGGGGAGGGGACCAAACAGCGAGGTCATCGTTCCCATCGGATTAGGGAAGGATGGATAAGGAAATCGGCCGTGTCCTTTCAAAGGAACCATCCCTGAAACGATTTAGGGAAATCACCGAAAACCTAAATCAGGATGACCGGACGTGGGTTTGAACCGTCGTCTTCCCGAATGCGAATCCAGTGTGTTTATCACTACGCCATCTCGCTCGGTGGGTAGTCATGTAAATGTTGATTGTTGCAACTACATTTACACGTAGCTATGTAGGTCTGCCCATTGTAGAACATACATGGGCTAAATAGTTATTTTTGAGATAAGTTGTTGCAATTCTAGCTATTTTTCGATGTCATTTTATCTGCTTACTAACAGGAGGCATTTACTTTTGTTGTGACTGACTGGCAGGAGCAGACCGAGCAGGTGCTATGTTTTCTGCGTTTAAATTTGATTATCGCGTGTTCTGGATTCGTTGGCGTGTCCAATGCGCTATTTTGGACTTCTCCATATGTACTGAGCCGTTTGCGGATCGCGCTCATGCCGTTTATTGCTCGTTATCTTGTTTCGGTGGTTCTGTCGCCTCGTTTTTTCGTTTCATCCGATTTACTGGCGTCACTAGGTTGCTGGTTAGCTTGCCCGTGAGTGGCAGCAGCAGCAGCGCTTGTCGATATGTGCACTGTCGTACCATCTCTGGAGCGACCGCTAGTATTTCCGGGTCGGCGTCTGTTAGAGTTCAGTCGGGACGAGCAGCAGTGAAGTCGGGGACGGGGCGCCGGTGAGGCGCCGACAGCCAGTGCTCGCCGACCGCTGGCGACACACGTGGACTGTCCGGCGGAGGGAGACTGGAGCGGGACGACCGTTGGCTGGTCTTTCGGTTGGTCGTCTTTTGACGTTGTCTGGGCCTCGTCAGTTCGTCATATTGCCGGACGTGGGTCGGTTCCTTCCTTGTGCAGAGATGTCGTGGCCAATGGGCAAGAGTTTCCTCTGTGTGGATGGGTACGAGCCAGGGTGCCCGGGTCGCCCTGTCTCCGAATTCCGAACGGACATCGAGTTGAGTCGGGTTGGACCGGCAGTCAGCTTCGGACAGCCAAGACTCTCAAGACCGTTGCCGACACACGTAAGTTGAGTGGGAACGACCTGGGTTGGTCCTTCGGCCGGTCGTCTCATCGGACGACGTGTATTTGGTCGCCGACCGCTTGTGGAAACTCTCTGTGGGTCGAACTGATTCGTCCTTGTTGTTCCACAGTGATTGATTTTACGATTGTTAGAGCTCTTGTGCAAGTGTGTTTACGTGGAACCGTGTATAGCTTCTGCTATTTCCACTGAGCAGATGAATGCTGTCTGCGTATTGAAGTAGTGAGTCGGTCGGTTGAAATACAGCAGCGAGTGTGTCGGGTGGAGGGGAACTGATGGAGTTGATTAGGCTGTTGGCTGGTTCTTCAGCCGTCCCTAGGTCGTGTTGCCACCCGATTGTTTAGTGTTACGCTTGGCTGCCTGTCTCACCAAAACTGTGCTTAGTTTCCTCCCCAGGCCGACCCTCGGAAGACTTGTAAGCACCACTGTTTGTTGTTTGTGATTGTCATTTTATTTGGTCGCAGGTACTGTGCCAGGCCTTCAGACGTGTATTAATATTGTCTGTTTTATGTGTAGTATATGGCCTTCAGCCGAACTTCATAACAACTTTAAGACTAGGCTTTCAGCCGTGTTTCATTAAAAATTCTTGTTGCTCTGTATTTAGGCCTTCATCCGCGTTTGTTTCAGATGCTGCGGCTTTAATATGTAAATCCTTGTCTGTATGGTTTCCCTTTAATTATCTTGAATTCTTGAAACGGCCTTCAGCCGTGATCTGTAAATGTTTATCTTAAGGTTGTCTTTAATTATTGTTGTGTAGTGTTTTGGGTCTTTGCCGACAAGATACTCCAAGTTTTCTTAAGATGTTTTTCTGTTGTACTGTGTAAAAGCAAGACACCGTCAGGTGGCTTGCGGAATATGGATGTAGATGTAGATAGATGTAGATCTTTTAAGTCTCTCTTTTATTATGTAAAGAAAATTTTTTTAATTGGGCTTCCAGCCGAAGAATTAACATGAATTTTCCTTGATATGGCTTTCGGTCGGAATTCGTAAATGCTTGGCTTTTAAAGAATTTCCTTGGCTGATCTGAAATATTATTTCGACCTTTAGTCGAGAACATATTGTAATTTTACTTAAGTGAGGCCTTCAGCCGTTACTCTAAATCCAGGTGTTTTAAAAGCAATCATTTAAATTTTATCTGGAGAAGTTACTTGGGCCCTCTGCCGTGAATTGATCTTTGTTCTTTTAAAGAGAAAACTGTGCATTGGTTTGAGGAATAAAGTTGTGTCTGTGTTCTTGTTTAACTAACAGTAACTGACCTTGGCCCCTTTCCACAAACTGATCCGCTCTGTCCTGCGAAACCAGATTTCAAGTACTTCTACCGTAAATGTAGTTATCCCATTTATTTAGTAATATAACCTCAGGGGCGACCACGTTACAATTTCGTTATGAAAAGTCTCCATCGAACTTGCAGACCCTGAATACGAAGTTTTCGCTCTGCACTTCACTAAACACTTGGCTGTAAGTACAATATCAGTTAATCACAACAGGATGCTGTCAGTCAGCTCACACAATTACTTGGGTGTAACAGTTTGCATGGATATGAGATGGAACGATGACCTACACTCAGTAGCAGGTGTCCCTCCACTCTGAAACTACTTGGCCCTGTCCATCATCACGAGGATGGAATGCGTTTTACTTCCCTCTGTCGGGTTCTCCCCCGTGTATTCCCCCCCCCCTCCCCCCTCCTTTGGATGGTGCCACGGCCACGGATTAGGACCGACCTATTCCAGGGTCCTGAGGTGTCTGTCGTCCCTATGGTCTTCCAGCGTCTTGTAAGTTCCAATATTGCAGAGTTCCACGGTGCCATTGATGACTAAGACGATAAATAAGGCGGTATATGCTTTTACGTCTCCCACTGGCGTGGAACACCATTTACTCTCGGGATCATGTAGTGTATTCACAGCAGAGCTCCTAGCCATTAACAGGGCCTCCATTTTGTTTCTCAGGCCTCCATAGTGTTTTAATACATACCGATTGAATGAGTAACTTACATGCGGTAGATGCTATTCTCGTCACCCTTTGGTCTCTGCTATTCACGACGTTCTCTCTGCCCTTGGTTGGTTGTGCCTCCTGCTCAGTCTTTCTCTGGGCCCCAAGTCATGTGGGCATCCCAGGGAATGGACTGGCTGACCATCTTGCTAGAGAGGCAGATACTTACCCCTCATTCCCTTTCATGATTCCAGGTGCAGATATGCGGATCTACATCAAATCTCTCTTTTCCCAAAGGTGGAATGACATCTGGTGCAGTACTGCTGTCAGTAATAAACTCCACACAATCAAGGAGACAACTGCAGTTTTGCGCTCTTCCTTCCACTCTTCTCGGAAGGATCCCTCTGTCTTACGCCGCCTACGCATCGGTCATACTAGGCTGATCCATTGTCTCTTGCGTAACGAGCCAGCCCCACAATGTGATTGTGGAGCCAGACTGACGGTATCCAATGTATTGGTGGAATGGCCCTTTCTTTTGGCTCTTCGTACAAGGGATAGTCTTCCAGGTTCCTCGTCTTTAATATTAGCAGACGATTCACGATGACTGAATTTGACCTCACTTTCCTATATGAAAGTGGTTTTTACTGTTATAAGGTTTTGCTTTACTCCTAGAGAGGGGTCAGGGTGAGTGTTGTTGGCGCCTCTCTTTGTGTTTTCTAGCCCTGGGACGCATGACCAGTCCCCCTTTGCAAAGGCCGCTTTTTTATACCTCTGTTTTTTTCGATTTGGCGTGCCTCTTTATGCCTTCTAATGTATTTTAATTTCCTCGGTTTATAGTTTGACTCTTTTGATTGGATCCGCCCACTTTTAGCGCATCCTTTACCTTACGCAAGTAACTTTTGAATTGCCTCACCGTTTAGTCCCAAAACCCCCTCAATCAACCAGTCGTAGGTAAAGCGTGTGGCAGATTTTTATTCATTTGTAGAATACTGGAAAGATGTAATCTGTCTAGAAAAGAGAATGCCCACAAAACACGTGCGACAGACCCCCCTGCGGGTCCGGGGATTAGAATAGGCCCGAGGTATTCCTGCCTGTCGTAAGAGGCGACTAAAAGGAGTCCATCCCCCTCACGGGGGTAGTTAGCGCCTGCGTCCGGAGACGGACGGTTCCTCGACCTATTATTGTGATCTTTTTGGTTTTTCACTTCTCGTTTCTTCCTTCCTTTTGTTGGTTCCTTTCTTTGCTCTTCTCCACCTCACTGTCTTCCTTACTCTTTCCCTTGACTTCTCCTTGCCTTCTCATTGCCTTCTTCTCCTTGTCTTCTCATTACCTTCTTCTCCATGCCTTCTCATTGCCTTTTTCTCCTTGCCTTCTCTGGTCTCCGCCTCGGCGTTTGAGACAGTCTGTCCTCTTTCTCCCTCTCTCTTCTTTTTCCTCTTCTTCCTTCCTCCCTGTGCATGCCTGAAGGCCGACCCACGCGTTCGCACGCGTAGCCGGTGACGGGGTAACGCGTAAGTCCCCGCTCTGGGTAGACATGTAAGGCACGCGCGTACCCCCTGGTAAAGGCCAGGCCCGGGGAGGGGTGATTGCCTGAGCTGATACCTTCTGACCATGCCGATTGGTCCCTCCGTCTGTTTCTCGGCAGGTGTGACCTGAGGTGTAAACATTCACCTAAGGCGGGAGTGCCCTCTGAGAGGGTCCCCACAAGGAAGGAGCGCGCCATCGGAGACGCTGGCAATCATGGGGGATTCCTCCGCAATGGATTCTACTCCATCTATCTCGACTTCTGCCCAAAAACGGAAACGTGACCAGCCAACAGTGACAAAAGTACTACCGCCTGCCCCACAGTTCCTCGTCGTTTCTCGATCTGAGGACGGAAAGGATTTTTCCTCTGTCAACCCTTTCGTTATTCAGAATGGCGTAGATGCCATAGCCGGATCTGTCAAATCTTGTACCAGGTTGCGTAACGGTACCTTATTACTAGAAACTGAGAGTGCCTTTCAGGCACAAAAACTGCTTCGGGCCACACTCCTGTACACGTTCCCTGTCCGGGTGGAGGCCCACCGAACTTTGAATTCGTCTCGTGGTGTAGTCTATACTAGCTCACTCGACGGATTGACTGACGAGGAGCTTCAATCTTTCCTCGCTGAGCAGGGCGTGACGGCTGTCCATAGGGTCATGAAAAAGGTCAACAATGACCTTGTACCGACCCGGACACTTTTCTTGACCTTCGATAGTGTTAAGCTGCCATCGCGCATCAAGGCGGGCTACGAGGTTATTTCTGTTCGCCCCTATGTCCCGACACCTACGCGCTGCTACCAGTGTCAGCGTTTCAATCACACTCGACAGTCTTGCTCCAATGCGGCTAAATGTGTCACTTGTGGCAGGGATGCCCATGAGGGTGACTGTCCACCTCCGTCTCCTCGTTGTGTGAACTGTCAGGGTGACCATGCCGCCATCTCCCGCGACTGTCCTGTCTATAAGGAAGAACGCAGTATCCAAGAAATTCGGGTCAAAGAGAAAGTGTCCACCTCGGCTGCTCGCAAGCTATTGGCTAGTAGGAAGCCCACGCTGCTCCCAGCGGGGAAATACAGTACTGTCCTCGCCTCTCCTCGGACTACCAGGGAGGTAGCAACCCCGACATGCGATCTGACCTTCAGCACCACGGTCGTCCGTTCGGCCAGTGCTAAGATCGCGCGGTCGACGTCTCCTCTTCCTCCCATCACCCCACAGACACCAGCCCCTTCATCAGCTTCTGCTAAGACGAAGACCCCGAAGTCAGATGCACGGGCCTTCAAGAAGGAACCATCCCGTGCAGACTTCCTACGTACCTCGACCTCCCAGCCTTCGACCGGTACTTCCACCAAACGTCCTTCCAAAAAGGCTCATAGGAAGCACAGTTCTCCTTCTCCGCCACGGCGCATTTCTTCTCCTGCGCCACCCAGCGGTTGCCGCCCCAGGCCGTCATCCGTTTCGCCTGGCCGCACCGCTGGTAGCCGTACATCTGGCCGTTCACCGGCGGAGGAAGCTCCCCCTCCCGGCCATCCTCCCGAGATGGCCGATGAACCTATAGACCCAATGGACGATGACTGTCCGCCTACTGATAGCGGCGGCAGTGCTCGCTCGAAGCCAGGCCCTAAGCGGCCTTCGAGGTGACCCCTTCTATCATCTTCCTTTTCTTACGATGGCACTTATTCACTGGAATATTCGCAGCATTCGCTCCAACCGAGAGGACTTGAAGTTGCTGCTCCGCTTGCACCGTCCGCTCGTCGTAGCCCTCCAGGAAACGAAGCTACGCCCATGCGATCAAATTGCCTTGGCACACTACACCTCTGTGCGTTTTGACCTACCCCCTGTGGTAGGTATCCCAGCTCATGGAGGGGTTATGTTGCTGGTCCGGGATGACATTTACTACGATCCCATCACGTTGCACACCGGCCTGCAGGCAGTTGCCATTACTCTCCCCACTTTTACGTTTTCCTTTTGTACCGTTTACACTCCATCGTCATCTGCCGTTACCAGGGCAGACATGATGCAACTTATTGCTCAGCTACCTGCACCATTTTTGTTAACTGGAGACTTCAATGCCCACCATCCCCTTTGGGGCTCTCCAGCATCCTGCCCGAGGGGCTCCTTGTTAGCAGACCTTTTCAACCAGCTCAATCTTGTCTGCCTCAATACTGGCGCCCCTACTTTTCTTTCGGACACATCTCACACCTATTCCCATTTAGACCTCTCTATATGTACTCCCCAACATGCACGCCGGTTTGAGTGGTATGCCCTTTCGAGCACTTCCCGTGTGTTATCCATCTCCTGCAGCATACCCCCTCTCCGTGCTCCTCTAATTGGACCATCTCCAAGGCAGACTGGGGGCTCTTCTCTTCCAGGGCGACCTTTCAGGATCAAACCTTCACAAGCTGCGATCGTCAGGTCGCACACCTCACGGAAGTCATTCTCGCTGCTGCTGAATATTCCATCCCTCACCCTACTTCTTCTCCACGTCGCGTACCGGTCCCCTGGTGGACCGCAGCATGTAGAGACGCTTTACGTGCTCGTCGACGTGCTTTACGCACCTTTAAACGCCACCCTACAGTGGCGAATTGTATTAATTATAAACGATTACGTGCTCAGTGTCGTCGTATTATTAAAGAAAGCAAGAAAGCCAGCTGGGCTGCTTTCACAAGCACCTTCAGCAGTTTTACTCCTTCTTCTGTTGTCTGGGGTAACCTGCGCCGGCTATCTGGCACTAAGGTCCACTCACCAGTTTCTGGCTTGAAGGTCGCGAATGACGTCCTTGTGGCCCCTGAGGCTGTCTCCAATGCCTTCGGCCGCTTTTTCGCAGAGGTTTCGAGCTCCGCTCATTACCACCCTGCCTTCCTCCCCCGAAAACAGGCAGAGGAGGCTAGGCCACCTAACTTCCGCTCCTCGAATTGTGAAAGTTATAATGCCCCATTCACCATGCGGGAACTCGAAACCGTACTTGGCCGATCACGGTCCTCCGCTCCAGGGCCAGATTCTATTCATATTCAGATGCTGAAGAACCTTTCTCCTGCGGGTAAAGGTTTTCTTCTTCGTACATACAATCGCATCTGGATTGAGGAACATGTTCCCGCATGCTGGCGCGAGTCTATTGTTGTCCCGATTCCTAAGCCGGGGAAGGACCAGCACTTGCCTTCCAGTTATCGACCTATCTCGCTTACCAGCTGTGTCTGTAAAGTGATGGAGCGAATGGTTAACTCTCGATTGGTTTGGCTGCTCGAGTCTCGACGCCTACTTACCAATGTACAATGTGGATTTCGTAGGCGCCGCTCTGCTGTTGACCATCTGGTTACCTTGTCGACCTTCATTATGAATAACTTCTTGCGGAAGCGCCCAACCGCGGCTGTGTTCTTTGATTTGGAGAAGGCTTACGACACCTGTTGGAGGGCGGGCATTCTCCGCACCATGCATACATGGGGCCTTCGCGGTCGCCTCCCTCTTTTTATTCGTTCCTTTTTAATGGATCGACAGTTCAGGGTACGTGTGGGTTCTGTCCTGTCCGACACCTTTCGCCAGGAGAATGGGGTGCCACAGGGCTCAGTTTTGAGCGTCGCTCTCTTCGCCATCGCGATCAATCCAATAATGGAGTGCCTCCCAGCTGATGTATCAGGCTCCCTTTTCGTGGACGATTTTACCATCTATTGCAGCGCGCAGTGTACACGTGTCCTGGAGCGCTGTCTTCAGCGTTCTCTTGACCTTCTTTACTCCTGGAGTGTCGCCAATGGCTTCCGTTTTTCTGCCGAGAAGACGGTCTGTATTAACTTCTGGCGCTACAAAGAGTTTCTCCCACCGTCCTTACGACTCGGTCCCGTTGCTCTCCCAATCGTGGAGACAACCAAATTTTTAGGCCTTACATTTGACAGGAAACTTAGCTGGTCTCCACATGTGTCATATTTGGCCGCCCGTTGTACCCGTTCTTTAAATGTCCTCCGTGTTCTCAGTGGTATGTCGTGTGGAGCGGATCGAACCGTCCTACTTCGTCTATATCGGTCGATCGTCCGCTCCAAGCTGGATTATGGGATCTTCGTATACTCCTCTGCACGGCCATCCATCTTACGCCGCCTCAACTCCATACAACATCGGGGTTTACGACTTGCGATCGGAGCATTTTATACTAGTCCCGTAGAGAGTCTTCATGCTGACGCTGGCGAATTGCCACTCACCTACCGGCGCGATATACTGCTTTGTCGGTATGTCTGTCGGCTACTGTCAATGCCCGACCATCCGTCTTATCGTTCCTTTTTTGACGACTCTCTTGACCGTCAATACGGGTTGTATGTCTCTGCCCTGCTACCCCCTGGAGTTCGCTTTCGTCGCCTCCTTCAACACCTTAATTTTTCACTCCCTGCAACCTTTCGAGTGGGCGAGAGCCACACGCCACCTTGGCTCCAGGCTCAGGTCCGCGTTCACCTTGACCTCAGCTCGCTCCCAAAAGAGGTCACCCCCGGTTCGGTCTACCACTCCCGTTTTTTGGAACTTCGTTCGAAGTTCATCAACATGACTCTCATTTATACAGATGGCTCTAAGACCAATGACGGGGTCGGGTGTTCCTTTATTGTCGGGGCACAAAGTTTCAAATACCGGCTCCATGGCCATTGTTCGGTCTTCACAGCTGAGCTCTTTGCCCTCTACCAGGCTGTTCTTTACATCTGCCGCCACCGACATTCTGCTTATGTCATCTGCTCAGATTCCCTGAGCGCCATCCAGAGCCTCAGTGATCCGTACCCGGTTCACCCTTTCGTACACCGGATCCAACGCTCTCTTCAGCAGCTGGTGGACGTCGGTTCTCCGGTTAGCTTTATGTGGGTTCCTGGCCATGTCGGTATCCCTGGGAACGAAGCTGCAGATGCCGCGGCCAAGGCTGCGGTCCTCCAGCCTCGGACAGCTTCTTGTTGTGTCCCTTCGTCCGATTTTAGCAGGGTCATTTGTCGGCGCATTTTATCGCTGTGGCATGCCGATTGGGCTGCACTTACCGACAACAAGCTTCGGGCCTTAAAACCTCTTCCCGTGGCTTGGACGTCCTCCTCACGCCCTTCTCGGCGGGAGGATGTCGTTTTAGCCCGGTTAAGAATTGGACACTGCCGGTTCAGCCATCGCCATCTGCTGACGGCTGCGCCGGCGCCGTTCTGCCCATGTGGGCACTTGCTGACGGTTAGACACATTTTAATGTCCTGTCCAGATCTTAACACACTGCGCCTAGATCTTAACCTGCCAAATACTTTCGATGCCATTTTAGCGGATGACCCACGAGCAGCTGCTCGTGTTCTTCGTTTTATCAATTTGACAAACCACGCTAAGGACATTTGATGATGCTGTTTTTTAATCCTATGCCTGTCAGTCTGTCTTTTATCGTGTTTTCCCTTTTAGTTGTTGTTGTCAACTTGTGCCTCGCGGTGCATTCTTAGAGTAGTCAGGGCGCTAATGACCATTGAAGTTGTGCGCCCTAAAACCACAAAAAAAAAAAAAAAAAAACGTGCGACAGAGTCTAGGACATTGCTGAAGAGTGTGGGACCAGCACCGCTGGGGACTAACAGCGGTTACTGAACGCATAATATGGAGGGCGGCGTGACTGCTCACAGGTTTGTTTTACTGGCCGGAGAAAGTCGCGGGATCGTTGAAAAACCTGAATTGGCAGACTCTCGAAATGGTTCAAATGGCTCTGAGCACTACGGGACTTCACAACTGAGGGCATCAGTCCCCTAGAACTTAGAACTACTTAAACCTAACTAACCTAAGCACATCACACACATCCATGCCCGAAGCAGGATTCGAACCTGCGACCGTAGCAGTCACGCGGTTCCGGACTGAAGCCCCTAGAACCGCACGGCCACCGCGGCCGGCCAGACTGTCGAAGGCAGACGTAAAATCTTCCGCGAAAGCATACGTACAAAGTCTTAAAACCCAGTATTAAGCGAAGAGTCTAGAAATATACACTCCTGGAAATTGAAATAAGAACACCGTGAATTCATTATCCCAGGAAGGGGAAACTTTATTGACACATTCCTGGGGTCAGATACATCACATGATCACACTGACAGAACCACAGGCACATAGACACAGGCAACAGAGCATGCACAATGTCGGCACTAGTACAGTGTATATCCACCTTTCGCAGCAATGCAGGCTGCTATTCTCCCATGGAGACGATCGTAGAGATGCTGGATGTAGTCCTGTGGAACGGCTTGCCATGCCATTTCCACCTGGCGCCTCAGTTGGACCAGCGTTCGTGCTGGACGTGCAGACCGCGTGAGACGACGCTTCATCCAGTCCCAAACATGCTCAATGGGGGACAGATCCGGAGATCTTGCTGGCCAGGGTAGTTGACTTACACCTTCTAGAGCACGTTGGGTGGCACGGGATACATGCGGACGTGCATTGGCCTGTTGGAACAGCAAGTTCCCTTGCCGGTCTAGGAATGGTAGAACGATGGGTTCGATGACGGTTTGGATGTACCGTGCACTATTCAGTGTCCCCTCGACGATCACCAGTGGTGTACGGCCAGTGCAGGAGATCGCTCCCTACACCATGATGATGCCGGGTGTTGGCCCTGTGTGCCTCGGTCGTATGCAGTTTTGATTGTGGCGCTCACCTGCACGGCGCCAAACACGCATACGACCATCACTGGCACCAAGGCAGAAGCGACTCTCATCGCTGAAGACGACACGTCTCCATTCGTCCCTCCATTCACGCCTGTCGCGACACCACTGGAGGCGGGCTGCACGATGTTGAGGCGTGAGCGGAAGACGGCCTAACGGTGTGCGGGACCGTAGCCCAGCTTCATGGAGACGGTTGCGAATGGTCCTCGCCGATACCCCAGGAGCAACAGTGTCCCTAATTTGCTGGGAAGTGGCGGTGCGGTCCCCTACGGCACTGCGTAGGATCCTACAGTCTTGGCGTGCATCCGTGCGTCGCTGCGGTCCAGTCCCAGGTCGACGGGCACGTGCACCTTCCGCCGACCACTGGCGACAACATCGATGTACTGTGGAGACCTCACGCCCCACGTGTTGAGCAATTCGGCGGTACGTCCACCCGGCCTCCCGCATGCCCACTATACGCCCTCGCTCAAAGTCCGTCAACTGCACATACGGTTCACGTCCACGCTGTCGCGGCATGCTACCAGTGTTAAAGACTGCGATGGAGCTCCGTATGCCACGGCAAACTGGCTGACACTGACGGCGGCGGTGCACAAATGCTGCGCAGCTAGCGCCATTCGACGGCCAACACCGCGGTTCCTGGTGTGTCCGCTGTGCCGTGCGTGTGATCATTGCTTGTACAGCCCTCTCGCAGTGTCCGGAGCAAGTATGGTGGGTCTGACACACCGGTGTCAATGTGTTCTTTTTTCCATTTCCAGGAGTGTAGTATATTTCTCTGCCTATCTCCCTCGTTCAGATATCAAAGACAAGGTTGGACCAGCTTGAAAGGAATTTAAGCGGCCATCCTTGTCGCGTTCCATATGCGAATGGATCAGGAGAAGCCCTGATAGCTGGAACAATGGGAATACCGTCTTTTCTGTTCGCTTGTCAAGTGATACGACAGGCGGTAACTGGAATGCACAGTAGCGATAACAAGTGGTTTGTTTATTAATTAGGAACAAAAGTGAGTACTGTTTCTGGGGACGAAAGTCCACACTAGTCGACTACCAACTTAAATGTCAGTCCCTGAAGTTGTCTGGAATATACCCACAATGAAGAAGTCCAAGAAAAGCCATAGTGGGCCGTGACGGGGAAGGTGGCGGGAACGATTAGCGAGTCCAGTGAAGTGTTGCACTTGAAACCGGCTGACGGAAGTCCAGCGAGTGTTGAACGGCCGGTACTCACGGCGTATGCGAGACGACCCAGAGCGAAGGGCTGCGGAAGCGGCTGGCGTTGTCCGGAGAGTGCGGGAAGGACGCCGACCTAAGTACCCGTCAGCGGGTGAAAACTGTCGCGGCGTTACGTGGACACGTCATCTAGCGAAAGCGGAACGGCGCCTGAGACCTACGGCGCTGTCTACTACGGCATACGGGGCAGCTCACACCCCGTGACGCTCGGAGGAAATCAGCCTGGCAAGCTGTTCGACGCTTACCGTTTTCGTGCGATCTCTCACAGTAGAATCAGTAACGGCAGGAGCCGCGCCTTGCCCGCAACACGTGTCTGTAAGCGTGGCGGCCGCGTTGCAGGGGCGCAGCCTGACGCATACAGTGCCCTCAGCGATGCGCCAGTAGTTTGCAGGGTATAGGTGTCGATGTAGAAACACGCAGAGGTCAATAAAAACTGAAATACAGACAGTTCACGGACTCTTAAGAATAAAACATGACGCTGTCGCTTGGTTTCTATCGTTTCGACAGTGGTTCCTGAGCTACTCGTATGCCTGCCAATTCGGTAGGTGACAAGTGTACTTGTACGATCTTGCCTCACACCCACGTAGACTGGGAGGGTCGAATCAGAGTAAGCAACTCTCACAAGCACTTGTGCCAGGCACCTGGAGCATGTGAAGTACCGACAGTGAACGGGCAACCGTACTTTCTTGACTAATTACCGCATGCCAGTATTTGTACAGAACTAAAAGTTTCTGTGTCCCCACAGAAAAAAAGTCACACGGAGTGAGAGCTGGTGATCGAGGAGGCCATTTCATGAAACAGTTCGCTCCACACCTGAATTCGCCATGTATGCGACTAGCGCTGGCTACCGGCCAATTACCAAACTATGCTGTGGCGGTATACATGAAAAAAAAAAAACAACTTTCAGGGTTTCTCTTCAAAGTGACATATGTATGATATTTGTACAATGTTTAGTTCTTGTGCAATAAATAATTGAAAGTGTTCCCGGACTTTATGTACACCTTGTATAACTAGTCCCACTGTTAAATTTTTCTTCTGGGCTGTTGCATCACTCATAAATGCTCACGTTTGTTTGGTGCAGTTCTCAATTTTCCTGGAAAACGCGTGTGTTTGAGGGAGGGAGGGAGAGAGAGAGAGAGAGAGAGAGGGAGTGTTTTCCCACTGCCTCCCACATGGCAGTATTGCAGTAGTTGTCTCGACGACGCGTGCACATATCATTTCAGGCTGCCGCAACAGTCTTCGTCATTTCTGCGAGCCGTGGCTACCGTAGGAATCGCTACGTTGCTACAGGCTCAGGCGTTTGTCTGCCGAGCCCAAGATAGAGGGCTGTTGTTCCCGTTCTCTGAACCACGTTGCTGATCGCCTGGTCCTATTCGGCTCAGAGAACGCTATAATTTTCACTATATTTCTGGCAAAGGGCTCTTTCGAAGTACCACCAGTTGGGACATTTGGGACAAGATTTCTTTTTTTATGATGATGATACTTCTGCATCACACTTTCTTTAGCTTGAGACATCCATAGTCCAAACTTCAAAGAAAAATTGTCTGACATATAAGTACAGTAAACATACTATACAGTGAAACGCTTTTACGTCCACACTAACATCGTCACACGACCCAGTTACGAACTTTTTTTTCTACCCTCCATGAGTAGGAATAAATTCATGGATGAACCCACCCGTAGGCAAGCAACATAAAGTTGTCTTTAGGAGGTACATTACGGGCTCAAAAAGGATACACAAAAACTTAACGGTAGTTGATGAAGAATGAGATTCCATTCTGCTGTTGTTCTCTACATACATAAATGTTACATAAATGATTTGACCGCGTGGGCAGCAATCTACGGTTGTTCGCCGATGATTCTGTGGTCTACGGTAACGTCTCGAATTTGTGTCACTGTAGAAAGATACAAGACGACTTACACAAAATTTCTAGTTGTTGAGATGAATCTCAGCTAGCTCTAAATGTAAAACAAAAAAAAAAAAAAAAAAAAGTAATTTTATGTGGATGAATAGGAAGAACAAACCTGTAATGTTCGGTTACAGTATGACTAGTGTCCTGCTTAATACAGTCAAGTCGTTTTAATATCTCGGAGTAACTTTGGAAAGCGATGTGAAATGAAATGAGCACTTGAGAACTGTCGTAGGGAAGGCAAATGGTAGAGTTCGGTTTCTTGGGATTATTTTAGAAAAGAATGCGTTACCTATAAAGCACAACGCATATAGGACGCTCGTGCGATCTATTCTTTAATACTGTTTGAGTGTTTGGGATCCGTACCAAGTCGAATTGTAGGAAGTCATCGAAGCAATTCAGAGGCGGGCTGCCAGATTTGTTGCCGGTAGGTTCGAACAACACGTGTTATGGGGATGCTTCGAGGACTCAAATGGGAATACCTGGAGAGAAGGCAACGTTCTTCCTCAGAAACACTACCGAGAAAATTTAGAGAACCGGCATGAAGACTACAGAACGATTCTACTGCCGCGAACATACATTGCGCGTAAGGACGACGAAGTTAAGATTCGAGAAATTAGGGCTCATACGAAGGCACATAGTCGTTTTTCCCTCTAGCTGACATATAAACTATTACTACTGTGGTGGGCTTCGTATGTACGTTGGCTACAATAAGGCATTCTCTAAGCTGTTCGTAGTAGCTTACCCACACTTCTATTTTTTTATTCATTTTTAAATTTACTCCTACTTGATTTTTTATTGATAGCTCATATTCACGTGACCAGAAGTCATGTTCCTCCTGCCACCGAACTTCGCTAATTCCCACTATATCTAACTTCACGCCATCCATTTACATTCTGAAATGTTCTAACCTACCTTCCCGATTAGGGATCTAACATTCCATGCTCCGATTCATACAACGCTAGTTTTTCTTCTCTTGATAACGACATCCTCCTGAGTTGCCTCTGCCCATAGATCTGAATGGAGGACTACCTTACCTCCGGAATATTTTACCCAAGAGGATGCCATCATCATTTAACTATACAGTAGAGCTGCATGCCCTCGGGAAAAATTAAGACTGTAGCATCCCCTTGCTTTCAGCCGTTTGCAGTACCAGCACAGCAAGACCGTTTTGATGACGTTACAAGGCCAGTCCAAGACTGTTACCCATGCAATTTCTGAAAAGGCTGATGCCCCTCTTCAGGAACGACACGTTTGTCTGGCCTCTCAGCACATACCCATCAGTTGTGGTTGCACCTACGGTACGGCTGTTTGTATCGCTGAGGCACTTAAGCCACTCAACCGACGGCAAGGTCCATGGTTCAATCACACTAGCAATCAGAAAAGAAAAGCTATGGTTTCGACAGTAAAGCAATTCGTTAACGATTATTTATATTCCTCTCCCCCACCACTCCCACAACCATCCCATTCCCGCTGTTACAATTGCTAAGGCTTAAAATCGAACATCGTCTCTATCTAAACAGTAAGTCCCATGTGTGTAAATTTGTCTGAAATTTTCGGTGAACAGCACTGTACAGTGCACGGTGAGGGTACATTGTACCAATATTATCGATTGCCTTTCCTGTTCCATTCGCGTATTGAGGGACGGAAGAAAAGCTGTCTACACAGCCCCGTGTGCCCTAATCTCTTACAATATTCTCATCATCCCTTCACTGCATATGAGACGGTGGAACCAGAATAGTCACATAGTATTGACTGTGTACAGGTTCTTCAAATTTAATCAATATGGGTCGTGAGAACTACATTCTAAGGATTCCAGCGGAAGTTCCAGAAGCATTGCCCTTAGTATTTCCATATGGAATAGACAGGCCTTAATGGCTGTAGCAACGGCTCCATTTACACTGTCCATTCACATTAACGTGATTACCTGTCAGAACCCTCAATAACCACCTATTGCAGCGTGAGACGTTCATTAAGACAGTCAGTAAGGTTCTGGGGAGTACCGACAGGGATGTGGAGTCATGCCGAGTCCAGTGCTGTGGCCAGGTTTGTCGGCTCAGTACCAATGCCGCTAACAGGCTGATCGAGGTGGTCCCACAGATTCACGATTGGATTTTAATTCGGAGAGTTTCGTGGCCAGTGGCGTCCGCTGTGCGACGTGTTGTATTGTCATGCTGTTAGATGCTATCATGCCGAGGAAAAACAAAATGCACGTAGAGGTGGACATAGCCCCCCCCCCCCCCCAAGGATAGATGCATACTTGTTGATCCATTGTACCTTATACAGGGTGTCCAGAAAAGGACTCCCTGATTTCAAAATTAAATATCTCGAAAACAAAGATCGATAGAGGAATGCAGTAAACGGTATGTTTATTGTGAAAGCTGTAAGAAGTTTATACAGCAGTTTGAAATAATAGTTACAAAAGCTGCTAACAGATGGCTCTGTAATCGCCATACGTAGTGCCTAGTATAAATAGTGATCCGAAGCACAGAGCGATCAGTTCCACTATTGAAACGTGAAAGGAGGTTAGCATACCGAAGAAAGAGATTAAAAGCATGTACTCCATTGAACAACGCGTTTTTCTGGTGCTAGAGTACCACAAGTTAGAAGAGAGTCATACGGCAACAAGGCAAAGTTTTCAAGCACGATGTAATGTTCCAAAAGGATCCGATGCGAAAACCATTCGTAGGTCCTTCGCAAAATTTCAACGAACAGGCAGCGTAACTGATGATCTAGTGGGGCATGTTGGCCGCAAGCAAACCGCTGTTACGCCTGAAAATATCGCCACAGTTTCTGGAATTATTCAGCGAAATCCAATTTCATCCGTCCGTAGAATTGCATCTGAGACTGGTTTGAAGCGTTCCAACACGCAGAAAATACTGAGAAAGAGCCTACACATGTTTCCATTCAAAATTCAAACGTACCAGGCCACACCCGTACGAGCTGTGTAACGAAGGGTTGAGTCCGCAGCTCGTGGTCGTGCGGTAGCGTTCTCGCTTCCCGCGCCCGGGTTCCCGGGTTCGATTCCCGGCGGGGTCAGGGATTTTCTCTGCCTCGTGATGACAAGGTGTTGTTTGATGTCCTTACGTTAGTTAGGATTAAGTAGTTCTAACTTCTAGGGGACTGATGACCATAGATATTAAGTCCCATAGTGCTCAGAGCCATTTGAACCATTTGAACAAAGGGTTGCCTTTGCTAATCAGATGCTCACAATGATTGATAGTGAAGGATTTGATGTTGGCTGCATCTGGTTTACAGATGAAGCACACTTCCACCTGAATGGATACGTGAATAAGCAGAACTAGCGATTTTGGGGTTCCGAAAAGCCATACTGGTGTGAAGCGAAACCCCTGTATTCTCCTAAGTTAGTGTGTGGGCTGCAGTATGCAGCAGAGGCATTATTGGCCCTTTTTTCATTCGAGAAACGGTCACTGGTGCACGTTACGTTGCAATTTTGGAACAATTTGTCGCAACACAGCAAGCGTTAGAGGATCGCCCAGGTACTGAATGGTTTATGCAAGGTGGAGCCCGACCACATCGGACCGAACAAGTGTTTCGCTTTCTTGAGGAATACTTCGGGAATCGAGTCATTGCTTGGGAATATCCCAAATTTACTGGTGCAGGCATGGATTGGCCTCCATATTCGCCGGATTTGACTCCCTGTGACTTTTTTTTTGTGGGGCACAGTGAAAGACATGGTCTACCCGAAGCATCCCGCCACGCTGGACGAGCTTGAATCGGCGATCTCTGTGGCATGTGAATCCATTTCGGTTGAGACACTACGAAATGTGATGGCGAATTTCATTCTTCGTTTGCGCCATCTCTCTAGTGCCAATGGTGAACATTTTGAAAACATTGTGATGTGATTGTTTGCAAAGATTGTTTTCATACGATTATTTCACTTATGTATGCTGATATGAGCTGTACAGCGTACAGTGCCATCTGTTAGCAGCTTTTGTAACTATTATTTCAAATTGCTGTATAAACTTCTTACAGCTTTCACAATAAACATACCTTTTACTGCATTCCTCTATCGATCTTTGTTTTCCAGATATTTAATTTTGAAATCAGGGAGCCCTTTTCTGGACACCCTGTAGAATGACGATATCGTCCACGAAATGCCACGTTAACATTCCCCAGACCATAATGCACTCTCTTCCAGCCTGGACACTTCTGACGATTGTTGCAATGTGTTTGCTTTCCAATGTTTTACGCCGTGCACGCCAACGGCTGTCTGTTCTGTGCTGGCGTAAGCCGTCGCCAGTACCCCGGTCGGCAAAGAGGTTGCAAGAAGATCGATAATAGGCGCTGAATCAGGAGAGAGGCCAGTGACAGACTCGTAAACAACGTGCTGCCAACGTCCTCGCGACCGCAAGTATTTAGATCGCCACCGTGGACTGGAGGGCCCAGTCAGTCAGTCAGTCAGTCACAGACACCCAGCCCAGTCACAGTTCCAGGCAGTCACCCAGTCAGTCACAGTCGCAGTCAGCTCAGCTACTGGCTCAGTCACTGTTCTAGTTGGCGTCTGTCAGTTCACGTCGTCGGCTACGAGAGTGTAGTGTTTGTAGTGGGACTTGTACTTCACCAGCAGTGAGGCTATTACGGAAGAGCATGTACCACAGCAGCTTGCGTAAAGATAAGTAGCTTCTTGTTCTTACGAACAAGGAACCCTGTTAATACATTTTTCAAATAACTTCCGGGAATTCAGCCAGGTAACACTTTCAGCGACCGCCGATATTTCGGCGGGAGAATATCCCGACATTTTCAAGGCAAACTGCTGCGGGCAGGCGACGTACATGCAAATTTAATACCTCGGTTCTCCGACCGAAGTAGGAAAGATAACACACACACTGAACACTAGTGCCACCAACGAGATCACAGTCAGAGCTATCGATAGTGAGACTACGAATTCGCAAGTGAGGTAGCATTGCCTCTGTCTCTCTGTTTTTTGACAAGGGAGAGAGCCGGATTCCAAACAGAGTTTAAAGAAAAACCTCCATCCCTGTTAACGAGGTTGCTCGCTACTTTAATTTCAACTGCCTTCTCAATAACACTGTCCCAATAGCTGCACGTGCATGCCAATGTCTGTGTTATTATATAACATGGGGTGACCAGTATCCAAGCAATGTTCGGCAATAGCAGATCTACTTGGCTGCTGTAATCGTGTGTGCCGTTTATGCTCAGTACATCAGTCCTCCACGGTCCTGATAGTTTGACCAATATATGCCATGCCGCAGTTACAAGGAATATGATAACGCCCGCCTTACGCAGACCGAGATCATCCTTAACAGGACTCAAAAGCGCTCTACTTTTAGATGGAGGTCGGAAAACACATTTCACATCGTGTTTCCGTAAAATACGACCGATCTTGTTGGAAGTGTTTCCTACGTAAGGCAAAAAGGCAGTAGACTTAGGTGTTGACTCAGAATTATCATCAATCACCCGATGTATAGTTTGTCGATAGCGCAACGCACGTTCAATCTGTCTATCATTATAACCATTTTGACGAAATGTAACTTCAGGATGGGACAGCTCAGCTGGCAAAGTGTCAGCGTCAGAAACAACATGTGCCCTGTGTACCAAGGTACGAAGTACCCCTTCACGCTGAGCCGGATGGTGACAACTATTAGCCTGTAAGTACAAGTCGGTGTGAGTACGTTTCCTGTAGACAGCATGTCCCAATGATCCATCATCCTTCCTCCTAACCAACACGTCAAGAAAGGGAAGGCAACCATCCATTTCCACCTCCATCGTAAAACGAATGTTCAGGTGGACCGAGTTCAGATGTTCTAGAAAGGCATTCAAATTCTCCCTACCATGAGGCCAAACAACAAAGATATCGTCAACATATCTGTTAATACATGCGTGCAGTTGTATTGTGGAAAGAGGATATCTGTCACCCAAGAACATGCTCTTCTCGATTCCCATTGTGCAAGACTCTACAGTGGGAACGACGACAGAAAATGTTCGATGGACGTCCAGCTGCGATAATGGCACGCAAATTCCAACCTTCGTCGCTGACGAACTTCAGTCAGCATGTGTGCACGAATCACGTGCCTGCTGCAGAGGGCCACACGTTCCCTGAACGGCCGCCGAGGAGACACTGTTGGTAACCCCTCGGTTCGTCTGTGCGGTCAGTTACTCGACAGCTGGACGTCTATTCGCCCGTACACATCTCCTCAGCCGTCATCCACCCCTGTCATATGTGACCCGTGGTGCGCCGTAGTTGTCTCGACGCCTTTCTGCCATGTGTGGTATGCTTTAACCACGGCACGCGAACAGTTTACGAACTTAACCGTTTCGGAAATGCTTCCATCCTAGGCCAGCAATCCAATGGTCACCCCCGATTGGACGTCAAAGAGCTCCGTTTTCGCATTGCGACAACGACTGTGGTGTTTTCCTCCTTCCCCAGACACACTTTGTTTGCCCTCCAGTTTAACTGCCGCAACCTGCCGTCTGTGAGCCGTTATTGCACGTTGACGTCGAACACAGACGGTGGTCACATTAATATCACTGGCCTGTTTATTTTGCCAGCTCACTTGATAAGGACTTCAAACGCTAGAGCAATTTTCTAGAACTGGCCGCACTAGCGTCTTCCATGAGGTATCCTTTACAGATGCACTGCACTTTCCCATAACCTTCCCAAGAAGGCTGTCTTTCATATGCCTTCCCTAATGTTCGTGTTCGTCTCATTTCATAATGCATTTTAGTGGTACCCCAAAATACCTAAACGATTCGACGTGCTCAAGGCATTTCGTCACTAAATTATCCGATACTTTTAAGTTCTTGCTCTTTGTCCAGCAAATATGGAACAATGTTACTTGAAACGCGCGCAAACTTGAGCATGCGTAGCTCACAAGCTTCGTCCTTCTTTCAGGCCCACATACTGTGGCTTTTCTGGGAGTTAAGGACTCCAAGGAGTAGAGTGGGCTGTTTGAGAGTCGCAGGCCTCCTCAGCCAATATTCCAGTGGGCTGGCACGGCGGCAGAGGAAGTCGTAATACTTTGTGTTTGGTATTCGCCTCTTCAAGGGGAACAGCCCAAAAACCTTGGTCGGAACCCGAGGATTAGAATTATTTTGTTATCCAACGTTCCAGACAAAACTGTTGTGTGTATGTGTCTACTTTATGTGTGTACATGAATGCGATTGTGTGTGTGTGTGTGTGTGTGTGTGTGTGTGTGTGTGTGTGTGTGAGTGTGAGAGAGAGAGAGAGAGAGAGAGAGAGAGAGAGAGAGAGAGAGAGAGAGAGAGAGTCACTGTATTTGTTCAGTGAATAGTCTCTACCAACTTTGCTGCAAGGACATACGGATAATTAATAAGACGCACTGATGACCACAGCCCACAATAAAAGAGAGCAATTGAGTCAAACCCAGCAGTAAAACAGATCGATATTGGGTAGAACACAATGGGCAATAAAATGCAGATACTCAGCGTTAAGGGACTACGGCCTACAGCGTCCTCGACCTGCTGGCAACGTGACTTCTTTCCACAATTTAAACTGGCCATGTCAGACTCACGCGTCCGAACGATGTAGGTTCGCCCTGAACGCAATCATCAAGACCTCTTTTAACCGTCGTAGACTATCACATTCCGTGGCTAATGACCACTTGTGTTCTTGCAGCAGAGGTGTACAGATTCTCCTTCCAGCCAGCCTGCCTGCCCCAGTCTCCACTGCAACTATTAAAGCAGCTCGACCTCCGCAACGGAGACACAAGAGTACACGTGTACCGAAGCACAGTGGTTAAAGCATGCCAGCTTGGGTTTCCGCATGCATAGCAAGCTTCACGGGACCCCTTCAGCCGGCTGTATTTGACAGCAGGTTGCGTTATCAGGCGAACGTGACTTGCCAGGTGTACGTCTGCGTAGGAATTTTCATTGCGTCATAGTGGTGGGAGCAGCAAAATAAACAAATAAGATTTAGAGTAGACTGAGGAGAAATTAAGATTTGGAGAATATACACACTTACGAAACAGAGCGCAAGTCTAGCAGGGGAAAAATTGTGTGCTTGAGACAGCTTCAAATAAATCCGTAGGTGCCTCGCAATGCAGATTGTGTAAAAAGTTGCTAAATACTCATTCGGGAACCTCGAGTATGTTATGAAACGTTGGTAAATTTGAATAGCAGTTTCCTCATTCCAAAAGTATTTTGAAAGAGAACAAAGCCTCAGTGGCTGAGAAGTGTATGGAAATGTGTGCTAGGGACTTGGTAACTTTTAGTAGTTTATAATCTTTCTAAATTTAGGGCAAACATTGACTGAAATAGGAAAAAAATGGTTCACTAAATATTAAAGACCACATTCCGTTGGTATCCAACCCAGTGCAAAGAAAGTTTAGTATGAAAAAGAAGCTTCAACCTCTTTCAATCATCTACTTTGTAGGTTAACATAATATGGAAAACGAACTTCGTGTTTGCTAAAATGCATTTGAGGAATTTATAATGAACAATTTTGGTCACTTAGAATGAATTCAACTAACCTGCAACGAACATCTTGGAAAAAGGAATTCAAATTGTATAACTGGGTATCTCGGCACAACACCTAAGGTTACAGAAACTAAGCTTCCAAAAACTTACTGTAGTTGGAGTTTTAGTACAATAGATTTCTTTAGGTTATTAAGTGCATAGGATCTGTACTTTCAGAGATAGTTCTATCACTACAGATGATATGTCTTAGAGGAGATTTGATGATGGTTCGAATTGAGAACAACCAGTGCTTGCCGAGAGGGAGTGAAGTTGCGGTGGAAACAGTTCATATCGTCCGAGATACGCCGTAATGGAAAAAAGAACAAATAAAATCCACCATTTTCTGGCCTTCAGTGAGCCAAAATGAATATATATTTAATTGGGCCTCGTCTTGTGATACTCGGTTACTTTCACCAACTTCCGAACCCTACTTGTAACACTTCAGTGAAACCGTACAGAATAAACTGTTTCATAGCGTAACACAGCGAAAAGACGGGCAGGCAAACGAGACTCCTATAGCCTGCTCGGGTTCGGCACACCTCGCCTTGCTTGGGAGTAAAGCGGCCTGCTGGCGGCCAGCACATCAATTGCAACTCGCCACTGTTTCTGTCGAACCACTCCATCACACTCCTGGCCTTGCGACAAGGCGCATTATCTTGTTGAAAAATGCCACTGCCGTCGGAAAATGTGATCGTCATGAAGGGTGTGCGTGGTGTGCAACCAGTGTGCGGTACTTCTTGGCCGTCATGGTGCCTTGCACGAGCTCCACTGGACCTAAGGATGACCACGTCAATCTTCCCCAGAGCATAATGGAGCCGCCGCCAACTTGTCTCCGTCCTGCAGTACAAGTGTGAGGTAACTGTTTCCCTGGAAGGCAACGGATTCGCGCCCTCCCATCGGCGTGATGAAGAAGGTACCGGAATTCATCAGACAGTGCAACGCTCTGTCACCGCGCCAACGTCCTGTGCCGATGATCACGTGCCCATTTCGCCGGCCGGATTTGCCGAGCGGTTCTAGGCCCTACAGTCTGGAACCGTGCGACCGCCACGGTCGTAGGTTAGAATCCTGCCTCGGGCATGGATGTGTGTTATGTCCTTAGGTTAGTTAGGTTTAAGTTCTAGGGGACTGATGACCTCAGAAGTTAAGTCCCATAATGCTCAGAGCCATTTGAACCATTTGAACGTGCCCATTTCAGTCGTATCTGCCGAAGTCGCGGTGTTAACATTGGCACGTGGATGGGTCGTCGGCTGCACAGATTCATCGTTAGGACACATCCAGAGGTGGAACGCTCTGCCGCCTTGGTGTCTTCGGAGGACCAAAGTGATTTTAAGCTTGACGCAGTACCCGAAAAATTGTACTCCAGATATGGTTTTTACAACTTTGTTTTCGTCTATTTTAAGTATGTACCATAGTTTTATCGGGAACGCTCTCGGTTGTTCGGTGGTTTTCCTTGATAGGGTTTTTAAAGAGCGTCTTCCAGAACAATTTACAAATTATGATGCGGTGTTATATGGCATTCTGATGGCACTGGAGAGGGTTCACAGACTTCACCGTACGAGTCTTCTTGTCTGTTCCGGCTCTCTTAGTGCCCTGCAAGCAGCTGCCAAGGAATCATGTTGGGATGGTGCTGTCCATCAATGTCCCATCCCGCTGCATGCCATTATCTCATTTTCTGACAGATGCATCATGCGTCAGTGGGAGACTGAATGGTTGCAGGTGTCGGACAACAAACTGCGGTCGCTCAAACCGACCACAAAAGCTTGGCGGGCTTCGTGTCAGCCTCGCCGCTGGAAGGAGGTTTTGCTCACCAGACTGCGCATCGGGCGTAGTCCTTTCACACTCGGCTTCCTCCTCCGGAGGGAGGATCCACCTTTCTGTGAAGTCTGTGGCGTGCCGCTTTCAGTTCAGCATATTGCGGCTACGTGTGTCCTGTATACTCATAATAGAGCAGCCCTTGGTCTCGCTGGAGATCTGCCCACCGTAATCTCGCAGATACCGATACCAGTGTTAACAGAGTGGTGAAATTTTGTGAACTATCAGGCCTCATCCCTAAACTGATGGGGAAGGGCGGCAGATTTTAGTACGTTTTAAACTGCTCTGCATGTGGGGACACCCTTCGTCCCCACCCACGAGATTTCGTGTTGATTTTTCGTCAGGGCGCTGATGACCGTGATGTCGAGCGCCTCCTCAACCCAACTCATTATCGTTAGGAGTGTTCGGTGCACTGCGTGTCCAGACGCAATTGTACTCTGCCCAGTATTAAAGTATGATAATGTTAGTTCCGCCAGAGTTCGTCGCCTGTCCTTTTCTAACAGTCTGCCCAGCCTACGACGCCCGAACTCTGTCTGGAGGGGTGGCTGCCCAGCCCCACGAAGTCTGGACGTGGTTTCACCTCGATTTCGCCACGTGTTGAGGACATTCACCAAAGCACTTCTCTAGTACCCGGCAAGTCGCGCAGTTTCCGAAATGCTCGTACCTAGCCTCCGAGCCAACACAATCTGCCCTCACTCAAACTCAGACAGATCGCGCGCCTTAGCCATTCTACAGTCGAACAGCACGCTCACCGATGCTACATGCACAGTGAGTGTGCCCGATTTAGGAGACATTGCTCGCCGGGTGACGCTGCTGTCACCTGGGCGGGTTTATATCGATAGTAGGTCGATGGTTATAGTGTTCTTGCCGATCAGTGTACGTGTGCGTGAGGTTGAAATATTACGCACTGATGTTACTTACTATTTTCCGCGTACAATAATCTGTGTTCTCGAAGAAGTCTTCAAAATAAATGGGCAATGTGTCCACTTTTCCTTGTCTTCAACATCCGGCGAAAGGAGGACTCTGGTTGTCACTCCACGATACAGTACTTGGCGCTAGGGCATTAGGCGGCTGCAGTGGGGCAAGGTGAGTGACTGACAACCGCTAAGCTCGAGGATTTCAAAGCTATACTTTCAGAAGGTCATAACTGCTTAATATCAGAATTATGGGCCACATGTTGTCCCGTGATGGATTACTGAATCTGATACCTTGCGAGTGTTGCTTTTTCTCCTTAAAATGTGAGGTGGAGTTGGTGATGTTTCCTTGTTAGACACTCGCTAGCTGTCGGGTCATCTTACTGGCTGTCCACTGGTGACGACAGCGGCCGTCGCGTCCTCCTAACCCAACCGGCCGCTATTACCGACTGACCCTACGGGCAAGCCACGCCTTCACGCGAATAAGACGGGACGGCGCTCGTCCCGTGGCCCGGCACCTCACCCCTAGCCTCGTCCGTTGCTGCCCACGGGCCCCGGCACTGGCTCCAGGCTGATGTCGCCCGTGCACTCCCGTACACCAGGCTTATACTCTCTGTGGCAGCACGCGGCGGGACGCGAAGCGAATAGGACTATGCCGTGAATCGTTAATTCGTGGCACACAGTTTCAGTGTACGAGGAGCCTTTACAACTCCCACAGAGTGAAAGAGTCACTGTTCAAACTCTCGCTGTTCGTCTCTCGGTGGACGCAGGTGAGATGTGTGGTGTCACCGCCAGACACCACACTTGCTAGGTGGTAGCTTTTAAATCGGCCGCGGTCCGCTAGTATACGTCGGACCCGCGTGTCGCCACTATCAGTGATTGCAGACCGAGCGCCGCCACACGGCAGGTCTAGAGAGACTTCCTAGGACTCGCCCCAGTTGTACAGACGACTTGCTAGCGAAGATACACTGACAAATACGCTCTCATTTGCCGAGACGATAGTTAGCATAGCCTTCAGCTACGTCATTTGCTACGACCTAGCAAGGCGCCATTTATCCTTTGCTATATATCTGATGAAGCATGAACCATCTGACCGATGTACACCAATTATGGAATAAAGTTAAGTATTACTTCAACTACGTACTTTATTTGCTGCTATAATTTCCGTTAACTGTTCCAGACCTCACGCCAGTCTACGTGAGCTTGCACGCGTGCATTTCGGCCTCCTCTAGCTACAAGGTGTTGGCTCTTCTGCCAACACTACAACATGCGCTACCGGGAACCGAAGGGAAGGCTCGAGGTTGGTTCTAGTGGAGCACGGAGTCAGCTTCAGCCTGGAGCGGGCTGTCGGGGCCGCCGGCCGTGGTCTAGGCCGCGCTGAATGGCGCCGGCGGCCGGGGCAGGTGCCCGGCGTGTGTGCGTAGTTCTCCTTGTAGGGCGCGGCGCTGTCCCCCGTGTGGGGGTCGCGATGCCACCTTGAGGCGCTAGGCGAGCAGGCCACGTGGAATGCTGCCGCAACTGGGCCACGCGGCGCGCTCGGCTAACGTAACCGGATTTGCTTGCGTCACCGCTCGAGGATGACCGCACCTGGCTCTGCTCGGCTAGGCTCTGAAACCGCGATGACTTCACGACAAAACACTTCGTTCCGACCCATTTCACTCTGCCGACGCAATTCCTATTTTGACTGAATAAATTGGCATTACGGTAAAGTTGTATACAATTCTAGTCGAAGACACACTTTGACACTTGCTGACAATTTCAAACTGACTGCCGGACTGGGTCACGAACCCAGAACATTGCTTCTCCTGACCAGTTGAGCTATACTTGCACGCCTCGGGACACACTCTGACAGCTACATTTCTGGCAGTATTGCGCTGCTTCGGGAAGTTGTCAAGAGCTCTCCTGAAATACCTCTGTAAGAAAGGCTGTTGCCGAGAACTGGTTAAGCCCCAACCTACGATATTCTCCAGGAATAATCTCCTCCCAAATCAGAGCCAAGTGTCTCGGACAATGTGCAGCCTAACTCGGTCTCGACTCAGCCTAAAGGCGACGTTCCGCGTTCTGGTGCGACACGGGCTAATCGAGCCCGACCGACCGCCGTGTTCATCAGCACACCGGTCTTTCGCTCGTTGTCGGGTTTCTTGCAGCCGCCACCAGTGGGTCGAGCAGCTCCTTAGCTGGCCTCACGAGGCTAAGTGCGCCCCGTGGCAGTCGTTCCGTGAAGGAAAAATAGCTGGTGGTGCCGGGAGTAGAGCCGTGATCCCCCGCCACACTGACGGAGTCGGCGATGCACAGTGAACCGTCAGTTCTGAAATCGCGTATCTTGTGCCTCGCAGCTTCACTCTTAACAGGTTAAAGAAGCGTAATAGACTGACAGAAAAAATTTCGCAACTTCACGAAGGAGTTGTGCGACATAAACGAAAGTTCGTAGACGTTTTACTACGTATGAAAGATGTCCATTCAAATTTCGCGCCAGTCGCATAAGAGTGGCGCTGTTGGCGCCACTACGCGGATGCAAATCACGTTTGATTTTGTAACTTATTACTATCTTTGCGACGTTTCTCATCGAGCCATATACGTTATCTCTCATTACTAGCTGCTTCTCTCACACAAATAACGATAAAAGTTCAGAAATTCAGGGTCGCCACCAGCCCAAGTCCTTCCTAACCATTTAGAAAAAAAACGGAGCCGAAAAATTATTAGTTTAATTACTTTAATTACAAATATCCAAATTTCTTTAAGTAGCCAGATAAATAGGACTCCATGTCGTGCATGCAGGATCGGAAATCGGAGTAAGTGGGTAAGATCAACACCACAGAATTTATCTTTCACGTAGATTATTTATTGTATCTAACTATTTGGTTGCACATCCTAACTACACATAACTGGTGCCTGACTAGAAATATTTAAGTAAGAATTACGTGAGAATGTAACAGAGCACAATTGAACTACAGCAAGAAGAAACAGAGAAAACGGGGGTGGGAGACAGTGATACTATCATCTCCTTTGCATTCATGTTGTTGTTGTTGTGGTCATCAGTCCTGAGACTGGTTTGATGCAGCTCTCCATGCTACTCTATCCTGTGCAAGCTTCTTCATCTCCCAGTATCTACTGCAACCTACATCCTTCTGAATCTGCTTAGTGTATTCATCTCTTGGTCTCCCTCTACGATTTTTACCCTCCACACTGCCCTCCAATGCTAAATTTGTGATCCCTTGATGCCTCAAAACATGTCCTACCAACCGATCCCTTCTTCTAGTCAAGTTGTGCCACAAACTTCTCTTCTCCCCAATCCTATTCAATACCACCTCATTAGTTACGTGATCTACCCACCTTATCTTCAGCATTCTTCTGTAGCACCACATTTCGAAAGCTTCTATTCTCTTCTTGTCCAAACTAGTTATCGTCCATATTTCACTTCCATACATGGCTACGCTCCATACAAATACTTTCAGAAACGACTTCCTGACACTTAAATCTATACTCGATGTTAACAAATTCCTCTTCTTGAGAAACGCTTTCCTTGCCATTGCCAGTCTACATTTTATATCCTCTCTACTTCGACCATCATCGGTTATTTTACTCCCTAAATAGCAAAACTCCTTTACTACTTTAAGTGTCTCATTTCCTAATCTAATTCCCTCAGCATCACCCGACTTAATTTGACTACATTCCATTATCGTCGTTTTGCTTTTGTTGATGTTCATCTTATATCCTCCTTTCAAGACACTGTCCATTCCGTTCAACTGCTCTTCCAAGTCCTTTGCTGTCTCTGACAGAATTACAATGTCATCGGCGAACCTCAAAGTTTTTACTTCTTCTCCATGAATTTTAATACCTACTCCGAATTTTTCTTTTGTTTCCTTTACTTCTTGCTCAATATACAGATTGAATAACATCGGGGAGAGGCTAAAACCCTGTCTTACTCCTTTCCCAACCACTGCTTCCCTTTCATGCCCCTCGACTCTTATAACTGCCATCTGGTTTCTGTACAAATTGTAAATAGCCTTTCGCTCCCTGTATTTTACCCCTGCCACCTTCAGAATTTGAAAGAGAGTATTCCAGTCAACATTGTCAAAAGCTTTCTCTAAGTCTACAAATGCTAGAAACGTAGGTTTTGACTTTTCTTAATCGTTCTTCTAAGATAAGTCGTAAGGTCAGTATTGCCTCACGTGTTCCAACATTTCTACGGAATCCAAACTGATCTTCCCCGAGGTCGGCTTCTACCAGTTTTTCCATTCGTCTGTAAAGAATTCGCGTTAGTATTTTGCAGCTGTGACTTATTAAACTGATAGTTCGGTAATTTTCACATCTGTCAACACCTGCTTTCTTTGGGATTGGAATTATTATATTCTTCCTGAAGTCTGAGGGTATTTCGCCTGTCTCATACATCGTGCTCACCAGATGGTAGAGTTTTGTCATGACTGGCTCTCCCGAGGCCATCAGTAGTTCTAATGGAATGTTGTCTACTCCCGGGGCCTTGTTTCGACTCAGGTCTTTCAGTGCTCTGTCAAACTCTTCACGCAGTATCTTATCTCCCATTTCGTCTTCATCTACATCCTCTTCCATTTCCATAATATTGTCCTCAAGTACATCGCCCTTGTATAAACCCTCTATATACTCCTTCCACCTTTCTGCTTTCCCTTCTTTGCTTAGAACTGGGTTTCCATCTGAGCTCTTGATGTTCATACAAGTGGTTCTCTTATCTCCAAAGGTCTCTTTAATTTTCCTGTAGGCAGTATCTATCTTACCCCTAGTGAGACAAGCCTCTACATCCTTACATTTGTCCTCTAGCCATCCCTGCTTAGCCATTTTGCACTTCCTGTCGATATCATTTTTGAGACGTTTGTATTCCTTTTTGCCTGCTTCATTTACTGCATTTTTATATTTTCTCCTTTCATCAATTAAATTCAATATTTCTTCTGTTACCCAAGGATTTCTATTAGCCCTCGTCTTTTTACCTACTTGATCCTCTGCTGCCTTCACTACTTCATCCCTCAGAGCTACCCATTCTTCTTCTACTGTATTTCTTTCCCCCATTCCTGTCAATTGTTCCCTAATGCTCTCCCTGAAACACTCTACAACCTCTGGTTCTTTCAGTTTATCCATGTCCCATCTCCTTAAATTCCCACCTTTTTGCAGTTTCTTCAGTTTCAATCTGCAGTCCATAAACAATAGATTGTGGTCAGAATCCACATCTGCCCCAGGAAATGTCTTTGCATTCATACCATAAAGATATTGAGATTCGCATTACGATTCTACTCATGCACTGTTCTGGACAGAAGTTTAACCAATGCACGGGGTTGTGCGATAATTATTCAACATATTAACTGCGTCTGCTGCTTGCAAACGGCCGAACTAGAGCACGTGGTGCATTCCGAATCGAACTGTTGTGCTGCTTTGTAGAAAGCGCACGAAAGAACAGATATTCTTGCAGAAATTATAGATCATTAAACAGAAAACTGTTGAAATAAACCCTATTGCGGTGCCGTGGTGGACCAGAAGGATCATTGATTACCAAACACGAGGCACAAAATCGACACACAAAGACAAAAGCAACTTCCACAAAGTATAAGATTAAAAATCATACTCGCTTCGACACAGTATTACACTGACGTACGGTTGAAGCGATCCTGACTAGGTTTTCCTAATCAGATTTACCGTTTGAAATTCTACTTCATCATTGTTCAAAATGAACAAAGTAACTTCCACACTTTTAACTCAAACACCCAAAATCGCCTATTTAAAGCAATGTAATTATGGCACATTCGGAAAAATAACTCGCTTCAGTTAAGTTGAAGTTCTTAAGTATTTTAACAGTTAAACATAACGAAGTCCTAACTCAACCTGCTTCCTATCACCTGAAACCCCCCTTAAGAGCTACGATCCGTACTCACCAAGCGTTCACCGAAGAGTGCCGCTTTCTCTTTCGAGATTACCTAGCTCCCCGTGCAGCGGAAGCTACCACAGGGGTAGCCCTCCGTCACCAACCTCACACACAAAAACAGCCTTCGACACAGCCCTCGACTAAGATGGGTAAACCTCTCTGTTCAGGTATTGGAAACCTAAGTTGGTCGTCCTGAGCTCTCCTTCGAACGACAAGCAACATCGTCTGCTCCCAGCAGACGATGACCAACTCAGCGTTTCCCACAAAACAAAACCGAAACCACACAATAAAACACACATATAATATTCAATAGGCCTTATTTGAGTGCTCAGTCTTTCTGCAAGAGTTCATGAATTGAGCTAAAATCAGTTGGTAAAGTGAATAAGGTGTACGGAATTCGACAAGCGTCTTATGAAACGACTTCACAGAGACGTTTCACTTTAAACACACGCTGTAATGGTCGTCAGCCTTACTCACCTTCAGATTAGACGTGATGCGTTGTTGTTAGTCAAGAATGCCTTTAAGGCGACAAACACGCCATTATCAGCACTTCTCTGAATTTGAAAGAGATCTGTAATAGGACTACAAGAAACTGCATATTCCTTTTGCGATACTCCAGAATGCATTGGTAGGAATGTAACCACTGCATGATCGCTGACATCGGTGGCCACGGGAAGGTACGGTCGCAAGAAGACTGGGCTCCGGTCGCCCACGTAACACTACCGGGAGGGAAGACCATCGTCTTTGGTGTATGGCTCTGATGCATCGCACTAAATCAGCAGTAGCAGTTCAAGCAGCAATTGGAAAAAAATTTGGAAATTTGTGGTAAGGACTACGGGACCAAACTGCTGAGGTCATCGGTCCCTAGGCTTACGCACTACTTACTAATTTAAACTGACTTACGCTAAGCACAACGCACCCACACCCATGCCCGAGGGAGCTCTCGAACCTCCGACAGGGGGAGCCGCGCGAATCGTGACACGACGCCTCAGACCGCACGGCTACCTCGCGCTGCACAACAGTTGGCTGCAGTGACGCGACGGACTGTTACAGATCGGTTACTTCGAGACAGCCCTGCAGTGTGCATTCCACTGACCCCAAATCACCACTGTTTTCGACCTGAGTAGCGTCAAGCCAGGGCTCACTGGAGGCCGGGAAGGAGATCTGTTATTTCCTAATGAAATGTGGTTGCGCCTCGGTGCCAGTGATAGCTTTGTGCTATTGCTGTGTGCCTGTTATGACGAGCCCAGCTAAGGGCCTGCGGTCAACCCGTCTGCGTGGTAGACACACTGGACCTACACCTGGAGTTACGGTCTGCGGTGCGATATCGCTTGATAGCAGGAGCAATCTCGTAGTTACCCCAAGCACTCTGACTGCAAATTTGTACGTCAGTCTGACGATTCGACCTGTTGTGCTGTCATTCATGAACTGCATTCCGTGGTGCATTTTCCAACAGGACAACGCTCACCCACGTACCCCTGTTTTACCCCAACATGCTGTACTGAGTGCCGACAAATTGCCTCGGCCTGCTGGATCACCAGATCTGCCACCGATCGAGCACGTGTGGGACATCATCGGACGGCAACTCCAGCGTCATCCACAACCAGCATTAACCGTCCCTGTACTGGCCGACCAAGTCCAACAGTCGTCCCACAAGCTGACATCCGGCAACTGTACAACACAGTGCATTCACGTTTGCGTGCTTGTATCCAACATTCTGGTGGTCACACCGGTTATTATTGTAGCACCATTTCATATTTGCAATGGCTTGTCTCGAGCTAACATTGACCTGTGATTTTGGACTGTTAATCAATTAAATATGTTACCTAAAGAAATATATTCTCGAAATTTGATTACTCTGCATTAATTATTTTTTGGTGTAGTGATTTTTTCTGTCAGTATAAAATTTCGGTAGCAAGCATTGTTTCATGTCGAAAGATTGCAAATCCATACTTTACATACTGGAAATAAGTTTACAAATGGTACTTATTTCATGTGCGTAGCCGTAAGAGTTTTTTAAAGGTGTGACTTTCCTCACGATAATGGCAGGGGATCTGGCAAGGTGGTACGACGAGAAGCGTTGTACAGTCACGCTCGTTTCGATGGTGTCATAACCAGTCTTTCTACTTTCTGCTCCAGTGCATTATACGAACCCATTTAACCCACTGAACTTCAACTTTCTTCACAGTGCAAACATTAATGTGTGATTATTTTAATTACGTCTTAGTAAAAAATAACTATGTGAAAAAAATAATTCCCGTCATTTCGTTTCCAACGCGGGGAAGCGTGGTTAAATACTCCATTATGAATGCTTCGGGGTTTCAGAAGACGAGTGCGCAAGACTTAAGACTTACGGAAAACAGACAACATCTTTGGCTAAATCATCTCTCCAATTTTCTAATCCAAAATATGGGTGCCGTTCGTGCCACGGCAAACGCAATACGTACGTGCATTTCAATGGCACGTATTATTCGAGAAGGCCAGACAGCAGATCTGTTTAGTGGACTGCCTATCTGCAGGCGCCAACTAATTCCATGCGACAATATGAGGCGGACGATTTCTCTAAAAGTCCTTACATGCCTGCCCCCTTCATGCAACTACGCCACGGCACATGGTACTACGAATCGAAACCTGCAGAGTTACTGTACATAAGAGGTGAGTGTTGGTGTCTTGTGAGTCTTGTAGTTTCAGCACAGTCGTCTTATGAAATCACATACATGGTTACAACTGTGTACTTGTCTGCTGTTGTTTTGACGTAGGTACTACGTGTACCAGTGGTAATGATGTGATCACTCTTTATTTTCAATTACGATAAATATTTCCAGAAAAGCACTCGGATCGTGTTTATGATTACGAATATTTGATATTCAGTGTATTATTCTCAATGACAGACTGTTCAGCATTACATGCAAATTCTAGCTTCTCGTGTGATTGTCGCATCGATACTTGTCAGGGATGTGAAACAGTTTTTGCACAAAGCAATTTGACACGAGGTATATAAGATTCTTTTAGCACATCCTGCCCATCTTGTTTTACCTCCAGTCGGCATATGGTTCGCAACGTTCATCATAGGTTTGTACGCAGCAGTGGTGTGCCCAGTAGCGCTTTTCCATTTCACAATCGCGTCTTTCTTTCCTAAAGCAATCGATTATTCTGTATCTGGGTTAAGAAAGTCCATCAAGGGCATTGTGTGAGGAGAGTGTTAACAATGAAACTTGAATACAGCACAACCTACAGGCGCAATCTGTAATTATGAGAGGTCAGCAAACCATTATCGGGATTCCAGAATGAGATTTTCACTCTGCAGCGGAGTGTGAGCTGATATGAAACTTTCTGGCAGATTAAAACTGTGTGCCGGACCGAGACTCGAACTTGGGACCTTTGCCTTTCGCGGGCAAGTGCTCTACCAACTGAGCTACCCAAGCACGACTCACGTCCCGTCCTCACAGCTTTACTTCTGCCAGTACCTCGTCTCCTACCTTCCAAACTTTACAGCAGCTCTCCTGCGAACCGCACACAGTTTTAATCTGCCAGAAAGTTTCACTATCGGGATTCCCTTTACCAGAGGGACATTAACACACAGCAATAACATAGAGCCAATTCTCACTGGTTCTCTGATAACTTGCTCTGGAACACGTACATTCCAACGGTAGTGCTATGGTTAAGCCATTGAAACTCATACAACAAGTAAATAGTCTACTTTTTGGGGTCAGAAATTTTAAATGTATAAATTATGAGTTTGTAATAATATAACAGTGAATACAGTGACTTCCGATCTCACGGTCCCGTGAAACCTGAGGAGAAAATAAAATAGAACTGCAAACAGCGACGGGCTAATTGCAGCGACCTGATCCCTGAACGAAACTGGGCGCTTAATGCCCGTAGCGTTTCCTATCAGTCGAGACGAGGCGACCTGATTTCAGCCCACAGCCGAGTGCGCGCTCTCTACAGTCAGACGGGAACGTTCACCCACAGAAGCAGCGGCTGTTTGAAGGTCCTAGTTGAGGTTTGGGGAGTAGAGTGGTAGGGTAGCATTTTCAGGAGCATTGCCTCTCAGAAAGGTTCTGGCAGAGATACCTGACCTGTTCCTGCCTGGCATTCTGCAGGAAGATTGGAATGAGAGAGAGAGAGAGAGAGAGAGAGAGAGAGAGAGAGAGAGAGAGAGAGAGAAGAGCTACAAGATTCGTTACAGGTTTGTCAGAAAAGAAGACAGATTACTGTTTAATATCCCGTCGGCAGCGAAATCATTACAGTCGGAGCACAAACTCGAATTAAGGACGGGGAAGGAAGTCGGCCCTGCCTTTTTCACAGGAACCACCCCGACGTTTATCATAAAGAGATTCAGGGAAATCACGGGAAACCCAAATCTGGATGACCGGACGAGGATTTCAGCCGTTCGTCCTCTCTAATGAGAATCCAGTGTGCTGAGCACTGCGCCTCTTCACTCGGTCAAGTTTCTTGGGTTTCTCTGGCCAGCATAACGGCGGCACAGAACTGTTGAATCTTGCCAGTAGGCCCTGCTTCTGGAAGGAAGCTGCCCACCAGTTACCAGCATTTAAAATTCAGAGGGTGTTCTGTACCAAACGAAACATTCTTTACACCCACACACATGTGTCATGTAATGTCAATAAAATTGGAAACTGAAAAATAATGGAAAAAATATTTCCCGCAATTTTATTTCCAACGCGGGGAAGCGTGGTAAGTACTCATTATGAATAGGTTGCTTCGGGGTTTCAGAAAACGACTGCCCAAAAAGTATCTGCCACCCTAGCACAGGTATAGTGATTGTTTTAAATTAGTTGGATTTTGCTGTAGTGGTCTAGCGATAATTCATTGCTCGCACGGAACGAAATATAAATGATACAGCATTCACGTGGATCATTCCGTACTTGTCGTCATTGTCTGGAAACGGCGCACGACGGAAGAGCAAGAGGGAGACTGCGTAAAGGGTTAGAACACGAGAATTTCTCTTGTTTGGTATCCCAAACGAAGCTCACAGAGGATTGCTAAAGAAATGAGCGCTTTGTAGTTACAATAAGCCTCAAAATTTTTCACGTGCACGGTTTTTCCTGCTGTCTCTAAAATATATGTATTTGACGTGTACTTCATGCGTACATGAATATTTTCTTATTGACGATTTTTAACGTTTTCCAACCGCACTCGCGCTACACAGAGCACGGAAAACCCCGCTGGCGCACATGCAGACCGTCTTTTGTCAGACCTTCTCCGTGGTCCACTGGTAAGCGTTCCTAGCCAGCTGCGCGGAGATTTCGGGTTCGGTATCCGATGGACACTCTTCATTTTTCTGAACTCGGATTATTTTAGCCGGGTAAGAAAAGAAGAGAAGCCGCTTGAACAAATAAACGAAGTTGCAAGGCAAGCCACCGAACTGGCGTGAAACAGAAGGGCACGCTACCTGCTAGGAGCTGTACGTCATTAATTTATTTACCTTGGTCGCCTTTGTAGCATGCGGTTTTGGCACTGTATTCGCACTAGTGTAGTTTCGTACGGAAATGTTTTTCTAAAATTACGTGTTGGCTTTCAGACTACCATTTACTGCAATTCGACCAAAATCTGTGATTCATCAATTGATTAAATTTTCATATTTTCTCAAATTGTCAAGCGAACCTCGCGTTGCATGTTGTGTCGTCTGAAGGCATGAGCTTCCCGTCGCTGTTGCTCTCGTGCTAAGAGATGGATCACCACACTTCAAAAAACGCCCTTTTGTGTGTGTGTGGGGTGGGGGACGGGATATTCTCCTCTGCCCGCAACATATCTTGACACGAATTCTCCCCTTCCTCTGAAGCGCTCATTCATTCTGCTGGCTTTGTTCGACAGAACAATGAATGCACTGCCAAGCCAGACATTGTCGGTGTGCACACGGCTTCTCTGTAATGAAAGCGCCACGGTCCTCACCATCCAACCCCACTCACGAAACTACGCGTCAGTATGCACCACGCTCCTATTACTCCCTTCCCACTTCGTTTCCAAGAAAGTGTTGCCCCTAAATTTAAAACGAATTGAATATAAGTATCGAAACTTCCTGAAAGGTTTAATACATACTTGTCAGGTACAACCTTGACAGAAAGCGGTCTGACGCAGCGGTTCACGCCGCGGCGGCTGACAGCGTCTTCCAGCGGCGAGGAGGCGGTTCCCACACAGCAGCCGAGCAAAATTTTTCCGAATTTCTATATGTAAAAACAATACTGTGTTTAAATGAAGGAAAGCTGCGTAAACTCCTGTAGTTAGTTTTTCGGTAGGAATTCTCTTCTTTTAAAAATTAGAAACCACATCTTTCGGTTTTACGCGTTTTCGTCGCTATAAAACGATTCTCATTCAATTCTCAAGAAACTAATTGGCACAAAAGTTGATATTTTCAGATATTATAGTTTCACACTTTAGCTTGATGATGAAGTCTCTATTCTGTCGATGTTGGACATAGTTACTCTGATACCTACTGTTCAGGCACTATGTAGCATAAATTTTGAACGGTTTGCAGCGAAAAATGTCGTCGCTGGCTATTTTACGTTTCGTTCGTTTTAGGTGATACGTTGCTGCGAACGAAATGTACCTAATATATCGAAATTGTTTTTAAAGTTGAAGTGAAAGCCATATGTCAGTACAGTACGAAGAAATTAGAAGTTAAAGTACTTAGTGTGTCCGCGCTGGCGCCTAGCACGCTACTTGAGTGCGCCACGGCCAAGTACCGCGGCCTGCATCACAGTCGCGAACGTTTCGTGGAAATACACGCACGTTTTTCACATTAGTGATCGCGAATTATTATTGTACTTAGTTCTGGAAGAAAATGACGACCATGAAGAAGAAGAAAGAACAAGGAAAAGAAGACGTTCTACTTCGACAGTTGCTTAATGGAAAAGTTGAAACATGCCCTGCCTTTTATAACACAAGGCTTGACAAATATTTCGTTTTCGAGGCTTACCAATCGTCATTTATTAAACGAGAACAAAGTCCTGAGTTATTCACGTTAAATATTTCCCAGTTTAACTATTCCCTAGATCTGATTAAAGAAGCTTTCGGGAAGAATTCATCAAATAGCTATTTGTATGTGATAACACATGACGCGAAATTAGTCGTAACACTAAAGCAAGAAAACTCAAAGTTCTTTGAAGACTACAATAGTTTATTTATCGTTAATTCTGTTGCAAATGGTGGTTCTCCGTATACCTCGCAAATACGAACAAAAAAATAGTCGCGTCTTCACTTCAAGTACAACACTTCACAATTTTCAAGACAGTAAAGTAAGTTTGCTTTAAAATATGGCACGTTTTGCACAACTACGTAGCAAAAAGTAAGTTTCACCATCTCTATGCCTGCTGTAATTAGTCTAACGTTGTCCACACGATCCACATGGGAGAGATACGTAGCGGGTTATGGTATATTTCTACAGTCATCATTTAAAGCCAGTTCTTGAAACATCGTAAGTAGGCTTCCTCGGGCTAGTTTACGTGTACCTTCAGTTATCTGTCGGTTCAGTTCTTCCAACATCTCAGTGACACTCTCCCGCAGGTCAAACAAATCTGTGACCATTCGTGCTGCCCTCCTCTGCATATTTTCAATATCATCTGTTAGTCCTGCACTTGAGCAATATTTTATGATGCATCAGACGAGTGACTTCTAACCAGTCGTCTTTGTAGACTGATTAAATTTTCCCGGAATTCTCCCAATAAACCGAAGCATCATACCCGCGCTGCCCTACCCGTGACTGGGCCTATGTGATCCTTTCATTTCATATCCCTACAAAGTATTACAATCAGGTATTTGTACTACTTGGTTGCTTACAATTGTGACTCTTTGATATTGCAGTCCTAGGATACTTCGTTTTTTCATTTTGTGAAGAGCACAATTTTTCATTTCTGAACAAGCCTTTAGTTTACACCATTTATTTAAACAAGACAAAAGATTTTTCAATTAAAAACATTCCCAGTATTTTAAGAGATATAAATAAAAACACGTAGCATAACCCACAGACCAACTCAAGCGCTTGGGGAAGGTTCACAATTACGCATTTTTTAAGAGAAATGTCAACCATCAAATTTACACTTTGCTCTCAGTTAATAGCAATAGTTTTTTTTTTTATTAAAGGGTTTCACCATTTAAGAAAAACAACCATTTAAGGGACACCGACGACATATACTTGCAAGGCAAGCTTTGAATTATGTATGGTTCCTTTAAAATATTAAAGTCTATATGATTTCACCACACTGCATAAAATCTTACAATTTCTTTCAGTTAAGAAACAACAGAAAACTCTTAACGTATTAATCATTTGAGAAAAAGAGAAAAAAGAACATTTGAGAGCCCCCATCCAGAGTACACCTTCCAGGCAGACTCTCAGTTATGTATAATTGCTTTGTATAACTCTTGATTCGGTGAGCCGTCTGCCGAGTTGCCGTCCCTCGGTTGTCGCAGGTGCGGGCCTCACGCAGGCGTCGTCTTCTACAAGGCGTGGCCCTCACACCGGCGAAACTACAACGCACTAAGTCGTGTGCTAAAGGCCGTTTCGGGATCACTAGTCGAGAAGTAATGTCAATAAACAAACACGGGAGAGAAATACGTCTGATGTGAAATAGGACAGTGCGTTCGTAAAACCAATATGGAAACACCGAGCTATCAGGGCCTGAAAAGGTAACTGCAGAATCCAAGGCCCGCAACTTCACGAGGCGGTACCGAACCAAAAGGCCAAAGAGATGTTACAGATATCCAGAACAACTCAAGAGGTGACCGACAAATGCAAAGGTTGAACCAAACAACTACCCAACTTAGGTCAACTCGGAGGAGGCAGCAACTTGCACAGTTCACTTGTGGAGTTAATGATACATACACATTATCCCGAAGATGACGGGAAGTATGGAGAATAGAACACTGGGTACTCCTTCAAGATTAAATGGATAAATACAACGAAACCGCGAGCAAGGCGACACTGTCCAGGCTCATTCTTTCAGGAATTCACATAAACAAACAGCCAAGTCATAAGTGAGTGTTTGTAAGTAGGATCAGAATTTGTGTCCGGGATCACAGCACTATAGTCACTCCACCAGATATCGGAAGTAAAGGAAGGTCCTTAAATAGTGGAAAAACGACCGGAGCTGGCGACGATCCCATTCAATTGGATGCAAACACCTGTGACCCTCTCGTTCTGAAAGACAAAGGGGCGGTCTCCAGTCTGTTGTGGCGGTCGCGTCCTAACTCCTGCTGCCATCTCCGTCCGGCCAGAGTCGCTCCATCCGACTGCCCTGCATCGATCGCTCCGTCCTCTGTACTGTCGATCGCGCCCTTTCGCGACCACCATGCTGAAATCGAGCTGCCGCCGCGAAGCGAGCGCTTCCACCAGAACAAGAACATCTCAGAAGGGAACAAACAAAGAACAGAAATTCGAAGGAAGCTCAGAACATTAACGCAGATTCTTTCAGTCAGCATTCACAACAGATAATTACATGACATGCAAAAATCTGAGGCTATTATTGATACTATTCATAAGGCTATAAACACACTTCCAGGGGTACATCTGAATTTACGTCAGCATCTCTTGATGACTCTCCTTCCTAGATAGCTCGCTGCGTCTTCGCTAACCAGTCACAAATTTCACTTGATACTCCTTCAATCATACTCCTGATAATAAGCATAGGTGTGGTACTGAGTCAAATGCTATTCGGAAATTGAGAAATACTACATATAACTGACTGTCTTCAGTTATGGCTTTATGTCATGTGAGAAAAGTGAGAGTTGGATTTTACGTGATCGATATTTTCGATATCCGTGCTGGTTGGCATGGAGAAGGTCATTCCCTTCGAGGTACCCTTTTATGTCAGAGCTCCGAATGTGTTCCAAGACACAACAAATTTACGTGAAGGATACTGGACGGTAGTTTTCTGGATCACTTCTGCTACCTTCCTTGTAGATGGATGCGACTTATGCTTCCTTCCAATTAATAGACACGGTCTTTTGTTAGAGGGATGTACGACAGGTCATAGATAGGAGGTACTGCTTGAAACTGTATTATGAAACAAGTGTACGGAATAATATCTTCGCTTGTTAGTGTTACAAACAAACTTGGAAATAATTCGTTTTGACATCAGAAATACCATGTGAGGCTAGACAATTATTTTCGTTTAAATGTGACATGTAATTGTCTTACATGAAGTTCGATTGTGCACTTGTTGCTTTCCGTTTTGATCACATAGTTGCTTACATACATTCTATAATATCTTTCAAATGCCTTAAGAGTAGTACACACTGTTCTCCAGTAGTTAACATTGTACTGTACTTCATTTTATGTAACTCACGGCATGTGTGAAAACTAAGACTTTTGCAAAATATTTACCATTTTGCATCAGTTTAGCAGCTGCATCCCTCCATCCTTCGGGATACTTCAAAACGTTCTTATAATCTGCATCGCCTGTATCATACAGGAAGTCGTATTTGCTCACCTGTTCAATGAGTTTTTCTGTTTACCTGATTTCCACTGAGTGCACTGCACGCTCACCGATATGACAGGCCTGCTGCCTCAGCCGTGTGTGTGAAAACAAGGCAGAAAATGCCGTAGCATGCGCTCACAGCCACCGACCGCAGCGGTGAACCTGTACTTCGAGACAGACGCCGCGGCGGCAAGACCGCCCTCTGTGTGACCGACACGATGCAACGACGCGGCCTGCCTGCCGCGGCTCGGGGTCGCAGACCGCGTCCTGTGTCACCAGACACCGCTCTGTGTTCGAATTCCGATCCGGCAAACTACGTCAGTTTGTCGCGTAGTGCTTAAAAAATGATTGAACTCTGGGTGCTACATAGTGAAACCCTAGTTCACCAATAATACTGCCGTTTTACTAGAGGAATAAATGCCCATTTTTAATGCAGTTGTACTCTTCCAAAAACACACATTCGTCAGGTGCTATGTTTTTAGACTGAAGCGCCAAACAAACTGGTATAGGCAAGCGTATTCAAATACAGAGACATGTAAACTAGCAGAATACGGCGCTGCGGTCGGCAACGCCTATATAAGACAACAGCTGTCTGGCGCAGTTTTTAGATCGGTTACTGCTGCTACAATGGCAGGTTATCAAGATTTAAATGAGTCTGAACTTGGTGTTATAGTCGGCGCACGAGCGATGGGACACAGCATCTCTGAGGTAGCGATGAAGTGAGGATTTTCCCGTTGGACCATTTCATGAGTGTATCGTGAATATCAGGAATCCGGTAAAATATCAAATCTTCGACATCGCTGCGGCCAGAAAAAGATTCTGCAAGAACGGGACCAACGACGACTGAAGAGAATCGTTCAACGTGACAGAAATGCAACACTTCGGCAAACTGCTGCAGATTTCAGTGCTGAGCCGTCAACAAGTTTCAGCGTGCGAACCATCCCACGAAACGTCATCGATATGGGCTTTCGGAGCCAAAGGCCCATTCGTGTATCCATGATGACTGCAAGATACAAAGCTTTACTCCACGCCTGGGCCCGTCAACATCGACATTGGACTATTGATGACTGGAAACATGTTGCGAGGTCGGACGAGTCTCGTTTCAAATTGTGTCGGACGGATGGACGTCTACGGGTATGGAGCCAACCTCATGAATCCATGGATCCCGCATGTCAGCAGGGGAGTATTCAAGCAGATGGAGGCTCTGTAATAGTGTGGTGCATGCGCAGCTGGAGTTACGTATATGGGACCCCTGATACGCCTGGATTCGAGTCTGACAGGTGACGCGTACGTAATCATCTTCTCTGATCACCCACATCCATTAACGTCCATTGTGCATTCCGACGGACTTAGGCAATTCCAGTAAGACAATGCGACGCCCCACACCTCCAGAATTGGTGCAGAGTGGCTCCAGGAACGCTCTTCTGAGTTCAAACACTTCCGCTGGCCACCAAACTCCCCAGACATGAGCATTTATTGATCATAATCTGGGAAGCCTTGCAACGTGCTGTTCAGAAGAGATATCCACCGCCTCGTACTCTTACGGATTTATGGACAGCCGTGCAGGATTCATGGTGTCAGTTCCCGCCAGCATTACTTCAGACAGTAGTCGAGTCCATGCCACGTCGTGTTGCGGCACTTCTGCGTGCTCGTTGGGGCCCTACACGATATTATCCAGGTGTACCAGTTTGTTTAGATTTTCAGTGTATATCAAAAGTGTATACAGATTGCTAATTTTTTCTTATTGCCCTGCTGCAGTGAAATGTAACCCTCCTATTTGTTACGAAATATTAACGTAGTTTCATAGTTGCTACGCATAATTTCTGCGTATTTTGTATTTAGGAAGAAAATGGTAAATATGCGAAATTGCTAGGAGGCCGCCCTATGGGCGTTTTCTGCACACGCTGCGCTCGCATTCATCTACACCTACAAGTAAGTGCCTGGCAGACGATTCATCGAATCGCTTTCACTCTGCCGTTCCACTGTTGAGCAGGGCGCGGGAAAAACGAACGTTTAAATCTTCCTGTAGGACGTCTGATTTCTCTTATTTGGTTGTGTTTTTTCGCTTCTTAGGTGGGTGTCAACAAAACAGTTAACTAAAGCTTATGTCGCAGGCCCAGAGATTTTGCCAATGAAAACAGATGTTGGAGCTGATTGGTGTAAGGCTGCAGCTACTACCAGTCACAAAACTGGCTCAACACGCAGAGATGTTAGGTAGAAAACTGTATTTCCTGTTGCTAACTCGTTTCAGGTATGGAACTGTCTCAGTTCTGGATGCTGTTTCAGATCAGAATTGTTGTATATTCACGGATAACAACAGATTTCCAAGTGGAGCTGCTGCAGCCCGCACATATACGTAGAATTTTCGAGCTGAACTCAAAGCTGTGAAAGTTCGATGGTAGCGCTGTTGTTGAGCACTCCACTAATTTAGTTTCCATCTGTATGACAGATTCCGACAACCTTTTTAATGAGTGAGCGGTCTTTATTCTGAAAGAATACAGTATATTAGAAGAGTGTTTGATCAACATTAACGAGTTATCACAACGAAGAAATCTCCCACGTTAGTTGGCGCTTTCTTCAGTGCTCGTTATTTGAAGTTACTGGTAATTTCTATTGCGCAGAAAATTAGATACATTTAGAAGAGCTCCTCTCTTTTTAGAAGTTCGCAGTTGATTCCCTGTAATACATTTGAAACGCAAACATAGTTAGCTGCGGTTGACCCCTGCCATGTAGGTAGCACAAATAGCTTCTGTGCAGAGGTGTTGCCTCTACTCGCAGGCGTACCGAAATACGCGAGATGGCTAACGTCCGTCGCTCCTGTTTCAGAACAGAGGTTTAATCGAATTTTGTAAACAAAGGAATAATAGTAATAACATTCCTTTGTCACTTTACATAAAATAATGACATGTTCCTGAGTAGCCTACTTCAAGCTAATCTGCAAGACGAATCTCCATGCGTAATAAGTTTCCGTAGGTGCTGAGCCACTGTCATAAAGCATTTTTTGAAGGAATGCACCGCCATCTCACTGTATATTTGTGTATATTTTCTGTCTACAATCTACAGTGCGGCTTTCGATGACAATGTTGTGGTCTAAGACCACTGTACTCGATGACGACGTGAAAGCTGAAATCTAGATTCTACACAGGAAATACACCGAAATACTGTCCTTGCCCCGTCAGTTCAAAACGTTTAGAGACAGGATTAATGAAAATTAGAGAAAAGTTAAGATGATGGTTTTCATGCTTCAGGTGGGGGCAGTCTGCTTTCAGTCCAGTGCGACGCACAGAACGTTTATGCAGTCATGTGAAACTATCAGAAAAATCCTTCCTTGGGATGCTATTCAACTCGTGCGTTTCATTGCCTTGAATGTCGGTTATGTCTTCAAAGCATTGACTCTTCGTATCAGTTTTTGCACTTTGCCCTTTTGTGGTAGGTTCTTATTGATAACACCAAGTATCGTCACCTGTGATGGGTTTTAGTTGAGAAGAATTGTCTGCGTTTTACATTTCAGTCAAGCTGTGCGGGTTACGCCGAGCGAGGTGGCTCAGTGGTTAGCACACTGGCCTCGCAGTCGGGACGACGACGGCTTAAACTCGCGTCCGGCCATCCGATTGAGGTTTTCCGTGATATCCCTAAATCGTTTCAAGGCGGAGGCCGAGATGGTTCCTTTGAAAGGGCACGGCCTACTTCCTTCTCCATATATCCTTAGTCCGACGGGATGGATGACGTCGCTCTTTGCTCCCCTCTCCCAAATGAACCAACCAAGTCGTTAGGGACAACCTTGGCAGACACTTTTCTTAAAAACATTCTGGAGAGTGCCTTGAACACTTGATGTGGTGTTAAGAGTTGTTAGTTCAAGCTGACACCGTAGGTACTGCGCTGACGTCGCTTTGGTTAGAGTGTCATTATCTAAATCAAACTGCGAACATTTCAGGCAGCCTTAGTCATGGTGGATACTAGCGTATGTGCTGCCGCATCTCTTTCCTTCCATTTGCCGCATGACTGGAACACCAGGACATTCCTCGTGTCGAGCGGAAGAGAGGATCAAGTGGGAGGGAGATGGAACGCTGATTGCTGGCAGTGTGTGACTTTGTAGTCGTTGGCTGACGTCGAGGAGGGCGGTGGAGTGCTGCTTGCCAGTGGCTCCTGTACTGCTGGTGCGGTGTTCGCAGCCGGCAATCTGGCAGTGACGGAGACTAGTTGGTCCTGTAAAGACGGTGGCGTGTATAACAGCGGCGAACCCGCCTCCAGCCTCACTTACGTCATGTCGATTTCCCTGAAACAGTCGCCATCAAAGTATTCCTTCGAATACGAGAAGGAGGCATTAGGCAGCGTTACCCCGTAAGATTCATGTTTGCAATAACAGCTGTTGAATTGTCACGCTACGAAATTGTTAGTCTTCGCGTATTGATACCAGGAGTGTAATTACATTCGGTTCCGTAGTATAGCTATTTATATTAAATCAAGATGTGAAGCAAGGCTGGAAAAAATAATTGCGGATAAATTGTCGCACGTAGACGCACCTGTTCAAGCATTTGTTTTGAGAAATAAATTCTTTTACTTTTTTAATTACTTGAATGCCTGTCTTCCTCCGCTTGTTTAATCCATTCATAACTGACTTTTCAATCTGTGCCTCCCCCTTACTGGGGTTCGCCACCAATTTTGCTCCTTCGAAATTATCCATTCTAGTGTATCTTAACACTTGCACCGATCTCTTTTATTCCGAAAGCAACCTTTTAGAGCCCTATTAAAAAATTCCTTTTTACTAACTTAGTAAATGTCTTCACAGTTTCTAAGGCTTTAAAGTTTGTAGACCTGCTTACTGTGTTTCCACCTCGTCCCTAGTGTTCCCAGGTCCAGTGCTCCTTGTCGATCTCCACCACAAAAATTTTCTTCCGCTCCACCTCCCGTTTGTCCGGGTTCCCTCAGCCCCTCGCCTGGGGCGCCGCTCTGTCTGCGCCTCGGCGCCGGCCGCAGTCGCGTTGGCTCCTGTCCAGCAGGGCGGAGGGCGGAGGAGGCGACTGCAAGCCAAGCCACCCCGTCTGCCGCCCCCCCCCTTCCCCTGGACCAGACACAGTGCGGCCTTGACCCCGCTCTGCTGCAGACCGCCCCCAGACGGGCACTGCGCAAATGAGGCGCCTAGCCCTCCCAACAGGGTGCCTCTGACAGATGGCGGGACCTGTACCGTACTGCTGAGAACAAGCTGACGGTCTTCCAGCACAGTAGCAGGTGCATTTGGACGTCACAAGCACCATCTTCTTCTGGTGCAGAGATATCGTGCACGTTGTGATCGCCTCCCCCATCTGGATGCGGTCGTCGACGTTCTCTGGATGGGATCACCAGGCTAATGCCGCAAGGTTCCACGCAGAGTTCCGCTGGTGGCCCTCAACTCTGTTGACGGGATCGTCAGTCTTCATTTCTAACGACGCCCCTCCGTAGTCTCTGCACTGGAGCGTTAACTTGGTACTCTCCCCGCGGTCAGTATTTGTCGAGGCTTCCTCCCCTAAGTTTAGCACCAGCGCGTCCAATGCGCTCGGACCGCGCGGAGTGACCGCCCGGTTAGAGGCTCCATGTCACGGATTGCGCGGACCCTCCCGCCGGAGACTAGAGACCTTCCTCGGGCATGGGTGTGTGTGGTGTTCTTAGCGTAAGTTAGTCTAAGGGGACATTGTATGTCCTATGCCGCCAATGTTAAATTATCGAATTTTGTGACCCATTTTCTTGGAAACTTTTCAAGACATCAACTTACAATTTTCCATAATTATTGAATGCACCTTTCTAGATACACTGAACTAGAGTTATTACTAAAATTGTATTCTGGGGCATGTTATCTTTTTTTTTCAGACTCTCAATTTTTGGACAGAATTTTGTAAATAAATGAACATAAAAACAAAACAACTCAGGATATTTTAATTATGCCCGTTCCATATGTGTTGAATCTCACACTTGGCATGCTGCGAAAATTCCATGTCTACCATCAGTACTTTTCTAGAAAACGGGTCATTTATTGCAAAAAATTTAGTTCAGAGATATTGAGGTCTAAAACTTTTTTATTACAAATTCTTATACAGAATTAAATTTCTGCGTCTTTTATGCACTAGAATTTCCCTGTGTCTTCTTCAGTCTCACAACAGCCCAATTCTTGCCACCTCCTTTTCTTTCTTGCTTTGTTTGTCATTTGCTGAGCAGCTAACTCTGCTTCACATACACGAAGCTCATCCAGTTCCCGCAGTCCTTTAGCTGTGTTCTCTCCAAATCTTACTCCTAACTTCTCCAGAACCTTAAGTCTTTTATAGTTCCCACCCTTAAAAGTTATTACAGTATCAGACGCTGCTAACTTTAGAGTCATAAGGCTAGCAAATACATTTTTAGGCACACGGCACCACAAAACATTATTGAAGGACTCATTCACATTCTGGGTCTTCCCATGTAAACACTTCTTTAGTAACTTCCTGGCAGATTCAAACTGTGTGCCCGACCGAGACTCGAACTCGGGACCTTTGCCTTTCGCGGGCAAGTGCTCTACCAGTTGAGCTACCGAAGCACGACTCACGCCCGGTACTCACAGCTTTACTTCTGCCAGTACCTCGTCTCCTACCTTCCAAACTTTACGGAAGCTCTCCTGCGAACCTTGCAGAACTAGCACTCCTGAAAGAAAGGATATTGCGGAGACATGGCTTAGCCACAGCCTGGGGGATGTTTCCAGAATGAGATTTTCACTTTGCAGCGGACCAACACTTGCCCGCGAAAGGCAAAGGTCCAGAGTTCGAGTCTCGGTCGGGCACACAGTTTTAATCTGCCAGGAAGTTTCATATCAGCGCACACTCTGCTGCAGAGTGAAAATCTCATTCTGGACTTCTTTAGTAGCTCAGGATTTGCCAAATCTCTGTAGATAGGTTTGATTGCCTTCATTACTGCCAAAGGAAGAGAATGTTCATGCAGGTTCAAAAATGGTTCAAATGGCTCTAAGCACTATGGGACTTAACATCTGAGGTCATCAGTCCCCTAGACGTAGAACTACTTAAATCTAACGAACCTAAGGACATCACACACATCCATGCCTGAGGCAGGATTCGAACCTGAGACCGTATCAGCAGCGCGGTTCCAGACCGAAGCGCCTAGAACTGCTCGGCCACAGCGGCCGGCATTCATGCAGGGTGCCAGAAAATTCAGCTTGCCTATATTTACACCAAGTGTTTGGTGGAGGTGGACACAGAGCATGACATGGCTTTTCAACTTGATATTCGATGAAAAAAAGTGCTCCTCACAGCTCTTTTCATCTTTTCTAAATTGTCACAGTTATCTCTAATGGCCTTCCCATAATATTCCTGTAATTCAGCAATTATTTGTTTGTTAGTCTACCAGCACATTTTATTGTCTTGCCATCAGACAGTTTTCTGTTTCCCAGTTTGGTTTTTAGGTTATGCAGACTTGTTCCCATCCTTTTCTTGACATGTCCTACACACTCAAGTTTTTGTACAGGAACATCATATGGCTTACTGTTTTGTACTGCAATGAAAACCTTGCTGTCTCCAGTACGTAAGTAATTCACAAATCTGACACCTCCCTCCTTTTGTGAACACTGGAAAATGTTAACTGCTTCTTTTACCTCCATTCCTCCACTTGTGCCATCATAATTTTTTATACACTGCTGCTTATGACGTAATCTGTTCTTCTGGTTCACTGTACAACCTTTGCAGTACCTACTGAGAACTTCAAAATCTAATACTTTTCCAGTGTGAATACTTATTGCAGATGTAAAATAATTTTTTGAACTAAACCCACACTTTTACCACGATCCATCCACAGCAATGCTGATGTCTGTGTCACCCTCATTTTGTTCAACAGCTTCCCAAGTAGCAGCAAGCATTGAATCTTCAGCCACAGCATTTACAAAGTCCCAATTGCTGTTACATATTTCGAATACCTAGAAGGTGGTTTTAGCAAATTCAACACAGTGTAGAGAACATTACCAGCCCTTCCACCTTTACCAGTGCATCTAAGGCCGTAGAACAGTCTCACACTATTTTCATACAATTCATTACTTCAACACTTTGATGAAATATGAAATGGTTTTTCGTTTTTGCACTTCTGACATTTAACGACTAACTTAGACACAACACCTATTCTAGCTCCAATATCCTCATAAAGTTTAACTTCACCACTACAAAGACAGCAAGAGACAGTTTCAGGAATAACTTGTGCAAGGATCTGCAGATAAATAATGACGTTGTCCATAATATCATTACTTTTACCATTGTCACTCATTTCTAAAGTTACTTTTCTTTTCGATGCACTAGGGGCTGTGGTCACTTCAGAAACATTGTTGTGGTTTCCTTCACTGCTAGCACACGTGTTTTCAAGTACTTCAGAAGAAAATGCAGGTCTCACGTATCTGTTACCCGCAAATTTGCGTTTCTTGAAGTTACTTTTACGCTTAGTCATTTTATATACATATAAAAAGCAATAGAAGTTAGCTTCCTACAAAAATAGCCGATAATCCCACTACTTTCAACGAAAACTAGTTTCAGAAACAAAGGACTGATTCGTTTACTCGTAATGCCAACTTCTGTGACCGAGCAGTAGGCACAAAACAAATCAGTTCACAGCCTTCTAGAATGTGCAGTTCCCAAGATATGACTACTCAACTGTGGCACGAAATTTGACAGTCACACATCAACATTCAAAATATTATTTGATGGTCTCACAATTGTCTGATTTTAATGTATTGTATACCAAAAAGTTCAGGAAATTCCAAAGTAAATTGTGGAGTAGAAAACAGAAAACGTCAAATTTCAGCGAATTTCACGTACAACGTCCCCTTAAGCAGTGTGTAAGTCTAGGGACTGACGACCTCAAGCAGTTTGGTCCCTTAGGAATTAACACACATTTGAACATTTTTTTCCAATGTGCTCTACGCAGCGTTGCGTGAGACAGCGCTAAGTATGCTCGATTTCTCACCAGACCCATCATAACACCCTTACTAGATCGCGTGGCATGTAAATTAAAATTACGTATTTACTCGGAAGTATATCTTTTGCTTTGGAGATAGAGATATGTAGGGGAGAAGTTATATCGCTGCTGCTACCCAAGTATCGGCGTTTCTTTTAAATCCTAATCCCTCTCATATCTACAATCTTGGGTATAATGTCTGTATGTATATGCAAAAAGAACGGCGTGAACGTCTACATCTGATAGTATACATCTATACATCTGTGTATTTCAGTGATTATAGATTCTTAATTGAAATGCTTTTGGTTACATACGCATGTTTTTCAAGTGGACGTAAATTTGTGGTAGTGGGACGGCTGGAGAGCGAGAATAGCGGGTAAAATTTCCACGTTTCATTTTAATTGTGGTATCTCTCGGATCAGTCATGTTTTCTAGTTACGAACATGATCTTCGGGGTGTTAAGGAAAGTAATTTCAGTATGATTTTTACAACAATTTATTCAGTAGGAACTTCAACCCACAACCAGTTGACAAGCTCCATTAATTAATACTTATCTCTATTACAACATTCTGAAGTCGTAGCTTTTATTCATTTACTCATCATCAAATGTATCTTTCAGTGATGACTGCCTGAAATCACAACTTCGCGATGCGTGGATTTACCAGTAAACGCGAACCCATAGTCGTCGTTACTTCCAGCGTGTAAGTGAGAAACTTTCGAAAGTATTGTGCTCAGCTGCGTCATGACCTGTATAAACAAGGAAAAACAAATTACGGAAAGAAGTTCTTTTCGAACCGTGTCTAAACAGTCTGAGGTAACCACGGGCCCCATTGTTGGGATATGGGAAAGTGGTTTCTTGGTGACTCATGGTGGAGAAGCGACAATAGTCTGAGAAGGAACTGCGAAAATGTGGACAAGAAGATATCGAGAGGAGGGCGGAGAAGGACTTGAACCTCGTCAAATTGCGGGAAGGCCCAAATCAAGTAATGCGGACCAAGCCTGAGCAATTTTAGATGCTAGTTCGGAGAATCCATTCGTGACACCGACGAAAGCCGCGCGAAATCTCGACTTGCCTTTGGGAGCGATTGCTTCCTTCATAATGGCTTTCACCGCAAGCTTACAAGAGAGCAAGCCCTTACACATCAGCATCAGGGAGCACAAATACCTCTCTGTCTCGGTACTTATTTCCGTTTTTAGTGAGTTTGAGATGATTTGGAAGAACCATTTTTCATTCTCGACAATTTTTGCTTTATGATTTTCGTTTGTAGGTATGGATTTATGTATTCTTATGAACATGGACGACTTGAAAGAGGCTTTGGGCGTAGATACGATGTCAACCATTCAGATTTTGCAATTATGTGGTCTTGATTACGTTCGATGTCATGAGTGCGGCGAACATATGCGCTTGATAAGTGTCTCAACGCGTCGTACTCATGATTTATTCATATGGAGCAGAACCAAAAATCTGGTAGGGCATTCAATTCGACGAGGAATATGTCTGAGAAATCGAAGCTCGCCTTGAGAGAAGTAATAAAACTTACATATGTTAGTGTTTGAGGTATCCTATGTGGTTGTGTACACATGAATATCGTGTGAATGAGCGTACCGTTCTGAACTGATGGTCTTTTTCTAGTCTATAAGGAATACATAAAGTATAGAGGGGTGTCATTGTCGAAAACGATGACTCTGCTTTTGGCAAAACCAAGTACAAAAGGGGGCAACCTGCGGTGGGATTATGGATTTGGGGGCTATAATTTCAGGCCCAGAGTGTGATGATATAGTTTTTAAAGCGGTTCATAATTGAACGTAGAAAGTGTTGGCGAAATTGAGGATCAGGTGTCCGAGGGTTCTGTAGTTTTTTCAGATGGATTTTCTTCATATGAGGATCTGGGGGATAGGGGTTTTCAGCATCTCGTCGTGAATGATAACACTGATTCCGAAGTTCAACAACTGGGACTTATACCAATAGCACAGAGGATTATTGGTCCGCCATAAAATCTGTTGTAAGGAGGGAGAAACGACGCATTTCGACACTACAGAGCTTAGATGAATGTTCTTGGAGGCGTAGTGTGTCCGAAAGACATTGCCTGTTTAAGTGTTTCCCTAAATGTGTTGGGCAAATGTATCCTCCAAAATTTGCTAGCTAATTTCATGCTGGGTTGGGGGGGGGGGGGCATAAATGGTAATTAAGGAAACGGTTGGCTTTGGTCGGGATGTGTAAGGTATTGATTTGGAATTTTTGGAGTTTGTACATCATTCTTCATTTTCTTATGTAAGGTAATGTTTTTTCTGTGGTTTTTTTATTATTTTAGATCATTTTCTTGATGTGAACTTCTGGGTTTATATATTTGTATGTAAGTGTCTGTGTTTTTTTGTGTGTTTCTTGTGTATTCGTACGTGGGTATGTGATTTTTGTTAACATTTCTCAAGGCCGACTTTGGTTTTTCGCAGAGGAGTTTCTGTATGGTAAGTCTGGTGTCGTATTTTTTAGGTTGTATTGAATTTGTCTTTTTTCATGTATTTCTTTCTCATGTTACGTTGTTCTCCATTGTGTTTGGGTGCGTCGACTGCAGTACGGAATACAGATTTTACAATTGTTGCTGTTTTACGCCTTCGCTATCACTAGTGCTACTACGATACACCTACATAGGTCAACTGAAGTACGGGACACAAATGTTACGTATGTCGTTATTTTTCGCCTTTGCTAGCACTACTATCCTATTCTTCAGTTGACCTATACAGGTCAACTGAAGACTGGGATACAAATTTTACTGTCGTTGGTTTTTTTGCCGTCGCTAGCACTACTACGGTAATTATCAGTCGACACTATTAGCATCGAAGAGAGAAAAACATTTCGATCGCATTCTTCAGATGGCCTATGTATTGATACGTCAGTTGATCTATATAGGTCAATGGAAGTATGGGATAAAAATTTTATTTATGTAGCATTTTTTCGCCTGTCAACTGAAGTGTGGGATACAAATTTTACCTGTGTCGATCCATTCGCCATCGCTAGTACTAGTAGCAATTGAAGAATAGGATAGTAATAGTAGCGGAGGCGACAAAAGGAACACTAGTAAGATTTGTATCCCGTACTTCTGTTGAGCTACATACGTCAACTGAAGAATACAATACTAGTGATAAAGGAGACGAAAAAAATCGACATACGTTAAATTTGTATCACATACTGCAGTTAATCTATACAGATCAACTGAAATTCTAGATACAACTCATAATTGTCAACGAAGGTATTCCATGCTAACGTTACTGCTATCCCTTTCTTTTTCTTTCTTTCTTTCTTGGACTAGTATCCCACTCTTCAGTTGAGCTACATAGGTCCGCTGAAAAATGGGATACCAGCACTCAAAGAAGCGATACACTCAACATTATGTTTGAAATATGGATGTACGTGATGAAGGTCTGCCATCTGTTTTCCTTGTCCTGCATTTCCTTATTTCTCGAGATTCGTCTTTGCTGTTAAATCTGTGCAATACATCATCTATGGAGCTTCAGACGTCATTGGTCAAAGCCGATGGGCTGTACCCCATTATTCAGTAATTCATTAAACTGTGTGTTCCGATGGCAAAGTTTTCTGTTCGGACCGGGATGCAAGACTGTCTTTATGGAAATCCGATATATTTGCTGCTCTCCGTTGCTTCCAAATCAGGAACTGGAAGGTTAATCTCTGTTCCTAGGGGTTCGATGACTGCAGTTGGAGTTGAAGTGTAATCCAGAATGTTATCGAAAGTGTACGTAACTTTAAGAAGAGCGTGGGCAATATACGGTTCAGTTTCTTTATCCAGCAGGATATATAAACTGTACCGCATTCACGATAACACCAGTTCCTACTTACTGAAAACAACAAAAAATTGGCTGAATAAATAGCTGGAAGTATATGCTTATGAACGGCTAGTAATGTTTTCAAAGTCCAATCGACCATGTTCAGGCGTTAATTGTTCGAAACTAAGAGCTGCCTCAGGGTCGTGCTCGGGAGACGTGGGATTTATATTGTTGCCACGTAGGACGGCACCAGGCGACATCAAGATATTTGTAGCTCTCTAGTCTCCTGCATCGCTTGAGAAGTACGAAGTATGGATATTGCAGATGGTGGACTTCATGTCAAAAGTGAAAGGTAAGCCTTTCATGTTAAATTTAATGATACATGCAATTGCTTTTTGTTTGCGAAAAAAAGCCATCATTCCGACATTCCTCTAGCGATAGCAGTTGTGGATAACGAGGAATCGCGATCGCCTCACAAACAGCGAATAGGATGTTGGTTTGGCAAGGGACTTGGATTAATGGGAATTTTGGCAATATGTCTTTCGATGATACAAATACTTCACTAGATACTGTCACTAGATTAACTGTAGCCTGAAGACTTTGTGCATGTTGTGGTCTTAAGTTCGAAGGCTGTTTTGATGCAGCTCTCCACATTCAACCGTCATGTGCAATTTCCTTCACCTCTACATAACTACCAGAACCTACTGAACATGTTCTTTGTAGTAAAAATGGTTCAAATGGCTCTGAGCACTATGCGACTTAACTTCTGAGGTCATAAGTCGCCTAGAACTTAGAACTAATCGAACCTAACTAACACACATCCATGCCCGAGGCAGGATTCGAACCTGCGACCGTAGCGGTCGCCCGGTTCCATACTGTAGCGGCTAGAACCGCACCGCCACTCCGGCCGGCTCATTGTAGTAAAGGGTTGGTCTTTCTCAGTAATTTTTGTATCCCCTCCCATGCCCCTCTTCCAACCTTCACCGATTTAACGATTCCTTTATTTTCAGAATGTGTGCCATCAAAAACTACACTGAGAGATGTATCAGTAGCAGCGACAACCAACAGAAGCATCTTGTTCTTGTCAATTATTGCTTCTTAATTCAAACTGTGTACATGGATGTATTACACCAACGCTCATGTCTATAGCTGTGCTGACTGTGAATGCACGATACTCGTCAGTTTTCTTAGACATTGCGCTCAGAACACATTGTCTTCAAACAACTTCTTTGTTGTGTTAGATACTTTTTTGATTATAAGATCGTATCAAAAACCGCAATCGGTAATGGGTAAGGTAAAGTTTCACTTCCCACCTTTTCCGTGTGCGCAACCATTTCGAAGCAGGTGCTTTGTTTCCGACGAGAGACGCGGCCTTGCTAGGTGTTGTGTTATTAAGAGGTGATTTTTATCCGGAGATGTCCTTGCGTGTTATTACTTGGTTACCAAGAAGTCCGAACAGTCATAGACTGTTGTTGGAGATGAAATTCCAGATCGCCTCTAGCGAGAATTTCCAATCACCAATTTAACGAGGTGGACTGAGGTGGGGATAGCCGGATGGATGGGGGGGGGGGGGGGGGAGGTTGGCAGTCGCTCATTTCCATATTCACGATCGCCGGCGCGGGCTCAGAGATAAGCGGCAGGCGGAAGACGCTCTCCGTAAATAAGAGGCGGCGGCTGCCGGCGACGAAGGCCGCGCCCGGTAGGTCGAGGCGCGCGTCCCGTATAAGGAAACCTCCCGCGCGTGGCGTTCCGATCTGTCACACGTTGACATCATCGGCACCAATAAGTCCGCCCAACGAGAGGTCCAAGGTCCCTCTGTTGGTTTTTTTTTTTTTTTTTTTTTCTGGAAAGTCCGCCACTTTCGCTTAGCGACTGTGCCGACGTGTAAGATATTCATTGCTGTCTAGGACAATCGTAGTTGATGTTGCTTTCGTAGATATCTGTGGAGCAGTATTAAGTTGCTATTGACTAGAGCAGCTGTCGTCTGAATCTATCGATATCTAATATCAGCTTTGACGCATTGTGTCATTTCCGTCAGGTTCCACACCTTTTTCTCCGGGCGTTTTATTAAAGCTTTGTGCGTCCCGATAAAGCATTCAGTCCAGCCGTGCGTATTGTTTAAAGCGGTGCACTGGACGAGCTGTCTACACGGTGCCTCGCCAATTAGCAGAAAGGCACTGCACTTCAGCCGCTGTAGCGCCACGTGACCAGTGTGGCGGAATTATTTCGGAGAAGAAAGAGCCGCCTCCGAAGGCAAACTCAGGGAAAATCTGAATGTTAATACAAAGATGTTGCAGTGATACAAAAATAATACCAGAGACGGTGTTACAGTAGTAAGAGGAGACCTCATTGTAAAACCAATCGGCTCAGAACGAACAAAAATTGAAAGTGGCAGCAACGGTACTGATGTTGGACTCAGTCGGATAATGGCTACTTGAGGCGGACGCCGTGGAACGGTGACTCAGCTCTGTTAGTACAGACGTCCGTGCTCAATGATTTAGTGTTACAGTAATGCTGAGTTTTGTGTAGTGTGAGAGATCAAGGAAAGTGAAGTGGCATCAGCACAGGATGCGACGCAGAATGGCTCTGAGCACTATGGGACATCTGAGATCATCACTCCTCTAGACTTAGAACTACTTAAACCTAACTGACCTAAGGACAGCACCCACATCCATGCCCGAGGCAGGATTCGAACCTGCGACTGTAGCAGCAGCGCGGTTCCGGACTGAGGCGCCTAGAACCGCTCGGTCACAACGGCCGGCCGCGACGCAGAATACAAGCGTGTCCGCTTATCAATTGTCCTTTACGTTTCATGTAGTTGCTCAGCCGCTTATCGACCGGACACGTCCATTACGGGTCACGCAACTGTGAAACAGATGCCGCACGTCGCCAAGAACTGCAGGAGGTAACAACTTTAGTAGAGCGCCGCAGAAGGAACGTAGCCTGCGTAAGCATATAAACTGCCCTACCGTATTGCCATTAACGGACATCGAATTCAGGAATGATAGACGCGGACTGTAAGTCGTGTTTGGTACCTGCAGTACAACCGTGGTTTATACGTAATCACGGCACCAGCTGGTTATACTTGTAGTCGCTTGACCAGCCGCTAGCCAAAACAGCTAGCTAATCCCGAGGAAGTGGTTCTACAGCCACATTTAAATCCCACAAGACACCTTGCCGTACCGCTTGTTAGTGTCCCCCCCCCCCCGTCCCCTCCCCCCTCCCCCTCTTGTTCCTGTCACGAATACCTCGAAAGGACTTCTGTTAGTCATCCTCCGTGTTAACTCGAAATTTCAGATTTTACCTTCATGTTGACTCTTGTAGGAACGTATGCCCTGGGAATTCTGACAGTAAGATATACGGTGACCGGCAACGCCTCCCTTGCAGCGTCTGACTGGGTTTGGGCGAGCTTCTTCGTGACTTCGCACTTGCTAGACGAGCCCGTGATGAGACGCGCCGCCCTTCTTGGGTCTTCAGTTCCCCCCATCAGTGGTACCTGGCGAGGATCGCAGACTGAGCAGAAATGCTAAAGTATCGGTCGCAGCATCGTTTTCTAACGTTAGGTTGGAAGTTGACAGCTTGTTTGAGAGTTGGCAGAGTCAAGGAATGCGATGTCTTGAGAATAAATGTAATTCTTGTTATGGGCTTATTTTACAAATATTTCATTTTGATGAGTAATTTGTTGTCCACAGTTTCTGTGATGCCATCGACCGGTGGTGTCGGTAGGCTCAATATTTCCAACTTTCTTAAGGAATGTGTAATTCTTCGTACAAGAGTTAACGTCGGTTTCTGGCTACTATCAGCACTCCAGTGAACTGAACTGAGGTGGATTACAGTCGGTGAAGACGGAAAACTGTTTACCGTATGGGTACCCAACTTTATAGGAATGATGATCAGGCTGTGCGATGCAGGATCTGCGTTGTTAGTAATGTGCCACGACTTGCCGTTAGGCGCCGGTACCGTGTAGGGAGGAAGACTGTCCACAAGGACCAAGGACATGCAGCGTGGACGGCACACGTTACTGTGATCCGCTGCTTTGCGTTAGACAGGTTCTTTGGACTCAGCTGTTTCGATGCACCGTGGAGCTCCACCTCACACTGCTCGTGTGGTCACTCTGTTACTCCGTAACACATTTGGAGAAACCCGAATCATTGGCCGATCGTTCAAAATGCGTAGCCACCAAGCTCACCAGATTTCACCCGTGTGATTTCTGGCTGTGGGGTTAGGGTAGGGTTTATCAGTGCGACACTGACACGCCTTGGAGGCTGAAGACAAGCGAGAAAGGCAGCCAACGTCCAACTGAGGTGCAGACCAGACTCAGGTGAAAGTCCAGGCTGTCGTGGACGCAGGTGGTCGTCACACTGAGCAACTTGTGTAACCGGGAACGTAAACGTGGTACGCAGTTAACGAATGTTACACTGTCAACTGGAAACTAAAACGTATTTCTTTCAATGGTTTATTCCTTATTTCTCTTCTGCATGCTGTAACTTTTTCCATAAAGTTTCATTGTCCTACGACCACTCTCAAGTAAGGAAAGTTTAATTATAAACACCCTGTGTGTTTGCTCTATGACTAAAGGGGAAATGCAAGCTGCAGGATCGCGTGCTACCAGAAGAAAGATATATCCCACCTCTACAAAAATGAGCACTTTGGAGAAAAGAGAAGTTGCTGTATGAATATAAACAACATAGGTGGCAAGCCACTATTAAGCAAAGAACGGAAAGCTGAAAGATTGAAGTAATATGTAGAAAGGCTGTGAAAGGGAAATGAACTTGAAGAGAGTAATACAGAAACGGACGAGGTAGTATATAAAAATGCGTTGGAAGATATTATACTGCGAAAAGAATTTGAGGAACAATTAAAGACCTAAGCGCAATTAAGAACCCTACGGTAGACGAGGTTCCCTCAGAATTAATAAGATCCTTACGGTCGATAGCCGTGACAACTATTTCACCTGTTGTAAAAAGTAGATCAGACAGGGGAGATACTCTCAGATTTCAAGAAGAATGTAATAATTCAAATTTCCAAAAAGGCACGTGCAGAAATGTCTGTTTTTATTAACTCACGGATCCAAAATACTGACACGAAGTATTTACAGAAGTGCAGAAAAACTGGGGAAGCCGACCTCAGGGAAGGTCAGTTTTCGTTCCGGAGAAATATTGGAACATGTTAGGCAATATTGTCTCCACCACTCACCTTAGGATATAGGTTGAAGGAAGACAAACGTACATTTAATGGGTTTGTAGATTTAGTGCAAGCGTTTGACATTGTATTGTTATTGTTGGCTGAAATACACTCTTTGAAATTCTGAGGAGGATGGGATAAAATAAATGGGACGAAAAGTTCCCCTTCTACAGGAACCAGACTGCCATTATCAGCCTAAGGATATAAAAAGGAAGCAGTGAGGGAGGGAGGGCGTAAGAGAGACGGGGTTGTACTCTGTCGCCATTTACATTGAGGAAGCAGTGAAGGAAATCAAGAAGAAATTTGGAAATGAAACTAAAGAAGGGAGAAGAAATAAAAACTTTGAGATTTGCTGATGGTATTGTAATTCTGTGAGAGACACTAAGGACTTGAAAGAGCAGCTGAAAGGAATGAATAGTGTCTTAGAAAGATGAACATCACCTAAAGGAAAACAACGGTAATGGAAAGTAGTCGAATTAAATGAGATGTCGAAAGAATTATATTTTGAAATGGGACACTAAAAGCAGTAGATGAGTTTTGTTATTTGGGCAGGTAAATAACTTATGATGACCGGAGTAGAATGTATAAAAGGCAGGCTGACAATAACCTGAAAAGCACTTTTTAAAAAGGAGAATACGTTAACACCTAATATGGAAGTCCTTGCGAAGGTATTTTATCGCCTTATAGCCTTCTACGGAGTGATACATGGACTATAACCAGTTCAGACAAGAAGATAATGGAAGCTCTTGAAATGTGGTGATACGGAAGAATGGTGAAGAGTAGATGGATATATCGAACAACTAATGAGGAGCTATTGAATCGACTTGGTTAACAAGGAATTTGTCACAACCTGAGTAAAAGGAGTGACGCACCCTGAGACATCATGAAATTCAATTTGGTCTTGGAGGCAAGTGAGAGGGGTAAAAATTATAGTAGTAGACCAGGGGGTGAGAAAGACTTGGGCTGACGAACATAACAAACAGTGTTTGATGGTGAAGGTCACAAGGTGTGCTGCTAACAGCAAGCACTCTGGAAAAAAGAAATGTTGCTCTGGAATATGAAGAAACACTATAGTGCAAGGTCTCTTCTGGTGCACATCCAGAACGAGAGAATGTCAGTAAGTAAATGCAAAACAAAGAAAATTCGTAACTCTAAGAGTGAGCCCAAAAGATTCCTTGTATGTAAACAACAGCATTCATAGCAAAATTCTAAATGTATCTACAAAAAGTAAGTCACGACATTCCTGGACTCCTTGGAGAATGTCTCGGCAAGCAAGTCGCGGGCCCCAATAGTCAGTAGGCTGTTATGACCGCAGAACTGTACTTAAAACTCTCCAATCAACGTGCGCTGCTCCTCCCAGCCGATTTCCATTACATTTATTACCTGAACAAGCTGCAACTTACGTGAAACTGAGGTTACCATCTTACTGTGGCGATTTAGTTAGTTATGCGGGGACCGTATTTTCATGCACTGCGATCTACAGTCAGTTCCACAGAAAATGTACGCTGTTATCTGTTCGAAATAGAAGACACAATTATAAATATATGTTTACATGAAAATACGTATTATTATTATTTGAACAACTATCTACTATTTAAACCAATCGCCGCCATTATCGATTATAGTTTGGCACCTTTTTGACATGCTTTTACGAGATTTTCTGCATATTCTCTCGGCAACGATCTCCATATCGTTCTGGTTTTATATCACAGCTTCTTCTAAGCGTATATTGGCTTTCCTTTAAGCTTCATGTCAATATACTACCAAACATTTTTGAACGGATTTGCATCCGGAGACATTGCAGGCCGATCCATCGTGGATCCCGCTCCCTCCCCCCCTCCCACTCTTGCATTGTTTCAACACTGTACAGAGACGGCTGCGATGTTTCGGATGATTACCCTCTTGAAGCACCCAGTGCAAATAGCCAAAACAGCAACCTACAAAACAAAACATTCAACTCTCATACTGTTTATGTAGGCACCGTGGAAAAGAGCATTGAGTGCAGATTCGAGACCACCACCAGGGACGTGGCAGCGGACGTTACATTTAAGACTACGGCGTGTACTTCCGTGTGGAATCGACTCTAATTTCTTGTATGTATTGTCAACAGCGTTCTAGTGGCTGTGATCTCTTACCTAGTCGCGGATTACTTACTACCGCTGTATTTCAAGGTGGTTCTGTAAGAGGGGGATGGAAACTAGGAGTCCAGCGTCACTTCGACAGGAGATGCAGGCTGTCTTCACCTGCGGGACACGAGAAGTTCTGACGGTTCTTGGAGAGTCTGACCTCCACTGGGCCGTTCCTTGCTTGGTAGCAGAGATTGTGTACTACGAGGGGGGGCCTTCGACCATAAATATAAGAGACTGGCCCTGACGTCATTTTCGTGGCTCCAACATCTCTGGGCTAAAGTCACGTGAATGTTTGCAAAACATGGTTGTTTCGTGTTGCGCTTATGGCTGTACTCAGTGTTTTGTCGGGGAAATGGCATTACATTTCACGTGTAAGTGTTTCTATGACAGTGCAGATGCGTTTATTGAAATCTGCTAACGTGACTTTTATATGTTTTTTACACTTTAAATAGAGTATAACGTAAATGAAAGTGTTTAAAGTGATGCCTGTAAAGTCAGACTCATATTACATTTTGGAAAGTATCCGTGATAATTCGGTTACAGAAGTAAGTATAGCTGTTTCTCGTTCCTACTCACAGGTTTTCTAAGGATGAAAACCGAAGGCAGCTTTGGATACAGGCCCTGAAACGGAAAAACTTTAAGCCATCTGCACATACGCGCCTTTTTGTATATACAAGTGAAATTATAAGAAGGTAAGAGCACCTATAGTCGACACATGAAGAGAATTTTTTTCTACCTTCTAATACTATTAAATAAATGTAGGCTCCAAAATTATTTTCTGAAACTTCAAAGTCTCACCTTTCATCTAAAATATCATTTTCTTAAACTGATAGTTTAAACTTTTGTAAAAATAGTAGGAACTGAACCTTTCAGTGCACCTAAAATTGATACTCTAAAATGAACCTGCTCCTAATTTTGGCACCTATAGTTGAAATAATTCCCATATCCCATTTTCTTTTATAAGTGACTAGAGCACAAAACGCGGCGAATCCAATGTTTAAAGTTTTGACACGAGCCCACTCTTACTGTTTAAAAGAATTCTAACGACATTTTACTTTAATTGATAGTTTATAGTAATTTCGCCCCACTGCCCACCAGAGGGGCGTTCGATGTATTCGTTAGATTTTATAAATGGTACTGTGAACAAATCCAGATCAAATGTAGTTCCGACATAATTTTTCGCAAATAAAAAAGTAATTTTTGTTGGAAGCGTTTGGCAGTCAACTGAGAAATGTGGGTAAAATACGATACAAACATAGGATGGCAGACCGCTGGTTTGAAATCCCGCCACGTTTTGCCAACAGTCACGTGGTTTATGTTGGAGCCACACCAGCCCTATAGCTTCTGCACAGCAAGGCCAGTCTACTAGTATCTATGGTCGAAGGGGGGGGCCCAAAAGAAACCGGACTCAGAGGACGCTGCCACTCGTAGACGTAGTGCAGGGTTCTCACGCTAGATGGTGTTAGTAGAGACCCTCATGAAACAGCTGTGCAGACTGCGTCAGTGTAGAACTGAACGTGCAAGTGTGTTATTGTGTTTCTCTGACTGTTGGCGGGTTACCTCTGCGAAGTCGTTATGGCAACTTTAAAAGAACAAAGAGTGTGTGTGAAATTTTGTTTCCTGCTTTAAAAAAAACTGCAACAGAGACACACCAAATGCTTCAAGAAGCTTTCCAGGAGGACGCTATGAGCCGCACACAGGTCTAGGCGCTTTAAACGTGGTGAGATGTGTGGTGAGATTACAGGGGATGAGAGTTGGTGTTACGGGTATGACCCAGAAACCAAGCAAGCGTCAAGCCAGTGGAGGACTCCCAACTCTCCCAGACCAAAAAAAGCAAGGCAAGTGAGGTCAAATGTGAATACGATGATCATTGTCTTGTCTGATGTTCGTGGAATTGTGCATCGGGAATTCGTACCCCCTGGCCAGACTGTTAACCAGCACTTTTACATGGATGTTTTAAGGCGTCTGCGAGAGGATGTGAGCAGGAAACGCCCAGAACTTTGGCGATCAGATGACTGGTTTCTGCATGGCGACGACGCTCCAGCACACACGGCCCTACGAATGACCCACTATTTGGCATCTCAGAGGGGGTCTGTCTTTCCCCACGTTCCGTATTCGCCGGACCTAGCCCCGTGCGACTTTTTCCTACACTCCTGGAAATGGAAAAAAGAACACATTGACACCGGTGTGTCAGACCCACCATACTTGCTCCGGACACTGCGAGAGGGCTGTACAAGCAATGATCACACGCACGGCACAGCGGACACACCAGGAACCGCGGTGTTGGCCGTCGAATGGCGCTACCTGCGCAGCATTTGTGCACCGCCGCCGTCAGTGTCAGCCAGTTTGCCGTGACATACGGAGCTCCATCGCAGTCTTTAACACTGGTAGCATGCCGCGACAGCGTGGACGTGAACCGTATGTGCAGTTGACGGACTTTGAGCGAGGGCGTATAGTGGGCATGCGGGAGGCCGGGTGGACGTACCGCCGAACTGCTCAACACGTGGGGCGTGAGGTCTCCACAGTACATCGATGTTGTCGCCAGTGGTCGGCGGAAGGTGCACGTGCCCGTCGACCTGGGACCGGACCGCAGCGACGCACGGATGCACGCCAAGACCGTAGGATCCTACGCAGTGCCGTAGGGGACCGCACCGCCACTTCCCAGCAAATTAGGGACACTGTTGCTCCTGGGGTATCGGCGAGGACCATTCGCAACCGTCTCCATGAAGCTGGGCTACGGTCCCGCACACCGTTAGGCCGTCTTCCGCTCACGCCCCAACATCGTGCAGCCCGCCTCCAGTGGTGTCGCGACAGGCGTGAATGGAGGGACGAGTGGAGACGTGTCGTCTTCAGTGATGAGAGTCGCTTCTGCCTTGGTGCCAATGATGGTCGTATGCGTGTTTGGCGCCGTGCAGGTGAGCGCCACAATCAGGACTGCATACGACCGAGGCACACAGGGCCAACACCCGGCTTCATGGTGTGGGGAGCGATCTCCTACACTGGCCGTACACCACTGGTGATCGTCGAGGGGACACTGAATAGTGCACGGTACATCCAAACCGTCATCGAACCCATCGTTCTACCATTCCTAGACCGGCAAGGGAACTTGCTGTTCCAACAGGACACTGCACGTCCGCATGTATCCCGTGCCACCCAACGTGCTCTAGAAGGTGTAAGTCAACTACCCTGGCCAGCAAGATCTCCGGATCTGTCCCCCATTGAGCATGTTTGGGACTGGATGAAGCGTCGTCTCACGCGGTCTGCACGTCCAGCACGAACGCTGGTCCAACTGAGGCGCCAGGTGGAAATGGCATGGCAAGCCGTTCCACAGGACTACATCCAGCATCTCTACGATCGTCTCCATGGGAGAACAGCAGCCTGCATTGCTGCGAAAGGTGGATATACACTGTACTAGTGCCGACATTGTGCATGCTCTGTTGCCTGTGTCTATGTGCCTGTGGTTCTGTCAGTGTGATCATGTGATGTATCTGACCCCAGGAATGTGTCAATAAAGTTTCCCCTTCCTGGGACAATGAATTCACGGTGTTCTTATTTCAATTTCCAGGAGTGTATATTATACTAGAACTGACATGTGATTACATTTTCACGCAATTTGGGTGCATAGATCCTGAGAAATCAGTACCCAGAACAACCACCTCTGGCCGTAATAACGGCCTTGATACGCCTGGGCATTGAGTCAAACAGAACTTGGATGGCGTGTACAGGTACAGTTGCCCACGCAGCTTCAACACGATACCACGGTTCATCAAGAGTAGTGACTGGCGTATTGTGACGAGCCAGTTGCTCGGCCACCATTGACCAGACGTTTTCAGTTGGTTAGAGATCTGGAGAATGTGCTGGCCAGCACAGCAGTCGAACATTTTCTGTATCCAGAAAGGCCCGTACAGGACCTGCAACATGCGGTCGTGCTTTATACTGCTGAAATGTAGGGTTTCGCAGGAACCGAATGAAGGGTAGAGCCACGGGTCGTAACACATCTGAAATGTAACATCCACTGTTCAAAGTGCCGTCAATGCGAACAAGAGGTGACCGAGACGTGTAATCAATGGCACCCCATACCATCACGCCGGGTCATACGCCAGTGTCGCGATGACGAATACACGCTTCCAATGTGCGTTCGCCGCGATGTCGCCAAACACGGATGCGACTATCACGATGCTGTAAACAGAACCTGGATTCATCCGAAAAAATGACGTTTTGCCATTCGTGCACCCAGGTTCGTCGTTGAGTACACCATCGCAGGCGCTCTTGTCTGTGATGCAGCGTCACGGGTAACAGCAGCCAAGGTCTCCGAGCTGATAGTCCATGCTGCTGTAAACGTCGTCGTCGTCGAACTGTTCGTGCAGATGAATATTTATTATCTTGCAAACGTCCCTATCTGTTGACTCAGGGATCCGAGACGTGGCTGCACGATTCGTTACAGCCATGCGGATAAGATGCCTGTCATCTCGACTGCTAGTGATACGAGGCCGCTGGGATCCAGAACGGCTTTCCGTATTACCCTCCTGAACCTACCGGTTCCATATTCTGCTAACAGTCATTGGATCTCGACCTACGCGAGCAGCAATGTCGCGATACGATAAGTCGTAATCGCGATAGGCTACAATCTGATCTTTATCGAAGTCAGAAACGTGATGGTACGCGTTTCTCCTCCTTACACGAGGCATCACAACAACGTTTCACCAGGCAACGCCAATCAACTGCTGTTTGTGTATGAGAAATCGGTTGGAAACTTTCCTCATGTCAGCACGTTGTAGGTGTCGCCACCGGCGCCAACATTGTGTGAATGCTCTGAAAAGCTAATCATTTGCATATCACAACATCTTCTTCCTGTCGGTTAAATTTCACGTCTGTAGCACGTCATCTTCGTGGTGTAGCAATTTTAATAGCCAGTAGTGTAGTTGTGGTGCTCATTTAAACTGTCTGAAGATAGCGTATTAAAAACATCAGCTGCAGTGCAAACTCTCCTGTATTGCGCTAAATCTAAAATGACTCTGGTCTATGCAGTAGCCAGGGTGAGTCTGTACGTGCCCCTTACCAAGGGCTTCAGTTCAAATTTTATGCGCAACTTAATCAGTTGTGGACAAGTCTAGTAACGAAAGGTTCGAATATCATTTTGATCATTATTTTCTTTTTTTCATTCAGTCCGAATACCTAAGTCGTGCAAATATAAAATTGATCAAATACATGATAAGTAACATATATCTAGTTGTCATTTTTCTGAAATACGGACATATTCCTGTTTCAAATTACATATCAGGCAAAAAAACGTTTTTTTGCAAATTTCAATTCTTAACTACCAATCTTTTATAAAAGATTTGTAGTTAACTATGAATCTCTTATAAAAGATTGGTAGTAAACAAGAGATTGGTAATGAAAACTGTTCGAATTTTTAAAAAAGTGCAATGTTTTTCGTTTTTGCGTATGCTATCCTTGACGGGAATGTCCGTGGATCATGTACCTTCGTTTAAAAATTTACCGCTCCAGACTATCGAGGCTATCGAACCCAGGTCACTCACGTGCGAGGCGAGCCTTCTATCACAGATACAAGGGGTGCATTGAACGTACGACCTTGTTTCGGGATATTAAAGACGCAGGGAAAAGATCAAAGTCTGTTGTCTCGAGAACTTCTGAGAGTTGCATCAAATTGCTGTGGTGATTGATATTAGTTCTGAACTGTACATACCATAAATCTAAAAGAATTACAAAAATCCAATTGTGTGGTCTTCTCATAAGAGCAGCAGCGCTTACACGCAATGTCCGCAGCTTGTAATGCGCACATTCCAGTCTCTGTCTTCCGCTGCAGTTCCCACGTCCTTTCTTGTACCATGCAAGTAATTCCTTGGCGCCTTAACACATATCCTATCATTATGTCCATTCTCCTTGTGTATATTTTGCACATAGTCGTCTCCTCGAAGATTCTGCAGAGAATCTCTCCATTTCTTCTCACTGCACTCAGTTTTCAGCAGCCTTCTATAGCAGCAAATCTCAAACTGTTCAAGCGTCTTCTTCTCTGGTTTACCCACAGTCCATGATTCCATTCCATACAGTGTTGTGCTCCACTCGTAGATACTCAGTTACATCTTTCTCAAATTAACATCGGTGTGCCAAGGTAGCAGAATTCGTTGACTTGGTGTGCTTCGTGGTCATTATTTCAATGTTATATACATCGCTAATCTCATTTCTGCTACTCCTTACTTTCATTTTCTTTGGTTTACTCTCGGACAGTAGCCTATGCTCATTAGAGATGGCGAGAGGCAACAGTTATTGCTACGACTTTTTAGACTTAAATATGTCCTATACTTGAAAAGAAACACATTTTTGAAGCAGTGATGTTCAGACGAGTTCATTGGACAGTCGTGTAATTGTTCTCCGTTTTCACAGAGAAGAGTAACATCAGCCAATCTAAACATTGCTATCGTTTCACTTGATGAAGCTTCGTTTTGTTTCCATCATTGCAAGACTACAAATCTGGAAAAAGTTTGAAGGGTTTTGACGGGGTGAACTTTTCGATAAAGCGTGTCTGAAGATCCTCGACCGTCTTTCGAAGGATACCCGAACGCCTCCAGCCAACTTCGCATTGCTCCAGAATGAATGTCCTGTTCTAGGGCAGCTGCGCTACCGACGGAGCACTGCATAGCGACACACCACAGGGTCGCCTTCCATACGTACTACTGCTCACGCTGGCGCTTGCGAGCTACACTCTGGGATGCGACGCCCGGTCGCTCGGATATTTGACGGGACCTTTGCCTGTCAGCGCCGCCGTGCCTCATCTGGCAGCTACTAATACATTATGCAGCTCCATTTCTCAGCGCGCCTTTTCTTCCGCTGGCTGTCCTCGGGCCGGAGCCAGAGCGGCAAAATCCAGTACCGCAACTCTTACCTTAAATACCAACTGGTCATAATCAGACTGTAGTCAATCGCAGAGGTCCAGTGAGGACTGTAATTATCGTCTGGCAGCGGAACTCGCTAGTATGCTAATGCGTTAATACGGAATCGATTTACGCTGGAAAAAATTAGTTCCAATTTTGACCATCAGGTGCAAATCTGGCGCTATAAACGCAAGAAAGACTTTTAGAAATGTTTCCTTATGTAAACGGGACCTGGGCAGAAAAAATCAGACAACTGAGAAAGGCATATTGCTGATGTAATTATTAACCGCCGCCTACACAGTTCGTTCAAAAGGAGCACCTGGTGGCCAAAATTGGAACTAATTTTTTTCCAGCTTACGTCGATTCCGCATTAACGCATTAGCATATCCGCGAAGCTTCGCTGCCGTACGATAATTTCAGGCCCCACTGGACCTCCGTTAGTGGCTGCACTTTAATTATAACCACGCGGTACTTCGATGCCTACAGCGACCACATCACTATGCTTGCCTTATGTCGGTTGCTGTAGCGTTTGTTCTGACGCGGAATCATCCGTCTGTCTCTGTAGCACGTCAGCTGAGCGTCGCCTGCGTGCTACTAGAGTCCTGTTTGCCTACAGCACAGCCCTGTACGAGTCCTTAAATGAAACTTTCCTGTTACGCTGAGGGCGATTTCTTCCGATACAAAATAAATTCTGTAGTGTAGAAGTGCGGATCCCGGAAGAATGGTTAGAGGGTCCTCGCTCCTTCACCAACCAAGTTGACGCCCTTTTTTTTCTAAAAATAAAAAATAAAAAAAAAGAGGAGGCTGTAAAACACTTTCAGCATCAATTGACAGCTGCCTCACGTCATTCGTTTAGATCAGGATACAAACTCTTCAACATAGTGAAGTTTTACAATTCAAAAAACACACATTTATCATGGCTTAAATACCACCGAAATTTATACCGTACTGCTTCGAAGAGGAGACTGTGGCCAAAAAAAGGAAATCCTTTTGCTTTTTCGTTTGATTTAAATCTACGGAATGTGCTGAACATCTTGTCAGTAACGAGGCTATAGGGCATTTTATCGACCTTTTAGTGAACTCCTGTATTGTCACTGTTCCTCATCGCTAATTACATTGACCCAGTTGGCCGGACAGAATTCCAAAACAGTGCACTGTAGAAGTTTGTGGTTTCTGTTTCGTAGCGAACTGCTCGCTCCACCCAGCGTTTTATTCTAGAATTTTTGTGTTTCATTAACGCTGCCCGTCTCAGAGAACTTCCTCTTTAGCGCTTTTGGATAGCGAGCAGACGTTCACGGTGGCAGATTAAAGACGAATCTTTAAGAAGCGTGCAAACTAAAGCAAAAGGTTTTGTCGCAGATAGATAGTTGATGTTAAAAAAACTCGTATCCGAGTCAAACACAAGAAAAAATGTGAACGGTAATTGTGATAACACTAACGCAGGGAGGCGTGTTACCTCGTTTGTGCTCTACTAAGACAGTAAGGCGACGTAGGCAGCTGTTTGGCACCTCGTGCACTACCGTTTCAAAATTTTCTCAAAAATATAACTATACAGATACGATCGGTACTTTCAGATAGAGACGGAAATGAGTCATATCCACGTTGAACACACAATCAAATTGTCACTTGGTAGATAAACTGATGTAAAACTACAAACCCAATGGTGCGAGGTTCAGTTCTTGCTCCTACGCTATTTTCTCGCTTATCACTTCTTCTGGCCTGACAATGATTTGTTTATCTGAAACCTGTCCAAGTCGCACTGTGGTTCGAAGTCCCCTTCAAGATGCAGGCCCGCTTGTAACTGCCTGGGCCAGTCAGCCCAAATGTAGACAGAAGGCACGGGATACCGACTCTGCGCCTAGTAAATCATTAATGTTCGAACCAACTTTGGGTTTGAGGAAAGCTTTTCTTTCACAGTTTGGATGGGAGTGGCTCTTGCTGAAAATCCTTTTCATGCTTATAGCGGTTTCTAATTTTTAGATTTAATGGATCTCGTTAATGATAAGAAACCAGGGGATTCCTGGAAAATTAAAGTTTCGATCTACGTCGTGACTGTCCAGTTCCGAAGGATGAATACAGGGAGCGAAAGTACAAGGCGTTGCTTGCAGTCTGAATTTTAAACTTGCACAAAGTTTCCTGTCAATCGTTGGGAGCTGTCTACGAAGTATACTTGTCAGAGCTATAGCAAACCAATATAAAATAGAAATTAGTGATCTTTCAGAATATCTGTGAAAGAATGAGGCATTTAGGTGTATTTTACACCTCTTTGAAGGCGTTATTGTCGGCGGCGTTCCTTTATCAAACCCAGTTCCTTGTTGGTTGCAATGGGAGAAATAGATTCCTACATCAACATTAAACCCAGCGTCGCCAGGGATCAAATTCGGAACATTAAAGTTAACAGCAAGCCAGTCTGCCCACTCAAACAAGAAAGAAAGACAGAACGCTAGGGAATTATGATATGGTCTGCAAATGGAGGGGCCGCGCGGGATTAGCCGAGCGGTCTGGGGCGCTGCAGTCATGGACTGTGCGGCTGGTCCCGGCGGAGGTTCGAGTCCTCCCTAGGGCATGGGTGTGTGTGTTTGTCCTTAGGATAATTTAGGTTGAGTAGTGTGTAAGCTTAGGGGCTGATGACCTTAGCAGCTAAGTCCTATAAGATTTGACACACATTTGAACATTTTTTTTTTTGCAAATGGAGGATAGGCTTGTGTTGATCCCATCTCTGAGGCCCCGACTTCTCTTATAGTCGTAATCAGCAGCAGTGGACTGACGCACTGGTATGCGCACGGAAGTGGTCCCGCCCACGCGGTACACGTGTGTGTCGGTCCGCTTTCTACGTCGCGTCGCGTTGAGACCACCCGGTGCAACCAACCGGTGTGACCGCTCCGATGTCCATCAGGGTCGCCCTGCGCCCGGATGACTTACGTCACGACAGCTCATCGCCAAGACAGAGAGGATCCACCCACGAGTTCTGGGAACCAGCCGCTTGTACACGACACAGGGGCTTAACCCGTCTACAGTTACGTAAGATTCCGAAATGGATTTCAGCCACGACTCACTAGGGATGGTAGCAAGATAGACTACTGCAGCACTTGGTTCTTTTCAGCCAAGTGAATGACTTCTTTGTGTCTCGACCTCGAAACGTACACCGGTGCGCTTGGGATGGTCCATTACAGATCTCAGTTATTTACAGCACATATCCCAATGAGTTGTGAAAGTAGCGAAGATGGACAAGTGTACATAGCTCTTCAGTTACGCACTTTAGAGCCTTGTTTAATGGCCATCACTACTGTACCATTTTCACAAGTATTGCATTAGAAGAGATTTATTTCAAAGTCCTGAAGATGAAGTGCTCATAGGTGGTAAGGTTTGCATCTTAGAGCCCATCTTTACTAGAATTTTTGCTTCGAATGACCGTTCCTGTCACATCCTTGAATGGTGTCCATTCCTGCCAGGGTACCCTATATACACCAGAAAATATTAGTGCTCCTGGAAGAACAACGTAGATTTTGATCCCATGACGACATATGCCACCTGCAGGGTAGTATGGTACTGACAATGGTTCCTGCGTCGTCCGCCAACAGACAGCGTAGTGGCACAGCTAACAGAGCTCCCTCTGTGTTTATCCTTTAACAGGGAATGCTCACATCCAGAAGGCTCAGTGTGGCGGAAACGTGTGAAGCAAGCAGGCAACCGTGTTATGGAGACGCACTCGTCCTTCCTGCATCCAACTGAGAGAGTTCGAAAGTGTCAAATTGTGGCCTTCCGAGTCGCGGGATGGTCCTTTCAGAGAATTGTCAGGCAAGTTCGACATGCTGCGTCAGTTATGCGAAGATGCTGGTATCAGCGCTCACGTTGAACATTCTCACACCCGTAGACGAGGCTGCGGACGTCCACGCAGCACAGACGCCCTCCAGGATCGCCGTATTGTGATGGCACCAGTGGTACATAGAGCAGCTGGCACAGCACAGCTGTGAGACCAAATGTCTCAACAAGAACTGCTGCGAACCGGTTCTTAGTGGTGGGACTACGGGCACGCACACCTCTAGTCCATCTTCCACTCGCGCCACACCACCGACGTTAACGGCTGTTGCCATCAGAGGATCAGTTGGAAGATGGAGTGGCGCGCTGTGGTCTTCAGCGATGAAAGCAGATTCTGCACGCGTGTGATGGTCGTTCGCGCGTACGACGTAGACCTGATGAGTGCTGTCTCGTAGAGTGCATTCGTCCGAGACACACCGGCCCCACTCCAGGTCTTACGGTCCGGGATGCGATAAGCTACAACTCTCGTTAACCTTCGGTGTTTATGGAGGGGACGCTAACCAGTGCTCTATACGCGCAGCATGTTGTTAGACCCGTTTCCTTGACGTTCTTGCGACAGGAAGGCGATGTGTTGTTTCAACAGGATAATGCTCGCCCACACACCGCCCATGAAACTCAACGGGCTCTCCGAGACGTGCAGCAACTTTCCGGGCCAGAACGACCTCCGGAATTGTCTCCGATCGAGCACAACTTGGAGACGATAGGACGCGACTCCTCAGCCAACAAGTGTAACAGAACTCCGTGAACAGGTCGAGCAGGCGTTGAACAACGCGTCGTAGGACGGTATTCGCCATGTGTGTGATTGACAGGATGTCACAGTCAGCGCCAGCATTGTCGCTTGTGGAGGCTACACCACGTTCTACTTACAGGTGTTTCTGCATGGGTCGATAGCTGGTACCTCCGAACCGCTAGTGCAATTGATCTGCAAATGTAATCATTTCAAGTACTGCATATGCACGTTTGCAGAAATAAATTTTTAGTGAATTGGAAACCTCTAAATGGACGTACTACTTTTTTTCCTGCAGTATGTATTCAGATAAACTGCTAGTTGAGCAAAAATGTTATGCACTACGCGTATCTGTTGTACAGACGAAGTATTATAAAATGCCAGGATCATTCTATGATTGTCATTTTATGATACCTGGTGATCTGTGCAATTTTTTTTCTTTTTTGTTCAACTAGCTGCTCATCTTGGTGAATGGATTCCTTTAAAGACAAAAAAATGACTGTTTTAGAATGTACTTGAGGTGAACGCAGTCGATGCGGGCACAAAGCTCTAGTGGCAAGACAAGTGCAGTGCAGATGAAACAAACAGAACGTAACACGAGGAGTAAGTCCACCATGAGAATACTGTACCACAAACTTCCTGTACTTACATAAAACCTGTTTATATTTTCAGAACGTGGTTCTCCACAGCTCGTAAATATTTGAAGATCATCATAATTACGGTAATGGAGACGTTCTTCAAATAAAGTCTTTTTTTCTGGTAACACAGCCATTTAGTCAGTTCCACAAGAAAGTGTTCGCCGATATCTGTATGAAATAAGACACTGTTATAGACATATGTTTATATGAAAATACATGTTATTACTAATTGCACAATTATCTTATAATTACTCAAATCGCCGCCATTATCGATTATACCTTGCCAACTTTTTGGCATGCGTTTCACAAGATTTTCTGCATGTTCTCTCGGTAACGATCTCCATATCGTCCTGATGTTGTATGACAGCTGCTTCAGAAGTGTATATTGTCTTTCCATCTTAATATACGACCAAAAATTTGATCGGACTTGCATCCGGAGACATTGCAGGCCAATCCATCGTGGACACCCCATTGTCTTGTTTCCACGCTGTACAGAGTCCGCAGCTCGTGGTCTACTGGCTAGCGTTGCTGCCTCTGGATCTCAGGGTCCAGGGTTAGATTCCCGGCCGGGTTGTGGATTTTTCTCTGCCCGGGGAGTGGTTGTTTGTGTTGTCCTCATCATTTAATCATCGTCGCCATTATTCGTGACAGTGACTAGACTGGGCCGTGTAAAAATTGGGACTTTTTACTGGCGCTGATGACCGCGCAGTTGAGCGCCCCACAAACCAAACATCACCACCACGCTATACAGAGACGGCTGCGATGTTTCGGTTCATTATCCCAGTTTGCTTCTTAATGGACCTCAGAAGGCATTTTTGATGAATATTGCACATTTTTTCGGCGTTTAAATTGGCTGTAAATAAGTGCAAATAGCCAAAACTACAACCTAAGAAACGAAACATTCAACTCTCACACTGTTTACCTATACACTGTGGAAAAGCACACTGAGTACAGATTCGAGAGCACTACCAGAGGTGTCGCTGCGAACGTTACATTTATTATGGTTTTCTCTTCCTTGTAGTACCGAATGTATTTCAAATATGATCCTCAAGGCATTCTTGTACAAGAAAAATAAGAAGAAAACACATGCCGATTACATCAGTACTTGAAAACAAAAAGATCAGGGGAAACAGCTGGCGATAACTGTTGGGTTTCGTGAGGACGACAAACAGGAACAAAACCGCCGCTCTGAGACTGTCGTGCAGGACTCAGAATGTTGCACACTTAGGAGAAGGTATAGAGTATAACCTCCCTCTGCATAAAATAAAGGCTACGGCTTGTGATTTCCGAATTAAGAGGTGCCCTGATGAGGAAATAATTAAAACAAATCGTTTCATTTGCTGCAGAGGCAGCAACTGCAAACTTTCTGTGTCAACCAGTGGCAAAAGTGTCACATCTGTTACGGGCTTCCCGGACGTGTATTTACGGGAGCTCCAAACGAGCAGTTCCCGGTACGATTTCCAGACTCTCTCTGAAGAGCAGCTCTGAACGCAGCAGCTGTCTGTGTGGCGCACGCCTCAAAGTAGCCGTAGTGCAGGTTTCAAAAGGAGCCACAAATAGCCTTGCCACAAGTTCTGCCGAGGAGGGTACGTAGCGAACAACACTTCTATGCTACACACCATTCTACACATGTGTACATAAGAGTTTCGTGGGAATCACCTGGTATCAAAGTTAAAAATCAGATCATATTAACAGTACGAATGTAGTAGCGTTTTCATTTTCACAAAAAAGAAAGACATTGATCTTTCAGTAACGAACTGAAAGAATTATTCTCACCAAACAGCTGACACTACTGTGGCCCTGGAGCTTTTGTCGCTCGACATTGAAACGTTTTTGCTGAGAGGTACAAACTGCGAATCAAGCATACTGGGTGTTAAATAAGCTATGAACGAAGGAGACGCTCTTCTCATTGAAGGAAGCCCAAAGGCGCACAGATACTAACCGTACGACAGACCAACTAGTAGTGGTGGTAACGGACAGGATTTTCCGAAGCCGGACGTTTCCCGCCACTTCACTCGGAAATTCCAACTTGCTACGGTAATACTAGTGCGGGAGGTCCAAGTAGCCGAACTGAGCGGACTACGTTCTGTTTTCGTTAGACGTTTCTAATTCGTTTGCACAAAAAATATTGTATTTGTATCTGCTTATAAGGCGTTACAAATACAGAGAGGAAGAAAATTGCTTAAAATCTATTGTTACCTTTTGTATACATGGCAGTGAAATGTCCAAATTCATAATGGTGAATTATGTGTACAACTGGCTTCATGTTTCGTAAGGTATAAGTAGGGATATAGGATGAAACTGTTCGGATTTGAACTTCGCAACTGAATTTAAAGTCTGAGGAATATTGTTAATTTCATCTTGCAGTGATGCATAAATAATAATAATAATACTTTTTTCTTCTCCACTTTTCAAAATTGTTGCTGGCTATCTGATCTTCATTTTGACGTAAGGCAAAGCAAAGCTTTCGGTTTGAACACTCCATTGTTTCACAAAACAGGATCCTGTTGTCCCTGTTATGCTGTAGCCTTCTTCCGACCTCAGATCTGATGTGTGCCGGAAATTAAAGTAAATGTCGTGTGACATTGTCGGCTGGGAAATTCCACGAGACTGTTTCAGTCCGCAGCCGGAGAGGGCGGTTTTCCTAAGTGCTCATTCGCTTCTTTCCTTGCGGATGTGTAAAAGCTGTGAGGTAGGTGTGTTGGTGGTGTGTAGGTGAGTGTAACGGATGCATGTATGGTGCAGTTTGATTTTCGTGGTGGTGGTGGCGGTGGTGGTGATAAAAGGGTGGAAACTCTGTGCTGGCAAATAGCCCACTCACTTCGAATAGCACCAAGCGAGCCGCCAAGCTTAATGTCCACCCATAGAACATGCCAGCACTTCATGACACACTGCGGAAAGGTTTGGAATTTAATCCAGGACATGAATGCGAAGATTGGTGATCAGCGACTTCCCGCCACCACTTCTTCATCCCTTGCTGGTGGCGACACCTCCTCAGGTCTTAAATCGCATTTGGCTCACAGGTGCTTTTCCGTCACAGTGATGAGTCAGTATAGTTATCCCTGTCCTTATGCCTGGGTGGAACCCAACGTTTCTCGACAGCTACTTCCCGATTAGCCAGACGAATGTACTTTGTAAACTGCTCGAGAGTACTGTTAGTATTCGAATCTCGGGGGCTTTTGTCCCCGTATCATTGTGGCTTCCGGCCAGGACGATCTGCAACTGACCATTTACTTCCGACACGCTTTACTCACTGCCAGCATCTTGTCGTGGTCTTTTTTGACCTACGTAAGGAATACGACTTGGCTTGGCCCCATCACGTTTAGCTACTATTTGGCACTTCACTCAGCGCCACTCGGATTCAGGAAAACTGTATCCCAGAGGGTTCTGTGTGCTAAGTGTCACACAATTTCTCATCGCCATCAATGGGCTTGTGACTTATGCTGGACCTCTGGTTACCCCGGCGTTGTACGTCGACGACTTTTGCGTCTGGTGCAGCTCCCACTCGGAAGCTTGGGCTGAGCGCCGGCTCCAAGGCGCCATCCGACAAGCTTCTGCGTGGGCCACCTCCATGGCTTCCAGTTTTCCCCCTCCAAAATGCACGGTATGCGTTTTTGTCGTCGACCCACAGTACACTCCGATACAGAACTTTATTTAGGGGACCATCTCCACGATGTTGTAACGTAGTCCCGTTTCTTGGGCCTAATTTTTGATAACAAGGTGACATGGCTCCCCCCCCCCCCCCCCTCCCCATTCACCACCTAAAGGCTACATGTATGTGGAAGCTTAATGCTCTCTGCCTCCTGGCCCACACACCTAGCGGGTCCAGACTGTACCACTCTTCTCAGACTAGATTATGGTAGTCAGGTTTATGGCTCAGCAGCTCCTTCCACTTTGAAACTTCCTGTTCACCATTGTGGGGTGCGTCTGGCTATTGGTGCCTTTCGCACTAGTCCGTTGACACTCTCGTCGCAGAAGCGGGGAGTCCCCGCTGGCATCTTGTATGTGCCATCCTTTCAGAGTTCCAGGGTGCTTTTACACTGATGGTTCTTGACAATCGATAAGGTGGGCTACGCTTTCATGTCTCCTACTGGCTCAGAACTGGAGTTATTGCCGGGATCATGTAGTGTGATCACAGCAGAGTTTCTAGCCATTCACAGAGGCCTCCCTCCTTTTTGTTTCTCAGGTCCCTCTCCACAATGTTTTGTTCAGACTCAATAAGCAGCCTGCAGACTATCGACCGATGCTACTCTCGTCACCCTTTGGTCACTGCTATCCATGACCTCTCTGCCCTTGGTCGTGTCACCTGCTTTTCTCTGGGTTCCAAGTCATGTGGGCATCCCAGAGAATAAACTGGCTGACCGTTTGGCTAGCAAAGCACATACTTACCCCCCATTTCCTTTCATTATTCCAGCTGCGGATATACTGATCTACTTCAGATCTCTCTTTGCACAAAAATGGAATGACATCTGGTACGGTACTGCTCACAGTAATAAATTCCGCACAGTGAAGGAGTCTACTGCAGTTTGGCGCTCTTCGTTCCGCTACTCTCGGAAGGAGTCCACTGTTTTATGCCGTCTACGCATTGGTCATACCAGGCGGACCCATTGTTTCTTCCTACGTAACGACCCACACCCACAATGTGGTTGTGGAGCCAGACTGATGGTATCCCACATGTTGGTGGAATGTCCCCTTCTTTTGGCCCTTCGTGCTAAGTATAGTCTTCTCGATTCCTTAAATATAATATTAGCAGACGTTTCACAGATTGTTGAACTGGTCGTCAGTTTCCTCCGTGAAAGTGGTTTTTATTTCCAGATATAAGGTTCTACTTTAGTCTTGAAGTGGGGGCAGGTTGTTTGTGGTTGGGACCTCTTTCCCAGTCTTCTCGGTCTGGGACCCCATGACCACTCTGCATGGGAGGATCGCCTGTTTTTTCGAGTTTTTAGATTTGGTCTCACTGTGTGTGTTTTAACTTCATTACTTTATAATTTGACTCCCCTGACTGGATCTGTCCACTTCTAGCGGACGCTCCTTCTAACTTCGAAATCGCGGGACTGATGACCTCGCCGTCTGGTCCCGTAACCGATCTCAATTATGTAATTATCCCTTGCTGGTAAAATATTGGCAGTGAAAATTTCGTCCATCGCCAGCATTCGAGTCGGCGTACTCCCTGCTGGAGCGCTAGCGCACAGGCGTGCGTTAGACATCTCATCGACATAGGTGGGTGTTGACCCCACCCATCTGACGCGGACTCCGTACTACGGTGCATCTAAGAATTTTTTACATTAACAAATCATTGCCAGAGGCGAAGGAGGCGATATCGAGTTGGGATCGAATCCTCGATTTTTGGATTTTATGCATGACACTCAATTACTTTTTTTTACCAAATTTTATTTGATAGACTAAACATCTCACACAATTACGTCGTGATACAAATTCAGTCCATAAATAACTGACACATTCACACTTGAGCCTTCAGCGCTGCAAGTATGAGGGTACGCTTTCGTGTTGTTTTTTTCCTTGGGATGATAGGTAAGGAAAAAACGGCTCGTTAGCAGCATTTATATCTTTGTTTCTATCGCCTCCTTCCGGCTGGGTGTGCTTTTCTCCCGTTTGTGATACATTTGTTTTAAAATTTCACAACTTACTACTGAAGAATTGTTGTCAAGTGTCTTGCGAATTTCCATCGTATTTCTGACGTTTCCGTATTTTATTGCGTTGCACAGGAATGAAATACGAATAATCACGCAAGTTTGTCTTATCTAATGTTTTGCTATTTCTGTTATCATCCGGTTTCACTTTCCTTCAACAAATGCGTACACTCAGATGTTCATAAGACTAGTTATTATTACCGTTAATTAGGAGAAGGCAGCACACACAATAACAGAAAGCATATTTTGATTACGTGATTGCAGCATTCTTGTTACAACTATTATACTGTCGCAGCAGAAGCTGAGTAGTAGCGTCGTGCAGTGGTTATAATACTGAACTGTTGACTGGAGGGTCGTGAGTTCAAAACTCACCGGGACTGTACGATTTTAATTTCTATATTCTGTTCGAGTACATTCTAGAAGTGTCCACAAATGTCAGGAATCATTGTACTGGAATGTTCTGTAGCTGTATATTATACTGCAAGTGTTCTGACCAGAGGCAGTTCGCTCCGCGCTCTTGATTGTGCAAGTGCTGAATAAACGTTGGTTAAGCGAAGTTACTGTTCCTCATTCATCTAATCACACCTTCTTCTACGTGACAATATCAAGGTCCAAGTTACAGCATAAATTCACGCAAAAATTGATATGTGAGTTACATATTCTTACCATTAAAGAATGCCGATTTCATGATCTATTATTCTTTGAGTTTTCACACATATTTCGGATAAATGTTGAACTAATAAACCTTACATATTTTTCATACAAAATCAACAAACATAACAGAGACTCTCCTAATAAAGTAAGACGTCTCGGGGAACTCTAAAATGAGTTGTAAAATTTACTAACAAAGTTATTTGGCAATAATTTATTTGAATTAGATGATTTTGTTTCCCTTATATTCACGTTTAATAATTTTTGTTTTTACTGCCATAACTTGACTAATCATATACTTATGGCGCCACCTACTCTATAATGGTTTATGGTTTAAATGGCTCTATGCACTATAGGACTTAACGTCTGAGGTCATCAGTCCCCTAGACTTAGAACTACTTAAACCTAACAAACCTAAGGACATCACACACATCCATGCCCGAGGCAGGATTCAAACCTGCGACCGTAGCAGCAGCGCGATTCCAGACTGAAGCGCCTAGAACCGCTCGGCCACAGCAGCCGGCTTTCATGGTTTGTATTCGAAAAAAATACTAATTACAAAATTTCTAATTTAATAATTTGAGTGGCCGAGCGGTTAAAGGCGCTACAGTCTGGAACCGCACGACCGCTACGGTCGCAGGTTCGAATCCTGTCTCGGGCATGGATGTGTGTGATGTCCTTAGGTTAGATAGGTTTAAGTAGTTCTAAGTTCTAGGGGACTTATGACCACAGCAGTTGAGTCCCATAGTGCTCAGAGCCATTTGAACCATTTTAATAATTTGACGTGGAAAAACAGATTGAAATATTCTCCACTAATAATGAATGATGAATATAAAATTATTCCTGTCCAGCTTCGTGATATAAAGTCGTATTAATTTACGTAAGAATTATACACTATCTGAGAAAAGCTATTTGGTTACCGCTAGGTAATGCGCAGCTGACTACATAGTTGTCAAAGGGGGCCAGGCCCGCCAGTATGAAAGGAGGCGGGGAGTAGTGTGTTGCAAGTAGAGTGTGCTAGCAGCAGAGCGCGTCGTTCAGAAGAGCTCAGCGAGTTAGATCGTGAGCTGGTCATTGGGCGTCACTTGACTAATAAATAAATCAGGAACTTTCCATCCCTTTTATAACTGCCAAAGTAGACTGTCGGTGGGTGAAATGGTAACACGAAGCAATAACCACAACCACAGCCAAACCAAGGACGTCGAGTTTTTCGCGGGGTGACTGAAGAACCCGCACGAAATGAGTGGAAGGAATCGCGAGAGCAGTCCAACTGCTAAACTAGCGGTCTAACTGACAGAAAAAATCACTACACCAAAAAATAATTAATGCAGAGTAATCAAATTTCGAGAATATATTTCTTTAGGTAACATATTTAATTGATTAACAGTCCAAAATCACAGGTCAATGTTAGCTCGAGACAAGCCATTGCAAATATGAAATGGTGCTACAATAATAACCGGTGTGACCACCAGAATGTTGGATACAAGCACGCAAACGTGAATGCACTGTGTTGTACAGTTGCCGGATGTCAGCTTGTGGGACGACTGTTGGACTTGGTCGGCCAGTACAGGGACGGTTAATGCTGGTTGTGGATGACGCTGGAGTTGCCGTCCGATGATGTCCCACACGTGCTCGATCGGTGGCAGATCTGGTGATCCAGCAGGCCGAGGCAATTTGTCGGCACTCAGTACAGCATGTTGGGGTAAAACAGGGGTACGTGGGTGAGCGTTGTCCTGTTGGAAAATGCACCACGGAATGCAGTTCATGAATGACAGCACAACAGGTCGAATCGTCAGACTGACGTACAAATTTGCAGTCAGAGTGCTTGGGGTAACTACGAGATTGCTCCTGCTATCAAGCGATATCGCACCGCAGACCGTAACTCCAGGTGTAGGTCCAGTGTGTCTACCACGCAGACGGGTTGACCGCAGGCCCTTAGCTGGGCTCGTCATAACAGGCACACAGCAATAGCACAAAGCTATCACTGGCACCGAGGCGCAACCACATTTCATTAGGAAATAACAGATCTCCTTCCCGGCCTCCAGTGAGCCCTGGCTTGACGCTACTCAGGTCGAAAACAGTGGTGATTTGGGGTCAGTGGAATGCACACTGCAGGGCTGTCTCGAAGTAACCGATCTGTAACAGTCCGTCGCGTCACTGCAGCCAACTGTTGTGCAGCGCGAGGTAGCCGTGCGGTCTGAGGCGTCGTGTCACGATTCGCGCGGCTCCCCCTGTCGGAGGTTCGAGAGCTCCCTCGGGCATGGGTGTGGGTGCGTTGTGCTTAGCGTAAGTCAGTTTAAATTAGTAAGTAGTGCGTAAGCCTAGGGACCGATGACCTCAGCAGTTTGGTCCCGTAGTCCTTACCACAAATTTCCAAATTTTTTTCCAATTGCTGCTTGAACTGCTACTGCTGATTTAGTGCGATGCATCAGAGCCATACACCAAAGACGATGGTCTTCCCTCCCGGTAGTGTTACGTGGGCGACCGGAGCCCAGTCTTCTTGCGACCGTACCTTCCCGTGGCCACCGATGTCAGCGATCATGCAGTGGTTACATTCCTACCAATGCATTCTGGAGTATCGCAAAAGGAATATGCAGTTTCTTGTAGTCCTATTACAGATCTCTTTCAAATTCAGAGAAGTGCTGATAATGGCGTGTTTGTCGCCTTAAAGGCATTCTTGACTAACAACAACGCATCACGTCTAATCTGAAGGTGAGTAAGGCTGACGACCATTACAGCGTGTGTTTAAAGTGAAACGTCTCTGTGAAGTCGTTTCATAAGACGCTTGTCGAATTCCGTACACCTTATTCACTTTACCAACTGATTTTAGCTCAATTCATGAACTCTTGCAGAAAGACTGAGCACTCAAATAAGGCCTATTGAATATTATATGTGTGTTTTATTGTGTGGTTTCGGTTTTGTTTTGTGGGAAACGCTGAGTTGGTCATCGTCTGCTGGGAGCAGACGATGTTGCTTGTCGTTCGAAGGAGAGCTCAGGACGACCAACTTAGGTTTCCAATACCTGAACAGAGAGGTTTACCCATCTTAGTCGAGGGCTGTGTCGAAGGCTGTTTTTGTGTGTGAGGTTGGTGACGGAGGGCTACCCCTGTGGTAGCTTCCGCTGCACGGGGAGCTAGGTAATCTCGAAAGAGAAAGCGGCACTCTTCGGTGAACGCTTGGTGAGTACGGATCGTAGCTCTTAAGGGGGGTTTCAGGTGATAGGAAGCAGGTTGAGTTAGGACTTCGTTATGTTTAACTGTTAAAATACTTAAGAACTTCAACTTAACTGAAGCGAGTTATTTTTCCGAATGTGCCATAATTACATTGCTTTAAATAGGCGATTTTGGGTGTTTGAGTTAAAAGTGTGGAAGTTACTTTGTTCATTTTGAACAATGATGAAGTAGAATTTCAAACGGTAAATCTGATTAGGAAAACCTAGTCAGGATCGCTTCAACCGTACGTCAGTGTAATACTGTGTCGAAGCGAGTATGATTTTTAATCTTATACTTTGTGGAAGTTGCTTTTGTCTTTGTGTGTCGATTTTGTGCCTCGTGTTTGGTAATCAATGATCCTTCTGGTCCACCACGGCACCGCAATAGGGTTTATTTCAACAGTTTTCTGTTTAATGATCTATAATTTCTGCAAGAATATCTGTTCTTTCGTGCGCTTTCTACAAAGCAGCACAACAGTTCGATTCGGAATGCACCACGTGCTCTAGTTCGGCCGTTTGCAAGCAGCAGACGCAGTTAATATGTTGAATAATTATCGCACAACCCCGTGCATTGGTTAAACTTCTGTCCAGAACAGTGCATGAGTAGAATCGTAATGCGAATCTCAATATCTTTATGGTATGAATGCAAAGACATTTCCTGGGGCAGATGTGGATTCTGACCACAATCTATTGTTTATGGACTGCAGATTGAAACTGAAGAAACTGCAAAAAGGTGGGAATTTAAGGAGATGGGACATGGATAAACTGAAAGAACCAGAGGTTGTAGAGTGTTTCAGGGAGAGCATTAGGGAACAATTGACAGGAATGGGGGAAAGAAATACAGTAGAAGAAGAATGGGTAGCTCTGAGGGATGAAGTAGTGAAGGCAGCAGAGGATCAAGTAGGTAAAAAGACGAGGGCTAATAGAAATCCTTGGGTAACAGAAGAAATATTGAATTTAATTGATGAAAGGAGAAAATATAAAAATGCAGTAAATGAAGCAGGCAAAAAGGAATACAAACGTCTCAAAAATGATATCGACAGGAAGTGCAAAATGGCTAAGCAGGGATGGCTAGAGGACAAATGTAAGGATGTAGAGGCTTGTCTCACTAGGGGTAAGATAGATACTGCCTACAGGAAAATTAAAGAGACCTTTGGAGATAAGAGAACCACTTGTATGAACATCAAGAGCTCAGATGGAAACCCAGTTCTAAGCAAAGAAGGGAAAGCAGAAAGGTGGAAGGAGTATATAGAGGGTTTATACAAGGGCGATGTACTTGAGGACAATATTATGGAAATGGAAGAGGATGTAGATGAAGACGAAATGGGAGATAAGATACTGCGTGAAGAGTTTGACAGAGCACTGAAAGACCTGAGTCGAAACAAGGCCCCGGGAGTAGACAACATTCCACTGGAACTACTGATGGCCTCGGGAGAGCCAGTCCTGACAAAACTCTACCATCTGGTGAGCAAGATGTATGAGACAGGCGAAATACCCTCAGACTTCAAGAAGAATATAATAATTCCAATCCCAAAGAAAGCAGGTGTTGACAGATGTGAAAATTACCGAACAATCAGTTTAATAAGTCACAGCCGCAAAATACTAACGCGAATTCTTTACAGACGAATGGAAAAACTGGTAGAAGCCGACCTCGGGGAAGATCAGTTTGGATTCCGTAGAAATGTTGGAACACGTGAGGCAATACTGACCTTACGACTTATCTTAGAAGAAAGATTAAGAAAAGGCAAACCTACATTTCTAGAAATTGTAGACTTAGAGAAAGCTTTTGACAATGTTAACTGGAATACTCTCTTTCAAATTCTGAAGGTGGCAGGGGTAAAATACAGGGATCGAAAGGCTATTTACAGTTTGTACAGAAACCAGATGGCAGTTATAAGAGTCGAGGGGCATGAAAGGGAAGCAGTGGTTGGGAAAGGAGTAAGACAGGGTTGTAGCCTCTCCCCGATGTTATTCAATCTGTATATTGAGCAAGCAGTAAAGGAAACAAAAGAAAAATTCGGAGTAGGTATTAAAGTTCATGGAGAAGAAGTAAAAACTTTGAGGTTCGCCGATGACATTGTAATTCTGTCAGAGACAGCAAAGGACTTGGAAGAGCAGTTGAACGGAATGGATAGTGTCTTGAAAGGAGGATATAAGATGAACATCAACAAAAGCAAAAAGAGGGTAATGGAATGTAGTCAAATTAAGTCGGGTGATGCTGAGGGAATTAGATTAGGAAATGAGACACTTAAAGTAGTAAAGGAGTTTTGCTATTTAGGGAGTAAAATAACCGATGATGGTCGAAGTAGAGAGGATATAAAATGTAGACTGGCAATGGCAAGGAAAGCGTTTCTCAAGAAGAGGAATTTGTTAACATCGAGTATAGATTTAAGTGTCAGGAAGTCGTTTCTGAAAGTATTTGTATGGAATGTAGCCATGTATGGAAGTGAAACATGGACGATAACTAGTTTGGACAAGAAGAGAATAGAAGCTTTCGAAATGTGGTGCTACAGAAGAATGCTGAAGATAAGGTGGGTAGATCACGTAACTAATGAGGAGGTTTTGAACAGGATAGGGGAGAAGAGGAGTTTGTGGCACAACTTGACTAGAAGAAGGAATCGGTTGGTAGGACATGTTTTGAGGCATCAAGGGATCACAAATTTAGCATTGGAGGGCAGTGTGGAGGGTAAAAATCGTAGAGGGAGACCAAGAGATGAATACACTAAGCAGATTCAGAAGGATGTAGGTTGCAGTAGATACTGGGAGATGAAGAAGCTTGCACAGGATAGAGTAGCATTGAGAGCTGCATCAAACCAGTCTCAGGACTGAAGACCACAACAACAACAACAACAACAGTTTTAAGTATGCAGCAACGCATTGTGGATTTCGCTAATTTTTACTGTGTTAACCCTCGAATGCAGGAACCAAGCATTTTCCATCACATTTAATGTATGGGTTGATTAGGTGTATCCGATTTGTAATATTTTGTTTGTTTTGTAATCCTGGTACAGAGAAGTTACAATTTGGAATCTATTTTCTCAAACGATGTCAGATTTTTTGTCATGTGACAGTCCAAGTGTTTTTCATTAGGACAGTAAGTGAGAATTGTAGAACAGTTGAAAAGTTCACTGATTTTGAACTTAATGTAAAATGTTTCATATCAGATTTTTGTGAAGGTGAAACTTTATTTTTAATACAGTTTTCGAACTAAAGCATTCGGTCTTAGCATATCCCCTTATCAGTGCCTCATCCTTGTCTATGTCGTATTTATTTAAATCGAATCAATATTTTTCTAAGAACTCGTGATCACGAGACTGACTAAATTACGGAGGGATTGATTTCATTATGGGCATTACGTATTGGTTATCCAGATTAAGTCATTTGCTCAACAACACATCACACAGTAAATTTGAATAACACAAACATTACGCTTTTCCTATCGATTGGCAAACAAACTTATAAATTTTATAAAGAACATTATACATTTGATTAAGAACGTTACGTAATTAAGATGGTATCCAATACTGTACTTAAGAAAACGCCAAATGTGTAGGGATATGAACACATTTTACACCATCGTGTACTTTTTACAACAGAGGAACAGCTCGTAGATGGATGTTGTTTGTATCAGCACGACAATGCACTCTGCCGTTCACGCAGCATCTGTGAGGCGATGGTTTGCGGACGATAACGTTCCTGAAACAGACTGAACTGCCCATTGTCCCGACTGAACACAATGGGACACGTCTGGGATGAGTTACAACGTACACTTCGTTCCGGGCTCATCATCCCTGGTTTCACCTCTTGAAGAAGAGCGGGCTGCCATTCCTCCGCAGACATTCACACGGCTCACTAGAAGTGTCTCCAGCAGAGTTAACGCTGTCGTAAAGGCGAAGGATGGAGACGCGCCGCATTAACGTTCAATAACAGCTGTCTGGATACCTTTGATCAAAGAGTGTACGTTTACTTTGCACCTTGAATGGATTAACTATATTTGAACAAAGCTACATCGCAATATGTATGTCAGTTTTCGTGTACAGGTTCCTTTTTTAAAAGCTGTTACTTATTTTACGCAACAAAATGTCTACACTCTCTAGTAACCTAATCTATATACTGTTTCACGGCACACACTGCACCGATCTGTACCACATCTGTCGAACATCCCTACTGGTAAATACGTTGTGTATATTCGGCTAGACTTGTTTGCAATTCTTATGTTTGTGTGTGTGTACAGTTTGTATCGGATCTATCGTTATATTGCAGTGTACATTTTTTTGTTACGACGTTTCGGGTTATGGTTTTCTGAATATTTCTGCGTTGGATGAAGAACGTTCGAAATTCCTACAGGTGGCGGTTCATAGCTTTTACGTCGGTTGATGCTTTTTCGCTCTGCAGTGATGTTCTGCTAATTAGGTAACTTGTAAGGCGTACTGTCACTTGTGTCCCAATGATAGAATATATTTTCCATGGAAGAAACAATACGGCTTTCCCTAATATTCATTACCCTTCAACAACCATTTTCGTAAGTCATTTTCATAAGGGTCTTCTGCGACATTCGCCTTTTGCGGACACCACCTGACGACTATTTCCAATCAAACTGATATTTGCGTTCGTACGAGGAATACATGGGATAAGTACCATACTTTTGGGAGATCTGTGTTGCACGATGCACCTAATATGAAAAACGTATGTTTTTGGGGATATACAGATACTTTTGATCACATAGTGTAAGTGGCAGACAGGTTAGACAAAGGCCTCAGTGTCAATCACTGCATTGTAATAAAATGATGAAGCGCAATTGCGTAAAAGCCCACTGCCCCCTGTTCATTATTTATCGCAAAGGTATAAGGGTTTAACAGCCAAGCAGAACTGACTCTAATAAATTTATTAGCCAATGTAATTATTTATTCAAACATAGGCTATTTAGACGTTACTGCTTCTAAAATCCCATAACAATAGCACATCGCGTGTTTTAAAGTATTAGACGACAGTCAACTTACAGGATTGCAAAGAACACACCACAGTTACTCAGGCTGCTGGCAACAAAAATACAGCGACATCATTTGCAAAATATATTAACATGTAACATCTTTACTCGCAACCGAAATTTTTAAAATTCCGTATCACAAACTACACACACAGTTGTAAAGTCCGTATCACGGCCCGTAACAACAAAGACATAATTAATTACTCGCAGTTTTATTCCAAACAAAATGTAATTCTTTAAATACTGATCAGTCTTGATCGCAAGGATTTATTACAAACTAAAAATCACACGACAGACGATAACCGGTTTCGATTTTAACAAAACTGATCTTCAGACCATGTCTCTGAAACGTTAAACATTATCATTCTTTAGAGGGAAACGTGCATCAGAATTACTCACTTCATCTACATAATAAATATGGATAGACAGACTCAATACAACAAAAAGTTTTTATACCAGCAGGTGGTGAGCACAGACGACACTCACCAATTCTCCGCCGTCGTCCCCGTTTGTAATAAATCCTTGCGATCAAGACTGATCAGTATTTTAACTATCTATCAGGTTGCTGTTAATTTCCAACATTGTTTCCAAAACCTGTTAAAGGTAATTCTCCTAATATGGATTGGTTGATAGATAGCTAAGTTCAGAATTGTTACACCTGGGTCAATTATTACATCCCTATAATTACAGCGGATAGAGGAAACATTAATTTAGTATCAAATGATTTGATGCTCTGAATCGTAGCAGTATATGAGAGGGCGATAGAACACGTCGTTACGAGTGTTCACGTGGAAAGAGAAACTCATTACTGACGCTTGTAATTCATAACACAGAGTGACTCTCGTCCAACAACGTCGCATACCAACGCAATCCTTTCTTGTCCCATACACAGAATTGTTGTCATTTGCAGCAGTATGTCAGTACATTCAGTTGACTAGGAGCAGTTACATTCAGATGTGGATTCCTGTGTCTTCGCTTTAATTGTTATGCATAGCACCTAGTCAGGTTTATTTATATGGGGGAGGGCGGAGACTTCCTGTTCCGCTATTTTCCTTACAACCGAGGAAAACCTTCCCAAAACGTTGATCGGAACCGGATGATTGGAATTGTTTTTAATAATTTGTATTTATTTTTCATACGGCGGATCACGGTATTGTTATACAGGTATAATACAGGGTGGGGCAAATAAAAGTGGCCTAGAGAACAGAGCTCCAAGGTACAAGGAAACACAGCAGAGGAAATACAGTACTATAGTACATGACTACAGCAGATCTCGAAAGTGACCTCGATTCACCTCTTGGAATTTTTGGACCCTGTTCAGCAAGTTGCTGAAAGCGGATCGAAGCTGGACTGCTGGAACTGCTGCAGTCTCATCCGAAATATTCTGCTGCAGTTCTTGAAGACTATGAGGTTTGTTGCGATACACCTTAACTTGAAGGCTTCCCACGCAGACTAATCGCTCACTGACAGATCAGGTGACCGGGTGGCCAGCTAGGACATCAAGCGTGAAGATCGTGTAAATGTGCTTCAATGTGGCACGTGGCGGGCGAACACGTGGTGTGCGCATCACGAGGTATGTTTATGCGCAAACATTCACGTCCAGTCTTACCCACCCGTCCGGGATACTTTTATTTTCCCCACCCTGTACAATGGTAATAATGAAAAATAGATAAAATGTAGACAGAAAATACATAGATGGTACGTTAATTTCCCAATACAGTCAACAGCATCTGGGTTCAGCGCCATAAAGTCCTTTGCCGTCTATTTTAAAATCGTACCCAGGCAATGCAAACATGAAGAATTTTTTCCAGCAGAAGTTATCAAATTATGAATTAGTGATACCCTGCGATGGTCGTGTACAACGTTATGATGGTGTGTAATAACTCTTATTAAATTTGACAGTTACTTTGTTATAGTTCTTCTGTTTGTCAATCGCGTAGATAAATCTTTCAGATTATTGTCTTATCCACCTAAATGACATGTTAGAATTTTTGTATGTCCACTCTTTTGATTGGAGGACTGGGGGACCACGGCCGTTCACTATTGTAAGAAAATGGAACACCTACAGCCGTCCTTATGAACTTATTTATTGTGCAGCTGCCGGTTTCGACGCTTCAGTGCGGCATCTTCAGGCCTTACTTGATGCTGAAGGCGTTGTCACGATCAGTGGCCAACATAACTGGTTTACGCAGACTATCTGTTGCTGTGATGTCATGTCTCCAATCATAAACTGTCACTGCTACAGATAGCCTGCGTAAACCAGTTATGCTGGTCACTGATGCACGTATAAAGGGTGTTTCACCAAATGTGTTTGCCTCTGTAAGTTACGAAGCAATAGGCGACGGAAATATTTATTGCGGTAGGTCACCATAAGAAACGTTACACTGTCTACGGAGCTATGAACATAGTGTTATAACCAGGAATAACACAATAACCTCTTCAGTCTGGTTTATTAAATCACAAATCACTTTTTAACAATTATGTTAGCCAAGCGTCTACCCAGGCTCACACACAGAAGTAATGCAGAATTAAAGTTTGGTTATACCAATGTCCGAATGTGCATGGTGGGGTGCACGTTCCGTAATTATTCCCAAGTCCAGTGAAGTTCAGTCTCTCCAAGTGAAGTCGCAAGATTTTCCGCCGAGCAGCCAGGTAACCTCGAGTGGTGCGGCGAGTCATCCACAAGCAGCTGGAACACGGCGTACTGCACTTCCCGATTAGAACTGTCGTTTGCGGCGGCGTCCGGGTTTATATAAGGCTTGCTAGTTAATGGAGCCGTGAGGCTGGGGTCGCTGTTTCCCAGGGAAAACCAATCGCAATGTTTCCTGGCGTAGCCAATTGCTGTGTGCGCGCGCGAAGGCGGCCAGCGATGGAGGCCGCGAGCCGCCCAGAGAAGTGCGGCCAGCGATGTATTTGGCGGCCGCGTACTGGAGCGCGTTGTTCGTTGTTCGTAGATGTATACCACACATAGTTTATTGTGTTATTATACGAAGAGTTACAGCAAAAGGATATAATTTTTAAATGGGACAATAGTTGTTCTATCATGCACTGGAATCAATAACACCAGCTGTGTATACATCAATTTAAATTACATTCCTATCACTTTTAGTTTGGGAGCTGCAACCCTCAAAGTTTCAGGGGCTGTACCACACGCTGTACATAATACATGGCTGTGTCGTGGGTGATGGATGTTCTGGCGGTGGGAAGTTGATTTAAATGAGATATTCAAATGTATGTCCATGTTCCTGAATGCACAATGCAATGCGCCTTCTAAGGGATCTGGGGACGAGATGTAACATCGCCGGTGTCGCGGAGCAACATGCGTCCTCGATGAGCGGTTTTAGATCGTCTGGGGATGTGGCCTCAGTGACATAAACACGATCATTCACATATCCCCACAAAAAAAATCTAATGGTGTTAAATCGGGCGTCCTTGCGGGCCATGAATGAGGACCACGGCGCCCCAATCACCTTCCTTCAAACCTGCTGTTTAGTTCTTCCACAACAGCACGCCCACAATGGGCTGGGTGACCATCGTGCTGCATCCACATGTGGACTCTCGTGTGTAGACACACATGTTCAAGGAGATCACCCAAACTGTCGACTATAAACGAGCGATATAACTCACCTATCAGTGTACTTGGGAAGTAGTGTGGACCGATTATTTCATCCCCGAGGATTCCACACCATACATTAATAGGCCACCTACGTTGACGGTCGACAGGTTGTACCCACTGAGGATTGTCTGTGGCCCAGTAGTGCACGTTATGGCGATTCACTGCACCATAATTTGTGAACGTGGACTCATCAGAGAACATAACACCTTGTAAAGACTCCAGCGTGAAATTACGCATGGCCCATTCACAGAATGTAACTCTCGCACGGAAATCGTTCCCATGCAGCTCCTGGGTCAGTGACAGGCGGTAAGGGTGAAACCTGTGGCCGTGTACGATACGCCACACAGATGTGAGACTGACACCAGCGACTGCAGCAACGGCTCGTAAGCTGACAAGAAGATCGTGGTGTACTGTGCAGCTAAAACAAACACCTCCGTCTCCTCACTTCTTGCAGTTCTTCGTCTGTTACTGCGGCGCATTACCAAGCTGCCTGTTTCCCGAAGTCGTTGTTCGGCACGTAAGAACGTAATGGCTGCCGGAGCTCTTCGCCTAGGATATCTCAAGACGTGCGCCATGGCTGCTTCAGTGGAAAATTGAGCCCCGTGGCTCGAACTGTCGGGTATACGGCCGTGTGCGGCGACAGTCGGCAGTCTAACAGCGCATCGAGGAAGCTTCTCGCTCCGTGACACCGGCGACGTAACAACTCGGCCGCACCACATTTACAGGGTGTTTCAAAAATGACCGGTATATCTGAAACGGCAATAAAAACTAAACGAGCAGCGATAGAAATACACCGTTTGTTGCAATATGCTTGGGACAACAGTACATTTTCAGGCGGACAAACTTTCGAAATTACAGTAGTTACAATTTTCAACAACAGCGCTGCAAGTGATGTGAAAGATATAGAAGACAACGCAGTCTGTGGGTGCGCCATTCTGTACGTCGTCTTTCTGCTGTAAGCGTGTGCTGTTCACAACGTGCAAGTGTGCTGTAGACAACATGGTTTATTCCTTAGAACAGAGGATTTTTCTGGTGTTGGAATTCCACCACCTAGAACACAGTGTTGTTGCAACAAGACGAAGTTTTCAACGGAGGTTTAATGTAACCAAAGGACCGAAAAGCGATACAATAAAGGATCTGTTTGAAAAATTTCAACGGACTGGGAATGTGACGGATGAACGTGCTGGAAAGGTAGGGCGACCGCGTACGGCAACCGCAGAGGGCAACGTGCAGCTAGTGCAGCAGGTGATCCGACAGCGGCCTCGGGTTTCCGTTCGCCGTGTTGCAGCTGCGGTCCAAATGACACCAACGTCCACGTATCGTCTCGTGCGCCAGAGTTTACACCTCTATCCGTACAAAATTCAAACGCGGCAACCCCTCAGCGCCGCTACCATTGCTGCACGAGAGACATTCGCTAACGATATAGTGCACAGGATTGATGACGGCGATATGCATGTGGGCAGCATTTGGTTTACTGACGAAGCTTATTTTTACCTGGACGGCTTGGTCAATAAACAGAACTGGCGCATATGGGGAACCGAAAAGCCCCATGTTGTAGTCCCATCGTCCCTGCATCCTCAAAAAGTACTGGTCTGGGCCGCCATTTCTTCCAAAGGAATCATTGGCCCATTTTTCAGATCCGAAACGATTACTGCATCACGCTATCTGGACATTCTTCGTGAATTTGTGGCGGTACAAACTGCCTTAGACGACACTGCGAACACCTCGTGGTTTATGCAAGATGGTGCCCGGCCACATCGCACGGCCGACGTCTTTAATTTCCTGAATGAATATTTAGATGATCGTGTGATTGCTTTGGGCTATCCGAAACATACAGGAGGCGGCGTGGATTGGCCTCCCTATTCGCCAGACATGAACCCCTGTGACTTCTTTCTGTGGGGACACTTGAAAGACCAGGTGTACCGCCAGAATCCAGAAACAATTGAACAGCTGAAGCAGTACATTTCATCTGCATGTGAAGCCATTCCGCCAGACACGTTGTCAAAGGTTTCGGGTAATTTCATTCAGAGACTACGCCATATTATTGCTACGCATGGTGGAAATGTGGAAAATATCGTACTATAGAGTTTCCCAGACCGCAGCGCCATCTGTTGTTGAAAATTGTAAGTACTGTAATTTCGAAAGTTTGTCCGCCTGAAAATGTACTGTTTTCCCAAGCATATTGCAACAAACGGTGTATTTCTATCGCTGCTCGTTTAGTTTTTATTGCCGTTTCAAATATACCGGTCATTTTTGAAACACCCTGTAGAAGGCGCATTGCGTTATGCGCAATGTGTGTGTTATCTGCCCTTGAAACTTTGAAGAGTTGTAGCTCCTAAACTAAAAGTGATAGGAAGGTAATTTAAATTGATGTATACACAGCTGGTGTTACTGATTCCAGTGCATGCTGGAAACAACTATTGTCTGATGCCATTGATAAATCGACACAGTTTGTCTTCATAGCGAGTGTAACGTGTGCCGCTTCTCAAGTTTCTTCTGCGGATTGCCTCACATGGAAGACTCTAATTCCATGCATATCCAGCATAGACAAATGTTTGACTTTTTGCCGGAAATCTGGACTTCTGCCGGACGAGAAAAGGAGGGACTGTGTTGACTGTGGTGCTGCGAAGTCCGTGAAACTCCATAAGAGGAGTGTGGACACTGAGATTTCGTTGCAATTTTATTGCGGACTTTGCGGAAAGCGAACCAGCATCAGGAAAAATACGTGTCCGTCGCATATTACTTGGTGACTTACAGAGGCAAACACATTTATTGAAACACCCTGTATATGGATCGTGATAATCCTTTCAGCATCAACTAGGTCCTGAAGACGTCGCATTGAAGCGCCGAAACTGGTAACTACACAATAAACAACATAATAAGGAGGGATGTAGGCGTTCCATTTTCTTACAGTGTTAGAATTTAGCTTTCTTTACGAGCAGGTACGGTTGACTAACTCGTGGTTGAGGATGGGGGTGGGTAAAACATATACTCGCCCTGGGCGAACGCGAAATGTTATGGAAACAAAGACCGGCCGAAAGTGCGACCCGTTTCGCGCTGCGCGTAGCCGCGCAAGTAGTGTAGCGTAGTGCACGGAGCGCTCGCGACCCGCAGCCCGCACGCCGCGTGACGTCACACAGTGGGGCGGGCGCTGCGCCGGCGGCGCGCCGGCCGGCAGTCGCGGTGTGGACGCGGCTGGGTCAGCGTCGCCCTGCGTGTGCTCGCGCTCCGTCGGCAGTCCGTGCGCCACAGTGCTGCTAGTACCTACAACAGTGGCCCGTCGGCGGATTCACGAAAAAAAGCACGCGTGGCTCAGTGACCGCTACTACACGCCGGCCCGGTGCAGTCGATAGCTGCGCCGCCCTGCCGGCAGCTGCAGTACGGCGGACTGCAGAACAGCCGAGGCGTGCCTCCGCTGCTCCCAGCGGTTCCCTCAGAGTCGCTGCTCTTAGCCGCAGGTATCTGCCTCCTGTCATTCTCTCCGCGTGGCGTATCGTACCAGTGCACTCTCCGATTTAGGTTTTAAGCGTTGTTACAACGAGAGAAAGTGCTCGAGTACCTCTCTCCGATACTTGTAGTATTCAGACGCCTGGTTCTGGTACCACAGTGTCACAAACAGTAAAAATGTCCTCGTAAGGACAGCCTCCTGATTGTTAAAACCAGACAGCGCTGGGATTATGGCTTAAGTGGATAATTATTCCTTAAGACTACTAGCATCTTAGCTCACAAGAAAGGATATGTGCTGTTCAAGTACCTATAGTTTTTGTGCCTAAGATAAGACAAGCGGTTGTGACAAAAATTGATCTCTCGCGATTTTAACATCTTACATTAAGGGTACAGAGTCATTCCGAAGACCTGTCTAAAGCAACATAGTTATATTATGTAGATGGGACAGCAAGTCGGGTGAAAAATCAAAGAATCTTCCAAATGTAGCGTGTGTATTCATATTTTCGCTATCATTGGCCTGGATACGAGGCATTTACCGGGTAACTGCCTGTATTAGAGTTAAAACAAACCTAAAAGACACTACTTACCCAAGTCTTTCCGCCAGTCTAAAAGGCGTTAACACAGTGCGCGCATTCTACCGACCCCCCTGTGTCTGCAGTAAGCAGGCGAAAAAAAAAGAGAGATACCCGTTTAAAATAATCTGAAGCCATATTGATTATTAATCGATAGTGATTGTTTCAAAAAATGTGAAAAGGTTTTCAAATAGCGCTAGCAGTCCCAAAATTAGTTGACAGGTAAAGTATTTATTTAGCGATCTGTTTCGAGGTGATACCTCATGTAACCTGACGTGAGGCGTCACCTCGAAACAGATCGCTAAATAAATAATTGACTTGTCAACTAATTTTGGGACTGCTAGCGGTATTTGGAAATCTTTTCATACCGTTTAAAATAGTTTTACTGGAGTGACATTTCTTTGAAGTAGTCTCCCGATACATTGCACTTCTGAGAAAATTGGTCCCACGTGCTTTTCTCGTGACAATACTATGTTATAATCACCCCAAGTGTACTCTTTTGCCAACATATTAATGGAATACAACGTAACAGATACCACAAAATATGCTCTATCTCCAAAAATACGCGTCATCCTTCCAAGACCTGCTTACATAGTCCTAACTTGAGAGGAATTCTGTCACTAACCACCTCTTTACAGAACGAGGTATCATAGCGATGAAACCATTCCGCCAGTGCCGAGGAAGAGCGGTGTTGGAAACTTTGTTTACATTTGTTGTCATTCGGAAACATGACTCAAGGTGAATACTGGGAGCCGGCCGTTGTGGCCGAGCGGTTCTAGGCGCTTCAGTCTGGAACCGAGCGACCGCTGCGGTCGCAGGTTCGAATCCTGCCTCGGGCATGGATGTGTGTGATGTCCTTAGGTTAGTTAGGTTTAATTAGTTCTAAGTTCTAGGCGACTGATGACCACAGAAGTTAAGTCGCATAGTGCTCAGAGCCGTTTGAACTATTTTTGAATACTGGGAAGTCACACATGTTTTTCAGTGAACAGTACAATCCGCACTGCAGTTTTAACTACTATTCGTTGTGCTCGGTAAAAGCTGTCACGATGAACCGTTTGCGTACGTGGTTAACACCAATGTAACACCGTTACAAATTGAATTAGACCTTCGGTGCTACAGAAACGGCACAGTACTAAGACGGCGCGGTCTATAGCTATAGTCTGTAAGGGAAGCGACTGTTCGGATCTTGTTCAGAATGCTGGTTAGTTTAGTGTAAAGAAAGAATATTCGTTTAAAATTCGCACACCATTACTGTGAAGGTGAGCTTCCGACACAGTAATCTGATTGTAACCCATAATAACGCTCGTAGATCAATACAGACTACGCAGTGTAAATTGCTTCTGTGATCTTGACAGAACGTTAAACATGTGCTTCCTTTTCGGTGCAGCTTGATTTTCCTCTCTAGCAAGACTTCCTTTACTTTTTACTCGTGGGCTCAGTCAGCTTCCAGTTAGTCGTCGGTGGAGAACGCCCACACTTTGTGGCGAATTTCGCTTCCAAATCATCCTCCCGGAAATTACATTTCAGTGGCTCCATTAAGCGCGCCTTTTTTCAGTGGTTCGTGATTCTCTGGAGATTCTCGGGCCGGTATATCCATTACCTCACTGGATCTGTGAAGGTCCTGTGCTATAGTGCCAAGAATTGACATATTGCAGCCCAGAAAATTTCTTTCACGTTGCAGGACGTTTCGCCTGAGTGGAAAATTGTTATGTCACACTGATTCTCGTCATATTTATATTTCCTCGTATCTTGGTCGAATCGGAACGTTCGGCTTGGTTTTAACGGCTCTACAGTCGGTAAAAGGCTGCAAAAAGAAAGGCTATTGTGTAGATGAGAGCAGTTGTCATGTAATCTGTTGCTTCGACTGTTTAATAAACTTATGCTTAACCAACCTTTGTGTTCTTGATTGGTGATACTAATGCTTGTGTTTCCCGAAGATGCGTCTGTCCCTAGGAATAACCTTCCTAATATTCTGATTCCAAATATGAGCTGAGTATGTTTGCATGTTACATTTCTGGATTATTTAATTTGCCTGTTAATAAGAATTTTGCCCTTGAGGTGTGTGCAAGCACTTAAGTTGCCTAAATACAGAAATTGCTCATGACTGGAATGTTACGTGAATGAGTTTTTATGAGTTGTCAGCGGTTTACACTGAATTGCTTCCTTCTCCGGTAATGTCCTTCGCATTTCAGTGTTGCAACTTTCTTTTTCAGTACCGTGACCACCAGTCCATCTGCTTGTGCCAGAGTTATAATAATGTCTGTTTTAAGATTTCTCAGAACAAAATTACTAACTGATTTCATTAAACACAGGAGTAACAGTTGTAAGAGGAACAGATATTAAGTGCACATTCTACTAAAAAAGAGTAGTAGTGTAATTTCTGAAATTATCTCTAGTTCACCTGTAATACTATTTGTTACATTATGTGGAAATTATAGTTTCGTGAGAATCGATTCCCTAACGTCGGTGTAATGCCTCAACCCTCCGTTTATGTTAAAATTACACAAACATCACACGAAACTGCCATACTTTGTCCATTTTTTTATTCTTTTCATATCACTGTTTTGACGTGAGATAATTAACTACTTCATAGCAACACATGTAAATCGAGACCTTTCGCAGATAACGTGCCCTGGTACAACGTAAGAGTCATCTTAACCTATGGCAACACGATGTGAAGAGTCCAACAGATGCCTGCACGCTCTAACCTCGGTGTGACGCCTTTCGCGAGCGGCCGTGGGACATTTCTCACAGAGGAACAGCTGATGCATGGCCCGCATTTTTCCACTCATCATTTGGCGACCGCCTCCCCCCCCCCCCCCCATTTTTCCGCGTATACTTTAACGAGCGTCAGTTGTTGCTTACACAGTATTTAACCATCTTACATTTGAGCGCCCCCTGGCTCTCCTCCGTGCTTGGCGCCACAAACGCCCGCTACTAACTGTGTAAAGAAATTTACAACTGGGATGCCTCTGGCGGCGGCTTGTGCTTTAAACCGGCCATGGTCGACTGATATGGGCAATGACGTGACGAATTTGCCTTTTCATCCGCAGGAGAAATATTAGTATCTACCGTGACAACAGTTTTGCTATACGAGCTGGAGTGCGATCTAACTGAAAAAATACTCGTTAGCAGCAACAAATGCACACACAGGGCGTAATAAATAATTTAACACTGAGTTTTCATTGGCTGTCGCCAAGGTAACGTAGATATTGATCTGTGTTGCAGGTAAGCCTGTCACGATAACTTATATTCCGCATATGCGACCAAATCGTTTATAATATTTCAATACACATAGTGCAAAGGTGCAATATATACCAATAAAAGAAACGTCTATAAATGGAAAAAAGCAGAAAACGCGAGAAATTCGTACAGTTTTGTCAGCACAACCAAGGTTCATATTTCAGACCAAATCACTACAATAATATTTGAATATAGAACGTGCTACACAGTATAACAGAAACGTTAATATACTGCAAAACTATAATATCAAGGAAATGCTGTTTACAAAATGTGTTTAATTCGTATGTTACTGGCATAAAGAGGTCGCTGATTATCAGTTGTTCGTCGGCTGCCACATATGCTATCCTCGCATTGACAGTCTCCAACTTGGCACGGAGAGACATTTTCCAACTTCAGCTCCATACCGCGGAAAAGTGCAGCCACTCGCCTGCCCATTGCGAAATTTAACTCAGTCGGACAGCGAACGTCAGATCCATTGTGACCGTGTAAAGCATTGGCTCTACTGGCAGATATCAGAGCAGGTCAGAATAGTTACACGGCCGACACAGAGCATGCTCTGGCGTTACCTCTGCCAACCGTGTACGAGCGTTAGCCACATATGCGGGACTGGGTACTACACACACGACCCTAGGGGTGAACGTCAGTCACTTGGTGTGGCCAGGGCTACGTGTCGGCACAGAAGAGCGCGTCCAATGACTCCCACAAGACGTGTAGCCCGTCGCCTCACAGGACTGCCCAAACTGTGGCAGGCAGGCAGGCAGGCGAGACAGTTTAACGTCACTGACGGAGAACAATTACACTTCCGTTCAGAACTCACTTTAGGGCAACTAGTAGGATCGAAAATGACACTCGCTGCACACACGGCAGGTATAAACGTGGGATTACAGCTCCGTAACACTTCAGGTGGAGCAGCAAACCATTAAGCTTAAGAAACGTCTAAATAAATCTGTATTGGCAGCGAGGTCGTGTCAGGTATATCTGATAAAAAAAAATAGAGAAACTGGCATTCTTTAATTCAGCATAATGTCATATAGCATATTGGGATAACTTACCAAGCCAAGCTAAAGTTTTGAGACTCCAAAACTGTGTAGCGCGATTTGTGAACTCGATAACGTCACGCAGAAAGGCTATTCAAGAAACTGGGGATCACTAACTGCAGAGTTATTCTTCTATGAATATTTTTCAGTCATATTTTTCAAACTAATCGCTCAGTTCATAGGACCAGTTCTTCCTTTGCCGTAACGTTTACCCCTTGTAATTAGGATCCAATTTTCCTGGGTTTGGCCAATTTTTATTTCGTTATTGAACTTTGTGACCGTGTGCCGTTCCTGACGCAACCCAAGAGGGAATCGTGTGCGGTATGGTATTTTAACTGTTTGCGTATCATATCCTCTGAGGCAGAACGTGGTGACCAGCCCAGCATTTGTCTAAACGAGCGTGGGAAACCGCCTAAAAACCACACTGAGTCTGGCCGCTGCACCAGACCACTATTGTTAATCCGTCGCGCGGAGTGGATACAGTTCTAGTTCACCTCCCTGTCTCGCATGCCAGCACCTCTCATGGGATCAGTACTACAGATGAGAATAATTTTACTGTGAAGCGGTTAGGTGTCCGTTATTCAGGATCACACACTTTCAATAAATTGCCATGCGTCAAAAAAAGGTTAGCTACTTGTAAAGTTCAATTTAAAAGGAGCCTGCTGGTCAACTCCTCCTCCTCCTCTTCCATTGACAAATTTCTTAGCAGAGCCGAATGATGTGCAGAACTGAATGATGTCCAGAAATAAGATTTTATGTAAACAGGTTATTTGATATTATTAATATTATATTCCTCTTCATACAGTAATGTGGCTCGTAGGGGCGAGTGTTGAAAAGTTGTTTTATCCCTTCTGTTATGTTTGCGCATTTACACGATTGTGATTAGACTGGTATTAAGTTTTAAACTTTCTTGAAGGCCGTTTAACATTGGACTTTTTGAAACAAAATTAAGTAGTTCTGTTTTGTACGACGTATTCTACATCCTTGACCTCTTTACTATGTATTTATGGAACTAAGAGTATATCAATCTCATCGCTCCGATCCTCCAGCACAGCTAAACAGCTGGGACCTTACCACTGCCCCAACGTAAGTGGACGTCATCGCTAGGGTCCAGGCAGGGGTTAGAGGTTATCCGCGAGTGCGGCTGGCATCAGAACATCTGCATAAACACTGTGCCGTGACCCCGGATTGCGGAATCTTCAACGACCCCACCACGAGTCGTCATTTCGGACCAGGCTGTTTGTTGCTCTGTGATGGAAACTTGTTTGGTGGCGATTTTGTACATGAAGTCAACAAAATAGACGCGTCGGGTCTGCGCCTCCGCTGTAAAGGAGTGTACGCTGTTTGGCATTCGAGTTGAGCGGAGGAAAGCCGCGGAGCTAGCGGAGGCTATCAGCAGCTCTTACCGATAAGCGGGCAGGCAGGTAGGTCGAAGTTCTGCCGGCGATGCGTTACACGCAGAAATGTTACGACGTTAGTGCTACGAAAGTTCCCTCGAATTGCTTTTATCGTGTGTGTCCATTGCATCAAACCCAAACCAGTCTTCCGAACGATGATCGCAACAACAAAAGTGGATTGAACAAGCTTTAAAGGAGCTCCCCTTTTTTGCTCATTTATCCTAACGTCGACCGGTGATCTTAAATTTCCCTTTGTGTCCTTTGTGGACCACGTTCAAGACACTGGACTCGCATTCGGGAGGACGACGGTTCAATCCCGCGTCCGGCCATCCTGATTTAGGTTTTCCGTGATTTCCCTAAATCGCTCCAGGCCAATGCCGGGATGCTTCCTCTGAAAGGGCACGGCCGACTTCCTTCCCCATCCTTCCCTAATCCGATGAGACCGATGACCACGCTGTCAGGTCTCCTTCCCCAAACCAACCAACCAACCAACCACGTTCAGTTTACGCTATTCAGTTTTATGTCTTTCCGAACCTCTTCTTGTTGTGACTTCTAGCTTCCCTTTGTCGGTCAGCAGGTTCTCCCTCCGATTCTGAGGTTTTTTACACACTTTGCGCGTGTCTGCTACTCTCGTATACGCGTCCCTGTCAGTGTGTTCTGTGGTTACGCCTGATTCCTCTCTCTCTCTCTTTTGTAATTACTGTACTTTCATACATATCGCGGTGGCATGGCATTTGTTAGTCTAGCCCCAGAGCCTCCTTCCGTTCGCTTTATGGATATGTTACGTTTGGCAAAACTTTAGCTGATGATTTATACTGGCTGAAACCGAACTTCTCTGAAAATGTCCCTGAGTAATTTCCGAATTTTTTCATTTGTTTTGTTATTCCCTTTTATTTTTGTACTTTTAATACACAGAAAATATCTGCACAACACTGCAAACGTCTAAGTGCACTGACTGGCTTCTTCTGACACAAACTTATTCCACTGGCTAGTCTTACTTCGTGTTGAAAGCAGTAATGCCCACTTTACTCTTCACTATCAAGCTCGGCTCCATTTCCGCTTTGCTTTACCGGTGTTAGTTGTAGGTTAACATTGATACAAAGCAACATGGATACATTTGGTGGTGGCGAGATAGGCGTTATGCATCTCGTTCACTGAATACAACGGGTGTGTGCTGGTCCGACGGCGACTGCGACCGCGTCACAGTACTTCTCATCTGTACACTGGCACCTGTGATTTGTACTGCTTGTTTTGGTTATTGCGTATTACAGTCTTTTCACACAAACGAAGTTAATAGAAGTTACAAATCGAATAAAACAAAATTACGTTATTGCTCTTTAACGAGACACTTAACATTACCGCCCTTATGCCGAAATACTCAAACAATATCGTTGAAGTGCCTAAGAAATTTTGTCGATTGAGTTAGGCTTCGCCGTATATGAGGCAGCTGCTAAGTTGTACCGTCGTTATTAAGTCTACGCTAAACTGTAGGTTTTTATGCGTATTTCATATCCCTGGTCGGATGAAGACAGGGGTTTAAATATACATTAAGACTACACCAGACTCTGATCTAGCAGAAGACTGCTAAGGACTTCTAATTCACCGACGAATTCTTGAGTATTGTTCACCGGCAGAGAAACCCCATCAACGTAGATAAGAAAATCACTCGAGAATGTGCGTCTATCCTTAAGTGTCTCTGTCGCAATGAACGTTTTGGTGTGTGGTCGACAGTTCTCGGCGTATCACTGCCACTCCGTTCCCATCAATACCCTCCCCCCCCCCCTTCCTTTTTTCTTCTCTCTCTTTCTACGGTAGGTGGGAAGAAAAGCTGTGGGTAAGCCGCTGTAAGAGCTCGAACGACTCTTACTTTCCCCTCGTAATCACTGCGCCAGATGCGAATGAAAACAATATTTAAAGATAAACCTTATGCTTTGTCACGTGTTTCTTTACTCAGCGTAAGAGCGTCATAGAAATGCTCCACGAACTCGAGACCATCACAAGAAAGGCACTGTGGAACGCGAACAGCCTTGTTCAGAAAGCACGTTCTCCTATACATACCAAGAAACGTTACTTTTGCCAGCACAACTTCCGTAATAACCGGGAGATTAAGATAAGAGAGCGGAACATACGGCAACGGAATAATTAAGGAGACAATGGTTCAGGTAGACAGTGAACGTTCCGCCACACTCTACAGTGGTTCTGCGTCTATACTCTGCGTGGCGGACGGTACGTCCCATTGCACCGGTTATCAGGGTATGTTCCTGTGCCATTCACGTATGAACGCTAGAGGAATGGTCGTTTGAATGCCGTGTGCGTGCTATAACTATTCTGTTGTTACCTGTATGACTGATACTTTGGAGGCTGTAGTATATTCCTAGAGTAAACATTTAAAGCCGGTTCGTGAAACTTCATTAACAGACTTTCTCAGGATAGTTTATGTCTATCTACAAGAGTCTTCCAGTTCATTTCCTTCAGTATTTCTGTGACACTCTCCCACGCATTAAGCAAACCTGTGTCCATTCGTGCTGCTCTTGTCTGTATACGTTCAGTATCCCCTGTTAGTCCTATTTGGTGCGGGTCCCACACACTTGAGCAATATTGTAGAACCGGTCGCACGACTGATTTGAAAGCAATCTCCTTTGTAGACTGATTGCAGTTCGTCAGTGTGCTACAATAAACCGAAGTCTGCTACCTGCTTTACCCGGAACCTATGCAACCAGTCCATTTCACATCCCTACAAAATGTACACATACGTAATTTTATGAGTAGGCTGATTACATCTGTGACTCACTGATATTATAATCATAGGATACTACGTTTTTTCATTTTGTGAAGCGCAGAATTTTATATTTCTGAACATTTAGAGCAAATTATCAATCTCTGCACCACTTTGAAATCTTATCAAGATCTGACTCAATGTTTACGCAGATTCTTTGAAATTGTACTTCATTATAGATAATTCCATCACCTACAAAAAGCCTTATTTTACTATTAATATTGTCTGCAATGTCATTAATATACATCACGAACAGCAATGGTCGTAATACATTTCTCTGGGGCACGCCTGAAGTTACTTCTACATGTGACGATCATCCAAGATAAGATGTTGCGTTCTCCCTACCAATAAGTCCTCAGTCAAGTCACAAATTTCGCTTTATATCCCGTATGATCGTACTTTTGACAATAAGCGTAGGTGTGGTACTGAGTGAATTCCTTTTCGGAAATCACGAAATACTGCGTCCACCGACTGCCTTGATCCAAAGCTTTCAGCATGTCAAGTGAGAAAAGCGTGAGTTGGGTTTCACATGATCGATATTTTCGAAACCGTGCTGGTTGGCATTGAGGAAGTCATTCTGTCCAAGATACCTCATTATGTTTGAGCTCGGAATATGTTCTAAGATTCTACAAGAAATACGTGTCAAGGATACTGGATGGTAGTTTTGCAGATCACTTCTGCTCTAGTTTGTGGAATAGAGATGCAGATGTCTAGCAAAGCAAGCGGTTATCAGAGCGCCTAAGGATAACGAAGAGCTCAGTTTTCATGCTTTGGTGTGATATTCTTATGTAGCGTTTTAGTCCAGTAAATTAGTTACTAATTATTTTCTCCTTCCCAGAATGAAAGTGATCGGTAATAAATACGAGAGTTTCTCAAAATATAAAATAAAATTAATGAAACTATTAAATGACTTTTGACAGTATGTGACAACGGCATTGTAGAAATAAGCTTCCGTCCTTTAGTTACGACTCTGGTGTGATTAAAAAGCGAACCTTCAGTGCCTGTGTCATATATAGATTCTTCATTTTTGAAGTTCGTGGTGAAAGAGAGCGAGGACATAATTTTCTGGGCTGCTATGTGGAGGGCTATCAGAGTTGAAAAGGCCACACATCAGAGAAGAAGCGGTTGTCAGTAAGGGGGTGACAGCCGTGCAAAGGGAAATTTCTGAACTTTTAAATGCAACAAAAGAACCGTGGTAATCCCTTGTCATTAAACTGCTATTATCTGTTGTCACAAATTACCATAAGTGAGTTGAATAATTCAGTATAAAAGACGACAATGGTGTCGTGCGGGAGTCGGTTCAGATATGCTAACATGTAATAGTAATTTCCGCGATGACAACACGCACTTCCACACGGCGGTCATAGCACGAGTAGGAAGTTCCTGCCTGTCCGCCGTGCAGCTCACGTTTGATTACGCAGCTGACTGAAGACGTTTGAGCATTTATTTTACACAAAGATGTGACTGAGAAGTGTGTGATTAACTTCTTACAATGTCTTCCTCAAGCACTTGAGCGCAATGAAGTCCTGGAGAAGTACATTACTGTTACTAGCAGTCTTTTAGTAAATTTATGAAAAACACGAATCACGGACCTGAAAACGAACAATGGTTGAGAGGGCAAACAGACCGCATGTGTGAAATTTCAAAAGCTGCTCTTACATGCACTCACAAAAAGCACATGTATTCAGCTAATAGTAGAATATAGTACTTTAAGATAGTTGCCTGTGGCTTTAAAACAATTTGAGTTTCGAAAAACTGTCATAAATTCCTTCAACGATAATTAGATTTCAACAATCCATGATTCTTATTAGTACCTCTTGTTCTGTCACCTTAGCCCATCTTTGCCACCTCCATCTACGTGACGTTAACTTCTGAACGTCCTCTTGTCTTAGCACCGGAACACTCTTAGCCCAATGTCCGCCGCTCGTGGTCTCGTGGTAGCGTTCTCGCTTCCCGAGCACGGGGTCCCGGGTTCGATTCCCGGCGGGGTCGGGGATTTTCACCTGCCTCGAGATGACTGGGTGTTTGTGTTGTCCTCATCATTTCATCATCATCCAGGAAAGTGGCGAAATTGGACCGAGCAAAGACTGGGTAATTGTACGGGCGCTGATAACCACGCAGTTGACCGCCCCACAAACCAAACATCATCATCACACTCTTAGCCCACTTTTACTTTTTATATCGCCATAAGCTGGCTATGTAGCACCTTCCAAACTCAAGAAACATAACAAGCCAAAGAAGTGTGACGTGACACTTACTTCTTTCTGTCTCGACCCTATCTGACTACGAGGTGTGATTAACTTCTTACAATGTCTTCCTCAAGCACTTGAAGGCAATGAAGTCCTGGAGAAGTACTTTACTGTTACTAGCAGTCTTTTAGTAAATTTATGAAAAACACGAATCACGGACCTGAAAACGAACAAACGCCAGGTCATTAAACTGCTATCCAGTTTGATTCTAAAGACTTGTTGAAATTGATATGATGAAACTAAAATACACTGGTCCATATGTGCTTTAACTCAAGACACGAATAAGCTACGTCTTTGGAATATTCTTAGTATAGCACACCTATGAAATGTGTACATAAACATGTGTCCATCACGCAGAGAGATGTCCTATCGTGAAGTGGTCTTCTCGACAGTAAGGGCGAAAAAACAACAAATCTCCTCCCACCTTCTCTTTTCCGTTTTATTCGACAAGTGTTTTTTTTTTTAAAGACATCCAATCATTTCGTAACAGAAAGGCACATTTCTAAAACTTCTTAGACGCTTGAGAAATAACGTCAGAAGCAAATTACAACTGATTATTGGCCACAATCTAAATGCACTGTGTAAGACAACCACGAATATTTGACTGAAGGCTTTCTCTGTTATCATTCAGATGGCTGTAATATCTTAGTGCTTGCTTTACCACGTACGACGCTTTGTCTCTGATAACGTGAGTGCCTTGTTACTATCTCCAAGTGACGCTCATCCGTGGCGAAGTAACAACTATCACCAAATATTTAAGATTAAATTTATCTCGACTAAAGAGCTCTCAAATCAGTAAAAGGAACGTGTGCCACAGATTGTTCCACCTAAAGAGAAATCAAAGCGGTCAGATGCTGTATCTCGGTTGAGAGCCCTCATTAGATATACTGCAGGCTACCAGCCGCAAAAGCAGTGACAACATTTTGTTCTCTCTGTAGCGAGTGCTCTTAAGGCGCAAACGAAACCTAAAGATTTGTCTCGCGAGTTGGCGACTGCCAACGCTGACTGAGCTTCAGGACAGGGAAAGCTGCTGCAAACGCCGCTGTCTCCTCGCTTCCGCGTGACAACCAGAGGGCGATGAACTGTCGTGAAGCCAACACCGTGGCAGCTGAACGAACGAAAAGCAGCAGTGAAAAGGAAGTAAGGGAGGAGGGAGGGAGGAAGGGAGATCAGGGGTCAACGCCCCTTCGACGTGAGGTCAAATGTTTCAAATGGCTCTGAGCACTATGGGACTTAACATCTGAGGTCATCAGTCCCCTAGAACTTACAACTACGTAAACGTAACTAACCTAAGGACATCACACACATCCATGCCCGAGGCAGGATTGGAACCTGCGACCGTACCGGTAGCAGGGTTCCAGACTAAAGCGCCTAGAACCGCTCGGCCACACCGGCCTGCGACGACGAGGTCAGTAGAGACGGAGCGCGCAACGTACGGAATTACAAAAATAACTATATGGTGAATGAAAATAATAATAAAGGCATTTTCTAAAGTTTTCATTTTTGGAAATCAAAATTGATTAATAAGGTAAAATTCAGTACCGTAGTAATATGCTTGATCCTCCTCGGCGAGGTGTCCACGAGGTGGCCGAGAAGATGCCGCTCAGATTTGGTCTGTTCTTCAAATTCGGCTTTCCTAAGGTCATGCGGTTTATGAATAATGCTCCTGCGGTAACGCACTGTGTTTTCAAAGGAACCGAGGGTGATCAGTCTGGATAATGTCAGCAGGCCTTTCCATTCTGTTGATACCTGTCTTCTGGGGGATGGGATGATATTCATGAGGTGAGCGCGGTACTCACGTGCGCTATCCTCTTGGAAGATGCACTAGTCATCGAAATGTTGACTGAAGGGCTGAACAATAAAGATTTTCTCCCCACAATGCTCAACTATCAAAATTACCCCCGATAGCGGTGAGACGCGTCAGACTATGTACACGATACCGAGCCAAAATATGAGCGACCCACCCCAATCCAGAAACCGTGAGAATGTAAGCATGCGTCAGACAACTGCTGCCACATTGGTGAGGAGAGCCCCACGCCACTGATCAAAGCTCTGTTTCAAACGTTGCATTCCCAGTCTTCTCTACCTACGGTTCTGGCGAGTTCCTGCTGTTGCTCGTAATGAGCGGCTAGAGCCGACAATGATCGTGTGGAGATGGCAGCGCGCTGTCTTGATCGACATAACGCTCCCAGCTTTCAAATAAAAGGCAACGCGCTGATCTGTTGGGGTCCGTACCAGTCATAATGTGTAGGTGTGTATCCGGTGTCCTGTGTCTCACGATAACGGTCGAATCTTCGAATGAAGTACACCATTTCGCGTGCCGTTGATCCTTCCTATTGTAAGCTGACAAGTGTAAGCTTGAAGCGGCCCTTGCAGACACGTTGGGAGACTGCGTTTCTGTACATAAGCCAATTTTTTACGGATTGAGTTTGAGAGACAGCTCAGTCTTCTGAACTCCACTGAGAATGCACAATGGGACAAGTGGCAGTAGACCAACCTCGTGATTACTGGTAATCAAAAGAGTATTGAGAAAGAGGTTACCGTCAAAAACCTACGCAACCCACGAGGGTTTTGCAGAATTTCTGTTAATAGCTCACATAGTGTCTGCTGCGATATTTGGCAGTGGTTAAGATTAAGACTCGGGAGCAGCTAGATCAAGTACTCGTTCCGGTCTTCCTGCTGTACATTGTCCGTTGTTTCATGAAATCTCAGCACCCTTCCCAAAGGACCTCTTCTTCGATGATAGTTAAACTATTAACTTTCTCGGAATTCAGCCACTTAGTCACTAAATGTTGATCAGTTGTTTGGAGCGTGAGACTCTGGCTCATATAGATGCAGTGTTGGTTACGGTATGTATTCTCTACAAAATCATTCTTTTGAAGCCGTATTCGCCTGAACGTTGCGATTGTAGGCAGCAGTTGCCGCTTTCAAGTTAATGTTAAAATTTCAAGCAGCTCTGGTTAAGCAGCAACAGTAGACTCGGGCTTTTATAGATCATCAGAATGGGGATGGTCGATCATTTCACAGTGCGGATATGCACCCCAGCATGCTTGAACGTAACTGCAAAATCGAAAACGTGTTTAGCTGGCGGAAACTGATTGTGCTGATTCATTTCATCGATGATGATTTGCTGAACATAGTCGACAACAGTCAGTTTTTCGGAATAGTGTGATATTCTCTCTCGACCCGATTAAAGCTTACCGCTGCTGTATCTTCGTTATGTGTGGTGGATGGCAGTGTGTGCATTGTAATGAGCAATCGAGCTTACAGGCCGACTACAAGGAAAATAAGTTTCCTTGTGGCAAGAGCACTGACAAGCGACTATGGATCAGTCAATGTTTCAGTTCCCTAATGTTCTGCAGTGTATACCCGGTATTTCAGGTAAGGCGTTTGTAACTTAGAAAATTGTAAGTGAAATGCATATGTATTTATATGGGAAAATAAAAGAAACGCTAATCTCTCTATAGATAATGTATTTGAACCGACATTGTAGAAACCAATTTAACTGAAATTTCTATCAACTTTAGCTAGCGATTTACAAATGTTCAAAATTTTAATGGTGGTTCCAACATGCTCTACATGACTGGTTGTGTTCAAGGGGATACTCTGTGACGGAATGTTTCAAATGTTCAAATGTGTGTGAAATCTTATGGGACTTAACTGCTAAGGTCACCAGTCCCTAAGCTTACACACTACTTAACCCAAATTATTCTAAGTGCAGACACATATACCCATGCCCGAGGGAGGACTTGAACCTCCGCCGGGACCAGCCTTACAGTCCATGACTGCAGCGTCTAAGATCGCTCGGCTAATCCCGCGCGGCGACGGAATGTTTATTTAAAAATGTTTGTTGAAACTAGATTCAAGACTTTCTTGCAGACAGAACTCAACAAGTCGATCTTGACGGAACGAAATCGACAGTTGTAAAGGTAATTTCCCGTGTTCCGCAAGGAAGTGCGATAGGACCGTTAGTGTTTACTATATATATAAATAATCTAGTAGAAAGCGTCGTATACTCTCTAAGGCTGTTTGCAGATGATGCGGTTGTCTATAAAAAAGTAGCAACGCCAGAAGACAGTAATGATTTGCTGAATGATCTCCAGAAAATGCAGGTTCTGGCAGTTCACCCTGAACGCCTATAAATGTAAGACATTGCGCATACATTGGAAAAGAAACTCACTACTGTATAGCTACACTATTGATGACAAACCGCTGGAAACAGTACCTGCGGTAAAATATCTAGGAGTAACTATCCGAAACGACCTTAAAGTCGAATGACCACACAACAAGTAGTGTGAAAGCAGATGGCAGACTGAGATTCAAGGGAAGAATCTTAAGGAAATGTATCTCATCCACGAAGGAAGTGACTTGTTCGACACATTCTTGAGTATTGTTCATCTATCTGTGGTCCCTGCCGGATAGGACTGATAGAAGAAAGAGAGAGAGAGAGAGAGAGAGAGAGAGAGAGAGAGAGAGAGACAGGATCCAACAAAGAGCGGCACGTTTCGTCACAGAATCGTTTAGTCGGCACGAGAGCGTTACGGACACGTTGAACAAGCTTCATTGGCAGACGTTATAAGTGAGGCGTTGTGCATCAAGGAGAGTTTTACTACTGACATTTTGAGAGAGCACTTTCCGGGAAGGGTCGGACAACATATTACTTCCCCCTGCATACGTCTCGCGTGATGACCATGAGGAGAAAATTTGAGACCATAGTACCACAATCTTTTTAAATCCGTAAGCACAGTCATTGTGTTGTCCGTAATACTGGTAGCGATTTCATCTTACTAGTGTTTCATGGTATTTCTCATACTCCCCCCACAGAAATGCTTGACTGTCTCTGTAGATGAGGTTGCAGTGTCTCGATTTAGCTGTGGTTGTTCCTCTGCGTTTCCACATCACAGTGACATCCGCAACCGTGGATTTGGGAAGCTTTCGGAGGATTCAAAAGTCCGTGATGGCTCTGTTACTCAGGTGGCGTCGAAGTCACTCAGCTCTCCGACCGACCCATACTGCTGTTACTGCTCCCCTGCTCGGAGCACTACTCGTATACTACCCGCCCCCTTTTTTACTGGCAGATCAGCCTCTCGTGACAATTTGTAGTCAGTTACGTACGGGTGTCCGGTTACTTCTAATGAGATAACGGTCAAACGCGTTCCTAATCGTTTTGAAATACGAATGGAAAAATGTCGACATGGAATTCTTGTTGAATCCAAAAAGAAACACGAACAGAAAATTGTTAGGTAGTCCTGCGAATTATAAAGAAATCAATTCTCAACTATCTGACTGCGAGCTAAAAAAATCCGTAACATCCCCTAACAACTGTTCTGCAATCTTCTGTATGCAACAGACTATATACCTCGTCTTGCCGCTGCAACTGCGTGATCAGCAACATGATAAAATATTTCAAAACCAATTAAACGATCCATGCAGAGTCCATGGAGTAATTGCAGCAACAGCAACTACTGCCATATTTTTATACATAGAAATTGAATGATCAGGAGGGGTTTGGCCAACTAGCCTTCAACAATGTAAATAAAAATAAAAGAAACCAATAAAGTCTATAGTCTATTAGATTTGCAATATATTATTTAAACACTGACAAACTTTACACAGACTTTTAATTATTCCACCATGTCTGTACTCAATAAAGACGTTTGTGGCGACAGCAAAGATACGACTTTTACTCTCAATGTGTGCATATAGGAAACTTCCTGGCAGATTAAAACTGTGTGCCGGACCGAGACTCGAACTCGGGACCTCCGCTGCAGAGTGAAAATCTCATTCTGGAAACATCCCATAGGCTGTGGCTAAGCCATGTCTCCGCAATATCCTTTCTTTCAGGAGTGTTAGTCCTGCATGGTTCGCAGGAGAGCTTCTGTAAAGTTTGGAAGGTAGGAGACGAGATACTGGCAGACGTAAAGCTGTGAGGAAGGAGCGTGAGTCGTGCTTGGGTAGCTCAGCTGGTAGAGCACTTGCCCGCGGAAGGCAAAGGTCCCGAGTTCGAGTCTCGGTCCGGCACACAGTTTTAATCTGGCAGGAAGTTTCGTATCAGCGCACACTCCGCTGCAGGGTGAAAACCTCGTTCTATGCATATACAGGGCGTTACAAAAAGGTACGGCCAAACTTTCAGGAAACGTTCCTCACACACAAAGAAAGAAAATATGTTATGTGGACATGTGTCCGGAAACGCTTACTTTTCATGTTAGAGCTCATGTTATTGCTTCTCTTCAAATCACATTAATCATGGAATGGAAACAAACAGCAACAGAACGTACCAGCGTGACGTCAAACACTTTGTTACAGGAAATGTTCAAAATGTCCTCCGTTAGCGAGGATACATGCATCCACCCTCCGTCGCATGGAATCCCTGATGCGCTGATGCAGCCCTGGAGAATGGCGTATCACAGCCGTCCACAATACGAGCACGAAGAGTCTCTACATTTGGTACCGGGGCTGCGTAGACAAGAGCTTTCAAATGCCCCCACAAATGAAAGTCAAGAGGGTTGAGGTCAGGAGAGCGTGGAGGCCATGGAATTGGTCCCCCTCTACCAATCCGTCGGTCACCGAATCTGTTGTTGAGAAGCGTACGAACAGTTCTGCTGAAATGTGCAGGAGTTCCATCGTGCATGAACCACATGTTGTGTCGTACTTGTAAAGGCACATGTTCTAGCAGCACAGGTAGAGTATCCCGTATGAAATCATGATAACGTGCTCCATTGAGCGTAGGTGGAAGAACATGGGTCCCAATCAAGACATCACCAACAATGCCTGTCCAAACGTTCACAGAAAATCTGTGTTGATGACGTGATTGCACAGTTGCGTGCGGATTCTCGTCAGCCCACACATGTTGATTGTGAAAAGTTCCAATTTGATGACGTTGGAATGAAGCCTCATCCGTAAAGAGAACATTTGCACTGAAATGAGGATTGACACATTGATGAATGAACGATTCGCAGAAGTGTACCCGTGGAGGCCAATCAGCTGCTGATACTGCCTGCACACGCTGTACATGGTACGGAAACAACTGGTTCTCCCGTAGCACTCTCCATACAGTGACGTGGTCAACGTTACCTTGTACAGCAGCAACTTCTCTGACGCTGACATTAGGGTTATCGTCAACTGCACGAATAATTTCCTCGTCCATTGCAGGTGTCCTCGTCGTTCTAGGTCTTCCCCAGTCATGAGTCATAGGCTGGAATGTTCCGTGCTCCCTAATACGCCGATCAATTGCTTCGAACGTCTTCCTGTCGGGACACCTTCGTTCTGGAAATCTGTCTCGATACAAACGTACCGCGCCACGGCTATTTCCCCGTGCTAATCCATACATCAAATGGGCATCTGCCAACTCCGCATTTGTAAACATTGCACTGACTGCAAAACCACGTTCGTGACGAACACTAACCTGTTGATGCTACGTACTGATGTGCTTGATGCTAGTACTGTAGAGCAATGAATCGCATGTCAACACAAGCACCGAAGTCAACATCACCTTCCTTCAATTGGGCCAACTGGCGGTGGATCGAGGAAGTACAGTACATACTGACGAAACTAAAATGAGCTCTAACATGGTAATTAAGCGTTTCCGGACACATGTCCACATAACATCTTTTCTTTATTTGTGTGTGAGGAATGTTTCCTGTGAGTTTGGCCGTACCTTTTTGTAACACCCTGTAGTAATCTGACAAAATCCCTCCAGCGCGCAAGCAACCAGTAACTACGTGCAACGAAAAGCCAAATTATCAAAAATCCTCAATTAATACCAAAATCTCCTCCGACGCTACTGGCACGATCGCGGCACGCTGCGACAAGTCAGGTCGCGCGACGTATCTCCACCACACCCTGCGTCCGACCACTTCCGACTCCTCACAACAACTGTTCGCTCGCTACTGCTCGCGATAATAATATCTGAGGCAGAGTTTGTATGTGCACTCAGTAGAATCAGAGACGTCCAACTTTCAACGAATTTACTTCTACTATCGTGTAGAGTTCCCTTTGCCAGTTTTCGCTATTCATGATCCTATGTGCGTAAAGAACGGTCTGTTGGTTTTTTTGTTGGACCTGATTATCGTAAGAAATTAATGAATAATAAGTTAAGCTTTTAAGGAAAGATCACCCAGAGTTAACATAAAGGAGAACAGGTGTGCCGGCCGTTGTGGCCGAGCGGTTCTAGGCGCTTCAGTCAGAACCGCGCTGCTGCTACGAGTCGCAGATTCGAATCCTGCCTCGGGTATGGATGTGTGTGATGTCCTTATGTTAGTTAGGTTTAAGTAGTTCCTAGTCTATGGGACTGATGACCTCAGATGTTAAGTACCATAGTGCTCAGAGCCATTTGAACCATTTTTTAGAACAGGTGTGGGGTCGGGGGTGAGATCGGGGACGGGAGGGGGAGGGGGAGGGTAAAGGAGAGAAAGTAAACGCTGGCCGGGTCGGCCGTGGCGCTGTTAATGGCCAGAAACTTGCTGTCCGGTGCAGCCGGTGGTGTACGGGAGCGGCAGGCGGCGTGCTGGGCTGTGGCGCGGCGGCGGCTGGTCGCCGCCTCCCTGGCCCCGCGCCCCCGCCCCCGCCGCCGCCGGCGCTGGCCGCACTCGCTGTCGGCCACGTGTTTCTGCTGCAGCCGGCTCAAACCACTGCGAGGGGGACTGTCTCTTCCGTGGTCTCCGCACTTCGACACGTCACTATTCAGGAAGGGTGCATCCTGCTTCTCACGCAATGCACTGTCGCTCAGCGTTTCACCGACTGCTCCCAGGACATAATTTTGTGTTGTCTCCATATTAACAATAGAAATAAACGTCCAATAACAACACTGGTTTCTGTTTTGAAGTCTGTTACTAACTTATTTGATTGTACGAAATGAAAACATATTTCCACAAGTAGCACCTAGAAAGCCTCCTGCAGTCAATAAAACTACTACACTACTGGCCATTAAAATTGTTACACCAAGAAGAAACGCAGATGATAAACGGGTATTCATTGGAAAAATATATTATACTAGAACTAACATGTGATTACATTTTCACGCAATTTGGGTGCATAGATACTGAGAAATCAGTACCCAGAACAACCACCTCTGGCCGTAATAACGGCCTTGATACGCCTGGGCATCGAGTCAAACAGAGCTTGGATGGCGTGTACAGGTACAGCTGCCCGTGCAGCTTCAACACGATACCACAGTTCATCAAGAGTAGTGACTGGTGTATTGTGACGAGCCAGTTGCTCGGCCACCATCGTCGAGACGTTTTCAATCTGGAGAATGTGCTGGCCAGGGCAGCAGTCGAACATTTTCTGTATCCAGAAAGGCCTGTACAGGACCTGCAACATTTGGTCGTGCATTATCCTGCTGAAATGTAGAGTTTCGCAGGGATCAAATGAAGGGTAGAGCCACGGGTCGTAACACATCTGAAATGTAACGTCCACTGTTAAGTGCCGTCAATGCGAACAAGAGGTGACCGAGAAGTGTAACCAATGGCATCCCATTCCAACACGCCGGGTGATATGCCAGTATGGAGATGACGAATACACGCTTCCAATGAGTGTTCAGCGCGATGTCGCCAAACACGGATGCGACCATCATGATGCTGTAAACAACCTGGATTCATCCGAAAAATGACGTGCACCCAGGTTCGTCGTTGAGTACACCTTCGCAGGCGCTCCTGTCTGTGATGCAGCGTCAAGGGTAACCGCAGCCACTGTCTCCGAGCTGATAGTCCATGCTGCTGCAAACGACGTCGAACTGTTCGTGCAGATGGTTGTTGTCTTGCAAACGTCCCCATCTGTTGACTCAGGGATCGAGACGTGGCTGCACGATCCGTTACAGCCATGCGGATAAGATGCCTGTCATCTCGACTGCTAGTGATACGAGGCCGTTGGGATCCAGCACGGCGTTCAGTAGCACCCTACCTGAACCGACGGATTCCATATTCTGTTAACAGTCATTGGATCTCGACCAACGCGAGCAGCAATATCGCGATACGATATACTGCAATCGCGATAGGCTTCATTCCGACCTTTATCAAAGTCGGAAACGTGATGGTACGCATTTCTCCTCCTTATACGAGGCATCACAACAACGTTTCACCAGGCAACGCCGGTCAACTGCTGTTTGTGTATGAGAAATCGGTTGGAAACTTTCCTCGTGTGAGCACGTAGTAGGTGTCGCCACCGGCGCCAACCTTGTGTGAATGCTCTGAAAAGCTAATCATTTGCATATCACTGCGTCTACTTCCTGTCGGTTAAATTTCGCGTCTGTAGCACGTCATCTTCGTGGTGTAGCAATTTTAATGACCGGTAGTGTATTTTACGCCTTGAATATTTGTAAGGGAAAATAGAGAGAGAGAGAGAGAGTCAAGTTGGAGTACCTTATATTCTCTTTACGTCCTTGAATTGGCGGGAGCCTGCGACCTCCGCGGTAAGCTGAACATTGCTGGCCATAGCGACTGGAAACATTCCAGCGATTCATAGGCCATGGTCGGGCAGTACGGACCGCACGAGGAAAGGTGTTTCCACTCCTCCGCCGCGTCGCGGGGCACGCCCTCTTGTGTAAGGCGCACTGGCCAGCGGCCGCTGCTGTGAGCCGTTCCGCTTGCCCTCCTCAGAACCGGACCTCTGCAAAACGAGAACCGGCATCCCAGAGAAGACGAAACACAAACAAAAAGATAATGACAGGAAAAAGTATGTTTGCTGCGGTGTATAGCATAGTTTCGACTCTGAAGTTAATCGATGACTGCATTATTTCCATATCAAGTTATTTTTCTCTTTGCGAAAGGCTTTTATGTACTTCTAAGCATTAGAATAGCGGCTACTTTTGTTTAATGGCGGAACAGCCAGGCGAGTTGGGTTGGCAATGATTAATACAAAGACATTTTTCGCTGTGACGAGAATTTCCACAAAATTTCTATCACCGATTTTCTTTCCGGATGTCAAAATATTTTGACTCCCACCTACTTGAACGTAGCAATAAAATCAAAGTTTCACGGAAAAAATTTCTTGTTCAATTTCCCCCGTTCTGTTCGAAGGGGAATGGTCGAGAATTAACCTGAACGTGGTCCTATGAACCCTCTGCCAAGTGTAAATTTCATAGTGGTCTCTGGAGAACGGTGACTGCTCCGAAATAATAAAAAAAATACACCAATCTCTTTCTCGTGGAATGTACATAAGATACAAAACTTACGGACGAAAATAACTTTTGCATCATGTCACTGCCCAGTAACATAACTCATGAAACTCAGACCCTACATAGAAAGAACTGCTGCAGTACAGTAAAGAAGATACCTGAAAGAAATACGGAAAGAGACGAAGAGAAACGAAACTTTTATTCGAAGACGATAATTATACTGTAGCCATCGCGATTCATTGTGATCCACTGGACATTACAAAATAAGTACATTGTTCTTCGTGGCTTGCGTCTTTACCACTGACACCAGTGCATGGTCTGCGACGTGGTGCTATGCTGGCGACGAGATCAGCAAAGTAGTTGTTGTGACAGGCCGTTCCATTGTTACACCAGCGCAGATGTCAACTGCTGGATGGTCTTTGGTGCATATAGGCGTGTTGTGTACGTCTCCGCAACGCATTCCACACGTGCTCGAGGGGATTTAAGTTGGAGGATTGGGTGACCAGTCCTTTCGCCCAACATCCTCTCGTTCCAAGACCACCTACACCTGTGCTGTTCGATACAGCCGCGAATTTTCACCCACAAAAATGAAGTCAGGGCCGAATGAACACCTCAAAAGAGTCAGATGGAGAAGTAGTACATTGTCATAATACACGTTGACCAGTGAGTGTGCCGTGTTCAAACATTTGGAGGTCAGTGCGCGCATGCCACATAATGCCTCCTCGCACCGTAAGACGTAGACCAGCAGACGATTATGTTCCGGCATTTTCCTGCATTTTGAGGGGACATCTAGCGTTGTCGAACACGATCGATTTGGTGGTCCAGTTGTGGGGCGGCATGATGTTGCAGACGGCTGATTCTGATAGAATTGTCGTTATTCAACTAGGAACTGCGTGAAGATGTGCTTCATAAAATCTGAACGTCCCACTCCAAACCGCACTAGGAGTATGCGTGTGTAACACACTGATAATCTTTCTTGATCCAAACGCGGAAGAACAGTCCGAGGTATACCTAGTTACAGGCCTCAATGTTAATACACAGGGGGCGGCAAAAAGTTTACGTTCGAAGGCCACACTTGCCCTTGCCTACATGTCGATGATTATATACCCCCATACGAGTAGCGCTAGATTCCACAAACACACCAGCAACGCCCTCGATCGGAAACTGTTTGATCGCCTCTTATAATTTAAGTATCCCGATTACCATTCGATCTGTACATGGACGCCATCTAGTTTCCACACTGTAAAGACTTTTGAAACTTAGGCGCCTGAGACTGCCCCGCCAACCGACTTCTTCTCTCAGTAAAGCTGTGCCATAAATTTCTCTTCCCTACAGCTACATTCTGTTGTTCGGTACGCGTTGCGAATCGTGTATGGGCCAGCCCTGTTCCCCACTGTCAGAAGTGTTTTCTCGCCGCCCAGGTCACGGCAACCTGCTAAGCGCCAGAGCACACAGCGCCGTGAATCACACTCTGCTCGCGGGACGTCGCCTGTCACGTCGGCCTGGGAACCTCTGCGCACCCCACGGCCGCGAGTAAACAGTTCTAAACGTGCGGGCTGCTGTAGCACGGTGACGCGAATCGAATCATCTTAAGAGGTGTCCGCCCCCGGTAGCTGAGTGGTCAGCGCGACAGAATGTCAATCGTGAGGGCCCGGGTTCGATTCCCGGCTGGGTCGGAGATTTTCTCCGCTCAGGGGCTGGGTGTTGTGTTGTCTTAATCATCATCATTTCACCGCCATCGACGCACAAGTCGCCGAAGTGGCGTCATATCGAAAGACTAGCACCCGGCGAACGGTCTACCCGACGGGAGGCCCTAGTCCCATGATATTTACATTTACATCTCAGGAGTGCACAGGGTAGTCAGAACTGCCCGGTACTCTTAGTGCCTTGACCTTTACAACTTCACCAACATTTTACAAACGAAACAAACGTTAATATACTCGTCATTTAAGACCACTAAGCGTATAAATAGCCATACCACCAACAGGTAGATTTCATTCTCTTTGGATCTGGGCTTGCCTTTGTGTCGTTCGTGGGAGACATGTTTTTGACAGACACACTAATCAGTACTTATTTTTCACATTTTCATTTCGTACACAAGCATCTATGTAGCGATGTATTCAGTCAGTTCGGAATGGTAGCTGCAGCCACGTACCATCTCATCAACTTTTAGGTTGTTTGAGAGTACTAATTGTAATGAGAAATAATGTCACAAAACATCTCTAACAAATTTAACATTAAAATAGAAAGTTGTGAAATACAAAACAGTAACATTATCGCAATTTACCGACGGAAAACAATAGAGTAGTTTCAAAAGCATATCAGGGTTGTTCCCCTTTGACAACACCTCTGACGTAGATGAATCACTGTACATAGATATCCAATCAACTGTAAACTTGTAAACGGCAAGTATGTTGTCACATTACGCACTTCAGAAACATGTACGATTCCTGAATCTTTATTAGTCGTGTCTTAACGTGTGGTGTCTGTTCTTTCGGACATGTCTTTCAGACTGAGTGAGAAGTTTCTTGTGACATATCTTGGATAACTTAAGTATATATCAAATTCCTTATTCACTTATCTGTTGAATTCCTTCCAGATAGGTTCCGTCCACATGAAGATATACCGATAAAATGTTCTACGCCTACATCTACATCGATTCTCCAAAATGGTTAAAATGGCTCTGAGCACTATGGGACTTAACATCTTAGGTCATCAGTCCCCTAGAACTCAGAACTACTTAAACCCAACCAACCTAAGGACATCACACACACCCATGCCCGAGGCAGGATTCGAACCTGCGACCGTAGCAGTCCCACGGTTCCGGACTGCAGCGCCTAGAACCGCACGGCCACACGGCCGGCATCGATTCTCCGCAAATCGCCGTACGGTCATGGCGGATGGCACACTGTACCACTACTAGTCATTTCCTTTACTGCTCCATTCGCAATTATAACGAGGAAAAAGCGACTGACTATATTACTCCGGAGGAACCCTGATTTGTCGTATCTTATTTTCGTGGTCCTTACGCGCAATGTAGGAGTATATAGAAGGTCTATACAAGGACGATGAACTTGAGGACAATATTATGGAAATGGAAGAGGATGTAGATGAAGACGAAATGGGAGATACGATACTGCGTGAAGAGTTTGACAGAGCACTGAAAGACCTGAGTCGAAACAAGGCCCCCGGAGTAGACAACATTCCATTGGAACTACTGACGGCCTTGGGAGAGACAGTCCTGACAAAACTCTACCATCGGGTGAGCAAGATGTATGAAACAGGCGAAATACCCTCAGACTTCAAGAAGAATATAATAATTCCAATCCCAAAGAAAGCAGGTGTGGACAGATGTGAAAATTACCGAACAATCAGTTTAATAAGCCACAGCTGCAAAATACTAACACGAATTCTTTACAGACGAATGGAAAAACTAGTAGAAGCCGACCTCGGGGAAGATCAGTTTGGATTCCGTAGAAATACTGGAACACGTGAGGCAATACTGACCTTACGACTTATCTTAGAAGAAAGATTAAGGAAAGGCAAACCTACTTTTCTAGCATTTGTAGACTTAGAGAAAGCTTTTGACAATGTTGACTGGAATACTCTCTTTCAAATTCTAAAGGTGGCAGGGATAAAATACAGGGAGCGAAAGGCTATTTACAATTTGTACAGAAACCAGATGGCAGCTATAAGAGTCGAGGGACATGAAAGGGAAGCAGTGGTTAAGAAGGGAGTAAGACAGGGTTGTAGCCTCTCCCCGATGTTATTCAATCTGTATATTGAGCAAGCAGTAAAGGAAACAAAAGAAAAATTCGGAGTAGGTATTAAAATCCATGGAGAAGAAATAAAAACGTTGAGGTTCGCCGATGACATTGTAATTCTGTCAGAGACAGCAAAGGACTTGGAAGAGCAGTTGAATGGAATGGATGGTGTCTTGAAGGGAGGATATAAGATGAACATCAACAAAGCAAAACGAGGATAATGGAATGTAGTCGAATTAAGTCGGGTGATGTTGAGGGTATTAGATTAGGAAATGAGACACTTAAAGTAGTAAAGGAGTTTTGCTATTTGGGGAGCAAAATAACTGATGATGGTCGAATTAGAGAGGATATAAAATGTAGACTGGCAATTGCAAGTAAAGCGTTTCTGAAGAAGAGAAATTTGTTAACATCGAGTATAGATTTAAGTGTCAGGAAGTCATTTCTGAAAGTATTTGTATGGAGTGTAGCCATGTATGGAAGTGAGACATGGACGATAACTAGTTTGGACTAGAAGAGAATAGAAGCTTTCGAAATGTGGTGCTACAGAAGAATGCTGAAGATTAGATGGGTAGACCACATACCTAATGAGGAGGTATTGAATAGAATTGGGGAGAAGAGGAGCTTGTGGCGCAACTTGACTAGAAGAAGGGATCGGTTGGTAGGACATGTTCTGAGGCATCAAGGGATCACCAATTTAGTGTTGGAGGGAGGGGTGGAGAGTAAAAATCGTAGGGGGAGACCACGAGATGAATACACTAAGCAGATTCAGAAGGATGTAGGTTGCAGTAGGTACTGGGAGATGAAGAAGCTTGCACAGGATAGAGTAGCATGGAGAGCTGCATCAAACCAGTCTTAGGACTGAAGACCATAACAACAACACGCGCAATGTATGTTGCAGGCAACAGAATCGTTCTGCAGTCGGCTTCAAATGCTATTTCTTTAAATTTTCTCAGTAGTGTTCCTCGAACATAGCGTCGCCTTCCCTCCATGAACACCCATTTGAGTTTCCGAAGCATCTCCGTAACACTTGCTTGTTGCTCGAACCTACCAGTAACAAATCTAGCTGTCAGCCTCTAGAATATTTCTTAATCCAACCTGGTACGGATCCCAAACATTCGAGCAGCTCTCAAGAACAGGTCGCACTAACGCCCTATATGCGGTCTCCCAGAATTCTCCCAATAAACCGAATTCGACCATTCGTCTTTCCTACCAGAATCATCGCATCCTCGTTCCATTTCATATCGCTTTGCAACATTACGTCCAGATATTTAAACGACTCGACGGTGTCAAGCAGGACACTAGTAACAATGTAACCCAACATTACAGGTTTGTTCTTCCTAATCATCCGCATTAACTTACGTTTCCCCACATTTAGGGCTAGCTGTCATTCATCACAGCAACTAGAAATTTTGTATAACTCGTACTTTCCTATAGTCACTCACCTTCGACACCTTAATGTACACCTCGGCATATATATAAGAGAGAGAGAGAGAGAGAGAGAGAGAGAGAGAGAGAGAGAAACAACAGTGGTCCTATCACACTTCCCTGGGTCACTCCTGACGATACCCTTGTCTCTGACGAACATTAGCCGCCGAGTACAACATACAGGGTTCTATTATTTAAGAAGTCTTCGAGCTACTCACATATCTGTGAACTTATTCCACATGGTGCTTGTACCTTCATTAACAGCCTGCAGTGGGGCACCGTGTCAAATGGTTTCCGGAAATCTAGAAATCTGGACTCAGCCTGTTGCTCTTTGTCCATAGTTGGCAGTAGGGTATCTTGTGAGAAAAGGACAGGCTGAGCTGCTTCCTAAAACCATGCTGATTCGTGGACATAAGCTTCTCGGTCTCAAGAAAATTTATTATATTAGAACTGAGAATATGTTTAAGGATTCTGCAGCAAGCCGATGTTAGAGACATTGGCCTGTAATTTTGCAGATCCGTTCTTTTGCCCTCCATTATACATAGGAGTCATCTGCACTTTTTTCCAGTAGCTTGGGACTTAGTTTGTATTTATCGTGAACCTCTAGCCCAGTACTAAGTATGGGGCCAATGCCGTAGAGAAAAACCGAATTGTGATTCCATCCGGACCTTGAGACTTAATTGTTTTCAACTCCTTGAATTGTTCCTCTATGCCAGGAATGCTTCTTACTATGCCGTTCATACGGGAGACCGTTCGATAGTCAAAGTACGGTATATTTGTATGATTCTCCAGCGTGAACGATTTCGTGAACGTAAAATTTAAATATTCGACTTTCGTTCTGCTATTTTCAACTGCCACACCAGACTGGTCAACATATGACTGAATGGAAGCCTTAGACCCAACACTATCGTTTAGTCAAAGGAAATTTAGCAGTAACTGTATAAGCAAAACTGTGAAACATCTTACGTTCCACAGAAACGGCTTAGGTGATGTAATTTTCGCATTATTTCGGAGTATTATACATCATAAAAATTTTTGAACTACTAGAATTTAACACACAATGATAGAATGTTGTCTTAATTATGTTCTGCAACTTTTCCATAAACCATTCGTTCTTCTGGAATGAGTGAATTTTGAGTCAGCGAAACACACAAGTCTTTTACTGTCGTTGGTAAAGACTCTCATAGTTCAGAAGGCCACATCTTCACACACATCACTTCATGTTTTAGGTGCAGACTAAAAAGCTATTGCATGTCCTAAGTGCATTTATAAATTTAAAACAAGCTATAATCTGTTTGATGATGGCATGAAGATTTCAATGGAGTAATATACTGTGATGTGAAACCTTTTTATTTAGATATTCAGGAGTTACATGAAACCGGGACAACTGTTAGAAAGAGTCGTAAGGTTCGGTATTTAACAGTTTTTCATTTTTGTTGCAAATTATGTGGCGGTGTAAGAACAAAGTTCCTTGCAAAATGACGAACAAAGGAATGTAATGGAAACAGCAACGACAAGCGGTAGGACAACAGCAGGACGCTTATTAAGACGTCAGATTGTAGTATCCTTGTAATAGAGGGAGCAAAACGTGTGGAGGAAAACCGAGCGGAACAAATAATTCAGGATGAATTGGAGAGAATTTCACTTCATGGAGGACACAGTTTTTGTTTCATCCATACATGTTTCCGCTCTTTGTTATATCTTCACCGTGTTTTATTTATTACTCTGACCGATAAGACGCTATCAATTAAATTATGCTTGTAATGCAGTTTGTACCATACTTCATACAACTTGGTTTCTGGTATTGTTGCCTTTACAGGTGCCTTATATTAGTAAGCACACGAATTCGGTTCACTTAAGATGCCTCAACAGTCGCCCATTTATTGTACCACGAAACAAAGAGTATGTTGCTGTCAGCTCATGTGTTATTGTGGCTGTAGGAATCTAGATGTAAGTGCTTTTTTTTGTTTTAAATCTTATGGGACTTACCTGCCTAGGTCATCAGTCCCTAAGCTTACACACTACTTAACCTAAATTATCCTAAGGACAAACACACACACACACACACACCCATGCCCGAGGGAGGACTCGAACCTCCGCCGGGACCAGCCGCAGATGTATGTGCTACTTTGAAATAAAAAGACTGGCACAAAAGGAGAAATCATGGTGGACAACATTCAACATTTTAGAAGACAAATGAAGAAGAAAGAATGTTATTCAGAGCCATATTTTTTCCTTAATTAAATCATAGTGCAACTTGTAATCTGCAACGGCTGTTGCTTGTACGCGGACAGAATGCCCAATGTGCGGGGTGAGAAAACTGTGATTAACACATGTTCCGCTCACCTGTGGCTACCAGCTAGCAGATTTTACAACAGAGATTGTTATCGGTACTGCATTAAACACCGTAATGCAGTGATGGCTGTCAGCTAACACAACGCGGATTTGTGGAAGTGATAACGACTCAGATAAAATATGGTAGACCATTATCGTTACGGGCGCTCATGGTGCGAGTGGCGTAGGCATCGACCGTCCGTGATCGTCACACCGTTGACCCTTTAGAGGGCTTTAGTCCCTCACACACCACTAGATAAGTCACATCATGTATCTTCAATGCGATGCATGGCGCCGGCCGGAGTGGCCGAGCGGTTCTAGGCGTTACAGTCTGGAACCGCGCGGCCGCTACGGTCGCAGGTTCGAATCCTGCCTCGGGCATGGATGTTTGTGATGTCCTTCGGTTGGTTAGGTTTAACTAGTTCTAAGTTCTAGGGGACTGTTGACCTCAGAAGTTAAGTCCCATAGTGCTCAGAGCCATTTTTTTTCGACCCATGGCTGCAGCTGTGAGGTAGCAGACGCGTTAAGTGCACTCACGAAAATTCGTACAGAATTTTCAAGAAAATTTGTCATGCAGATATGAGTACAGTTTGAGCCTCCGTGCACTCTGAGCGTAACTCGGTACTTGAGTGGGTAGTATGTCGGAGTACCAGTGTAAAGAGTCGAGCAACAGTCGTTTTACGGACATTTTTTTCCCCTGACATGTCCACTTTTTCCATCTCTGATAATGATTTGTTAATGTCGACATGGCTAAGTTGCTCTGTGGCTCTGAGTCCACGTTAGTCTGACTGCTCTCTTTAACTGTTCGCGTCAGTCAGTTCAGAGGTCTGGAAGCTAGGCCATAACGCGTGTAAAGGGACCTTGTTTGATGAAACACAGTTGTGTTCGAACGGACCTTCGGGTTGGTGGCAGAATTACGTAATACTCTGAGATACACACACGTACATGTACGCACGGACGTACGTGAACACACCCAAAAATCCGGAAGGCTTGTATTTCTAAACTGGAAAGTGAAATATTGATTTGCCCATACGAGGAAGCAAGAGCAGGTCGTTGATTAGCGGAGAACGGATGAGATACCTCTGTTATTTAAAAGTAAAGTACTGTAGTTCATTAATCGTTGCGACGGTTGGTTTGAATATTATTCTTTACTAAGTATTGCTTGTTGTACTACTTAAAAATTTCACATTGTCCTAGACTGGGGATACCTTTTCATTTGGGTTACCCACCAGCTTATTCAAAGTTACTGCGTGACATAGAATGTAGAAGAGTAAACCACAGCCTCAGTGTTGATAAAACAGGGGTGTCGCCAGAGCGTTCACTGGGCCTGTCGTACGTTAAAATCGTTAATCCTATCCCGACACACATTGCGAATGGTCAGTTTTAGTAAATGTGGTAACTACTGGATGAATCCAATGGTGATCGTCTTACGATGGATCAAAATTGGTCACGAGGTACTCTTCGTCTTCTTCACACAAGGTCTGGGAAACTAGTACGGACGTACTTCCGAGATACAGGATTAGTGACTTGCCTAGTTTCTTTACACTCGTAGTGTGTCTGTTGCAGAACCGATTCATGCGTGTTTGGATACGCGCTACTCTCGAACGCCTTCCACTTCCCACGCGCCCTCGTCGCGGCTGGTATTCATCTCTCGAGTTTATTTGCGATTACGTCTCCCTGTGATAACGAGGCACTGCCTTATTAGACGTTCGCCTGCTCGCTCGCCCGATGAGCTGCAGCTTTCAGCTAATATCCAGTTCGCAAGGTGTCTACTATAGTTCTGTCGATGAACAGAATTCTGTAAAACACCAGTGCGACTGTCGACTGTCGAGAAGAGGCCGTCACAGCAAGCGTCGCAGCGTGGCGGACTGTGCTGGCTGCAGCGCCGCCTTCAGTATAGAATGGACGGAGGGTGGGGGCATTTCGAGTGGAGGCTCATGCCGTTCTGCACGGAGAGCCACAAGTAGCGAGTCTGGAGCTTCTCCAGGTGGTGAAAGCCAGCGTGGCGTCCTGGGAACAGTTCCTGCACTGGTCACAGGCAACAGACAGCGGCCAACGGCAGAGCCCGACAGCTGTGGAAACAAGTGGCCTGCTCTGGCCCGCTACAGTATCGCGTGACCGGAAGCCCGTCTTCTGTCCCCCTACAGTCGCCACAACTCGAGGTTATTCCGGCTCGTTTCGTTAATCCGCCGCCATCGGCCTGCACTGTGTGCGCCATACGCTATGGGTGAAAATTCTTAGTAGGTTCATCTATAGGGAGTATAACGCTGTTTTTGGAAGCAATACCCGTTGGCACCTGTGAAAGAGTACTGTTCGTTGGTCAGTAAAATCTTACTGTCTATGGACAATCTACCCCAGAAGGTAGAACTGGATCGATATCACACATTAAAGCTATATACACTGTCCTTATATTTGCATTACAGAGTTTGCGTGTAAATGTAAATCCCGTTCTCTTCTTTTGTACAAGTGCTACTATTCCTTTGTTACTTAACAACGACCATTGATTAGATCGAACTGCTTGCAAATGATTAAGGAAAAGCCGTGCATGTATCTTGCTTAAGCATATACATTAATCATTTATTTATTTAATTCGTTCCTTTTAAAGCTTCCATTCAAATGTGGAAAACAGTAGGAAGTAACATCAAGAATAAAAATAAAATCGTTACAGATCCACAATAGGGAAAAGTAAACAAAAGCAGCTCAGGTTGTTGTTAAGGTATTGACTCTTCTCAGCTACATCCAGACCTGTTCCTAGATGGCTACCGTTGCAATTCCACGACGATTTACAACTTTTGGATCACAACCGAGAGAAGACCCCTTGGAACCGATGTTCATTCGCAATTTTGGCTGTTACTGATTCAGATATTGGTACACGTGCCTAGTTTGGGTACTTCCAAAAGTATGTGTAAAACACTAAGCTCGGTGGCTTCCTCGGCACGTACTACGAGCTGTTTGACATCGTGACGCGTTGTATAGATTAGGTATTACCAGCCAGAAACCCCAGAAGTGAGACTGGCAGTGTTAGTAAACAATATTCCTCATGGTCGCCAGTTAACAACAATAATTTGGTAAACGTAATTGGTGGCAAAAGCTAAGAGGTCACGCATTTAATGGCGTGGTCTTCAATAAAACATAGAACACCACTAATGTACTAAGGCATTAACGTCTAATTAAGGAACGAAAAAAATAAATGAAAAATAATATGAACCGTAATTACACTTTCTTCACCAAGAATTAATGCTCACCGAGCGAGGTGGCGCAGTGGTTAGACACTGGACTCGCATTCGGGAGGACGACGGTTCAATCCCGCGTCCGGCCATCCTGATTTAGGTTTTCCGTGATTTCCCTAAATCGCTCCAGGCAAATGCCGGGATGGTTCCTTTCAAAGGGCACGGCCGACTTCCTTCCCCGTCCTTCCCTAATCCGATGAGACCGATGACCTCGCTGTCTGGTCTCCTTCCCCGAAACAACCAACCAAGCAATTAATGCTCAGGGGGTAATGTCAGTAGAACAGTGGTGTCAGTAAATGGTTCAAATGGCTCTGAGCACTATGGAACTTAGCATCTGAGGTCATCAGTCCCCTAGAACTTACAACTACGTAAACGTAACTAACCTAAGGACATCACACTGCCCGCATCTCGTGGTCGTGCGGTAGCGTTCTCGCTTCCCACGCCAGGGTTCCCGGGTTTGATTCTCGGCGGAGTCAGGGATTTTCTCTGCCTCGTGATGGCTGGGTGTTGTGTGCTGTCCTTAGGTTAGTTAGGTTTAAGTAGTTCTAAGTCTAGGGGACTGATGACCATAGATGTTAAGTCCCATAGTGCTCAGAGCCATTTGAACCATTTTTGACATCACACACATCCATGCCCGAGGCAGGACCGTCCCGGTCGCAGGGTTCCAGACTAAAGAGCCTAGAACCGCTCGGCCACAGCGGCCGGCGGTGGCAGTAAATATTATTGATAAGACATCCTCCACCCTGTAAAGAGAATATATAAAAATTAGTTCATTCAGTCATTGCTTTATGGTAGCACTTTAGAGTTAATACCATTGCGTGACAGAACTGCTTTAATTATCACTGTCACTTTGATATTCAAAGGGAAAAAATTCTTTGTCGTGGTTTTGTATACAAATCTAGATACAACAGAATTTCGAGATCTTATGAAGGTTCAAATATCGTTCAGCATTTCGAAATTTTTCTTAAAATTTGTCTAAGATATATTGTACACGTATTGCTCGTTAAAAGATTGTTGACCACTGTAGAACCTAAAACTATAGGAGTAATCTTTTTATGTGGTGGTAGACGTTCAGGTTTGATAAAGATTGAAACATTGGCTTCAGATGCCGTCATATAATATACGAGACCTATTCGGAAAGTAAAGTCCGATCGGTCGCAAAATCATGTGAAAATCAAAAATGTTTTATTTGCAACAGTGAGCTACACCTTCCAGCTACTTCTGTACATAGTCGCCGCACCGATTTAGACATTTGTCGTAGCGTTGCACCAACTTTCCAGTACCCTCGTCACAGAAGGCAGCAGCCCGTGCTTCCTGACAATTCTCTATGCTGTCTACACCTCGATGTCTGTGCCAGCATATTGTCTGCACAGCTAGCGGTTCATGTAAGCAGAGATGAAACTCAGTCAGTTACGGGCTCTATTGTGGATGATCAAACACTTCCCAAAGAAAACTCTGAAGGAGCATATTCCTTGTTCCTGCAGAGTGTGGTCGAGAGTTTACATGAAGAAGGAAACCCATGGCAGCTATGTTATGTGGGCTGCAAGACATCAGGCGAAATTTCCCACCAGGCCCTCGCACCTGGCTGGAGACACTATTGCCCTAAGCATGTTTACGAACTCACTGTGTGCTCGGAACTGAAGAGAGCGACATGACACGATCGACGGGCATACTAGGCTCACTGCCCAACGCTTCAGTGCAGAGCTTCATCGGATATTCACTGTGGTTTCCATTTCGCACACCATCGGACTTTACTTTCCGAACAGCCCTCTTAATAAGCAATAGTTCACCCACAGGTGTGGAACGTGTATGCCACATTAGTGGAAAACACTGTCTGTTCTTCAAAATAGGAGAGAGATCAGATTCTCCGCTATCGGGTAGACAGCGTGTCATACACTTCTGTGATTCTGTGCCTTGTAGCGCAACGTCTAGCTACGAAACCGTGAAAGCGTGCCGCCACATGAGATTCTAATTGGATCGCAGTGCGTGGAAAACAAGGACATGCACAACTTGTGCCATCGTGACAGTCATTCTGCTGTCAAGTACCACATTAATTAACATCATCTTGCCGATATTCCGTCAACTATTAACGTTATTTTTTCGATTTTGAAGTCTTGGATTCGTTACAAAGCTACTTGGAACTTCCTACTTCTAAACATAAATTTAACGGATGCTTCATAGTCTGCAGTGATGTAGTAATTTGGTTTTAAAATTTGGTGAGTCGTGTCACAACATTGCACCCTACTGCACATTCTTACTTTAATCGGTGGCATCAGCCGTCGTCTCTGTCTTCGTGTCGAGCTAGTTTCGTGACACAACACGCGGTAAACAGCTAACAGCTGTCGGAAGATATGCCGCACGCGTTAGCAGAGGCCTCTCAGTTGCACGCACAGAATTCTAAATTTGGGTGTTTGCTGTAACCTACTATCACCGTACAGCTGGCAAGGTGAAGTCATGGACAATGGTTTTTCGTTGCTAATTGGTGCTAGAAATGTTCGCAGATTTTTGAAATGTGTCCATTGGTGCGGTATTCAGACACTACGCGCATTTACGCGAGAGTAAATTTGACACACTGCAGTAACAAACATCATATTTCTGGATTCTTCCTTCGCTGCTTGGAGCACTATTTCATATTTATTTTATGGTTAAAAACAAACTGAGAGTGTTTTAGAGTACCAGTTTTGTTCCGTATTAGAGTGTAGCTGTGAGATAGTAAATATCACTTTGAAAGATGATGAAATGCTGGTGACAGCTTTGGAAAAATACATTACTGTCGAATGGTATGTTGCAGAAATTGTCACAGAAGAAATTTGTAGCGTTGCGGTGAGACAACAGAAAACAAAGCATTGGACAGATGGAGAAGGAAGTGTAGGAGTTGAGAGACCAATTTTATTATTGGGTAATATAAATAAATTAGAAGAACAAGACAGAAGAGCAGAAGAGACATGCGTGTGGTTAAGCAGCAGATTTAATAACCCGGAATACTGAGAAAGCTCACAATAAAACAAATACAGAACAGTGTGTCTAAGTACAGTGCTAAGTGGAGAAGTGGTTAAGAGAACTGGGTATTTTTTTAGGGTGCTAAAGGGTTCCAGGTACACAGTCATACGTCAACTATACCCATATTAATAGAATCTGGCTGAAGGAGGTCTAACTATTAACCATAGAAAGACAATTAATTATATGTTTTCAGACTAAAGCAAAACCTTTTATTTCCATGATGACCATAATGCCTTTGTGGCAGTTGTTACTCGTCATGACCTTCTTTTCAACGACGGCAGTCAGTTGTTACCCAACAACAGTTCTGTAGGTCGCAATAGATTAACAAGATAAACATCCATAGTTCGCGTTTTCATAGGCACGTCCTGTTTTTTGGGGTGCAGAACTAAATCTGTAAAGAGACATTTAGGATCACTTTATTTCTTACATTTATTCCGAAATATTACTTAAGAAAAGAATTTGTTACCAGCTCCTTTTTTTATGTACATAACAATGAGGTAATCAGAATTTAGTTCCTTTTTTATGTTCATATTCCACACCATCGCCAAATGGTACTTCTGTGGTTTACATTTACATTAAAACTAACTTTTCTGCTTAAATCAGCGTGTCTGTTTTCGTCTCTGACACTCTCCACCATGGAGGCCACCAGCCGTCCCTATTTGTAGTTATATGACATATACGAGGGCAGTTCAATAAGTAATGCAACACATTTTTTTTCTGAAACAGGGGTTGTTTTATTCAGCATTGAAATACACCAGGTTATTCCCCAATCTTTTAGCTACACAACACTATTTTTCAACGTAATCTCCATTCAATGCTACGGCCTTACGCCACCTTGAAATGAGGGCCTGTATGCCTGCACGGTACCATTCCACTGGGCGATGTCGGAGCCAACGTCGTACTGCATCAATAACTTCTTCATCATCCGTGTAGTGTCTCCCACGGATTGCATCCTTCATTGGGCCAAACATGTGGAAATCCGACGGTGCGAGATCGGGGCTGTAGGGTGCATGAGGAAGAACAGTCCACTGAAGTTTTGTGAGCTCCTCTCGGGTGCGAAGACTTGTGTGAGGTCTTGCGTTGTCATGAAGAAGGAGAAGTTCGTTCAGATTTTTGTGCCTACGAACACGCTGAAGTCGTTTCTTCAATTTCTGAAGAGTAGCACAATACACTTCAGAGTTGATCGTTTGACCATGGGGAAGGACATCGAACAGAATAACCCCTTCAGCGTCCCAGAAGACTGTAACCATGACTCAACCGGCTGAGGGTATGGCTTTAAACTTTTTCTTGGTAGGGGAGTGGGTGTGGCGCTACTCCATTGATTGCCGTTTTGTTTCAGGTTCGAAGTGATGAACCCATGTTTCATCGCCTGTAACAATCTTTGACAAGAAATTGTCACCCTCAGCCACATGACGAGCAAGCAATTCCGCACAGATGGTTCTCCTTTGCTCTTTATGGTGTTCGGTTAGACAACGAGGGACCCAGCGGGAACAAACCTTTGAATATCCCAACTGGTGAACAATTGTGACAGCACTACCAACAGAGATGTCAAGTTGAGCACTGAGTTGTTTGATGGTGATCCGTCGATCATCTCGAAAGAGTGTGTTCGCACGCTCCGCCCTTGCAGGAGTCACAGCTGTGCACGGCCGGCCCGCACGCGGGAGATCAGACAGTCTTGCTTGACCTTGCGGCGATGATGACACACGCTTTGCCCAACGACTCACCGTGCTTTTGTCCACTGCCAGATCACCGTAGACATTCTGCAAGCGCCTATGAATATCTGAGATGCCCTGGTTTTCCGCCAAAAGAAACTCGATCACTGCCCGTTGTTTGCAACGCACATCCGTTACAGACGCCATTTTAACAGCTCCGTACAGCGCTGCCACCTGTCGGAAGTCAATGAAACTATACGAGACGAAGCGGGAATGTTTGAAAATATTCCACAAGAAATTTCCGGTTTTTTCAACCAAAATTGGCCGAGAAAAAAAATGTGCTGCATTACTTATTGAACTGCCCTCGTAATTACAATAATATAACTGTACTTATAAGGAAAGACAGAAAAGTTGATTTTTAAACTCAGTCAGGAATTTGCTCGAAGTGGAGGGGCATTTTGGAGTCTGTGGGCGGCAACAACCATGCGTTTTCGGCCACAGAGAATTCTCACAGTGGACTACTTTCGGGACCTCGGCAATTAGCGAAAAATTACTACCCATACGCACCTGAATTTAAACATGTTCGCTACGGGGTGTTTAGGATTTGTATTGAAGCAGTGGTGTGAACTGGCACACGCAACGACAAGAAAACAATTAACATGAATAAAGTACAGAAACACCGATAGATTAGCAACAACAATTTAGAAATGAAATGTTGCAACGTATACGTAACTCCAATGCTAATTTATAATATTACTTGAAAATAGAGGTCTTCGGTTGCACAGGTAAAAAAAATTTCAACTTTACTAGGTTTCAACTGCTCTAAGGCAGCCTTCATCAGAAGTAAAACATTTTTACATTACATGGAGTAAATAGTTATGAAATAGTTTAGAGCAACAGTGCTCACGTTAAAGATAAAAATATATTTGTATATTATAAAATTTTCTTAGGAATGCACAACTTGATTAAGACGCGCCACTAAGGGTCGCGTGTGCGGCCGGCACTGTAAGCAGCATCAGACTGCTCACGATGTATGTAATTTGCTTAGTAGAAATGTAGTTCGTCCTGAAAATGTCAATTATAATAAAAAATTAATCAACTCTATTAATGTTAAACTTAGAGATAATGATGCTCTCATAACAAAATCAGATCAAGGTAATTCTCTTATTATTGCTACAAAAGATGAATATGTAACAAAAGCTTTAGAATTTATTGAGAAAAACAATATTTCTGAGCTACAGGTAGATCCTACCCCAATTTTACAAAAAGAAATTAGATCCGCGGTCAATGATGCAAATTACTTAGTTAAGCCATTCCAGAAAAAACAGCTGATTGACATGAACCCTCAGCCGCCTAAGCTTCGGTCCCAGTTTAAGGCTCACAAAATAAATCACCCTATTCGGCCTATTTCTAATAGTATGAACAGCGCTTACCACGATCTAGCAAAATTTCTTCATGATAAATTAAAAAGGTCTTACGTTTTTCGAAATAATTACTCTATAGCTAACAGTCAGAGCCTTATCAACAAAATAAAAGACATACACTGCGACGAAAACACAAAGATGCTCTCATTTGATATTAAAAACCTTTATACCAATGTGCCTGTACTAACGACTTTATATATTATAGAGAATAACTTACGTTTGTTCAAAAAAGAACTCTCTGATGAACAGATCACTGATTTCATTAACCTAATGCAGATCGTAACAAAGTACAATTATTTCGAATTAAATGGACACATGTACCACCAACCTGATGGTCTTGCTATGGGCAATCCCTTAGCTGGCATCCTAGCAGACATTTTTATCAACTCTCTAGAAGAGACATTTTTCAAAAATTTTTCCACTACCACCTTAGGAATTGTTTCATATTATAGGTACGTCGATGACATTTTAATCATCTATAACGGAACGAACTACATGAAAAAATCACTACATGAAAAAATCACCTTCACATGTGAACTTGAAAACAGCTCCCGTCAGTTAAATTATTTAGACTTAACTTTGACAATAGTGAATGACAAAATCTCTTTCAATATTTTTCGTAAGGATTCTTTTTCTGACCAAATTATGCCAGCCACACACCCACGATCTCACAAAAAAGCATTTTTTCACTCTGCTGTTCATAGAGTAATCTCTACCCCTTTGTCCTCTGAAAATTTAAAAACCGAATTGAATCTAATTAAAACCATTCCAGTTAATAATGGTTACGAACCAAATATAGTTGATGATGTCTTCAGACAGAAAACCAATAACAGAATTACCACGCTTGGGACCACTATGAACGAGCCTAGCGATTTGAAGAAATACTTCTCTTTACCGTATGTAGGGCCAATAACCTACATATTGCAACGTCTCCTTAAAAATAAATATGACTGCAACATAGTTTTCTCTACCAACAACTCTCTCAAAAATAATCTAATCCATAATTTAAAACCAAGACGGTCGCCTCTGCAAAACTCAGGCGTTTGTAAAATCACTTGTGACACTTGGTCAGCTTATTATATTGGACAGACTGGACGAGTTTTTTCGGTTAGATATAAAGAGCATCTATTAGGGAAAAAAGGTACGAACGTATATAATTCGTCATTCACTGACCACCTTCTTATCACAGGACACAAAGCTAAGATGTTCATGATATTAGTGTCTTACATACGGAAAAGAAAGGCTTCAGACTTGATATTCTTGAACAATTGGAAATTTTCAAACAATTTTTCCCGTAACGACCATTTAATCCTCAATGAGCAATTACAATTACGTGATAAAAATTTCTTTGATGGTGTAAAGCCCTTGCTTAAAATCACTTAACGCGGAATATTGCTATTATGCTTCCCGTGCTGTAGCCTTAAATATTGTTCACTCTCTCCCTGTTTCACAGTATAATATTTTGTTCAACTTTCGATCTGTTACATACTATCTGACATAATGTAATCAGCACATTACGTGCACTGTTGTTCCAATGCTTCTGACAGCTGTTGTCACTGTAAATTACAAGCATTCAGTACTAGATGGCGCGATGCAAGGAGCCGACTTGCTAACATAGACGGCGCCTGTCAGTCTGATGCTGCTTACAGTGCCGGCCGCACACGCGTCTTAATCAAGTTGTGCATTCCTGGGAAAATTTTATAATGTACAAATACATTTTTATCTTATAGTGAGCACTGTTGCTCTAAACCATTTCATAACTATTTATTCCATGTAAGTATGCTTTCTTTGTCTACTGTACCGTAGCAGTTAGCCATGATGTAATTTTATTACATATGTTTAATTTAATAATTTTTGTATTATTCCAACACTCTGTTATAGGTAATGTAAATTTTTTTTACCTCTGATGAAGGCTGCCTTAGGGCAGTTGAAACCTAGGTAAAGTTGAAAATTTTTTACCTGTGCAACCGAAAAGCTGTATTTTCAAGTAATATTATAAATTTCGTCTACGGTTGCTGCATTATCGGCCATGTTCAAAATTGTAACATTGTCATTTAGTTCAGCTGTTATGGAATATTCCGCACTGACTGGCTGTCCTGTCTATTGTCTCATAATACACCATACAGTTTCAATCTTATTATTTGCGTATATTTCTGTCAGGACGTGCGTTTTTCTGGATATTTTAATGACTTTCTTTAAAATGCTTAAGTATTTTTTGTAGTATGCAAGTAATGTCGGTTCTTGACGTATTCTGGCCTCTATATTAATTTCCCCTTCTCGTGTTACACGAAATTGGAATCACATTAGCTATCCTTAGCTTAAATGTTTTTTTCTGTCTTTTCTTTAATCGCCTTTCTGGATAGCTTTTTACGAATGCTACTTGACACAAATTTACTATGGAATGTATTGAATTTCACGTGGCATCTCTTTCAGTATGTGCCTCTTCACTTACACCCTCCTAACTTATCCCTAAAACACTGAACTTTGCTTTGATTAATAAGTCTCACTGCTTTGTAAGAACGTGCATCAGTTGTTGTATTTCTACATCTACATGGATACTCTGCAAATCACATTCAAGTACTTGGCAGAGGGTTCATCGAACCACCTTCACAATTCTAAAAAATGGTTCAAATGGCTCTGAGCACTATGGGACTTAACATCTGAGGTCATCAGTCCCCTAGAACGTAGAACTACTTAAACCTAACTAACCTAAGGACATCACACACATCCATGTCCGAGGCAGGATTCGAACCTGCGACCGTAGCGGTCGCGCGGTTCCAGACTGAAGCGCCTAGAACCGCTCGGCCACACCGGCCGGCCCTTCACAATTCTCTATTATTCCAATCTCGCATAGCGCGCGGAAAGAATGAACACCTATATCTTTCCAAACGAGCTCTGATTTCCCTTATTTTATCGTGGTGGTAGTTCCTCCCTATGTAGGTCGGTGTCAAAAAAATATTTTCGCATTCGGAGGAGAAAGTTGGTGATTGGAATTTCGTGAGATTCCGTCACAACGAAAAACGCCTTCATTTAATGATTTCCAGCCCAAATCCTGTACCATTTCTGTGACACTCTCTCCCATATTTCGCGATAATACAAAACGTGCTGCCTTTCTGTGAACTTCTTCGATTTACGTATCTGGTAAGGATCCCACACCGCGCAACAGTATTCTAAAAGAGGACGGACAAGCGTAGTGTAGGCAGTCTCCTTAGTAGGTCTGTTACATTTTCTAACTGTCCTGCCAATAAAAGGCAGTCTTTGTGTAAGCCTTCCACACAACATTTTCTGTGTGTTCCTTCCAATTTAAGTTGTTCGTAATTGTAATACCTAGGTATTTTGTTGAATTTATGGCTTTTAGGTTAGACTGATTTATCGTGTAACCGAAGTTCAACGAGTTCCTTTTAGCACTCCTGTGGATGACCTCACACTTCTCGTTATTTAGGGCCAACTGCCACTTTTTGCAACATTCAGATATCTTTTCTAAATAGTTTTGCAGTTTTTTATCTTCTGATGACTTTATTAGTCGATAAACGACAGCGTCATCTGCCAACAACCGAAGACGGCTGCTCAGATTGTCCCCCAAATCGTTTATATTGATAAGGAACAGCAAAGGGCCTATAACACTACCTTGAGGAACGGCATTTTTTATTTCCATTACTCGTGCCTCACGATCAGGTAATTCATAAGCAATTTGGTGCACGTTGTTTTAGCCTGAGCATTACCTATAAAATGTTATCAATCAGGTTCCTGCTTGACCTTGTCTCCCAGCACAAGAAGTACCTTGAAGGAATGGTTCCGCATCCCTTGCAAAATGACGTGCTTACTTTGAGGATTTTTTGTTTTTGAAATCTTATGGGACTTAACTGCTAAGGTCATCAGTCCCTAAGCTTACACACTACTTAACCTAAATTATCCCAAGGACAAACACACACACACCCATGCCCGAGGGAGGACTCGAACCTCCGCCGGGACGAGCCGGAGGATTTGTTTACACATCACAAAAAGCTCTCGAAGTTCTTCGTGGTTAACATACACGACGTCAAGTGATTGTATGAATGCTTTCTTCGCCAGGGACACGGCCAATTCTTACCGCAGCCTTCGTCCGTCGATGTTGATGTTCGCCACTTGATGAACTTGAAGTACACTGAAGTAGTGTATGTACCCAGGCATCTGGATTTGAAATTATCTGATCTCATTAAAGCGATATAACCGAATACTTGGACAACTTCTTAAAGGATACATATTATTTCTTTGCTATCATTTCCAATTAGAGCTTTTTCTAAAAAATTCTTTGTCGACGAGACGTGAGACTAGAAATTTTCGTACTTAGCTGTTCGTGCTTAGTGTGGAATCGGTATAGCTAAGTTTGCGACGCGATGAGTTACCACGAAGAAAAATCTGAGGGGCTCTCTGCCGGTGTGGCCGCGGCCAGAGGACACAGAGGCGTGTTCCGGGGTCGCCACCCTCTGTAGCCGGTGGCGTCAGCCTGACCCACATTCTCTCTCTCTCTCGCTCTCGCTCTCGCTCTCTCTCTCTCTCTCTCTCTCTCTCTCTCTCTCTCTCTCTGCGCATTGTTCTCGTCCCTCTGCCCGAGCTTCCGGTCGGCTCTGCACTCCAGCGGTCCTACTCTATAACGGGGGAGGGGGCGGGGCGCACTGGAGCCTTCTGGACCATCTGCGCTAGCTTTCATAGCATCCGTACGATTACCACAACGAGGCCACGTTCCGTCAAGTGCTGTCGAGCCACAGATAGCGCTCGCAGCGGTTCCCCGCCTGCGCGCTGCGCTGCCCCTGGGGCCTTTAAGATAAGCGCACGTTCCCTTTGTGTGGCGCCTCTTACAGTCTAACGAGCGTAAGTGGTGGAGCTCGTGAGAAGGTCGTAAACACGGGGGCCACAGCGAGGCTGCACACACTGTTCTACGGCTTCGGAAAGAAGATATTCTCTGTATCCGACACTGTCTCAGTTACCACGAGTGAAACATGCTGTGGTACTAAATGTGTCAATCATAAATTAGCGCGACACCTTTTTTTTAGTGTATTCTTCAGTTCTTGGGACCGAACGAGGTGGGGGCCGAGGGTAGCACACGGGTGGCGGTTCAAATCCGCGTCCGGCTACTCGCATTTCGGTTTCTCTTGCCTACCTTGGTGTCGCTTTCAGGCTAGTTCCGTAGTGTAAACGCCCATTTCGTTCCCCACCCCCACCCCTACACGAATCTGCGTCCGTGCTCATATTACCTTGTTGTTGATGGGACGTCATCAGTACCCTGGAAGGAAAACCGTGAGTGGGCAGTTTAACTACTGCCATTCGCGCATTGTTTACTGGCGTGGTTCATTTTATATTTTCGTAGCTTCTGTGCACAGGTTGTATCCTTTTTGCAATAAAAGAATATTGTTTCCTACTCTCGCATTCAGGAAAAAACAGTCGTTTGAAGTATTTTCGGCTCCTACTAATTCTTCGCATATAATTCACACTTGTTTCCTTGTGAGAGTTGCCTCCAGATGGGTTTACCAAGGGGTTTAGCAGCGCCGATAGCTAAATCCGTGAAACACTTCATTACTTGGAGGAGAATATACCATCTGCTTTTTGAATAATTCCTATACAACGTTCACGACATAAACGTATACGGACTTTGTCGTGGCAGTGCATACTGCTAATACAGGGTACTCTGCAGGGTTTCCATACGCTGTTTCAAACCAGTCATGGTCAAAATTTATACCGTGATTGTGTGTGTGACTGTCAATACGGCTTTCACTGACCTTCTCCGCCACGTTCGCCTGTAAGCCCTTCCACTTATTTGATTCTCCACTCGCATCAATGACAGACGGTGTTCTTCACTCGCGGCATAGATTATGATAGGTGGTGCAACGATCCAGTCTTGGTTCTTTCATCCTACTGACTCACCGACTACATCAGTCCCGTCTGCTACTCGGGTAATCGCCTCTCTTACACCTAACGTCGACCAGCCGAATGTGAACAGCTGACACGCAATCACTCATTTGCCTCTTATCTGTAATAGCTACATGGAACAACACTAACGTAGATTTTCGTGGTTTATACATGTAGCGTGCCAAAAATGTAATTTGATACTTTTCAGGGCAGAAAGACAAAAATGACATTTTTTTATGCCAAAAGTCAGACGGACGTCGCCAGAATACCGAGCAAGATGCGTCTTTAGCCATTCTGCACTCCCTTACCGGCTTTCTGCAGACTGCATCACCAATAACACAGTCACAGAAGATTTGCAGTAGCTTGTTGACAGAGAAAATGATCACACTTCGGCGTAGTAAGTCTTAATTGTGCCTGCTTCTCAGATATATTTACTGTCTACATGAAGTTATTGACATACGCCTCACGTGTGTCGAGGCAAGAAACAACAGACGAAAAGCAAGGCGCCTGAACAGATAAGTTCCCAGTGACGAGCTTACTTTCTCATCTTTCAGACTTGACGACTGTATTTACGAAAAAGGATGTGTGTGCTCACCTCGGACGTGAGGTTGTATACCTCGCGAAGTACGCACGGTTCAGCTTTAGGTGACTGGCTTCGTTGAAACACCACGGCACCTCCACCGCATGATCCATAGCACAAGATATACACGCACGGAACGTCATGCAGCTAATACACTCCTGGAAATGGAAAAAAGAACACATTGACACCGGTGTGTCAGACCCACCATACTTGCTCCGGACACTGCGAGAGGGCTGTACAAGCAATGATCACACGCACGGCACAGCGGACACACCAGGAACCGCGGTGTTGGCCGTCGAATGGCGCTAGCTGCGCAGCATTTGTGCACCGCCGCCGTCAGTGTCAGCCAGTTTGCCGTGGCATACGGAGCTCCATCGCAGTCTTTAACACTGGTAGCATGCCGCGACAGCGTGGACGTGAACCGTATGTGCAGTTGACAGACTTTGAGCGAGGGCGTATAGTGGGCATGCGGGAGGCCGGGTGGACGTACCGCCGAATTGCTCAACACGTGGGGCGTGAGGTCTCCACAGTACATCCAAACCGTCATCGAACCCATCGTTCTACCATTCCTAGACCGGCAAGGGAACTTGCTGTTCCAACAGGACAATGCACGTCCGCATGTATCCCGTGCCACCCAACGTGCTCTAGAAGGTGTAAGTCGACTACCCTGGCCAGCAAGATCTCCGGACCTGTCCCCCATTGAGCATGTTTGGGACTGGATGAAGCGTCGTCTCACGCGGTCTGCACGTCCAGCACGAACGCTGGTCCAACTGAGGCGCCAGATGGAAATGGCATGGCAAGCCGTTCCACAGGACTACATCCAGCATCTCTACGATCGTCTCCATGGGAGAATAGCAGCCTGCATTGCTGCGAAAGGTGGATATACACTGTACTAGTGCCGACATTGTGCATGCTCTGTTGCCTGTGTCTATGTGCCTGTGGTTCTGTCAGTGTGATCATGTGATGTATCTGACCCCAGGAATGTGTCAATAAAGTTTCCCCTTCCTGGGACAATGATTTCACGGTGTTCTTATTTCAATTTCCAGGAGTGTAGATGCATCTATTCAAGTAGCAGAAAGTATAATAACCCAGATGACGCAAATTCGTTTTGCTTTTCGAAGCCTGTTTTATCGCGAGGGAAGGATTTTTCACAGTAACAACTGCCATCCATGAAGCAGATTTTGAGACAATGCTCATTACAGAATGCGTGTAGATTGGTAACGTACATGATATGGTCAAGACGACCGGGGCGGGGGGAGGGGGGGGGGAGGGAAGTGCGTTACACACATTAACATTCGTGTAATATTTTTCAGTTACTTCCGTTTGACAAAGTTTGGAATGTGCCTTCATCTCGTTATAACAGTGGATTTCTCTCCGTCGGAAGTACACAAAAATCCACTGCAACCTCCTCCCCCTGCCCCCCACCTACCGTCTTAGATACTCCAGCAGATAGTTTCGAACATTCGGGTAACAAGGCGGTTACGCGATACGTTCTTCGCAGAGAGGGAGGAAGAGAGAGAGAGAGAGAGAGAGAGAGAGAGAGAGAGTGAGTGAGAGAGAGAGGGGGGGGGGGCTACACATCTTGAATGCCGAGAAAGTATTATTCTGTCCTTAAAACTTACTGGCAGATTAAAACTGTGTGCCGGACCGAGACTCGAACTCGGGACCTATGCCTTTCGCGGGCAAGTGCTCTACCAACTGAGCTACCCAACCACGACTCACGCCCCGTTCTCACAGCTTTACTTCCGCCAGTATCTCGTCTCCTACCTCCCGAGTTCGAGTCTCGGTCCGGCACACAGTTTTAATCTGCCAGGAAGTTTCATATCAGCGCACACTCCACTGCAGAGTGAAAATCTCGTTCTGAGTTTTGTCCTCGCACTTTCTACCTGGGGCCTTTGTTTCTTTTCGTGGTTCTCCCGAAAGACGAATATGCTCGGAAATCCATTACTGTTGCTCGTTAACGTAATACTCGACGTGTTTGCTTTGTGTCGCCCGCTTTGTGTCGCCCACAATCTACACTGCAATGGAAAAATTGCCTCATAACACCTACCGTAGCACGGAAGTGAATGCCGACTGTTCTACATAAGACCAGAAGCTAATGCTACTGGCTGCAATGTCACGTGATACACTGCCCCTTGTTACTGAAAGCCACCCCATCACTCACTTTTTTATCGAAACATCACTGTAATAATTGATTACAGACAGCCCCCCCCCCCCCACCCACACACACACGCTGACAAGCTCGGATGTGTGACCATTTTGGGAAAGCATCCAGCGAGCTCCTTCGCGTCCAAACAGTAGTTCGTGCTTGGGGTACGTGGAGCAGACATGACGACGATGCGCTCGTTTTGGCCAGCTTTCCCGACATAATGCTAAGAAAAGAGGAGATGTGTGGGGTGAAGGTCGGTGAATGAATCGAAGAACTTAATCTCATTTCATGTTACTGTGATTTATCCACACCATTGATAGGGTTATTTAAGGATTAATGGATAAATACATTTATTCTCCTGTCACTAGTAACACCATTGATAGAAATGGATACAATCATGGTAGAATCTCTAACTCGACATGAATGAGTGACGCAAATAAGGCGATTTCTCGTAAGCTGAAAAGACCATGAACCCTCAAATACGGATCACTATAAGTGAGTATAATGCGAGTGTTGACGTATCTACCTCACTTCTTCCTGGCCAGCAAAAAAAGTTTTTTTTTTTCGCTTTTTTAGTTGGCCGAGAACGAATTTATCTTTTTAATAAAGACGCGTCTGTGAGATAAGCTTAAACCAAAATTGTTAAGGCTTTCGTGGTCACTTGTCGAGAAACTGCCTATTGGCTTCTGCCTCGAGTTCTTCGGCCGACGTTCGTCTGATTTTACTGACGTTTCGCCAGCACCAGTGGCTGTCATTGTCAAAGCTTCATCCTCCATTTCTGGTGGTGAACTGCAGCCGAACTCGTGGCCGCATGCTGTGTGTATCTGGCGCGCCAATGTCCGAGGGCTTCTCTGCGGTCATTTCCAGTGCGGTTCCCCTCTTGCTACCTGCGACGATTGTTCGCTGCGGTACGGGAAGCCAGGATGCGTTTACCTTAAGGCTTTCTTCTTTCTTGTCGAAGCTATTCCTGTGTTTTTGTATTTCTACAGATTCTCTGAACAAGCGGGTGTGATAGTGCTTCTCTACAGCCAGAACTTCCGTGTCGGCGAATTTTATTACATGGTCGGTCTCACTCGGTGCTTGCTCTGCCACCGCCGATTTCTCCAACTGTCCCGACCTGCAATGTCGCTTATGCTCTTTGATCCTGGTGTTGATTGATCGTCCAGTCCTTCCAACATAAACTTTTCCGCATGTGCATGGTATGCGGTATATACCCGACATTGCAAGTGGGTCTCTTTTCTTCTTTTCCGATCTAAGACACTCTTTGATCTTCCTTGTCGGTTTGAAAATCGTCTGTACGCCGTGTTTGCGCAATATACGGCCAATTCTGACCGTAACTCTGACAATGTACGGCAGAAAGGCCGTATCAAATGGCTCTGAGCACTATGGAACCTAACTACTGAGGTCATAAGTCCCCTAGAACTTAGAACTACTTAAACCTAACTAACCTAGGGACATCAGACACATCCATGCCCGGGGCAGGATTCGAACCTGCGACCGTAGCGGTCACGCGGTTCCAAACTGACGCGCTTAGAACCGCACGGCCACACCGGCCGGCGCCGTATGAAACATTTCTTTTTCTGATTTCTTACTTCGCTGAGTGGTTGGCTCTGTTACACTTCTAATATAATTTGTGGAGTACCCATTGCTCCTCAGAACACTTTCCAGGTGTTGCATTTCGCGTCTGAGGTGATGCCGCTCACATATTCGTCCTGCTCGCGTTACGAGCGTATTAATCATGCCTCTTTTCTGGCTCCGGTGGTGGTTTGATAGTTTGTGCAGGTATCGGTCCGTGTGTGTCGATCGTCGATACACACCGTGTCCCAGATTTTCGCCATCCCTTGTGACCAGCACATCTAAAAATTGTAGTTTTTTGTCCTTTTCTACTTCCATGATAAATTTTACGTTGGCATGGAGGCTGTTCAAGTGTCTTAGGAAGTCACCGAGCTGTTCTTCGCCATGGCTCCACAGAACGAAAGTATCGTTTACGTATCTATATCACATCTTATGTATCAAAGTCCAGTGCCTGTGCTTCGAAATGTTCCATGAAGAAGTTTGCCACCACTGGACTAAGAGGACTACCCATGGCGACGCCTTCCAGTTGTACGTAGAAATTGCCACTCCACGTGAAATAGCTCTTGGAGAGATATGGATGAAAAAGTGTGATGTCTTGCGGGAAAATGGAACCGATGTGCTCCAGAGAGTCACTGAGCAGCACTTTCGTAAACAAACAATATCAAATTTGACCAGGATGTCGTTTGGTGCAAGCTTTAGTTTCTTCAGCTTCTCACTGAAATGTCCTGAGTGTGTCAATCTGCCCCTCGCGCGGGTGGGGCAGAGAGGTCAAGTGTTTTTCCAGTTTACACGTCGGTGGTACGGCTTCTGTGTTGCGCAGGTTTCTCTGCATGTCCTCCGGCAGAGAAGATGCCAAGAAGTGGCGCTTTCTTGTACAAGCCCGCATATAATCTGTGCATACCATTAGCATGTGAACATCGGTTTGCTCGTACGAGCTTCCATAACGAAGTCGATCAAACGTCGGACACGTTGAACAGCCCAAATGACTGCATAGAATTATCCTGCGTGCTTAATCAAGCATGCTTGTCAAGCGTACAGTCGTATGTGTGGCCACGTTAATAGTCTGGAGCCACTCGCTTGTTAGACCGAGCGAGGTGGCGCAGTGGTTAGACACTGGACTCGCATTCGGAAGGACGACGGTTCAATCCCGCGTCCGGCCATCCTGATTTGGGTTTTCCTGATTTCCCTAAATCATTCCAGGCAAATGCCGGGATGGTTCCTCTGAAAGGGCACGGCCGACTTCCTTCCCCATCCTTCCCTAATCCGATGAGACCGATGACCACGCTGTCTGGTCTCCTTCCCCAAACCAACCAACCAACCACTCGCTTGTTACGCCTCGACCATGCCGATGCTCTCAGAACTGACGCGGAGGACGCGGCAGGCGCGGACAGGCAGCCGCAGTGTGCGGCCCCCACCGGACAGAGCCAGAGCGACAGCGCAGCGCAGTGTGGAGTGGACGCCGGCCGGTCAGTCTGCGGAGCTGGCCGCGCTCTGCCCTCGGCAGGACTCCCTTCCGCCGCCGGTCTAGCGTGTCGCCGCACACCGGCGTTGCCGTTGACTCACTCTCGGCAAACGCTCGACTTTCTCGCCTGGCGTCGCACACGTCGAGCCAGTTAGAGACCGAATAGTGCAACGTTCTATTCACGGTGTAACTTTATTCTTCCGTCTACACTGGAAATTATTGGGTCTACTACGTGCAGAACGTGTTTCCAGCTTTGCGTCCATTATTTTCAACTCTGGCGACTGCAAAAGTAAAACTGTGAATCACGCTGCTTCACTGCGTAAAGGAATTTTTTTCTACCGAACAGCTAAAAAAATTTCATTTTCTTTGCAATATGTTTTTAACAGTCATTACTACACTATCAGTGCACTAAAAGTGTCGAAAATAAGTTTATACATAATTTTTTTCAAGGTATGTCCGTTTTTTCGGTTAACGAAATAAACCGTTAGAATGTAACTCAGATACTAACAGAAAATATTAAGCAAAGGAACGTGATTAAATTCAATGTTTATTTTCACAAATACCACCTCCCACTTCAGTGCACTTTGGAATCCTTTTGACTACAGCACGTGTACGTCCTCTTGGGTTGTCTTGGCATTCTTTTACGTGGCACCGCTATTTGTAATCCGAACGATCAGCACGTCCGTTGTTTACTTTTCCTTTGCACCCTTCGCCTTTCAACATTTTAAATCCCAAGGGGTAAGGTCTGCGGTCGTCGATGGCCAAGAAACGTGACCATTTCTGTCGATCCATCTTCGGAGGGAGGTTAACATTGTGTCATCTGAGCATTAGAACGTGCGCGGACTCCGTCATGCTGGAAGAACATACCCATCCTTGAAGCCAAAGGAACCACTTCAGTAATGCTGGAAGCCGGTTCTCAAGAACGTCCTGGTAACCAGCCTCTTCGAGACGATGCGGTAACACTACACGTAAAATCTGATTGTCTGTCATACAACACTACATGTTTACAGGGCGCATTCTTGAGACTGTCTCCACAAAGGAATATGGGTTATGGTCGGACCACTGATGTGATTTAAGATTGCTGATGATACGGCTATGATTGGAAATGACATAAGTAAACGTATGAAGAGGACTACTTGCCGATTTGTAATTAGCCAACATCTATACCTTCATCTCCTTCTCAAAACATGTTGATTCAGCTGTAAATGGGAAGGATAGAGGCCGTATTCTTCTATGTCGAACACTGATACGTGTAGAAAATCTGCGTGTGCTTGTTGAAGGACTACGGTCCATCGACTGCATATTGCCCTCTGCTTCATTCACAATCTGTTCATATGCACGTCCAGATGAAGTGTGAATCCTGTACGCTGCAGCAGTCTCATGCAGTTCCGTGACAACACGAGTAAAAGCTCTAGAATCTGTTACTATGCGGTTAGGAAATCGTCTACCGCATTCCCTACAATCGCGGGTAGCACCGTTTCCATCACAAAACCCTTACTTAAATACCATATCGGCTTACTCCCCATTTATAAATAGGCGTAGTATGCTAAGACGACGCAGTAGAATTCATCATCATCATCGTCGTCGTCGTTTTCCAAGGATCCCGGGTGTGGCGTGAAAGCGATCACCGTCCCCTTCTTACGTCTTCAGTTCCAGGACAGCTTCCCATTTCTGTTCTTTCTCCTCCACGTCTGATTTTACAGTCTTCATCCAGCGTTTTCTTGGTCTCCCCCGTGGTCTTCATCCTACGAGGTACTGGTTGAAATACTTTTTGGCTGTTCATTCTCATTTGTGTCCATACCACTGAAGCCTGCGTTTCTTTATGACGCTGGTAACAGGAACCTCAATACCAACCACTTTTCTAATCTCCTCATTCTTGATTTTGTCCTTCTAGTTGTCTGATTGTAGTTCTAAATATTCTCATTACTGTTGCCTAAATTCTGCTGAGGTCTTTATTTAGTAGCGTTCATGTTTCTAAACCGTATGTAAGGACTATTACGAAACAGGTGTGTTACATAGTTGCCTTTGCTTCCCGTAGCATTTTATCGATCAAGAGAAGATTTCTGATTTGACAGTAAAAATTAGATGCTGTCTATGTTCTGATGAGTACTGCCCGCTTAATGATTTTGCCTTTCGAGGTCATGTTTCCTAGGTACTTGAAATGTGAAACAGATTCTACTTTGACTCCTCCTACAAATATATTTGAGGTTGTTTCGTGATTGTTGATGGTCATCTCTAGTGTCTTTGTTTTACTTATTTTTAGTCAGAAATTTTTGAATGTGTTGTTCCAATCATTAACTTTCTTCTGTGCTTCAGCTTTCGCCTCTCCCCATACTATCAAATCATCAGCAAAAATGAGGGCATTTGGTCTGCTATCTATTTTCTTGATAGATTTTATGATCTTGACATTGCTATTACAAAAGGGCACTTCCTTCTTTGACATCTCTCTTTGTTTCAAACCATTTGATCGTCCGTTGCCTATCTGGACACAGTTGTAACACTATTTGTATAGCATCTTGACTTTATCTATTAGGTATTTTTGCTAGGCGTAACACTGAATGCTAGTCAGCAGCTAAGCAAATATATACTGCTTTCGAACTTAAACCAAGCCTCGGATGGAATAGTGAATAAACGCAGTAGAATTGACCAACAAATTACAATCAGAATCGCAGTTGAAAAAACTCAATTATGTAAACTCAAGCTCAGATTGTTCTTCGAAACAAAAATGGCGACCGATAAATAAATTCATAAAAACTGGAACACCTAGACGTGAAACTAAAACTAATTCCTGTAACCAATAACAACTGAACACATCTTATATAAAATGTTTTATTCGAATAAGAATGTACTACCACTTTCTAAATTGTTCGTTTTTAAAATTTTGACTGTCCCTACTTAAAATATAGTGACTTAAAAAAGTAGCTACACATTGTTATAATAGACCAAGTAACTTGGACGCGCATTGCTCTTAAAGTCGCAGAGGAATATGACACTGTTTTCCAACATAGTTATCTAGTTTCTGTTAACGTCCGGAACTTTCTACTAATTGTTCAGTTCCTCGACAACAGAAATCCGCTCCTTGGTCACGGAGTCTGTAGAGACTCGTTGCGGGAAAGTCCTTATCGCCGGAAAATTTGCGATTTTTGCAAACCGGTTCCTCCATTACCTGGACGTTCTCTTCTTCTTCTGTGGTTTGTGGTTCTGCCGGAACATGATCACTAATGTCTGTGCGGCCTCGGTCAAAAGGTTGGCACAATTTAATTATGGTTGGAAACGAAATTGCACTTGGTCTGTGTACTGTCACGATGGATCCGTGTGAATTTTAGACCCTTCGCCAAAAAGAATCGTACTGCGTCACGTTCTTCACATTTGGAATATGTTTGCAGTTGGCGCGCCATTTCATCCGCATACTGTGAAGCACGTGTCAGCTGTACCGCAGCAGAACTGTGTCTAGAGGACAATTCTGTTTCACAGTGATCTTAGCGTGGACAAGATAGATAAAGTATGGTAATGTGGTAGTAAGTTGGTGGAAATGAATGAAAGCGGCAAAGAATGTGTCCCAATCTTCCCAAGAAAATTGGACGTCACATTCCTTGTCAGCGTACCTATAGCGCAAAATCGGGATGGCCCAGCAACACGATGCAGTTGAAGGAACTGGAAATGACAGTGTGAGCAGTTACGGTGAATTGTGGTGATGGTCTTCAAAACAGCTTGGCCCAGAGACATCAGGACTACTTCACACTGAGAACAATGATGGGGAAACTGGAAGGACAAAGTGAGAGGACATTAGCTCAGGAGTTTTGTGTTGGTATTGTTTCACGTGCATGGGTAGCGTTCCGAACCACAGGCACTGCTGCCAGAAGGAGAGGAGGTGGTCGATCATGGTCAGCTTGAGACGGCCGCTAAACCCGCTGCGCAGAACAGGTGATTAGGACTGTGGAAAGGGCCAAAAAAGGTTGGGGTCAATTTCACCTTACAATTGTAATTTATTGTAACTTAATAACACATTTACAACCAAAGCGGCACATAGCCGAATATTTACAACTACGACTTTCAAAACGCAACTCTTTCAAGGCTGAAAGCCTCCAAACAAGAAATCTTAAAAATCAACGAGATAAAAATGCAGTTCAAATAGCAAATAAAATAATTAAAAATATATCACAGCTAGGTGGAAAGCCTCAAGGCAAAGTAGATAGAACAAACATATGCAAGGAGCAATACAAACGGCTGAAGGCCACAATTAAGTTTCAAAATTTTAAAATATATTACCATAATCTTTTAAAGGCAGAAGGCCGCGGTGTTTAAGCTTGAAAGGCAATTTTAAGAATAAGGTTCCTAGGCTGTAGGCCCACAATTAATTTCCCAAAATTAAAAAAAAATTTAACCATAAGCCTTAAATTTTAAGTAGCTGAAACCGAACTAAAAGAAAACACAACACAATGGCAATAACCTTTTAGCAAATATCCACTTGCCAGAATTCAAAATTACTTACATAAACACAGCAAAACCAAGAATGTTTCTTTTGTCATTGGCTATGATAGATTATGAACAGACAAACACCAGTGAGAAAGACAGTAAAGACAACAGCACTCAGAAGCCTCCAGGGGATCGGTCTGCCCTCGTTCACTTCGGTGAGACAGGTGGTGAGCCCAACTACACTTGATCCGTCGGAACCCAACCAAGGGACAGCCACGGACCGGCCGACAAATGACTTGCTTGTCTCCAAATGGTACATGAGAATTCAAACACAAAATGTTACGGGCGTGATTGTCCACAATCAAATATGTATATGTATTAAGCTGTCAAAACTACACACTGTGTTGGACAGCGACAACAGGTGAGGAAAGGACACTGCCTGAAATTACATTAGGGGCCAGGGCAGGTGACCGGAACACCAACGGCCACTAGGCAGAAAATTCAGTTGGTGCACTTGAATTATAGTCAACCAATATGGTTCGTTCCACAGCATGGCTGCTAAATTTCAGCAATACACATACTCGGTGTTGCTCACAGGGAAACCTCACCAACAGCGAACCATCGAAACGAACCACCATAACATGAATGGACATGGCTTGGGTAGTTGACACCATTACTCAACTTTGACGTCCTGGGTCGGTGAACCACAAAGCTCGTAGCGACCGGACAGCTCCAGATACGTTCCGACACTGCTCAGGGACCGCCAGTGGACCCAGTCGACACCCCCGTGATAACAAGGCCGCCCGGCAGTGTTAGTGACGTCACACTAAGCGGCCCATAGCCGACGCAGCAGTCCACGGACACCTCCGTACAGACGCGCCTGATGCTAACGATCTTCTGCCCGTCATACAGAAAGGAGCGAACTATAATTCGAACCAAAGACCAAATTATATATATTCTTGTAAACAGCATAAAGGTTCATAACTAAATACCGATTACATATACGGGCAGGAATAGGTTCTAGAACTCATCTGAAAAGTGTTTATCTTCAGTACCAGAATGAACATCAAATTGCCAGGTTTTCTAAATAGAAAAGCACTTTGTTAGTAACAGACAACAATAATCAGACTTGGCAGTTGGTGATTTCTACGTGGAAAAGGAAATAAGCTGTAGAGAGATTGAAAATGGTAAGTAAAGAGAGCCTCAGCCTTTTGCTCACATTCTTACATGTAATGCACTTGGTTGTTTTTCATTTCCTTACCTTTCATAACATTTTTAATATTGTTTCAAGAAGTGTATCTTCAATAGCAGAGTGAACATCAAATTGTCAGGCTTTTCTTGAAGGAAAGAGCATTCCCTTAGTATAACAGTGCAAGACAGAATCTTGTGTTCAGTGATGTCTATGTTAAAAGGAGAATATTTGATATCTATCTTTTGTTTCCATTCTTTATTACTGGGGCCAGATACACTTGTAAAAATTCTTGAAAAGAGCTGTCACCATGAACATATGAGTAAATTCACAATAGTCATGTGTTTTATGAGATAAAGCGAACTCTTGTTATCTTATTGTAAACGAAAGTTGTGAGGGTTTTGCTATGTATGGCAGTGTTTAAGATAATTTACTTTCAGTGTAATAGCTTGAAAATGTTAAGTCCTGCTGTCAGTTGGCATTTGTCACCACCTGTATGCGAGTTTTAAAGCTAAATAGTGTTCTGACAATTATAAAATAGTGGCAAAGTTCCTCAATCGATTAAACTTATTCCTGCCCGTATATGTAAGCGGTATTTCGTTATGAACCTTTATGCTGTTTACAAGAATATATATAATTTGGTCTTTGGTTCGAATTATAGTTCGCTCCTTTCTGTATGACGGACAGAAGGTCGTTAGCATCAGGCGCGTCTGTACGGAGGTGTCCGGGGACTGCTGCGTCGGCTATGGGACGCTTAGTGTGACGTCACTAACACTGCTGGGCGGCCTTGTTATCCCGGGGGTGTCGACCCAGCCGACTGCACCGCGTGGAGGTAACTTCCCCGGTCCGCTGCAACCGACTGACTTGCTGCCAACCCCCTAGCCGGAACTATATGCCTAAAACCAAAGATGGTACACGGTGCAAATATCGATACACATCGCTGCTGTCACACATAGAAGGAATAAGAAACACGGCGTAATCGCAACAAGGGCAGGAAACCAAACACAAATAGACAGCCAAGTTAGCGAAAACGTATAGTTGGGAGTGAGCACGGCTCACAACTACAGCAGGATATGATAGCAACATTATGCAACAGGCCAGGAAGGACACACATGAAACAGCCCCTGAAATTGCAACCACATTTAACCATTTCACAAAGGCACAGCGACAACATGGGAGTTCTTTTCTTTGGCCGACCAGAACGGATTGTCCTGTTGACACCCTGACATCGGCGGCACCGTTTGCACGTGGAGTGGAGGAACCAGGAGTGGGCCCTCGAGCTGCTTTCGGATGAGAGCACATCGAGTCCGAACAGTGATTCAGCATGTAGCCTCATATGGCGAGAGGTGGAAATACGTAATGGACACAGGAACGGTGCGAAACAAGATTGTTTTGGTGGTCGAGATGTTATGTTGTGGGGAAGCAATGTTGCATGGGAGTGCTGACCTGCAAACTTTGCACACACTACACTCAACGGTCAACGTTATTGTGACACTGTATTCCTTCCCCTTGTGCTTCTTCTGAGGGGTGCACTTGGTCCTTTCTTCATTTTAACATTGAACAATGCAGATGAAGGAGCGCTTGCAACGATAGGATATTCGGCGAATGTACTGCCCTGCCCGTTCCCCCGATCTAAATCCCATCGATCGGGTGTGGTATGCATTGGGGAGACGTCCACATGCATGAGCTAGCATCTAGCAGGTGTCGACGGCTCGGGCGGGGGAATGGAACGCTCCACCACACCAACTTTCTTACCAACCTTGTGGTCATCAAGGGAGCACGTTGTGCAGAGTGTGCATTCCCGTGCATGATGATCAAGGACCCTGCTATGAACCATGTACCGTCTTTTGTAATGTCCAGGGGACTATCGTAAATTAGGGTGACTATGGTATAAGTATTGTCTTTGAATGAGTTCTTTGTATACAAGGTCCAAGTTTCATCGGGTCAAGTTACTTGGCAGTGATATAATATGGGAAAGTTACTTCCGTCCGTAAGTCTTGCACACAAGTGCCTTTTCTGAACAGTATAATTCCTATGTTAGTTTCAAACTGTGAACAGAATCGATGTAGCTATTTGTTTAGGATATAAGTTTTGGCTGACTATCACTTCCTACTTAATGTTGCGAGTTATTCGTAAGAATCTTACATTTGGTAGAAGACGTCACTTGAAAATGGCACGTGGTCTGGACGCTGCGTTGCTGAAGAGGGAAAAATTATTTGACCAGGTAACATCCTACACTACGATTTCGTGATTTAATTTACGAAACAGGGCACGAGGGGTGGCGAGGTTGGGTTTGGAACCCCGAAAATATTTTTAAGGCATACGAGTGAGTCTGACAGGAAGTCTGTTAACGACCGATTATAGTTCGTGGAAGACTAAACCGGCCTCGAGCTCGATGTGCAAAGCAAAAGGACATTTGTCAATGAACAATACTGTAGTGCCTGTGTTATTCTAATTACGATGCAAATTTCCTCTGGACATGCGTGCATGTCCAAAGGAACAGGCAGTACGGCGACTACAGCCGTTATGAAATACATTTAACGAATTCGTAACTGTATGCACTCTCAAACGAACTTTGCATCGTAATCATAATAACACAGGCGCTGCAGCATTGTCTTTTTCTACCGATATCGGGTAAGCGACTTTGAAGTACAACGTCTGACCTGTACATATAATGGATGTACAAGTACAGGTCGTAAACTCATGGTTGATGGAAGTTTGGGTCTGGCCATGAGCTTTGCACGGATAGTCAAATGGTAATGCGACTGCTGGCGATAAGTGGGAGATACGGGTTCGAGTCCCGGTCTGGCACAAATCTTCACTGTTGTCATTCCATTCTACAGCTGATGGTTGTCCTCGTTCGCAATTGCGAATTGATGTAATGTATACTCGTCATTGCAATCAGCCTCACCTAGGGTCAGCAGCTGCAGCGGCAGGTGGCTCAAGGCGGACTACACCGCCAGCCAGTCAGACAGCCAGCCAGCCAGACAGAACGGCTGTCCCTGCGGCTGTTCACTCTGCTGCCTGACTGCCTCCTGTAACGGCGGCCATCTGGCCTGGGCGCTCCCTACATCAGTGCGCGCCGCCGACCTCCATCTGTACTAGAGATGGGGGATCCGCTCTTGAACTGATACATAGAGTTCAATCTTTCAAAGGAGTGAACAATCAGTGATTCAGAAAAAAAGAACGGTAGCTCCAAACGTTTCCCACGGCAGAGAGAGAGAGAGAGAGAGAGAGAGAGAGAGAGACGGAGCATATCAGCAGCGCCTCTGCTGGTCACAGCACAGTGCACGCCACACAACACAGCCAGCGCCGGCCTCTGCCCTGCTTCTACCTTGGCTGCCTGCATTGTGCAGTGCCCCATTGGATTTTGTGTTTCAAATGTGCCGTTGCGTCTCTGTGCGTCGTCTGCCGCGTGGTGTCTGGCGCAGCTTAACTTCGCATCGCACTCTGTCGGCGATCGTTTCAGTCGCACGTCCTGCCCTCTGGGCAGCTGATGCGAGCAACAGGACAGAGAGCCACCTAGCGGATAACATAGGAACTACTTGCAACAACCTGCTCGCAAGGGAACGGACGATTTGTCTCGGAGCGGGTGAGTTCACCGCTCCCCCCACCCTCTGAACTCGCCCGCTCAACACTCACCCCCACCGTTCTCGACTCTAGCCAGAGCATTGAGCAAAGCAACTCAGGTGTCACTCTGGTCTCTGCGGTCTTAGCTCACGCAGTAATACAGCTCGCGGCTCGACCTGCTCGACTCAGTGCTTCTGCATCGGAGTTCGTCTCTACTGGATATTGTTCTTCGTAGTAATACCGCTATGTATATAACATTATTATGTTATGTACACATCATTTGTTTTTATTTTATTTTTATTTGTTTAAACTGATCAGATTAGGTTCCTGACGACTCCTCTTACTATAGGATTTTTATTATGGACACTCGAATTTACGCTTTAATTACGAGCGAACCGATAAACGTATCGCAAAATGTGATACACCAATATTTTCCTTGTTTTATTCTGCGTATGGCTATATGCAGCACTTTCGTTTTACAGTCAAATTTATATTTTTTTTTCTTATTCTGGTACGGATTTTGCGATTTTAGGCGTCTTCGGAAGGAAACGTTCACTTTAAAAATATATGGCTTGCGATGTATTTGTATGAGGTTAATGAAATTTTAATACATTATAGCCAAATATATTGTTAATGTAAATCTCAAGTTACAACATTTTCTGATGACCCAAAAAACCACGATAGTGCAAAATAAATCAATAATCAAAAACTTTGTCATATCGTGGAAATTTCAATAAACAATACAAAATTCTTACTCATTATCTGTGTTACTTCAAAATAGGATCAAATAAGATCAAAATACAGGTATAGTACTGGAATAAACCAAGTTTAAAGGGCAATGTGCCTTCCATTTATTTTCTATTGTAAATGAGTGGTGAGTCATGAAAAAGAGCTAATTCATTTCAGGGAGTGAACAGTTCTGATCCGATCTCTGAAAAGAACAGTTTTGCCCATCTCTAGTCTGTACACTGCGCTCCTGTGCCACTGCCAGTTGCCCACTAACTCTGTCCAGTCAGCCTCTTCCTCGAAGCCTCTGTCCTGCCCTGGCAGTCTACCAACGATGATACTTTTAATTCTGTCACCAGATACTCCTCCTGTCCTCGTCAGTCATCTGCATTGTGGGAGATAAGAGGTGTGAGCCACCTGCCTCTGACTCGTGTGGAGTCAAAATACTGGGACCTCAGAGATTGATATCCCCGGGATAATTACGTGTCGGGGACAGCTGTGCAGCTGTGAGTAGTAAACTTTGTATACTGTTATTTAGAGGAAGCACGTTGGTGTTCGCCCAGACGGGTGTGGGAAACACGGGTGTGGGAAACAACCTAGAAATCATACTCAGGTAGGTGGCGTCCAAGAACAATGGTCCGTACGAGGCAACGAGATTGCATCACTCCCCAATTTCACAATCTTAGGCTGTCTGCGGCAAGCTAGCCGAGCAGATAGATTAGTCATTAATACTTAACAGTTTTCATTTTCCTCCGGATAAGGCAGATTTGGCAGGAATAACAATGAGCCGCCATTCCTATTACTTATCCCACTCCCCCTACTCCCTCCAACCCCCCCCCCCCCCCTGCCACCGCCACCCCACACATACAGGGAGACATACAAAGAGACAGAGAGAGAAAGAGAGAGAGAGAGAGAGAGAGAGAGACAGAGACAGGCCTCACGTAGATGACAGGGATATTTTACGTTTATTCTCTGCCTATCTGCATGTTACTTGTGTTTGCAAGATGCCGTGCACGAGGATTGAATTCTTCTCTGGCGTATTACTGAAAGTGAAGAACAGGTAAAGGACACTCCAGGCTGTAGCTGCCCATGTGCCAAGTTGCACAGTATCATCTTAGAATACTTAAGACTTCTGAATGAAAATCCCCAATTTAAAATGACCCTGCGGGATACTCTATCGCCGTTCACCATGCCCCACTGGCAGCAAGCAGCTCCTATTCTGCGAAAGGCTCGGCACACAGCGTATATCAGTAAATCGCGTTCCAGGAATATTGCCCCGCCTCTAGCGATATCAAACCGAACTCTAACGGCGACATCCGATGATTAGTATTTGAAGAATGCTCAGCTTATCAAGTCACGGGCGTAGCTAGCATATCTTGGAGAGTGCAACGGTCCGCATACCTCTTCCTGTAGCAATGCCCAGTTTACTACTCACAGCTGCACAGCTGTCCCCGACACGTAATTATCCCGGGGATATCAATCTCTGAGGTCCCAGTATTTCGACCAGCAAAGTTTCTCATCCACAGAATGAAAATATTTATCGGAAGCTCGTACAACACTGCGTTCGCTTTGCAGCATAATAGTTCTATTCTTAATACATTTCATGTAGCTGGCCGTTGGAGTGACGATCCATTGGAGAGTGAGGGACTTCACAGCCAGATTCCTGCAGATCCGCTACTGGTGCAATAGGGAATGGTCTGGCAAGGCATTACCAGTTCCAGAATTTACCTTTCGACCAAGGGAAAGCTCCCGAAAACTTAGGTCAGAACAGGGAGATTTGGAACTCTTTTTAATCTAATTCTGGGACTATGCATCACATATAAAAAATAAAAATAAAAAATTAAATTGAAATCCTACTGTCTGTATAGTTGCGTATATTGATGTACGTATAAAGTCCATGACTTGTTCGACATGTGGAGAGCGCCTATCCTGTGCCGCTCGTTTTCCCGTGTTTGACCAAACGGTGCACCTGCATAGTGTTTCCAACAGCATAGAGGCACAGTCGCAACTGGAAAAGTACCAGGTGACAGTTTAGGCGCGGCGCGCTGATAACTGAGATTACAGCACGCGTGATACGCACTATTGAACTGATCTGACTGGCATTCGCAAACACACCAGAGACGGAACCACCTGACATCTTGCGTAACCATGGTACAGCAGTTATCTTTCACGACTGCCTTGTACAAGGCGATTTGCTTCAGGTTCCACTGGTTGCAGTTTGTGTCACAAGTCTGATCATTTTCGTACGAAAACCTGTGAACACAAACAGAAAATCTCCATTAACCGGCTGTTTGAGGGTCTCTATATAAAAGTATTATTTCATAATTTCATTTTTGTATGTAATCATTTTGTTCCGAACATTTTAATACGATAAAAAAGGCATTCTTCTTACATTAATACTACGTTTCTGGCATCGCTACCTGAAAGTTAAGTTTTCAACTTCGATGTCCAGGAGCTTACTTAGTACCAGAATTGAGTCTCTTTACCGTGGTCTTGAAACGTACAGTGGATTTTTATTGCTGCCACAGAAACAGGCACTGTTCGAGGCGGCGGTGACAGCTGAGTGTTGTGAAGGCTGCCTTTCTACTACAAAGCACAGCCCGCCGCCTGTGGCGTCGTTTCACTGTACGAGCGGCAGCCAACACTGTCGGCTCGCCCTTCGTGCAGCAGCGACCTGTTTTCCTCGTGACGTCACTGTCGTGACCAGCCACCGTGACGTGACGAGGTGTTTGTTGCATTCAGTCTCCGGACACTCCGCTTGCTTTGCGTCTGCGAACTAGAACTGAATATCTGACATACTGGATTCCTCATTGTTTCCATCAAATTCGTGATACGTATGCTTACCAGTAGCAGGAAACCAAAGGCCATTGTGTCGAGCTAAACATTTTACTTAGTAAAGCTGTACCAGAAAGCTATTAATATGTTTCGTGATTCGAGGTCTGATAGTGGTTTTTCAGATGCGGAAAAAAAACGCTAGCACTGGACTGATACTAGTTTGTAAATTGAAATCGTTTGCCTTCTCCTCGAGTGACATAACACAGACGTAAAGCATTTAAATAAAGAATATATATGATACTGCCATGCACCTTGCTAGCACTGGACTGATACTAGTTTGTAAATTGAAATCGTTTGCCTTCTCCTCGAGTGACATAACACAGACGTAAAGCATTTAAATAAAGAATATATATGATACTGCCATGCACCTTGCCGTTGGTGGGGAGGCTTGCGTGCCTCAGCGATTCACCCGTACCGTAGGTGCAACTAGAACGGAGGGGTATCTGTTGAGAAGCCAGACGAACGTGTGGTTCCTGAAGAGGGGCAGCAGCCTTTTCAGTAGTTGCAGGGACAACATTCTGGATGATTGATTGATCTGGCCTTGTAGCATTAATCAAAATGGCCTTGCTGTGTTGGTACTGCGAACGGCTGAAAGCAAGGGGAAACTACAGCCGTAATTTTTCCCGAGGGAATGCAGCTTTGCTGTATGGACTGGCTATGGCAAGGAAAGCGTTTGATACCTCAGAATCTGTCCTTCCAACCGATCCCTTCTTTTAGCCAGGTTGTACCACAAATTCCTCTTCTGACCAATTCTGTTCAGTACCTCCTCATTAGTTACATGATCAACCCATTTAATCTTCAGCATTCTTCTGTAGCACCACATTTCGAAAGCTTCTATTCTCTTCTTGTCTAAACTATTTATCGTCCATGTTTCACTTCCATACACCAGTATCTGTTTCTGGTTATTCTTATCTCTGTTGAACCAGTATTATCTTTTTCTCCTCCAGTGGTCCTTCCAGCGCTACTCCCGAATGCCGAAGGAGATGTCCCACCAATGTCCCTGCTTGTGGTGATTGTCTTCCAAACCCTTAGTTAGCTACTCCTTCTTACACCTCTTCATTTCACACTAGATCTGTCCACCTGATTTTTAACATTCTTCGATAGTATCACATTCAGAATCCTTTCAGCTACTCCGTCTCCGGGTTTCCGACGGTCCACTTCTCACTTCCGTACAACGCTGTGCTCCAGACACACGCTTTCAGAAACTTGTACCTCATTTCCAAATATACCTGATGCCATTCGAACGTGGTTACTACCAACATCTTCCGTACTTCGACAATCGTGGATATTCTTGCTCTCCAGATAAAATTCTTTTACACCTTGTTCCCGGTTTTGATGACAAGCAACTCGTTACTCCATTTTCCGCACTAAGTATGTTGTCCACACTTCCCTACAAGTCCGCATCTCGTGGTCTAGTGGCTAACGTTGTTACCTCTGGATCACGGGGTCCCGGCTTCGATTCCAGGCCGGATTCGGCATTTTCTCTGCCTGGGGACTGGGTGTTTGTGTTGTCCTCATCATTTCATCATCCTCGTCATTCGTGACAGTGGCTAGAATGGACTGTGAAAAAAATTGGTCTGTGAAAAAAATGGGACTTTGTACGGGCGCTGATGATCGCGTAGTTAAGCGCCCCACAAACCCATCATCATCATCATCATCATCATCATCATCATCATCATCATCATCATCATCATCACCACCAACACCACCACCACCACCACTTCTCTACAGGTCCAAGTGTTCCTTATACCCAGCCACAAGTGCGGTGTGTTTCAAAATGTTCAATCACGTCATTGATTGCTTCATTGACATAAGTTAAAAAGCCTACTCGCCCTTCTTACGATGAACTTGTCTTTGTTTACGTTCCATTTTTCTTACTCCACTTGGGTTTTGTACATTTTGATGTTGTGGATTATTCGTCTGTCTTCGTTTCTAGCTCCAGTATTCTAAGGACTACGAATGTCTTATTCATACTTATTTTGTCGACGGCTTTCTTTAGGACCATAAAAAGTTAGGAAGGTATCTGTATTCTGCTTCAATCTGCCTCTCATTACGTAGCACAATGTCACAATTTGTTCTGTCGTTCCTTTTCCCTTCCTGAAACCTAACTTATCTTCCTCCCAGCACAGCTTCACTTTTTTTTTCCTGCTTGTCTCTGTATTACATTGTTCAGCAATTTACGAGCGTAAATTTATCCGCAAGTGCCTTCCTCGGTATTGGGATGGTAAGTTACCCGATTCACATATTTTCAACGGAAATGACCTGGCTCCTTCACCTCCGGTAAATTTCAACAACACCAAAGATATATAACCGAAAACAACAATGTGGTAATTGAAGGGCCTCCTTGATACAAAACACTTTTGTTGTTTATTTATTCCCCAAACTATTTTCAGCGACAAATATAGCCATCATCAGTGGGTGCTTTAATTGTGAAACTTGCAGAAATAGCATAGTTGTAAAGCATTATAACTCCTGTTTACTTTTTAAATGTTGTTTCCTGTTACGACTGTCATAATATCTTGTGTACTATACTTTACAGCAGGATTTTAAGATTGTCGTCGCTGTTAGCAGTGTATTTTCTGTTGCCTTTTTCTCGGCATACATCATGTCCTCTGCAACTACTGTGAGCGGCTATTAGTAAAAAATACGAAAATGTGAACTTATGTATGTCAGTGTTGTACAGTTCGGATTGCGGTAGTGTTGTGGATACAGTTTTGATGTGTACTAGACTGTTACATAGTTTATCGTGTACTCACATTCGTTGGACGGCTTGCAGTTGCTTTTATACACAGAAAAACATAACTTTCGCACTTCGTTCATAATTCAAAACATCACGCCATTTGCATCAAGGCGCACCTACAGTTCCCATAATGTTGTTATTGTATGCAAACACGGAGCAATGGAAGAGTTCCGACTTTTGCTGACTACTTTGAGCTCATGTCGTTCAGTTTTGAGTCATATTCAGACTGCGTCATTGGACTACCAATTTATTTTACTCCTCCTGCTCCTCCTCCTCCTCCTCATCCTCCTCCTCTTCCACCATCACATTTGGGGAGACTTCCCCTGCATCGTATAGGCCATCGACGTACTTCTCCCATTTCTTGTGCGTTTAATTCGCACATAACTTTACGCAGTTAGCTACGAAATCTTTAATTGCTCTTCTAAGAGCATTTGTCAGTTGTCACCTGTGGATATGGATAAATTGGCATGTCACTCGACGGACGCAATTGAGGTGATTCTGCGAGAATGTCATGCGAGAAATTCGTAATTAATAATGTGTTTGGTAGTACACAGGAGACTTCTCCGCCCACATTGGATAGTGTATTGTGAAAACGGTGTGTCCTCCCCTCCCGTCCCATCCCCTTCTGCTCCCTCCATAAAGCTGCTGAGGGCTGCCACGTGGGTATAACGGTGCACACGGCAGATGCGCCGGCGACCTCCTTCCTGCAAGCAGAAGAGTATGACGCGCCCTCATGCGGGTCCTGCATCGTTCCGTCATTTCCGGGACCACCGGCACAGGGAAGTCTTAAATAGGTACACTGCAGTACACTCTTCGCAAGACTGGGCTCGTGGCGAGGTCACAAGAAACCTCCCTGCGTGTACAAGGTCAATTACTGGCTGAACAATGCAGGCTCCAATGTGTTCCGTTCATGACCTAAGTTTACGTTATCTTGTGTGAAATCTAAACACTACTGAACCACAGATTTCTGAGAGCGCACACTCTGATTTGTTTGATATCAGACACGCTAAATATGTTTACTCGTGTGGACATGTAAGAGTGAATCTAATTTATACGTTCAGCTCTGTATTACATGCACACCAAATTATACCAATATTTACTTGAAAGGCAGGAAGGGATACAGATAGTTCACATTAATATAACGGGCTTTATGCGGGTGCGATCCTATAAACTGATAAACATCTGGTATGTTCGTTGATAACATGAAACAGTTTATTTTCACAATTTTAAGGTAAAAATAGTTACTTGTACTTCTGCATGTCAGTTGTATTGTAAGCCAAATTCAATCAAGTAACTATAAATAGTAATTGTGCACTAAAAGAATTGGCATACTGCAGGGGAAAATGGCTCTGAGCACAATGAGACTTAACTGCTGTGGTCATCAGTCCCCTAGAACTTAGAACTACGTAAACCTAACTAACCTAAGGACATCACACACATTCATGCCAGAGGCAGCGTTCGAACCTGCGACCGCAGCGGTCACGCGGTTCCCGACTGTAGCGCCTAGAACCGCACGGCCACTCCGGCCGGCATACTGCAGGGGACACCGAGTCAAACTGTATTTGTTTATTTAGGCCTGAATCTGGTTTTGAGTCAATACTGTTTGACATTACTTTACATTCATTATTACACACATAGTGGTACTTTCAAGTGTAGCCACAATGCCAGACTGTACTCACTTCTTACAAGAGATACGCATGTTCCTCGTATTTATTGTTTTTATTGGCTTTAGGGACGTGCCCGTACAGCCATCTGAATAGCGTAATATCAGCTACAAAGTTGCGAACGTAAAAATACCCCAATACCCAGACCCGGTGGAAAAAATTTCCCGACGTGGACGGGAATCGAACCCGGGCCCCTCCGACTAGCAGTACTCTGCGCAGACCGCGGCTGTTTGTAATCCGATACATAAAAGCCATGCTCGTTTGTAAGTAACTATGGTGTTTTGTTACATGCAAAATAAAACACCTAGGGCGTGGACAGTGAAAATTATTGGTTTGTTGCATGTTGGGACATTTATTTACAAAATCAAACACTGAACCCGTGGACTACACATTCGAGTACAAGATAAGTATTAGTAAGCATTTTGCAGGGAGACATTCCGGGCACATCCGGCGTTTGCCAGATACAAAATGGTTCAAATGGCTCTGAGCAAAAAAATGGCTCTGAGCACTATGGGACTCAACATCGTAGGTCATCAGTCCCCTAGAACTTAGAACTACTTAAACCTAACTAACCTAAGGACATCACACACATCCATGCGCGAGGCACGATTCGAACCTGCGACCGTAGCAGTCCCGCGGTTGCGGGCTGAAGCGCCTAGACCCGCACGGCCACCGCGGCCGGCTTGCCAGATATGTTAGACGTGTTTAGAAACGTGTCGGGGATGGTCTGAGATGTATCACAATAGATGGGTTACTATTAATTTCGTAACCGCGTTCTGCGACTTGAGGGGCGCGCCTAGAGGTCTTACAGGAACGCGTAAGAGCCTCTTGCACGGCACTCTGATCGAAACGTTCACGCGATAACATTCCACCCGGGAGCTTTCAGTCGGAAACAAGCTGCGGAGAGCCAGCGTTGACGGCTTCCTGCATTCCGCGCTCGCAGCGAAGCCTGTGTCAGCCACGACACGTACAGACACTCAGGGTTCGTCGATTCTGAAATGAGTGTCTGTCACTGCCGCTGAACCACGAGGTCAGCATCCGACGATCCGTCGGTGAAGTACACCACGACTTTCGCAGGATGGCCGCAAGTCAACCTACATCTTGTTTATTGCTTCTGCCCGCTTCTGTGCAATATCGGTATGTTTCGGTGTACTCTACCGAGTAGTGGTGGGAAAAGTTTCCGCTAGAGCGTAACTTGCTCGCTACGTATGTTGCTTGCTGTAAGAGAACCCACTGGCCTTCAGCACTGCAGCTGATAAGGCCTCTAAGCGCACACCTGAAGTCGCAGAACGCGGTTAGTTGAGCGTTTCGTCTGAAGAAGACACAAACCGTTCGAACGCATCGTAAATAAAGGTTCTCGCACGTAGCCCTAAGATAAGGCACTAGAAGAAATTTACCACTTTAAATTCCTCCCGAAGACGTACGTAAAAAGATCAGGTTTTAGCGCTGGTAACTTTTTCACCAAACTTGCGAGTACAGACGAGTCTTCTCTTACCTGTCGAACTAATCTCGGGTTCTACTGATTTTGCTACATTATTTCTATCCAGATATGTTAAAGATATCTGTAAAGACTATGTTTTCGTTGTAGTTACCATGAACGAAATTAATGCTTTCCTCATTAACAGAAATTGTGTTCCGTACTACACTCATTACGTGACTGAAGGTCATTTCTTTTACATCTAGGTCCTTCCCAAAGAAAAACAATACTCTCCATTTAATATAGCTTTAAGCTATCTTCTGCAATTGCCTAACAATTTTGCTAAACATTAGATCTGTAGCGTATGCTAACGACACCACCACAAGCGCTTGGTGTACATCGGTCGCTTCCTGTAATTTCTTTCCCATTAAGAACGCAATCAATTTTCAGTCCCATCCCGTGCCTTGCCATTATCTAAGTACGACTTTATTTACTGTGTAACAGTGCGGAACGATATCAAATGGTTTCCAAAATTCAAGAACTGTAACATAAGTAGCCCCCTCCGTTTCGTCAGCTGCAGGGTTTCGCGCAATCGTTGCTTGTGGAATCAGTCTGTTTTTGTTTTTTTTATGTCGTGGTTTTCCGGTTAAAAAAATCAGCCATACAGGAAGAAAACGCACACCGACCTGTATTCGCATGCGGATAGCGCCACCACCCTTTGCAGATGAATAGGGTGCTAAAAGCACTGGTGCACAGGGCACGCACCACCTCTGATGCAGAGTGTCTGCCCCATGAGCTGGAACACTTCGAAACTGTATTCCGGAAAAACGGGTACTCAGAATGGCAGATCAGACGCGCTCTCCGGCCCACCTCTACAGTACAGCGTGTGGAGAGGAAGAAGTCACGGAGGAAGAGATGGCCACTGCCTATGTTCCGTATACTGGCGCACTAAGGGGAAAATATATTGAGGAAACACCGAGTAGGAACTGTCTTTTTCCCACCGAATAAAACACGAGCATTACTGGGAAGTGTTAAAGACGACCTCGGTTTGTGGAAGGCCGGCATATATCAGATCCCGTGTCAGTGTGGGAAGACTTATATGTGACAGACAGTGCGCACCATAGAAGATCGTTGCCGGGAACATGAGAGGCACACTCGACTTAGGTACCCCAACAATTCGGCGATCGCAGATCACTGTTTGTCCGAAAATCACGAAATGGACTACAAACATACCAGGATGTTGGCACAGACATGTAAATACTGGAACAGCGTCGTTAGAGAGGCTACGGAAATTCGTACCAGGGACAGTCTCATCAACCGAGATTGCGGCTATAAACTCAGCAAGGCATGGGAACCAGCATTGAGTCTAATTAGAAAGGCGCTCAGCAAAGAAAACGAACTGGCGACCAGGGTGGACGAGGCAGTCACACCGACGCCACCACAGACGCCGAGGCCAGCGCCTCAGCGACCGCCGACGCGCGGCCGCGGGCGCGGACCGCGGAGAGAACGCCTCGCAAGGGGAGGGGATTGAAGACGGCCGCCCGCCCACAGGAGCTCAGTTCGTCAGAGCACCAGACGATGGCGACATGTCTGATCGCCGAAATATTGTGCCCGTTGGACACTGTGGACCGGCAGTAACCCGTGGACTGTTCGAGCAAGAAATACGCCGAGAGAAACTGAAGAATCACAGATCCTACAGTTTTTCGGGAATTAGAAAAAGCACAGGCATAAGTATATAACATGTAATGGGAAATATTTTGAAGAGGATACCATTGCTGTAGATTAACAAATAAAGTTCTACCCAAAAAATAAATATTAACATGTGAACACACCTCGTATGTCAAGCTTTTTACGAGGAAGTCCAGAATCGGTGAACATGTTTCGAAGCAAATTTCAGCAGTGTTTAGAATAGCTGTTGTGCACATGTTTTAAGCAATATGTCTCTAATCAGGTGAATAATAACGTAGATAGAGATTTAGTGACAGAATACATTGAAATGCTGCTGTTCCATAAGCGTAAAATGTTTTACGTGATTGAATCACATTCTGCTAGCGAAAAGTTACTTAATTTTACCATGAAGTTCTTAAATTATTACTGATTTTGTACCACTAGTGATAATGGTATTTATTGCTTTGGACCACATGTGACTGTATTTGTCTTGGAAAACTGTTTAACACTTTTACTACCATGTAGTGCGTTTCTATCAAAAGAAACTCTATTGTGTATGAACAGAGTCAGGCTTGAAACGACACACAACGCATTTTTTAAGAAATTATTCATTGCATGTTTACATAGATCGTATTTTAGAGGTCAACATTGTGTCACTGTCGTTATCATCGTCGTCGTCGTTGTCGTCGTCACTTTCTAAGTTAATAATTATGGCGTTTAGTATGTTTTCAATAATCCCATCCTTAACCCAGTATTGTCTTTCTAGTTTCTCCACGTGGAGGCAGCATGCACTCCAGTCATCTTGACTTATCGTTTCAAAACCTGCGACAGTTGGGACAAGTGTGTATGTATGCTTTTTTCCGGTATTGCAAAATTTAGTTTGGAATAAAAAATGGAAGCTCAGAAAATGGCTACATACCTTCTTTCACCAACTGCAGCAACTTTGTCGTGCAAATATCTCCAAGAATATTTCTTCCTCTGACGAAATTTTTGAGTTTAGCCCCCGCCATTTCAATTGGATTTAAATCACAATTGTATGGCGGAATTGCAGAACAGTGTGTCCATGAGCTTCAAGTATTTTATTAATTTCAAATACTTTGTCTTCCGGCTTATGTTGTTTAATTAAATCAAATAATTTTGTTTTTCTTTTTGATAAATCAGTTTCCACCATACTGTTTAATAACCACTCAATCATTTCCCTTTCTTTGGAGGACCTAGTAGGAGCTGTGTTATGCTCCTTGTTGCGATATGAAGAGTTGTCCATAACAATAATACAGTTCAGTGGCAAATTCGGTATTACTTTAGTCGATATTCAAATTGAAACATTTTCGTAGTTCATTTGCCCATGGTAGTCTCCTGTTGCACATCCCGCTTTATAAATGAACTGTGCATTGGGTAAGAACCCATCTTTAGATCCAATATTGACCACTATAATCCTATTGGTTTCGCTAACATTGTCCATAATGCCTTCAACGCCAGGGCCCTGCAACATTTTCTTTAAATAATGGTGTTGTCCACCCAAGTTTCATCAATATAAAAAGAATTTCTGCCTAGCTCCCTTAATTTCATCACTTGGATCAGGTACTTACATCGCCAGTCATTTATATCCGTTCTCTCTACCAGAATCTTTCGTTTACTTATTGATCTTTTCCAGGTAAATCCGATTTCACCCAGCCTCTTGTGTAAAACATCTTTCTGCCAAGCAAGATGCATTTGTTTCATGTCAGTAAGGAATTTCCTTAATGCCGGCACTATTTTTTGGTTTATGTAAAAGTCCTTCATCTTTTATCGAATGACCAATTTTGTGAAACTGTCTATAACGATGGGTTTCCTCCCAAAATTATTAGTTTTCCTTCGTGTAGATTCCAGTAAACCATGCGGGTTATTTTTGTGTTCCTTACTTATGCGTCCTATTGTGGCGAGGCTGACCCTTGCATAACTTGCAGCCCTTTGATTGGGACTGGTAATATTAGCCAACAGTTCCTTTTGTGTCGCCTCCTTAACAAACGCTGTCACAACATTAGAGACGATCTAACGCTCGTTACGTAGCAAATACGTCCTCTTCTTCGTATTCTGCACATTTTCTTGCAATGCAGGGCGATTATCCATCACTTCTGGATATCGAAGTATATCGGTGAGTTATTTATTCGCTACGGTCGCAGGTTCGAATCCTGCCTCGGGCATGGATGTGTGTGATGTCCTGAGGTTAGTTAGGTTTAATTAGTTCTAAGTTCTAGGCGACTGATGACCTCAGAAGTTAAGTCGCATAGTGCTAAGAGCCATTTGAGCCAGTTATTTATTTACTCATTTCATTAACCGTACAGAGTAACCCACCGCCTTCAAATGTAAGGTGGATCGGATACTTCTAAATCCAACAGCAAACACTTCTTATTATTTTGAAATGCGAATATTTTAGGTTAGGCTCTACCGTGACTGTTACTGACATTAAATGAAACAACAAGTTTACTGTTACCAGTCACTGTTTATTTATCTTCACGACGCATTTCAAAGATTACATAGTATGGCAGTATACATGTGATGTGTTACGACAACGAAAGGAACCTGTGACCGCTGGAGACAGTGGCAAAAGTTCCTCCAAAAAATCGTAACACAGCACAGAGACAAATGTCATACAACAAATGTAAATCCACCTGATGATGGAGGTTTAAACCTTTGAAACGCGTCGTGGAGATAAATAAACAGTGACTGGTAACAGCAAACTTGTTGTTTCATTTCACTTCTCATTATTACAATCTTATTGGTATACAGTTGTCAATGCTTTTTTAAATAATGTAAAGAACATAATATATCAAAATTTCTCTAATGTTACAGCGAATTGAGTGCTTAACAATTGTTAAAACGAAACTTCCTGGCAGATTAAAACTGTGTGCCGGACCGAGGCTCGAACTCGGGACATTTGCCTTTCGCGGGCAAGTGCTCTATCAACTGAGCTACCCAAGCACGACTCACGCCCCGTCCTCACAGCTTTACTTCTGCCAGTACCTCGTCTCCTACCTTCCAAACTTTACAGAAGCTCTCCTGCGAACCTTGTTAGTTCTGCAATTTTACAGGCAGACAATAGAATGTAAGAAATGTATGTACGTATCAGCGATAAATAGAATCTATGTTTGCTACATATATACTTTTTCAAGAGGCTAGAGGACGTTACCAGATTTATAATTTCCTAAACCAATTTCTAAATAGTGTGATCCACTTCCTGAATGTCCGCCCCAGTAGCTGAGTGGTCAGCGTGACGGATTGCCGTCCTCCGGGCCCGGGTTCGATTCCCGGCTGGGTCGGAGATTTTCTCCGCTCAGGGACTGGGTGTTGTGTTGTGTTCATCATCATTTCATCCCCATCCGGCGTGCAGGTCGCCCAATGTGGCGCCGAATGTAATAAGACCTGCGCCAAGGCGGCCGGACCTGCCCCGCGAGGGGCCTCCCGGCCAATGACGCCAAACGCTCATCATCATCATCACTTCCTGAATTTCACAATCATGGCACTTGCTTTCTCCAAAATTTCAGCAGACTCATTAACAATACGTGCACCAGTGATCGCCTCCATATTCCGCAGTAAAAAAGGGACGTAACTCGACAAGGGCGTAGACTGAAGTACTCTTTCAGCTACCCAACATCATCTTTTGATACAAAGGAAAAATTTTTAAAAATGTTTCAGAACCAGCAATAATGTGAAAACGAAGAGCGTTGTAGTGTAATGCAATTCAAAATACCAACCAAAAAGTGCAGTTCCGGTTCAGGGTTGCGCTGGGACCGTGTCACTCATTAACTGCGGAGCCGGTACTAAAAAACACGTATAACTTTTTTAATGTTGTTGTACATCCATATTTCACTAGTTTCAACACTAACAGATGCTACCTACACTAATTCCATGAACCGTTAGCTGAACAACGTTATCAACACAATAACAGTCGGTCACCATCCACTCTTTTTTTTTTTCAGCCCTACTTGAATGGACCTAACAACTACGACTAATCAGTTTCTCGATCATAAAAAGGGCGATGTACGTACTGAAATAGACCAAGTGAGATCTCACTATTGTATGCAATAGGAGTAAGATAATAGTTTAGCTACTGTAATTTACAGTCAGTTATAATATCAGCCACGAAGCAGAACTGATAGTTCCACCGTTGTATGTGTTGATGTGTGCATACTCTCTCGAAATTGATTGTAAATAATCGTACCTCAAGTAAATAAGGACCATGTCTCATTTTATAAACCTAAAAGTTTAGACATCTCTGTAGAGCAAAATTTCGTATTACCCTCCATGATTGATGGCACAAAGCAAAACGTCACAACACGTTGTTTGGGAAAGCCTGATCTACGTCGTGCTTACTGACGGAAGCTGGAACCGTAACACTGCGACATTCGACAAGAGTACATGTGAAGCCTTCGGCGTCTGAATAGGTCAAACATTAAGTCATGCACAAAAACTCGACGAAAATACGTTGTAGGTAGTAGACAAAGGTAGTTTAAAGGTGCATTCTTTCTAAACGCAAAATTGGTGAAGTATAATATAAAATATTGTCGCAGAAACAGCATGAAGTTGGCCAGACTATCGCAAAACCGAATCCAAAGGAACAACCGTTAGACTTGGGGAGTAATCAGGATGTCAGGCTGTTTTGCTGCGCTGATTAAGTGGTTTGATGCGAAATAAACGATTTCTAGGTGAACTTTGTTAGCAGTATGAAGGAAGGGAAAAAAAACCTGGCGACGATATTAAGGCGCAAAGTCGCACTAATGCACGGCAGATTTTACTGGAACATGTAAATAAAACGGTTGTGCCAAGTTGTAACAGATTCGTGAGGAATTATGTTGAATTTATTCTGTAGAAATTAAAAACCGTCAAAATTCTTTGTCAGTGCTGTGTTACTTCCAGTGTTTTTTAAACTCTGCACTACCATTTGTGGAAAATCTTAAACAGCATTATTATGTTTAATTCAAAAGTGTTAACGTTTGAAAAAAATGGTTCAAATGGCTCTGAGCACTATGGGACTTAACTACTGAGGTCATCAGTCTCCTAGAACTTAGAACTACTTAAACCTAACTAACCTAAGGACATCACACACATCCATGCCCGACGCAGGATTCGAACCTGCGACCGTAGCGGTCACGCGTTTCCAAACTGAAGCGTTTAGAACCGCACGGCCACACCGGCCGGCAGTGTTAACGGCTGAAATAAGCAGCAAAATGCGGTGGCCGTAGCATGTGCTACTTGTCTTTCGTCGATAATATTTAATTCTGCTTGTTTACGCTTATGCTAGGAGTGCTAATGCGCCGTCAGTAGTGGCTATGAGGTGAACGGGACACGTAATAAACTATCCCACCGATGGAGAAGCGTTTGACAAAATGGGTGTGAAAGAGGGGCGAGGTAACAGTTTTCGGTGCAGAGGGGCTAGACTCGCCGTGCGGATGGTGATGGAGTTGCTGCAGAGGGAGAAGAAGTGGTGATGCGCTTAGGAAGGCGCGCCGCGGCCGGAACCCGCCGGGGACAGACCGGTCGCCCTCCAGCTGGTGACGTCACGGCCGCAGCCGGAACTGACGCTGCTGGGCGCGCGGAGCAAGAGGTGCGCGACCGTGCGTGCACTCGCCGAGCCTCTCTCTCCTCTCATTTTAGTGTTTCGTAAGCAGAGCTGTTAGAAGGCTAGAGTGTAGTAACACATTTCCTTTTCCATCTTGTTTCCGTCTCGTTGCGACTCCTCCTGCTTCCTGTAGATCCATAAAATTATTTAGAAGACTTGCGCCTATCACAGATAGACCTGTTGAAAAAGCCGAGAAAATCGGAGAAATATAGGAAATTTTTTGAAGAATTTCATACATAATTATTGATGGACGTACACATTGCGAAAGAATTGTTTATTGATACAGATCCCAAAAACGCAGCCAGCTGCGGTGGCCGAGCGGTTCTAGGCGCTTCAGTCCGGAACCGCGCCACTGCTATGGTCGCAGGTTCGAATCCTGCCTCGGGCACGGATGTGTGTGATGTCCGTAGGTTAGTTAGGTTTAAGTAGTTCTAGGTTCTAGTGGACTGATGACGTCAGATGTTAAGTCCCATAGTGCTGTTGACTACAGGAGAGTGAAAAAGACAGAAGGATGTAGCAAAAAGCGGGTAAATTTATAGGGGACATGAGATTTTCAGTGCGACTGTCAGCTGACCCTGAACGTCGATTTACATATGATGTAGTGCGCATAAGTAGATCAACAGACCCGCTACCCATCGATTACATTACCGGAGACTTAAATACTTACAAGCAACCATCCTCAACGACCTAAAGTGGAATGATCACACACGACTAATAGTAGGAGAAATAGATATAGTTTCACTGGGAGAACCTTAAGGAAATGTAATTCACGCACGAAAGAGATGGCTTCCAAAAAAGAACGGTTCAGCCGATTCTTGAGTATCGTTCGTCAGTCTGTAATTCTTACTAATTGGGGTTAATAAAAGAGATGTCGAAAATCCAACGAAGAGCAGCGCATTTCGTCACGGGAGCGTAGTGTATTGTATGTTAACCGGGGACCTAGAAACGACGGAGAGACTCCGTCCCCGCCGCAGCCGCAGTGGTCCACAACCCCACGACGACTACCGCAGTCCACTTCACCCATCCGCCGCCCCACACCGAACGTAGGGTTATTGTGCAGTTCGGCCCCCGGTGTAACACCCCCCCCCCCCCCCCCCAAGGGAACGTCTCACACCAGACGAGTGTAACCCCTATGTTTGCGTGGTAGAGTAATAGTGGTGTACGCGTACATGGAGAACTTGTTTGCGCAGCAATCGCCGATGTAGTGTGAGGGGTACCAGCCCACATGCGCCGAGGCAGATGGAAAAACCATCCACAGACTGGCTGGTTGACCGGAAAGCCGGAAAGCACGGCCAACCGGGCGGGCCTCACGGGACCGTTAGGCGAGCGCGAGAGTTGCGGAGATGCTCAGCAAGCTCCTGTGGCAGTCAGTGCAAGGCCGACGCAGTGCACCGCGGGGAGGCGTGCTGCTGGAATCGCAACAGTGTGTGTCGCAACAAGTTTCAGACAACGTACTACATTCTCCGACACAAATCTCACAAGCTGATCAGGACGACAAAGTCTGAGAAACTGTAGCTCGTGTGTTTATGGAGAATCGATCTACCAGTGTACCAGTCGGGAAATGAGAAGGGAAGGAGAAAAAAAGACAGTGGCACTGGAAGTATCGTCCGTCGTAAGTCTAGTAATGTCTCTGCTTTGGGTAAGAGGATGTCCTCAAAACGTCTGCGAGTAACTGGCTGACGAAATTATCACGGTGCGTTGAGGTAGCGGAGCACACAGGATGTAATGCTGTCAGATACCTCCTGAGCACCCCGTCTGCACTACCGGAAAGTGGCAGGCTGTTATCCGGACAAAACGGGCCCGAGGTGCTGGCTGAGCGAGAGGCTGGGCGCTGGTGCGGCAGCAGGCAGCCAGCAGTCGGTAAGCAGCCAGTGGCTGGCTGGGCAGGGACTCGGGCAGCGCCTGCCGTGACATTTGGCGAGGTGGGGGCGAGCGTGCCGGTGGCCACGCGTCCCCTGCGCGGCGCGTGACGGCAGCGCCGCGACTCTCAGCACGCTCGGCCGGCGGCAGTAGAGCCGTACCGACGCGAGTGCCGCTCTCGTCATTTCGAGAAAACTAGGGAAACGCGTTTGTGTTTGTTTTTAAGGAAACGGTTTTCTTTGTTTTATCTGTAATGAAATGTTGACTGATATGTTAGAATAAATTTAAAAAAAATGTGTTGTTGAATTTTTATTGGAAGATACAAAAAGATTGGTTTTTGTAGTAAACAGATCAAAAAATGGCTCTGAGCACTATTGGACTTAATTTCTGACGTCATCAGTCCCCTAGAACTTAGAACTACTTAAACCTAACTAACCTAAGGACATCACACACATCCATGCCCGAGGCAGGATTCGAACCTAAACAGATCACTTGGATCACGTCGGTACAAACAAATAATGAAATTACAGTTACGTTACATCGAAATACTGAAGGTCATATCCAGATTCGGACGGTAGCATGTTTTCATCGTCCTTGGCCTTCATCTTCTGGGTACATGCGAAACTGATTGGTTGAACAGATGATGAACTGATGGAACAAATTTAACAGTTGTAAGTCCTGCACCTTTTTGTACGGTTAGGGCTTTGCTACTCTAGCCTGTGTAGATATATAATTTCGGACGCTCAGCAGAAATGCCTGCAAACCTGTTTCATTAGGTTTTAGGTCAATCACTTCATACTCTTCTGTCTAGTTTACACTGTGACGAAAAATTGAAAAAAAATTAGTTTTCACTTTCGTCATATCTTAGCGCCCTCCCCGAAAACAGTTCGGTAGCCTTCGCAGTTAATCCGATAGGCTTGGAAAATACAGGAACTTTGTCAGTCGTGTCACCAACTGCGAAAGATTTACGCTTCCGACAGCGACGCACGAGGCGTGAAGACCCCTGTTCTCTTCTCCTGCACCTATTTGGTGTTTAAAAAGTTACACGAACTCCAAACTGTAAATCACAATCACCATCAATATTTTGCACTTGGATCACTTCAGGTTCGCCCTAAATCAGAGATATAAATTGGAACTATAACTATCCCAGTGTGCTTTTTCGCTTAAAACACTATGGCAGAATCTATTTTTCAAATCAAGATTAGTTATAAAGTGGGAGATTGAGATACTTTGACAGAAGACGGCGGTTTTTCGACATGGATCAATGTTACATGAAAATGTATGCTTTTTCCCATCCATTCACGCGAAAAGCTCTAATAAAGGAAAAATACCGGGATCAGTGTGGTCCTCTTGTTCTCAACTGGCCAAATTTTAACACCCGGCACGTTGCTTCGATACGTGTCCTTCCTTTACTTCCACGAAGTCTAAGTCTTGCGAATACAGGTAGCTGACATTCTCACAAACAGTTTATGCAAAACTTTGTGCAGGAGAGGTCAGTTTTTTGGCAGTTAGAAGATAGCGACGACATCCAGTTTTGCAGATGCATGCAATACAGACCAGAGTAACATCGACTGCTGCCAGCTGAAGCATAGTTGTTGGAACCAGGCGGTCTTTGGATCTTGGAGAGACCCATTCCTCGGGTTTTTGGTCAGCCACTCTTCTACCTACTGGTCCGTGGTGGGAAGACGCATCATCAGTTGGTGGCAGGAAAGCGCTGTTGACAGTTGTTATGAATACCGATTTGATGTAGTTTCTGTATCTGACGCTGTTCACACTCTCCGCTTACAGCACTGTACAACCTGATGAGGACTCTTTCACCACAGTCCACTAAGGCCATCGGATCTTTAAATATTTGTATGTCCATTTGCAGTTCAAGGTTCTTCTTCATTACCGTCCTGCATTTCTCTTTTGCTTGATTGTCTAGAGCAGAAGTAGTGCCACAGCCACTGATCGCATGCAAGTACAGGGTATCCCCTCAAGCGGGATGGCCAATTCCCTGAGGAGAGTAAAACTGCTGTAGGATTTTTCCTCTCCCTTGTTTCATCAGTGATACATTACTTCCATGACAGAGGACTGGTAGAATGACGAGAAGGTCCCCGTCTTCCCCAACAACTACGACCGTTGAATATGTGGGGCCAAACATAGTGCTGTGTTGGTAATTAAGGTATGTCTATCTTCCACAACGTGCTTGGATGCTATGCCTGCTTGGTCGATTTGTCGATGAACATCGATATTAAACGGCCCTTGTTCGATCTGAGAGGACTTTTTCCGGAGCGACACGTGTCGCCATCGTTTCGTTGAAGATTATTCGTGGGATCTTCTCGCTCGATCGTTCTCCCTGGTGCTGGAACTCAACTCGCCAGGATAACCATCAAACACTGCATCAGATCTTGAACTGTACTTAGATTACGTGAAGGAAACGCAACTTTCATGGATACCTGAAAATCACTGCCTACTGTGCCAAACAGCTCCATGCAAGAAGTGTTCGACATTGGGTAGAGGTGGTCAGTGGCATCTCACAAACATGTTACCGCTCACTACGGCAAGTACGGACCACCAACCACAGCAGAAACATTACAGGAGAATGGAATTCGACAACAGATGTGCAAGGTAATACGATAAGGGCGCCGGTGCTGGGGTTGGAGTGGGGCCGTGGAAGTCCTGATATGGCGCGAAGCAGCTTTGAAATCGCGCAAATTGCAGCACTCGCTACACGCCACAAGGTTCGTCTGAAGAAAATAGTCACAACGCCCTATTTTGTGGAAAATATTATCCTCTTTATTCTCAGAAGTAGTCAGTTGGGTCGTTTCTGACTCATAAGCGAAAAACAAAAAAGTCGCCTTTTTCGTATTTTTTTCCATTTTTGACTCATTTTTGGGCCAAAAGTTTGGTGAGACTTCGAAAATTCAGATCACCACTCTCGAAAACATATAGAAAAACTTGTACAAAGCTTTGAGGCCGTTTTGAGCACCATTTGAGTGGACTAATTGTCTGTAATCAATGTGACGACCTTCCTTCCCGATCAGCGCCAGCCACATCTGTACGACCTTGGTCAAATTGCTGGCACAGTTTTACTCGTTGGTCCATATACCACCAGAATTCCACGGTGATCTGGACCGCAGTAGGTCTCTGCAGGAAATCCGAGAACATGTACTCCCGTATGACAGTGCGCCACATATGTAAAGTAAGAACGAATGCCCACTTATGGTGTATGGTAAACGTAGCTCTCTTGTATTTGATAGCTACTTATAGGCCTATTATCGAAAAATTGGTGCGGCTCGCTGAAGTAAACGTTTAAATTCCGAAATCTGTGCACATCAAAATTTTTATGAGTGCCTCTTGCATTTAAGCTTTTTTATTGAATTTTTTTAGACATACCATTCACGCAGAACGATTGATATAATTGATGAGTAAATGAAAATCTTATGTAAGGACACAGAGAGCAATAATAACTGATATCAAGTCGTAGTAACCCCCGACAGTAAGTGACGCGATGTTAGTTTTGACTATTCAGAAAAAAGAAAGGAAGGTACTAATGAACTAATTATTCTGAAGTGAATATGCGACAGTATCTTCTTAAAAGACTTTATTCTCGTAAGACAGACAGTAAACAATACATAGGTATGCGTACTGTCATTCAATGTAATGGTGCCGAAGCTCTTCGTCGAAATGCAGTCAAAGATGTGTGTAGATATTTTCCTTTTTCTTTTTCTTTTTTTAATTAAGTGTCCGTCTATCGCTGGTCTGATACAGCATCTACTCATTCCTCTCCTCTGCCGACTTCATTCCAGGGTACACTTACACCCAGCGTTGTACATATACCGATCCCTCTCTTCCCCTATAGTCTTGCGCTCTACAGCCTACAGCTCTCTTGTACTGTGGAAGTTGTTCCTTGATGTCGTGCCCGCATCTCGTGGTCGTGCGGTAGCGTTCTCGCATCCCACGCCCGGGTTCCCGGGTTCGATTCCCGGCTGGGTCGGAGATTTTCTCCGCTCAGGGACTGCGTGTTGTGTTGTCCTAATCATCATCATTCCATCCGCATCGACGCGCAAGTCGCCGAAGTGGCGTCAAATCGAAAGACTTGCACCCGACGGGAGGCCGTCGTCACACGATGACAACCGAATCGCTAGAGTATAGGTCGAGTATTACGACGGAGCTCTTGTGATTAAAATCGTGTTGAACTGGTGAGAATAAACTTACCGGAGAAAAGAGTTGTCTCACCCTTAACAAAGCACACTGGTCCGACTGTGCAGCGCTGACGTAGGCCGTGGGAGCGAAGTCAGTTGTACGCAACCAGCGCAGTGACGTGATAGAAGAGCAGAAAGGCGTTACCGTGTTCGGACGCACCCTTGACCACACCGTGAATGCAGTTCCGCGATCCGGTGGTGCATCACGCGGATTTTCCATCGTCTCTGCAAAGAATGGTGTCCCACTTGCAGCCATGTAACACAATTGTTGTGACCGACAGGATCCGCAGACTAGGTTCACGCCGTGTCAGTGACAGTCGTTTTCAAACCCGACTGTAAGTGAACCTCTTAATGAATGAAACCAGTTTCGGAGCGTCCGTTGCGAAAGCCATTCAGCAGACTTTTCGGAGCTGGGCACTTTCACTCTGACGATGTACGCAGAAAGTGGGCAGTAGCTGACTTGAGGTGTGTAGTGTGGTCCGGCGAGTCGTGATTTTGTCTCTCATCAGACGGTGCGAGGCTGGCCCAGTGAAGTTTAACCCACGGTGTAGAGACTGTAATTTGAGCCAGTGGTCGTTCTGTCACGTTTCGGGTGTCTTCTTTCGTATAACGACTTCAGGCCACTCGTCCACCATTATACTGAACACGAACCAAGATGTCTTTTTCAACATTGTCAGCGACCACTTGTCTCCCTTTGTTTTTCATCGTCATCATAATCAAGAGTTTGGTGTAGATCTGTCATCAAAAATGACAACTGCCGTTGTCACAGGTCTGCACGCATACATTCCTTGTTTGACGAACATTCGGGCACCCATCACACGTCGACTCGCTCGATCATATTTCCGTATAAAATATCTGAGACTGTTCGCAACGGCTGGTAAAACGCAACTGTCGACATTTCATTTTGGAACCTCTGTTGGGTCTGATCATCAATGACCGGCTTCAGCTGGCTATACGGCGTTCCTGCGGAAACTTGTCTCCCAGGCGTCAGAAATGTTTTTCCCATTGTGTTCGGTATGCTCCTTGGCGAACAGCGTTCCGTTAGCGCGGCGGTTCCAGCGTTCTTTGGTAGCTACTCAGAGTGCCAAGTTGCGAGCGCTCTGGAAGCGAGGCGGATGTGTGTTCGCGCTGTGTCACTGTCGAGTGCTCACCAAAGCTCATTCCGAGGAGCCGGTTCCCCGTCACCCCCGCCCTGTGGGAACAAGTATTGGACACACACACACACACACACACACACACACACACACACACACACAAGCTCTCCGCAAACCGCTACGCGAACCAGCCCGCTGACCAGTCCACCCGCAGCTGCATTTCCACAACAAAACCTCGCCGTAAATGCCGTCCAGGCGAGTCCAGCAGCGGCGGCGGCGGCGGCGGCGGCACGCGCGCAGCTGTCAGCACAGACGTGTCTGAGGCGGCTGACCTCGGCGCCCCTCCCCCTGCCGCAGCAGGCTGTGTGACGGGAAGCGACAACCGTGTTGCTCCGGGAGAGGGAGCCCTGGCCAGGGAACGACTTGGTCCGAAGATACAAGTGGAGATGATAAACTATTCAGAAGGCAAAATTATGTCCTCCAGAACTGTGTGTTAGCTGAGAAAAGTGATCTCTCCTCTATTATCCAGTTAAGACTTTGAAGCCAATTTAACAACAGGCAAAGTTGGGCCAACAGTAATACTTTATCAGCAAATGTGCAGAATCACTTTTAGATGTGTACGGAAAATAAAATGAGGTACAAATTCCACTGAAAGGAATCGAAAAGCTACCTACGGAAACCAATTATTTACGGAAGTTTCCAGAATGAGATTTTCACTCTGCAGTGGAGTGTGCGCTGATATGCGAACCTTCGCAGGAGAGCTTCTGTAAAGTGTGGAAGGTAGGAGACAAGGTACTGGCAGAAGTACAGCTTTTAGGACGGGGCGTGAGTCGTGCCTGGGTAGCTCAGTTGGTAGAGCACTTGCCCGCGAAAGGCAAAGGTCCCGAGTTCGAGTCTCGGTCCGGCACACAGTTTTAATCTGCCAGGAAGTTTCATTTACGGAACTGTTGCTACATTCCTGTAGCTCACAAACGACAGGTCGGGAAAACGTGCGAGAGCCAGGCAGAAAGTAATGTCTCTCTACTCTCCTTCTTTATTAAATTGGTAATGTAGTAACCGTGAATTTGGTGCACTTCCGCCAAACCACCTGCTACCACCAACTCCAGTAAGAGCGTCCTCCATGATAGATGGAAGCGCCGTATAAGCTCAGTAAATGACCGACACTGGCGTATGTATGTTTAAGACAACGTTCTGTCGTTGAATTCCTCACTGCAGAGGGTGACAAGCCCAATTGCATTCATGAAAGGTTGAACAAAGTGTACGGAGATACTACGGTGGACGTCAGCGCCGTTGGACGACGGATTCGTCGTTGTGGAGAAACTGAACGGCGGACACAGCTAGCTGACGCAACGCTGAGCTCACGGGCCGGCCAGCAATTGCAGTGACGTCACACAACATCCAGCGCGTCGACCGAATGAACCGTGGCGGCCGCCGGTAGCTCAAGGGGAACTGTGTCGGTGAAGGCAATGCGAAGGCCATTACTGAAAAACTGGCCTACTGCAAGATTTGTGCACGCCAGGTGCCGAACAATGATTATACTGGAAAGTTGGTTCAAATGGCTCTGAGCACTATGGGACTTAATTTCTGAAATCATCAGTCCTCTAGAACCGAGGGACATCACACACATCCATGCCCGAGGCAGGATTCGAACCTGCGACCGTAGCGGTCTCGCGGTTCCAGACTGTAGCGCCAACAACCGCTCGGCCACCCCGGCCTGCTACAGGAAAGTAAAAATTAATTGTGAATATTGTAGCTGCTGTCAGAGTGTGGTACTACGTTCTGACTGACGCTCGTAGACCAAACTAATTCATAAATAAAATGTCAACATAAAGATTCCATGGATCTGCATCGTTCAAACTACTGGAACTTGTTGTGCTTTTACGATCTTCAATTTGGAAACACCGTAGCTACTTGCTTTACACTTGTATTGCAGTGTTGTCAAGCCATTGAGGCGCTCTATCCCTTGTATTGTACTTAACTGCTGCTCATTGTCAACGTGAAGCATGAAATCTCCCGCGCGACTGCTTGTCCCGACATCCAGGCGTGATCCCCTGTTATAGTCTCACGTGGTTTCCGAAGGTCGCCTCTACAAAGAAAGCGTTTTCGTCAACTGTTGACCACACTGTTCGCATAAAACAATAGTAGTATTTCCATTAAAAGTTATCTGTACTTTATCAAGGCGACGTTTCTATACGATATGAAAGATCGCCCTGTACAGGTCTGATGGAAAGAACATCGCTATTTGAGTAATTTCTAATGACTAAACCTGAAATATAAAACCCAAAGCAAATTTGCCTTTGGTTTGCGCTGATGATTGAAATCGGTGTAGACACATCTTTGCAATACTGTTAGTAACCTGCACGACTACCATAAGTCGCTACATGTACAGCAGCTCACCAAAGTAGACACACGAAAAGTAGTCTACTTCGCATATTTTCATACGCTTATGTCATATGGTATTATTTTTTGGGGTAATTCTTCTGATTCAAAAAGGGTATTTTTGGCTCAAAAACGGGCTGTTCGAGCTATGTGTGGTGTAAGTTCTAGAACCTCTTGTCGACCCCTATTCAATAGTCTGGGAATTCTGACATTGCCCTCACAGTATATATTTTCTTTAATGTCGTTTGCTGTTAGCAATATTAGTTTATTCCCAAGAGTTAGCAGCTTTCACTCAGTTAATACTAGGCAGAAATCAAATCTGCATGTGGAATGCACTTCCTTGACTCTTGTGCAGAAAGGAGTGCAGTATTCTGGTGCATCCATTTTCAATAAGCTATCACAAGAACTCAAAAATCTTAGCAGTAGCCCAAACGCTTTTAAGTCTAAACTGAAGAGTTTCCTCATGGCTCACTCCTTCTATTCTGTCGAGGAGCTCCTGGAAGAACTAAAAAATTAAGCAAATTCCAGTGTCACATTCTTGATTTTCTTTATTTAAACTAATGACGTGTCGCCTGAATATGTTTCTTATATCTCATTTTATCTGTTTCTACAATCGTGTTATATTTTCATGTATTGACTCGCTCCATGACCATGGAAACTTCTCCCTAATGTGGTCCCACGGAACAATAAATAAATAAATAAATAAATAAAAAATAGCCAAGACAGTCAGTCTCTCTCTCTCTCTCTCTCTCTCTCTCTCTCTCTCTCTCTCTCTCTCACACACACACACACTTCGAACAACCTCATTGTCTTAGGAACGTCAGAGGCAACCAGAATACTTGTTAGGAGACCCTCTTCAGTATCTTTTGACTTGTCATACACAAGACTTCTCACACGATTCCACGAGAAGACATCAAGTGGGCTTAGGACAGGTGTATGAGCTGACCGAGAAGTAGTAGCACCTCTGCACATCCACATTCTGGAGAGCGTCCGATGCAGGTGTTCGTAAGAACGACACACAAACAGAACTAGGGCTCCACGTCGGAACCAGATACGAGTGAGCCGTTGGGTTATCTTCAAACAATGCAGGGGTTACGTCTCCCAGGAAGACAGTGTACAGCTATACAGTTAGAGCGGGTAGGAAGTAGATACGATTTGTTGACCAATCATGGACTATGCCCGCACGCAGATCTACTGCAGATACGAGCGGATAGGTCTTCACGACTGTAGCATGACGATTCTCAGCGACTGGTACATGAGCAGTATTAATTCAGTCTCCCACCGTACCTGCAGACTTCACCCGACATAATTATATACGAAATAAAGTGAGGCTCAGCAGTACAGCGTTGCAGTACTCATTGGCGCAACACAATGCGACGTCCGACTTAGGCCTTACTTGTCCCATAACTGCGTAAAACTCCATTTCATTAGGATTCATCGACTTTACTCTTAAACTTGTAATAAAACACTGCACTCTTACAGACCTTCACATCAGCACTGGGCAAATCAAAGTACACACCATTACCATCTGAGTTTACACGCCCCCATCCCTCACGACGGATGCCTAAAATTGGGCAGGGTTTGTATAGCCTCCCGGGTTAGAGACTTCTTACGTAATATATCAACTTAGCAAACTGGCAATTCTTATATTGCTCAGGGCGTGTCCTAATAACTGATCGCTTATTGTATTCAAGTTGTACGGTAAATTTTTCTTCAGTAGTTACTTGACCTACCCATCTAATCTTTTGTAGCACCTCATATCATAGCTTCGGTTCTCCTTGTCTGAACTGTTCATTGTCCACGTTTCACTTCTGTACATGGCAGTACTGCAGACCAAATACCTTTAGAGCCGGCCGGAGTGGCCGTGCGGTTCTAGGCGCTACAGTCTGGAGCCGCGTGTCCGCTACGGTCGCATGTTCGAATCCTGCCTCGGGCATGGATGTGTGTGATGTCCTTAGGTTAGTTAGGTTTAACTAGTTCTAAGTTCTAGGGGACTGATGACCACAGCAGTTAAGTCCCATAGTGCTCAGAGCCATTTGAACCAAATACCTTTAGACAAGATTTCCTAACATTTAAATTTATATTCGAAGCTAAAAATATTTCTGTACCAGGAACGCTTTTCTTACGTATGTACATAGTTTTTCCTTACGTCAGTTACATATAAATCGAAGCAGCTGTGTAGCTGTAATTGCGCGCGTCAAAAAATTCTGTAGTTGAAAATGGAATGAAAAATTTTACGGCTTACGACGATCTTCATGAAGAAACCATTGTTAATTATTTTAATCCACGCGGAGTGGCCGAGCGGTTTGAGGCGTCATGTCACGGACTGCTCGGCCCCTCCTGCCGGAGGTTCGAGTGCTCGTTCGGGCATGGGTGTGTGTGTTGTTCTTAAAGTAAGTTAATTTAAGTTAGTTTAAGTAGCGTGTAAGTCAAGGGACCGATGACCCAAGCAGTTTGGTCCTTTAGGAATTTACACACATTTTTGAATCATTTTAAACTCAACAAGTCTGTTAGCACCAAGTAATTGCTTTCACTTGAATAATTGTCTTTCTGTATTTTGCTTTTGCACCAAATCGTAGACTGGGATGTAGGGGTACTTGGACTCTGACCACGAGAAGTAAGAATTCTCATAACTTTTACTGACAAGCAGCCTGCCCCTTGAACAGAAGCGATAACGGGCATGTCGGAATCCATCACCATATCAGACGAGCAGACCAGCTAGGACCTGTAGGACAGGGTTTGTGGCAAGAACTTAACTGCTCAGCGTTATCGTATTTAGTTTAGTGACGTGGTAGTTTGGCCACAGGGAATGACGCTTAGCTATACGTAACGAAATTGTCAACCTCAACGATCTGCGTGAACCGTTCTTGTTTTCACTCGGCAACGCCAAAATTATCTTGAAATATGTACACTTCACTCTCTGCAAATTATATACATGTTGATTAGTCTTACGGAAAATATGTCACGTTTTTATTATTATTTGCATTACGCAGTAAGGGATGTTCTATCTGCGTTTTGACATTGGTGTAAGTAAGTGTATGAGGCATGACGTGGACTGAGAAGTCAAACTGCCGCTTGGAAAATATTTCCTTAATCCCAGACATTAACCATGAACCATTCTGATTCGTATGGAAAAATTTAGTACCTAAATGAGTGTACCATAACATCGAAAACAATGTGGAATGAATAAAGTGCATTCCTCGCTTGATTTATTTTCAGAACAGAAATGGTGATAGTTACGCAGCGTTGGTACGACATTTGACCAACCGACTGCTTTGGAGGAGGCGGAATATGCTTCGAGGTACATTGGACGCATTCAAATCGGAATATTACCAGGCAGCTACACTGGTGTGCAAACCTAAGACCGAAAGTAATTTTGCATAGTGTCACTGCCGAGGAACGTAGCACGATGAAACGTGGACCATACATAGACAAAGTTGTTACAATAAACTGCTAAGGAACCGGAAAGAAGTATGCACTGAGACGAACAAAAGCTATACTTTTATTCAAAGAAAATAATTACATTGAAGTCAACGAGATTCATAATGGTCTCCTAAACAACACAAAAGGCTAGGCAGGGTCCTTTATAGGGGGTGTAAGCACAACGGAGGGCAATGCATGCTCCCCAATGTGCTTCGATGCTGGCCACAAGGTGGGTACAGAGTGCCTGTGGCGGGGCGTCCCGTTCCAGCAGCCCAGTTGATGACTGCTGGACGGTCGTCACGCAAATGGACATGCTGCAGTACGTATCCCCGACGCATCCCACAGGAGCTCGCTGGCACTCGAGTCGCGGAATGGACAGGCCAATACCCTCATGATCAAAGAGTACCTCCACCTGCGCCTTTCGATGCACTCGTGCTTTATCATATATAAAAATTAAGTCAGGGCCGAATGCAACCCTGAAACGACTCGTATGAGGCAGCACTAGAGTGGCAAATGACGTTGACCTGTGAGTGTACGGTGTTTCTAAGGATTACGAGGTCAGTGCGCCCGTGCAACATTATGCCTCCCCACACCAGAGTACCTGAACCACCAAAACGATTATGTTTGATGGTGTTCCTGGGTCCATTACGTGTTCCCGCCTCCCGCCTAATGAGGGTGCGCCCACAATCGCTACTCAGACTGAATGTGCTCTCGTCAGAGAAGAGCACGTGACCGTCTTCCCTGTCGGTCCAGTTGCAACCGGTGCCACTGATGTGCCGGTGTCAATAGAACACGACGTACTGGTCGTCCGCCGTAGAGGCCACCCCAGTGTGGGCGCCGTGCCCACGTGGAGCGTGAGATGGCATGCCTCGGAGTCCTGTTAAATGTGTTTGCAACTACAGCTGCTGTTTGAAGTGCGTCCCTTCTTGGCTGTTGCACAACGTAGTTAACCACGGTAGATCACGTCTTCTCCTTCGGGCAGCGGTGACTGTGGCTCGGAACTCTCCACAGGCACGTGAAACAGTGCCGTGAGCAACACCAAGCTGCTGTGCTGCACACGTCACACGTCGTCCTTATTCCAGTTTCCCTACGATTCTTCCCCTCGCGAAGTCACTCTGTTGTTGTCAAGAGCGCCATAATACTCCACCGTAGCGGCTCTCTGGCTGACACACAGTCTTGTTCCCCGTCCGCCGCTCGTGGTCTCGCGGTAGCGTTCTCGCTTCCCGAGCACGGGGTCCCGGGTTCGATTCCCGGCGGGGTCAGGGATTTTCACCTGCCTCGAGATGACTGGGTGTTTGTGTTGTCCTCATCATTTCATCATCATCCAGGAAAGTGGCGAAATTGGACTGAGCAAAGATTGGGTAATTGTACGGGCGCTGATAACCACGCAGTTGAGCGCCCCACCAACCAATCATCATCATCATCAGTCTTGTTCCCTTTCCTTCAACTGCCCCGTGTCGCCTATGACGTCCAACTTTCTGTGCACGGATGTTTGGACAACATAGTGCTGGATTAACAGCGATTAATAGAAATTAACTTAGTATTAAGAAAACACTCTCCTGTCACATCTTGGTAGACGTGACACCACCAGCAGTCGACCAAATGTTCGCCCTGAAGATGGCCCCTGCGATGGGCTGAAACTGGTCGGCACTAAATAAATAAAAAACGCGATCAAGTCTGTTTTCTTAATACTAAGTTTCTGTGCACGACTGGGAGACCTGTGGCAACATGCTCTCCCACTTCAGCTCATTTCCACAGAGTAGTTATCACGTAATGCTACCTTATGTAGCTCGTGCGTAAGTCTTCCAGAGGAGTGTAGTGGGCTGAAGCAGAGTAGCAAAGGAACATTTCTCGCCTGTGGTATCTTTTATATAGGGCCGCTCAAGCAGCATTGTGAGGCCTTGTGTCATTCGCACGGGGCAACGATCACCCGAGAGCCGCTTTTTATTTTTATTTTTTTTATCTCTACAACTCTGTCAACATATTTCGTATAAATAATAAAAGGCATACATTGATTTGCCAATTCTGTCTTAGAAAATATTTTACTGGATATACGGGGTGTCCCATTAATCATGACCACCCAAAATAACTGATGGTACAGATGCAAATTACAAAATGTTTCAAGCAAATGTTCTTTAGCCGTCAGGGGGACATAAATCAGCATGATTGCCTTAATTGTAGCTTTGTTTTTTACAAAAATATGAACAGCGGTATGACTTTTCTAAATGGCACCCTGTATTTTTTATTCGGTAATTCATTTCCTCTCCTAAAGACGTACTCAAAAATGTATCACAGTGTACCATTCACTGAAACACAACGTTATTAATTACATAACACAACACTGACTGAGCCTTCGTTCATCAGTAAATTGATTTACTGTGGTATGGCGCACTCGCGAAAATCATTTTGCACTATGTAGAATTTAGAGTATTTACTTCGTTTCGTTAACCTCATTTGTATTTCCTTAAGTCACATATACCGACAATGAAAATCCATGTTACTTTTAGAGTTGCGTAATTTTTTGAATCAATAAGCAGAATTTCGTATATTATTTATTTATCTTGTCACGTATTCTGCCGTCTGCAGTGCGACATTCATAATCATAACCTTATAAAATGGAAAAGCACTTTCAATGACCAACAGCCTTCTGAAGATTACGATTTTGTTAGGAATTCTGGCCGCGCGGGATTAGCCGAGCGTTCAAAGGCGCTGCAGTCGTGGACTGTGTGGCTAGTCCCGGCGGAGTATTCGAGTCCTGCATCGGGCATGGGTGTGTGTGTTTGTCCTTAGGGTTATTTATGTGAAGTAATGTGTAAGCTTAGGGACTGATGACCTTAGCAGTTAAGTCCCATAAGATTTCACACACATTTTAGGAATTCTGTTGGCCCATATAGACTTAGATTGGAAGAGTTTATTAATTCTGTACAGGACAGTAATTTATGAGGAAATTTTCTGCTAGTAGCAGATGTACGCTGTAATTAACCTATCTAGTCTCTTCTCGTAATCAGTTTTGTGCCTTAAATCAGTTTCCCAATTGCAAGACGAGAAAAAGACTAAATGGAAGTGGTCGTTTTTTGATTATTTATTTTAGCTGCAGTCTGAATACGTATTCACGGGTTCAAGTTTCTCTGAGCTATGAGGAAGTGGGAGTCAAGCAATTCTATTGTAACCTGAACAGTTACGTGCGTGCCTCCCGCTGCTAGGTTACGCTCGAGTGAAAGCAGCCTTAGTGTACTGTTTAGTTACTCTGAACACAGTACTTGACATTTAATCTGCTGTTGGAGCTGTTCTCAAGCAAAGACAATCAGTGTCGGCAAGAAACTGCGCTTCACGCAGAATACCGTCTGTGAAACAAAGGCATTTGTTTACACGGAGACTGTGTAGACATCTTGCCCCATTTATATCTGTATTTGACAAGCGTGGCGGAGGATACTTTTCGTCCATTGTCACTTCTCCTGTTTTGTGTCCTAGTCGCGAATATCACAGCGGAAGTAGAGGTGTGGTAAGCTTCCGTGTGAGCTGGAACCTCTCTGACTTTAGCCTCACGGTCTTTTCGCGATATATACGAAGCAGGAAGCGGTATATTGGTTGACTACTCGTAGAATGTGCGCTGTAGCATTTTTATTGGTAAAAATCAGAGTGACTCAGAACATAACGTCTGATATTGGATGGGCGTCTTCGTGACGAGCTTTCTAAATGAGCCTTCCAAGAAATGTCGAAATGTGCCGCTCTTCTTTGGATCTCGTGTTTCATCTGTCATTACTGCCCGTTACTGGTCCTAGCCTGGAGAAACAATATTAAAATATCGCTCGTACGAGAGGCTTGTGAACTACATAGTTCGTGGGTGAACTAAACTTCCTGAGAATTCTTCCAATGAGTCTATCTGGCATCTGCCATCTGCCTTTCCTGAGGTTTGTTTCATGTGGTCTTTCACTCTGGATCGCTCCGTGCGCACACACTCAGATATTTTATGGAAGTGACTACTTCCCATGACTTTTCTGCAAAGTGTTAAACAATGCACATATTTTTGTGTATGTATGCGCAATATGTTACATTTGTTTATGTTGAGTGTCAACTGAAAATCTCTGCTACAATGCTACAAGCGTTGAACCTCTCTGTAATTCAAGCTGCATTTCACTACTTTTTGTTGTTGTTGCGATTTCTCGGTGTAAGACAGCGTCGTCTTGTCTGCGAAAGGCGTCATGGAACTTCAGACGTTATTCACTAGGTCATTTCTAGGTATTGAACAAAGAAATCGTGCTATAATGCTCCCTTAGTGGACGCCCGGAGTTCTACATCTGCATGGATATTCCGCAAGCCACCGTACGGTGCGTGGCGGAGGGTAGCCTGTACTATTACTAGTCATTTCCTGTTGCACCCGAAAACAGAGCGAGGAAAAAACGGCTGTCTATATGCCTCCGTATGAGCTCTAATTTTATCGTATCTTGGTAGCCCTTTCGCGCACTGTATATTGGCAGCAGTTGAATCGTTTGGCAGTCGGCTTCAAATACCGGTTCTCTAGAGTTACTACTACATACGAAGATTTCTCCCCCTTATGAATGACATACTGTGTTCTGTTTTCTAGGAACTCTTCAATCTAATCGCATAACTCGTCTGATATTCGGTGCGCTCGTATTTCGATCGCCTTGCGACAAGGCGAAACTGTATCGAACACCTTCCACATGTCGAGGAGTACGGGATTTAAGTGACATGAGGGCCTGGTCTCGTGGACAAACTGAGTTAGATGATTTCACACGATTATTGATTTTGGAATCCAGGTTGATAAGTACAGAGAATTTCCGTCCCCGAAACTGTCACAATACTCGACCATAGCACGTGTTCAATTATATGGACAGACGCTATCGATGTAGGTCTCTAGTAGTGGGTGTCTATTCGACGACAAACCCGGAAAGGACCTGCACATTTCTTGCAATCACTAAGAACAGTTCGCTGCTCCAGGTAAACTGTTGCTAAAGGAGGAGCAAGTTCTGTCGCATTTTTTTGCAAACCTGAAATTGTCACCCTGGCCCAGTGGCCTTTAGTTTGTTTAGCGAATTGCTGTCAAAATAAAACCCGCAGTAACACGCTATTCAAGCCAGGTACGTAGCATCGCTTCCATGGGGCACGCTACAGCGTGGTATGTGCCACTGGTAAAAATAGTTGAGTGTTTTATAAATGGGAAGTTTTGTTACATAACCGTTAGCGACGAAGCACCATCTCAGCTGGGCAAGAATGGGACAAAGACTTGATCGTGTACTCGTTACAAGAACCTTATCAACATTCGCCTACAGCTCCCTCAAAAACTAACCTAATTTGACGTGGTCGTCCGGTTTCCTTTGACGCAGCAGCAGCGGGCATGGTGCGGCCGAGATCACTGGACACGCGGGTGGCAGCGTGTCGCCTTGCCCATTAGCGTGCGGCACGACGGCGTGCGTGTTGGCGTGTCGGTGCTCCGAGGGGAGCTAACGTTGCCAGACTGCTTTCACCGTCGTCACAGTCACACTGTCACAGCACCAGGCGTGATGGTACGGGGTGCCATTGGGTAGATAAGACGATCACCTCTGGCTCGCATTTCGGACAACAATCAAACTTCTGACATGTTAAGACCGGCGGCTGTGCCCTTCTTCGAGGTCTCAGTGACATAAGTCACCCAAGATCACATGTGGATTGAGCTCTGCCGGTATACCTCGATGCAATGTGTGTTAGACCAGGGGTCTCCAAACTTTTTAGTCCGCGGGCCACATTGACTCCTCCACGAAGTCATAAGGGCCAAGATCTCACCTAGTGGCGTTAAAGCACCCTGGCACTCCACGATCACCGTAATGTAAGGCTAAAGGAAAGATGAAATCGCAAAAATCTAAGGTTGTGGGAATCGCTAGCACTGAAACGAACTACGATTTTTATTTAATTACATAATTTTGTTTGGTGGACGTACCTTTTCTCCAAAATGAAACATGCAAAAAGTGTTTACGGATCAAAATTAAGTGATGAGCATTTGAAGTCACTCATGATTTTCTCTACCAGTAAACTTGATCCACAACTGGAGGTAATTATGAAAGGAAAGTTACAGCTACATAAAAGTCACCAATTATCACTAAGATGTTAAATTTCTTTACGTGAATACTCTAACACTGTGAGTTTTCAAGATATATGGTGTGTTGGCAGAAGAGCCAACACCGTGTTGCTAAAGGAGGCCGAAATGCACGCGCTTAAGCTCACGCAGACTGGCGTGAGGTCTGGAACAGTTAAAGGAGTTGAGTCTAATAAATAAAGTACGAAGCTCTTGGAATACTTAACTTTAATCCACAATTGGTGATCATTGCTCTGGTTGATACATTATATAATCTCAATATAACTGGTCATGGCGCCTTGCTAGGTCGTAGCAAATGAAGGCTATGCTAACTATCGTCTCGGCAATTGAGAGCGTATTTGTCAGTGTAGCTTCGCTAGCAAAGTCGGCTGTACAACTGGGGCGAGTGCTAGTACGTCTCTCTAGATCTGCCGTGTGGCGGCGCTCGGTCTGCCATCACTGACAGTGGCGACACTCGGGTCCGTCGTCTACTAGCGGACCGCGGCCGATTTAAAAGCTACCACCTAGCAAGTGTGGTGTCTGGCGGTGACACCACAATAGAAATTAATTACAGTTATTTTTATACATCAGTTACAACTAAAATATCTAATATCATTATGTACACCAGGTATTGTATTTTCTTTAAATTGCCTTTGAATAAAAATATTTTATACGATTTACTTGCTATGTGTATTTTACAACATAATCAAAAGAAAGTGAAACCTCGTTTAAGAAGCATCTTCCATAATGATTGATTACTAAGGGTAGGCACCGAAGTGGCGGCCATTTGAAACACTTGCACCAGACTCGTGAGTAGAATAAAATGCAAAGATTTTTTTACTTAAAATGTTTTTGCCAAACTAGTCTGTTAATCGTTCTTTATTTTTTCAATATCGCACGGAGAATGGTCTTCTGTTTATTGTGGATAGCCACAAGTTTAACCACGACCTTCCGCTTTGTAAAGATAGAGCTCCGACAATGTCGCGGCGTATTGGTCGCGACAGGCCTCGAAACTTGTCAGTATAGGTACCACCTCAAATATTTGGCGGGCCGGATACCGGGGATGTCCGGCCAGCTAACGAGGGCCGGTTGGCCGGCCCTCGCTAGACTGTTCCTCTGGGCCGCAAGTTCTCCAGATCTCTCCCCGACTGAAAAGACCTGGTCACGTATTACCGAAACAGTAGCTTGCCACACTGCCTGACCGCCACTAACCGTTGACGGATACTGAAACAGTGATGGAGTGACGTATCCGTGTGTCTCATCCTTGCTGAGATCGACTGGAGCCCCAGCCGCGTTAGAGCCGATGCTTCTGCCGGAGGTGGCAGCTCTGAGAACTAATTTTCGCGGCCTGTATACACCCAAATCCCCTACAAATGTAATCGTGTACACTCCCTACGCCGGCCGAAATGGCCGTGCGGTTCTAGACGCTGCAGTCTGGAACCGCGAGACCGCTACGGTCGCAGGTTCGAATCCTGCCTCGGGCATGGATGTGTATGATGTCCTTAGGTTAGTTAGGTTTAACTAGTTCTAAGTTCTAGGGGACTAATGACGTCAGAAGTTGAGTCCCATAGTGCTCAGAGCCATTTGAACACTCCCTACGATGCTGTGTGCGCGCAAGTTGCTATTTTTCGTGGTGCTGCAGTTTCAGTAACTACCACTCTTTAACATACGAGACAGGCGAAGGCATCCTTGTTTCTCCCAATATTTCTGAAGAACGGTTTCTAAACTAAGCGAAGCGTCACGGTTCCCAAAGCCGCCATATTCCAGCACAGGAAGCCCGCAGCCCTAGGCAGGGCCTGCTCCCTCTCCCTCGCCCTGTCCCTCCCCCCCCCCCCCCCCCCGTTGGCCTTGTGTCCCTGGTGCGCTGCTAATTGTAGAACGCTGTCCGGCCGAGTGTGTCCGCCGCTGTCCTTGCTGCCGCCCCCACTTCGCCCCTCTTACTTGTTGCAGGTGCGCCTCGGCAATTAAAGCGCGTTAGGGCCTCGCCGTGACGTGTCGTGTCGCGTCGTGTCGTTTCCTTTTCTCCTCGTTCTCTCCCGCCGCTGCTATTAGCGCGAGTCAGTGACCTGCTCCGCCGGCTGCCTACCTTCCCCGCAGCGTCGTCTGCCCCGGAACAACTACTTTAGCAAAACTTGCCTCTCGGCCGGTGTACCAGTCGAAGCAGAAGTCCCTGGATCGAATACATGCCATACAAATTTGGTGAACACATAGAGCTTACTCCCCTGTAGGGATCAAAATCGCTCATTTAATCAACGAGACACAAAAGGCAGTCGGCATCCGCGCACAGGTTGATGTCGTGTTTCCTGACATCTGGAAGGCATTCCGCAGTTCTGCAGTGGCACGTAGTGACCAAATGACGAGTCTACGGAAGATCAGACCAGCTGTCCGATACAGAGGATCATTTTGCTACATGCAGGAAACGATATACGAGAAAATAATGAGCAATAAAGTTTATACGCACGTGGCCGGAGAAGCGTTCCAAGGGAGAAACATCCACATGAAGATTTTGATACTGTAGGTTACAGTGACAGAAAGTACACAAGAGAAGACACCCGGAAAGTGGGAAAGAAGGAAGGAAGATGAGAATTTAAAGTGTCGTCGACGGCGAGGTCATTACAGACGGAGTACAAAAGCTGGGATTACGAAAAGACGGGGACGGAAATGAGCCGCGACGTTTTGAAAGGAAACAACCCGGCATTTGCCTGGAGCGATTTAGGAAAAACATGGAAAATTTAAATAAGGATGGCCCGATGTTGATTTGAACCGTTGTCTTCCCGAATGCGAGTCCAGTGTCCTAACCACTGCACCACCTGGCTCCGTTGGCATTATGTCCGTACTGTTTTAGCTCTATACGCCGTAACGGCGGCACGCTCCCACATCGTTACTGGGGGGATCTGCTGTTGACGATTCACTCTGGTGTGGACCTGTATCGCGCAGTACAGCGTTTAGAGACGGTGACCCGTGTACGAGCCCGACATGCTCTTCACATGCGGACTGGCAAGTAGCAATGGCCAGGCAGCATCATGACTATACTGGAGAAAATATGCCACCCGACAGAAACCGCACGATAAACTCTTTGCAGTAGTGTTTCGTAGTTCGTGTGCGACAGTTTCACTTACCGCAGTAGATAACCGCACGACAGGCGGATGCGCCTGGTAGTACACATGCTTTGAAGGAGCACCATTGAACAAAACAGAACACGATAACGGTATCATGTAGCATGGGACCTACGTACAAACAGGTCACGGGAACGTTAGCAGAATTAGTTTGGGGGGAGGAACAAGGATCTCATACATTCAGCAGAAGAAGTGACGTGGGATGTACTGGAGGTAGACAGACGGGAAAAAAAAAACCGCAGCAGGTGGAGATTTCAATTTACCAGATATAGACTGGGACACTCAGATGTTTAGGACGGGTGGTAGGGACAGAGTATCGAGTGGCATTATACTGAGTGCACTATCCGAAAATTACCTCGAGCAATTAAACAGAGAACCGACTCGTGGAGATAACATCTTGGACCTACTGATAACAAACAGACCCGAACTTTTCGACTCTGTAAGCGCAGAACAGGGAATCAGTGATCATAAGGCCGTTGCAGCATCCCTGAATATGGAAGTTAATAGGAATATAAAAAAAGGGAGGAAGGTTTATCTGTTTAGCAAGAGTAATAGAAGGCAGATTTCAGGCTACCTAACAGATCAAAACGAAAATTTCTGTTCCGACACTGACAATGTTGAGTGTTTATGGAAAAAGTTCAAGGCAACCGTAAAATGCGTTTTAGACAGGTACGTGCCGAGTAAACTGTGAGGGACGGGAAAAACCCACCGTGGTACAACAACAAAGTTAGGAAATTACTGCGAAAGCAAAGAGAGCTTCACTCCAAGTTTAAACGCAGCCAAAACCTCTCAGACAAACAGAAGCTAAACGATGTCAAAGTTAGCGTAAGGAGGGCTATGCGTGAAGCGTTTAGTGAATTCGAAAGTAAAATACTAGGTACCGACTTGACAGAAAATCCTAGGAAGTTCTGGTCTTACGTTAAATCGGTAAGTGGCTCGAAACAGCATATCCAGACACTCCGGGATGATGATGGCATTGAAACAGAGGATGACAAGCGTAAAGCTGAAATACTAAACACCTTTTTCCAAAGCTGTTTCACAGAGGAAGACCGCACTGCAGTTCCTTCTCTAAATCCTCGCACAAACGAAAAAATGGCTGACATCGAAATAAGTGTCCAAGGAATAGAAAAGCAACTGGAATCACTCAACAGAGGAAAGTCCACTGGACCTGACGGGATACCAATTCGATTTTACATAAAGTACGCGAAAGAACTTGCCCCCCTTCTAACAGCCGTGTACCGCAAGTCTCTAGAGGAACGGAAGGTTCCAAATGATTGGAAAAGAGCACAGGTAGTCCCAGTCTTCAAGAAGGGTCGTCGAGCAGATGCGCAAAACTATAGACCTATATCTCTGACGTCGATCTGTTGTAAAATTTTAGAACATGTTTTTTGCTCGAGTATCATGTCGTTTTTGGAAACTCAGAATCTACTATGTAGGAATCAACATGGATTCCGGAAACAGCGATCGTGTGAGACCCAACTCGCTTTATTTGTTCATGAGACCCAGAAAATATTAGATACAGGCTCCCAGGTAGATGCTATTTTTCTTGACTTCCGGAAGGCGTTCGATACAGTTCCGCACTGTCGCCTGATAAACAAAGTAAGAGCCTACGGAATATCAGACCAGCTGTGTGGCTGGATTGAAGAGTTTTTAGCAAACAGAACACAGCATGTTGTTATCAACGGAGAGACGTCTACAGACGTTAAAGTAACCTCTGGCGTGCCACAGGGGAGTGTTATGGGACCATTGCTTTTCACAATATATATAAATGACCTAGTAGATAGTGTCGGAAGTTCCATGCGGCTTTTCGCGGATGATGCTGTAGTATACAGAGAAGTTGCAGCATTAGAAAATTGTAGCGAAATGCAGGAAGATCTGCAGCGGATAGGCACTTGGTGCAGGGAGTGGCAACTGACCCTTAACATAGACAAATGTAATGTATTGAGAATACATAGAAAGAAGGATCCTTTATTGTATGATTATTTGATAGCGGAGCAAACACTGGCAGCAGTTACTTCTTTAAAATATCTGGGAGTATGCGTGCGGAACGATTTGAAGTGGAATGATCATATAAAATTAATTGTTGGTAAGGCGGGTACCAGGTTGAGATTCATTGGGAGAGTCCTTAGAAAATGTAGTCCATCAACAAAGGAGGTGGCTTACAAAACACTCGTTCGACCTATACTTGAGTATTGCTCATCAGTGTGGGATCCGCATCAGATCGGGTTGACGGAGGAGATAGAGAAGATCCAAAGAAGAGCGGCGCGTTTCGTCACAGGGTTATTTGGTAACCGTGATAGCGTTACGGAGATGTTTAACAAACTCAAGTGGCAGACTCTGCAAGAGAGGCGCTCTGCATCGCGGTGTAGCTTGCTCGCCAGGTTTCGAGAGGGTGCGTTTCTGGATGAGGTATCGAATATATTGCTTCCCCCTACTTATACCTCCCGAGGGGATCACGAATGTAAAATTAGAGAGATTAGAGCGCGCACAGAGGCTTTCAGACAGTCGTTCTTCCCGCGAACCATACGCAACTGGAACAGGAAAGGGAGGTAATGACAGTGGCACGTAAAGTGCCCTCCGCCACACACCGTTGGGTGGCTTGCGGAGTATAAATGTAGATGTAGATGTAGTCAAACTTACGTGAGATCTGCAGTGACAGTTTTCAGAAATTCGCTGTCCACGAAACGGAAAATGGATCAGTGCAGATTTCAATTTCTGGAATTAATTTCGTAGCCACAGCGTAATTACAGCAGTAACGACTGGTCGGAGAGTTAGGAGGTGCGACTTTTCTAAAGTACAGATCCTAAATACGGGGTCGGATCCTCAGTAATTTTCAGTGCGTGTTTCCTTGCGGTGTCCGACCTGCAGACGCGGGAAGCCTCTTGAGAGACGGAGTGCCGCTCTAAACTTTTATGTGAGGCGGGCACACAGCTCGGCGCTCCGCAGTAACTCTGCCGGCGCCGTAAAACGCTAAGCGTCCGTCGCCGCCGCGCCGGCAGAGTTCGAGAAATTGCCGGCACTCGCCCCCAGCGCGCTGTGATCGCACCGAAACAAAAACAGCTCGTGTCGTCGCTTCCAGTAAGTTGCGGTACTTTCCTCTAAACCACACGGGGTGCATGCCAGGATTAGGCGTTAAATAAGCCATAACTTTAGAGAGTAGTTGCGGGGGTGAATGACCGGAAACGACTTACCGTTGCTTACTCACGAGCACAGTACAGTTGTCTCCGTGCAGCCAGAAACGGTAACCGCTGTCTGCTCTGTTGTTTTGCGTTTAACCGTACTTTATGAATCCTAAAATACCTGCGGATTATTGGCACTCAGGTGTAATCTTGTGTGTAGTTTGCTTCCCGCTCTTCCCCAAGCTGTAAGAAGACCAATGTTGCATATGCCTTATAGCCCTTAGTACTGCAATACACTAGCTTCGTTCTGACCGTGTGATTACCGAAACCTCCGCAATTTTAATCTGAATATTTTACTAGTTCATCAGCTAAAATAAATTTTTGGAAATTTGTGGTAAGGTCTTATGGGACCAAACTGCTGAGGTCATCGGTCCCTAGGCTTACACACTACTTAATCTAGATTAAACTGACTTACGCTAAGGAAAACACGCACACACCCTTGCCCGAGGGAGGACCCGAGTCTCGGACGGGTGGAGACGCGCGAACCGTGGCAAGGCGGCCTAAAATTCGGTGTCAGACAGAAGGTCTGTTATACCAAACTGGATTCGAAGTAGCGGACATCAACAGCATACGACGAACAAGTGTGAGACAAATCTTCAGTGTCGACTAATAAGACACAAGAAGAGGGACACAACCTCGAGTGCCCCGTTCACACGCAAATCTGTACTCGAATTACTGTGAGCTGAATGCGCACATGCCCACTACACCTCGCATATACACTGCCTGGTATAAAAGTGCAGCGGGTTGTAGAAAAGAAGTGACATGTCACAGGTACAGAAGCTATGTCGTGTTATTTCAGTGGTTACAAAACCGAGTAATATTTACGAAGAACTTGATAGTATGCGCCCACTTGCACTGTGAAGTTGCCTCCATCTTATCTGCATGCGTGCAGTAATTCTGTTCTGAAGCGCGTTATACAGCCGTTGCGTCCTCATCTGAAGCCATCTGTCCCACGACTTGCCCTCGATATCCCGGTTACCGACACGCGGATGGAGCTGACGCCTTAGCTGGTCACACACACACACACACACACACACACACACACACACACACACACACACATTCTATCGGAGACGCATTTGGGAATTTTTGCTGAGCACGGGAGTTCCTCGACATCGTCAAGACGTCTCATAGAAACATGTGCCATGTGCGGACCAGCAAAGTCCTGTTCAAAATTGGCGTCAGGGAACTGTCGCAGGAGTGTATATCTGCCCTACCGTTCCATGTAGTCCAACATCGGGTCACTGTCACATGCGTGTGACCCACAAATCTGGATATCGCACGATTCCGCAAGTCAGTCACTTGGATACCCACAACGAGGCCCCGTTCAAACTGTTGTCAGGTGCTGATGAAGCGCTCTCACACGAGTTAGCGTCATCTCCGCCACTTTCACAGTGGTCACTCAACATCTGATGCTGTTCACGCCCCTTATATACATCATCGGGCCTGGTAACAACACTAAACACGATCAACACTAGAGCACTCAGGTAGGCGTTCTCCTTGTCGCAGGGAACTGCAGCTCTAATCATTTACGTACCAGCCGATGGTGCGTACGCGTAGGAAAGTACATTCACCACGTCTGGTGGGCGCTTCACTTTTTTTTGTCAGGCAGTGTAGTTTAGGTTACTGCAGGGAAATCTATTTGGGAAGTATGACATCTCAGTCCTGTCTGCTTTTACACAGAAGAGCCAAAGAAACAGTTACACCTGCCTAATATCGTAGGGCCCCGCGAGCACCCAGAACTGCCGCAACACGACGTGGCACTGACTCGACTAATAACTGAAGTAGTGCTGCACGGCTGTCCATAAATCGGCAAGAATACGAACGGGGTGGGGGTGGGGTGGAGATCTATTCTGAACAGCACGTTGCAAGGCTCCCAGATACGTTCAATAATGTTCGTGTTTGGGGAGTTTGGTGGCCAGCGGGAGTGCTTAAACTCAGATGACTGATGGACATGAATGGATGCAGGTGATCGCAAAGGATGTTTTCGTACCTGCCAAATGTCATCTTTACGATTCTTTCAATAAATCTAAATCTGCCACATACTTCCCTCGCATTAGATGTATGTGGTCGTTACATGTTAAACAGTTCCAGGTAGATTGTGTGTATTGAACTGGGGACCTAGAAACGACGGAGAGGCTTCGTCCCCGCCGTAGCCTTCAGTGGTTCACAACCCAACAACAGGCCACAGCAGTCAACCGACCCCACCGCCGCCCCATACCGAACCCAGGGTTACTGTGCGGTTCGGCCCCCAGCCCAGTGGACCTCCCCCCCCCCCTCCCTCCCTCCCCCCTCCCCGCGGAAACGCCTCATACCAGACGAGTGTAGCCCCAAATGTTTGCGTGGTAGAGTATTTATGGTGTACGCGTACATGGAGACTGTTTGCTCATCAATCGCCGACATAGTGTAACTGAGGCGGAATAAGGGAAACCAGCCCGCATTCGCCGAGGCAGATGGGAAAGCGCCTTAAAAACCGTCCACAGGCTGGCCGGCAGTCCGTATCTCAACACCAATCAGCCGGGCGGGCTCGTGCCGGGGACCGGCATGCCTCCCGGCTCGGAAAGTAGCTAGTCAGACCGCGCGACTAGCTGCGTGGGCTTCCGGGTAGATACTCCTAGATATTTGTGTTGGTTCTCATTCCAGTGACTGATCACCGTCAGGTAGTCTAACGGTATCGGATCCTCAGGTGCAGTACCTCTTTGGCACAAAACTACAATAAAGAAGAAAATGATTTATGTAACTCTCCAACTATCTTCATAAAAATATCGATTGGTTAAAAACAGCAAGCTCTGTGACCATTTAATGAAGATCCTAAAATGTCTAATATCGAGAAATTTAAGAAAAAGATTAATTCAGATACACTACTGGCCATTAAAATAGCTACACCACGGAGATGACGTGCTACAGACGCGAAATTTAACCGACGGGAAGAAGATGCTGTGATATGCAAATGATTAGCTTTTCAGAGCACTCACACAATGTAGGCGCCGGTGGCGACACCTATAACGTGCTGACATGAGGAAAGTTTCCAGCCGATTTCTCATACACAAACAGCAGTTGACCGGCGTTGCCTGGTGAAACGTTGTTGTGATGCCTCGTGTAAGGAGGAGAAATGCGTACCATCACGTTTCCGACTTTGATAAAGATCAGATTGTAGTGTATCGCGATTGCGGTTTATCGTATCGCGACATTGCTGCTCGCGTTGGTCGAGATCCAATGACTGTTAGCAGAATATGGAATCGGTGGGTTCTGGAAGGTAATACGGAACGCCGTGCTGGATCCCAATGGCCTCGTATCACTAGCAGTCGAGATGACAGGCATCTTATCCGCATGGCTGTAACGGATCGTGCTTCCACGTGTCGATCCCTGAGATGGAGGCGTTTGCAAGACAACCATCTGCACGAACAGTTCGACGACGTTTGCAGCAGCATGGACTATCAGCTCGGAGACCATGGCTGCGGTTACCCTTGACGCTGCGTCTGCGATGGTGTACTCAACGACGAACCTGGGTGCACGAATGACAAAACGTCATTTTTTCGGATGAATCCAGGTTCCGTTTGCAGCATCATGATGGTCACATAAGTGTTTGGCGACATCGCGGTGAACGCCCATTCGAAGCGTGTATTCGTCATCGCCATACTGGCATATCACCCGGCGTGATGGTTGGGGTGCCGTTGGTTACACGTCTCGGTCACCTCTTGTTCGCATTGACGGCACTTCGAACAGTGGATGCGTTACGACCTGTGGCTCTACCCTTCATTCGATCCCTGCGAAACCCTACATTTGAGCAGGATAATGCACGACCGCATGTTGCAGGTCCTGTCGGGCCTTTCTGGATACAGAAAATGTTCCACTGCTGCCCTGGCCAGCACATTCTCCAGACGTCTCACCAACTGAAAACGGCTGGTCAATGGTGGCCGAACAACTGGCTCCTCACAATACGCCAGTCACTACTCTTGATGAACTGTGGTATCGTGTTAAAGCTGCATGGGCAGCTGTACCTGTACACGCCATCCAAGCTTTGTTAGACTCAATGCCCAGGCGTATCAAGGTCGTTATTACGGCCGGAGGTGGTTGTTGTGGGTACTGATTTCTCAGGATCTATGCACCCAAATTGCGTGAAAATGTAATCACGTGTCAGTTCTAGTATAATATATGTGTCCAATGAATACTCATTTGTCATCTGCATTTGTTCTTGGTGTAGCAATTTTAATGGCCAGTAGCGTAAATTGTTGTGGGGCTTATTTTCTACTAGCGATTTTTTTTTAGTGAAGCATCGTGCATTTTCAAATCTCAATACAATAAGACCCCACTGATGACGGCACAAAGTGTCATAACTGTTTCATGATTTTATGGTTTGCATAAGCAAGCAAAACCCAATTCTAAAAATGAAAATTCCGTTGGGAGTCATACAGAAGTGAAGCGAAACAATTTTCCTCATTAGGTGGTTTCCGTATTGGCGTCGCAGATGAAATAATTTCTTGCTGCACCTGTGCCGTCCTGGTTTAGTTTTGTATTCCAAGTGCAGCATCGTCATGGGAGCGAACGCGGACGCAGCAGAGCGCCTCGACATGGTTGCCCTGCCCAAATTGACGGATCATGCTTGCCGTGCGTGTCTCGTGTACGTCAAACACCGAGGCAGCCGCCTGGCAGTGGAAGCCTCGCGTAGCGTAAACGCTCCCTAGCTCTGGATCGACTCGCTGACACACTATTAACGATACGAACTGTTGCTTACCCAATCCAGTGATGATTACCTGCTGGGTAGCTGCGTAACGCCGGCCGCAGTGGGCGAGCGGTTCTAGGTGCTACAGTCTAGAACCGCGCGACCGTTACGGTTGCAGGTTCGAATCCTGCCTCGGGCATGGATGTGTGTCATGTCCTTAGGTTAGTTAGGTTTAAATAGTTCTAAGTTCTAGGGGACTGATGACCTCAGAAGTTAAGTCCCACAGTGCTCAGAGCCGTTTTGTAGCTACGTAACACTGGTGAATTCAAACTGGCACTTGACATTTGTCTATTAGAGTGTGGCAGTTTCGCCTGAATTTCTTTTTCACAACGGAAATTCACTGCGCGGCATGATACCACTAAAGACTTTTCGTGTCAAATATTATTTATAACGTTAGTAACGGTAACGCTCCCACAGTTGTAAGTCTACCCACCTACTAGTGGAAAAGAATCCACCGAATAACTACAGTTTTTCAATAGCTACAGTTTTTCCTCGAACGTTATTTGCAGACCGGTTACGGAAATATTACTTCCATTATTAGTGTTGCTATGCTTGGTGTTTCTTGGTGCGTATCCACATGTTGGACGCCTGTATTGGGTCTGCAGATGTTATCCATTTTGTAGGCTTAAATAATACACTAGGAAAACATTTTAGTTCTCCTTTATATTCTTTTCCCCTTCAAAATGGAAAAACACAGATGCAAACCCAACCCAGACGTCCACCACGTGGAAATGTACAAAGAGATAAGCGTATCATTTCCGCGCAAGCGAATCGTATTTCACTAAGCTCAGACATAAACCAGCTAGCTATTCGCTCTTTGGTACGGCACGCGCTGTGCTGGCGATGTTGTCCTTCAGATAATGTGTCTTTGCTTGACTGCTCTGCATTTCAGACGTAAGTGTTTGGCAATGTGTTTATAGGACCGCTTTCAGACTATATAACTAGACAGTTCCACTGTGGGATAGCAGATGGGAAAAATCAAGACACAAATCTTTCCATGCGAGCTCTGATTTCCCTTATTTTATTACAACGGTCATTTCTCTCCATTTAGGTTGCTGTCAAAATATTTTTGCACTCTGAGGAGAAAAATGGAGATTGAAATTTCGTGAAAAGCTCTCGCCGCAACGAAAAAATCCCTTCTTTTAACGGCTGCCACATCGAGTCGTTTATCATATCACTCTCCCGCCCATTTCGCGATAATGCACAACGAGCTACTCCTCTTTGAAAGCTTTTCGACGTCCTCTGTCACTCATTTCAGGTAAAGATCGCTAATCACGCATCAGTACTCGAGAATAAGACAAGCGATATGTAGACAGTCTCCTTATTAGATTTGTTGCATCTTCTAGGTGTCATGCCAATGAAACGCAGTCTTTGGGTCGCCTACTTCACAACATTTTCTATGCGATCGTTCCAATTTAAATTGACCTTAATTGTAACCCCTGGCCATTAAGTTAAATCGACAGCGTGCAAGTTTGTAATACATATCTTGTGAATGAAATTCAGAGGTTTTTTCGTAGTCATGTGGAGGACCTCGCACTTCTTATTTGTAAGGGTCAATTGCCACTTTCCGCAGCTTGCACGTGCGTTGTCTAAATCATTTTGATCTTCTGATGACTTCAGTAGATAATAGACGGCATATGATCTGTTAACAATCTGAGAGGGGTCAAACATTATTTTGATGAACCCCTTATATAGCTTCGGTTTCCCAAATGACTCGCCGTCATAACTGTGAGCGGGAGAGGCATTTGAACTTGTTACTTCGACTACAGTGTGTAAACTTTTAGATGGCAGACCTCTCCCTAGTCCTGAATCGGTAGAAGTCGGTAAACGTCGGGAGGCTTCGGTAGGCACGCAGTTTCGACTGCTGCCAACATTACGTAGCTGACTGTGTTGTACAAGGTAGCCATTGTCGTCTGCTTCGTTATTGTTTTGCGCTGTACTGTTCTGCCTGTTTTTATTGTGCAGTTCTGCTAAACATTATCAAAATGAGTGAAGAGGCAGTTGCTGGCCCATCTCGGGAGTCGCCAACAACCCCTACCGGTAGGCCTACGGTTAGAAGAAGCCTTTCGCTGCTTTCGTGTAAGCATGACGCGCAATTTGTAGTGCCAGCACTGCAACTGGTAGGCGTGCCTTATTCCACCCCCCCCAAAAAAGGGTCCACTCCCCTCCCCTCGCCAGCCAATGCTTCCTCCTCTCCCCGCACTCCCCTCACAACTCTGCCGTCTTACAGTTAACACACTGTACACGAAGCTATTTTTAATACCACTGCCTGTAGTAGAGTGATAAACTTAAAAATGCTAAACTTCCGTGAGCAAAGTATGCTGACAATATCTTACACTTAACCAGTTACCAATGATCCGACTGCGTAACAAATATAACTCCTGCGAAGGAATCCAATATCGATTGATTGACCATAGGAGTCGGTTTTAAAATCTGGAGCAGTTACTCACGGTACGGGTTTGAAATTTCAGAACGTTTTCCTTGCACCTTCTGAGTCGTGTGCTTTTGGATGCCAGCCGGCCGCGCGCTGCGGTCGTAACGCGTTGCAGATTCGGGTGCGCTGATAAGACGCCATTGTGAAATGTAAGGCCACGCGGCTCACTCCGCTGCAGCTTAGTTTGGCGTTGTACTTGCAGAAGCGCTTCAGGACACGCCTACGCACCGACAGACGCAGAGAATAGCAGAACTGCGCCTCGCGCAGACTACAATTAAGCAGCGTGACTATGCCGGTACTATTCAGAGGTTTCCCCCATTAATCAAAGTCGCGAACCGCATGTCCTGCTTTTGTTCTACCCCCTTCAGTTTGTGAAAGTTTCTCGGGAGCCGTCCCGGGAAGCAACGCTTCGCGCCTAGTTGCAGTGACTTCTCACAGTAGCTGCACGTTCCTGTCCGCTAGATTCCCTGGCATACAATATCTAGAGGAGTTCTTACTCCCAACCCCATAGAACACGAGCATCAGAATATGGTGCTTGTTTCATCAGCAGTCTTTTGAAACAAAAGATTACGACGGTTCTGAATTTGCTGTTAGCATTAAAAATAATTGTCTAGGTAGTGTAAGACATGTCTGTTGGCTATGCTACTGTTCTGTCTTAATAAAATCGGAACTTCAACAGCGATACCTCGATACCGACCAGCGAGAATGCGCAAACTTCGGTTATGCGAAATCCAACTCGCACTTTTCTCATGTGTCATGCTAAAAGCCATAAACCGAGATGATCAGGTGAACGCAATAACCCTTGCGTGTAGAAAGGTATTTGACTCTGTACTATACCTACACACGGAGTGATCGTATGGGGTATCAAATGAAATTTGTGACCGGAGTTGTTTGGGAGGATGCAGTATGACTACTTGGATGGCGAGTCGCCAGTGAATTCAGCAGGGACTTCAGTCGTTCCCCAGGGAAGTGTGATGGGACACTTACTGTTCACCTTGTAAATTAATGACCTGGAAAGTAACAGTAATCTCAGACTTTCTACGGACGATACATTTATCTGTAATGATGTTCTACTTGAAAAAAAAGCTCAACAGATGTAGTTAGATCTTGATAAAATGACAGTGTGTTGCAACGATTGGCAACTTGCATTAAATGTTCAGAAATTTGAAAATATCTAACACCTTGTGGAAATGTGTAATGGAAAGTTTGCATAATGTTAGTCAAACATAAACCGGATCTCAGATCTCCTTCATGGTAAGATACTGGAAAGTGCTGCCTGTCTACAAAGAAAAGGGCTTACAAAGCATTCGTGCGAGCCATCGAAGAATATTGCTGATGAGTGTGGGACACATCCAAACTAAGGGTTGTTGAACGTTTGTGGAGGGTAGTGTAAATGGTCGCTGTTTTGTTGCACTCGTGGGAGACCGTCACAGAATTGCCGAGAAACCTGAGGTGGCAGATGCTTGCGGGTAGGCGCCGCCTGTCTCTCGCATGTCGCCTGCTTACAAACTATGCGGAACCAGTACCAAGTGAGGACTCTCACAGGACATAGCAGCACCTTATCTCCCTCTCCAGTAGGGACCGCGAAGACAATATACTGATTACAACGCACTCAGAGGCATTATATCACTTCCTGGGCTCCATACACAAATGGAGCGGGACGAAACCCTGATACGAAGTTTAATCATAAGCACCCTCTCCCATGCAAGAGACTGGATGTAGAAGCGGAAGTGCAACCGAGAGCCAGTTCTAGTTACCGCTGGTGCTCTTCTCCTTGCACTATTTTAGTAACGGTTCGTTTTACACCACTGATTTGCACCTACGCGCATTAACAGATAGCTACTTCATTGCATAGGCTTCTACACTGGTGAAGACTCAAGAGAGTCAAAACTGCCACGGCAGGGTCGTCCTGTGCGCAAGCCATGAAAGCGCTGATGTTACGTGGCAGTTTGTAAAAATGCGTTGCGTGACAATTTGGATCTAACGTAGAACACACATCCCAATAGACAGTATACCCAGTTTCTTAACACTGCATGAAAACTGCACACTATATTCACTACTGTCAATGATTGCACTACCGAGCGACTTGGCGCAGTGGTTAGCACGATGGGCTCGCATGTAGGACGACGACGGTTCAAACCCGCGTCCGGCCATTCAGATCTAGGTTTTCTGTGATTTCCCTAAATCGCTTCAGGAAAGTGCCGGGATGGTTTCTTTGAAAGGGCATGCCCTATTCCCTTCCCCATCCATCCCTAATCCGAGCTTGTGCTCCCTCTCTAGTGACGTCGACCTGTACGGGACGTTAAACACTAATCTCCTCCGTCTGCCCTCCAATGATTGCACTGATGTGACAAAATCTGCAAGAATAAGGAAGTGTTAAACTTACTCATAAAATTATTATTGCTCAGAACTCACAAGGTCTGCTGCAATTGGCCGGTGAGAGTCAGACGCTAACAGAACCAGCTAAGTTTGATAGCGTAAAGTTAAAACACACTTCCTACAGGGAGAGTAGATAGCCACCAGGTCTTCGCAGAGAACTGCAGAAAGGGATGTCTGCGACTTCCTTAGAACAAAGCACAGAGGTCGAGCTGGACTCAGGAGTTCGCAACCGCTGCTGCAGCAGTCTACCGGTAAGCTGTGCCACCCATGGAGCCAGCGAGGCGGATGGGATGCTAAGCTAGTCGGTATCATTTCATTGTGCAAATCTAACATTCACAACCAGCTAGCTGCACCCATGAAGCACTTGTGTGAAAGTAATGTTGTTAGTTCTTAATTTTCCAGGGTTTTTTCTTCAAGTCACTAACCATTTTTGCCGCCATTGGCGGTATCGCGATATACAAATAGTTTCGTGTTATGCTTTTGTGGGTCCACCCACCCACCTGTGCCATGCCTACAGTTCGTGTTTTCAGTCTCTTGTCCAGTTGTTTATAAGCTTGATTCAGTTGGTTACTCATTTTGGTCGATGTCTTACGGCAATAAACCATATTGATAAAGTGAACACTAGTTTCCTTCTGTACTTCGATGAGTGCTTTCCTTAATATATCCATGTTAGGTGCGATGCCAAGAAGAAAGAAATATGATGACAGAGATGTCAATAACTACCGACACATTTCGCTGTTGATATCATTCTCCGAAATTTTTGAGAAGATCATGTATTCTAGAATAGCGTCTCACTTTAGCAACAATAGTTTCCATATGCGAGCAGAATACGAAAGGCCAAAATTGCATTTAATCGGAGAAGGAACTTACTCACCAACAACAACATCAGTCTGAAAATAAGGAAAGGTATGACGAAAGGTTTCGTTTGGAGTGTGGCCCTATACGGATGTGAAACTTGGACAATAGGAAGAGAAGAGAGAGGACGGCTAGAGGCCCTGGAGATATGGTGCTATAGAAAGATGATAAAGATCAGCTGGAGAGACAAAGTAACAAATGAAGAGGTGCTTAGAAGAGTACAGGAAACCAGATCTCTGTGGAGGCACGTCCAAACAAGAAGAGGCAAACTTGTAGGGCACATCCTACGACAGAACAACATTATTGGGACAATAGGAGAAGGACGTACTGAGGGAAGGAATCGGCGGGGGGCGACCAAGGATATCATACATGCAACAGATCATGAATGGCGTTGGATGTAACACCTACGTGGAAATGAAGAGAAAGCAGACAGAAGAGAGGAATGGCGCTCTGCTGCAAACCAACCTCAGGGTGGAACACTAAAAGAAAGAAGTATCCGTAGCAAATAACAGTTTAGGTTTCAGGAGAGATGCAATAATGAGAATGGTTCAAAATGGTTCAAATGGCTCTGAGCACTATGGGACTTAACATCTATGGTCATCAGTCCCCTAGAACTTAGAACTACTTAAACCTAACTAACCTAAGGACAGCACACAATACCCAGCCATCACGAGGCAGAGAAAATCCCTGACCCCGCCGGGAATCGAACCCGGGAACCCGGGCGTGGGAAGCGAGAACGCTACCACACGACCACGAGATGCGGGCTAATGAGAATGACATTTACACATTCTCTCACCAGATTTCGCAAGCATTAAATAATAAAATAGTGCCAGTTGGTATTTTCTGTTACCTATTTAAGGCATTTGACTGTGTGACACAGTATTCTCCCAGATAAACTGAAATTTTATGATGTTGATAGTGTAGCCAACCAATCGCATATCTAATCAAAAGAATGCAGAAAGTTGTACTTAGTAATTCAGGCAATATAGTCCAAAGACATAATTCAGACTAACTAGAAATCAACTACAAGGTTCCACAAGGTTCAATCTTAGGTCCACTACTGTTCTCCATATATTTAAACGATTTTCCTGCCTAGCACACAACAAGCAATATGAGGTTTTTTTCAGGTGACCCAGTATTGTAATCAATCCAAGAATATGTACAGTAATTAAAGTACTTAAGACTATTATTGACTGATTTTTTGCGTGTGGTCTCACCCTCAATTTTGTAAAGACACTACTTACTCAGTTCTGCAAATCTAGAGGTACTACGTAAATGATAAGTGTAACACATGGTGACGAAACAATAAATGGGATGGAAACTTCAAAATTCTTAGGGGTACACATTGATCAGAATTTCAACTGGAAGAACACATTTTGGTACTCCTGAAACAGCTTAATTCAACCACATTTGACCTTAGAATCATTGCAAATCTTGGGGGAGACAAATCAGTTAGTTGACATATTTTGCATATTTTCCTTCAATAATGTGGTATGGAGTAATGTCCTGGGGTAACTCAACTTTAAGACAGAAAGTCTTTATTGCGCAAAAACGTGCTGTAAGAATAATGTGAGGTACGCACCAGCGATCATCTTGCAGATATCTATTTAAAGAGTTGGGCATTCTGACTATTGCTCCACGGTATATTTATTCCTTCATTAAGTTTTTTGTAAATAATCCATTAAGTTCAAAAGGAACAATGATCTACATAACCACAATACCAGAAGGAAAAATGTTATTCATTACTTTATATTAGCTTTGTATATAGCACAAAGAGGAATGCACAGCGCTGCAACAAAAATTTCTGGTGACTTATCCAGTGTTGTAAAATGTCTCACTGACAGCAAAGTAGAATTTTGTAACCAACTAAGAAAGTTTCTCCTTCACAACTCCTATTACGGTGAAGAATTTCTATTACTGTAATGTGTAAAAAGTGATGGGTAGGAATTACTAATTCACATGTGTATATAGCTGCCACTTCCTTTTTGGATTGTGTGGTTGTTTTTTTCATACCCCGGTAATCATTACTCAGTTATTTGGGTGGCATTACTGATACCAAGTTTTTCCTTTGTGTGGTGAACACAACTTCGGCAAAATATTTGAGATAGGAGCCCGTATTTCACCCGGGTTTAGCCACGTAGATGGGAAGTACTGTAATCATTGCTATCAGATATGAGCGAAATAACTTGAATTTGTATAGAGCCACTGGGACACTCTTAATTAGTGTCATTGCTTAACCATGAGCCCTGCCTGTACCAAGACAAACACTAATGCAATCCATACGCATGAAAGTCTGAAATTACGAGGGTTAAAATACAGGCGACGAAAAGATGTCTACGGTGTGTATAGAAACCAGACTGCAGTCAAGACATCAGACGGGCACAGGCGACGAAAAGATGTCTACGATGTGTATAAAAACCAGACTGCAGTCAAGACATCAGACGGGCAGCAACTGAAGAAATAGTGAGACAAGGTTGTAGGGTATGCAGGATGTTATCCAATCTGTTCATTGAAAAAGCTGTAAAGTAATTCAGTAACACGTATGAAAGAGGAAACTAAGTCCAGGGAGAAGAAATTTTGTGGTTTGTTAATGGTATTCTAATGCTGTCAAACGACAAAGTACTTGAGCGATTAGTTGAACGAAACGGATAGTGACTTCAAAAGAGGATACAAGATGACCGTCAAAATAAATAAAACAAGGGTAACAGAGTGCAGTCGAATGAAGTGATGGTAGAAAAAAATAGAGTAGATATTGATTTCGGTAACAAAACAACTAACTACGGCTAAATTAGAGAGGATCTGAATGCAGACTTACGAAGCATGGGAATTGTTACTGAAAGGGAGAAATATCGTAATACCTAAATAAATTTTAGCCTAAGGAACTATTCTCTGTAATTATTTGTACGAAAGTGAAACATGGGTAATAGAACAATAGAAGTTCTTGAAATGTGGTGCTACAGAAGAATACTGAAGGTTAGGTAGGTACTCAGCTCAGCCAGTGAAGGGATACAGTACTGAATCGAATTCGGGAGAAAATATCGTGAGTAAAACAGGGATCATGGTGGTAGATTACATTCTGTCGCATCAAGGAATAGTTTCGTAATGGAAGGAAGTGTGGGAAATTAAAATTTTATAGGGAGACCAAGGCTTCATTATGGTACAGAGGTGCAGATGGTGGCACAGCTGGCTGCACACGTGAAGAGCCTGACTGGCTGTCGTAAGGAGCTGCACCAAAGCAGTCGTCGGACTAAACGTGACAAAATGGAAATTTGTTCACACGGAGCAGCAGAACCCCGGCGTTAGAGGAAATGCGTGCGGCACCGGCTAACAGCAAGAACACGGCTTGTTTATGAAATCTCACTTGGGTCCGAGGAGACTACTGAAGGATGGGCTGCCACGATGAGATTTGGAATTATGAGAAAAGAAGTAGGTGACATATGGTGGGAGGCGAAATATAAATTGCTATTAATCGTGAAGCGTCTTTACCAAAGCTGGTAAATAGTCCTCAGTCACAGTACTAAAGGCAATACTAGTATTTCATAGTTCCTCAGAAAGACGTGTTAGGTGGCCTCCCACATCACTTCGTGTGGTTCCATAAGTGGTCCAAGGTTCGAATAAAGGGCGGGAAAGCACAGGGACAGCGATGTGCTTGTCAGATGAGAGTAAATGACGGAGAAGCTGCCTTGGCCTGATTAAAACCCCAACCTCGTAGTTCCTCGTTGCTGAAGAAACGGAAAGCTTTTACTTCTACAGCCTTGTAAAAGTCTCTTGTAGAGGCGTTTGCCATCTCTCCTAGCTGCAGATGGTAAGTCACGGTGTGTGCAGGCGTACAAACAGAAAGTGTGCTGTTCCAGATGGCATGTGGAGCGCGAAATCAGGTGTGTGTGTGTGTGTGTGTGTGTGTGTGTGTGTGTGTGTGTGTGTGTGTGTGTAAAATTGTTGAGACGCCTGCTCTGTGGATCTCTTCAGTTACTTGCTATATTTCCCACCAGCCACACATTTATTTATTATTTGGTTTATTAATTTATGAGGATGTTTATAGTATGCCCACCTCGTTGTTTCAATCATAGCACGTACGTAACGTTTCTTCCTTTTTTTAGTTCTCAGTCGTAAGCCGCTTCTATAGAGTATCAAGTAGTCGCCTGTGACTGGTCTTCAAAATGCATTACCTTCTCCAACTCTGATGGCATTCTTCGTAGCGCAACAGGTATCACACCTGTGTTTTCTTAACCACTCAGACCGGAATAGATACACCATTTCAAAATTAATTCCATTCCATGACCAGTGTCAAACCCGTCAACTGTACTGATGTTTACTACTACATCTACCACCTCATTACATCGATGAACCTGAATAAAATAATCCAGTAATTACAATGTCGCTGTTTGGTAACCGGTTCGTGATACAAGAGACTGTATTCGTACCTCATGTGTTCCACTGTTACTAAATAAATACCACGGCCATCAAACTTCTCAGGCCATACGAAGCAACTTTTGTGTGTGTGTAACTTTCTACCATCGTCACTTCTGCCTGACAGCGATTCCTCCAATTCGAAGCCTTTTTTTGCCCTCTTCAAATTAGTAGTCTAATAGCAATGTTTACCACTGACAGTTCGAGGTATTCTGTCGCATTACACTATATGTATGTTGCTTCCAGTGATCAGTCTTAAAGTTCTCCCCCCCCCCCTCCGTCACTCTCACTCTCACTGGTTTTTACATCACGATCTCTTCGAAAAACATTGATAAGCCAATACAGGAGAGCACAGTATGAGAAATCTTTAGCAGAACAACGAAAATGAACGATTGTTCACTTTTTAATGTCGAATATTGTGGAGGGTTCCAACGTGATCTTCACCTCACAGGTTTACGCGATAGCGCCGAAACAGACTGAGGTGATAAGCATCGGACAACGATATGCACCTATACAAATTGCGCCAGTATTGCGTAGACAAAGTATAAAAGGGCAGTGCGTTAGCGGAGCTCTCATTTCTACCCAGGCGATTCATGTGAAATAGTTTCCGACGTGATTATGGCCGCACGACCGGAACTGACAGACTTTGAACGCGGAATGGTAGTTGGAGTTAGACGCATAGGTCACTCCATTACGGAGATAGTCAGGAAATTCAATATTACGAGATGCACAGTGTCAAGGGTGTGTTGAGAATACCATATTTCAGACAATACCTCTCACCACGGGCGACGGCTTCCGCTTATCAACCGAAAGCAGCGGCGTTTGCATTGTCAGTGTTAACAGAAAGGGAAAAGCTCGTTAATTAACCGCAGCAGTCAACGTGGGACGTACGACGAACGTATCCGTTAGCACAGTACGCCGAAGTGTGGCGTTAATGGACTGTGACAGCAGGCGACCGAGGTGAGTGCCTTTGTTAGGAGCACGACATCGCCTGCAGCAGGTTTTCTGAGCTCTTGGCCACATCAGTTGGACCCTAGGCGACTGGGAAACCGGAACCTGGTCGCATGAGCCCAGATTTCAATTGGTAAGACTTGATGGTAGGTTTACAATACGGCACAGACCCCACGAAGCCGTGGACCCAAGTTGTGAAGAAGGCGCTGTGCAAGCTCGTAGTGGCTCCCTAATGTTGTGGGCTGTGTGTACCTTCGACCATGGATACTAGTAGACTGGCCTTGCTGTGCAGAAGCTATAGGACTCGTGTGGCTCCAACATAAACCACGTGACTGTTGGCAAAACGTGGCGGGATTTCAAATCAGCGGTCTGCCATCCTGTGTTTGTATCGTCTTTTACCCACATTTCTCAATTGACTGTCAAACGCTTCCAACAAAAATTACTTTTTTATTTGCGAAAAATTATGTCAGAACTACATTTGACCTGGATTTGTTCACAGTACCATTTATAAAATCTAAAAAATATATCAAAGCCCCCTTTGGTGGGCAGCGGGACTAAATTACTATAAACTATCAGTTAAAGTAAAATGTCGTAAAAATTCTTTTAAACAGTAAGAGTGGGCTCGTGTCTAAACTTTAAATATTGGATTCGCCGCGTTTTGAGCTCTAGTCACTTATAATAGAAAATGGGATATGGGAATTATGTCAACTATAGGTCCCAAAATTGTTGACTTTAGGAGCAGGTCTATTTTAGAGTATCAATTTTAGGTGCACTTCAAAGGTTCAGTTCCTACTATTTTTACAAAGGTTTAAACTATCAGTTTTAAAAAAATGATATTTTAGATGAAAGGCGAGACTCTGAAGTTTCAGAAAATAATTTTGGAACCTACATTTATTTAATAGTATTAGAAGGTAGAAGAAAATGCTCTTCGTGTGTCGACTATATGTGCTCTTACCTTACTATAATCTCACTTGTATTTACAAAAAGGCGCGTATGTGCAGATGGCTTAAAGTTTTTCCGTTTCATGGCCTGTATCCAAAGCTGTCTTCGGTTTTCATCCTTAGAGAACCTATGAGTAGGAAAGAGAAACGATTATACTTACTTCTGTAACCGAATTATCACAGATCCTTTCCAAAATGTAATATGAGTCTGACTTTACAGGCATCACTTTCAACACTTTAATTTACGTGATACTCTATTTCAAGTGTAAAAAACATATAAAAGTCACTTCAGCAGATTTCAGTAAACGTATCTGCATTATCGCAGAAACACACGTGAAATGTAATGCCATTTCCCCCGACAAAACGCTGAGTACAGCCATAAGCGCAACACGAAACAACCATGTTTTGCCAACATTCACGTGACTTTAGCCCAGAGATGTTGGAGCCACGAAAATGACGTCAGGGCCAGTCTATTATATTTATGGTCGAAGGTGTGTACACGGGATGGACTGTGTCCTCTGGTCAAACTGAACTGATCATTGACTGGAAATGGTAATGTTCTCCTACTTGGAGACTATTTGCAGCCATTCATGAACTTCGTGTTCCCAAAGAAAGATGGACTTATTATGGAAGACAATACCCCATGTCACTGGGTTTGAAGAGCATTCTGAACCATATGAGTTACTGATTTTGCCTCCCAGATCGCCCGACATGAGTCCCATCCAACATTTATGAGACATAATCGAGAGGTCAGTTCGTGCACAGCATACTGCAGTGACAACGCTTTCTCAATTACAGAGTGCTGTAGATGCAGCATGGCCCAGTATTTCTGAAGGGGACTTCCAAAGACTTGTCGAGTCCATGTCACGTCCCGTGGCCGAAGACATCGCAAAATTAGACCTCACAGACATGATACCAGGCAGTGGATATTTTACGATGATGATAGAGCCAAAAGCACCTGCCTGAGAAACATGTATTGTGCTTCACTGACCAACTTCAGAAGAGAAACAGCTTCATTAAATGATCTAATTAGACCAGGGCTTCACAACATACGTGCTCGCGGAGCAAGCTGTGAGCAGCAAGGCGCGAGCACGGAGCAGCGCGAGCACGCTACCCCCACTACCGGACCAGAGCGGAGAGTGGGGAAAGTCACGTGGGGCGCATAACAGCTGCCGTCAGTCAATGTAAATCCGCGGCCACCTGCACGGATATCACTCACGAATTATTACTGCGACAAATGAAACAAATAAAGGAGAATGTACACATGCCACATAATTTTATTAGCTTAGTGTATGTCTCTACATTCGCATTAATTTGTGAACTGTTACACAATAAAAGGTGTCACTGAAGTGTGGGATTCTCGGTTATCTTGTACTTTTTGCCCTTTACAATTGCGTCTATGTTCGGAGTAATTGTTCTTGTGCATTTTAGGCGCAGCGTGCAGTTTAAATTTCGATCAGACAATGCGTTTCTCAGGCGCGTCTTGTTACATTTCATTGCAGAGAACAGTTGTTCACTAACATACGTGGAACCGAACATTGATATTATTGTAGCCGATAGTTTGTGCAAACGAGGAAATCTATCCTGAGGGAAGTGTCTGTAGAATTCCAAAATGTTTTTCTTGTTCTGAAATTTGTCTCTGTATTCTCTGTCACACTGCAGGTCAATAATTTCTTGCTGCAGCTCAGGACGAATCTCTTAAATATTCGCTGAATATGGAGAGAAGAGATCAAAATCACTGTCTAGTGCTGTCAGATCTTGAAAGCGCTGATCAACTAAACTATGTGAATAACGTTCACAGTCTTTGTGAACATCTTGCATGGATGATAATTTAGGAAAATGAGCTAGGTTTCCTGTTTCCAGCTGACTCACCCAAAGTATCAATTTCATTTTAAAAGCTCGTATTTGATCTATTAAATGAGTAATTAGCAGATCTTTACCTTGTAGTAAAATGTTCAAAGCATTCAGATGGCTAGTTAAATCTGCTAAGAACGTGAGATCACATTCAAACGTGCGCGCGCATTTCCCCTCCCTCCCCTCCCTCCCTACTCCGCGACCTTGCACCTGCTCGCGAGCACGTGCCTGAGCAGACGCGAGTACTCGCGCTCAAAACCGGCCAGTTGTTAAGCCCTGAATTAGACGCTTTGTAAGTCATTACCAAACGAGACATGACTGGTGGAGCTAGCTGCAGTAACGCGAACCACCCTTTCGGCTCTTCCTGCTTCAGTGTGGTTTGCGTAGGAGCAGATTACATGAAACTAGACGTGAATCCCACGCGGCGACCTACATACCGACTCATCTTGGGGCATACCAGCGTAGGAGGCGAGGGTTACGCAAGACGTGACCAGGAGCGCAAGTGGCGCTGTGGGGGTCAGCGCGTGGGCGTGAGCGCGGAGGGGCCGCCCCAGCACGTAAACACGCCTCGTCCACTCGGCGTGGCCGGCCTGCAGCTGAAGCCTGGCCACCTGACTCCTTGCGAGTGATGTCAATAACTACGACCTGATTAGATACTGGCTTCATTTTCCAGGCTTATTGAGAAGGCGATTTATTCTAGAATAGTATCCCATCTGAGCAAGAATAATAATCCAGAGTTTGGATTTCAGATGAGTTGTTGTACTGTGAATACCATTTACATGTTCACGCTCCTAATCCTGAAAGCATTAAATTTTTTCGGCGACTTATCTAAGGCATTTGACTGTGTGATTCACAATATTCTCCTAGATAAACTGAGATTTTATGGGACTGCTAGCGTAGCCAGCCAATGGGTAATGTCACATCTAACCAAAAGAATGCAGAAAGTTGTACTTAGTTATTCAACCAATGTAATCAGGGTAGATACTCTGACTGGGGATAAATCACATATAGGGCTCCCCAGGCTCTCTCTTGGGTGCGCTTCTGTTCCTCAGATATTTATACGATCTGCGGCCTAATACACAACAAACAGAATTAGTCCTTTTTTAGATGACACTAGTATTATAATCAGCCCAAGCATGCATACAGTAACACAAGAAATGGTAAACAGTGTTCTGAAAAGAATCATTGACTGGTTTTCTGCGAATGGTCTCACCCTCAACTTCAAAAAGACACAACATATTCGATTCTGTACATCTAGAATTATTGCACCAACGATAACACATGGTGAGGAAATAATACATACGGTAGAAACTACAAAATTCTTAGGTGTCTGTATCAATGAGAATTTAAATTGGAAAAACCATATTTTCGAATTCCGAAAACAACTTAGTTCAACCACATTTGCATTTTGAATCACTGCAAATCTTGAGGAGAATCATATCAGTAAGTTGACATATATTCCATCGGCCGGTGTGGCCGAGCGGTTCTAGGCGCTTCAGTCTGGAAACGCGCGACCGCTACGGTCGCAGGTTCGAATGCCTCGGGCATGGATGTGTGTCGTGTCCTTAGGTTAGTTAGGTTTAAGTAGTTCTAAGTTCTAGGGGACTGATGACCTCAGATGTTAAGTTCCATAGTGCTCAGAGCCATTTAAACCATTTTGAACCATATTTTACATATTTTCATTCAAAAATCACATATGGAGTAGTGTTCTGAGGCAGCTCATCTTTAAGAAACCCAGTCTTCGTTGCTCAAAACCGTTCTATAAGAATGAGTGGTGCGTACCCACGATCATTTTCTAGACATCTGTTTAACGAGTTGACCATTATCATTACCGCTTCACATTATATTTATTCTCTCATAAAATTTGTTGTAAATAATCCACTGCAGCTCAAAAGGAGCAATGATGTACCTAATTATAAGACCAGAAGAAAAATTGTCATTCAGTACTCCACATTAATGTTGCGTTTAGCACAAAAAGCAGTGGACAGTGCTGCAGCCAAAATTTTTGGATATGTTACACAGCGAAGTAAAATTTGGAAACAAAATGACGAAATTTCCCGTAGAACAATTTCGGTTACTGTAGGGTGCAAAAGGTGGTGGGAATAACTAACACTTGTGAATGGGCACCATGTAGCCATATTCACAAAATAATTTGTGATGTGAATATAGAATGACGTACTCCCTATTATTACGATTTGTCGTGCAAATGATCCGTGAGACATGAAACTAACTTACCATAAACGGAAGGTGAAACCAAACAGATAACAGTTCTGTGTTTTGTTCCATAATATGTGCATCACTAGGCGCGAAATGGTATTCGTTTAACTTTTTCAGTGTCTAAATCCCTCTTATTCGATGTGTTAAATCCAAGCCACACAAGTCGTAACATTTTTCGTAGACACAAAGAATTATAACAGCAGGAGAAAAAACATGTAGAACTAAGCTTTCTACGAGTTGTTTTACAGATGTGCTTCAACTGTCACGGTGTAAATTAAGTTTGGACCTGCAGTCACTGTTGTGTGTCCTGTCAGACATGCCGTATGCTATTCGATGATACTTTGCATAACTGGAAATGAATATGTAATTTGAGACATTGTATTCATTGTCTAAATCAGTAGAAAATGCATTAACACAGCCAATATAACATTTTCAATAAAATAACAGTTAAGAGCGTAATTATGACTACATATGTTAATATCAATTTTAAGGAACATTTCCCTCTTTTTATACCTCGCTGAGCATTTACACTTGTGGGTATGAAATTAGCTGAAGTGGCACAGTGTCTGTTACCATTTCAGATGTAACTTGAAAGCGTTGTTGTTTACGCTACATACTTTATGTAAGATTAACATGGTGGGAAGACACGCCAGTTGAAAATGAACAGGATTTCGTTTGGGTGCACTGCAGTTACTATTTCGTTGGTAAATACTAACTAAATTAAATTAACGGAATTCAGTGAGTAAATCATCATAATAAAACTATGTATGTAGCGAACTGAAGAGTCGCATATAAAGCAAAATCAGATGGAGCTAGAAGTACAAAAATTACAGAAGCAGCTAGGACAGAACCAAGTACGTATTCTGTGTCTATCGTGGGAAAATATTACAACATAGAAATGGAAAGAATAACGAAAGACATAAACTACAGGAAAAGAAGTAAATGCGTGTAAACAGGCAATTTTAGAATATCTTTGATCTCGTTAGTCTACGGATACCGCTTTCGTATAGGTTTCGAAAATTATGTGGGAAAGAGTTAATTGCTTCTTGGAGGAGGAAGGGGTAGTTAGATCATAAAACTAAGCTTACTAACTGTTGTACGATGTTGTAAGCCGATATGTCGTGGTTTTAGGATCGTTTCTAGCTACCCAGTGGAAGTAGCGTGACAGGATTCAGACGACGATAGCGCCTCCCTGCTACTATCTAAGAGTCACTTCACCTTGCCTGCCCACCTGTGCTCCTAACAAATGGAGTTCGAGTGAAGAGGTTGTATTCCGTATAGGCTTGAAAACTTTTTGCTAGACAGTATTTCTCAATGAAGCAATAAACTGTTGCACTGATAAATCAGGGTTAAGCTCTGGGCTAGGTGGAGTGGGATAGGAGACATGCCACAAGAATAGCATCGACTTGAGCCCATATTTGCCCTGGTAGTTGATTATATTGTGCACCAGAGATGTAAATTTACTTGGGAAAATAAATATTTGGCTTCGGAATCTGAGGAAAATAATTAACTAGTATTGATCATCGGCTTTTGCTCTTTAATAAAGACATCGGTCAAGAAAAGAGAACAAAATAAATGTCTCTCAAGCACTTCTCTACCCGTTGTGCGTTTCTAAAATCAGGAGATGACGGTAAGAAACGAGACGGCGTGATAGGAGGTGTATAAGCATCTAACTGCAACTGCAGACTGCAGTTAGTTTTCCGCTCGGATAAATTTTCTAAGGTAACTGCAACATTCGAACAATAAACATCACGACCTGCATTATTATTTTACGACGACTCAGAGGCCGCGAGCTCTCAGTACAAGAAGCCACTCCCCATTGTGGCGTTTGGCAGGAGCTTCACCGTTATGGGCACTGCGCGTGCGTTACACGTTGGCTGCTCCAGAAAAGCTGGGAGAAACTGTGGCTGACTGCGCCTTGCGGGTGCTAGCCAGAGACTGCGGCCCTGCAGGAGAACACCTTGCATCGTAATGTGCACTGTTTTCTAACGGCATCCTAAAAAGGACGTTAGAAAAATCTAGGTCACTTTCATTAGACATTTGTGGGTGAACTACACATTTGTAAAATTGGCATTACCAGGTTGCTCTTTATCGCTAATTACCTTCCATCAGAAGTATCCTTAAAGTCACGGATTCGACCTTCGTACAAACGAACGTATCTGACGATAGTCGTAAATGGGAACGAAATTTAACCCATACTTCAAGTTAGTTAAATGTGTCTGAGTTAAGACCGTACAATAATAAGTACTCCCCACTTGGTATCATACCAAATGTCCAGTCAGCTATCTGTGACTCGCGACAGTCAGGGCTCAGTCGCAGCGTGTGCTCGCGGCATTCGCACAGTTGCGACAGCGCTCCGCCCTTCACCTTGCAGTCGCAGGCCGTTTCATAATCACCGCAGGCCTGTTGCCTTTCCCCATTCCTACGCGGGAAAGTTGTCCGGCTTCGGCGGTGACAGCGATGTAAACACGGCGCGTGGTCCAGGTCTGCTGCCGGGGCCCCAGCGAGACGACAGGCACGATTACATCTTGCAGAGAGAGATGCACTGGATGATGAGAGATCGCAGACAGATCTCTGATATCAATCAGAGATAAATGGTTTTTGTTACGTGGTAAACTGGACTGTAGTTGCAAAATTGATAAGAGCACTTTGCCAAGCAATTTGTGTTGCGTTGGATCTATTACGCGATTCTGCCCCGGAAGCTGATTGTAAATTAATAAGTGTCATTAATAATAAAGAGGGCACTGAAGTGTCGTGTTAGCAATGAATAAAACTACATTTATTGCGTTTGCTATCTGCAGCAATGGCAATGCAGTACTTCTTTTCATCAAGTGTTACGTACTGAATTGATTTTAACAGTTTCTCTTTCCTTCTCCACAGATCCTTCGCGCTATCGCGTTAGATATATCCATTTTCTTCAGTTCAAATTACACCAGTGTTGTGCTTCTTCTTTTCCAGCATCTCTTTCAGTGATGCACTCGTAATATCCGCTGTTCCTTTTAATGTTTCCACGTCTTGTGCTCTTAATTTCCTCCTCCTTTTACAATTTCCTCCTTTTTACAGTTTCCTCCTTTTTTTACAGTTTCCTCCTTTTTTTTACAGTTTCCTCCTTTTTTTTACAGTTTCCTCCTTTTTTTACAATGTCATCCTTTTTTTACAAGTTCCTCCTCTCCTTTTTTTTACAAGTTCCTCCTCTCCTTTTTTTTACAAGTTCCTCCTCTCCTTTTTTTTACAAGTTCCTCCTCTCCTTTTTTTTACAAGTTCCTCCTCTCCTTTTTTTTACAAGTTCCTCCTCTTTTTTTGCAAGTTCCTCCTCTTTTTTACAAGTTCCTCCTCTTTTTTACAAGTTCCTCCTCTTTTTTTACAAGTTCCTCCTCTTCTTTTACAAGTTCCTCCTCTTCTTTTACAAGTTCCTCCTCTTCTTTTACAAGTTCCTCCTCTTCTTTTACAAGTTCCTCCTCTTCTTTTACAAGTTCCTCCTCTTCTTTTACAAGTTCCTCCTCTTCTTTTACAGTTTCCTCCTCTTCTTTTACAGTTTCCTCCTCTTCTTTTACAGTTTCCTCCTCTTCTTTTACAGTTTCCTCCTCTTCTTTTACAGTTTCCTCCTCTTCTTTTACAGTTTCCTCCTCTTCTTTTACAGTTTCCTCCTCTTCTTTTACAGTTTCCTCCTCTTCTTTTACAGTTTCCTCCTTTTTTTACAATTTCCTTCCTTTGTACAATGTCCTTCCTTTGTACAATTTATTCAGTTTTAATCATAACAAATAAATTATGATCAGATCCTCATCTGCAACTTGAAATGTTGTGCAGTTTAGAATCTGATTTCGAAATCTCTGTCTTACCAATGATCTATACGGTGTCTCCAGATCCTTCCCACGTATACAACCTTCCTTCATGATTCTTAAACGAAGCAGGAGGAAAATGGAGGAGAACCCGTTCTCGCTTCAGGTAATCCTGAGAACCGAAAAGCAGCCCTAAATCTTTACCTTAACACTCGGCGCGCCGCCAGAAATGTTCCACCGACGGATCTTCCTCTCCTTTCCTCCTCCATATAAATAACAACTTTCTTAAAGTAACTTATTTACTTTACATTAATGAGAGACGTTTTTCTGTTGCAGACTTTTGCGAACTACATCGCTGTCTGACATGTTGCATGTTGTTTGAAACCTCTTAAGGAGTTGGAGAATGTTTCTATAGTCCTACACACTAAAATAAAGTTCTAGTTACCTGTATTTTCTTAATAAGTCGAGCAGCGATCCGCTAAAAAGATGTTTACGGGACCTCGCCTGTTCATCCTGTTTGTAGCGAGAGCTTTTATGCGCCTGCTGCGCCATCTAGCTGCATAGCACCTAATCTAAATAATAGTAACGACCGAGTGGAATTACGGTAAAGCTGTCAGGTTTGTATGGTCGTTGAAATTTACTGTCTAAAGCACTCGCTATGGTGACGAGTCATGAGATAGCTATATAGATATTTACACATGAAGGGGGTATCGTGTACGCAAGGTATAAAAGAGCAGTTCATTGGCGAAGCTGTCTGCTCAGCTGATTCAAGTGAAAAGATTATCGACGTGATTATGGCCGCACGACGGGAACTAACAGACTTTGAACGCAGAATGGTGGTTGGAAACAGACGCATGGGACATTCCATTTATAAAATTCTTAGGGAACTCAATAGTCAGCAATCTACATTGTCAAGAGTGTGCCGAGAATAACAAAGTTCAGAACAATACAGTGGCCGACAGCTTTCACTTAACGACCGAGAGCAGCTAGTTTTGAGTAGAGATGTCAGTGCTAAGAGACAGGCAACACTGCGTGAAATAACTGCAGAAATCAATGTGAGACGTACGACGAATGTATCCGTTAGGACAATGAGGCGAAATTTGGCCTTCACGGGCTGTGGCAGAAGACGACTGACGCGAGTGCCTTAGCTAAGAGCACGACGCTACCTCATCTGGGCTCTTGACCACGTCGGTTCGACCGTAGATCACTGGAAAACCGTGGCTTGGTCAGTTGAGTCCCGATTTGAATTGGTAGTAGTTGATGGTAGGGCATGGGCTCTAATTGTCCACAAGACACTGTGCACGTTGGTAGTGCCTCTGTAATGATGTGGGCTGTGTTTACATTAAATGGACTGGGTCCTCCGGGCCGGCCGTTGTGGCCGACCGGTTCTAGGCGCTTCAGTCCGGAACCGCGCTGCTGCTACGGTCGCAGGTTCGAATCCTGCCTCGGGCATGGATTTGTGTGATGTCCTTGGGTTAGTTTAAGTAGTTCTAAGTCTAGGGGACTGATGACCTCAGATGTTAAGTTCCATAGTGCTTAGAGCTTTTTTTGGTCTTCCGGTCCTGGTGAACCGATCATTGACTGGAAATGGCTAACTGGAGACCATTTGCAGCCGTTCATGGACTGCATGTTGCCAAACAACGATGGGACTTTTGTGGGTGACTGCACGCCATGTTACTGGGCCTTAATTGTTCGCAACTGGTTTGCAGGACGTTCTAGGCAATTCGAGCGAAGGACTTGGCCACCCCTCGAACATTTATTGGACGTAAGCGAGGGGTTAGTTCGTTCACAAAATCCTGCCTGGCAATACTTCAGCAATTATGGAGTGTTAGAGAGGCAGCGTAGCACAATATTTCTGCAGGGGACTTACAACAATTTGCTGAATCCATGCTACCTGGGAGTTGGTGTATTATGCAGCGAGAAACGAGGTCCGACACGATATTAGGAGGTATTTCATGACTTTTGTTGCCTCACTGTACAGTGACAAGATATAAAACAAATTTAAAGTATGGAAGATATTACGTGATTGCATTACGTAAGCGTATTCCTACGTGTTTTTGGTAAATCTCATTCGGTCTTCCAAAATACTATTTACAGCTAAGTCCTATTTCTGAGAAAATCTTTCACACTCCTTCTGCTCAAGAAGCAAGACGACATACACAGTATCGCTAATAATTAGGACGAAAAAAAAAATCGGAATCTATGATTGGCGATATTACACACAAGTTCTCATGCAACAAAACAATTGATTTTATTTGATGCATCATAGCAGATGTTGGAAGTATGTTAATATGCGGACACACACACACACACACACGCACACAGAGAGAGAGAGAGAGAGAGAGAGAGAGAGAGAGAGAGAGACTGATACCGATCACCTTCAGACACGAGGCCCGCAATGCCCATAACACTGTGCTCGCTCGCACAGCTAGGACGTCTCTTTCCATAGATGTGTGTCGACGTGGTCACTAACTCCGACAGTGCCAGGAACCCAGAAGGTTCTGCCTTCAGTGAGGACGGCAACGAGAGCCTGTAGACTCACGCTCCTACGCTCCTCCTGTTCTTTCACAGTCGTGTTTTGTATTTTCCTTTTCTTTGGCCTTCCAGGGTCGAGCTTAGTCGCTGCGCTTTTAGAGTCGTCTTTGCCAATGCATCCGAAGTTACATCAGACCTCCTACCCATCATCTTAAGAGCGCATTTCAGGAAGCAACGACAGCTAAACTTTAATGAATTCCAAGAACACATACTGTTAGAACATACCACAAAAATGAAGCTTACTTTCACAACATCTCCGTTGTTTATTTATCGTATCTATCTACAAGCTTTAGAGTTCCTTGTCCTTGTCAACTGCTGGCGGTCCATTAAGCTAGTTGTACACTACATTAATCTCAATATCGCTTCCATAAAGTTTCTCGCCCTGGAAGTCTTAGAGCATTACGAAAAGGTGAAGACTGCGTGATAGATCGTTTCCCATCCAAATTGATGCAGCAAGCCTCTGATTTTACCAGCAGTGTAAATGTGATCATAGTCATGAAGGACAATCCGGAAGGAGTCGTTACAAGCCGACAATTACGGAGTGTTCCCTTTAGTTTTAAATACAAGGGTGTCGCAGTATCAGTCTGCCTTCATCGTAGTGCCTTTTGCGCGAAATAAATCCTTAGGATATCAAGCAACAGCCGCCATGAGTTTACATATCGATTTCGTTTGAATTTTCACCGGTTTAAAAAAAATAAAAGTAGTTCGATGCAACCAGAGTGATTGACGGTTCGTCTGTTGGGTGAAGTGATGTTTCTATGTCTCACAATCAGATTCCACGTGCATGGTGCCACATCAAACCTATCAGCGTTACAACTGTTTCCTGTGGTTTTTATTGCTCACACGTTTTCCTGTAAACCCATCCAGCAAAAAGTTTGCTACAGCCAATACGACTGGCTAACATTTCACGAGGCAAGGAATGAGTTACGCAATTAGAATTAATCTTCTTTCTTGCAGTGTTTCGTTCTTCACTTGATTCTGGAAGGAGCCTCCGAAGAAAGCCGGATGTCTATGTCGAGAATCATCAACCATTTTCCGCAACTTCCACACAATTTTTTCGTTCGTTATTTAGATGACATTAAAATTATGATAGTTTCAACTTTAGAGCATTCAGAAAGCGGATAACATTTTTTACCTCACAACCGGTCGAAATTTACATCGTACACGGTACATTTTTAACAGTTACAGAATGCAGAATAACTTATTTCTACCGCCATCCTCACAAAATGAAGACTAGATGTTGAAGAAGCGATTCGAATTTCGACAGAATATTTAAATCAATATCAGTAGCAGGAGTGCGTAAAAGGTCGCTACGCTCGTACATAAATTAAATACACTTCCTGATCAAATTACCTAAAGAGTTGTTGCTTTCATCTGATATTTCGAGTGAGGCTACTGTGCAACTCGTACAATATTTCCGGACTGCTCAGAAGTCTGACAGCTGCACAGAGGCAAACTCTGATAGTGAGAGGCTCTTCTCACTAACGTATGTCGGAATTTGTATAAAAACAACTTGCAAGACGTTCTCGCACATGAACAGTTTTTTCAGTGTGGTCCGCACTGCTAGCTGATTCTTTTCACATTAGATCTGCGTCAAATGGTTTTATGGAATTTATATACAACGTGAAATTATTTCTGTGTTTTCATCTAGTTTCCTTCCTTGTTCTAACTTCCAGTAGTACCTTTCTTACTATCTTCTTCTTTCTTCCTTATCAGAGAATAGTTTAGACGCGCATCTTAGCTGGTTTCGTGTTGATAATCTTCTGTTGGTGCAGAAAGCGTGGCCGAATAACCAGTTTCAAATAAAGTTAATGCGGACGACTGGAAAGTCTGAAAGCTGGCATCACAATTTTAGGCTCTACGGAAGCAAATGTGGAGGCCACTTCGAGACACAGTGACTCTTCTTAAGAAGTCGTTTCAAAGCACCTAATATTGTATCCTTTTTGCGTTACATCTGTCTTCCTTAGCTGCGGCCTGACACACATTATGCAGACTCATGCGCTGATGTGAAACGCCATTTGTCCCGCTACGTTGAATATTCATTAGTGTTTCTCGTGGAAAATACAGTTGTGGTGTTTCACAACATGAGCTGCAGTTCACAGAGATTAAATTGGACCGGCAGCGTAATGCAATATACGGCAATAACTGTCAGCTCAACGCAACCATACAGCAGCGCGTAGAGGCGTAACAGTCGCTTCATTTTGAGCAGGCTGAGGAAGCAGCCTGAAAGCGCTAGCAGCGAAAACAAAACAAGAAAATTAACTGCAAATAATTATGTCTGTTCATTCAAGATAGCTATTACATGGAGCTGAGTAAAGAGCTACGTGTCATAATGGTAATAAATGTCTCTCTCTCTCTCTCTCTCTCTCTCTCTCTCTCTCTCTCTCTCTCCCCCCCCCTGTCCCCTGTCCCCTCTCCCTCCACCCTCCCACACGCACACGCGCGTAATATAACACACCACTGACTCAACTACATCCTCGCCCCTCTTTATCTCTCTTGTCGTAGTTACATATGTGATTATTGTGCTGTTATTACACTTGGAAAATTGAGAGCTGTTTACCATAAAGTGTACAGTATTATTTTTAATTTAAAATTGTGGAGTGATATTTTGATTTCCTTTTTCTGAACATAAATTTTTAATTATTTGTGCATCTGTTAATGTGCTAAATACGAAGTGTATCGCGTGGTAAAAATAGAAATCTACGTAGCTTTCTCGTGTGTCATCCTAGAAATCCATATTGCTTGCATCCTCTTAATCGGTTCAATGATATCGATACACAGTATTACTCCACTGGATTTGGTTATTAATTTTTCTCGCTTGCTTTCGTTCTCTGGGCGAGTGAATCGTGATTAGTAATAGTGTCTCTTCTAAATATATCTTCATGGTCATTCATCCCTTTAATTGAGCTCTTTTCTCTTGTTTCAGGTAAGTTTTGCGAGGCACCTGGTCTAAAGCGTGGTAAGTTCTCTTCACGAAGCAGCTAGCTCGGAGAAAGAAGGGGCGATGACATAAGGTGCACAAACGACCGCCGAGCGGAAATGTGAGTGCCGATCAGTTTGTGATCTTGAGAACCCCATTCTGAGAACAGGCTACAGGAATTAGGGCGCTTGTACCCGGTGTAGCCTCTGTTCGACGGAACTCTTAAGGAACGATGAAAGTCATCACTTGATTGTAGTAGTGGTTTTTGGGGAAGGAGACCAAACAGCGTGGTCATCGGTCTCATCAGATTAGGGAAGGATTGGGAAGGAAGTCGGCCGTGCCCTTTCAGAGGAACCAACCCGGCATTTGCCTGGAGTGATTTAGGGAAATCACGGAAAACCTAAATCAGGATGGCCGGACGCGGGATTGAACCGTCGTCCTCCCGAATGCGAGTCCAGTGTTTAACCACTGCGCCACCCCGCTCGGTACTTGATTGTAGTAGTCCATAGCACATACGACCATATCACTGTGTTCTAGAGATACTTAGTGTCACGCCATTGGTAGTGACATCCAGTGATCTGAGCAACGTACAATGCTTAAATAACTACATTTCTTCCATCGGGTTTTTCTTTTAAATGAGTTGTTAATCAACCGTTACTAGCCAGTTCCCAGCCTGTGCAGAGATGGATGTGGACGCATCATCCTCATATATACAGGGTGTTACAAAAAGGTACGGCCAAACTTTCAGGAAACATTCCTCACACACAAATAAAGAAAAGATGTTATGTGGAGATGTGTCCGGAAACGCTTAATTTCCATGTTAGAGCTCATTTTAGTTTCGTCAGTATGTACTGTACTTCCTCGATTCACCGCCAGTTGGCCCAATTGAAGGAAGGTAATGTTGACTTCGGTGCTTGTGTTGACATGCGACTCATTGCTCTACAGTACTAGCATCAAGCACACCAGTACGTAGCATCAACAGGTTAGTGTTCATCACGAACGTGGTTTTGCAGTCATTGCAGTGTTTACAAATGCGGAGTTGGCAGATGCCCATTTGATGTATGGATTAGCACAGGACAATAGCCGTGGCGCGGTACGTTTGTATCGAGACAGATTTCCAGAACGGAGGTGTCCCGACAGGAAGACGTTCGAAGCAATTGATCGGCGTCTTAGGGAGCACGGAATATTCCAGCCATTGACTCGCGACTGGGGAAGACCTAGAACGACGAGGACACCTGCAATGGACGAGGCAATTCTTCGTGCAGTTGACGATAACCCTAATGTCAGCGTCAGAGAAGTTGCTGCTGTACAAGATAACGTTGACCACGTCACTGTATGGAGAGTGCTACGGGAGAACCAGTTGTTTCCGTACCATGTACAGCGTGTGCAGGCACTATCAGCAGCTGATTGGCCTCCACGGGTACACTTCTGCGAATGGTTCATCCGACAATGTGTCAATCCTCATTTCAGTGCAAATGTTCTCTTTACGGATGGCGCTTCATTCCAACGTGATCAAATTGTAACTTTTCACAATCAACATGTGTGGGCTGACGAGAATCCGCACGCAATTGTGCAATCACGTCATCAACACAGATTTTCTGTGAACGTTTGGGCAGGCATTGTTGGTGATGTCTCGATTGGGCCCCATGTTCTTCCACCTACGCTCAATGGAGCACGTTATCATGATTTCATACGGGATACTCTACCTGTGCTGCTAGAACATGTGCCTTTACAAGTACGACACAACATGTGGTTCATGCACGATGGAGCTCCTGCACATTTCAGTCGAAGTGTTGGTACGCTTCTCAACAACAGATTCGGTGACCGATGGATTGGTAGAGGCAGACCAATTCCATGGCCTCCACGCTCTCCTGACCTCAACCCTCTTGACTTTCATTTATGGGGGCATTTGAAAGCTCTTGTCTACGCAAACCCGGTACCAAATGTAGAGACTCTTGGTGCTCGTATTGTGGACGGCTGTGATACAATACGCCACTCTCCAGGGCTGCATCAGCGCATCAGGGATTCCATGCGACGGAGGGTGGATGCATGTATCCTCGCTAACGGAGGACATTTTGAACATTTCCTGTAACAAAGTGTTTGAAGTCACGCTGTTACGTTCTGTTGCTGTGTGTTTCCATTCCATGATTAATGTGATTTGAAGAGAAGTAATAAAATGAGCTCTAACATGGAAATTAAGCGTTTCCGGACACACGTCCACATAACATATTTTCTTTCTTTGTGTGTGAGGAATGTTTCCTGAAAGTTTGGCCGTACCTTTTTGTAACACCCTGTATATATATATCTTCGAAATGGCAAGTGATACGTCCATGTCCACTTAATGAAAGGGCTGGGAACAGGCTAGTAATAATTCATTAAAAACTCATTTAAAAGAATAACTTGATGGTACCGTTATTGTACACCAACTTGGAATAATTATGCACGTATCACGGACAGTCAACAGTTAGCAAACTGTTTCGTTAAGTACTTAGCAAAATGGTCCCTCCGCATTCTTCGCGTACTTAAAAAGAGCACACGTCCCGCACTGACTAGTAGATGTAAATATTGTATAAAGCAACAGCTTGTTGGAAACTACGTCGTTCTTTAAATTTATCGGAGCTGTGGTGCCCACTCAGTAGTAAAGTGAGGTGTTTACAGTAATTACAGTTTGTGTGAATTAGTGTGCTCTTCAACTTTGAACCGAATTTGGTCACTGTGATGGGTTGTACTTCCGCAGATATTTGAAAATGTACTTAGTGGACGTGGTAACCTCTCAGCCCGTAAATATCTTATCGAGGTGGTATTTGTGTAGTACCGAGAGCTGTTTGATAGACTTTTATTCGGTTAGTTTCCATCCGAAGGATCATCATCAGAAGACAATGGATAATTGCAGCAAACTGCATCGCTTCGCTCATAAGGCGGAATCAAAGAAAATGAACGACACCGCCACACAATGGATATTTTATAATTTCATGTTTATTGACGCCTCAGCAAGAGTTGCACCTTATAGGTTCGAATGGTACAAGAATTTTACTGTTGGCAGTCTTTGTTTATTTACTTCCACAACACCGTTCGACGGTTTCAACCTCCATCATTTTCGTGGATTAATATGACATGTATTTGCTGTGTTATCACTATCTGTGGCACTGTGTAATAGAGGACAACACACTGTTGCCGTACACGGGTCATACTGTTGTGGAGATCTTTCACTGAAAGGATGAATGAAAATATGTGAAAGTAAAATAAAAATTGCTCACGGGGTCACAAGGTCTGTTCATTTGTTACATCACATAGACCATAACGCATTATAAGCATTGAGGGAACAGAGATTCCGTCTAGAATCGAAGTTCAAAGAACATATAGCAAAACAATACAAGATTTCCCAGCGCGACTCAAAGCATTGTGGAGCTAAATGGTTCAAATGGCTCTGAGCACTATGGGACTTAACTTCTGAGGTTTTCAGTCCCCTGAAACTTAGAACTACTTAAACCTAACTAACCTAAGGACATCACGCACATTCATCCCCGAGGCAGGGTTCGAACCTGCGACCGAAGCGGTCGCGCGGTTCCAGACTGTAGCGCGTAGAACCGCTCGGCCACGTCGGCCGGCTTGTGGAGCTTTTTGATTGCTGAGATAAATGGAATTGCACGTGTAAATATCACCAGTGACCATAAATAATTTTATGTCCAATTTACAAAATTTAATACTTTGTATATAATTAATTTTTCTAGCATGTTACGCTGAGTACTTAAGTGCAATAACAATGTTGCCTGCAATGCCAGAGTTTCTATGACAGCGGCAGTTTTTTTCGTGTGTTCCTGACGATGAGTGTTTCGATCGAAATAAAGGTCCATTTTATGAGTAGCCCTTGGTGGTTCACAGACTTTTTTGAATATTTGAGAATTAATTCGCAGCCGAAATTGTGAAGAAATGGTAACAGAATACACGGAAGATGTAATTCAAACCGCGACACTGAGTGAGACAGGAATGCTACCATTCGCACAATTTCTGGTGGTTGTGGGCCCTGTTGCCATCAAAGCGTTACTTTGGAAAGTCTCGCGTGCTGCTTAGCATAGAAAACTGTGCCCACTGCTAGGAGCAGCACAGCCGGCCGGTGTGCCCGAGCGGCTCTAGGCGCTTCAGTCTGGAACCGTACGCGCCTGCTACGGTCGCAGGTTCGAATCCTGCCTCGGGCATGGATGTGTGTGGTGTCCTTAGTGTTGTGTCGGCAGATTAGCCAACACAACGCACACTAATTTAGAGGAGGCCGAAATGCACGCGTCAACTCACGCAGGCTGGCGTTAGGTCTCAAACAGGATACGTAATGAATGCTATAAAGAAAAGTACGTAGCTGCTGGAATACTTAACTTTAATCCATCATTTGTATACAGCGTCCTTGATGATACAAGTGAGACTCTCTCCAGAAATGGTTAATGGCGCCTTGCTAGATTGTAGCCATGGACTTAGCTGAAGGCTATTCTAACTATCTCTCGGCAAATGAGAGAAAGGCTTCGTCAGTGTAGTCGCTAGCAAAGTCGTCCGTACAACTGGGGCGAGTGCTCTTTAGACCTGCCTTGCGGTGGCGCTCGGTCTGCAATTACTGACAGTGGCGACACGCGGGTCCGTCGTATACTAGCGGACCGCGGCCGATTTAAAGCTACCACCTAGCAAGTGTGGTGTCTGGCGGTGACACCACACTTAGGTTAGTTAGGTTTAAGTAGATCTAAGTTCTAGGGGACTGATGACCTCAGAAGTTAAGTCGCATAGTGCTCATAGTGCTCAGAGCCATTTGAACCATTTAGGAGTAGCAGTGCGGATGTGGCGAGAGGCGGCGGCCGCGTCGCGCTACGCCGAGTCTGGACGCGCAAGTAGCCCAAGGCGAAAGCGACACGCAGCGCGGGGCAACTGGCTGCTCGCCACGCGCCGGGGATGCGTCCAGGTAGTGGCAGGTCACATCGTGGAATAACTGAAGAAAGTAGAACAAGGTTTGAACGAAAGCAGCAACCAGACTTTTGTCTTGGAATATTCTCCCGCGAGACGATGTTCCTCCCGTTGACCTGCGCGTACAGCTTTAACGCCCATGAGGCTACGCTGCGAGACAACTAGGTGTCCCAACCGCGGTTGAATGTGCGCGGCGTAACAGCGACCTTTCCTGTCTTTGTCTGGCCAGCTCCACCGTAGTCAATTGCTGAACTGTTCGCAAGTCTCCGCCTCAGGAAGCACGATACATAAATTATACGATAGGTTGTTTCGGGGAAGGAGACCAGACAGCGAGGTCATCGGTCTCATCGGATTAGGGAAGGACAGGGAAGGAAGTCGGCCGTGCCCTTTGAAAGGAACCATCCCGGCATTTGCCTGGAGCGATTTAGGGAAATCACGGAAAACCTAAATCAGGATGGCCGGACGCGGGATTGAACCGTCGTCCTCCCGAATGCGAGTCCAGTGTCTAACCACTGCGCCACCTCGCTCGGTCAATTATACGATAGGACACACGACAGATATTACCCGATTCACTCGTGGCACTCACAAATTCCGTCCTTTTGGTGAACTGGTGAAGGTGGCGACATGAAGGACACCGGACCAAACAACTAACATAAAAGAAATTTCCCAAACCATGGAGAAACAGTGAACTCCGCACGACGGAAAATATGTCAGCGAAGAGAGACGAGTATACTTTACCGCTCTTAAACTGTGTGGTAGCTTCAGGGTTACATGTGTAATCTACTCTCTTTGTGCCGAGCAGACTTGAATAGACAGCGTTGACGGGACGCTACTAGAGGCCAAAACCATGAAATGTGTAGGACAGAAGTACTCATCGCCACCGCTAATATTTAATTTGTATAATAAAGAGGCAGTGAGGGAAGTGAAATATCTTGAAGTGGGGGTATTTTGTCACGGACATGCACCCACCACGATATGGTTCGTTGATAGCGTGGCAGTAATCACCGAACATGAACAGGATCTGAGTTTGGTGCTTAACGAAATGGAACATAGCTGACAGATCGAATATGAAAATCACAAAAACATAAGACGAAGGCAATGATGTGCACAACAGATGTACACACTGTATGACTAAATGTTTAAGTAGGACAAGGAGCTCTTAGAGAGTGGAAGAATTTTGCTATGTACAGAATTAAAATAATAATAATAATAATAACAAAGTGCGGTCTCTGAGACTTCCGTACAAACTTAATAGTGTATACATACAGTTCATCTATAGGTTCTGATGAGTGAGTCTGCAAGTCAAAATATGTGACAGTAATGTCCATCACTTTTGATTGCATTCACTTAGAAGCTTACATTTTTTACGCTACCGTAGACCTTAGTATAAATTTCAACTTGACATCATGACCGTTGCTGAGAAAAAGAGGTCTTAACAGTCGAACAGACAGCCGGACAACAAAGTGATTCTATAAGGGTTCCGTTTTTACTGACTGAGGTATAGTACCATAAAAAAAGACATGTAGAAGAAACATAATAATAGTAAGGATTGCACAAGGGAAAAGGGTCCAAAAATGCTTCAAATGGCTCTGAGCACTATGGGACTTAACATCTGAGGTCATCAGACCCCTATAACTTAGAACTACTTAAACATAAGTAACCTAAGGACATCACACAAATCCATGCCCAAGACAGGATTCGAACCTGCGACCGTAGCGGTCACGCGGTTCCACACTGTAGCGCCTAGAACCGCACGGCCACTTCGGCCTGCAGGGAAAAGGGCTTTCTGTATAGTGACACAGCAGCAAACATCCAAAAGTTATAAGTCTCCACAGTCTACAAAGATTCATAAAAGCTACGTTCAGAACATTATTCCATATGTTCGATATATAGAGAGTACCCAAGACAGCCTTCGAAATGTTGTGTTCTGGGAAGCTGGCACCAGATTCATTCAACGAGAAAGCAACGAAGACCTCAAAAACTTGAACCAGAGAAAAAGGTATACAGGCAAGCTTACAGGGGCTATAAAACCGTACATCGCCAACAATACAGCCCGTCATTGTTACCCGGCGGAATTACAGACCACGCGAAATGCCACCACATGTCCAGCAAGGAAAAATTTAGCTTGAAAAACGGAAATCGGCGTTCAAGGAAAGTTGTTTTTAAGTTAACTATTTCCGAAACTTTGACTCGTGAACTTACGCTGTGTAAGAGTGCATACTACTTCCACAATGTTAAAGCATGATTTTGTGTTATCATTTAAAAGCGGTTCGTCTGAGAACTTGAAATACCAATATCCGACTACGCCAGTTAAAATCAGACTCGCGATCGCCTGGTTTTCGCCACTGGTAATTCATACGGAAGTTTGATGTAGCTGTACAATGCTACCGCCTACTTCTCACCCATATGCCTGTTGGCGCCGTGCGTTTGCGACACTTTGGTGGAAGCACTCAAGGAATTCGTCAAATCAGTTTGAAATAAAAATAAAACGTTTATGTTCACTAGTACAGTGATATAACTATGAATTTCACACATTATCTACGACCAAAGTTATAGAAAGCGAAAAATAATGTAACACTTTATAAATATCGCAAAGAAAACTAGTTGGTGCTCATGGAAGCTTCAGAAACATTTAAGAGTTTTATAAAGATGTATGTAGAGTATGTAGAGTAAAATTATGGCTAACTACAGCAGGTCTTCTGCTACAACGGTAGAAGCGACAATGTTCTTTTTCAGATTTCGGTCTTTGTATGCTCTGCCTACGCAAACAGGACATGGAGGGAGGAAATGGAATGAACTTCGCCGGCCGAGAGGGCGCGTGATGTGGCGTTACTTCAGTAATTACAAACTCTAGACAAATTTACACAGACTGGCAGTAAGAGCCAGTTTTTCAGTATCACGTTGCAAGCACGCTGGCGTGGACAGATGCCCTAATTAGTTTGGCCAGCGTGTCGTAAGGCCATTGTACCGCCTCCTGAGGCAGGCTGCCTCTCAGCTCTTGTAATTGGATGCTGGCTGGCAATGTGACGATGCTTCCGTCCGAACTGGCCTCTCGCATGTTCTATCGCGGACAGACGTAGGGATCCGGCAGTCCACGGGAGAACCTCAGCACCGCGTAGACTCTCCACTGATTACGGAAAAATGCAATGCATTGAATGCTGCACAACAAGTGGTAGACTAGGAAAAGCTTAACTGATGTACTACGTGAAATGGAATCGGTTGTTTCACAGTATGTATAGTCGCTAATGTCATAAGTAGACAAGAGTAAAAGAAGGAAAAGGAAGCAAAAGTTCGGAGTAAGGAAGTGTAGGAAAGGAAATTGATCGTGTCCTTTCAGAGGAACCATCCCGGAATTTGTCTTAAGCGATTTAGGGAAATCACGGAAAACCTGACTCTGGATGGCCGGACAGGGGTTTGAACCGTCGTCCTCCCGAATGCGAGTCCAGTGTTCTGACCATTGCGCCACCTCATTAGGTTTGGCAAGAGTAGTCATGTCTGCAGTTACAGTACCACAATAAGAAAAAGTTACTCATTACTAAAGCAAAAGGAATTCAGTGCTCAGTCACCATAATCTTCGATAATTTAACAAATAACACGAAACGTATGACGATTAACAAAGGAAATTTTAAGTATAATTTGAATTAATTTCTCGTGGACACCCCTTGTATTACACAGACCAAAGTTGAACAAACACTGGTAACACATACTGCCCGGCCGCTGTGGCCAAGCGGCTCTAGGCGCTTCAGTCCGAAACCGCGCTGCTGCTACGGTGGCGGGTTCGAATCCTGCCTCGGGCATGGATGTGTGGGATGTCGTTAGGTTAGTTAGGTTTAAGTAATTCTAAGTCTAGGGGACTGACGACCTCAGATGTTAAGTCCCATAGTGCTCAGAGCCATTTTTGGTAACACATACTAGGAAAACGTGTTTGTTTTGTTCTGATATCTGTGCTTCAAAAATGGTTCAAGTGGCTCTGAGCACTATGGGACTTAACATCTATGGTCATCAGTCCCCTAGAACTTAGAACTACTTAAACCTAAATAACCTAAGGACATCACACAACACCCAGTCATCACGAGGCAGAGAAAATCCCTGACCCCGCCGGGAATCGAACCCGGGCGTGGGAAGCGAGAACGCTACCGCACGACCACGAGCTGCGGACTCTGTGCTTCATTTCTAACATGAATGGCGAGGAAGAATAGTGTGATCATTTTTATAAAATTTAAGCCACTGTGCTAATCAGTATTCTGTAAATGACCAGCATGTACTCACACAGCAAAATCTCGCTTGAACAAAAGCAACAGACTCCTCCCACATCATTTCGAAACAAATCGTGCTTATAACCTATGGAACACGTAGGTAACTAGCTGTAAACGTCCGATATGAAGGTCGACTGTATGTAACAGACTGAAGTTTTCTCTTACCAGACCTTAGCCATGAGATAAGGGCGGACCTTTGTAGAACTCGTTTGTTCTGTATATAAGTGATGTACGCATGAGTGTGAGAACCGAGATATCCAATAATAACAACATACAAAAAAAGGCAGAGCAACGGGTGCCGAGAGTAAAAGAACCGCAACGCACAAAAATGAACCCCATATTTTGTGAATCTATTTTATGAGAGAGATCCATTTAATGATACGACGTCCCCAGTTACTCGTTTAGCTTCCGCAACATTAACTTGTTTGTGCTAATGGCTCTGGATTCGCCCTCTTACCAGATCGCTTTGTATTTTCACGAAACTTTCTATAGCACTAATGTGCTCTGGGGAGATGACGTAAACAGTTCTCCAACTGTTGCGCTGAAAACACCTGACCGTCGTCACACTTCTTGACAGTGGAGTAAGTCTTGCCCCGTTATCATGATACAGGATACTGGCGCCTAAAGTTGGATGTAACCACGGTTATCCATTATTATTATGGTCTTAAGGATTCAGTTTCAGTCCTGCCAGTCCATCCAAAATTATGTGATGATTCTTCTTATCATAAATGTTGGTAACAGTCCATTTAGTACAACACGTCTGTTAAATCACTTGAGATTCCCACAAGCGATTGCGGTTAATTAGTGTGCTCTGCCCTTCCCCCCTCTTTCTCGTTGCACAGGAAAAACCACGGACACTAAAGCCCCTGTATGGGGTGGCATTTGCATGGCGGAGGGTACCTTGTACCACTGCTAGTCCTTTCCTTTCCTGTTCTGTTTCACTCGCCAATGAACCGAGTGAAAAGTGACTGCCTATGTGCCTCCATACGAACCGTGATTTCTTGCCTTCGTGGTCGTTAGTCGAAATGTACGGCGGCGGCAGCATAATCGTTCTGCAGTCAGCCGCAAATGCCGGTTGTCCAAATTTTCTCAGCAGAGTTTTGTCAAAAGAACGCCGTCTACCCTCCAGGTATTCCCATTTGAGTTCACGAAGCATCTCGGTAATATCTGCATGTTGTTTGAACCTTCCATTAAGACATCTAGCAACACGCCTGTGAAGTGCTGCGATATCTGCCTTTGATCCGAACTGGTGGGGATCCCAAACACTTAAGCAACGTTTATTTAGTAAACAAAGTCGTGGTCGCATATAAATAGTCACTTTGTACTTGTAGATGAAGTAGGAATCGTTAGAGTGGAGCACGCAGCAGGCCCGTCTGTGCTGGTGTGGAGAACACTGCTAAAAAATTAAAAAAATAAAATAAAAACTATTACGTGTGCCCCGACCTTTGATAAGTGTCTGTATCAAACGCTTTCCGGAGACATAAGAAAATGGTCCGCAGGATATAGTGTGAGAAAAGGGCAAACCTGAGTTTCGCGCTAGCTATGCTTTCTAAATCAAAACTGATTTCTGATTCGTGATCAGAAGCTTTCCTACCTCAAGGAAATGTATTGTATTGGAATTTGCAATATATTCAAGTATACTGCAGCAAAGCGATGTTTAGGATATTGATCTACAGTTACGCGGGTCTGTTCTTTCACACTTCTTACATACAGGAGTCTCTGCGCTTTTCTCCAGTCGCTCGGGACTTGTCCGCCGCTCGTGGTCTCGCGGTAGCGTTCTCGCTTCCCGAGCACGGGGTCCCGGGTTCGATTCCCGGCGGGGTCAGGGATTTTCACCTGCCTCGAGATGACTGGGTGTTTGTGTTGTCCTCATCATTTCATCATCATCCAGGAAAGTGGCGAAATTGGACTGAGCAAAGATTGGGTAATTGTACGGGCGCTGATAACCACGCAGTTGAGCGCCCCACAAACCAAACATCATCATCATCATCATCGCTCGGGACTTGTCGCTGGGCGAGAGATCCGCGGCTCTGCTGTAGAACTGGAGTTGGATGACCGTCGCCCAGGTGTCCCCAGGCTCACTAAAGTAACCAGCGACCGACTGTAGGACTTTCCTGCGAATGTTGTGTGTCTCGTCCATTTGCCCTACCTGGTATGTGTCTCAGGATGATGAACAGTATTCTAAAATCGGTATAGAAAGCGTGTTATAAGCCATGGTGTGAATTAAATTTGCTCTAGATCTTACTAAAAAAAAAGACTGCGTAGCATCTGCAGTTTCCTAGAAATTTTAGTGACGGTTGGCTTTAAGTCGCAATTGACGCTGTTCAACTGTTTCTTTCCAAGGGATGAGTGGCAACCGCGTAGTAAAACAGTCTGTCTGCCTGTTTTGAGAAAAATGTTTTGTTACTTCACTTTGTCCTATGACGGCATTTACCTCGACATTGATATCTATTGATCCTCATAAGATACTTGCTTGCGGACCTAATTTTGATTCCTAAAGCGAAAATTTTCGGTTTGAAAAAATTTTAATGGTACTCGGGCATAAAATGTTTTAACTCTAGACCAGCTTTGGAAGTGTTGTGTACCGTTTTTCTAGCGATTTAACACGTTTCGTTTACCCAGCGTTAAAGCCATTGTACTAAGACTCATTCCAGGATACGTTACTCATTTGGAATATCTTCGTTATATTTTAAAATATTACTGGTCTACACCGTGAGATGAAAATTTTTTGCCGTTCATTAATTCACCGTTCGCAACACGCGCTTTCTTCACTTCGACACTCTATTGCGTCACGACTCTGCTCTGAAGATGCCTATTCCGTGCTCTACAAACTTTTCAAAATACCTTCTGCAAACCTACAGTAAAGAATAAAACGCTTGCAGGAACTTTAAGGGGCTCCGGAACGCCCTATACTTGCAATGTTAAAATAATGCTTGTAAATTACATCTTTCCTCACAAAGTATTTGAGGTAGGAAGTTGAACTTTTTACAGATTATTTATTGGAATATGGGCTACAACTTAACACAGGGACTTTACAAAATTTTAGTTCAGTTATTAAAGATGATTTTTTTTCAATTGTAATGAAAATTCACAACATTATTTTGCAATTTTTTATTTATATATTCAAAAATATACAGTTTTTTGTAAAAAAGGCTGTGTTAAATTATGCAGAAGGTACTGTGTAACATTTACTGAAAGTTTGAAACAAATATGTTTGGAAGATCCTTAGAAAACATGTAATTAGTATGAGATAATAAAAGTTTTGGGAATCGAGCGACAAAGATTGGATTAACTTTTTAGTGCATTCCAGGTCCATAGGATGGATTATCTTTATCCTCTGCAAACTCCTCCTTCAGCTTCCTCTTGTTCTTCCTCCTGTTTACTCTTGCTTGTATTTCTAGACTCTTTACAGCCCTGTCTGCAGCCCAAAGGCGTTCCTTGTCTAAAGCACGCATCGCTCGTACCATGTTAGAACCTATCTTCATTCCCATATTTCTAAATACCTTGCATCTTACAATGTTGCCATCATTGAAAGTCGCAACAGCATCATACACACCAAAGTGAAGTGTTTCTATTCCAACAAATACAGTCTTGGGGATTCTCGACCATATAACACTATTTACACTTTCATTGGGGTTTTGAGTTTTTCCGTGAATACACTTTTTCAACAGTTCAGGTGCTGCTACGTCTCTGAAAATAGGTTTTATCACCTCCATTATTGCATGAGGCAGACTATGCTTATGAGTGTACACTTCACCAGTTAGCAATCCTTTGTTATATTTACACCAACTGTCTTCTTCTTTGGGACACAAGCTATGTTGGGGATTTTCATCGGTTGAAGAAGTATGAAAAAAAAAGAGCCCAAACAGCCTTCTTCATTTCGTCGACACTTTTGGTATTTTGCCTAATAGCCATTCCATAATAGTTCTGTATTTTGTCAATTACACTGTCAGTTAACCTTCCCTTCCCATCCAACCCTTTGCCATCACTGAGTTTTTGTTTTTTGTACGAAGCTTTCAGTCGCCGAAGTCTTGTTTCCATTCGCTTCTGTACGTGTCCAATACACTCAAATTTCTGCACTACAACATCATCACCATAGGGCTTCAGTCCTTGAACATGTTTGAAACTTTTAGAATCACCGTCACCAAGGTAATTAACATATCGCACTTTATCACACGCCTCAGAACGCTGGAATATACTGGCAACACCAGCCACTTCCATTCCTCCACTACTGCCACTATAGTTAGCTTTGCAATTATTTTCATGTGTAACTTTATATTTTTGTGGACATCTACAATACTTTGATATTACTGCTACATCTAAAACTTTCCCTGTATACATACTGGTGGCAGTACTACACCATGAACAGATGTGTGTCCCCGTTTATGCCAGGTACCATCGAACGCTGCAGTCAAATCTCTGTTACCATTATTTTCCATTACTGCCTCTTCCACAGCGTTCTTCATAGATTCTATACAGACATCTTCTACTTTAGACCCTATTAATTTATTATAGGTCGTAAACTTGGTTGGGGGATTTGGAAGATTCATGATGCCACAGAAAATTGCACCTGCAGTAGCACCCTTACCAACTGAACGCAAGGAATAAACAAATCTAATGTTGTGTTCGTAAATTTTGCTACCATTTTCTTCAGTTGCAGTTACTGCAACACTGTTCCAAAAGGTGGTCATGTATGAACACTTATCATATTTCAGTCGTATTTCACTAGCAAGTCCTACGTGCTTTATTATGGAGAGTTCCAGACCAACTTCACTACAATGAATACATCTTACACAGTTTGAAAAAAATTGTTTGACAACCGACATATCAAATATTTCATTCACATCCGATTCGCCCATAAAACATTCATAGTTTTCACTCATTGAACCAAGCTTCTTCTGTGAAGTATTTTCTTTCCCACTTTGACTGCTATGGGCAGGTGTACTTGAGAGGTTAGGTTCACTCACTTGGTTATCGTCTTTATTGTTTACAGTAATAACACATACCTTTGGCTTTCCAACATTTCTCCTTTTCTCAAAAGCCTTCAGAGGATTTCTAATAACTTTACTTTTACTCATTATTATACTTCAACAAAACAGAGACTCAAGAAACAGAATTAATTACGAATATTTTCGAGATAACGACAGAGTAAATAAACATGAAACAATCGACAATCACACCAGCGATATATATTGAACCATCACAGGTTAGCCACAACACATACTTTATCTCATATCACTAAAATGTACCTGATGAACACGGACGGTAATAATAACACCATTTGACAGCAGTTTAACAGCGCCACAGTGGGTCACGCCCATGTAGAACACATTTCAAAAAAAAATTTAAAAATAGTTGTAGTCTTCGGAATTGAATAAATTATATATCTATTAAAAAGTAATAGTCTGCAGATTCAGAAAACGCAAAAAAGTAAAAATTGAACTTTTCATGATTTTGAGCCTTTCCGGAGCCCCTTAAGCACTCTGCAGCCACACAGCAGCAGTGGAAGGACAAAAGACTGTACTTAAACCTGATACTAGGTGCGTGATCGTGTGCACACGAGGAGCTCTTAGAGACGGTAACGAATGCTGCCGCCGGTTAGCAGGCTACGCTCGTTCCACACGCGCACAGTATCGCCTTCCTCCGTCACAGCCGCGGGTGCAGCTGGCATCTGGCGGTGGGTGTATCGTGCCTGCAGACGGCCGTGCTCTTGTGGGACAGTTGGCGAGCAGCCGCCGCCTCTTGGTACAGGTGACAAAATGCCCTCCCTGGCGACTGAACACGAGGGTAGAGTCTCAGGGACCTTGCGAGATCTTGTCCCCGTCTGGACTTCACAATTTCGGTAGCTAGGCCGAAACAGTGTGTCTTCCATGAGATAGCGAACTTAAAAATCTGTAATTACTTCAGTTTGCTGCAGACAAGCTGCAAACTACTACACGTAATGGGGTATTCAGGTTGCCGCCTGTGAACTGTGCTATTACTTCGTAGAACAACTAAAAAAAGTCACTTCGGTGGTAGTGGATGAGTAATTTACAACAGACCATTTGTTATCTATGTCCTGAGGAGCCTCGCGGAAAAATCATGTTGAGCCATGCTGTGGCTTGTGTTGGTGCTGTTTGTAGGTTTCGGCCCTCTGTTGCAGGCCAGACGGTATCGTTTAGTTAGGATGGTTGCGGTTGTTTGTCTTCTTCTCGTGTTGACTGGCGCCACTCGGTTTTGCAAGCGTTGCCTGTCCGCTAGTGGCAGCAGCGGCGGTTATCGATATGTAGCAACTGTTACCCTATCATTGGGGCGACGCCGTGGTCTTTCCGGGCCGTGTGAGTGTGGGGACTGAGGAGGAGCCAGCCGGAACCGCTGGCGGCGAGCATGGAAGGGCTGTGGTCGCGAGGGTGCACGACCTCGTCGTAAGCCGGACCCAGCAAGCCTTAAGATGAGTGCATTTCAATCCGAGTAGAGTGGAGACACTCACCCGTGTGGGCCCCATAGTATGTATGTGATGTTGTGACACATTATCATTGTGCCGTCGTGTGCAGTTTGGTGGATCTGTGTACCGCTTAGTACTTGAAGACCCTACTGTGTTAAAAGGACTTGGCCCAGTGATTAGACGGTGTGGTTGCTCAACTGTGAATTTATAAAGCAGTGAAGAGATTTGTTTCATTCTGCAAACTGTCGTCAGAGTTGTCACAGTGAGTTCAGTGTGCGTTTGTGCGCCTAATGAATTTGATGTCACTCATTTGGTACTTGGTTTTGGCTCGCATTGCGATTGTTTCCGCAGTGACGTGTGGTTGCTGATTCTGGTTGGTTACATTTCGGTTTTGTCTCGCACGCAAATCGAGTGGGTCTTTACTTACTGTTAGTTACTGTCTGGTGTTCTGTACTGTGACTTCTTTGTCCAGATTTTCGGGTTTGTGGAACCGGCGCCACTAAACACAGTATTCTGGGGACGTAGTGCAGACCGCCGGTTCCGGCTTTGGCGTATTTTTCCATCGTGGCATTTGGTCTATCGGACGTCAGGTAGCTTCAGCAAGATTATCATTAGTCATCCGTTAGACTGCCGCTAGTCTGAGTTACCATCTTGTGAAGTGAATACAACTCTGGGCTGCCTATCTCATCGCTCGCGAAAGTGTTTGTTGCCAGACCTTGTCAGAGGTCGATTCCTGGAGCACCGTCTGTGACTGGCCCTTGTGTTTTATTATTGTATTATTTATTACAATACCTTGTAATTCCTACATTAAAGATTATGTATGTCTAGATAATACTTCCGGTCGCCTTCTGGAATAAATTTAGCACTGTAAGGGTTGTGTTACAAGGTTACCATCAACTTATTTCACCCGTTTGGTAGTCAGTTGCTTGTTTCTTTTAATTAATCTTTGTTTATGTTTGCAGTTTTACAGAAGGTTTTTAAATTTTTTTATATAGTTGCCGTTCCTGGCGTGTAAGACCTTCACCTGTGATTGTGGTCATTTTTACTTTGAAAAAATAATTCAGTATTTGTATTTTAACAGTAAGCCTTAAAACATTATTTACTGCCATTCCCGGGGGCTGACATCTTCTGCTGTGTTTGTGGCCACTTACTTTTTAATATTTCAATACCTGTAAGTTGTAATTGCAGCGAGTTCTCAAACATTTTTAATTTATTGCCATTCATGGCGTGTAAGGCCTTCAGCCGTGATCACAGTGGCTTGTTTTTTTTTTTTTTTTAAAAAAAGAAAACATTGTCTGTATCAGTATTTTATGATGATTTGCTAAATTGTAACGCACTGAAAACACTATTATTTACACAGTTGCTTATTCCTTCATTAATAACGTGCGGTATTTTTTATTTATTGTTGAGTCTGGAATTGCTTTTTTAAAAATAAATATGTGTAACTGTAAAACGCAACCAATAGTAACTGATTACGGTCCTGTCCACAATCGTAACCGGATCCTGCCTTCTCTTGGATACCAGGTTTCAAATGTGCAGAAATGTTTCGACCAGTAGTAGATGCGAACGCAGATCTGAGAGGACGCAAACGGGTCATACTCTGAAGTCTAACAGCACTCACATGAGCACCTTCGATTTCCTTCAGTTGTACTCACCAAACACACTGCGTATCAAACACACAAATGTGACAGGAAGAAAACCCGTTCCACCGAAAATACTTGCCGTTGTGAGATGCCTTGCTTGCACGCAGCAACTATACAGTTTTGTCTTAGGGCCAAATAGGCTTAGGCGACAGCTTCGACAAAAATAGATGGGGGCATAGATTAGCAATAATTTACAAAGACTGACTAATAGAATATGTCTCAGAATATTTATCTGTAATACGAAGAATGCGAATGGTGGTATAGACCGTTCTCCACGTGCACTGATGTGTTTTTAGACACTGGTTAAGTGCTAGAGCCAGTGAACAGTGACTAACATCACTTACATAATGTCCAGTTTGGTGGTTCTTGGCGGTAACTGTTAATGAGTCGTGGAGCACTTGCCGAGTCACCGTCCTGAGCTACTTACTCACGAGCTGATGAGAGCAGCCATGTGTATGCATACATCCATGTTTGGAGGATGGGTCTTCTCTTGGGAACTATTTGTGTGACGTACGACGAAATTGTGACACACTTACTATTGTGTGCTCCCTCTCTGGAGGTTAACCTCTGTAACTTGCGCCGGAATGGTAGGCGGCTCGTCACTCTGCAGTATAGGGTTTATACACTGCAGCCCGAAAGACACTGTATAGGCATGCGTATTTAAATACATAGATATGTGAATAGGCAGAATAACACAACAAGTGTCTGACGCAGTTGTTAGATCGGTTACTGCTGTTACAGTGGTACGTTATCAAGAATTGAGTGACTTTGAACAGGGTGTTATAGTCGGCGCACGAGCTATGGGACGCAACATCTCCGAGGTAGCGATGAAGTGGGAATTTTCCCGTACGACCATTTCACGAGTGTACCGTGAATATCAGGAATCCGGTAAAACATCTAATCTCCCATATCGCTGCGGCCAGAAAATGATCCTGCAAGAACGGGATCAACGACGACTGAAGAGAATCGTTCAACGTGACAAAAGTGAAACCCTTCCGCAAATTGCTGCAGATTTCAATGCTGGGCCAACAACTGCCAACGTGCGAACCATCCCACGAAACATCATCGATATGGGCGTTCGGAGCCAAAGGTCCACTCGTGTACCCTTGGTGACTGCACGACACAAAAGTTTACGCCTCGCCTGGGCCCGTCAACACCGACATTGGACTGTTAACAACTGGAAACATGTTGCATGGTCGGACGGGTCTCGTTTCAAATTGTATCGAGCGGATGGACGTGTACGGGTATGGAGTCAACCTCATGACCTTGCATATCAGCAGGGGACTGTTTGAGCTGGTGGAGACTCTGTAATGGTGTGGGGCGTGTGCATTTGGAGTGATACGTCTAGATATGACTCTGACAGGTGATAAGTACGTAAGCGTCCTGCCTCATCACTTCATCCGTTCTTGTCCACTGTGCATTCCGACGGACTTGAGCAATTCCAGCAGGACAATGCGACACCCCACACGTCCAGAATTTTACAACGTGCTGTTCAGAAGAGATCTCCACCCCCTCGTACTCTTACGGATTTATGGACAGCCCTGCAAGATTCATAGTGTCAGTTGCCTCCAGCGTTACTTCAGACATTAGTCGAGTCGATGCCACGTCGTGTTGCGGCACTTCTGCGTGCTCGCGCGGACTCTACACGATCTTATGCAGGTGTACCAGTCTGTTTCGCTCTTCAGTGCTTCAGTGTAGGTGTCTTCTGGGGGGCACGGCAGCTTCACATACAGAGTATTTGAATGTCAGTGAACGGACATCGAGTTTTCTAAAGCAGTGCGATTCAAATCTCCAACAACAGTCGAAAAAACTGACTTTGGAATTTTTCGAGTGCTATTAAGCACAAAACATTTCAACTCAGTTAAATTATGTGGCCATAGTTGAATAGATAGCATTCTTATCTTGTAATGACGAGTTCACTGCCTCCAATCACCGTACAGGCAGATTTTTCAAACTTGTATTCGGATTCGGTCTTTATTATCAAATCTAAAAGATAGTTAACCAATATTGACGTTAATCCATTTTAATAAAATATTTTTATTTTGAATTTGCATGTAAAGGCAGTATTCATAATGAATGAAATTTTGGTACAAAAATGGAAACCTCAAAAAAGGAACACTTTATTTCTTAATATTACAAAAATACGAAAGAATCAAAGACACAAATATGATATTAATGAAAATATTTAATGTAGTATGGATACTCAATGTTTCATGTGATTAATAATTAAAAATGAAAATGTTATTTTGTGTAAAAGGCTGTTGAGTCACGTCAGTACTGATAATTAAAATTTCATTCCGATAATATATACTAAATTCAAATAAAAGTTTAAAAATTCTCCTCTAGGGAGTATCGAACCAGTGAAGTCTTGATTACGAGACTCAACTACATGCTCACCCACGGGGGATCCGTTTAGCTAAAGCGCAATGTTTTATAACTGACAGCGTTCAGAACCTTCAGATCTACAAAACCAATTTTTTCGAATGTTTTTGAGAACTGCGTCGTTCTGGTTTAGGAAACTGACGTCGATGAACCGCCGTTAAAGTCATATAAGTTTGAAGAAAATGGAAGAGGGGTCAATCGGTAAGCTTAAGTTGTAACTGAAAATATTTTGTAGGGACAGAAGTTTGCAGTTTCCACGTTCAACCTCGCTGCAGAGCAGCCCGAACTCTGTAGTAGACTGTTGTTGAAGCAGTCATATTTTAAGAACTAGTTGCACCGTAGCCGTTAAAGATCAAAAAGGAGTCGTGCACCATTACACGACGACAAATAGCACATTATTAACGTAACGTGTCTTACGTACTTTCCAATTCATCTACAGATCAAATTAACGCGGCGGTTTCCTCTTATTTCGTTTCGTTGACCAACTGAGATCACGTAAAAAATTTCTTCTTTCCTCATTGTCTCCTATTTTTCCATAATTTATCTTCTCCACATGTTGTCTTTTTCTTTCTTCTGTACAGTTGTTACGGTATTTTTTCCTTTGAAGGTTTGCTTAATTTGGTATGATGTTCTTAAGAAAAGTTTATTTCCGATTCTTTGGTACGATTTCACTGCAGTTCTTTTCTTCTTTCTGCAACCCATATAACTGTTCTCATTACAGAAATGCAGGAAATTTTCCTTATCTCTTAATTAAACTTCGTGGCTTACGAGTAGTTTTCTTAAAGTTTATTTCAGAGAAACAAAAAATAAAAATCTTAACTTACGCGCATTTGCTAATCCTTCCAGACAAGATCTCTACAGTTTACACATTTTTCCAACTATGTTCTACCTGTCCTATGCCATAATCGTGGAAGTTCTCAGCCTGAAAAATATTCCCCGCTGCAGAATCTTCGCCTATGGGCAGAGGAGTGCTGAAAGCCGTAAGACGTACCCTTCCTGTACTGCATGATGAGCAGCTGACCTTCACACGTCGTGGCAGCCTCTCCATGATATTTTTGCAACAGCCATCGCGCACGAAGCGAGGATCTGGCCCTGAGAACAGAAGTCCGTTACTCCGTGACATCATCCCTCAGCAGCGCTGCGTGTGTCCGCCGGGTACAGCAGCCAGAGCCGCAGCTCGTGGCCGTCGGCGAGACATCTGAAGGGCGAATCACTCACGCCAAGCGTCAGTCAAAGCACGCGTGCAAACCATTTGTCACCCCCCCCCCCTCTCTCTCTCTCTCTCTCTCAGAGAGAGAGAGAGAGAGAGAGAGAGAGAGAGAGAGAGAATGGATTTCGCTGGCCAGTTGAAACAAAACTATTTGTATAAAGTGCTTCTACGCTAAAAATAGGAATAAAGCAGAAAAGCACTTTAAAATCTTATAAGGAAAAGTCAGTGTGGTAGAATGAGGCCGCGGTACAAGTGTAGTGTCGGAACCCTGCTGCTATTTCGGCTGACCTCCACTGCACTAATGCAACGAAATCTGTGTCCATGGTACACCGACCGAGGTGACAGTGGTAAACCATGGTCTAGAATTGAAGAGGACGACTATTCAAATACGTATGTGCACATCTAGATTTAGGTTCTTCATCGTTCCCCTAAATGGCGTAACGCAAGAGCCGGGATGGTTCTCATGAAAAGGACATGGCAGATTAGGTGATTGCGGTATTATAGCTTACAATTGGTTAGAATTCTGCATAGATCAATTAAATAGAGAGGTAACGAGCACCAATTTAGTAAAGTTTTCGGAGTTACCGACCTCGATAGTCACTTCTTCAGGGCGCCATTTCTGAACTGCATCGCAACCTCACAGAAAGTGACAATGGTACCTGTTGTCGAACTGCTGTGTTTACTTTATTGGACAGTAACGCTGTTAGCGTGTAACTTCTGAGCCTGCCAAGAGTCCAGAGGAGCTGTTCCGTTTTGGGATATTAATTGCTGGTAGGGATTTAATTTGCTTTTACGTTTGACCCAACTGGTAGCCAAGTTTTCGGGACATTATCTTGGTTGCTAGTGGCCCAAGAACTGAATCTGGCTTAATTCCGAGAGCGCCATAGATTAGAGGCTTCCTTTTCCCTCCAGGTCGGACTGGGAGGTAGGTTTCCGCTATTCTACGTAAATTGATGAATACGAGAGACTGCTGAATTGTGTGCTCAGAGAGTTCTAGGCTCGCTAGTGCATTAGATTTCCCAGTGGCGTTTGGTATTCTCGCTGCACCGTGAGATTGGATATAATATTGTGACTCGTCCAGGTGGGAGGTGGCAGTTCCTGCAAGAGTGCTACTAATGGGAGAATGAAGGGAGAGCTCTGTGACCTGCCTGCAGTCGAGTCATTTCACACGTCACGTCTCGTTGGCTAAAAGGTATCAATCCGTAAACAACGTCGGTAGTTGCTTGGAACTCCAGAAATCGAAGTCTGCATGTCGACATCCTGACTGTAAGAGTCGAGCTGTGATCAACCTGTGACCAAAAGTGTTTATCTCTGAAATCAGTTATTATTGATCCACACTCATAAAGTTAGTGTCCAAGTATGGAAAGCTTACAAGAATTCACAGATGATTTCTCGCTGGCAGGTGTCTAGTTCTATTTTTTCTGATTTTATAGGCGTACGTTGTGGCTTAACGAGTAAACACGTTCGTAAGCCGAGTCACAGCATTAGATTGTGGAGGTTTCAGATTATGTTTGATGGGAGCCAGTTAAACCTGACAAACTGGTCTAGGTTCCTTTGACTCTTGATGTACGTAACTTCGAACTCTTACTCGTTTTGCGTCTGTGGAAATTTCGACCTAAACTTGCGAGGCACCAGGGTAAGCGCTGTATCGACTGTTGCCGGTGTACGTAATCTAGTCACGTGATCACTTCTTGGAACATGTTTGAATGCAGTTTCATTGGTACAGTTTAGTTTTCATTGGTGTTGAAGCAGTTGCCATTTTAATATTGTTCGTGGGCCAAAGTGAAGTTGACGATCCTTGCTGACTCTCTTGAAAGAGTAGCAGCGTGGAGAACTGGATCGTGTTCGCCGATAAACGTCCCGCTGTCGAATCGGCGGCTCAGCAGGTCGCGTGATTCGTGTGGCGCGGCGCACGCCGCAAGCAGCGCGCGAATTCCAGCCGCGGAGGCCCCTACCTTGGCGCAGCGCCACGGCGTCGCGGAGTCGAGGAACGCCGCAGCCTCGGGCTGGCCAGCGCAGGTTTCGTCATTCCAGCAGGCAGCTTGCCGAATGTGTGCCGGGCTTGCTGGCTGCGATCACGCGGACGGACTGAGCAGAGAGGCGTCGCCAGAGACGCCAGCGCCACGTGGTAGCCCCGGCGCGAACTGGGCGTCGTGGCGCCGCCGGCCGTGACCTTTGAGCGCCGGCGCCCGGCCGCCGCGACGCCCGGAGACGCGGCCTGGGCGGGCAGGGGGTGGCGTCACCGGCGGTCTGTGGCGTCATCCCCCACCGTGCCTCGGCGCCCACGCGGAATCGATAGCTCAGTTAGTTTCCTGCATACCGGCTGGTTCAAATGGCTCTGAGCACTGTGGGACTTATCTTCTGAGGTCATCAGTCCCCTAGAACTTAGAACTGCTTAAACCTAACTAACCTAAGGACATCACACACATCCGTGCCCGAGGCAGGATTCGAACCTGCGACCGCAGCGGTCGAGCGGTTCCACACTGTAGCGCGTAGAACCGCTCGGCCACCCCGGCCGGTTCCATACCGGCTGCCACGGCCACATATTTACTAAGGTAATGACACTTCCCACTTTCGGTTGGTTCTTAAGCTCGTGGCGTTTTCCGGGTAAGTTTCCAAGATGCTACTCCAGGCCGGTGTAAAATGAATGTGCGTAACGGAAAATAATAAACGCTAAATGAAGATTTGGCCCTGTCTATCTACCCCCTGAAGCAGATCTTAAGATCTCTTAATTCTATAAATTACAATCAAAACGTAAATGAATAATGAAGGCAACTAATCCTACTGAATGATAAACGTTTTTCCTGCTTATGTATTTATTGTAGATTAAAAAAACCTTTAGATTAAAAAATTTACATTTCCTAAGTAAAATTACTAATCAGTTGCCGAACTCATCCCTTGTTATGACTGCGCGGCCTAATATCAATGACACGAAATGACTGACATCATCTACGTACCAAACATTAGAACACACTACTTTCAAAGATGATATACGGTGGTGTGGAACCTCAGTGGACATGAAACTAACGTGATCACAGCTGTTTAGCTTTTATAGCCCTAATAAGCCGAAGCAATTTGCGATATCACCGTATGTAGTGCGTCCGGTGCGTCGAAGTGATGGTTCTCTATCTACATCTACATCCATACTCCACAATCCACCTGACGGTGTGTGGCGGAGGGTACCTTGAGTACCTCTATCGGTTCTCCCTTCTATTCCAGTCTCGTATTGTTCGTGGAAAGAAGGATTGTCGGTATGCCTCTGTGTGGGCTCTAATCTCTCTGATTTTATCCTCATGGCCTCTTCGCGAGATATACGTAGGAGGGAGCAATATACTGCTTGACTCTTCGGTGAAGGTATGTTCTCGAAACTTTGACAAAAGCCCGTACCGAGCTACTGAGCGTCTCTCCTGCAGAGTCTTCCACTGGAGTTTATCTATCATCTCCGTAACGCTTTCGCGATTACTAAATGATCCTGTAACGAAGCGCGCTGCTCTCCGTTGGATCTTCTCCATATCTTCTATCAACCCTATCTGGTACGGATCCCACACTGCTGAGCAGTATTCAAGCAGTGGGCGAACAAGCATACTGTAACCTACTTCCTTTGTTTTCGGATTGCATTTCCTAAGGATTCTTCCAATGAATCTCAGTCTGGCATCTGCTTTACTGACGATCAAAATTATATGATCATTCCATTTTAAATCACTCCTAATGCGTACTCCCAGATAATTTATGGTATTAACTGCTTCCAGTTGCTGACCTGCTGTTTTGTAGCTAAATGATAAAGGATCTATCTTTCTGTGTATTCGCAGCACACTACACTTGTCTACATTGAGATTCAATTGCCATTCCCTGTACCATGCGTCAATTCGCTGCAGATCCTCCTGCATTTCAGTACAATTTTCCATTGTTACAACCTCTCGATACACCACAGCATCATCTGCAAAAAGCCTCAGTGAACTTCCGATGTCATCCACCAGGTCATTTATGTATATTGTGAATAGCAACGGTCCTATGACACTCCCCTGCGGCACACCTGAAATCACTCTTACTTCGGAAGACTTCTCTCCATTGAGAATGACATGCTGCGTCCTGTTATCTAGGAACTCCTCAATCCAATCACACAATTGGTCTGATAGTCCATACTCTCGTCCATAGTCTCGTACTCGTCTGCGACGATGGAAGAACTCGAGCCACAAATAAGCTATTCAAACACTAGGACGGCGGAAGGCGATCCTCCGGTCCTCTGACTAATATGCTCTAATACTGTCTTCTCCTCTCTGTGTTCTACAGACGAGAAACGCGAACTCCCAGCCACAAGGACGGAGTTCAGATAACGTCTCAACGTAAGTAAGGGAGAGGAAGTGCTCTCAATTACTGAACGCTACATACTCAACGACGACGTCCAACCCGGAGGTGAAGTCCAGAATGGTATACGTTCGCAACAGTACAGTGCCTAACCGTTCTAACTATAAAATCTCCGGAGAGCAAAGACAGCAAGTTCGCGCGTAACAACAAAGCTGATACCGAGTTACCGTCACACACGGGCGCTCACAACGGAAGACCTCGTCTCTCTACTGCTGGCTACCCAGCAAGACTCGGCTCCCGTTCCTCGTAATTCCGAAAACGACTAATATTTCCGAAACCACGGAATATTCTCCCTCTCTCCAGATTTTTCCAAACGCCAACCAACCATATTTTAGTCTTTTGTCGTCCAGCGCGGATAGTTTACGAGGAAAAACCTATACTCGTACAATGGTACGCTTCTGACTAAAAAATCGTTGGAAAGAACCCAGCCTGCATGGTTTCCGAGGTGCCACTTCTTCGTTCCTCTCACATGCGTCCAAGATTTTCAGCGTTCGGAAGTATTATCCGATTATCCTTCCGGCCCCTACTACAATAGCGGCCGGCCGTCACACTGTTGTGCTCCAGAGCTCAGGTGCCACGATGTCCATCTTGCTACTTCCTGTATTTAGGAAGGGCCAACACCTGTGCTGGCCTCCCACCCAGAGCTTCTGCCTGCTGTTTCATCTCCACTGGCGATCCAATCTCTACTAGTATAGGCAATCATTCATTACGCCCTTTTTATAATAAAGACACTCCGTCATCTTTCATCCAATAAGCGTTAACAATTAGTTACAAGACGCACGTGACAATGTCAGTCTCCTTTATATATTCATATATACGATGTACAACCTATCAAATAATACCTAATGTGGTTGTAGATCAGAGCAAAGTATGTGGATGAGTGCTTGTAAGGTGCGAAATTATAGCCAAATTACAAGTTTAATAAACAAAACAGAGACTTCAGTCATCGATAATACATTGTCCTTGACTATTTCCAGCAGTTTGCCAAAGCTGGGGTAACTTTTCCATTCCGTGACTGTAGAAGTCACGTGATTTTGAGGCGAAGAACTCGTCGAGCCATGTCCGGGAGCGCATTTTCATCCTGAAGGGAAGTTCCTTGCGAGTTATTTGATAGATAGCGGGAAAGGCGAAAATGTGAGGGCGCAAGATCAGACGAATAAGGTGGGCACGGAATGACTTTCCGAGCCGACTGCTGTCTAATGTTCGAAATTGTGGGCGAGCGTCATCGTGGAGTAGCGTCACTTCACGCAGTCTTCCTGGTCTTTATTCTTGGATTTCGTCTGCAAAGACTTCTCAGTTGTTGACAATAAATGCCAGGAATGAGGATTACACCACAGGGGAGCAATTCGTAGTACACCACACTGTCGCTGTTGCACTACATGCATGAAATCATCGTATGTGGATGCGCGCAGGCCTGTTACGGGAAGATGATGCTTTGTTTGGGATCAACAATTCCTTTCTTTCCCTTCTGTTAGTATAAATATACCAATTCTCGTCACCAGTGACGACGCGGGATAGGAATGGTCGGTGTTTTTCACCAACCAATTGACGACGAGAGAGTGGTGATGCACATATGGTCAAGCACTGATTTTCGTGATTTTTGGTTAGAGCATGCGATATACATACACCTGATTTTTGTACCTTCCCTACGCGATGGCGGAATAATCACAGTTCATCACATCTGGCAGTTCTGGAGTACCATGACGTGGGAGGATTGTGGATTAATGTGTTTAAGTACTCTTCATCAAACCCCGAAGGTCGTTCTGAACGTGGAAGGTCACTAACGTCAAAACGAACCTCCTTAAAATGAGAAAACCATTTTCTTGTCATGCTCTGTTCAGTAGGATTATCCCCATACAAGGCAAAAATCTGAACTCAAGCTCCACTTGGCACACCATTATCTAGCATCTTCAGCTCAACTCAGGATCTCCAAATGACAAAATGACAATATGTAGACTGAAATATCGACAGTAAAATACAAATAAAAAAATCACAGTCGATAAATACACCCACAGGAACCGGAATATAAACATGCGAAACAAAAACGATACGACGTTCTGCACCTACCTAATACAATCACTATAATTTATGCCGCCCGATCAACTGAATTTGTCGCAGTGCCATTGTCAAGTGCTCTTTGTATTGTAATTTTACACAGTGATCTTTTTTGGGTATATACAAATGTGCGTCTGTCACTTAAATACACTGCCTCACCAAAAAATTGAAGCACCTAGAGGACGTCGTCGAATGTCAGTGTAACTTCGTACACGAATACAGCGGCGGCAGGTGTATCAAAAATGAGACGGTAACGAGTAGGACGGCCGCCAAAATGCATTGTTGTTTCTCGTGCGTAGTGTTGTTACCAGACCTGATAGAATAAATAAGGCCGTCAGATGTGGAGCGATCGTTGAAGCATACGGAAACGCCCCGTACTCGTGTGAGAAATTATCAGCACCTGATTTTCGAAGGGGCCTTATTGAGGTTCTCCATTTGGTCGACAGGTCGTAGCGTACATTGGAATGCGACAGTGACTCGAATTTGGAGTGTATCGGAACGTAAGGGCAGGCATACCAGGTCGGATCGCACACTGTGCCCACTAGAAGAGAAGCGCAATGTGCACATCGTAGCCCATTCGCATCTATGGCTGCCATCGCGAGTTCAAGCACTGGGTACCCTGGAGGTTCTGCATCATGCTGCACTATTGAACGGACACTAGCAGCAGCCGGACCAGGGAATTACCGTTCTGTGCGTGGGCTGCGACAACGCGACCGACCGCACTTGCAGTGGTGCCGTGACCGGGAAACACGGAGAGGCGTTTAGCGATGAATAGCGCTTCTGCAGCACTAGCCCAGATGACGACCGTCGGAGAGTTGGGTAGAGGTCACACACACTTTCAGTGTTTTGCAGAAGCACAGAGATGAGCCATCAGCTATGGCCATAGTTTACGGCTGGTAATGATGAGGAAATTCAGTCATCTTTGGTCGTATGGTGGAGCCAGTGTTTATAGTGTGTGTGTGTGTGCATGTGCGCGAAGTTTTAAATTCTGTCACACATCGCTTTCTTGCTGCAGTGTTGCCTTGATAATGGTTGTGTGTGCACCTGTAGAAATATGGGTGGCTGCATTCCCGTAAGTTACTTGGATATAGTCACAATTGTCTGCAGACTCGCTGAAATGAAATGATCGTATGGCAGTGCTGGTCGGGAGGCCTCTTTCGGGGGAGTTCGGCCACCGTATTGCAAGTCCTCTTTAGTTGACGCCACATCGGTGACTTGCAAGTCAATGATGATGAAACTAATGATGAGGCACACACAACACCCAGTCCCCTGTCGGGAATCGAACCCGGGCGCCTGCGTGGTGGGCGGTAACGCTACCGCCACGCTACTGTCGCTTACAGGGTATGCGAATTATGCGTTCATGCGTAGGTTTCAGCAGTCGCGCACTGGTTCGTTCACTGGCGTTGTCGCCTCCCCTGCCGCGCCGTCTGCCCATCTGTGGACCAAGTTACCCCGTGCACACCCCACTGGTCTTGAGAACACTCTGCAGTGGTGACGTCAGTGAGTGAGTAGCGGCGCCGCGCAGCGCACAGTGGCCTGCGTTGCGGCATCCGAGCGGCTGAACAGACTGCCGGGCCGTGGCGCGCCAGCCATTGTGTGCGCTGCTCAGACGTTTGCCGGTAATGAATCGGGCGGTAAGTGGTCGTCTGCCAGACGCGAGGGGCCGCACTTCCGCCGCACATCTGCATGGGGAGTGCAGAGCAGTGCCGGCGGCTTCCTGTGGCGCAGCCGCTGGCCGGGCTGTCCCTAATTGGGCATTGTTGGCGGCCTGCCCTCGCGCTCATTTCGCCGGCTGCCGGCTGCTGTTCGCCGCGCCGTTTACTGCCGGAGAGCGGAACACGGCGGCGAGCAAGACGACGCCGGCGGCACTGCCGGAGCCGGCCAGAGTACAGCGTTTCTCGAGGGAATCACAAGTGGCGATGTAGTAAAGTGATGATGTGCGCGAGGGAAACGGCTGCTACGGTATAAAAACATACCAGTACACAACTGTTCTTACCTTTACTAGAAAGCTCCCCAAAAATAATCAGTAAATGGGGAAATGTCCCTTCTCCCGACTCCTTCCTTTCATAAGGCAAGGACTTTACACCAATTATTTGACCTACGTCCTTCTTACGACATCCTGCATGACTTCTAGCCATCGAACTGCATGTTCTCCTCTTCTTCCGGCCTTATTTCCAAATTGTCCTGAAGGGTCGGTCCTCTTAGTCCCGTTACGCCATTCTGAACGTATTAACGTCATTTCAAGGCACAGATCCCTAATTTTCAGGTCGCTCTTTAAGGTCCTCACCCGTGTATTCGGTCGGCGTCCAAGACTTCTTTTCCACTCTTTTACGCCAGGTACTGTTCTTGTACCCGTGGTCTAGGGGTAGCGTCTTTGATTCATAATCAAAACGTCTTCGGTCCCGGGTTCGATCCCCGCCACTGCCTAAATTTTGATAAATAATCAGCATTGGCGGCCGAAGACTTCCGGAATAAGAAGTCAGCCTCATTCTGCCAACGTCCTTGTCAAAGAGGGTGGAGGAGCGGATAGAGGTTCAGGGCACTCTCTTGTCCTAGGGGTGGGAAATTGCCCCTAAAGGCGGAAGAATCAGCAATGATCAACGACATGAGCATGCAGAAGGCAATGGAAACCACTGCATTAAAGACACGTAACGTGTATCCACAGGACATGTGGCCTGTAATTGAAGAAGTGTCATGATGATCTCTCCATTGGCGGAATAGTCCCCCATTCGGATCTCTGGGAGGGGACTACCAAGGGGGAGGTTACCATGAGAAAAAGATTGAATAATCAACGAAAGGATAACGTTCTACGAGTCGGGGCGTGGAATGTCAGAAGCTTGAACGTGGTAGGGAAACTAGAAAACCTGAAAAGGGAAATGCAAAGGCTCAATCTAGATATAATAGGGGTCAGTGAAGTGAAGTGGAAGGAAGACAAGGATTTCTGGTCAGATGAGTATCGGGTAATATCAACAGCAGCAGAAAATGGTATAACAGGTGTAGGATTCGTTATGAATAGGAAGGCGTGTTACTGTGAACAGTTCAGTGACCGGGTTGTTCTAATCAGAATCGACAGCAGACCAACACCGACAACGATAGTTCAGGTATACATGCCGACGTCGCAAGCTGAAGATGAACAGATAGAAAAAGTGTATGAGGATATTGAAAGGGTAATGCAGTATGTAAAGGGGGACGAAAATCTAATAGTCATGGGCGACTGGAATGCAGTTGTAGGGGAAGGAGTAGAAGAAAAGGTTACAGGGGAATATGGGCTTAGGACAAGGAATGAAAGAGGAGAAAGACTAATTGAGTTCTGTAACAAGCTAGTAATAGCGAATACCCTGTTCAAGAATCACAAGAGGAGGAGGTATACTTGGAAAAGGCCGGGAGATACGGGAAGATTTCAATTAGATTACATCATGGTCAGACAGAGATTCCGAAATCAGATACTGGATTGTAAGGCGTATCCAGGAGCAGATGTAGACTCAGATCACAATATAGCAGTGATGAAGAGTAGGCTGAAGTTCAAGACATTAGTCAGGAAGAATCAATACGCAAAGAAGGGGGGGGGGGGGGGTACGGAAGTACTAAGGAATGACGAGATACGTTTGAAGTTCTCTAACGCTATAGATACAGCAATAAGGAATAGCGCAGTAGGCAGTACAGTTGAAGAGGAATGGACATCTCTAAAAAGAGCCATCACAGAAGTTGGGAAGGAAAACATAGGTACAAAGAAGGTAGCTGCGAAGAAACCATGGGTAACCGAAGAAATACTTCAGTTGATTGATGAAAGGAGGAAGTACAAACATGTTCCGGGAATATCAGGAATACAGAAATACAAGTCGCTGAGGAATGAAATAAATAGGAAGTGAAGGGAAGCTAAGACGAAATGGCTGCAGGAAAAATGTGAAGACATCGAAAAAGATATGATTGTCGGAAGGACAGACTCCGCATACAGGAAAGTCAAAACAGCCTTTGGTGACGTTAAAAGCAACGGTGGTAACATTAAGAGTGCAACGGGAATTCCACTGTTAAATGCAGTGGAGAGAGCAGATAGGTAGAAAGAATACATTGAAAGCCTCTATGAGGGTGAAGATTTGTCTGATGTGATGGAAGAAGAAACAGGAGTCGATTTAGAAGAGATAGGGGATCCAATATTAGAATCGGAATTTAAAAGAGCTTTGGAGGACTTACGGTCAAATAAGGCAGAAGGGATAGATAACATTCCATCAGAATTTCTAAAATCACTGGGGGAAGTGGCAACAAAACGACTATTCACGTTGGTGTGCAGAATATATGAGTCTGGCAATATACCATCTGACTTTCGGAAAAGCATCATCCACACTATTCCGATGAAGGCAAGAGCTGACAAGTGCGAGAATTATCGCACAATCAGCTTAACAGCTCATGCATCGAAGCTGCTTACAAGAATAATATACAGAAGAATGGAAAAGAAAATTGAAAATGCGCTAGGTGACGATCAGTTTGGCTTTAGGAAAAGTAAAGGGACGAGAGAGGCAATTCTGACGTTACGGCTAATAATGGAAGCAAGGCTAAGGAAAAATCAAGACACTTTCATAGGATTTGTAGACCTGGAAAAAGCGTTTGACAATATAAAATGGTGCAAGCTGTTCGAGATTCTGAAAAAAGTAGGGGTAAGCTATAGGGAGAGACGGGTCATATACAATATGTACAACAACCAAGAGGGGTAATAAGAGTGGACGATCAAGAACGAATTGCTCGTATTAAGAAGGGTGTAAGACAAGGCTGTAGCCTTTCGCCCCTACTCTTCAATCTGTACATCGAGGAAGCAATGATGGAAATAAAAGAAAGGTTCAGGAGTGCAATTAAAATACAAGGTGAGAGGATATCAATGATACGATTCGCTGATGACATTGCTATCCTGAGTGAAAGTGAAGAAGAATTAAAGATCTGCTGAACGGAATGAACAGTCTAATGAGTACACAGTATGGTTTGAGAGTAAATCGGAGAAAGACGAAGGTAATGAGAAGTAGTAGAAATGAGAACAGTGAGAAACTTAACATCAGGATTGATGGTCACGAAGTCAATGAAGTTAAGGAATTATGCTACCTAGGCAGTAAAATAACCAATGACGGACGGAGCAAGGAGGACATCAAAAGCAGACTCGCTATGGCAAAAAAGGCATTTCTGGCCAAGAGAAGTCTACTAATATCAAATACCGGCCTTAATTTGAGGAAGAAATTTCTGAGGATGTACGTCTGGAGTACAGCACTGTATGGTAGTGAAACATGGACTGTGGGAAAACCGGAACAGAAGAGAATCGAAGCATTTGAGATGTGGCGCTATAGACGAATGTTGAAAATTAGGTGGACTGATAAGGTAAGGAATGAGGAGGTTCTACGCAGAATCGGAGAGGAAAGGAATATGTGGAAAACACTGATAAGGAGAAGGGACAGGATGATAGGACATCTGCTAAGACATGAGGGAATGACTTCCATGGTACTAGAGGGAGCTGTAGAGGGCAAAAACTGTAGAGGAAAACAGAGATTGGAATACGTCAAGCAAATAATTGAGGACGTAGGTTGCAAGTGCTACTCTGAGATGAAGAGGTTAGCACAGGAAAGGAATTCGTGGCGGGCCGCATCAAACCAGTCAGTAGACTGATGACAAAAAAAAAAAAAAAACTGTTCTTGTCATAGTTAGGTTCACAGCGATTTACGTGCCCAGACCAGCATAGACGACTCTCTCAAAGCTTCGCTGCTATGTCTGCTGCCTTAAGCCAGCCTCGGATGTGGTCGTTTCTTAGTGTTTTAGGGCCACTCCTCCATAGCAGCGTAACATTCCTTGTCTCTGTTAACGACAGCTGATTTTTTCGTGGCCCATATTTCTGAACCGTATGTCAGAGTTGGTCGCATCGCTCGCTTTCCTTTGACTTTCACAGACATTTTCACATATCAGATGGCTCCTGTCGATGACCACCATTTCAACCACACAGTTTTCGTACGGTTTTCAGGGTTTTTATCTATGGAAGCTCTGGATGTTGTCATCGATTCGAGGTACCTGAACTGATCGGTTGGTGCTACAAGGACATAGTCTTCGTGTAGCTGTGTTTAAAAGCTGGTTGCAACATATTTAGACCGTTTTAGTTATATTTACTCTACGTCGTCCACGTTCTACCGTCGTGAAGCAGCCATTAAGATCGTTTACAATATCTGGATAATTCTTCAGCGCATGAAAATGTCCAGGGAATTGGTTTCTGTAGATGTTCTGTGGTGTAGTTCGTGACCAGACTTATTATCAGTGGACGAGCAGATTCTTGGCGGGCTCTTTCACCTCGAATTCTTCCATGGAGGGCTTGAAATCTTTCATTAATGTCTTCATACATATCATTCAGAATGTAGCTTCCTTTCATATGTGCAGTTCAAGAATGTAGAGAAATGTTTCAATCTCAGATAAAACAAAAACTTGCCCACTGAGTATATCTGCTGAACCTCTACTGCCGTGATGCAAATCAGTGTAGCACAAATAGAGAGAACATTCGGCCCAACCATGGAGGTAACCGGGATAAGCGACCTGATTTCTTCAGAACTAGAGACCATTACCTCTCGTCGCATATCAAATGCCTGTCATCATCCTTTAACTTTAATGGAAGAACTGACTCACCCAGTAGCTTGGGTGTGCAGCTGCATAACTGAATCTTTGTCCATCTCCATTTCAGCCGTACTCATGTGGAACAGACTACGTGATAACCCGAATCTCATCCTAAAGCACATTGTTCTGAGTCGGAGATTAGAGATTTTCGTGTTATCGGCGTAGCTTCACCATCGCGATAACCCAGCTCCCTTCTTCCTAGCACGCAGTGAGCTAGTATCTGTCACACTGTCAAAATCTTTCCACTTTTCCTCGTTAAGTTTTCTCCTAAACTTAATGCTATTTCTATCGTCTCCTATGTTAACTTTTTCCTATTACGCCTCTTCCTTCATTGGGCAGTTTGACCTGTCAGGATTTCATTCTTTCGGTATTGGTGTCACGCCTTTCTGTTACTGAAGTATTACTCTCATTTGACACGAACGTCATATTATGAAAAATTTGCTTACCAGATTGTTAAGCATTGTAATAATTGTATGACTCAAATTGGTTTTTATCAAGTTTATGTCCAATATTTTCTACGCACACTGTAAGAATACCGCATGGTTAGGCTCACTTTGGTCAGAACTAATGTCGGGCACTATAAAGGGATTGGTTCTTGAATACTAGCTTTTTTAGTTTACTTTCGTATTGGTTTTTTTATCAGACTCTAGTCATTGACAGTAATACTCCCAAAATCACATGTCACGGTACCTTGTACCTAAATGAGACGTGTCCTGTCAAATTCCTGCTCATTGTTCCACATATTGAACCCCGTGACACACAAAAAATGATATAGTCTCTTGAAACCAAACAATTTGTACTAGATACAGGACTTTAAGTTGATGAAAAACATCCCTACGATATCTAAACTTCACTCACAATATATTAGCATTCACACAATTCCACATCTCCGTTCGAGTTATCCACTGCTTCCCTGATTTGGACCGATCGCCGTAAAATATTATATGTTATGTCATTTCATACCACCTACTTAGAATACTTCAGGCTTTCGTCCGCATGAAATACTTGAAAATGTGACAGTGGCTACTAGCCGAAACTGGTTGTTGTGAGAAAGAGATGTATGGAACTACATCTCCAATTTGTTCAATGTATCTTAAAGAGTTGAGATGCTCGATTTTTATTGGGAATAAAATACCGACGAAAATAAAATTAATTTCTGATCAACGTGTATGGGTACAAAACAAGGTGCAGTTAATCTCGAAACATTTCAGATTAGTGTCCAGAACTTTTAATTAGAGAAGTTCTGGAAGTCGGGGATGGTTTTTTTCCTAAATCAACTTCTTCTGAAAATAACACACAGTAGCAAAATCGTTTTTAGATGATCAGCTGCGGAAAGAAGCTGGGTTCGCCAGTCAGGGCCACTGCAACACTAATTTTTCGTGGGTGCCGATCTCAATGGCCAGTTTCCTGCGCTCCCTTTTATTGCAGTCTTGAGAACGGTGACCGTGGTATTGCTTTGGGTAGCTGCCATTATCAGCGTCGGTAGGACGTCCTTTGTTCCATGCCGTCATTTCAGTTCGGTACTTGGAGACCCTAAGGTGGGTACTGCGTCGCCAGCTGCCACAAGTGTTTGGCAGCGACGTGGCCTACTATCTGCGGGGTTGTTAGGAAGCTTTATTGGCAGTGTATCGCGGTCCCCACAAAGAGCTCCGGTTATCTTTGGGGGAGGTAGCCCAGTATCTGCCGTTCGCCTCCTCAAGGCATACCAGACATACTACAGAGGGAGTTTACAACACGATGTCCATAAATGTAGCGATGTATTTCTGACACCAAGAAATTCAAAAAGATGCAAAAAATTATCAGACTTCACCGTAAGAAAAAGTTGTCCTCTGTATCACACTGAAACGTAAACTTGCTTTCTTATTTTCATCCTCTTACGTTGTGTCGTCGCTTATTTTTGGGATAACTGTGTGCTTGTCTCAGAGAAAAGTGACTAGGATTTCCTACGACGGCAGTCTGTGATCTTCGTTTTAAAGCATCTTCGTTGTTAAAGCGAGTCTTAACTCTGCAAGCCCTGTACTACGTACCCATGGAGGATGTGTTTAATAATGACTGCAGCATCCGGTGTGACAGCTGAAAAGAAGAAAGATATTTTCTTTTGGATGCCATTTTCCCAACAGTTGTACAAAAATGAGAAACACTATTACGTGGACTGCATTTTTCAGTAAGTTTCCATCTTTACTAGTACAGTGTGTGCAAAGTCCATGAAGTTCAAATCCAAACTGCACGGCTGAGACTGATTTTAGTTCTGTTCCCAAACACTGTAGCACAGCGTGTTCTCACATACTTCCTGCTCGCGCAGCTGAAAGCCTGCTACTGCCCTCCCGTGTGACGGTTACCACATCGGCGTGGTGCAGAGGCGCCTGCCGCATACGGGCCTGCGGACACGACGTCTTGTGGAAATTCTCCCGTCCTTCAGCCGACGCAGCTGCTGCCAGCGTTGTGCGCAGGTAGTTGCGGAGTGGAGGGATCGGGCGTGCCCTCGCAACACACGTGTGGTGCGGCCGCCCCCAGCAGGGCCTCCTTTTGTACTGCCCTGCCTCGGTGATTGTCCGCCTAATGTAAGGGCGTCGCTGACGTACCATAATACCACGTAGATGTAGGTCACGCACGGCGGGCCGTTCAGCAGGCCTCCAGCTGGCTCGCGTGTTTACCCAAAATTTCCCGGACAGTGCGTCGAGGCTCGGGTGCATTAGTCCTTCGCATGCAGAAGGCAAAGTCCATTTGTTTATTGGCGGTGCTTACGCCGCGACTAGATTTGGCCTAATAAGTCTGCTTCCACTCGCGTTACACGTTATTGGTTGGTTGGTTGGTTTGTGGGAGTAAAGGGACCAGACTGCGATGGTCATCGGTCCCTTACACGTCATTCATTGTACAGAATACGTATCTAAGCCCGAGGGTCAGTCACTAGGTGCAGGATGGTAATTTACGGCTTTGTTCTTCGCAAGAAAAAGTTCGTAGTTCACAGTACATCTGTCAAGTTTTTCTTCTTTTCTAAAGGCGCGTACACACTAGGCCAACGGAGGCCAACGAACTACAGCCAGTGCATTCGGCCGAACACTGGTAGGGGACACATGGGCGTCCGACCTGTCATCTTCAGCAAAAATGGTTCAAATGGCTCTGAGCACTATGGGACTTAACTTCTGAGGTCATCAGTCCCCTAGAACTTAGAACTACTTAAACCTAACTAACCTAAGGACATCACACACATCCATGCCCGAGGCAGGATTCGAACCTGCGACCGTAGCGGTAGCGCGGTTCCAGACCGAAGCGCCTAGAACCGCTCGGCCACCCCGGCCGGCCATCTTCAACAAGCCAAGATGTTGGGAGCTAGGGATTCGGCCATGTGGAATCGCGGTTGGTCCTGGTAACTCGTCGAGGTTGCTCCTGTTTAGTTATTGTTACAAAGTAGCCTTTTAATTACAATTTCACCGGTCGGTGTTTGAAGAAAAGAAGAGGATTCAGCAGTCGTCACACGGGCAGCTTTTATGCCACAGTAAGAAGTTGATCGCCAGAAAAGAAGATGAAGAAACGACATTGGTGGACTGTTACAAACTGCTTCTAAAAAGTAAGGAATAGCGTGCTGGGAAAAAGTTAATGTGAATTGTAATATCCACTATTTCATAATTTTTTCGACTGGAAGCTACAGATTGCAATACAGACTCCAGTCTATTTTCCACGTCGTGCATATTACTAACTCACACCTCACGTATTTCCCTTCAACCGTCTAATCTTTTCAAGTTGCTTTTATACTCGCAGGTCCCTCAAACAGTCACGTTCACGATAAGAACCTGCGAATTTTAATGCTGTTTCTGTATTCCACTCTATACTCCAGTTTTTGTCGTACGCAATAAATCCACACCTGTTCAACAGACACAGCGAGTCGCTGCGGAACCAATCAGCAACCGAACTGGCGTCCAAATTAGGTGACCAGAAGCAAGACCAACCCACCGGCAATGCTGGCAGTTCGAACCGCAACCAAGGCCAAGCGCTTCGTTGGGTCCGATTTGCCACCGGGAAACACTAAGCCAATCTCTGCCAACGAAGCGATTGATTGTCGTTTGTTGGCCTTCCTTGGCTCAGTATGTAGGCGACCAGGCAACTCTCTTGAGAACAACTACTTACGTGCGTGTGCGTCAGCTTGTGCTTGAGCGTGTGCTCGCCGCTAGACAGCTAACCGCCGGGTTGAAAGTAGCAAGAGCATTATGTTAACTGAGTGTTAGGATCAGGGACAATAACAATGTTCTTATTTGCAGGAAGTTTTTCCTTTTAGTCTGTGCTGTCTATCATAGGCGAAACCGGTGGAAACTTCTGCCACGGCGCAGTGAAGCTTACGCACTTCTCAGTGATTGCTCAAAACTCTCGGTGAGCTACGTGAGACATTTTCATCAACAATATTCGCGTTACTGAACGTCTAAGCTGTTCATGGTCCGCGGTACACAACTCCAGTTGGAGTTGCCTATCTAACGGATTCTAGGGGCAACAAAAATTTGATTGGTAGATTTGGAGGAGGGGACCTGAAACGTCCCCTTAGAACAATTGTACAAGACTGTGCTTAAACTGACACACAATATGTTTTAGCGCAACGCAATCTGACTTTCAGAAATCCCTACAAACGAATGGCCCTGACTAACATTAACCTGTACCTTTCACAAATCACTTACCTCACCAAAAATCTTCGTTACTCGAACTACTGCAATACAGCGAGCGCCACTACTGCCAGCTAAATAAAAGATTCAAACTACGGAAGTCACTAACTACTGATAGGGATAGTTAGCAAATGAAAGATTTTAATAGAGAACAAACAACGTATTTACCTTAATAGTCATAATATATATAGCAGTTCATAATATCCAGTATAACAAATTTCAAAACTCCGTCATCTCTCTCCCCACATCCACCACTGCTGGCGGCTCACCTCCAACTGCGCAACGCTACGCGCTGTTCACATCCAGCTGCCGCTGCCCAGCACTACAGTGGCAGACAACAATGCAAACTAGCCACAGACTGCACACAGCACAGCCAGTGATTTTCATACAGAGAGCGCTACGTGGCGGCGGCGTTACCAATATAAGAACCTAAACAGCCTACATATAAGAACCTAAAGAGCCTACTTACATAGCCCCCATGCTCCCCACAAAAAAATTTTACAAATTGTTTTGGGCAGTGGCCAATAATGATTTGATAAAATTTTTCATAATTACAATAACAAAGATATCAAATGCACACACTTATTGATACAATGTTGGTCAAAAGCTAAAATTTTCTCACAGTTCATAAAGACAGTCCTGATCATTCATTATAATAGTAATTACAGTTTTTTTCACAAAGTCTCATTAGTAAAAGAAATTGCACACAGAAGTAGTGGATTTCCACGCAGTCTTGAAGAAGTAGTGCTGACTCTTGACATGCAGACAGGTAATGGGCCACAGCAGATCAAACTGAGTCAGTCGACGTTTTGAAGAATATTGGTAGGTAGGTCATCACAGAGTAGACCCACTGTAGTCCTGGTAGAGATTGTGGTATTGGTGGGCCACCAGAGGTGCAGACCCACTGCAGTCCTTGTAGAAATAATGGTATTGTTGGGTCATCAAAGGTGTAGACCCACTGTAGTCCTTGTAGAAATTGTGGACAGGCCCACTGTAGTCCTGGTAGAGATTGCCAGCAGCCATCTGTTGTGACTGTGCGGGTGCACAATCACCATTGAAGAGTCTTGCAGTTAATATAGCAAGTCCATAACCACCACTTGTGCACTCACAAAGTTTTTGGAATTGTCATTAGAACCAGCAATGCTGTTATCCAGTCCCTTGCTGAATTATTAACACACGTGCAAACACTAACAGTCCCTACTTCTCACATATTGTCCATATACTATGACCAACAGAAAAGTGTGCAGTGAAATGTAACTTACAAGTTAATAATATGATGAACTGGTATCAATTACAATTTTATAACATAAGAATACAATTACAAAGGTACAAAATACATCATTAAAGAACATAACAATACAGATAACATTTGTAGTACAGGCTTTACAACAGAATAAAAATAAACATATACATCAGTGTTACAGGAATTATGACATAAGTAAATACATAAAAGATCAGAATAACTTGCGAAACATCAACTTCACACATGAGCATTAAAACAAAACAGAATAAATAATGTCTAAACATCTTTACAAAGTAAATAACATAGTATTAGAAAAATTCTAGAACATAGCTCTCATCAGCTAAACACATAAAGACAGGAAAAACACAAATACACACGGGTACACAAACATATAGTGGGATAACACAAAAGGAAAGGACAGGGTTCGTTTTCAGTGTAACATTTGGTACTGCAGTCCAACCCAAAACTTCATTCCATAGATCTTTCGTCTTATTTCAACCTTAGTTTCCACCAAAAAAAAATCCTATCCAAGCATGCTTTCTGTATTTTTCTCGTATAACCTCTCAGTGCATGTCTTCAAATTCATCGCAACTCATTCTCTTATAGGCTACCCCCTCTTAAGCTAACTTAAATCTACTGAGCTCAGATGCTAAATTAAGGGACGAGGCAATGCAGCAGCACATAACAATTAACGCAAACAGCAATGACAAAAAAATGCAGATTTGCAAAGCAAGCAGCATTATAGAAATTAGCAAAGCAATTGCAATATTACAACTAATGCGCAGCAGACAAGAAAAATAAATCCGTAGTAAAACTGGCTTAACAGCGTAATACAAAGTCAAATTCAGTAACACTATGCCTGGCAAACAGCAGCAGAAATAACTTATATCTAAACATGACATAGCTCAAGCAGAAAAAAACATTACACTAAAGACAATAATGCAGACAAGGGAAATGTATATTCACATCTTAATGTGTATGTAATTAAAGTGGTGCACCACAACTTATTCTACAAAAAATTACCAAGTACTTGAAAAGAAAATTATATATGCAGTTACTGTTATCAGTCCCTTCTTATTGTTCTTTCCATTCCAAGAGCTCCTTTTTCAAAGAATGTGGATCATAAAATAATTATTTAATAGATCTGTTGACAGAAAGTGTTCACATTAGCAAATGCATCTAAGTTTATTTTATAAAACTAACGCTGCAACACAGCTGGAAACCAGATATTAAACAAAATGAGCAATCTCTCAACTACAAAGACAATAGATGTAAAATGTTTCTCATCATTTCATTAGGGATTTTAGTAAATATCATAAATTACAAGCTCCACAGTATGCTTTCAACAAGGAAATGTCAATAGCGAGGATAATGGCCCCCCTTTTTTTTTCTACCTGTGCCTCTGAAATGCACACCCTAATGGCTTTTTTCTCCAGGCGTCTGACACAGCTGGGTGCCCACGACGCATTACGTGCAGGTGGTCACTTAACTTTCTTACGGAAATATTTATGACAGCAGTTTCCGCTACAGTGACAGTCTCATATACAAAATATTTCACAGGTCCTTAATAGTCATAATATATATAGCAGTTCATAATATCCAGTATAACAAATTTCAAAACTCCGCCATCTCTCTCCCCACATCCACCACTGCTGGCAGCTCACCTCCAACTGTGCAACGCTACGCGCTGTTCACATCCAGCTGCCGCTGCCCAACACTACAATGGCAGACAACAATGCAAACTAGCCACAGACTGCACACAGCACAGCCAGTGATTTTCATACAGAGAGCGCTACGTGGCGGCGGCGTTACCATTATTAGAACCTAAACAGCCTACTTACAGACCAAACAGCGAGATCATCGGTTCCGTCTGATTAGGGAAGGATGGGGAAGGAAGTCGGCCGTGGCCTTTCCAAGGAACCACCCAGGAATTTGACTGAAGCGATTTAGGGAAATCACGGAAAACCTAAATGAGGATGGTCAGACGCGGGTGTGAACCGTCGCCCTTCCGAATGTGAGTCCAGTGTGCTAACAACTGCGCCACCTTGCAAATTTGATTTTCAGTATTTCAAATAATTGTTCACCAAATTTAAAATGCTGTCGTAATCTGTTCATTGACAGGCATACTCCTACGTCAGAGACTTAACAAAATAAGGCACCTGTTACACGTGGAAACTGCGTGTGTGTCTTGAGGCAGCATAACTCAAACACAGAAATTACCCAGACTATGTTATCCAGTATTTGAGAATGAGCGCACTCACTGACTTCCAATAAACTTCACACACAATTTCAAACTTTTACGAAACTTTTTTCGCCGAGACCTTGGTCCCTACCCCCTGTCCCCAAAATGTGATGAAAGGAAAAAGACTATATCGCTTCCTTCATTTTCGCTGTTCATGCAGTGGAGATGCCGCATCAGGCACGAATATCTAATTTATTACTACTTTATTACTAATTCTACTAGCAAAATATTTTGCTGACGGTATCCACATACACCATTGGATGTACCAGCAAAATTATATCATTCCATGAGACACAGTTCAGCAGATATGAAATCATAAACATTGAGATGCATGAAAAACCAACTTCTGCTTACAGCGGAGAGCAAATCACACAGACCATACTTACCTCGTGATTGATAACGAGAGCGTTTAACGACTTCCAACAAGCTTTAACAACAAAATTTCGAACATTTCCTAAACTTTTTGTCGCTTACACTCTTGACGTCAAATGTTCAACACACAAACTCATTTCTAAAGTAATCAGACATGCCAAGCAATTTTCACAGGGGAATTAGACTCTTTAAAGAATTGGGGTGGGCTCGTTTCTTCCAGAGCCCCATAAAATACGTTGTGCGATGCATGAGTCACAATTATCGTTCCATATCGGCTGCACAAATTGCGTTTTTTATTTACTTCGCGAATTCTTTCGGCCGTTAGTCAGTTTCAAACAACACAAATAACTTTAAAAAAAATACAGACGTTAAGTCTGCAGGCTGTTGTAACAGTTGTTGATAATGATAAAATCTAAATCGTTAGGCCTCTTCAAACTCTTTCACTGCTCGACCTTCGGATCCCTCTGCTGGGATCTTCTTCAGGATTCCGCCTGTGTCATTATATGCCTACCAGGGAAAGAAGAAGAATCCTGAAGAAGATTCCAGCAGAGTCATCGAAGCGTCGAAGAATGAACGCGGCGAAACTACTCGGAAAATTTTATCTTCAACGTAAGAAAATGCCGAATACGCCTTACCACGTGCTTACATTATATACCCCATTCAACCTGAAAACCCCCCAGCGGGTCTAGGGGTCAGAATAGGCCCTAGGTATTCCTGCTTCTCGTAAGAGGCGACTAAAACGAGTCTCACACTTTTCGGCACTGTGAGTTCTAAGTTCTAGAGGACTGATGACCATAGTGCTCAGAGCCATTTTTTTTAAACTGTGGGTTCAGGTTCCAGTCTATGGTTTGAACTGCCACTTTCAAAATTCTACAGAAGTGCCAGCCATATGGGGAAGGACGCCTTACGTGGTGCACGAGTGCCCTTAGATTCGATCTCCTCAATCTCTTGTCATGGTTTTGCATCTCCACCTGCGATTCAACTATTTGGGCGAGGACACTTTCCAGGGTATGTCATCTTCTTCCATTGTCTCCTGTCCTCTTTCGCCCCATGACAATATTGGGTTTCTCTGCACCCAATATCCAGCATGGTAGCCAGTGCATTGTGTACCCATGTGGTGATAGCCCCCTGACAACACAGCTATCGCACTGCTGATGCCTGAGGTGTAAACTCCCTATGTATGCCAAGGAGTAGATGCCTGTCTTCCTGGGGCATCAGAACTCCCGGCAACGGCCATTATTCCAGTTGTCCTTTGCTGTGGCTGGGTGGCGCCCGTAGGGGGAGCCCCTGATCGGAGTGGTTGGCATCAGGGCGGATGACCTGCAATGAAGCGGCCTAAGTCATCTCTTGCTGGTGACCGTACAGCACCAGCAGTCTCCAAGAAGGGCAAGGTATAATACAATGCCAACAGGTATGACCCTAAATCGTTTCCTTCCCTCGTTACACCATAGGAGGAACGTAGAGTTAAAAAACGGAGAGAGCCATATTCGCCTTGGTTTTTAGTCTGTAGCAGAACCGATGGGAACTCTTCTCTATCCACGAAGCCTCAGTTTTTCGTTGAACACCTTGAGGATAAGTTTGGAGAAGTGACAGCGCTGTCCAAGATGCGAAACGGCGCAGACAGCATCCCCAGCCCAATCCAGAGTGTTACTCGCCTGTCACAAGCTGCGTGATATTCCTGTTTCCGTCACTCCCCATAAAAGCCTCAACATAGTAAAGGGGATTATGTTCCATCGTGATCTCCTCTTGCAATCTGACGACGAGCTCCGCGCCAATTTAGAATGGCGGGGTGTTCATTTCATCTGGCGTGTTTACAGGGGACCCAAAGACAACAGGGTCGCTACTGGTGCCTTCATCTTGGTCTTTGGGGGTGATTAATTGCCTAAAAAGGTCAAGTTGATGGTTTACCGCTGTGACGTGAAACCATACGTCCCTCGCCCTATGCAGTGCTTTAAGTGGTGGAAGTTCGGGCACATGTCTTCCCACTGTACTTCCAGCGCTACACGTCGAGACTGCAGACGTCCACTGCACCCAGACACTCCATGTGCGCCATCTCCCACTTGCATCAATTGTGGAGAGCACCAATCCCCCTGCAAGCCAGACTGCCCAGTACTCCAAAAGGATTGGAAAATCATGGAGTACAAGACCGTGGACCGGTTGACTTACACAGAAGCTAAATGTAAATTCGAAAGATTTCACCCCATTCAGCTGACGTTGACATATGCTGCAGCTACATCACCATCTCCGTCCCAATTGACATTGGTTCCTCACCTACTTTGGGAGCAAGGGCCCCCAAAATGCAGTGGACATTGGTGCCCGTCCACCTGCAGGAGAAGCAACAGCCTCCTCCGGCTCCTCTCGTGTGGAAGGGGTCCCTTGGGCCCCTCTTTCCCAAAGTCTCCACTAATGCCACGGCGGACACTCGCCAGTGGCACAAGGAGCCAAAAGCTGCTGCACGAAGAGTTTCACGGTCTTCCTCCATGCCTGAAGCTGCTTTGGAGAAATCTTCCCAGCAACCACCTAAAGAGAAGCAAGAGAGCAAGCAAACTAAGACGAAGTCTGCTAAGAAACAGGACCCTCTGGTGACCCCAACACCACCACTCCCTATCAGTTCTGCATATGAGGATGCAGTGGAGACCTCAGCGTCCCCTGCGGACCTGGATCTCACTGATGCCTCATCCACCATAGAAATGGCTGTAAACACTCAGTCGGAGGCAGCAGGTGATCCTGAGGCATAACCTGCCTCATTGCGCACTTAATGCCTTCCCAGTCTCACGATAATGTCATCCTTTTTACACCTGCTTTCTGCATTGCCCTCCAGGAAACATGGTTCCTGGCAATGTGGACCCCTGCCCTCAGTGGCTATAATAGATATTACAGGAACTGTACCAAGTATAGTAGAGTGTCAGGGGGAGTTTACGTCTATTTCCTGAACTCGGTATGCAGGGAACCTGTGCCCCTTCAACGCCCTCTTGAAGCTCAGAATAAGTACGACGCAGGAAATAACTGTCTGCAATGTATATCTTGCTCCAGATGGTGCAGTGCCCCTGAATGTATTAGCTGCACTGATTGATCAATTCCCTAAACCTTTCCTACTTTTGAGAGATTTTAACGCTCATAACCCCTTGTGGGGTGGCACAGTTCTTACTGGCAGAGGCAGAGATGTCGAAAATTTACTGTCACATCTCGACCTCTAGCTCTTAAATACTGAGGCGGCCACACATTTCAGTGTGGCACATGGCACACATTAGGCCATTGATCTATCAGTTTGCAGTCCTGGGCTTCTTCCATCTAGCCACTAGAGAGCACATGACGTCCTGTGTGGTAGTGACCACTTCCCCATCTTCCTGTCACTGTGCCGGCGTCAGCCCCACGGACTCCTGCCCAGATGGGCAGTAAACAAGATAGACTGGGAAACTTTCACATCTGCTGTCACTGTTGGAACCTCCCCCCCCCCCTCCCGCCCCGTGGTATTATCGATTTGGTGGTTGAACAGGTAACTACAATGATCGTTTCTGTGGCGGAAAACGCGATCCCTCGATCTTCAGGTCGCCAGAAGTGGCTGAGGTAATTAAGGAGCGTCGGCGATCTTTACAGCGGCATAAGTGGCACCCTTACCTGGAGCACCTCATAGCCTTTAAACGGCTCTGTGGCCGCGTTCGCCAGCTTATCAAAAGGCGGAAACAGGTGTGCCGGGTGAGATACGTGTCGACCATTGGGTGCCATACGTCACCTTACCAAGTCTGGGCAAAGATCAGACGAGTTTTTGGGTACCAGACACCAAAGGCGTGTTATCTACCGACGCAAAAGCGATTGCCGAGCACTTCACTGAGCACTATGCTCGCACCTCTGCATTGGAGAATTACCCGCCAGCCTTTCGCACTCTCAAACGGCGGCTGGAAGTGCTCTCGTTCACTACACGTCACAGTGAACCCTATAACGCACCATTTACACAGTGGGAGCTCCTCAGTACCCTTGCACATTGCCCCGACACAGCTCCTGGGCCAGATCGGATCCACAGTCAGATGATTAAACATCCCTCGTCTGACTACAAGCGACATCTCCTCGTGCTCTTCAACCGGATATGGTGCGATGGCGTCTTTCCATCGCACTGGCGGGAGAGCACAAACCCGATAAAAACCCGCTTGATGTGGATAGCTATCGGCCCATCAGCCTCACCAACGTTCTCTGTAAGCTGCTGGAACGTATGGTGTGTCGGCGGTTGGGTTGGGTCCTGGAGTCACGTGGCCTACTGGCTGTGGCTCTACGTCAGGGCGGCTTCCGCCAGGGTCGCTCTACCACTGATAGGCTTGTGTCCCTCGAGTCTGTCATCTGAACAGCCTTTTCCAGACGCCAACACCTTGTTGCCGTCTTTTTTGATTTACGAAAAGCGTGTGACACGACCTGGCGACGACATATCCTTGGCACATTATACGAGTGGGGTCTCCGGGTCCGCTCCCGATTTTTATCCAAAACTTCCTGTCGCTCCGTACTCTCCGTGTCCAAGTTGCTGCCTCCCATAGTTCCCCCCATACCCATGAGTATGGGGTCCCACACGGCTCTGTATTGAGTGTACCTCTATTTATAGTGGCCATTAATGGTCTAGCAGCAGCTGTAGGGCCGTCCGTCTCTCTGTATGCAGACGACTTCTGCATTTCGTACTGCTCCACCAGTACTGGTGTTGCTGGGCGGCGCCTACAGGGAGCCATCCACAAGGCGCAGTCATGGGCTCTCTAGCCCACGGCTTTTAGTTTTCGGCTGCAAAGTCGTGTGTTACGCACTTCTGTCGGCGTCGTACCGTTCATCGGGTACCAGAACTTTACCTTACTGACGCCCTCACTTTAGTGCAGACGTATCGATTTTTAGAACTGGTTTTCGACGCCCGAGTGACTTGGCTTCCTCACCTTCGTCAGCTTAAGCGGAAATACTGGCAGCGGCTTAATGCCCTCCGCCGCCTGAGCGGCACCAACTGGGGTGCAGATCGCTCCACGCCGCTGCAGCTGTACAGAGCCCTTGTTCAATCCCGCCTCGATTATGGAAGTCTGGTTTATGGTTCGCCGGCGCCCTCAGCGTTGCGTTTACTCACCCATTGCGCCACTGTGACGTTCGGCTGGCGACGGGGGCTTTTAGGACGAGTCCAATGACCAGCGTCCTTGCGGAGGCTGGATTTCCTTCATTTCACGTCAGGCGTGCACAACTGCTGGCCAGTTCCGTTGCACACTTTCGGAGTTCTCCTGCGCATCCGAATTACCGTCTCCTTTTCCCACCCACGGTGGTTCATCTCCTGCATAGGCGGCCCAGGTCAGGGCTTACAATTGCAGTTCGCGTTCCGATCCCTTCTATTTGAATTCGATTCCTTGCCTTTACCACCTATATTCGAGGTCCAATCGCGTACCCCTCCATGGCGTACACCTAGGCCGCGGCTTCGCCTGGACCTTTCACATGGCCCTAAGGACTCAGTTCGTCTCGCGGCTCTCCGCTGTCACTTCATCTCGAGTCTTGACACGTATCGAGGCCACGAAGTGGTTTACACCGACGGCTCTATGGCTGATGGCCACGTCGGCTTCGCGTATGTCCATCGAGGACGTATTGAACAGCACTCGTTGCCCGTTGGCTGCAGCTGGTGGCTATATCTCGTGCTCTTGAGCACATCCATTCATGCTCTGGGGAGTCGTTTCTTCTGTGTACTGACTCTGAGCAGTCTACAAGCTATCGACCAGTGCTACCCATGTCTTTCTTTGGAAGGGACCATCCAGGAGACCATCTATGCCCTGGAACGCTCCGGTCGTTCAGTGTGTGGACCCCAGGACACATCGGAATCCCAGGCAACGAACTTGCTGACAGGCTGGCCAAATAGGTTACACGGAAACCGCTTATGGAGATAGGCATTCTAATAACTGACGTACGTTCGTTTTTACGTCGCCAGGTTTTTCGGCCTTGGGAGATTGAATGGCATAGTCTCAGTACACATAATAAACTGCGTGCCATGAAGGAGGCCACGAATGTGTGTCAGTCGTCCAAGCGGGCCTCTCGCAGGGACTCCGTGGTTCTCTGCCGGCTCCGCATTGGCCACGCTTGGGCGACCCACGGCTACCTCCTGCGCCGTGATGACCCACCTCTGTGTCGATGAGGCGCCGGGTTGACAGAGGCCCACATTCTGGTGCACTGTCCCACTTTGACTGCCCCGCGACTAAATCTTCGGTTACCGGACTCGTTGCCGAACTTTATTTGACAATGTCTCATCGGCTGATTTAGTTTTACGTTTTATTCGTGAGGGTGAGCTGTATCATTTGATCTAAATTTTAGGGCATGTCCTTTGTCCCTTTGTGTCCTCCACCCTGGTGCTTTTAGGGTGGAGGTTTTAATGTGTTGTAGAGTGGAAATGGAATGTGTGTGAAATCTTACGGGACTTAACTGCTAAGGTCATCAGTCCCTAAGCTTACACACTACTTAACCTAAATTATCCTAAGGACTACACACACACCCATGCCCGAGGGAGGACTCGAACCTCCGCCGGGACCAGCCGCACAGTCCATGACTGCAGCGCCCTAGACCGCTCGGCTAATCCCGCGCGGCCGTTTTGCTGAGTGGCTGGCTTCTCCGTTTCATTCTCATGGTCAGCCAGATATGGTAATCTGTTTTGTCGTTTTAATCTGTTCTACCTGTTTCTTGCGTTTCTGTGTCTTTCTTCTCCCCCTTTTTCCGTTTAAGTGTTTGTAGCCCTTCCGTCGTTCTTGTGGTTTTTCCTTTGTCTCCAATTTGTGTTGTCAGTCTTGCTTGTTTTATTCTCACGCTTGTGGCATTGTTTTATTCGTAACAAGGGATCGATGACCTAGCAGTTTGGTCACTCCCCCCCCCTCCCCCCAACCCCTACTTTTGAACCAACCAACCAACTAGCTTGAAAATGAGTAACGTACGAAGACTCAAAGTAAATGTCATAAGTGCGATATCTCTCAGCAGAATTGCCACATGGTTCTATTCTTGTTACAACGTTATTTTTTATGTATTGTGCAAATATGTGAAAGGAGTTAACAGTAGTTATGCATTAAAGATACATTTAATATATATAATACAGTTGCCTTTGCATATACATTTTGTCTTTACAACGTACAAATGAGTTATCCTGGACAATAATGTCACGTGCCTCCCTGACTGATGCTATGGTCACGGAAAGAATATGTTGAAGCAACTGTTGAAATTCGTTGACCACATACTCCTACCTTGTTACTCTATTTCTAGCTGTATCAAGTCAAAGATCCGCCCATTATCGTGTCTGAAGAAGATGAGACACTCCACTGTGTCTTCGAATGATGCGTGTTGCACATGCGGTTAGCCGCTGCAGGTCGCTCGTGGTTGTTGAGCCTAAATTCATGTGATCGCTGAGATACATTTATGGTTTTAATAGTGCCGATTTCTGCCGGACTGTGGCTTCTTCTTACAGCTCACTATTACATTTTCGGAGCGTTCTCCTCTAAACACTCTGCAGCTGTTCATTTTTTGAACACAACCTACGACCAGGTTAGAGACAGAAGTGTTGACAGTTTCTGCAGGGCCTGACCATCATGTTGCGGGACAATGCTCAAGCACGTACAGTGCAAGCTGTTACTGATTTGTTTGACTGATGGGGCTGCTAAGTGCTATACCACCTACTGCAGTCCCCTGAATTAAGCCCTCGTGAGTTCAACTTCATTTGTAAACTGAAGGAAACACTTCACGGCATTCGCTCCAGAACTGCTAGAAATTCGTCGTACCTCGAGCTGTCAACACAAATGGCACTGCTAAGAGTATCCCACGACTTTCACGTCGCTGGCAATTGGTTATGCACAATGCTGGTGACTACTTTGAATGTCCGTAAAACTTTGAAACACGTATCTATTTTGTACGAGCTGTAAATAAATAGTTGTCACTATTAAAGTTCCAACCCTCGTATAAAGAGGATAAATGGTTTTACGATGACAGTGAAAAGTGAAGTGTATACGTCCAGACGCGAGCGAGTACGGCTGCTGTATAATCGTAGGGCTACTGGCAGTCTCTGCCAGAATTATTCGCTTCTTTCTGGCACCTTGTATAGATACTTTGAAATGAGTATCTCATCAGAGTAGTCAGAGGTGTGCCTACCTGTTAAAAAACCTTATTGTTGATGTTGTGGTCTTCAGTCCTGAGACTGGTTTGATGCAGCTCTCCATGCTACTCTGTCCTGTGCAAGCTTCTTCATCTCCCAGTACCTACTGCAACCTACATCCTTCTGACTCTGCTTAGTGTATTCATCTCTTGGTCTCCCTCTACGATTTTTACCCTCCACGCTGCCCTCCAATAATAAATTGGTGATCCATTGATGCCCTACCAAGCGATCCCTTCTTCTGGACAAGTTATGCCACAAATTTCTCTTCTCTCCAATTCTATTCAATATCTCCTCATTAGTTATGTGATCTACTCATCTAATCTTCAGCATTCTTCTGTAGCACCACATTTCGAAAGCTTTTATTCTCTTCTTGTCTAAACTATTTATCGTCCACGTTTCGCTCCCATACATGGCTACACTCCATACAAATACTTTCAGAAACGACTTACTGACATTTAAATCTATACATGATGTTAACAAAATTCTCTTCTTCAGAAACGCTTTCCTTGCCATTGCCAGTCTACATTTTATATCCTCTCTACTTCGACCATCATCAGTTATTTTGCTCCCCAAATAGCAAAACTCATTTACTACTTTAAGTGTCTCATTTCCTAATCTAATTCCCTCAGCATCACTCGATTTTATTCGACTACATTCCATTATCCTAGTTTTGCTTTTGTTCATGTTCATCTTATACCCTCCTTTCAAGACACTATCCATTCCGTTCAACTGCTCTTCCAAGTCCTTTGCTGTCTCTGATAGAATTACAATGTCATCGGCGAACCTCAAAGTTTTTATTTCTTCTCCATGGATTTTAATACCTACTCCGTATTTTTCTTCTGTTTCCTTTACTGCTTGCTCAATATACAGATTGAATAACATCGCGGAGGGGCTACAACCCTGTCTTACTCCCTTCCCAACCACTTCTTCCCTTTCATGCCCCTCGACTCGTATAACTGCCATCTGGTTTCTGTACAAATTGTAAATAGCTTTTCGCTCCTTGTATTTTACCCTTGCCGCCTTTAGAATTTGAAAGAGAGTATTCCAGTCAACATTGTCAAAAGCTTTCTCTAAGTCTACAAATTCTAGAAACGTAGGTTTGCCTTTCCTTAATCTTTCTTCTAAGATAAGTCGTAAGGTCAGTATTGCCTCACGTGTTCCAACATTTCTACGGAATCCAAACTGATGTTCCCCGAGGTAGGCTTCTATCACTTTTTCCATTCGTCTGTAAAGAATTCGCGTTAGTATTTTGCAGCTGTGAATTATTAAACTGATAGTTCGGTAATTTTCACATCTGTCAACACCTGCTTTCTTTGGGATTGGAATTATTATATTCTTCGTGAAGTCTGAGGGTATTTCGCCTGTCTCATACATCTTGCTCACCAGATGGTAGAGTTTTGTCGTGACTGGCTCTCATTACACTTCAAAAATTTTGTTTGTAATAAGGTCTGAAACATCGTTTGCCGAGAACGCTGAAGGTGTGCATGTGTGAACCTGTCATACACACACTTTATGTATTGAGAACTTTCTCCGAAAAACGAAAGACTTCAACATACACTCAGTATTTTACCACAAGGTTACTCACGACGACGTTCACACCACGTCTTCGTTTTGGGTCTCGCGGCAGGTGCTTGTGCCCACACTACTCAGTTCGACCCGTGGTTCTTGCTGTATAGTAAAGTCACCAGGTGTAGTGTCGTCCGTACTCAGGAAGGAAAACATAGGTACAAAGAAGGTAGCTGCGAAGAAACCATGGGTAACAGAGGAAATACTTCAGTTGATTGATGAAAGGAGGAAGTACAAACATGTTCCGGGAAAATCAGGAATACAGAAATACAAGTCGCTGAGGAATGAAATAAATAGGAAGTGCAGGGAAGCTAAGACGAAACGGCTGCAGGAAAAATGTGAAGACATCGAAAAAGATATGATTGTCGGAAGGACAGACTCAGCATACAGGAAAGTCAAAACAACCTTTGGTGACATTAAAAGCAACGGTGGTAACATTAAGAGTGCAACGGGAATTCCACCGTTAAATGCAGAGGAGAGAGCAGATAGGTGGAAAGAATACATTGAAAGCCTCTATGAGGGTGAAGATTTGTCTCATGTGATAGAAGAAGAAACAGGAGTCGATTTAGAAGAGGTAGGGGATACAGTATTAGAATCGGAATTTAAAAGAGCTTTGGAGGACTTACGGTCAAATAAGGCAGAAGGGATAGATAACATTCCATCAGAATTTCTAAAATCATTGGGGGAAGTGGCAACAAAACGACTATTCACGTTGGTGTGCAGAATATATGAGTCTGGCGATATACCATCTGACTTTCGAAAAAGCATCATCCACACAATTCCGAAGACGGCAAGAGCTGACAAGTGCGAGAATTATCGCACAATCAGCTTAACAGCTCATGCATCGAAGCTGGTTACAAGTATAATATACAGGAGAATGGAAAAGAAAATTGAGAATGCGCTAGGTGACGATCAGTTAGGCTTTAGGAAAATTAAAGGGACGAGAGAGGCAATTCTGACGTTACGGCTAATAATGGAAGCAAGCCTAAAGAAAAATCAAGACACTTTCATAGGATTTGTCGACCTGGAAAAAGCGTTCGACAATATAAAATGGTGCAAGCTGTTCAAGATTCTGAAAACAGTAGGGGTAAGCTATAGGGAAAGACGGGTCATATACAATATGTACAACAACCAAGAGGGAATAATAAGAGTGGACGATCAAGAACGAAGTGCTCGTATTAAGAAGGGTGTAAGACAAGGCTGTAGCCTTTCGCCCCTACTCTTCAATCTATACATCGAGGAAGCAATGATGGAAATAAAAGAAAGGTTCAGGAGTGGAATTAAAATACAAGGTGAAAGGATATCAATGATACGATTCGCTGATGACATTGCTATCCTGAGTGAAAGTGAAGAAGAATTAAATGATCTGCTGAACGGAATGAACAGTGTAATGAGTACACATTATGGTTTGAGAGTAAATCGGAGAAAGACGAAGGTAATGAGAAGTAGTAGAAATGAGAACAGCGAGAAACTTAACATCAGGATTGATGGTCACGAAGTCAATGAAGTTAAGGAATTCTGCTACCTAGGCAGTAAAATAACCAATGACGGACGGAGCAAGGAGGACATCAAAAGCAGACTCGCTATGGCAAAAAAGGCATTTCTGGCCAAGAGAAGTCTACTAATATCAAATACCGGCCTTAATTTGAGGAAGAAATTTCTGAGGATGTACGTCTGGAGTACAGCACTGTATGGTAGTGAAACATGGACTGTGGGAAAACCGGAACAGAAGAGAATCGAAGCATTTGAGATGTGGTACTTTTACGAATGTTGAAAATTAGGTGGACTGATAAGGAAAGGAATGAGGAGGTTCTACGCAGAATCGGAGAGGAAAGGAATATGTGGAAAACACTGATAAGGAGAAGGGACAGGATGATAGGACATGTGCTAAGACATGAGGGAATAACTTCCATGGTACTAGAGGGAGCTGTAGAGGGCAAAAACTGTAGAGGAAGACAGAGATTGGAATACGTCAAGCAAGTAATTGAGGACGTAGGTTGCAAGTGCTACTCTGAGATGAAGAGGTTAGCACAGGACAGGAATTCGTGGCGGGCCGCATCAAACCAGTCAGTAGACTGATGACCAAAAACAAAAAAAAAAAGACTCTGCTCCAGCTCCAGCTGTGCCCGGCGCCGTGCGCGTTCTGGGTCATGTGACGGAGAGTGCCGACGTCTGTGGACGGACCGCGAGCCAGAGGGCGCATAGTGCGTTCGCGTCCGCCGTCCTCCATGCGACCTTGCCCGCGGCTGACCTGCGCCCACGGCGCCGAGTACGTCACAGCCTCGGGCGGACGCCGCGAGCCACCTCTCGGTGGTGACGTAGTCGTGACGACGGTGCTATTACAAGAACTGCGATCACCAAAGGAAAAATCCAGAGCACTAGGAGAGTAATTTCATTTGGTGGAGCTGATAACGTAGTTAAACGACGAATGGAGAACATTTAGCTCAAATCTGGTGGGCGGAGGACAATTACAGTCAAGACTGAAAAACATTAGAAAACTGCGCTCCAAGTTGCTGCCACGTGAAGAAATAAAAAGACGACAAAGACCTGTGTTGGGTAATGGCACCATCCAGCCTTGGGAGTTCTGATCATACCTCTCTCGCATATCCGTCTGTGGCTGAAACTACAGACAGCAGACAGAAAGCACTAGTTCAAATTTCGCATTTGAAAATGTACTGACACTGGAGGATACCACCGTACCAACGTTGGACCGGAGGACACTACAGCACCTATGCTCGAGCACTGCACAGACTAACGAAATAAGCGATAGTGAAATTAGCACCGTCGGCACTGGATTTTTTTTTTTTTTTAGTCATCTCTCTTCTGACTGGAATGATGCAGCCCGCCGCAGATTCCTCTCTTCTGCCAACCTGTTCATCTCAGAGTACCACTTGCAGCTTACGTCCTCAATTATTTGTTGGATGTATTCCAGTCTCTGTCTTCCTCTACAGATTTTTTCCGCTGTACAGATCCCTGTAGTATCATGGAAGTTATTTACTGAGGTCCTAATGCATGCCGTATCATCCTTTCCCTTATTCTTGCCGGTGTTTTCCATACGTTGCTTTCTTCGTCGATTCTATGGAGAACCACCTCATTCCTTGGCATGTCAGTGCGTGTAGTTTTCAACATTCGTCTAGAGTACCCCATCTCAGATGCTTTCATCCTCTTCCGTTCCGATTTTCCCACAGTCCATGTTTCACTACTATTACAATAATGTGTTCCAAACGAACATTATCACAAATTTCTTCCTTAAATTAATATCAATGTTTGATACAAGTAAACTTCTCTTGGCCAAAATCCCTTTTTGCCATCACTTGTACGAATTTATGTCCTCCTTGCTCCGTTCGTTGTGGCTTTTTTGCCGTCTGGCAAGGAGAATTCCTTAACTTCGTCTACTTCTCACTGTTCTCATTTCTTTTCCATCTCGTTAATTTTGTCCTTCTTCAACTTACTCTCAATCCATGTCTTTTACTCATTCGCCAGTCTCTCAAACCATGTCCTTTATTCATTCGCCAGGACATTCCACTCAGCAGATCCTGTAATTCTTATTCACTTTCACTGACTATAGCGGTGTTATCAGCGAATCTTGTCATTGTTATCCTTTCACCTCGAATTTTAATGTCACTCTTGAACTTTTATTTTATTTCCATCATTGCTTCTTCGATTTATAATTTGAACAGCAAGGATGAAAAACTGCATCCCTGCCTTAACCCTTGTTAATGCCAGCATTTCGTTCGTGGCCTTCCAGTCTTCCCTCTTGGTATTTGGACATATTATATATCACCGGTCTTTTCCTATAGCATAGACCTATGTTCCTCAGAATTTAGAAAATCTTGTACCATTTTCCATTGTCGAAGGCTTTTTCCATGTCGAATCCTATGAACGTATCGTGATATTTCTTCACCTTGTTTCCATTATCAAACGCAACGTCTGAACTGCCTCTCTGGAGCCTTTACATTTCCTGATCGTTATTTAACACAGCCTCAATTTTCGTTTCCATTCTTCCGTACATCATTCTTGTCAGCAGCATGGATGCTTGAGTGTTAAGCTCATTGTGCGATAGTTCTGGCACTTGTCGGCTCTTGCATTCTTCGGAACTATTCCGAAAGTTTGATGGTATATCACCGGTCTCACATATTCTGCAGATCAACGTGAATAGTCGCTTTGTTGCTACGTTCCCTAAAGATTCTATAAATGCCGATGGAATGTTATCTATCCCTTTTGACTTATTTTATCTAAAGTCTTCCAAAGCTCTTTTAAATCCTGATTCTAATACTGGATCCCCTATCTCTTCCTTATCTATTGCTGTTTCTTCTTCCATCACGTCATCGGACAAGTCTTCCGCCTCACAGATTCCATCAACGTAATCATTCCATCTATCCGTTCTTTACTCTACATTTAACAATGGATTTCCCATTTCACTCTTAATGTTATCACCCTTGTTTTCAATTTAACCGAAGGTAGTTTTGACTTTTCTGATTGCGATAGTCATTTCATTTTCAATTTCTTCTCTTTTTTCGTGAAGGTTCGCTGCACTTCCTATTTATTTCATTACTGAATTACACGGAACGTTCTTGTGTTTCCTTTTTTTCGTAAAGTACTTTTTCCTGTTAGCTATTGTTTCTTCGTAATTAAACTCCTTGTATCTGCGTTTTTCTCTCCAACTTCTGTGGCTGCCATTTTTAGGGTATCTCTTCATTCCTTAGTACTTCCGTATCCCACTTCCTTGCGCATTGATTCTTCCTGGCTAGTGTCTTAAACTTCAGGCTACTCTTCATCATTGCCAAAATGTGTGTGTATGTGCTCCTCGATACGCATTACAATCCAGCATTTGATTTCGGAATCTCTTTAATCTAATTGAAAACTTTCTGTATCTTCCGGCCTTTCCAAGTATACCTCCTTCTCCCCTTGTGATTCTTGAACAGAGTATTCACTATTACTAGCTGAAATTCATTACAGAACAGAATTAGTCTTTCTTCTCTCTCATTCCTAATACCAAGCTCCCGTAACACTTTCTTCTCCTCCTTCCCATATAACCGCATTCCAGTCCCCCACGACTAACAGATTTTCATCTCCCTTTACGTGCTGAACTGCCCTTTCATTATCCTCTTATACTTTCTCTCCTTCTTCGTCTTCTGCGTGCGACATCGGCATGATTACTTTAACTACTGTTGTAGGTGTTCGTTTGGTGTTTATTCTGAAGAGAACAACGCTATCACTGAACTATTTACAGTAAGTCACTCAAAACAGTTAAGACTGCTTACAGCGAGCAAGGCACCGAGCCATGAAAGAATTCCAGTTATATTCCACGTGGAATACACTGCGAAATCTATTCCTTTATTATGACATATCTATCGAGAATCTGTTGCAGAATCCTACAGCATATTCTCAGTTCAAAAATTATAATGTTCTTGGACGAAAACAAACTCGTCTCTAAGGATCGGTGCTGATTTAGGAAGCAGAAACATCATCATCTTCAGTGAACACACACAATGCACCTTCCTAGATATCCAAAAGGTCTGCAGCACTTTACTACATCGTACACTTCTAAAGGAGTATCTTCGCAGGTGTGTGATTTTGTCCATGAAAGTGCGTTACACTGGAGGGTAATCGTTCCTCATAAACGGATCTAACATGGGTGTAGGCCGAGGAAACGTAATGGGACACTGTTGACCTTAGTGTACACGAACGACTAATGGTGTACGATCGTAAGACTACGCAGAAAGACTTTTGTAAAATTTCGGCGTGTTGTGATTACATTTGTCCACGTATAATGAGAGCCACTATTAAAGTAAATTTCGGTAGGATGTACCCCCCGCCATGCACTGCAGAGTGGCTTCCGGAATATGTAAATGTATCGTATAAAGACGTGTGCGTGACTCCGGCGACATAAGTCGACCAGTGGCACCACCCGCCGCAGAATTCAAGGCAGAAGACTGTGTGCATTTGTAGACAACGTGTGCTCAACGCTCCAGTATTTATTCATGTTTGCTGCAACGAGCACAAAGTTTTCAACGTTTTGGAGGAAAAGAAGCGAGTAGGACGGGCGTCTTCGACGTAGTCGTAAGATAAACGTTGAAACATGACTGATAAGATAGAAAGGCACTCAAGGTGCGTGTCGCGTGGAGGGACACAGTATGTGAAGCAGGCTCACGCAACCAATAAGTCCGTCATGCAACGCCTGGAAATTTTACATACTAGCACCATTCATCAGACTACACCAGCGGGCAAATACCTCACGGCATTTAAACCGCGGTATTTGCTACACGCGCCGTTACGTGCAGTTGCAAATACCTCAGTCTCCATTGGTACTGGGGTAATGTGTAGCCACAACATTGCACTTAACTCAGTCCTGAGATCGGTAACGGGTCCACGTATTGTTCTCGATATTCTACAGCAGGGGTGTCCAACCTTTTAGCTTACCAGGACCACATTGGAAGATGACGAGTACTTTTACGCCGCAATTAAGACACACAAAACTAACAGTAACCTTTGAGCAAAAAAAAAAAAAAATAATAATAATAAAAAAAGTACGGACCAATGAGAGAAAGCAACGTGTGACGGGATTTTCAAACTGCGACGCAAGAGATCCATCCGCACGACTCAATTCTGCCGCTGTCGACGCGAACGAAGCGTTGACATGCGGTGCCGACACACATGACGCCTACGTTCTCGATCATTATCCCCAGCCTGACCTTCACTCACCAGACGTGGTTAACAGACATAATTCTATTCTCTCCAATCGATTGTTGTCCTGTCTGCGCTACCGAACTGTTGTTCTTCCTCTAGACAAGATAAACATCAAATTTCTGCCGTTCAGATACTGTAGTCTAACTTGTAATATTTGCCGTATTACTTCGGTATCATACATGCCAAATTAGCTATCATTTTGTTAATCCAGCTTCAATAGCAAACATTTAAACTCCCCTTAGGACTAAGCTAATTGCTTATGTATTCATTTTTGTATCATTAATCCAGTAAGTTAACATTTTTAACTTTACATGAACTATTTATTTTCTATTTTTTAAAGAACTCGTGAGGGCCGCTCACTTCTTGCCCCCGGGCCGCGAGGCCCCTGGTCTACAATAAAATGATGTCCGGAATGTATTTATTCTAATCGCAAAAAGCCTCTAACGCCACATGACATAATTTTGTAAAAATCCAGAAAATCTTTTAAGTGTTTCTCGCCGTTTTTCTAAATTTTACTACTTCATGTCACAATTATGGCATGTGTCGACAGCAACTTGGCTCTTGGAAATATGATATTACGTCAAAACGTCGGACAAGGAAAGTAAGTCAGGACTGGGGGCGTGCTCAGCTAGTCCAATTGGAGTGGGCAACTGATAGCTGCAAGCAGGAGACCTGCGTCAAACTCCCAGCCTGGTGAGAGTTTTCAGTTACCAGTGCACACGCGTAGTCTTGCCGCCGTCATCAGTCCGAAGACTAGTTCGATGCAACTCTCCATATAATCTGTCTTGTGTAAATGTTTTTACATCTACAAAACCAGTGCACGCTACATTGGTTATCCTCTAAAATTACCCCCGCTCCCAACACACCCTACTTATTTATTTTCCGAGTTTACTACGGAAAACTGTAGAGAATTCCTCCTTCTGCAAGACACCTTTTTATGCTTTCGTTGTAACCCAAACAAGTTGCGGTGCTTTATGGCTATCTTGGTTGAGAGTTTTGTTTTTTTTTCTTTCTGAAAAACTGGTACAAGTCAACCTCTTGTATACGTTATGTAAATTGTTGTCTCAAAAGCAAAAGAGCGATTATTAGTTGTCAAACATTTTGCACCATTTTACGTACTATGAACAGTAAAGACGTGTCACCAAGTTGACGCTTTATGTTCGATATATAACAGTCAGTTTGTAATTACTGTCAATCTGTATAAGTGCGCCAAACATGCAGATATTTTAAAACCAGATATGCAGAACATATCAGAGCATTACAAAGTGGTAGCTCCCACTCACCGTTTGTTGATCAGTTAATAGTACAGAATCATCACCCAACGAACATAGAAACTCGTGCCAAAATTCTTAAAAGCAACAAAAATGAACTATAGAGGAGAATTATCACATTATATATTCTTTGAGGGATATCCACAACTGTTGGTAAAATTATTCTTGATGAAAAATTGCGCTTGAGTTGAGCTTAACTAATCCTTCGGATAGAATCCTACACACGACCCGGGTTTCAGGATGTAAATCAAATCTTAAGGTGCTTAAAAAAATTTAGGAGGAAGGCACAGTACAAAAATAATAAAACCATAGTATAGCAAGGAACAATTTATCACGTATTGCTTCCCACGCCCGGGTTCCCGGGTTCGATTCCCGGCGGGGTCAGGGATTTTCTCTACCTCGTGATGGCTGGGTGTTGTGTGCTGTCCTTAGGTTAGTTAGGTTTAAGTAGTTCTAAGTTCTAGGGGACTGATGACCGTAGATGTTAAGTCCCATAGTGCTCAGAGCCACTATCACGTATTATTATTATTATTTGAACAGTGAATTTTACTTTCAAAATCTTTTCTTAAAGAATTTACTTTATTTACTAGCGATTCACCAAGAACATTAACACATTTAATCACACTAGGTGAGCGTGGAAGTTGTTGCCAGGAAGTAACTGATGGAAAATAAAATTACCTTTAACAAATGTGAATTTTATCCCTAAAAGCCTTCTCAAAAACAGATTTAAAATTACAATCATAAAGCGCCCTCTAAATATCAAGTTACAATTCTTCAGAGGCAGAATAACAATTTTTTTTAACAGTAGGAGCCTTCGGGCTGAGAATCTTCCGCTCCCTTTCAGCACGGCCGTAGTCACGACCGCTCACAACGACCTCTGAAAAACTACACTGGTGCAAATCTGCAACACACCAGATTACTTTAAACTAAAAATTTCAACAACTTACACAAACACATTAAATATACACCCCGTAAGAGGGATGGAAATGGTACAAACACTCACACTAAGAAATTATTTGCCACCAAAAGTGCAATTTGTTTTTAAAAGGGCTCTTACGGTGGCAGGGTGGCAATTTTATAAAAATGAATATTTAAATAAATCCCATGACTTACGTAAAGTGTACAACATGCTCTACATTACACACATACCGCCTCGCAAGATGATAGGCAAGATAAAAACATATTTCAAGAATTCGGCCTTTAAGCAATAAATTCGTTAACACCGAATCCGACAAACATGACAGAGGCAGCTATTAACGTATGGCAGATTGAGAGGGTGGGGGGGGGGGTTTACTAAACAACCGGAACCGCAGATTGCTCTAACCCGCCCCTACTCCACAAGGGAAAAACGGAGCACCCAATTCACAAATAACCACCTGCCCGCGGGTGGGCAAACAGAGAAGAATGGTGGGACGACCCCAAAACAAAGCGGCTGGTGACGTCACCAAGAAAACAAGTAGAATTTAACAAGTAAATGAAACAACATATCTCCAACCACTTAACTTCTAATAAACTGCGATTTCTGGCGAAGAGCTGGCGCAGCTCTCCCAACGCTCTCCTGAACCGTCCGCTGCCAGCCGCTTCAACGGACGCAGGAAGGCGCGCCGATCTCCCGTCTCACGGCGTCGCAGCTCGCGCCGGCCAGCTCGATGTCGTGGTTCCGCTCCTGTTGCTCTCATGTGATCCGCGAAGCCACTACCCCTTTCTATACGGCGCGGCCCACTGGACTCACGTGGGGACCTCACATTCGCCGACGCTCAAGACGGACACGTCGTCTCGTGTCTCAGTGCGCGACCGACCAGCCGACCGATCCAACGACCAATGACCGTTGCCCGAGCAACTCGAGCAGACTGGCGGCCTAAGACTCAGATACAGGAACTCAGCCCCGTCCGGGCGACCACTAGCTGAGTGCTGTTACTGGCGGAGTGGCAAGACTCTCATTTTCTGGCTTTAAAGTTGGTCCAAAGGACAGACATACTAGCACTCCGACGACAGACAGGCGCTAACTGCCGCACAAATGCAAACGGGAGACAGACCAGCAGCTGGTGACGCGAGACTGACCTAGCCCCACTCCGACTGACCACCTTAACGTACGGCAGACCGACAGGCAGACAGACACTGACTGCCCGACACTGAGCCGGCTGACCAACTGACTAGACTCAGACTGACAGACCGCCTCAGACTGCACCGACTCAGACTGACCAACTGCCGAGCTCATAACGCCCCTTAAATGCACGTGAACAGGCAACCTTTCCCCTTTCCCACCAGAGGGAGACACCAAAGCTGCGATTGCCACAGCGGCGCCACCGGCAGAAACGGAGGGCGACTGCTTCACACTACGCGCTGCGGCGCGCTCTTCAAAATAGCAGTTTTTACCACGGCTCAAAACTGTAGGCATATTTTTTGCCTTAGATTGTATAAATGAAATTTGTAGTTTAAAACGGCCTCCAAGGCGACAGTGTTAAACTAGAGTATTTCCAACCTTAGCGACATTACACCTATCACTCCTTTAGCCCAAAAATGACGGCTCCCTAAAAAACAGTGGTATCCAGAGCTCACTCTTCGGGCGAGCGGGAAAAGAGGATGGTGGAGCTCCAAGAGGAACTCTTCACTACCACTCCACCGGCATCAGGATAGGAAATGTAACGTGTTGGTGCTCCCTTCGTATAATAGGATGGGTATTAGAGGTTTTGTTGCCAACGGCCTTGCCGCAGTGGTAACACCGGTTCCCGTCATATAACCGAAGTTCAGCGCTGACGGGCTGGGCATGCACTTGGATGGGTGACCATCCGGTCTGCCGGCCGCTGTTGGCAAGCGGGGTGCACTCGTGTGAGACAAACTGAGGAGCCACTTGACTGAGACGTAGCGGCTGCGGTCTCGTAAACTGACATACGGCCGGGAGAGCGGTGTGCTGACCACGTGCCCCTCCACATCCGCATCCGGTGACGCCTGTGGGCTGAGGGTGACACGGCGGCCGGTCGGTACGGTTGGGCCTTCGTGGCCTGTTCGGTGGCAGTTCACTTCTTCTTACCAGGTTTTGTTCCACGTGACAATACCGGATGGTATCGGCGGTGAGGTCCGTATTAGCGCCGCGGTTTCTCTAGAGAGACAGGCATTATATCGGGGTCCCATTACTGCGCGTGCTTATTAACCTGAGATACTCTGCGCGCAGTATTGGTGCACGCTACAGAAAGCAGACGCTGCGTTTAGCCCCACAGTGGAGCGGGTGCACCGGCAGACATCCGCTCTCGTCGTCCTATGTAGCGCTGATGCTTGTTTTTTCGTCCAAGGACGCGACCTCGGAGCCACTTAGAATACCAAGTGCTCTACGTTGGTCTCTTCTGCAAGAGAACCAGACATTGTAAACAAGCGTAGGAACGTGCAGGAAGTCACATAAAAGGCGGTACAAGCAAAGTAATGTGCATTCTGGAGTAAGAGAGAAAGAGGATGGCAAAGTACAGGACTGCCAAGTGTCCGCCAGGATTACTCCGAACTCGGAACTGTGTCGTCATAGAAGGAAAGGAGTTCGGCCAGCTTTTTACAAGCCCATGATTCGGATAAATAAAAGCAATACACCATCAAATGCTCTCGGTAGCGTGTGAGCAAATCTTTAAACCTCTGCAACCTGAATATTTACTTCACGCTGCACTAACTTGCTGCAGCCTAGTTAAATTACTTTCTCTAGCTGGTACTTGACATTTAGTAATTCCTTCTAATACTTAATAATTAAGTGAAAAATGCTAGAAACTTCAAAGTGTTTCAGTTAAGAATGTACCCAAATTTCGTTTTCAAGGGAAAGATTTTTCTTGAATTCAGAATTAAGTGTACAATTGCACATCTGTAGCTGTGAATCTGGGAACCTGTAAAAAGAAGAAAAAACTGCGATTTTAACCTAAATACTCGACTAGTAATACAACATATTCGACTGTCCACCTTCATGAAGTACTTTATCACCAAATACATACAGGGTGTCTCATAAGTGCCGGCCGCGGTGGTCTAGCGGTTCTGGCGCTGCAGTCCGGAACCGCAGGACTGCTACGGTCGCAGGTTCGAATCCTGCCTCGGGCATGGGTGTGTGTGTGATGTCCTTAGGTTAGTTAGGTTTAAGTAGTTCTAAGTTCTAGGGGACTTATGACCTAACATGTTGAGTCCCATAGTGCTCAGAGCCATTTGAACCATTTTTTGTCTCATAAGTCACTCCCTGTTTGTGAACAGTTATAATTTCTTTATTTATGAAGCATTTTTCTTAGAGCTGCTTTTGCTAGAAACAGAACTTCTTGAGGTTGAGATTGACATCATTTTAAACCTCCATGTAGGCTCTAGCATTCTCCGCGCATTTTTTTAAACGAACTGGTACGTGCGATGCTGCTGCCTGCAACATGTTAGGTTTTACATTGGCTAACACATCCTTCCAGTTCATCCGAGATCCGTGGTTTCCTCTTGTAAACCTTCTCCTTTGTCCACATCCGGAGAAAAGAATCACAAGGCGTTAAATCAGGATGCGGAGAGGCCATTCGTATCCACCACTTCTGCCAATCCACCGATCTGGGGAAATGATCGCGCAGTAGCCATTCGCGGACATAATTTCCAAAACGTGCAGGTGCTTCGTCCTGCGTGAAGTGAAGCTGTGGGTTGTTCAGTTGTGAAATTACTGGCCGTACACGACCTTGCAGCATTTCCAGGTATCTTTAGCCATTCATTGTGTTCTGCAGAAAGGAAGGACCAACAACTTCGGATGACATACCACGCCACACTGTTACCTTCGAACGCACCTGTGTTTTTTCACCACATTCGTGTGGGCTTTCGGCTGCCCAATAATGGCAGTTATGCCTGTTTACAAATCTTCAAGTGTGGAAAACTGCCTCATCAGTCCAACATTCTTCAGTCACAGTAATCAAGAAACAATTTCTGCACATAATGTCGCTTCCACGACGTAAAAGTGAGGTATTTCTTAAGAACCATTGCAACTGCATAACGCGAAAGACCACTTTCATGAGATCGTTGACGCAGTCATTTCTAAGGACTCCTCGTGAACATTTCACGAACACTGTCAACATTCTGTAGTGTCCTCGAAGTTGATGATCTTCCTGGACTTCTTGCATCGGCGACACTCCCTGTTGTTAGTAATTTGGAATGGCAATTTTTACCAGTGTTTGCATCCAGTGTTGCACGGATTCCTCGTTCAGCCCTGCACCACCTTTGCACTCTCACCACAGATACCCAGACCTCGGAACGAGCTGCAATTTGGGCCGTTCTTCCTCAGTCAACAATGGCGGCATTTCCCAACAGAAACAAAAGAAAAAATGTTACACACGGCCTGAAGGAGTGCTGTTTCTAACGGAAGTTGTTCTAAGAAAATGTGTTCATAAACAAAGTAACAATAACTGTTTAAAGACTGGAAGTGATTTACCGGTTACCCATCAGTACCCTTCTCTGTACAACACCCACACTCTTATCTTATCCACCCCTCTCCCATCACCACTTCCCTCACAAGATCGCAGTCCAACGGCTAAAATTCTCCAGAATCCCACACAATATTCAAATTTTCGGGCCCACATGTCATAAATAAGACGGTGTAAGAATGGCACGTCTGCCAGTGAGTCAGTACGTATCCAGTGGCATTCAGGGGAACTGAAACTCCACCTGCAGGCAAATAGTGTAACACAGTTGTACATGTGTAGTGTCACCCAAACACAAGAAATTTGTGTAACTAGATACTACTTGTTCACCGGGCTAATAGTACGTTATGGCACATTAATCGTCGTTGATTAACCACGGTTTTACCTACAAAGCTGAATCTATGAAAGCAGTTATCTACTAAACAGATGTGAACATGTAACAATATTAGGTGGTATTAAGGCTTGCCAGTCGTGACATCAATCTCAAATTAACAATCTCATGAGTTATCTAACCGCGCACGTTGCAGATGCTATAAAATGTTGTTCATATTGTGACTTTAAGGAATAGACAAAAGGAATGTGTTGTCTTGATTGTCAGAATGAAACCATTCAAATCATGATTTGATGTTAACGTAATTTCACTGTGTAACAAGTTGTTACAGATTTTTAGAATGAAAAGACCTAATGACGAAACCGGCACTAGTTCGGGGATAACAAGGCTTTTGCATCACTCTGGACCAATAAATAATTTTCCACAGGCGCCAGTGAATCAGGCGAAGTGCCCAAGTGTACAGTGATGTACCTCAACGTTACAAAGTTCGGCAATTAGAGTAATACATACTCTATCAGAGGATGTGAACCAAATAAGATGTTCTGTATTTTATTTCTGTCATTTATTTACTCTAATTACACTACACTGTGGGCAGTTGAGTACAGAATGCAGTGTGTGAGGGTAAAGGAGAGGTCCCTAAACTTGACTGCCTGTACAGACTATGGAGCCCGCCTCAAAGGGACGGCGTCCTGACACTTTGCCAGATGCACGGAGAGCAGCTGCCGAGGCCATGAGGCGAGCCAGGGACAGTGGTGAGGGAAGTTGCCTGCAGTCTCTTGGGGTGGCTGGCGGGGAGGGGAGGGGAGGGGAGGGGTGGGGAGGGGAGGGTGTGGAATCGCCGCCCCAGTCCGCCGGCCACACCGCGGGCTCGTCCGGGGGCGGCTGCCAGTTGCTCGAGGGCAGCCGTGGAAGCAGCAGCAGCAGCACCACCACCACCACCACCATCACCAGCCCTACTAACCACTACCAGATCCAATGGACTGCTGTTCCACGTCGCTGACGATTCACGTGACTAAACAAAAATGCTTGACACGCAGACATTGGTGTGGTCCACGAAATTCTTGCCTATTGGAGTCTATGGATCTGTTTCTCCTTTCTTCTTCTTTTGTTATCAGTATATGGATATGTCGGCGCCAATCGTCAGTTTCTTTCCTATCTTCCTCAGGTCTCTTTAGTTCCAATCATATCGTCAGTTTCGTTTCTCGTTTTATGTGCCTGGTGTACCGAAGTTTTGGTCTGCCTCGTGAACTGTTTCCAGGCATATTTTCCTTCTACCAATTTCAGAAGGAGGGACAAAGTCTGTATAACTGTTCAGCTCACCGGTCCCTCCATTCCTTGACACTCCTCCACAACAATGTTTTCTCTCCTGTGGTGTCGAACACGCCATTGCTCTTTATTTTCTTTGTTTATGTTCATGATATTTTTGGCAGCTCTCTTCAAAGCCTGAAGTCTCTTCCGTTTTTCCACGACAACTGTCCATGACTGCGATTCTTGCACGCCAAACGCTCCAAATATGTTTTTACGTACTCTCTGCTGGTGTTTAAAGGTTGTGTATCGCAATGTTAGTAACTTCTTCTTCTTTTTATTCTTGACGTTTTAGCTTGTCCATCCCGGTATGCAAACCGAGCGAGGTGGCGCAGTGGTTAGCACACTGGACTCGCATTCGGTAGGACGACGGTTCAATCCCGTCTCCAGTCATCCTGATTTAGGTTTTCCGTGATTTCCCTAAATCGTTTCAGGCAAATGCCGGGATGGTTCCTTTGAAAGGGCACGGCCGATTTCCTTCCCCATCCTTCCCTAACCTAAGCTTGCGCTCCGTCTCTAATGGCTTCTTTGTCGACGGGACGTTAAACAACACTAACCGAACCTAACCGGTATGTAATATTCCGGCCTGATTTCTAAAACTCCATCATTCTACTGCCCTACATCTACATCTACATCTACATGGATACTCAGCAAATCACATTTAAGTGCCTAGCAGAGGGTTCATCCAACCACCTTCACAATTTTCTGTTATTCCAATCTCCTATAGCGCGCTGAAAGAATGAACACCTATATCTTTCCGTACGAGCTCTGATTTTCCTTATTTTATCGTGGTGATCGTTCCGCCCTACAAACAACGTTCCGCCCTATAAACGAAAAACGCCATTCTTTTAATGATTTGCAGCCCAAATCCTGTATCATTTCTGTGACACTCTCTCCCATATTTCGTGCTAATACAAAACGTGCTACCTTTCTTTGAACTTTTTCGATGTTCTCCGTCAGTCCTATCTGGTAAGAATCCCACACAGCGCAGCAGTATTCTAAAAGAGGACGGACAAGGGTAGTGTAGGGAGTCTCCTTAGTAGGTCTGTTACATTTTCTAAGTGTCCTGCCAATAAAACGCAGCCTTTGGTTAGCCTTCCCCACAACATTTTCTATGCGTTCTTTCCAAATTAAGTTGTTCGTAATTGCAATACCTAGGTATTTAGTCGAATTTACGGCTTTTAGATTAGACTGATTTATCGTGTAACCGAAGTTTAACGAGTTCCTTTTAGCACTGATGTGGATGACCTCACACTTTTCGTTGTTTAGGGTCAACTGCCACTCTTCACACCATTCAGATATTTTTTCTGAATCGTTTTGCAGTTTGTTTTGATCTTCTGATGACTTTATTAGTCGATAAACGACAGCCTCATCTGCAAACAACCGAAGACGGCTGCTCAGATTGTCTCCCAAATCGTTTATATAGATAAGGAACAGCAAAGGAACACTACCTTGGAGAACGCCAGTAATCACTTCTTTCACTCTTTGACTCGAACTGTGACCTCTCTGACAGGAAATCGCAAATCCAGTCACATAATTGAGATGATATTCCATAAGCACGCAATTTTACTCCGAGCCGCTTGTGTGGTACAGTGTCAAAAGCCTTCCGGAAATCCAGGAATACGGAATCGATCTGAAATCCCTTGTCAATAGCACTCAGCACTTCATGTGAATAAAGAGCTAGTTGTGTTCCACAGGAACGATGTTTTCTAAACCCATATTTAAAGCTGGTAATTTGCTTAAGATTGTGTCTGTCGGAACGTAGGTTTTCTGCTATTTGAAATTCACTATAACGGGCAGTGAAATGAAAACAAGACAGGTGGAAAAAGTAAGTATGTTGTTTATTATTTCAAAAGTAATCGTCATAACTGTTAATACATTGACCGCACAGTGAGACAACACGGTCAGTACCTTCATGCAAAAACATTTGCGATTGCCTACAAAATCATGATTGGCCTCAGGCGTGCAACTCTTTCTAGGAAGCAAATTGACGTCCACAGACATCTTTTCCTCTAGGCTCCAAAAATACGGAAATCGCACGGGGAGAGAGCGGGACTGTATGGAGGAAGTTACCCAGCGAAACGTCTGCAGCTTAGTCGAAAAGACCTTCTGCATCTACATCTACGACGATATTCCACGAGCCACCGTACGGTGCATGGCGGAGGGTACCCTGTACCACTACTACTCATTACGTTCCACTCGCAAACAGAACGAAGGAGAACGACTGTCTGTACGTCTCCGTATGAGCCCTAATTTCCCATATCTTATTTTCGTGGTCCTTACGCGTGATATATGTTGGCGGCAGTCCGCTTGAAATGCCGGTTCTCTAAATTTTCTCAGTAGTGTTTCGCGAAAGGAACGTCGCCTTCCCTCCAGTGATTCCCATTTGAGTTCCCTAAGCGTCTCCGTAACAGTTACGAGTTGTTCGAACCTACAGATAACAAATCTAGCAGCCCGCCTCTGAATTGTTTGTGTCTTCCTTTAATCCGACCTCGTGTGCATCCCAAACGCCCGAGCAGTACTCAAGGATAGGTCGCACTAATGTCCTATATGCGGTCTCTGTTCTGGCGTAACCACCAGCGCCGGGACGAAGATGCGGAACGCAAGAGCAGAGAAGGCGGTGAGGAAACGTCGGCCAATGGTGCTCGGAACTGCACTGCGCCGCGCCAAGAGCGACACCTGGAAGAAGGGAATGGAAGCGGCGCTCCTGCCAGCCTCGGCCACTCATCTCGCCCCAGTTTGCAACGGACATTAGTGCTCCGCCATCAGAGTGTCGAGATCCGTATCAAGTGCTTATTTGGACTATGTGTATAGCAAGAACTTTACTGTTTTCATGTCGCCTCTCGCTAGCGACATTTTCTGTAATCAGAGTTAAGTACTGTCAATTTGCTTTCTAGAAATAAAACTACTAATGTTATTTCGTTGAATTGTTGTATAGCTTTCCGAGAACGCTACATCCTGTAGGCACCCTATAAGCAAAGAGTGGCGAAGACCCCAAAGTTTCCTTTACAGGTAAACCACACTTTCTCAAAATGCTGGAAGGATGAATGGCAACGGGCAGATTCCATATTTCCAGAATATATATATATATATATATATATATATATATATATATATATATATATATATATATTGTGAACTATGGATGAAGGGCAACGGGCAGATTCCATATTTCCCAACATTTGACACGCTCCTGCTTTGCAAGCTGTTAACGAACGTACGAGCATATGGAATAAGTTCACAGATATGTGAATAGTTCGAAAACTTCTTAGATAATAGAACCCAGTTGGTTATCCTTGACGACGAGTATATATATATATATATATATATATATATATATATATATATATATATATATATATATAACCTTGGTAATCATTGGGTGGCATTATACTGCAACACAGTGATACCGTCCGTCAACATTCCTGGGTGTTTAAAGTTGATGGCGCGCTTCAGTTTTTGCAAAGTGTCGATGCACCTCTGAACGGTAATTGTGGCGTCGTGTTGCAGAAAGTCGATGAGCAGCGGGCCCTTGCAGTCAAAGAAAATGGTCGGCATGACATTCCGGGAGCTGTCGTGCCTGTTGTTTCGACTACACTGCAGATGTTTTGCTGGGAAGTTCTCACACGTCGTCCATACAGTTCCGATCTCTTCCCACGCGATTTCCATATTTTTTGAGCCCTGAAGAGAGACATTCGTGGCGATCGATGTGCCTCGGACGAAGAGGCGCACGCCTGCGTGCAAGCATGGTTCCACAGGCGACCGCACACATTTTTCCGTGTGGGCACTGACCGCCTTGTGTCACAGTGGGGTAAGTGGATGGACAGTTACGGCGATCACTTTTCAAATAATGAACAGTTTACTTACCCTGTTTCTACTGTCTCGTTTTAATATGACTGCTCTTTATACACGAGTATTTCGGTTTTCTTGTTATTTGTATTAATACTTTCACATCTTTATTAAAATATGTTGTTTATGACTTTTCGGGCTGTTTTCAGATTCGGTCAATACTGCTAAATCGTCCGCAAGTCCAATTATTTTCATTTTCTCATCTTCGGCGCATGTTTTATGATTGACGACGTGTCGTAGAAAACCGTGATCTCGTTCGTTATAGTAAATAAACAAACAAAATCTGGGCACTTCCTTTATTACCGACTATCGGTTTCAATCTGCGAAGCAGATTATCGCCTTACCCCACCCACAGCCTTTCTGTTCTGCATTAGCTGACAAACATCGCGCTACAGCGCCGGACCTAAAGATCGTCTGCAGCACGGACTGAAACCGGCAGTCCTCAGTGTACGTAGCGACCACAGAAATTAAGTCACAAATGTTCCAAGCCAAGAGCATTGCGCAGCAAGACGGGCGCATTGTCAGAGGAGGGGTGCGTGTTCCGGGAATCCTGCAGAGACAGTTCTGCTGTGCTGCAGATAACAGGTACATCCCAGTGATAGCGGGTGCATTCCAGTGCGCGAGTGAAGTGGTGCAGCAACAACCAGAGACTACTCCAGATCTGAAGTACGAGGATGTACGATTCTTATGGGCGAAACGTCTAAACTACACTCATATTCGCCGAGATATTCTGGCGGTAAATGAGCCAAATGCAATGTCGCGTCCGGCCGTAGTCAAATGGTTGTGTTGCTGATCTGCCACGCAATCCAGATCTATCATTGTACGATTTCCACCTTTACGGCAAGCAGAAAGAACATCTGGGGGAAAGACATTTTTCAACGGCGAGGACGGTGACGCAGCGGTTCTCGAATGACTCCGTGACATCTCGACGGCTCTCTGTCGTCGAGGAATTCAACGATTCGTAGAACGGTCCGACTGTTGTTTACGGAAACTTGGTGACCATGTTCTAAAATAGTGTCACGTACCTCTGTTGTCACTGTAAAGTGTAGTGCAGCATTGAACTAAAGTTACTTGACCTGGCACAACAATGTGTAACTTACTTTTCGTATTCATTGAAGAGTAATATTGAAACTCTGCATCCCTGCCGAATACGTTTCCTTTCTGACGCAGATTTTTGCGTCATTGTCTGTTATTTTGACCACTGCTTTCTAGATTCTGTAAAGCTGATAGATTATTTTCCAGACTCGGAGATCTAAATTAATGCTCCGTAAAATTTGCCTTACTCTAGACGAGTTCACATTATCAAAAGCCGTTTCTAAACCATTTAAGTTTATTAATTCTAAATATTTTTATCACATAGTATTATTAAGTTATTGCTTCTTTAGTTCGTGTATCTTTACTGAATGTAAATTGATCTCCAGATATGTTTTCAGTAATTTTGTTTTATATTCTGTTCCTTATGATCTTTGTCAGTATCATGAAGGAAGGGTTGGCAAACTTAGAGTAAGTGATGGAACGTCTCTTTTTCTGACAAACTAGGTCTTTAACTATTTACATGCGACATATATTTCTGTTCAGAGCCAGCTACTAGTCCTTGCACGTATACAAGGGGTTTTACGAGCATGCAAGCAGTTCGTATGGGACCGGATACCCTTCTTCCACGCCCCATTATATAAAGAATCGCACACCTATTTGTACTATAGCTTCAAACGTCTGATTACTCTATAAGATGAATTAATGTGTTAAGCATTTCACCTCTAGCATGTAAAGCCTTTCGTTTGAAGACATTGTAGTTTTTCGCGCATCTCAATGTTCACGAAGTTCACTTCCCAGAACTAGTTGTCTTACAGTGACATAATTTGGCAGATACATTCAGTGGTGCATCTGGATACTACTTGCAAAATCTGTTGCGAATAGTAAAGAAGTAATAAATAGTAAAGGGTAAACGTTATTTTTTTCCTTTCATTATTTTGTAGTGGGTGTCGGCGAAAATACCTTTCCCAAATGATTTAAATTACATTTAAAACGTGTTAGAAGTCATTAAGTGGTCACATTCTCAAACATTGGGTAAATGTATTCAGAGTAATTTGCGCGCCACGAGAACTGCCTCAAGAAATACAGTGTGTTTCTAACTTTAATACTTGACTTGCTTGTTAAACTTTTCATATAAGGGTATACCTCTCGACGAGTATATTATAACAGTACTATAAATTTTCAAATTCGGTCAATAATTAAAAACCACATTTTGTTGCCGCTGGAAACCGTTACACGGGCAGCTTGCGACTGGAACCAGATGAGCGTTCCGCCGATTTACAAATACGAGGGGCAGTCACTAAATTCCCGGAATTTAGTTGTGGCTATTTATTACCGCACTACAGGTACGTATTTACTTAATCGCTCTCAAAATAGACTCGTACAGCACACAGAGAAATGTTTCACTGCTCCTGTCATTGCTGGAAACAGCGACGAAAGTCCTATTTGGCATCTTTCGAAATTCAGCCGTTGTGTTGATTTGCATGCCTTCTACTGTGGCAAAACGGTTACGTTTCAGGACTTTTTTGATCTGGAGGAAGAGCCATAAATCCACCGGTGCTAAATCTGGTGAGTGGGGAGGCTGGTACAGGAGGGGAATATTTGTTTCTGCGAGCAATTTGTGGGAGCGACCATTGCCGTGATGTGTAGTGTCCATCCTCCTTAGCATTTCGCGGGACGTTTTCTTCGGTTTGCCTCCGTCATTCGTTTCAAATCTGCACCTGCAAATTCACTGTGCACCACACCTCCGTTGTCGAAAACCGCAGTGAGCCTCAGTTTAGTTTCGGATTTGACGGACGTGCTTTACTTGTTAGAGGAGAGGACGTGTGTGTGTGTGTGTGTGTGTGTGTGTGTGCGCGCGCGCGCGTGCCGTTCTGATGACTGCCTTTTTTGTTCCGAGTCGTACACGTAATCTCAGTTCTCATTAACAGTAACGACTGTCTCAAGAACCGTAGAGTCCTGTGTACCTTTTCGCCCGCAGTCAAAAAAAGAGTTTGTTTGATCGGGAATCAGAATCCGCAGAATAAACTCATCACTGACACGTTTCATCCTCAAATCAACTGACGGGAGAGCGTGTGAATGGATCCATGAGAAACATGCAATTCTTGTGCCAAGTCGTCGATGGTCAGTCGTCGGTCTGATCTGATTAAATGTTTGATTTGCTCGGCCTCGTTTCTGAAAGTTGATCGTATTCCTGTCCATCCCGAAATCTTGAAAACCACTCCAAAACGGCTGCTTATTTCAAAGCAGCTTCCACGTAAACTACTTGTACGGCTAATAACACATCTGCAGCAGATTTCCCCAAAACCGTAACTCAGTACAGGCAGTAGACAAAACGAACCTCTAGCTCACGGGGCTTGCGAAACGCCCTCTGTTGTGTCGTCAACTGCGAAGATAACGTTCCCACCGTGGGCCCCACCTTTTCTGTCACTCAAGAGGAAATGAATTCCGAAACACACAAATACTGATACACCGTCGTCTCAACGAGCTTGTGGAAGTGAAGAGTTACTGCTTGACTCGAAGGCCGCATCGCGTAAGCGCTCGCCTGCTACTGGGAAATGCAATAGCCGGCGTCGATTCACGTGGTTCGCATCGAACAGGTGGAGTCGCGCGTTGCGCAAGCGACGGGCGAGCGGCGAGCGGTGCAAATAGCTCTGATGCAACGCGACTCCACACCACGGCACTCCCCTGCACGCATCCTCCAGCCAGAGCCGCTTTCATCTGGCCCTCGCCGTCGCAGAGCGGACGCGCTCGGCCGCTTCTTCTTCCACGTAGCCCGCAGCGGGAACCCTGTTGTGTCTCGCAGCTGCCTCCGACGCGGAATGGCCAACTCCGTAATGAATCTTTGAAGGGAAGGGGGCTTTGGCGGTTTCACTACTGCTTTCCCCTCTCTCCTCTTCCCCCCCCCCCCACCCCCTCACCGAACCCTGTGGTGTCACCGCCAGACACCACACTTGCTAGGTGGTAGCTTTTAAATCGGCCGCGGTCCGCTAGTATACGTCGGACCCGCGTGTCGCCACTGTCAGTAATTGCAGACCGAGCGCCACCACACGGCAGGTGTAGAGAGACGTACTAGCACTCGCCCAGTTGTACAGCCGACGTTGCTAGCTATGGTTCACTGCGAATTACGCTCTCATTTGCCGAGACGATAGTTAGCATAGCCTTCAGCTACATTTGCTACGACCTAGCAAGGCGCCATTACCAGTATAGATATTGAGATTCTATTAATGTATCATCAAGAGCGATGTTCTACAAATGTGGATTAAAGTTAAGTATTCCAGAAGCTACGTACTTTTCTTTATAGCATTCATTACGTATCCTGTTTCAGACCTCACGCCAGCCTGCGTGAGTTTAAGCGCGTGCCTTTCGGCTTCCTCGCATTGTGTCTAGGCTGTCTTGTCTAGACACAACACACCCAACCTCACCCCACCCCACCCCGCACTGTCAGGGATATGTCCAGCACCTAACGTCCTTCTGTTGCATGATACTACAGCGTATTCTAAGCGACGTTCATGGATGAAAACATCCGCGTGAAGCCCAGCTTCCTTTGTTCATACACAATATCGTGCACACAATACAGAACCGAAACAAGAGAAGGTAGTCATGTTGGGAGCGAAGTCTTCGCTGTAACTCATGCCAAAGGTGTCCCAGTTCAGCACGTTGGGCAACTAGTCCGCATGAGGAATTTTATTGTCCGTAAACCAGCGCCTCACAGATGCTGCTTTGTGAGAGCGTGTATTGTCATGGTGATACAAACATCGGCGCCGAACTCTTCCTCTACTTTACACAGTCCACAAAGCTCTAAAGTGTGTTCATATACTTCCGTGTTTAGAGGTTCCTTAAGTGCACCACAGCACAATTTCGAAAACGCCGCCAATTCCGCAGCACCCCAACCACCTCCTCCGTACGGCCAGTTAACATGCCCCAGCCAGTCACCAAACCCAGACACTTCCACAGTGCAAAGCGCGATTCATCAATCCAGATCACTCGTTTCGTACACTGCCCAGAGCCGTCGCGTCATTTTTACACCGCCTCAAGCGTCACTCAGCATCGAATACAGATATGTGTGGCTCATTTTGTGGTATCGCCCGTAGAACGAGATCTAGAGCAAAAGTTGGTACCTCACGCCGGCAGCACAAGTAAAGATGGCGGCTGCGGAGACGTCGGCGTAGACACGGCGCTGTTTCATTAGGCCGCCGGCGCCGGAGAGCTGTTGAGTCCGTGCTCAGTGTCGCCCACCCCAGTCTCTGTGTGACCGGCGACCACTCGTAATCATCGCTAACGACGACAGTATCCTCTTAACACAGATGTGGCTGCGAGCGAATCGAACAGTTACTCTGAATTTACATCCAGTCAAAAACAATTCTGCTCATGTCAACCTTTCATTCCGCAATGAACGACGTGCTAACGTTATGCCAGCGGCGCATCAAATACGTGTTACTGTGTGAACTCTAAATGTTACAAAAGTTAAGTACACTCTGACGCAAATGAAAAGATAGATGAGGGAGGAATTACCCGAATGAGATGGAAATCGGTAGATGTCATGCACAGCTACAGACACAGATGATAATTTCAGAAAAATTAGACGGTTTATTCGAGAGAGAGAGATTCGCGAACTGAGCAAGTCAATAACGCGCTGGTCCACCTCTGGCCCTCATGCAACCAGTCATTCGGCTTGCCGTTGTTGGATGTCCTCCTGAGGGATATGACTCCAAAGTCTCTCCAACAGGCGGGTTACGTCTTCAGACTCCCTCACTGGTTGGAGCGCCCTGCCCATAATGCTCCAAACTTCTCAGCTGGGGAGAGATCCGGCGACCCTGCTGGTCAAGATACAATTTAGTGAGCACGAAGACAAACAGTTGAAACCACCGCCCTGTGTGGTCGGGTATTATGTTGCTAAAATCAAGCACAGGATGCCTTGACATGACGGGCAACAAAACGGTGCGTATAGCGGACCTACCGCTGTGCTGAAAGGGTGCTGCGGACGACCAGCAAAAGAGACGGTGACCCACACCGTCACTGGTGACTGTCGTGCCGCACGGCGGTCGACACACAGGTTAATATGCCGCCACTATCCAGACGCGCCTTCGCTCGTTATTGGGGTGAATTAGGAGGAGGGCTCCTAACTAAGACAATTCTGCTCCAGTCAATGAGACTGCAGACCGAGTACTTATCTGGGGATGAAACACCTACAGAACGCAATAAGAACACATTATTCTGTTAGTATGCAACACCAGAGCTTCTAATGTAATCTGCCTGCTCGTTCATATGGTCTGCACTTCCGAGCCATCGCTAAAGGAGGTGCTCAACATGGTGTCCATTCATAGTAAGGTAAGCTTCTGTCTGACGTCTTAGAGAATCATGCATCTCTGAAAATCTTTAGGTTCGCCACTCCCTCTTTTAGATTTTGGTGACGCGTTCCTGTAGTGATCGTATAACGTTAATTGGGATTTCATACACGAAAGATTTCATGTTTCCCCAGAACCATAAATCGAAAGGAGCAAAATCGGGTGAACGAGCTGGCCAACGTATTGGTCATCACCTACCAATTCATTGCCCAATAACTAACTGTGTGCCACGCTGTCGTACATTTCCGGGTAAATGGGCTAGTGCTCCATCAGGGATCAAACAAATCTCCAGCCGTTGCTGGAATGGCACCCCCTCTAACAGGACAGCGTAGTCAGTTGATAGGAACTGACGTCACGTTGCTTCAGTCTACCTGTCTGGCAGTATGTAAACCCCTGTTAGTCTACCGGCGCTGAAGTCTTTATACTTGAGATGAGCGTTCATTTGCATCACCCGACACCTGTTCATAGTAACAAAATAATTTGTTTCCATTCTTTCACTGCGTTCTGTGGGTAATATGTAACAGCAGATAGTTTTCAGCAGAAGAGACTTCCACGGTAGCGAAGATCAAAAAGTGCTCATAGCTCTTAAAGTATGCATTTATGTTTACTGGACATTTGTTTGTTGTTATGATCCATGTTACGACCTCTCTGAATTTAAAATGGGGAACTCTCCCTCCCTCCCTCCCTCTCTCCCCCCTCCCCTCCCTCCCTCCTCCTTTCTACCTATATATACATGATGCAGTCGCATTAACGTGACCACCATCTACGTTCGACGCCACCGTGCGATAACCATTCACAGTCGGCAGGTGGGAGCCCTAGCAGTGAAGTCTACATAAACCGTGTCGTAATGCTGAAACGGACCGATTTATCTGACGTCCAAAAGGGCAGGACTATTGGCTTTCGAGCAAAGGGTGAAAGCTTTACAGAAACGGCTAAGTTTGTAAACATTTCACGTGTCGCTGTGGTTAAAGTACGCCGTGGACGGCGAAATGGCATTGTCCAAAACCTGCGCCGAGGTAACGGTGGTGCACCACAAGCCATGGATATCGCGGGTGAACGACGGCTGTGGAGATGTTTACGCGCAAATGAAAGTGCAACTGTCGAGCAACTGAGCGCCCAGATGAACGAAAGGGCCACCAGCAATGTCTCCTCGACGACCGTTCAGCGAACGTTGCTGCGTGTGGGCCTCCACAGCAGGCGACTGGTTCTTGTACCCATTAGAGATGGGAAAAACTGTTCTTTTCAGAGATTGGATCAGAACTGTTCACTCCCTGAAATGAATTAGCTCTTTTTCATGACTCACCACTCATTTACAATAGAAAATAAATGGAAGCCACATTGCCCTTTAAACTTGGTTTATTCCAGTACTATACCTGTATTTTGATCTTATTTGATCCTATTTTGAAGTAACACAGATAATGAGTAAGAATTTTGTATTGTTTATTGAAATTTCCACGATATGACAAAGTTTTTGATTATTGATTTATTTTGCACTATCGTGGTTTTTTGGGTGATCGGAAAATGTTGTAACTTGAGATTTACATTAACAATACATTTGGCTATAATGTATTAAAATTTCATTAACCTCATACAAATACATCGCAAGCCATATATTTTTAAAGTGAACGTTTCCTTCCGAAGACGCCTAAAATCGCAAAATCCGTACCAGAATAAGAAAAAAAAATATAAATTTGACTGTAAAACGAAAGTGCTGCATATAGCCTTACGCAGAATAAAACAAGGAAAATATTGGTGTATCACATTTTGCGATACGTTTATCGGTTCGCTCGTAATTAAAGCGTAAATTCGAGTGTCCATAATAAAAATCCTATAGTAAGAGGAGTCGTCAGCAACCTAATCTAATCAGTTTAAACAAATAAAAATAAAATAAAAACAACTGATGTATACATAACATAATAATGTAATATACATAGCGGTATTACTACGAAGAACAATATCCAGTGGGGACGAACTCCGATGCAGAGGCGCTGTGTCAAGCAGGTCGAGCCGCGAGCTGTATTACTGCGTGAGCTGAGACCGCAGAGACCAGAATGACACCTGAGTCGCTTTGCTCAACGCTCTGGCTAGAGTCGAGACGGTGGGGTGAGCGTTGAGCGGGCGAGTTCCGAGGGTGGCGGGGAGCGGTGAACTCACCCGCTCCGAGACAAATCGTCCGTTCCCTTGCGAGCAGGTTTTTGCAAGTAGTTCCTATGTTATCCGCTAGGTGGCTCTTTTTCCTGTTGCTCGCATCAACTGCCCAGGGGGCAGGACGTGCGACTGATACGATCGCCGACAGAGTGCGATGCGAAGTTAAGCTGCGCCAGACACTGCACACGGCAGACGACGCAGAGAGACGGCACGGCATATGTGAAACACAAAATCCAATGGGGCACTGCACAATGCAGGCAGCCAAGGTAGAAGCAGGGCAGAGGCCGGCGCTGGCTGTGTTGTGTGGCGTGCACTGTGCTGTGACCAGCAGAGGCGCTGCTGATATGCTCCATCTCTCTCTCTCTCTCTCTCTCTCTCTGCCGTGGGAAACGTTTGGAGCTACCGTTCTGTTTTTCTGAATCACTGATTGTTCACTCCTTTGAAAGATTCAACTCTATGAATTAGTTCAAGAGCGGATCCCCCATCTCTAGTACCCATGCTAATTGATTCTCATCAGCCAAGAGGGCTGGAATTTGCACGCCGATAAAGCAAGTGCACAACCACTGAGTGCCAACAGGTGGCCTTTTGGAAGGAATCAGGTGTTATGCCCCATTGGACAGATGGCCGCTGGCATGTACGGTGTGACACATCTGAACACTCTACAACAGTCGTCGAAACGGTGCATGCCGGAGAGCATTTCGTGGGTGATCTAGTCGTTCTGGAAGTCACAGTGGATCAACACAAGTATACATCTACCCTTGGGACCATATCAACCACTACATGCGGTTTGTTTTTCCTCAGCATGATGGCATCTACCAGTGGGACAATGCAACGTGTCACACAGCTCGCACCAGGGCGAGTTTACCGTGCTCCCATGCACACCAAACTCCCCGGATTTAAATTCAATCGAGAATCTGTGTGACCACCTCGACTGAGCTGTTCGCGCCACGGATCCTCAACCAAGAAACCTAGTTCATGGTTCCACGTCGCTGTCGGTACGTTCCTGTACGTCGTCCACTCTTTTTGCACGTCTCGCAACGGTCCGCGATGCAAAAGGTGTCTGAGGCTTCTGATGGGCGGTCAGATCATCGTGACTGAACGGTGTATGTATACAGGGTGAACGTTAAAAAAACCGACATACTGTATGGTCGGATTCTCGACTGGGAATGGAGGAAAAAAGGATCTATGAACGTGTGTCCGGAAATGGACGGCGTGCGTGCAACTGCAACAAGTCGTGGCGGAACACCGTACAGAACTACATCGCATCCAAGAGGTTCAAAGTGGGCTCCGTGGGATGCAGTGCACGTGTTTTATTAATGTTCATCCCGTACAATTATTGGTGATTTTCAGGCATTTTGTTTTAAGTGTCTTTCAGCTTCGATGGTCAGAATTGCGAGGGGCAGTTTCATTTTAAGTTTTGGATTGGTGCATAAGTTGGTAGCGTTTTGCCCGTAAGTTTAATAAACACAGCAAATACATATAACTTATACTTCAGGAACATATTATCATTGACTATTTACAGCAGTCTGCGAACGCTGGCGTAGCATGTGGATTCCGCGACTGTAGAAATCACGAGCTTTAGAGGCGAAGAACTCTTCGAGCCACGTCCAGAGCGCATTTTTATATGGGAGAGGAATTTCGTTGGAAGTTGTTCGATAGATGGCGGGAGAGGTGAAAATCTGAGGGCGGAAGGTGAGATGGGTAAGGTGGATGCAGAATGACTTCCCAACCCGACTCCTGCGTAGTATGTTCTTTGTCGGTGTAGCAGACTGAGGGCGGGCGTTATCGTCGAATAGCATCACTCCACGCAGTTTTCCAGGTCGTTGTTCTTGGATTGCGTCTGCAAGACGTCCAGTTGTTGACAATAAATGTCAGCAGTGACGCTTACACCTCGCGAAAGAAGTTACTGGTCCACCACAGCTTCGCTAGCCGGCCGAAGTGGCCGAGCGGTTCCAGGCGCTACAGTCTGGAACCGCGCGACCGCTCCGGTCGCAGGTTCAAATCCTGCCTCGGGCATGGATGTGTGTGATGTCCTTAGGTTAGTTATGTTTAAGTAGTTCTAAGTTCTAGGGGACTTATGACCTCAGCAGTTGAGTCCCATAGTGCTCAGAGCCATTTGAACCAACAGCTTCGATGTTCCACCACATGCATAATACAGGGTGATTCAAAAAGAATACAACAACTTTAAAAATGTGTATTTAATGAAAGAAACATAATATAACCTTCTGTTATACATCATTACAAAGAGTATTTAAAAAAGTTTTTTTTTCACTCAAAAACAAGTTCAGAGATGTTCAATATGGCCCCCTCCAGACACTCGAGCAATATCAACCCGATACTCCAACTTCTTCCACACTCTCTGTAGCATATCAGGCGTAACAGTTTGGATAGCTGCTGTTATTTCTCGTTTCAAATCATCAATGGTGGCTGGGAGAGGTGGCCGAAACACCATATCCTTAACATACCCCCATAAGAAAAAATCGCAGGGGGTAAGATCAGGTCTTCTTGGAGGCCAGTGATGAAGTGCTCTGTCACGGGCTACCTGGCGGCCGATCCATCGCCTCGGGTAGTTGACGTTCAGGTAGTTACGGACAGATAAGTGCCAGTGTGGTGGCGCTCCATCCTGCTGAAATATGAATTGTTGTGCTTCAATTGTCTAACATCTCCAGATACTGTAGTCCAGTTACAGTAGCACCTTCGAAGAAAAAGGGACCAAAAACTTTATTGGCTGAAATGGCACAGAAAACGTTCACCTTAGGCGAGTCACGTTCATACTGAGTTGTTTCCCGCGGATTCTCAGTGCCCCATATACAGACATTGTGGCGGTTGACTTTCCCGTTAGAGTGGAAAGTTGCTTCATCACGAAACACAATCTTTGAAACGAAAGATTCATCTGTTTCCATTTGAGCAAGGATAAAATCACAGAAATCGATTCTTTTAATCTTATCAGCTGCAGACAGTGCTTGAACCAATTTCAGACGATAAGGTTTCATAACTAACCTTTTTCGTAGGACTCTTCATACAGTTGATTGTGGAATTTGCAGCTCTCTGCTAGCTCTGCGAGTCGATTTCCCAGGGCTGCGAACAAATGCTTGCTGGATGCGTGCTACATTTTCATCACTCGTTCTCGGCCGTCCAGAACTTTTCCCTTTGCACAAACACCCATTCTCTGTAAACTGTTTATGCCAACGTTTAATACACCACCTATCAGGAGGTTTAACACCATACTTCGTTCGAAATGCACGCTGAACAACTGTCGTCGATTCACTTCTGCCGTACTCAATAACACAAAAAGCTTTCTGTTGAGCGGTCGCCATCTTAGCATCAACTGACGCTGACGCCTAGTCAACAGCGCCTCAAGCGAACAAATGTACAACTAAATGAAACTTTATAGCTCCCTTAATTCGCCGACAGATAGTGCTTAGCTCTGCCTTTTGTCGTTGCAGAGTTTTAAATTCCTAAAGTTGTGGTATTCTTTTTCAATCACCCTGTATTATCTTTTGTGGATGCGCGCATGTCTTGGTACGGTGAGTTGCTGCTTTGTCTGGACTCAGTCATTCCTTTCTTTTCCTTATGTTGGTTCAAATGGCTCTGAGCACTATGAGACTTAGCATGTGAGGTCATCAGTCCCCTAGAACTTAGAACTGCTTAAACCTCACTAACCTAAGGACATCACACACATCCATGCCCGAGGCAGGAAGCGCCTAGAGCCACTCGGCCACAACGGGCGGCCCTTATGTTGGCATAAAGACACCATTTCTCGTGATGAGTAACAATACGAGATAGGTAAGGTCGGTGTTGTTCACGAGCCAACTGATGACGGGCGAGGAGAGATCCGTGTATGGGCGGGCACCTGCTGAATTTTGTGCTCTTTAGCTTAGAGCATGCGGTTCCCATACACGCGAATTCTGAATCTTCACCATTGCATGCAAGTGTTTCACAATCGTCAAATGATGACAGTTCGTCGCATTTGCCAGTTCTAGAGTAGACTGACCTGGATCATTGTGCATTAATGCGTTAATTCGATTTTCATCAATCCCAGAAAGTCATCCTGAACGTGGAGAGTCAAAACGTCCTGTTTAAAATGAGAAAACCATTGTCTTGACGTGCTCTGTGCAATGGCGTTATCCCCATACACGGTGCAAATCTTTTTGGCTGCTTGCGCTGCTTTCACGCCTACACTGAACTCGGATATGTTCCTATTTCTCCACTTGGTATCCCATTTTCTAGCGTCCAGAGCCCCATTCACTGTTCCCAAATGAGAAAACGACAATATGTAAACTCAGACAGCAACAATGAAGTACAAATAAAAAATTACTGTCGATAAATAAACCCACTGCATCTAGAATACAAACATGCGAAACAAAAGCGCTACGAACTTATGCAGCAACTTAATAGTTTCTCAGTGTTCCTGAGTTATTGTCGTTCAATCGACACATATTTGTGTTCCGTGGTCGTCCTCTGTTAAAGTGTGAAGAAGTGACGTATTTATAAATAACCTATCAGCGCGACTTTCTTCCATTTGTTGACACGAAGTCGCGGTAAAAGTTCGAGAGGTCATGCGCACGTTGTGGTGACAGAAATGGTACTAGAAAGGAGGTTGGATATACGTTCAAATAAGAACAACGAAAAATTATTGAATACAGAAACAAGTTTCGCCGTAGCCTAAGCATTAGAGAAGAAAAATTAAATTAAAGTGATTGTTTACTACTGCAAGCATTTGCATGTTTATCGGTCACTCCCCAACAAAATAGACCTGTGATGTGGTACAATATATTATGAACGTATTATATTTTTTCTCTTCAGTTTCGTCCGTATAATTGTTAGCGTAGTTTACGAACGATTCGACTTACATACATTACCTACAGCTTTGCTCTGTTTGCCATCTTCCAGTATGTGGTGTGGTGTACCTCGTGTACTTTTATCAAAAAGAGTGTTAACATAGGCAGGACTACCTAATTTCCCAGTTGTGAGGATAGCTGCGGAGAATTTTTTGGGCCAAATTATAGTTCTCGCAATCACAATTAATCGCAGGTGTTTAATTTTTGGGGTCTATAGTCGAAATTGTAGTAGTTGACTTGTTTGACTGAACCACAAAGAGGCAGCTTGCGTGCAGCCAGCCCCACTAGTCACGACGTAGTGAGCCCCCCTCCCCTTTTTCTCCGCCCCCTCTGCCCCCCCCCCCCCTCTACCCCCGCACCGTCCCCATACACCCAGAGACTGCGGCAGCTCGCCGGTGTCGGGGAACTCTGGCCAAGGCCGGCGCGGGTCGCGAACCCCGGTCCGATCGATGCGAGGCGCGGCGAGGCGGCAGGCGCCCCTGCCGCAGCGCACCCGTCGGGCTCCCCGCAGACCCGCCGCCGCTGTTACCGGCCACACACACTCCTCTCCTATGGTAGCTTACCCTGACACACTCTCACACTGCAAGGAAACACTTTGCTGGCAGATATTTGGGTACTAACGTAGGTTCGTGTACTTGTAAGGTGGGAAGCTGTGCCACAGAAACAAAAGCTCCAACGAAATTTTGATTATGACAGACCGAGAGAGATACGCGTAAGTGTTACGAGTATTCGATGACAGTACCCACTGGTCTTCTCTAGAATGGTCTGCAGACGTTCGCCTTGATACTATAACGGTAGTAACTTCAGAGTATCTTTCCGTAGTCAGCGTTCCTTTAGTTTGAAAAATTAAGTTGATACTGTGTTTTTATATAATTCCTGTATGTCGCTCGTTTTCTTCTATCACTTTCGTAATCACCCAAACGATTGTGGGACATTTCTAGCCGTTTATACGTGTAACTGACGACGCAAGCGTATCTAGCGTTACTCCAAATGTGATTTGTACGAAAATTCTGTGTTCTAGAATGTGCAACATATAAAAGACAGGCGAAATACCCTCAGTCATCAGAAAGAATGTTACAGTTACAATTCAAAAGAAAGCAGATGCCGACTAGTGTGAAAACTGCAGAACTATCAGCTTAATAAGTCGTTGTTGCAAAATACTAATACGAATTATTTACAGAAGAGTGGAAACACTGGTAGAAGACGACCGCAGGGAAGATCAGCTTCTGTTCCGGAGAAATTTAGGAAGACGCGAGGCAGTGCTGTCCCTACGACTTATCTTACAAGATAGGTTAAGGAAAGGCAAATCTACATGTACAGCATTTGTAGCTTTAGAGAAATCTTTTTACGATTTTGACTAGAATACTTCCTTTGAAATTCCGGAGGTAGCAGAGGTAAAATATAGGGAGGAAAAGGCTTGTACAGAAACCAGACTACAACCAGTCTAGTCGAGGGCTATGAAAAGGAAGCAGTGGTTGAAAAGGGAGTGAGACAGGGCTGTAACCTACCCCCGACGTTATTCAAATTGTACATTGAACAACCAGAGAAGAAAACCAAAGAAGAGTTTGGAGTAGGAATTAAAGTTCAGTGAGAAGAAATACAAACTTCGAGGTTTGCCGATAACATTGTAATTCTGGCAAAGGACTTGGAAGAGCAGCTGAACGTAATGGACAGTTTCTTGGAAGGAGGGTATAAAATGAACAGCAACAATCGCAAGACAAGGGTAATGGAATGTAGTCGAATTAAACCAGGTGATGCTGAGTGAATTAGATTACAAAATAAGACACTTAAAGTAATAGATAAGTTTTGTTATTTGGGCAGCACAGTAACTGATGATGGCTGAAGCAGAGAGGATAAAAAATGTAGACTGGCAATTGCAAGAAAAATTTGAAAAATTTAAGAATGAATATAGACTTGAGCGTTAGGAAGTCTTTTCTGAAGATTTTTGTCAGCAGTGTAGCCTTGTATGGAAGTGAAATATGGACAACAAACATTTTAGACAAGAAGAGAGTAGAAATTTTTGAAATGTGGTGCTACAGAAGAATGGTGAAGATTAGGTGGATAGATAATGTAACTAACGAGGAGGTTTCTGAACAGAATCGGGGAGGAAAGAAATTTGTGGCGCAACCTGAATAGAGGAAGGGATCGGTTGATAGGACGCACTGCGACGTCAAGCGATCACCAGTTTCGTATGGGAAGAAGTGTGAGGAGTAAAAATTGTGGAAGGAGAACGAGCGATGAATACAGTAAGCAGATTGAGAAGGATGAAAATCGCACTAGTCATTCGGAAATGAAGGCTTGTACATGGTAGCGTAGCATGGAGAGGTGCATCAAACCATTCTTCGGGCTGAATATCACGGCAACAACAGACTGATGACAGGCAAAGACCTTCCCAAGACTCATCCATTGCCTTCAGCAATACGCAGCCATGTTTTCTAGTGTCCTGTGATGTTTTCTAGTGCCATCGGCGCCCCCTCCACTAGCATGTCGCCTCACCCGATTCTTATCTCTTGGAATCCAGTAAAGTACTTCCTTGGTCCAGCGGCCATCAGTTCGTTAATCAACATGTTCCGCACACCTCCAGTTCTTTCCCATTACAAGCACGATTATTACACCCTGAATTCCATACTGTCCCGTCAGCCAGTTCTTTATCTTCCTATCTCTCCTAATATTTCTCAATATGCGTTGTTTGACTGTCCAACAATCAATCCCTATTATTTTACCATTTACCTGAAAACTGTTCCATGTTTCACTGCATTTAAGTAAAACTGGTAATATATTGTGGTAGTAAATATTTTTCTCACATCAGAAGTTTAAGTTTGAAAACTCTGGTTAGTTCTCCTAATGCAATCCAGCACGGTTTTGCTGTTTTCTTTCGTAATCCATCCAGTCGTCGTCTTCAACTACCCTAAAGACAAAATGTTTAAACTCGTTCTGTGACTTTTACAACTGATTTTAACATCTAATATCAATCTTGATCTTCCATTAGTTATTATGTAGCTGCCTAACGAGAAACACTGGGATGCTTTCCGCAAAATGCAATTGTCTAACTTCCTTAAGTTCGCCATCTCCCCCTATAATGTTAAAGTCGAATGTAAGCTATAACGCTGACGTCAGTATTGGTCAGTATATTAACGTACATGTTATACGACATTAAGAACAGGTTATAGTACAGTTTTTATTGAGAAGGAGTCGAAAGCTTTCTGAAGATCCGTGAATCCTAGATATCAGCAGTTCATACTCGTTCCTTGAATCCTATAATTTCTTTCATGACTTTCATTTCGCCCATTGTGCTATTTACACTTCAAAAACTGGTTTATTCCTTCGATAGCGTCAAGTTTAATTTTTTTTCATGCACCTGTTATAATTTTAATGAACGTGTTGTACGTTAGGGTGATATTTTCGTTGTTGTACATCTTGTTCGCCCCCTTTATTGAGCAAGATTACACTGTTAATCCAGTGGTGAGAAACGGTGTTCTTTTACAAACATCCTGCAAATAATTTTTGAAGTTACTTTCATGTAACTTTTCCTGAGATACGGACTACTTCTGTCCGAACCCTGTTATATCCCGGTGTCTTGGTTACCACCCACCTGTCTGTATAATTTTCATCACAAAACTAGACAAATACTAAAAAAGAAGTTTTGGGCACTTGCACAATTTGATGTCTGATATCTGGTGTTAGTCTCCCATCTGCGATCTTAACTGATGGAGTGTGGTTTCTACCGAAGATAATTTTGTTTTCTTCACAGTCTTCTTGATCTAATTTACTTCTATTATCAAAAATTCCTTGTACCTTTCTGCATCCTCTCGGACACATTTCTGAACAGTTAAAGATAACTGTAATGAATATAACTTCATCTTACTGAGGTGACTCCCCGGACGGTGAATTTGTAGTACATCCGAACTTCACTTAACGTCTGGTAGATGCGATAGTAGTTAATTTTGCGACCTGTGCTGGCGTTATTGGGTTTTCCTCCTGAGTCTAGACCCGCAAAAAACTAAATACGGATCTTCTACAGAGGAGCTTCATGCAGCAAATTCAAGTCGGTATTGCTGTTTGCTGTAATTTGTTATTAAATTTAAAATGATTAAAGAAGGGGCTACATTTAAACACACGACTGCATCTTGCTATTGGTGATAACGAGCAGAGCGCGGAATTCTGTCTTGCGTGACAGTTTAGCCTTGAATGGAGTTTTAAAGTGGCATACTCGTGTAACTGAATCACATCGTCAGGGAAGCAGGGAACTACAGATAGTGTCTAATCTGAATGAAATGGTTTTCATTGTCATTATCTGATTCTTATTTCCATAAAATATTAAGGAGATCATTTTCGCTTTTTCCAACATTTTCATTATTTAGTTTTCTAATATTTTCTTAACGCAAGAGCAGTCCGTCTTGCTCCAATACCTGAGCAACGTGGAGGTCGCAGGGTCCAATAGTTCCTGCCCGGCTGACTTGCTTCTTAAAGACGTCGTTAAACCGTGCGCTGACGACTCGAGCGTAGGCGTAGCAGGTGGGACTGGCGCTGCGAAAACGTAATCTATGCAAGAGTTCCTTTATCCGACGGAGCCTCAGTACAGCCATCGCACGGTGCTCCTGTCCTCTGCAGAACGTAGTACGTCAGTTAAAAGTTCTCACTATTGTGAGGCTCACTAATGCGGATTCGGATAGTAACAGGTTGCAAAGTAACACGTGTCTTTTTTAGTAGTTTTTAGCTGTCATGCCGGAAAGTTCTCATTTTGCAGTGCTGTAGTCAGTATGATGTACACTTCCAGTTCCACCTATATTTCTTCACTTTTGCTCACGCTTTCCCTACTGCTTCCTTTACGCGCCGAAGGTATCTCGTTTCAGTCGATGCTTCCCTTCTTGTCAGTTCCCACGTTTTATTCCGAACAGTGCGATCGTATACAACACTGTTCGTAAGTTTGTGGAAATTTGTATTTCGTAGGGTTCTTTCGTGGTGTTAATAAACATTATTTTGTTTACCAGCTATTTTGTATCGGCATTCAGCGGCGTTAACACACTCGTAGCAATTCGCTTTCCCGAAGAGCAGATCTGAAACTTCCGCTCTGCCACCGAGACTTAAGTTTTCTTGATTTCCCTACTTCATTTAAGAAGAATGCTGGGTAACTTACTTGAAAAAAATACGCCCGATTTGCTTTCCGATATCTGCTGAAGCTGAGGGTCAGTATTCAGTTATCTCAACCCTAATCTTCCTTTCAAACAGTGTATTACGAAATGAACAAAATCGCTACACTGCGACGAGGAAGATAAGGTGTTCCTGAGATCTTGGTGCTGTCTGCTTATAGTTCTAGGAGCATTTAAGGTTGTGAATATTCGTATATCTGCTTGTAAAAAGCAGAAAATCTGAGTTAGAATCTAAGTCTCTCACAATTTCATTTGTCACGATATATCCAATATATAGCAATTTCAACATTGTAAGAGGATATCATTATTGCCTTGCCACTGCATTTCGTTAATATCATTCCATTTATTTCGGTCAATTAAATTAAAATATTCCCTTCAAACTCATCTTGCAAAGTTATATCTTCTGACGTAAATGCTCTACAACGCAACATAGGGCTGCCTTCGAGAAGTGTCGCGCACTGTTGGTAACACATAACAAAATCTCTGAAGCGACTCCATCTGCGTTACGAGACATCGACTTCCTGAAACTTTGTGAAAATTAAGTAAAAAAAAAAAAAAAAAAACAGGTACTCAAACTAAATTTAGCTATCAATTTCGGGCATACAGGAGACCGCCGAATCCCATTTTGTCTCAGGACCAAACATTCATAGTGGCGGTGCTTCCTCGCAGATGTATAAATGCTCTCGCACTTAAATCATGCAGAGACCTCACGGGCAACTCTCTTGACACTGAAGCCAATCTCATAGTACACTGCGGAATTTTCCGAAATATGAACAAAGCTAAATGGTTGCTAATATAAAGGATGCTGGTGGTTCTATCACAAATGGTTGGAGAACTGCCCATTGTTTAGCAGTCACATGCGATGAGTTCAATGTATGCAAAATCCCTCTAAGGAATGAAAATCTGGAAAGCGTGTATGGTAGTACATTCCTGGAAGACTTGGAAATGATAAGGGCGCGTAAGGACTTCCTTACACTCGTCACTTACCCTGTATATGAATGTGTGCGGATTCACCGTTACTCGTTTGTCTCCGATCGCACTAAAACAACGCGGCGTGAATGGACCTAGCTGGTGGTCGACGTGGCTAAACGACCAGCCCTTTTTAACACCCCAGCCGAAGCTCGGCTACCTGGACGCTCGTTTCTAGTGGCAACAGAACACAGCCGCACAAACAACCTGGCCTGCGACTCACGGCCTTCTAGAGAGGAGGCCGTGCAACGCTACGTCGCACTACGCTAGACACGCGACACTCTTACTTGGAAAAAAGGAAGAAAAACCACAGCAAACAGACAGAGACACCGTTTGTGACTTTATTTATGACATGACGGGTTGCAAGTTTTCACTGATCTTCATCTAGTAGCTGATCACCGTTACGTTTATGCCGAGTAGATTTTGAATACAGTATCTGCCCTCTGGGAAATAACACTCAGACTCTTACGTTTCTACGAGTCTTACCTTTACGACTGATGTACTTCATTCCGTATGTTACATCTCCTTGTTTCAGTACTATGTACGTACAAGGCTCACTTTTATACAGGGTAACCCGAAAGGCACTGACAAAGTTTGAGGGGTTGTTAATTAATGGGACCTACCGTATGCTTAGTGTCCCGCAGCCTCCGGTAGCTCGTTAAAAATAAATTGCATTTTATTTGATTTCTTATCGTCATGTATCTGTGTTACACAGAAAGCGTCTGAACAACAGTGCAAATGTGAGTGTAGGTTTTGAAAGAAACCTGTTTCATTTACTCACTGTACTTGCTCTTGGCAACAACAATGCTGACTTCATTCTTCACGCTCAAGCTTTGATTGAGTACTGTCCCGTTCCGTCCCAGATTTGTACTTCTGGCAGTATTTGTTCCACTTTACGGTAACACACAGCGCTACGGCCAGGTTTTCTGAAGAAGAGTTGCAAAAGCAGCAGACGCGGTTGTCCTGCAACGCAGCGGGAACAGGCAGTGTCAGCGCGGTGCCGCTGTGGCGCTCCTCCACTGCCTTCCGTGAGCCCATCCGTGAGATGCGTCTCGGCCAATAAGTGAACGTATCCGTAGCGCTGCTGTGTCTCGCTGTTGTCGTTCAACTACCACCCGCCACAGAACAGAAAAGCAGCGAGCGAATGGCTCACCGCTCAGAGTAAAGCGGCCATTGCTGTTCTAAAAAAAATGGCTCTGAGCACTATGGGACTTAACATCTGTGGGCATCAGTCCCCTATAACTTAGAACTACTTAAACCTAACTAACCTAAGGACATCACACACATGCCCGAGGCAGGATTCGAACCTGCGACCGTAGCAGTCGCGCGGCCCCGGACTGAGCGCCTAGAACCGCGAGACCACCGCGGCCGGCTGCTGTTCTCAACGGCAGCTTAGTTTCCCGACAGGACACACAGTACATACTGCCGACATTTGCACTGTTGTGGAGATATTATCAGTGCAGTATAGATCTCCGTGGAGGGCACTGCGAAGGGGGAGGTGACCGTAAGGAAAATAATTGCGTAACTAACGAAAGGCTAAAGTTCTAACAGTCGGGACGTGGAATGTCAGAAGTTTGTATCTGGCAGGAAAGATACAAAATCAGAAAAGGGAAAAGCTAAGCCTCAGTATAGATAAAGTGGGCGTCAGTGAAGTGAAATGGAAAGGAGACAAGCGCGTCTGGTCTGCTGAGTATAGGGCAATATATTAACAGCAGCAGAAAACTGTATAACAGGCGTAGCATGCCTTATGAATAGGACGGTAGGACAGAGAGTGGGTTACTGTGAACAGTTCAGTGATACGATTCTTGTCATCAGAATCGAAATCAAATCAACACCAGTAACAGTAGTTCAGCTGTACATCCCGAAGTCACAACCAATTGATGATGAGAATATGACTATATTGGACGGATAATTCAGTCCGTAAAGGGAGGTGAAAATCTATTACGAGAGAATATGGGTTTGGTAACAGGAACGAGAGAGGAGAAAGACTAACCAAGTTCTGCAGTAAAATTCAGATGGTAGTTGCGAGTACTCCGTTCAAGAATCAAAACAGGTGGAGGTATACTTGGAAAAGGTCTGGAGATATAGGAAGATTTCAGTTAGACTACATTATGATCAGGTGCAGATTCCGAAACCAGATACTGGATTTAAGGGCGCATCCATGGGCAAAATATGCTCTGAGCACTATGGGACTCAACAGCTGAGGTCATCAGTCCCCTACAACTTAGAACTACTTAAACCTAACTAACCTAAGGACATCACACACATCCATGCCCGAGGCAGGATTCGAACCTGCGACCGTAGCAGTCGCGCGGCTCCGGACTGAGCGCCTAGAACCGCGAGACCACCGCGGCCGGCTGCTGTTCTCAACGGCAGCTTAGTTCCCCGACAGGACACACAGTACATACTGCCGACATTTGCACTGTTGTGGAGATATTATCAGTGCAGTATAGATCTCCGGGGAGGGCACTGCGAAGGGGGAGGTGACCGTAAGAAAAATAATTGCGTAACTAACGAAAGGCTAAAGTTCTAACAGTCGGGACGTTGAATGTCAGAAGTTTGTATCTGGCAGGAAAGATACAAATTCAGAAAAGGGAAAAGCTAAGCCTCAGTATAGATAAAGTGGGCGTCAGTGAAGTGAAATGGAAAGAAGACAAGCGCGTCTGGTCTGCTGAGTATAGGGTAATATATTAACAGCAGCAGAAAACTGTATAACAGGCGTAGCATGCCTTATGAATAGGACTAGGACAGAGAGTGGGTTACTGTGAACAGTTCAGTGATACGATTCTTGTCATCAGAATCGAAATCAAATCAACACCAGTAACAGTAGTTCAGCTGTACATTTCGAAGTCACAACCAATTCATGATGAGAATATGACTATATTGGACGGATAATTCAGTCCGTAAAGGGAGGTGAAAATCTATTACGAGAGAATATGGGTTTGGTAACAGGAACGAGAGAGGAGAAAGACTAACCAAGTTCTGCAGTAAAATTCAGATGGTAGTTGCGAGTACTCCGTTCAAGAATCAAAACAGGTGGAGGTATACTTGGAAAAGGCCTGGAGATATAGGAAGATTTCAGTTAGACTACATTATGGTCAGGCGCAGATTACGAAATCAGATACTGGATTTAAGGGCGCATCCATGGGCAAAATATGCTCTGAGCACTATGGGACTCAACAGCTGAGGTCATCAGTCCCCTACAACTTAGAACTACTTAAACCTAACTAACCTAAGGACATCACACACATCCATGCCCGAGGCAGGATTCGAACCTGCGACCGTAGCAGTCGCGTGGTTCCAGACTGAAGCGCCTAGAACCGCTCGGCCACACCTGCCGGCTCCATGGGCAAATATAGACTAATATCACAATTAGCTAATGATGAAGAAACTAGTCACCAAGAATCAATACACAAAGAAGTGGGATACGGAAGTACACTGAAGGGCCATAGAAACTAGCACACCTGCCCAATATCGTGAAGGACGCCCGAAAGCATGGAGAAGTGGCACAACATGGCGTGGCGTGGCATGGACTCAACTAACGTCTCAAGTAGTGCTGGAGGGAATTAACACCATGAATCCTGCAGGGCTGTCCATAAATGCATAAGAGTACGAGGAAGTGGATATCACTTCTGAATAGCACGTTGCAAGGCATCCCAGATATGCTCAATAATGTTCATGCCTGTCGAGTTTGGTGGCCAGCAGAAGTGTTTAAACTCAGAAGTCACTCTGTAGCAATTCTGGACGTGGGCCTGTCGCATTGTCGTGCTGGAATTGTTCAAGCCCGTCGGAATGCACAATGTACATGAATGGATGCAGGTGATCAGAAAAGATGCTTACGTACGTCTCGCCTGTCAGTCGTATCTAGACGTTTCGGGAGTCCCATATCAATCCAACTGCACACGCCCCCCCGCCCCTCCAACATTACAGAGCCTCCACCAGTTTAAACAGTCTCCTGCTGACGTGCAGGGTCCATGGATTCTTGAGGTCGTTCATCCGCTCGATACAATTTGAAACGAGACTCGTCCGACCAGGCAACATGTTTTCAGTCATCAACAGTCCAATGTCGGTGTTGACTTGCCCAGGCGAGGCGTAAGGCTTTATGTCGTGCAGTCATCAAGGGTACACGAGTGGGCCTTTAGCTCCGAAAGCCCATACAGACAATGTTTCTTTGAATGGTTCACACACAGATACTTGTTGATGGCCCAGCATTGAAATCTGCAGCAATTTGCGGAGTGGTTGCACTTCTGTCACGCTGAACGATTCTCTTCAGTCGTCGTTGGTTCCGTTCTTGCAGGATCTTTTTCCAGCCGTAGCGATGTCGAAAATTCGACGTTTTACCGGATTACTGATATGCACGGTACACTTGTGAAATGGTCGTACGGGAAAATGCCCACTTCATCGCTATCTCGGAGATGCTGTGTCCCATCGCTCAAGCGCTGACTGTAATACAATGTTCAAACTCACTTAAATCTTGATAACCTCCTATTGTAACAGCAATAAACGATCTAACAAATGCGTCAGACACTTCTTGTCTCATATAGGCGTTGCTGAAAGGCAGGACCCTATTCTGCCTGTTTAGATATCTCTGTATTTGAATACGCATGCGTATATCAGTTTCCTTGGCGCTTCATTGTATTAAGCAATGAAGAGATACGCTTGAAGTTCTCTGAGGCTATAGATAGTACGGAAATGAATAGCTCAGTAGGCAGTTCAGTTAAAGAGGAATGGGTATCTCTAAAAAGGGGAGTCACGAAAGTTACAAAGAGAAACGTATGTATAACCAGTTTAACTGTGGAGAAACCATGAGTAACAGAACAAATACTTCAGTTGGTCGACGAAAGAAGGAAATACCTCAAGTTCATGGAAATTCAGAAATACAGAAATAGAAGCACTTAGTAATGAAATAAATAGGACGAGTAGGGAACTAAAGCGAAACGGCTACATGAATAATGTGAAGAAATCGAAAAAGAAATGATTGTCGGAAGGACTGACTCAGCATATAAGAAAGTCGAAACAGTCTTCGGTGAAATTAAAAGCAACGTAATATTAATAGTGAGAGAGTGGATAGGTGGAAAGAGTGCATTGAGGGCTTCTGTGAGGGGGAGGACTTACCCGATGACGAAACAGGAGAAGAAGAAGTGTCGATAGGGAAGAGAGAGGGGATCCAGCACTGGAATGATAATTTAGAAGAGCTTTGGAAACGTTAAAATCAAGTAAGCGGTATGGTTAGATAAACACTACATCGGGATTTCTAAAATCATTCAGGGACGTTGCAACTAATGGATTATTCACTTTGGTATGTAAAATGTATGAGGCCGTCAATGTATCATCAAACTTTCGGAAAATATAATCTACACAGTTACGAAGATTGCAAGAGTCGACAAGTGCCCGAATTATCGCACAGTCAGATTAACAGCTCATGCGTCCAAACTGCTGACAAGAATAATATACAGAAGAATGGAAAAGAAAATGGGGTATCTGTTAGATGACTATCGGTTTGGCTTTAGGAAAGAGAAAGGCACGAGAGAGGCTGTTCTGACGCAGTGGTTGCTAATAGAAGCAAGACTGAAGAAAATGAAGACATGTTCATAGGATTTGTCGACCTGGAGAAAGCGTTCGACAATGTAAAATGGTGCATGATGGTCGAAATCCTGCGAAAGTTGGGGTAAGCTGTACGGAACGACGAGTAATAAACAACATGTGCAGTAACAAAGAGGGAACAATAGGAGTGGAAAATCAAGAACGAAGTGCGACGATTGAAAAGGGTGTAAGCGAGCGGTGTAGTATTTCGCTGATGACATAGCTATCGTCAATGAAAATTAAGAAAAATTACAAGATCTGTTGAGTGGAATGAACAGTCTAATTGGTATAGAAAATGGATTGAGGTTAAGTCGAAGAAAGACGAAAGATGAAAGTAAAGAGAAGTAGCAGAAATAAGAACAGTGGCAAACTTGACATCGTAATTGGCGATCATGAAGTACATGAAGTTAAGGAATTCTGCTACCTAGGTAGGTAAATAACCTATGACGGACGGAACGTGGAGTAGTTTTAAGATGGGTTGGACATGTAAAGGAAATGTAAGCTCGAAGGCAGCGGAAAGGCAGCGGAAATTGAGAAGAACTATAAATGTCAGACGTCGGGTTGGTGGCGGATAAAAGGGAAATGAAGACGACGACGACGACATGCTCAGTCGAATGATCGATATTGATTGTCCTCTGGTCGCTGTCAAGGTTAGTTATCAGACAGCTTTGTGTCTGGTGTGTCTTGGTCTGCAAATGCAGAAGTGGTGTGACCGATCGCTGAAATGCTACAAGTTATTAACCTTTCATTCGTCTGATTTTTTTTGAACAGTAGATGCGTAAAAGTGTCAGTCTTCTGCTAGCTGAAGAGACTCTTCTTGCAGTCCGCTGTAGCATCAAATCCCACTCCCTCTCCCTCCAACCCACCCTCTCTCTCTCTCTCTCTCTCTCTCTCTCTCTCTCTCTCTCTCCCTCCCTCCCTGTCTCTCTCTCTCTCCCCCTCTCTCTCTTTCTCTCTGTCTTTGACGCTCATTGAGGTTCATTTCCCTAATTAACGCTGGGGCTTCTAACTTTTCAACCTCCGTGTTAAACGTTGTTCGTTAGCGGCTAGATGCGAAAAGAGGAAGACTGCGCAATAAATTGGCAGGTGCCAACACAGCAACGTCCGTGAAGCGGATAGCAGCGCACGCGTTCAGTAAACTACTGGGCGGCAGTGGTAGCTTTCCAGGAGTATCTTCTATAACTCAGATCAGTCACTACGATCAGTTTCTTACGGTATAGAATTGGAACCCCTTCAGCAGAGGAAACAGCTTCCCTATCTACTATAGAAATTGTACTGGGTATATAAAGGAATTCGGGAAAAATCAAACGAATAGAATGAGGGACCCTCGATATGGAAGCGACAAAATTCTTGAGCACTTGACATGACGTGTAAGGAGCAGACCGTTCGCTGAGCTGACAGAGACTACAAACACAAAATAAGTATTTTCAGAAGAAATCGCCATGAATGTGCCAGCTGTCATATTCTGATAAGCAGAGTTCAGAAATAGTTTTAACCATGTGGTTCACAGGTGTGCACTCAATATCACGAAACGAAATGGTAAATTAAAGGAAGAAGAATGAACAAGAAAAGATGTTTGAATGTTATTGCCAATGATAGGCAGACTTGACGAGATATCTGGGCTGCGCATTTACATTCTCTCGACTGCATATTAAAAACTGTCACAAGTGTTAAACGAAGTGCATATTTCGAGTCGACGAATAACGTTTCGTCGCCCGAAATGACTCACATTTGTAAAGCTAACACCTAGTAGAGAGTACTAGGAGGGCGTTGTGAAAAGTAATGCCTCAGAAATTTTTATGTGAAAACTCTGAGTGCTTTTTAAATAAAACAAACGTTATTAACATTCTAAGTCTTTATTCTTCGTATTTACGTATTTCAATATAGTCACCCTGGCGACGAAAACATTTCCCTCAACCCCAACGAGCGACGAGTTTGTTAATATCGTCACTGTTGAATGTGTTACTCAGTTGAGGAAGCCACAGCCTCACCCCTGCTCAACACCACTTCATCGCTGTCAAAATGAAGTCTTCGAAGGTGTTCTGTAATATCTGGAAAACAGGTGAAAATCGTATGGGGCCAAGTCGGAACTGTATGGAGGATGGTGGATGGCAGTGACCCCAAGACTTCGGATTGTTGCAGATGTCGCAGCACTCGTGTGTGGTCTCGCATTGCCCTGCTGAAGGGGAGGGAGCTCAATGTGTGGACGAACTCTTCGAAACTCGAATACAGCACGCTGTTTCTCACGCACCGACGTAGTGAAGTTACACACCGCCATGTTACACGCTACAATTCGGACCCCCCTAACGGCAGAGGGCCGCAAATACATATACATGAAGAATAAAGACGTAGAATGTTAATAAGGTTTGTTTCATTTAAAAAGCTTTGAGTTTTCACATAAACAATCCGGAGGCATCACTTTCCAGCACCATTTCGTAGTTTCAAAATCCAAATTATTAGTAGGTACCAAACACCAAAGTTATTTAGGTTACTGCCTAACAGGAAGACAATCTACACGCTTCTGTAAAAGGATTTTGTATTTAGCTGACGGCTATGTAGAATTCAACCCGCGTAGCGTTTGCAGTCCATATTATGATTCAGAGCAATAAAATATTTGCTCAAACTTTATCACGTGACAATTTTCTTTAGAAGCGTCAAAATATTTCCTACTTCCTGACCCACTTGAGTTGCAGGGTGTCATCATTGTTAAATTCCACTCTAGCGTGTACAATAACTTTCGTCATTGGTCAGCGCAAATGTACAATGATAGAGAAATAACCACAAGACTTGCGTAAATGCCTTTAGCTAAACCACAACAAGCTAATGCAATGAGCACTCAGGATATCGGTTTGTCGCGCACCTTATTTGTCTTATGTGCCTAATCGATATCCACAAACATTTAGCTTTCACGGCTGTGTTATATTCGCGACTTCTCTCGCAAGATAAACTGCAGCAGCTTATACACATCAGTAAACACTTGTCTAGGAGTGCAGTGTGATTGAGAAGTGGTAGGCAAACATTCAGAGACGGAGCTGCTTTGGACCAGCGTTCTGCAGTTCTCAGCCTTAACATGAGGTCGTAAGTACTTGCTGCCAACATAACGCGCGGTAAGTCGCCAGTTACAAAGAAAAACAAGACATCTGTGCATTAAATGTAAAACTTGCTTGACACTTTCTTTGCATAAATTTACAATTTTTTTATTATTTGCAGGACTTTTTGCCATTTTTACTTGACTCTCCAGTGTAGTGATAATCTGTAAAGTGTGCCATGTGACTACTTTACCGCAGGAGTTTGTGTCGACTTGTTTGAATTCAGAAATAAGCTGTAACCTATGACATACAATAGCTACTATTCTTGAATTAATATGAATGTAATACTGAAAATAACTGTTTACTCCTGGTTTGGCTTGGAAGTGCTTACTGTATAACATCTTACGAACTTACTGTGCCGTAAAGAGATCACTGCAATGCGGGCAACCGAAGAAGACTGGGTCTGCTCTTTTGCCTCAAGAACTAATCAATAACTAGTTACACGTTTTACGGGATATTTGTATCAAACAAAGGAGAGCTGTTTGAACAGAACTGTTCCGTTCTCAGAAATAAATTTTTCGATATGGTTAATTTTGTTGTGTAGCATTTGATGAGCAAGCGAAACGAATGACAATATTCTGCAGTTTGAAAGTTAAGCAGTTAAAAAGTAAGAGTAAATGGAACAAAGTGGTACAGAATTCTAAATACACGGTTTCACCCTACAAAATCAGTTAAAAAGTTGAAAGTTTCCAGATCTCTGGAGTTAAAATTACGCTGCCGATAGAGGATCCTAAACTGGGGATTCTGAAGCGAGGAACTATTGGACGGAAATGAAGATTAAAGGCAAATGAACAACGTTTGTAAAGAGACTGTAAACTGATGAAGTTTCTTAAAAAGAAACAGGTGTCAGTCGCATCGCTATTGTTGGCGCTTCCTGAAAACATGCGATACACAGTCTGCTTTCGTGAATCCACGGTGTGATTTGCCACTGACTTGACTGCGTCTAAGACGGAGTATCATTCTCCAGTAGAAATTGCGGACCCGCAAGTAACATACGGTTCAACAAGATGGAGTGGCCAGAAGCTGCACGATAGAAACTTGCAAAACAGTCATTCACGACGCAAACAGCTGGTTATCGTTCTCGACAAAGAAACATTGGAATAGTAGAAATTGAGAAGATTGTATCGGATCGTGTGGGACAAAATTCATCGATAAACACGCGCCTACGTAGTCCGGAAACGCATGCTTGTAAGAGCACTGTTTGGGGAGCAGTGGAGTGGCAGCAGTTACAGCCATGTGTCACAACAAATGCGGTGGAGCAAGTGACTCTGAGTCCAGAGGGTGTGTTCTGCCACTGAATTATGCAAAAATTGCTCTGAGCACTATGGGACGCAACATCTGTGGTCATAAGTCCCCTAGAACTTAGAATTACTTAAACCTAACTAACCTAAGGACATCACACACATCCAAGCCCGAGGCAGCATTCGAACCTGCGACCGTAGCGGTCACGCGGTTCCAGACTGAAGCGCCTAGAACCGCACGGCCACATTGGCCAGCGACCCTAAAGACTTAGAACATTCAGCATATTAGTAAAAAACATATAAACCATTTTCCCTCGCCTTTATCTAGTTGTCTTGAACATACACATATTTATCTTCCCGTAACACTACTTTGCTTATTATTATTTTCATTATTGTAATTATAATTATTGTTATTATTCGTGTAAAGCGTGGCACACAGCTGTCTGTATGTCATTAATTCTCACTACTGGTTTCGATTCATATCTATCATCACAGTGCGAAACTTCATACATTATTTACGTATGTCATGTCATATCAATACGGCAATGTTGGTAATACAGCCGCATCAGAAACGTTGAACATCAAACAAAAAACAGGTAACGGTAATCAAGTGGATACCTGTTTGCACTTTCGCTGTTAAACAGTTGGATGGGGCTGTATTAACATTTCCGTATTAATATGACATGACATATGGGAGTAATTTAATAATTTTAATACTGTGTTGATAGTTACCAATAGGATACAGTACTGATAATAGAGCACACATAGACTGCTGCGTGTCATGCATTTTATAACATACCTAAGAACTCCTGGCAACTGGCAAAAGCTTTCGAAAAAATGTTTACTACTTGACCAGACAATCGCAGTATCTCGCATTCCTCGCTGATTCGCGAATTCGTGTCCCTTCCTTTGGAAGTGCTTACTAGTGGTACTGGAATGTGCTACTCGAGCTAGATACAGTGTGTCTGCGTCTTTTGATTCTGAAGATAGCTGCTGGACGAAACATGTTAAAGTGTAGCCAATTAACTCAACTGTTGGACAGTTGTACAATCTGAACACTGACAGCCGAAGACAGACCACTACAGGCCCAATGGGCGAACGATTATTACTTGCCGGATGAATCTGGAAATTTCGCGTGATTTGTGTTTCTACTCTGTAATCGCAAGTTTCGCAGAAACCTGTATTGACGACCACTTCACGTTCTCACGCTACACAGCGGCCCATTTGGCGTAAAATACGTAATCTACAGCAGAATCTCTGATCACCTGTTGCAGGGTGCTCGGCATATCCTGAAAAACGTGCTCAGCGAGATGTTTGCCTTGGAGAGTCTTCACCTAATACGCCTTGTCCGCCGTCATTAAAATTCTGAGCCGCTGCTGATGTTACACCATCTGAGACCCTTTCTCTTTCGAAATAAAACATCTAATTAAACGCAGAAATTTTTCCACCGAAATAAATGTTGAAGAAGAAGAAGAAGGAGGAGGAGGAGAAGGAGGAGGAGGAGGAGAAGGAGAAGTTGGAGGAGACCGTTGTACTGAAGCTTGAGTTCCTGGTAAGACACTTAAAGGTGTTCAGTCACACGAGTTCGTATTTAACAGACGAAAGTGTCTTATTAAACAAAATTCCGTTAAAGCCGATGATACGTTATACTCAAATAAGCGTGCTTTATGATAAATAAAATTCGTTAACTAGTTAGAAAATTAAATGTGTAATGTATACATCCACTTCAAAGTTTTCATTTTGTACTCAGTATTGGTATTTCAAAAAGTAATGACGCAGTTGTTCATTACACGTATTTTCTGTGTGGTTTCAGCTAGTGAACCGCACCGTCGAGATTCTGAGCGTACAACAGCAGAAATTCAAACGTTATGGGCAAAAAAGGAAATTTTGTATCCCAGCTAGATGACAAAAGATTTGTCAGTATAAGCGCGTAAATTAATTCTGCTTCTTGGCATAACTGTTGTGCACTTATGTTCATAGTTTCAAACGGCGTTCTCCTATTTTGTTGAACATGTTGAGTCCAATGCCACAGAGCGTTAACTGTGAGACTCCATTTCCTGCTGTGTTCACGTGCAGACAACGCATGCTGATTTCAACAACACAGTGGGTTACTAGGCTCCGTCCTGCAGGTCGTGGTAATAACTGACTTCCTTCGAACTTCAAACTGTTCCACCCAGCCAGATGTAGGGCGATGTACAGTTCAACAGGACTCCGACAAGCGGTGGAAAGTGATATTTTATGCACATTCAGTTCATTACCGGTGGTAAAAGAAAGACGTGACAGACAAAGTCATAGATCTTATTGAGGACTGAACCGTCGACCTTTGCATCTGTAGTGTGACTCTTACTACACTTGTGTCCAAAATTAAAGCAACAAACGGAAATTTCGCAAGGTTGCGTTTATTTTGCCACAAACCTGTATAAACTAGTGATAGTAAAATAGAAACAATGTAAAGAATACAGAACGTAAACAAATGCAACATGCATAACAGTAGACAAAAAGTTCTTCATTTCTTCCAACTTATCCGATTTGCACACACATTCCAACAACTGGGTAACGTGATCAGTAGGGATTTTGATCACCCCTGGCAGCAATACAGCCCTGATAACGACAGAGCATGGTGTGAATGATGTCATTAGTCTCATGTTGAGGCAATACCGCCCATTTTTCCTGCAGGGGTGCTCACAGTCTTAGAGACAGGTTGGTGGATGCTGACGTGATGCAACCCATCTCCCTAATACATCCCAGACATGCCCTATGGTATTCAAACCGAGAGGGCGAGCAGGCCACGCCACGAGTGTCGTTTCCAAGAAAACATCAACCAACCGTGCTGTATGAGGCCGAGCATTATCATCCCTCGGTACGACGTCTGGACCCACGGCACCTCTCAACTACTGCTCATGAGGTCCCCAGACCTCGTCACGGTACCTAACAACAGTTAAACATTGCCGAGTCAACCATAAAATTTCGTGAAGAGATGTTGATGTGGTCAAAATAATCCCTGCCCACACCGTTACGGATGCTCCTCAATATCGGTCTCTTTCCGCATTGTCTTGGTCCCGAAATCGTGTTCCACATTCCCTCCAGATGCGAATCCATCGAGAATTACTCTGCATCCGTGGAAACAACATTGGCCCACTGTTCGATCGCCCAGGTGGGATATTTCTGACTCCATTCTAGACGTTCCCTTCTGTGAAGACGCGTCAGTGGTAGACACACAGCAGATCTCCGACAATTAATACCATTCTGCCGAAGTATTCTGTACAGCGTTTGCCGCGATACAAGTCCAGTGGATGCTGCGAGGTCAGACGCCACTTGTCATGGAGTACTAAGGCAGTACTGTCGTGCCCTCACAGCCAAACGACGGTTCTCTCTTCCTGATATCACACGTGGTCTGCCCTGCCCTGCTCTTTGGGATACAGCTTCGGTCTCTCTAAACTGTCTCCACGTCCGAGAAACAACAGAACGATTCACACAAAGCAATCGGGCCACATCAGTTTGCGACTCTCCTCCTTTCTTTCTTTCTTTCTCTCTCTGGCCCTCCACTGCAGAGAGCCTGGTAGGCGTCTTCTTTGTGCCACACTGCACAATCTGTGGCTCTGTACATAGCGGTTGTGGATGCGGGAGTACCCGGAAAACACTACCTCCTTTCATGGGTGCCCTGACGTCATCGTTGGCATAGTTGTCCGTTGCCTGGAATGCCATCTTCCGTGCAGAACACGATCGTACGGACATCTGGTTGACATGTATGCTTTTATTGTGAAGTAGACACGGGACGGGAAAATAACGGTTTGGTTCAAATGGTTCAAATGGCTCTGAGCACTATGAGACTCAACTGCTGTGGTCATAAGTCCCCTAGAACTTAGAACTACTTAAACCTAACTAACCTAAGGACATCACACACATCCATGCCCGAGGCAGGATTGGAACCTGCGACCGTAGTGGTCGTGTGGTTCCAGACTGTAGCGCCTTTAACCGCTCGGCCACTCCGGCCGGCAATAACGGCTTGTTGCTTTAATTTTGCTCACCAGTGTATATATTCCCCGAGCCTGTAAAAGTCCAAGGTATTTCAAAATAATTCTCCGTATTGTACTATAGAGCGCAATTTCGTAAAGAAGAATATTTGTTGGTGCTTGAATTTTGGACACATGATAGCGCCGTCATCAGATGTATTAGACATTGCCTACGTCTTGCACTGCATTTGTAAATACTTTGAAATCTACGTGTAGACGATGGCGTGACCATTAACATACCAAGTGGACTGTATTCAGGTGAGTCCTGAAGCACGGCAAATACCTCTAGTCCATCTATGTATTGGCTCCATCACCACGGTAAACACAGCACGACGGGCGGACGCTGGAGGCGTAACGGAGGAAGAGTTCTGAAAGACAGACCGAATGGCTACTGCAGTAACGCACAAGGCGATGTTCCCGATAACCCTGTTTGCTAACTGTTTACGTCACATTCGACTCTTTGGCATCCACAAGCGGATCTACAAATAAAGAAACTCTTATGTTTAGTGCCATTTAAGGGAGTATCAAGAAGCGACAAAAAATAGGACATTGTACGACGGTCAGCTTCACAGAAAGCAAATTAAATTCCCCTATGGTGGAAATTTGAGAAAACCTTCAGCTAACCGCGTCTGTTGTGCTTTTTTTTTCACTAATTCCACCAGGGTCTGTCTTAATCACGAGATGTACATGAAATTTTTGCAGACCTTGAAATGCATGTTATTTGCTTTCTTTGCAGCAAGGAATTAAAACGCCGGTCCTATGCCGGACCCATATCTCTGCTGGCAGATTATCCGCTGTAGAAATTGATTTTACTGCTTCAGACTGAGGGTCCACTCGGTACAGCGTTTCGTTTCCCGCAACCTCTGGCATTCCATGCCTGAAACGCAAGAGCGGATACGGTGGCACTCGTGCGAAGAAACTTGTGGCTCTTGCGGCAGTGTAGCCACCGTTGTAGGGTCACGTAGTGTAGGACGCTCCAGGGCAAATGTTGTTAGATCCTCTTTTGTGGCCGGCTGAGGTGGCCGAGCGGTTCTAGGCGCTTCAGTCTGGAATCGCGCGACCGCTACGGACGCAGTTTAAAATCCTGCCTCGGGCATGGATGTGTGTGATGTCTTTAGGTTGGTTAGGTTTAGGTAGTTCTAAGTTCTAGGGGACTGATGACCTTAGAAGTTGAGTCCCATAGTGCTCAGAGCCTCTTGTGTGCGCTCCTCTTTTAATTTTAGCGCTGGCATCTATGTCTACGAAATGTGCATCTTGTTATATTTAGTGCGTAGTTAACATTTATCATTGTCGAACAACGTGCCGTCACATAACTTTGTGGTATATAAACAGGTAAGAAGAGGAATATTTGTGGTACCTGTTGTGGGCATGCAAATAAATTATTCACAATTCTTGTAAACCTAAATAATAGTATGCAGTTCTTCGATTCAGCGTCTTACGTGTTTAAAGTTCTATTCTTGAAGTAGTATTTTAATTGTCTTGAAGATTACATTAGCCAGCGCTGATGATGGCGAAACTGCTCTACTGTGAAATACAGCTCGCTTTTGCGGGCATGTCAAGGTACTTGGAACACGTAGTGGGTCGCATAAGCGGAGTTCAGTGAATTAATGGCGATCGCTGTAGACCTTTCTTGTGAGCAGACTTGCGTCGCCGTTGTTTTTGCTCGCTGTCCATATCCCTTGGCGTCACTTGTTCAAATGGCTCTGAGCACTATGGGACTTAACATCTGAGGTCATCAGTCCCCTAGAACTTAGAACTACTTAAACCTAACTAACCTAAGGACATGACACACATCCATGCCCGATGCAGGATTCGAACCTGCGACCGTAGCGGTCACGCGGTTCCAGCCTGAAGCGCCTAGAACCGCTCGACCACGCGTCACTTGTCTGCAGCTCCCAGACTTCGTCCGCCAGAGCACTGCGGCGCCATCGCAGACAGCAGGTGCTGGTGCACGGCTATATGTCAGCAAGGCGTTCGACGCAATACTGTATTGTCGAATGACAATGAAGACAAGATCAAGTAGGGTATTCTCACAGACACGCAACTGCTATGGCCAATTTTTTCACTTCGTACTGAGTGGTGAATGTCGAATTGAATAGAAACTTTACCGTTCTTGCCCCAGGGCTCTCCATAAGTGATTCATCAAATGGAGTCAAAATCTCTGTGTATTTTTTGACGCTGCTTTCGTGTACAGGGGAGTACTGTCGCTCGACGATCCAAAGTAAATGTAGAAAGACTTCGACAAAATTTCAACTTGTTGTGATGATGGTAATTCTGTGTAAATGTGGGTAAACGTCAAATAATGCACATGGGATAAAGAAAGAAACCCGTATACTGTATTAAAAGATTAGCAGTCAATATCTGAAGCACGTCACAGTATTTAGATGTAATGCTAAGGTGTAATATGAAAAGTTTGAATTTTCTGCAGTGGTTCAGGAAAAACGGAGCGCATATATAAATAAAATGCAATACTATCGATGATGTGACTAACTGCAAAGTACAGCTGAAGCGTTTGGATTCCTTATCAAGTAGGCGGGACAGCAGACACGGAACGAATTCGGAGACTGGTTGTTGAGACTGTAAGAGGTCGGTCTAGCTCAAACGGAAATGTGATGAGAAGACAGCGCGAACTTAAATGGGAATATTGGAAGAAAGTGGATGATGCTGTCGTGAAATACTGTTAAGTAAGTTTAGGAAACTGATAATCGAGAGACACTGTGTCATTCTACTCCAAAATTGAACATGTCCCGCAGGATCATGAAAATAAGATAAAAGCTTGTAAAAGGACAGAAAATAGTTGATTTCGCTACGAAGTGTATCCATGTGGCTTGTGGAGTATTTATGTCGTCGCCGCCGTCGTCGACGTCGTACATGTTGTTGTTGTTCAATCCGAACGCTAGTCTGCAACGAATCCGTATGATAATCCATTCTGTTCAACTCTCTCCGTCTCTGAATGACTACTGAAATGTACATCCGTTTGAACCAACATACTGTAATCATGCCTTCGTCTCCCTCTGCGGTTTTTAGTGATCTTCTCCCCCACCCCCCAATTTCTCCAGTCACCGCACACTTCGCTCCGTTACCAAGTTGCCTTTTGTGTCCCAGGATGTCTCCAATCAACCAATTTCTTCTTTCAGTGAAGTAATACCGTACATTTTCCCCCTATTCGATAAGAGCCTCTTCATTAGTTTAAATAGTTGTTAATTGGTGAATTTTTAATTGGAAAGTGATTTGAAAACAGATATTGGGAAAGTTAGCCAATGTGGAACTCTGCAGTCTACTGAAAGTTCCGTGCGGCACAAAATGATGCAGGGTCGCCACACAGTTTAACTGATATTGGGAAAATATAATATGAAGACTGCATTAATCAATGAATCGATAAGCATTACTAACGTGTTAACATTAAGAAAAAAGATCTTTGTGAAGAGATAGAATGAGAAGAAGAGGACAATTTAAGTTCGGCTACTGTGGGAGTCAGCACCGTCACAAGTAAGGAAGGAGAGAAGTAGCGATGGCCGGTGATCTCTTTAATTTCTAAAAAGGAAAGAAACATAATTTCTCGTTGTGATGTGGCTCGATTTGCTTCCTGTTCCTCCTATACGCAATTACTTTTACACACTATTACTACCCGCAGAACGCAGGCTAAGTGTCGTCTTCCTGTTACTCAGTACTGATGCGGGGCCGACCAGCGGTGGACGGGTGGTTGAGTCAGCGTTGGCAGGGGACACTGGACTCTGCCTTCCTGAGGTGCGGCGCTGCCCGCTCCCTCCACTGGCTGGCGGCTCGGCGCCTTTTGATGCCGTTCCGCGGCGCTGCGCTGGTTGGTGCGCCGTCGATGCTTCAGGACTGCGCGCACACACGATAAACCAAATAATTCACAGCAAGCAGGAGCTTAAGCCTTAACAAAAGAAAATGATGATCAGACAAAAATGTAGACGTTTGAGGTCTGCGTTTTGCGCTTCCGAAACGGTTGGTTGGACATATAAAAATAATATTTAAAAACGGGACGGGTTTCTTCGAGAAACAGTCATCACAGATTAGCACAGTGCACTTAAGTGAAACACTATTAAAAATTCACAAAGTAATTTTTAACTATGATTTGTCGTTACCTGTTATTTAATTATTTAATTGACTTGTACTATTATTATGCTGAGTGCTGAGTTACATTGCGGTGATAAATGGAAAGGAAATATTAGGCACGCGCGGGAAAAGTTCACACAAATATACACGATTCATACACAGAAGAATAGAGAAAAAGTATTTTGCCTGTCAAAATGGCTCAAAGGCTTAGAGGTTCATCTCTGTCGCTATGAATGAATTATTGTCAGTAGGAATACTACAGAACGGTTTCCAACAAAGGAACTTATGTATAACATCTTCCACATGAATCTAAGGTACACTGGCGTGAAACATCAGCAAATATCTTCATTATTCAACAATGAAGCAAAAAGTACTACGTTTCGTGAAAACTTGAAGAGCAGAAATGTAAACGGTATAGACACAGAGAAAAATCAAATATCACGCGGACCTAAGAGTAAAACTTACACAAAATGGTACTGAAATTACACGCAGTGAAATTACCAGCAGGTGGCATCAACAAAGCTGTACAATTTTAAATTTGAAACGAAATGAAACGCAGACGAAGTGAAACACTCATACACGGGTAAAGTTCATACATACTTCCCAAATACTTGTAAAACAAAAGTCAGACAACTGAATTTTAAACCTGTGCTGGAGTAACGACTCCCTGCTCCACGTGTTCTGGTTACCCAAAGCAAGGACTGGAAACACTTACTGAATGAAGAAAATATGCTTTAAACTGATCTAGCAAATGAAAGGTCCACATCGGTTAGAATACCTACACACCATCACACATCAACACACTCACAAACATTAACACTCTTATATTCACTCACCAGTCAGTGTCAGTGTCGGGTGCCGAGAGCAGCCTCTCCCTGTAACGAACTTCCCCAGGTAACCCGAAGAGACCAGAGGGGTCCTTTCTGCCACCAACTTAATTACTGTCCAATGACTACTGAAAGGGTATTGATCTGTTTGCCTTGACTGAGAAAGCTACGTTGGTTTCACTGTTACTACCACGGCAGACGGTCAGGTGCTGCACTGCTAGCAATAAAAGACAAATTCAGCACACACTCTCACTCGTTCATACAGAGGATAAAGAGAGAAAGGAACTTTTCAAGCACAAAATGTAGGCTATATATGTAGGATTGAGTGCTTACTGGAAAAATCGATATTTTAGTTTACCTCTCCTACGTCACTGATTGGAGACAAACACGAGCTGTAAAACTAAATTACAAATGATTGAGCGTGAACAGCAGAAAATACAAATTGAATAATGTGAAATGAACCTAACACAGACGTTTCAACTTGCCCACTCTATCATTTATGTATGTGTGCATGGAATCTGTTTGTGAAACAGTGAACGGAAACCGATGCAGTACAGGCAGATACAAACCCAAACACCCCAACTGAAACTTAGCAACAAGGCTGCGTATAACTACCCCAGCCGGCTTTGAGTTCTCACGTAAGACATGGTCAACACTTTAGCTGAATCAGGACTTACCGTAGTAGGTGCACTGATGCGTTTCACTTCACCCACAACATGAATTTCTCACCGAAAGGCAGACGATCCGTCATATCACGCAAAATCGCGACCTGAGAACGTACGATCCACATGCAGATATTTTCGTCGTGACACAAAGTGCAACTGGTCACGCTAAAGTTATAGCCGTCCAATTGTGCACTAAGGATATTTTCTTTATTAGCAGTTGCGAATGATGTTTTAGGTTTAGACTACCTGGGCAGAAGTCTCCGGACACCGCTACGAAATCCGGAAATGCAGTGCGGAATTGAGCTCTGCGTTGCACGAGAGGTGGAGCCACCAGTAGAAAGTAGAGAACCAGTTAACAGCCGAATGGATCGCTCAGGAGAACTCAGAGACTGTAAATGCGCACTAATCCTTGGATGTGACCTCGGTAAGACACTCATCAGGGACATTTCACCCCTTCTAAACGTGTGCAAGTGCGCTGTTGGTGATGTGATAGTGAAGTGGAAACGCGAAGGAGCAACCATGGGTAAACCAGGACCGGGCAGACCACACTGACTGACAGAGGCAGTCGAGCATCAAGGAGGGCGCTACAGACAGAAAGAATCACTTGTGTGTTCAAAAGCGCTCCCAGCAGCCAAGCTACCGCAATCACTGCGCGCAAGGAGTTCGAGAGAATGGGGTACAGTGATGGGGCAGCTCGTCGCAGGCCACACATTACTGCAGTCAGTGCTAAGGCGTGCTTGTTGTCCTGTAAAGACCGACGCCAGTGGGGAGTGGATGACTGCAAATGAGTGACTTGGAGTGATGAAGGACGCTGTATCGTAGGGCAATCAAATGGAAAGGTTAGGGTTTGGCGAATTCGTGGAGAAAGTTACCTGCCATTACGTGATGTGCCAACAGTGAAGAGCGGTAGAGGCAGTGTTACAGTGTGGGAGTGGTTCAAATGGTTCTGAGCAGTATGGGACTTAACGTCTGAGGTCATCAGTCCCCTAGAACTTAGAACTAATTAAACCTAACTAACCTAAGGACGTCACACACATCCATGACCGAGGCAGGATTCGAACCTGCGACCGTAGCGGTCTCCCGGTTCCAGACTGTAGCGCCTAGAACCGCTCGCCCACTCCGGCCGTCAGTGTGGGAGTGTTCGTGTTTAGTGTGTGGCTCTCTTATTGCGGTTAAGAAAATGTTAGATGCGGAAGAATATGTTCCTATTTCACAGTATTGTGTACTGCGTACATTAGAGGAACAGTTCGTAGATGACGGTTGTTGGTGTCAGCAGTTGTATCTGTGAGACAATGGTTTTCGGACAGCAGCATTCCTGAAACTGAATGGTCTGCCCATAGAGCACCTTCACTACAGACCCCACTGCCATACATGACCTAATTCTCTGGTTTAGACTTTTGAAGAAGAATGGGCTGCCATTCAGACAGACATTCAGACACTGAAAGCGTCCATAGCAGAGCTTCGTTAGTCACAAAGATTAAAGTCCAGTAATACGTGTCCGGATACTTTTGATAAAATAGTGTACACCGATGTTCTAATGTCCTACATCTTTGCAGTGTTCTTTTATTCATTTACATGAAGTATACTACGCAGTTTGTGATGTTTGTCGTACGATAAATGAGAAGCTTTCTGGTATTTGTCTACTTCTACATCTACATTTATACTCCGCAAGCCACCCAACGGTGTGTGGCGGAGGGCACTTTACGTGCCACTGTCATTACCTTCTTTTTCTGTTCTACTCGCGTATGGTTCGCGGGAAGAACGACTGCCGGAAAGCCTCCGTGCGCGCTCGAATCTCTCTACTTTTACATTCGTGATCTCCTCTGGAGGTATAAGTAGGGGGACGCAATATTTTCGATACCTCATCCAGAAACGCACCCTCTCGAAACCTGGGCAGCAAGCTACACCGCGATGCAAAGCGCCTCTCTTGCAGAGTCTGCCACTTTGCTGAACATCTCCGTAACGCTATCACGGTTACCAAATAACCCTGTGACGAAACGCGCCGCTCTTCTTTGGATCTTCTCTATCTCCTCCGTCAACCCGATCTGGTACGGATCCCACACTGATGAGCAATACTCAAGTATAGGTCGAACGAGTGTTTTGTAAGCCACCTCCTTTGCTGATGGACTACATTTTCTAAGGACTCTCCCAATGAATCTCAACCTGGTACCCGCCTTACCAACAATTAATTTTATATGATCATTCCACTTCAAATCGTTCCGCACGCATACTCCCAGATATTTTACAGAAGTAACTGCTACCAGTGTTTGTTCCACTATCATATAATCATACAATAAAGGATCCTTCTTTCTATGTATTCGCAATACATTACATTTGTCTATGTTAAGGGTCAGTTGCCACTCCCTGCACCAAGTGCCTATCCGCTGCAGATCTTCCTGCATTTCGCTACAATTTTCTAATGCTGCAACTTCTCTGTATAGTGCAGCATCATCCGCGAAAAGCCGCATGGAACCTCCGCCACTATCTACTAGGTCATTTATATATATTGTGAAAAGCAATGGTCCCATAACACTCCCCTGTGGCACGCCAGAAGTTACTTTAACGTCTGTAGACGTCTCTGCATTGAGAACAACATGCTGTGTTCTGTTTGCTAAAAACTCTTGAATCCAGCAACACAGCTGGTCTGATATTCCGTAGGCTCTTACTTTGTTTATCAGGCGACAGTGCGGAACTGTATCGAACGCCTTCCGGATGTCAAGGAAAATAACATCTACCTGGGAGCCTGTATCTAATATTTTCTGGGTCTCATGAACAAATAAAGCGGAACGTGGCGGAGGAAGCTGTAGCGTAAGGTTGAAAGCGCGTGCGGTGCGTGTGTTGCGTAACGGCAGCCTGCGTTAACTTAGCGCGGCGGCACGCACCGCCTTGACACGGGCACGGCGCGCGCAGGGTTGCGCAGCAGCGCGCACGCCACGCCACGCCGCGCCGCGTCCGGCAGTCTAAAGGTCTACGTCGAGGAGCGGAATACAACAGCAGCTCCGCCACAGACGTACTCTGTCCCAATACCGCAGCAATCTTCTCGTGTGTGCACCCGTGTTGCTGCGTCCTGAATATGTCTCGGCGAAGGTTCAAATGGCTCTGAGCACTATGGGACTCATCATCGCAGGTCATAAGTCCCCTACAACTTAGAACTACTTAAACCTAACTAACCTAAGGACATCACACACACCCATGCCCGAAGCAGGATTCGAACCTGCGACCGTAGCAGCCCCGCGGTTCCGGATTGCTGCGCCAGAACCTCACGGCCACCGCGGCCGGCTGTCTCGGCGAAGCACCATGCTACCGCACGTCTCGTCCACAGCTCAGCTTTGTTCAGCTTTCCTGAAAGAATCGACCACACACTTCAGAAGATATCAGGGGCTGATAAACGCGAGAACCAGAGAACAGTCAGTTTGACAGCTCACGTAGACAAATTGCTGACGAGAATAGAAAAGCAAATTGAGGGTTTGTTCGTCGACGACCGTTTTGCTTCAGGAAAGCTACAGCCAGAAGAAGCTAAAAAGATCACAAAAGGGGAAGCCAAAGGCTCAGTTGAGATATAGTGAGCATCAGCGAAATTAAATGGAAAGATGAGGAACTCTCAGCAGATGAATATGAGGTAATATCAGCAGCAGCAGAAAATGGTGTCACGGAGGTGGCATTTGTCAGGAATAGGAAGACAACACGTATTGAGTTATGGTAACTGTTAAGTGATAGGATTATACTCATCAGAACTGACGCAAATCAACAGCAGTAGTCAACGTATATACGCCGATGACACAGAAAATGAGTGAGGTAATGGAACATGTAACTATGTGTGCAAAGGGAGATGAGTAACTGGAACACTGTAAAAAGGCAACGAATCGGACAGAGTTACGGGAGAATTTGCGCCCGGTGGCAGAAATACGACCCAAGAGAGAATTAATGAGCCCTGTAATGTAATCTCAGGCGAATACCCTGTTCAAGAACGAAAAGACGACATATACTTAGAGAAAATGTTCAAATGTGTGTGAAATCTTATGCGACTTAACTGCTAGGGTCATCAGTCCCTAATCTTACACACTACTTAACCTAAATTATCCTAAGGACAAACACTTACACCCATGCCCGACGGAGGACTCGAACTTCCGCCGGGACCAGCCGCACAGTCCATGACTGCAGCGCCCTAGACCGCTCGGCTAATCACGCGCGGCATACTTCTAAAGGTCCAGCTGGATAACAACATCGTGAAAAAGCGATATGGAAATCCGATATTGGATTTTAAGGCACACCCGGGAGCAGATACAGACTGGAAGCGGATACGTTTTAGTAGTAATGAACAGTAGACTCAAGTTTAAGAGAAACGTCTGGAAGTTTCATTGTAAGAGGAAGTGACGTACTGAACTACTGAGAGAACATAAAACACATCTAATTTTTCGTAAGTCCGTAGCAACTTCGATAATGAATATCACTGCAGGCAGCTCAGCTGGAAAGGAATGGACACCTCTAAAAAGGGCAGTCTGTGAAGTTGGACTGTAAATATACGTACAAGATAAATAGCTAGTAAAGAAACCATGGGTAACAGATGAAGGAAGTACGAAAATGTTTAGGAGAAGAATGGAGTACAGGAATATATGTCACTTAGAAAATAAAGAAATAAGGTGCAGCATAGTGGCACGCCTTAACACGATATTTCCGAATTTCTGGGAAGCTTGCTGGTCCCCGACACCAACCGCACGTCCGATTAACGACGCAGGTATGACATGATAGAAGAAGATATGGAAGACAAAAGGAATTCAGTATTAGATTTTAAGACTGTTTTAGAACGCTTGGGGTCAAATAAAGCAGAAAGGGTTGGAATTTCTAAAATCAATGGGGGTGGTATGGAGTCATCATGACAGACGCGAAAACAATCGCATCCACACGATGGGGCACGTTGTTGGTTTATTATATATTGAGGGTTGACTGAAGCTCCAGGTTAATGAATTGAGTCCTGGCAGGCGTCGATTAAATATGCAAGCACTAAAAGCACTCCGTCTTCAGGCCACAAATGCCCCATCGGGACCATCCGACCGCCGTGTCATCCCCAGATGAGGATGCGGATAGGAGGGGCGTATGGTCAGCACACCGCTCTCCCGGTCGTTAGGATGGTTTTCTTTGACCGGAGCCGCTACTATTCGGTCGAGTAGCTCCTCATTTGGCATCACGAGGCTGAGTGCACCCCGAAAAATGGCAACAGCGCGTGGTGACCCGGATGGTCACCCATCCAAGTGCCGACCACACGCGACAGCGCTTACTGCGGTGATCTGACGGGAACCGGTGCAGCCACTGCGGCAAGGCCGTTGCCGAATATGCAAGAGTACCCTCCTTAGAAGGAATGTTAAGTGAGACACGACTGACAATTACTTAGATTTATTTCAACAAAATGATCGTTAAACAAATGGCAAACTGTGTCAACATTAATTTTCTTACAGCATAACCACAGATAAACAAATGGCAATCTGAACCAATATTCATCTAACAAAACCTTATCTGACATAGCGGGGTCAGGAGGAAAGATGCTGATAATTGCCCAGTGACTGTCGTAATCGTTATTGAAATTACACTCTGAGATAAAAGAACTGCACACCACGAAGAAATTAACCGAATGGGACAGAAATTCGTAGATGTGATGCACATGTGCAAAGAAACAAACAAATATGAACCGTGAATTTACTTTCAAAACCTTTTCTTAAGAATTTACTTTATTTACTAGCCATTCATCAAGAACATTAACACATTTAATCACACTATGTGAGCGTGGAAGTAGTTGCCAATGGGTAACTGATGACAAAAATTAAATTTTTGTTAACAAATGGTAATTTTATTCCTAAAATCCCTTTGCTTTCTTTAAACAGATTTAAAACTATAATCAGAAAGCACCTTGTAAGTATCACAATTTATTCAGAGCCAGAAATAACAATTTTTTTTAATAATATGAGCTTTCGGGCTGAGAACCTTACCGCTCCCTTTTAACACGGCCGTAGTCACGACCGCTCACAACAACCTCTGAAAGATTATACTGGTGCAAATCTGCAACACGCCAGATTACTTTAAACTAAAAATCTTAACAACTCACACAAACACATAAACTATGCATCCCGTAAGAGGGATGGAAATGGTACAAAACACTCACATTAAAAATTATTTGTCACCGAATGTGCAACTTGTTTTTAAAAGAGCCCTTACGGTGGAAGGGTGGCAACTTTATATACTAAAATGACTATTTAAATAAAAACCCATGAAATACAGTCTTACATAAAATGTACTAACATGCTCTACATTACACATATACCGCCTCTCAGAATGATAGGCAAGATAAAAACATATTTCAGGAATTCGGCCTTTACACCTTAAGCAATAAATTCGTTAACGCCGAATTCGAAAAATATGACAGAGGCAGCTATTAACGTATGGCAGACCGACAGACAGACAGACAGACACTAACTGCCTAACAAATGCGGACGGGAGACAGACGAGCAAGCTGGGGACGAGAGACTGACCAAGAAACCGGCCAGGGTGGCCGACCGGTTCTAGGCGCTACAGTCTGCAACCACGCGACCGCTACGGTCGCAGGTTCGAATCCTGCCTCGGGCATGGATGTGTGCGATGTCCTTAGGTTAGTTAGGTTTAAATAGTTCTAAGTTCTAGAGGACTGATGACCTCAGAAGTTAAGTCCCATAGTGCTCAGAACCATTTGAACCATTTTGAACTGACCAAGAAAACAAGTAGAATTTAACGAATAAATGAAACAACATATCACGGATCTCTTAAATTCTAATAAACTGCGATGTCTGGCGAAGACCTGGCGCAGCACCCCCAAAACGCTCTCCAGAACCGTCCGCTGCCAGCCGCTTCAACGGACGCAGGAAGGCGCGCCGATCTCCCGTCTCACGGCGTCGCAGCTCGCGCCGGCCAGACTGATGACGTGGGTTGACTCCTGTCGCTCTCGTGTCGGCCGCGAAGCCACTACCCCTGGCTATACGGCGCGACCCACTGGACTCACGTGGCGACCTCACATGCACCGACGCTCAAGACAAACTAGTCATCTTGTGTCCCAGTGCGCGACCGAGCAACCGATCGATCCAACCGCCGATGACCATTGCCTGCACAAACTCGAGCTGACTGGCGGCATAACACATACTAGCACTCCGGACGACAGACAGACACTAACTGCCGCACAAATGCGAACGAGAGACAGACCAGCAACTGGTGACGCGGGACTGACTCAGCCTCACCCCGACTGGCCAATTGACCACTCGCCGAGACTGACAGACTGACCAACTGCCGAGCTCATGGCGCCCCTTAAATGCACGTGAACAGGCAACTTTTCCCCTTTCGCACCAGAGGCAGACACCAAAGCTGTGATTGTCACAGCGGTGCCACCGCCAGAAACGGAGGGCGACTGCTTTACACTACGCGCAGCGGCTCTCTCTTCGAAACAGCAAATTTTAAACGGCTCAAAATGATTATAATCTCAGAAAATTTGGATGATTTATTGAAGAGTAAGAGCTTCACAAATGGACAAGCTAGTAACGCGCTGGTTCACCTCTGGTCCTTATGCAAACAGTTATTCGCCTTGAAATTTAAAGTTGATGGAAGCCCTCCTGAGCGATATCTTGCCACAATCTGTCCAGATGGCGCGTCAGATGGTCAAAATCCCGAGGTGCTTGGAGGGCCCTGCCCATACGGCTCCAAACATTTCCAATTACGAAAAGATCTAGCAGCCTTGCTGGCCAAGGTAGGGTTTGGCAATTACGAAGGCAAGCAGTAGAAACCCTCGCCGTGTGCGGACGGCTGATGAGTAAGCCCAGGATGGCTTGCCTTGAAGGGCAACAAGACAGGGCGCAGAATATCTTCGAAGTGCCGCTGTGCTGTAAGGTTGCCCGGGATGCCAACCGAAGGGGTACTGCTGTGAAATGATACGGCGCCCCACCACACCATCCGGCCTGGTTGTCGGGCCGTACGGCGGCCGGCTGTCAGGTTGGTCTTCTACCGCCGTCTGGGGCGTCTCCAGAAGTAGCGGAGGCCGCCGAAGGTCGTCTTTAAGGTCGGAGATCTCTTCTCGAGTGGTAATTAAAAGGAAACCTCGCATTGCCACGTGCTACGTTTCTCACTGTCTTTGGAACTGTTTCAAGTGCGGATCGCCAGAGTGTCAATCGATGGAACTGCTTCTCACAAAACGCTACTCCCGTGACTCCGTCTGGTTAACCACTACCTTGCGTCCTATCATCCTTTACAGAAAAAAGTTGCGTCACTCTGTCTGTGTCTGTTTCTTAACCAGTGAGGTGCTCTGCGACATCAACGTCTGTTGTCTCTTTCTAACATATACTTTATATACGTGAGTCAGTAGTGGCAGGGTTTGCATTATGCAAATATTTGTTTTTTTGCAGAATCAAAACATTTGGAAGTGCATCACGATTTCAGAGGCCCGGGACTGTGGGTCCCTTAACTGTCTTCAAGATAGTTACCTCTAGCTCTCAGTGCTTTCTGGGGAAACGGCCGGCTTTCTATGTTTAGAGTACAATGGCACCTTCTGAAACAGGGCGGTACACCTCACTCCATTTCCAGGTCACAAATGTTTTCGCCACGAGGTCGCACCATCGCAAATGGAGTTTGTGTTTGCATACAAAGCCCGAAGTTACCTCCCCCATGGCAGTTCCCTCTCAGAGATCCGAATAGGGGGCTAATCCAGAATGTTTTGTGACTGGCTAGATCGTAATGAAACTTTACTCAGATGCAGGCCACATGACATGTGGATACACGTTGCCTCTCTTTAAGACAGTGGTTTCCATTGACTTCTGTATCATGATACCGTCGATCATTGCTTGCTCTTCTGCCATTTGGTGGCACTTTCTCATCCAAGGGCAAGAAGGTGCCTCTTTCCTCTAATCCGCCCTCTTTGGGTAGGCCACTGGTACAACGAGGGCGAATCCTTACGCCAGAAGTCTTCGGCTGCCATTGCTGACGACTTCTGAATAAAAGTTAAGCTGTGGCTGGGGCGAAACGCGTTACGCAGTCAAAAACGCCCTTATATCACGGCTACAATAATTGTGTGTAGTGGAAGAGTGCTTCAGGTTGTGGATTTGTGGACAATTTTCAGTCGTGCTTATTAATGGCATATTGATTGAAATTGTTAATAATGTGTTACATTATTGTGTATGTTCCACGCAAAATAATAACAGGAACTTAGTGCATTACACTTTGTTAATTGCAAGGGATATTGTTCTGCGAGATTTTAGTTTGATACAAATACATTTTCCTTTTTATAATCTCAGTTATTTTCTTTTTATTAACGGTCTGTTTATTCTGCTCGGTGGTAGCTGGACTACTCCTTTACAGTAACTTTTTACTATGCTTCTGATTTACTGCTGTTTCGTGGACTGGTTAAACAGGGGCAGTGGCTCTCTCTACAGCGAGTCCCTGTAGACGGCATTAAGTGATTGTGTTTCTCTTTTGCAGGTAAGTGTTCCGCGGCTCCTGCTTTAACGTGCGGCAACACCTGCGCTCGGAGCGTGGCGCATGCAGTGGTAAGACGAGATGAGTCTACACGCAAGGCTGGTGAGTGAGACAGGCAGAGAGAAAGAGAGAGAGAGAGAGAGAGAGAGAGAGAGAGAATGAGATGAAGTGCGCGTTAGAACTGAGCTTGTAGGCGTGGCACGGAGCAAAAGAGAGACACCGTCGTCATGGCGTCGGTTGTTGTTGTTGTTGTTGTGGTCTTCAGTCCGGAGACTGGTTTGATGCAGCTCTCCATGCTACTCTATCCTGTGCAAGCTTCTTCATCTCCCAGTACCTACTGCAACCTACATCCTGCTGAATCTGCTTAGTGTATTCATTTCTTGGTCTCCCCCAACGATTTTTACCCTCCACGCTGCCCTCCAATACTAAATTGGCGATCCCTTGATGCCTCAGAACATGTCCTACCAACCGATCCCTTCTTCTGGTCAAGTTGTGCCACAAACTTCTCTTCTCCCCAATCCTATTCAGTACCTCCTCGTTAGTTATGTGATCTACCCATCTAATCTTCAGCATTCTTCTGTAGCACCACATTTCGAAGGCTTCTATTCTCTTCTTGTCCAAACTATTTACCGCCCATGTTTCACTTCCATACATGGCTACACTCCATACAAATACTTTCAGAAATGACTTCCTGACACTTAAATATATACTCGATGTTAACAAAATTCTCTTCTTCAGAAACGCTTTCCTTGCCATTGCCAGTATACATTTTCAGTGGTTCAATGTTAACTGCACGTGGTCGTGCTGTCGTACAAGTCGCTGGTGTAGACGCGATGTAATCAAGATACCAAATACGTTATCTGCTTTGGCTCCCTGCCTCTGAGGCTAGTCACCCCATGTTCCCGGCATACAAATACGTCCAGACTATCCACACTCCCTTTTCCACCTACAGTGACACGGAGATGAAGTGGTATTGTGCTGGGTACCAGGGCACATGAGAGCTGTACGTGCAGTTATCTCTCTGTTGAGACATAGAAGCATTTCAGGTCCTCTGAGAGTACTCACAAGTGCCGGTGATTTACAACTACCAGTACACCCCCATTTAATAGGAATTTGACAGCAAGACATGAAGGTTTACCAGCTGATCTGTTTAGGATACGATGAAACGAATGTGGCACGTCTTTAGAGACTCTGTGTAACATATTTACGTTTTTTAACAAGTCATTTTTTTTCAAACTGACTGTAGGCTAACTGTGAATCTTATGTATTTTGTAGTTGTCAGTGAAAGTGTGGATGCAAATGAGTAAGAATGGAGCTGGATGAATCCGTTTTCCGTTTCATAATTTTTAAGATAATTTTAAATATTTCGAGTTCATTGCTGTCGAATTATTTTAGCAAGTGGGTTGATGAGCTCCATCTTGAACATAGATACAATCGATCGTGTGTGTGACACACACAGAGAAAGAAATGAGGTAGGCAGGGAATAAGATATACAAAAAGATATACATATTAAGTTGAAAATTCCTGGCGCTACTGCCAGTAAAACGCGTGTTGATTTTCCGGGTGAGACCAGTTGAGCCACGATGACTGTGGCTCGGAGCAGGAACCGCTCTGCGACGGAATGAAGATCAGCCCTCCCTGCCCCGTGCTGTCGTCTCCAGCAGTCATAATGGAGTAACTGGCCTCAAGATGATCTCACACACACAGAAATAGACTTTTTTCATTAAAAATTTTAATAGTGGTTTCTGACCGCTGTCGCTTGGAAACGAACTGGTTAAATCTGTAGGAAGTTCTGTCTTCCTCGTCGAATCTGAACGATGTCTCCACAGGGAATTTATGAGAGACTGATTCATCAGTGTTCTGTTAGAGAAAGCGAAATTACGAGAGTTGGAAGTGGTTTTTGGGTATCCACAATAATAGTAGCCTGAATCGGTTGAAAGGGAAGTAAGAAGTAAGGGAGTTTATAATTTGTCATGCCGACACGTAGATACCTCGGTGTGATCTGCTACTTCGCATTTACCGTACTCCTTGGAACTTAACTCATCCGATGAGAGCTCCGTATATGAAGCACTAAGTGCTCTCTGTCGCCAGTTTTTCCACAACAAAGCGTGCAGTGTATACAGCAGCACACAGAGGCTGATGCAACCAGAAAAGTCATTCAGCAAGCGGTGCGCAGAAACCTCAGCCGCGCCTTGTCCTACCCTAGCCGTCGCAACACTACAGCGTGACGAGACCCGATGTTGACCATCGAGTGATACTGATTACACTCCAGCGAGTTACTGGCAGCGACCTTGTCCACAGTAAATAAATAATCGCGGCATTCACCTGGAGCGACTTAGCGAAACCCAGAGGACCTAAAGCAGGATGGACGCACGGCAGCTTCTCTCTCCCGAGTGAGAGACCAGAAGGTTGACGACGGCTTCTGCTTACGAATTAAAAGTCGGTGAGAAAATGGTTACAGACATTAATATCAACATTAAAGGAAGCTATCACGGACTGTAATTACCGTATACAGGGTGTCCCATGAGAACGATCAATATTTAGGGATACGGCAGGCACTAATCGTGCGGCCCCTCCCGCCGGAGGTTCGAGTCCTCCCTCGGGCATGGGTGTGGGTGTTGTCCGTAGCGTTAAGTTAGTTTAAGTAGTGTGTAAGTCTAGGAACCGATGACCTCAGCAGTTTGGTCCCTTAGGAATTCACATACATTTGAACATTTGATACGGCAGGAACGATCATTCGAAGCGAAGAGGTGTAGCACACCTGGCATCAAAAAGGCTTACCTTACGAGTAATGAGCACTTGCTAATTGTCTGTAAAACACATCTCTTCCATTAAACAAGCGCTCCTAGTTGTCAAGGTATGCATTTTAGTGCCCGTGTTTAATGGACAGCTTTCTATTGTTTTGGTCCATACTACCTGCTGCCAAAATATGGAAATCAAAGAGCTTGCAGTAGAAGAGATGTATTTCACAGTATGGAAGGTGAAGAATCGGTCATAGCTTTTAAGGTGTGAATATTAAAGCCCGTGTTCATTAGAATTTTTTTTCTTGGAATGACGGCATGTCTCATATCCCTGGATATTGAACATTCCTCCAGGGACACACTGTATATCGTGGCTTCAATCACGGTAGTACACTTGCAACGCCCGTTGAATGACTCTTCGTAACTAATTCACAGTTCTAATTACGTGTTTGTCCAGTTGTGTGTGTTTTGAGGTTCACAGTCGAGAGAAGAGTACAGTAGGGTGCAAATGTACCCTCAGCGGAGACATCTTTTGCTGTCACCCTAAAGCTCCCAGTGTTCAGTCACAAAAATTCGGATTGTTTCTCTGTTGCTCACTAGCAGTTCCGAATCCGAACTTACACGCCATCGCAAGGCGAAAGTGCAAGCAAATAGAGATTACATGCCGCGTCAGCATTACAGACACATTCGATACGTGAAGGTGTTGAGGAAAATAAGTGTGTCCCATTTCTGGCGCAGGGCCGCTTCGTGCTGCGCCCCTGTAATCTTGTAGACCCACACGAGGGCCGTGCCATTGAACTGCTGACCGCCTGCGAGCAACTGCTGAGGCACGGAGACGCTCTGTCACGCTGGTGCATTCCGCTGCGGTCGCTGAGCGCGCGCCCGTTGCGTAAGCGCGCTTTCCTTGCCTGCAGCGTGGCAACCAAAGTCTCGCTCGCGGCCACGTACTCACAGCGAGTGGCTGAGGGCGCTGAGGGCGCCACTGGTCTAGCGTTACGGGGCGAACTCGTTGTATTTAGCAGCGTAGTTCACATTTAGAACTGTGAGATACCGGAGCGTCACAGAAGTAATACGCAAGTAAGTTACGCACGGGAATACTTGCGATAACTGTTGTGTGAATAAGAATGTATTACTCACACTAGTAATAAACTTTAATAGTGTCAACATGTTATATGTCCTGTTCTCGAAATATAACCCTAGTAGTCTTTGTAAATGGAAAATAAAATCTCAAATTATCCTGAACAGATAACGCGGGGAATAAGCTCTGCTACTGAATTCAGCTCTCTTTGGGTGACCGTGACAGGGCTCTCTGGGAGCAGATAACGCCGCCCGTCCATCCAGATTCGAGTTAACTGTGGGTTTCCCTTTATAGCTCGAAGCAAATTCTGCGACGGTCCTTTTGATATAGGACATGTAACTTCCTGGCAGATTAAAACTGTGTGCCGGACCGAGAATCTAACTCGGGACCTTTGCCTTTCGCGGGCAAGTGCTGTACCATCTGAGCTACCCAAGCACGACTCACGCCCCGTCCTCACAGCTTTACTTCTGCCAGTACCTCGTCTCCTACCTTCCAAATTTTACAGAAGCTCTCCTGCGAACCTTGCAGAACTACCACTCCTGAAAGAAAGGATATTGCGGAGACATCGCTGGGGGATGTTTCCAGAATGAGATTCTGTAAAGTTTGGAAGGTAGGAGACGAGGTACTAGCAGAAGTAAAGCTGTGAGGACGGGGCGTGAGTCGTGCTTGGCTAGCTCAGACGGTAGACCACTTGCCCGCGAAAGGCAAAGGTCCCGAGTTCGAGTCTCGGTCCAGCACACAGTTTTAATCGCCCAGGAAGTTTCATATCAGCGCACACTCCGCCGCAGAGTGAAAATCTCATCCTGATACAGGACATGTGTGTTGTATTCCCTCAATGCCTGCCAAAATCAGAGTTTGTGCTCAATCTCGAATGATTGGTTCAAATGGCTCTGAGCGCTATGGGACTTAACTACTGAGGTCATCAGTCCCCTAGAACTTAGAACTACTTAAACCGAACTAACCTAAGGACATCACACACATCCATGCCCGTGGCAGGATTCGAACCTGCGACCGTAGCGGTCACGCGGTTCCAAACTGACGCGCTTAGAACCGCACGGCCACACCGGCCGGCCAATCTCGAATGACTGTCGTATTCTCGCAAGTACTGACGTACTGCCAACATCCGCAATAAACTTGACACACCTCTGCCGTAATATCCGCGCAATGAAATAAAAGTAGCCGACGTCTGTATCGTTCGTCATCGTCAAGATAGAGATTAATTTCACCTCACCTCACTACCATTTGTCTAACGAAGCTCAAGTTGCTTCGACACTCAACATGTGTTATTTTTCTTATATGTAGTGAGGATAACACCATCTGCAGTATTTACCGGTCTTATTCATACGCAACCCGTTTCAATGTGACAGTAAATCATCTTCAGGTCCTTGGATTCAGCAGACACATCGTTTGTCATATTGCACAAAATACACTACCAAAGTATCTATAGATACTTCTTTTTTAATGATCATACATTAAAATTTCCAGTTACATACGTGCATGTGACCAGCATAGTATTAAAACCTTAATAAAAAATAAGAGCTATAGGTAGCGTTTACACTCTATCATATTTGTAATTACTGCGATAAAATCAAACATCCTGCAGTATAGATGTATTAGCAGACAGGAGCAATACATATACATTGGGTTAATCATTGGGCTCTAAAAGCTACTAGGCTACATCAGTCTTAAGAGGAGGATGTATTCTTTTTGTGTCAGTCACATAAAACAGTTCAAATGCTGCAGTGCTTACTGTATCACTTACACGGGGTGGACCTAGACGTATTATAAAACAAAATGTAACATATAGTTAAGATAGTTAAATATTTTAACCGTACGATAAAAAAACATATCCATTATTTACAATGCAATACGCTACACGTGGGCTATTTATTACTTCCATTCACTTTGTCCAAGTAAGCCAAAATGCGATCTGGTACAAGAGTCATACACCGAGGTGTACCGTGACAGAGCGACGCTCAAGTAATCAGGCAACTCACAAGGGAACCTCCCCATCGCACCCCCCTCAGATTTAGTTATGAGTTGTCACAGTGGATAGGCCTTGAAAAACTGAACACAGATCAATCTAGAAAACAGGAAGAAGTCGTGTGGAACTATGAAAAAATAAGCAAAACATACAAACTGAGTAGTCCATGCGCAAGATAGGCAACATCAAGGTGAATGTGAGCTCAGGAGCGCCGTGGTCCAGTGGTAAGCGTGAGCAGATGCCGAACGAGAGGTCCTTGGTTCAAGTCTTCCCTCGAGCAATCGGCTCTTTGGTCATAGAGCCATTAGAGCACCGCTGTGTGAACACTTCGATAGTCAGAAAATCTGAGACGGCTGCGAACCAGTTCCTCGACTGCACGGAGTTGTCAACTGTGGTCGATGCCGCCGGCTTTCCTTCCCAATCAGCATCAGACACGTCTGTGCGGCCTTATTGAAATTGTTGGCATCATTCACTACGGCCGGACGCGATGTTGCATCTGGTCCATGTACCTCACTCAATCACAAGGTGAATCTGTGTGCAGTTTCGACGTTTCGGATGCAAGAATCTAACTGTTCCGTGGTCCTCAAATTCAGAGTACGTTTACAGTTGCCGCGGCATTTCACTTCCAACCTGTGCTGCACCTGTCATCCGTACAACAGCAAAACTGTGTCTACAGGAAATCCAGAACATGCACTCTCTTCTGACCTCTCGTTATGCAATGGTCTTAGCATCTGGAACTACATAAGTAACTTATTTCTGAGGCTACGTAGTTTGTCATTGCAAGTGTGATACGCAGATAGTATTAAGACAGAAAGTTGGTTGAAACTGGAAGTGAGTAGCAACAAAATGCAAAATACAGAGTGGAATATATACCGCAAGAATGGGCTAGATGCCAGTGATGGCGGCGTAAATATTGCAGTTAAGAACTCGTCAATATCTAGTGAGATGGTTTAAATTCCGCTTGTGAAATAATCTTGGCGGAGTTGAGCATCAAAAGTGGGTCAAACATGGTAATAGGATGCTTTGCTAGAACGCCTGCGTCAGGCGCTGTACTGTATGTTAAGAGAGAAGTTGCAGAACATTGTGAATAAATTTCCTCATCACGCTATTCTAGTGGGGGGAGACTTTAATCTGACAAGCATAAAACGGGAGAGTATTGGTATGAAAGGTGATGCCAGCGACAAGGATTCGTCTGAAATTATTGTGAATGTTTTGCTCGTTAATTACTTGGAGGATACAGTTAGAGAATGAACACGCGACGGTAATCTTATACCGCCTAGCAAGAAACAGAACTGAACATTTCGAATTACTTAACGTGATCATAAGATTGTAGTAGTATCAATGACTAAAAGTGTTACAAAGAATGTGAAGAAAAGTAGAAAAACATTTTGGTTAGTAAGATTGGCAGGATACAAATAGCAGAGTATCTGAGTTGACAACATCAACTATTCAGTTCTGAGAACGAAGAAGTGGGGCACAGATAGATAAAATTCAAAAGCATCGTTCAATACGCCTTAGACAAATATGTTCCGAGCAATGTTTCAATGGTTGGAAAAGGCCCACTGTTGTTAAATGCTACGGTGACTGAGACAACTACCTGACAGATTTAAGAGAAGTTAAACCAGCTCAAGTAATCTATTTATTTATTAATCCATCATGTACAGGGTGAACCAGAACTCCACCGAGAAACTATCAGAGTCGGTAATATGACCAGAAAAAGGAAAAAAAAATCTAGTAAGCTTGTGAACTAAAATGCACAGTTTAAGAGCTATGAGCAATTTCTCAACTTCGCCAGTGTGAAATAAACCTCGACTACTTAACAAGTGTTCTGAACTCTGAAACATCACATTTTAGAGCACAAGTTTACTAGACATTTTTTCTGTGTTCTGGGGTCCATAGTACTTCCTCCCAAAGTATGGAACGCAAAAAGCTTGCAGAAGAACATGTGTGTTTTACAGTGTAGGACAAGTAGCTCTTACGGAATGCATTTTAGACGCCATTTTTACTACAACTTGTTTGTTTTTGCCTATCCTACCGTATCTATAAGTTTGTCAGTCGATTCCAGGCTCGCCCTATGTATAAGCGGAACGTGGGGGAGAATCGTTCCTGTTGATCATTAATGACTTCGCAATCTTCTTGATAGCGATGCACAGAGTCTAGTATTATCCAATTCTAGCTCCCACTGTAGAGGAACGTCCAGTTCTGCATTTCACGGAGCGTTAAATGTTAGCGAGTCACTTATGAATGCAGGTATTTCTCAGTAATAGTATTCAGGATACTAATGCGGATTCCATGTACTTAAGAAATATTGATTTGAGATCCGTACAAGTGTTTTCCATACAGTTCCCTTCTTACGGAATGCCGGCCTGTGTGGCCGTGCGGTTCTAAGCGCGTCAGTTTGGAACGGCGTGACCGCTACGGTCGCAGGTTCGAATCCTGCCTCGGGCATGGATGTGTGTGATGTTCTTCGGTTAGTTAGGTTTAAGTAGTTCTAAGTTCTAGGGGACTGATGACCTCAGTAGTTAAGTCCCATAGTGCTCAGAGCCATTTGAACCATTTTGAACCTTCTTACGGAAACCGCAAACGAAGAGGGTGTGCCATTTGCTCTATTTCTAGAACTTACAGGGGAAGCTACGACGTTGGGGTCACATATTTACTTCAAACTTTGTGCACCTTTAGTAGGCCATTAATAATGTGCAAATGGTAAGGTGCACTTCCCTGGCAATTCGGAGAAAATCGCAAGAGGAGTTTGACGCATCTACCATGTGGCTTATGTATTTCTGCCGGACGTTAGAAAATGGTTCAAATGGCTCTGAGCACTATGGGACTCAACTGCTGAGGTCATTAGTCCCCTAGAACTTAGAACTAGTTAAACCTAACTAACCTAAGGACATCACAAACATCCATGCCCGAGGCAGGATTCGAACCTGCGACCGTAGCGGTCACGCGGTTCCAGACTGCAGCGCCTTTAACCGCACGGCCACTTCGGCCGGCTGCCGGACGTTAGAGTTCACGGTGGTCGAGTGATTAGCGTTAGAGCTTCCTAAGATGAACCTATGTGCGGCGACGGTTCGGCTCCCACTCAATTTTTAATCTACACACATCAAAACAAGTTTTGCGTCACCGTGGTTCCCAGAACTCCTGAAGATAGACGCTGAGTGTGGATATTGTATCACAGACGCAGTCCGTTTGACTGTTCAGAGATGTCATTAAACCCGGCCAAGATGTAAACAACCATGCAAGAGCACGCCTATTAGACGGAGGGGGTCCGACAGCCGATCCGTTCCAGTCATTCCACCAGGAAGGAGGTACACAGCTCGTGTTGTCTGCAGCTCAAACATGCCTAGACGGTCAATACCACGGTTCGATTATGTCCGCATTGTTACTTTGTCCCAAGAAGGGCTCTCAACAAGGTAAGTGTCCAGGTGTCTCGGAATGAACCAAAGCGATGTTGTTCGGACATGCAGGAGATACAGAGAGACAGGAACTGTCGATGATATGCGCCACTCAGGACGCCCAAGGGCTACTACTGCAGTGGATGGCCGCTACCTACGGATTATGGCTCGGAGGAACCCTGAAAGCAACGCCTCCATGTTGAATGATGCTTTTCGTGCAGCCGCAGGACGTCGTGTTACGATTCAAACTGTGCGCAATATGCTGCATGATGCGCAGCTGCACTACCGACGTGCATGGCGAGGTCCATCTTTGCAACCACGACAGCATGCAGCGCGGTACAGATGGGCCCGACAACTTGCCGAATGGACCGCTCAGCATTAGCATCACATTCTCTTCACCGATCAGTGTCGCATATGCCTTCAACCAGACGTGTTTGGAGGCTACCCGGTCAGGGTGAACGCGTTAGACACACAGTCCACCGAGTGCAGCAAGGTGGAGGTTCCCTGCTGTTTTCGGATGGCATTATGTGGGGCTGTCGTACGACCCTGTTGGTCATGGAGGGCGCCGTAACGGCTGTACGATATGTGAATGCCATACTCCGACCGATAGGGCAACCATATCGGCGGCATATTGGCGAGGCATTCGTCTTCGTGGACGACAATTCGCGCCTCCATCGTGCACATCTTGTGAATGACCTCCTTCAGGACAGAATGTTCTCCAGACACGAACCCTATCGTCATGCCTGGGATAGATTGAAAAGGGCTGCTCATGGACGACGTGAGCCACCAACCACTCTGAGGGATCTACGCCGAATCGCCGTTGATGAGTGGGACAATCTGGACCAACAGTGCCTTGATGAACTTGTGTATAGTATGCCACGACGAACACAGGCATGCATCAACGCAAGAGGACATGCTACTGGGTATTAGGGGTACCGGTGTGTACAGCAATCTGGACCACCATCTCTGAAGGTCTCGCTGTATGGTGGTACAACATGCAATGTGTGGTTTTCATGAGCAATAAAAAGGGCGAAAATGATGTTTATGTTGATTTCTATTCCAATTTTCTGTACAGGTTCCGCAACTCTCGGAACCGAGGTGATGCAAAACTTTTTTTGGTGTGTGTATAAAAAAATTCAGAATGTCAGTGAGGTGTGTTTTCCCTTAGAAACTCTGAACATTCCGAGTAAAATCGGGAAAAATGCATTCATTCTATGTAGTTGATGCATTTTCAGTTTGTTTTCCATGTGTGTATGACACACAACATCGTGCAGCGTGTGATGTCGAGAGCACATCCGACGATTAATTGTACATTAGTATTGTGGTCTGGGACATTGTGACTTATTATATTACAGAATAACGTCATTCGCACCATTATTTATCGAGGCTAGACTTTCCAAGCCTGTCCCTCGTCCTTTAAAATTTAATTAAAAATAGTAAACAGACAAATAACATAAGAAATTGACTGCAATTTCATGAAAATGCACGTTCTTTTTTTTTCATTGTATTACCTGTCAAATGTCGTGTACATTAAATAATGTGACAAGTGATGAAAAAATATGGGTTAAAAAATAAGTGTTAGCAATATTCGGACCGTCATCTCATCCACAACCATCTTACGAAGCGTGACTGCTAACCGTCTTCGCACAGACACGTCAGTAACATAAGACATACTAAATTTCTCTTACGATTTTCTCGGAATTGCCAGAGAAGTGCACCTTACTACTTGCACATTATGTTGTACTAATGGTCTACTAAAGGTGTACAAAGTTCGAAGTAAATCCGCAGTCCCAATGTCGTGGCCTCCCCTTGTTGGTCTATATGATCGCACGGCGTAACTTTGTAACGTAGCAGCATTTATTAACTTTATGCATCAGGATCGTACCTGCGAGGAAATCGAGCTTAAACGACGTCACTGGCTTGTTTATTTGGAAAAATAGTGACATATGCCGAAAAGTCATAACTGGAAGACGTTAAATAAGACACCATGAGAACTGGTAGTCGTTCTTCCCACGCCGCCCATCTGTGAACAGAGCGAAGCCTTATTATTTGGTGTATGAAAAGGAACGTTCAGCGGGGCACTTCATAAGAAATAATGGAATCCGACTGACGATGACCGAGCAGTGAAGGCGAGCGGTACGGCCGTAGTGAGAGAGGGGGGGCCACAGCGCTTTCCCACGCCGTGTCCTGTGGTTGCTGGCCGCTGCTGGCGGTGAGAAGGAAAGCAGCGCCAGCTCGCCACCTGCTGTTGTCGCAGCCGCAGCCGGCGCCTGCCGTTCCGCGCCGCTGCCCTCGCCTCGCCACGCCGCTGGCCGGCCAGCCATTCGGGCCCCGTCCTGTGCCCTCTGTCCCGTGTCCTCCCGCGCCTCCTCGCCGCTGCCAGCGCACCCCGCCACGCTGGTCGCGCCGGCCGTCCAGCAGCCAGTGTTGTCTGCCCCCACTCCTGTCTCACAGGGCAGCGAACAGTACTGCAAGTGCGACTGCTTAAGGAGAGTTCAAGTACAGATCTGCTGTTTGCTGATTACGTCATTCAGTTACAAGGCCAGCCAGCCAGACCACTTTCAGTTTGGTCCGACTCGATACTTCGGTGATGACGGCACGGTAGCGCAGCGTTTCCGTGTCACACGGCTGCGTGCCCTCTGTGATAAAAAGAACAGCGAGGTATTCAACGCTGAACTTTAAGAGCGTGCCATGTTACGTCCGCCCAGACCGAACCATGAGAACAATGGCGATCAAAAATAAGGGGAGAAATGGTGAAATGCGGGCCTGGAAACCATATGATCGTGCCATCGAATCCTGCTCGGCTTTTACCTCGTTAAACCGTAGATCTGTCCCCAGGATTACCCGGGCGGTTCACGGACACGCAGGTCACCAAAGTGGTGTCCAGTTGAAAGAAATGCCCCAGGCCGCTGAGCCACAGATAATTATTACTACTATTAGTTTGCATTTGAATAGTTTGAGCACCCTGACAACTGAGCAGCCCTTCATACTACACTATCTGGAGGAGTGTGGGTTTTGTATAATAAGAAACTGTGCTGAGAAAAGGAATTCGGGGGAAAGAAATAGGAATGAGAGGAATGCACTGCCCAGAAAAATAGTCTGTCAGCATTCCTGATCAACTTATTACCGCGACGTAATTGTACACGGCGACTTATCAGTCTGAGCTGTATCCTTGGGTTGTGACAACCTTGAGCTTAGCTTCTCTGGCCGCAGACACGGATCGCGCTATTCCTCCGGCAGTAGAGTTCCTACGTTGACACACGGAAAACAAAGAGCTGACGTTTTTCAGCAATGCAAGTAGTGAACAAGTCATCAGTGAGGTCAAATCGGTACTCATTTACAGTGATCACCAACAGAAAACTTATGGAAGCGTACACATCTGAAGTACCGTCCTCGTTCTTTTTGTGTCACTTCTCGTACACGATGTCTCCCAGCGAACTGCACGAAAACATTTACTGTAAACTGATCGCCTACTGCCTCTGAGTTGATCCACTTGGATGCAACACTTAACAGCCTGTGCACACACACACACACCTCTGGACGAAAATCAGTGGGGGACAAATACTCTATCGGACACAGTTTTCAGTTGCGGCAGCAACCGTCTATCTTGTTTGCCAATGTACCTATCCTGGCACTGTTAATGTGTGCAGGAAACCCTCGCACCGCTAAATGAGTCCAGCAATGCTCCCGGAGAGACCCTTTCTTCGGGAAAACCCCGGTTCCTGATTGGCAGTACTGCTGCTGAATGTGAAAGCTACAGTACAGTAAAAGTGTGCACATAGCTCTCATTAGCATGACTTCCTCGCCATTAAGTCGATCCATTACTGAAAACCGTATCAAAATCCGTGCAGTAATTACTGAGATTAGCCTTCACACAGAGACAGGGAAACGGAGCGGGGGACTACAAGTATGGAAACCTACACTGACGTAAGGTGGCTTGACGAGACCTCACTATGGGTGGAGCAATTGTGAAATGCTGTGTTAACATTACTGTGTCCAGTTGTAAGTTTTCACTTACAGAAAGTGTAAGCTTATTTGTCCGTCGCTGGCATAGAAGACCGAAAACCTTCTTTCCATCCCGTCTGGGCAAGCTGTGCAGTGACTAGAGTACGTGTAAAGCTTACGGGGACAGGGCAAATGCTAGCTACAATGAGGCCGATAATTCGATTGTAATTTTAATTTGATATTCCCCACAACTGACAAAATAAAAAAAAAAAGAATTTCTTTGTCCACCCACACACTTCTGAGAATGACACATTAAAAATTTGCAATTACGCGCCGGTATTACCGGCAGCTACGTTGATAAATACTCGGCACCTCGCAAGGATAACTTGTAGATCGAGAATATTAGGTAAGTTGTTGGACGTCGTTAGGCGTTGGTGAGAATCTCGCTTCTGAGCACACAAAGAGCTCTAACCGCAGAACTGTGCACCGAACCCGCGTTGGTGCAGTGCCGCGATACATACCGTATATGACCCTCCGAAGACGATGGCCAAGACGCCGTCTTCAAGTCCGTACCGCTCCATGGCTGAAGTCGAAGTCCACCCTCCCCACAATTCTCCCATCTCCCACGCGTACGAAAATGCGGCGGAAGAATACTCAGTTTCGGCCAATGTCGAACGCTCTATCGTCGCCGAAATCCCTCCGACGGCATTTCCGAGATCTACCCAATGATCGAGTAGGTCACATCGCCCCTAGGCCAACTAAATTCCCGTCTTCGCCACGTGTTGCCCAGCACAGGTGGGTCCGGGGGCCGGGCTACCCCCAGAAGCGCCGTAGTGTCCCACGGCGGCCCGGCGAGCTGCGGCCATCTGCAGACTTTATATTCCACAATTCTCAGCTTCCGACACTTTTGACCAACGCATTAGGTTAGTGGCTCAATCATGCAGACACGCAGGGAGTACTGCTCGAGAGTGCCTCATATTTATCGTAATTCAATAGAGTCATGATCTGATGCCCTTGCAGCCCCTTTATTATTAATACTAATGTTGGTAAGCTAACGTGTAAGTGACCATGTGCTGGCACCTTACAAAAGTACAAGTACAGTGTAGTTATTGTAAACATGCAAATAAAATAACTTGATAACGTAAGCAGTCTCTCCACGTCGCAACAGTTATTTATTGCCGGCCGCGGTGGCCGTGCGGTTCTGGCGCTGCAGTCCGGAACCGCGGGACTGCTACGGTCGCAGGTTCGAATCCTGCCTCGGGCATGGGTGTGTGTGATGTCCTTAGGTTAGTTAGGTTTAAGTAGTTCTAAGTTCTAGGGGACTGATGACCTCAGATGTTAAGTCCCATAGTGCTCAGAGCCATTTGAACCATTTTGTTGTTGTTGTTAAATACAATCGTTGTCGTTCCGTTACGTCATCCAAAATAAGTACAATATCTCTGATTTTACTCTACAGGTAGAAGTCTTTGCCTAATTGAAGACTGCGATAGATGAGTAGACAACGGCATGTAATAAGTTAGTAGACAGTCACACACAGCTGGCTATAGGCGCGCTATGTGACTGGGGTGGGCGTTGTCCAGACGGGAGACTTGACGCTCGCCGCACGCCGGCTGCTGCTGCGGCTGCCCCCCTCCCACTAGACGGCAGTAGCCGCGCATTGTGGGCGCCCAGCACAGCCGAGTCCCGAGTGCCGCCTATTGAGCGCCTCCGACCGCACGGTGCCAGACAGCGACCCCGCCTCCGCACAACAGCGGCCACCGGCCCCCACCGAGGCAGCTTCCACCGGGAGCTACCCGTCAACCGCTCTCCCCTCCTGCCCGCTCCTGTCTTCTCTTCACGCCCACTGCTCCCTGTGCTACATCGCTGCCTCTGAATTGGTTTTTTACGGCTGTTGTTACCATACTGCTGGGTCGTCAGCTACGTGGGCAAGCGCCGTGGCGCAGTGGTAAGACGACGGATACTCAGTCCAGGGGTCTGCTATTCGTATGTCGATTTTTTTCGTGGTACGGTTAAGGTAAATGCCGAATGGTTTCTTCCTTTTCCCTCCCTAGTCGTCGTGTGCACTCAATCTAAAAAACTCTCCCATCGTTAAGGAGCGTTAAGCCCTAATCTTCTTTGTTTTTGTTGATAATTCTTCCGGGTTATATGGCCGTGGTCCATGGAATTCTTCTATTCCTAACGTTTCGTCCAATACTACGTTGGACATCATCAGAGGTATGGCTGGTCCCGCTGAGTCCTGCCGACTGAGTCCGCAGCTCGTGGTCGTGCGGTAGCGTTCTCGCTTCCCACGCCCGGGGTCCCGGGTTCGATTCCCGGCGGGGTCGGGGATATTCTCTGCCTCGTGATGACTGGGTGTTGTGTGCTGTCCTTAGGTTAGTTAGGTTTAAGTAGTTCTAAGTTCTGGGGGACTGATGACCATAGATGTTAAGTCCCATAGTGCTCAGAGCCATTTGAACCTGCCGAGTGACGAGTCGGGCGTCGGAGAGCGGCCTAAATACCGAGGAAAGTGGGCGTGGTCTAGCTTGCACATAGTAGCCGAGAGAAAACTAGTCAAAGATAAAATGTAACTATCGATAATAGTCCGCCATAGATAAAAATGACATATCGATTCTGTAACGCCACTGTCCATATCTCGCTTAATTTCAAGGCCTCTTCTTTTCTATTAAAATTATCTTCATGTTTATAAATTTCAATAGCCTCCCTATACAGTCGTCGATAATAGTTCGTGGTAGCACTTAAAACTGTAGTTTCAGAAAACTTAACTACATGGTCACCTGACACATGGTTTGGACACGCGGTAAAAAAGCCTTAAACGAATTTTTTGATTATCTTAATAGCATAAACCCTAAAATTCAGTTTACCATCGAAGTGGAAAAAGACCAGGCTATTTCGTTCTCGATGTGTTAGTCATGAGACAGACCGAGGGCAGTCTAAAACATAAAGTGTTTCGGAAGAGCATACATACTGGTAGATACTTACATAAGAACTCCAATCATCACCCACAACAAAAAAAGGGTGTAATCAAAAGTTTAGTGGACAGGGCAAAACAGGTTTGTACGCCGGAGCATCTGGATACGGAACTGAATCGTCTGAAACAGGCCTTCGAAAGGAATGCGTACTCAAACAAAGAAATTAATAGAGTTTTAAGACCTAATTACAGCAGGCCAAAGGACGAGGATGGTACACAGCAATGGAAGAACACGGTAAGGTTACAGACTGAATCGGTAAAATTTTGCTGAAACATAAAGTGAAACCGGTATTCAAACCTACCAGAAAAATAGGACAATTACTTCGTTCTGTTAAAGATAGGACACCATTATCATCTAGCGGTGTGTATAAAATTTCGTGTACTTGTGGCAAGGTCTATATTGGTACTACAAAAAGAAGTGTTAATACGAGGGTAAAGGAGCATAAAAGTCTTTGCCGACTGGGAAAAATAGATAAATCGGCCGTTGCGGAACATGCACTTCAGTCAGGTGACCATGTAGTTAAGTTTTCTGAAACTACAGTTTTAAGTGCTACGACAAACTATTATCCACGACTGTATAGGGAGGCTATTGAAATTTATAAACATGAAGATAATTTTAATAGAAAAGAAGAGGCCTTGAAATTAAGCGAGATATGGACAGTGGCGTTACAGAATCGATAAGTAATTTTTATCTATGACGGACTATTATCGATAGTTACATTTTATCTTTGACTAGTTTTCTCTCGGCTACTATGTGCAAGCTAGACCACGCCCACTTTCCTCGGTATTTAGGCCGCTCTCCGACGCCCGACTCGTCAGTCGGCAGGGCTCAGCAGGACCAGCCATACCTCTGAGGATGTCCAACGTAGTATTGGACGAAACGTTAGGAATAGAAGAATTCCATGGACCACGGCCATATAACCCGGAAGAATTATCAACAACAGTACCATCCTGTCGTGAAAGCCTTCATTGCCTAATCTTCTTTCCTTACTGCAGGTGGTCAGTCAGAAGAGGAGGCTAAGATCTCGTATCCCCTCTCATCGGCGCTATTCGACAACAGCTGACTCGGTGTCAACACAGTGTCGAACGCCTCCCGCTTCCTTGTCTTGTCACTGTCAACGGTGACACGGATTACACACGAGATTCTGCTCACGCTCTCCTGTCACCCACACTGGGCAGTCGCACCCGTATTTCACGCGGGAAAGCTTGCGTACACGCGGAAGGCTAGTATCGACTTCACAACTAAGATTTGCATGACTTTCTTTTTACAGCTTCAGGGAACAGAGCGAGTTGACTCTGCTATGCTCGATGCTTCTCGATTCTTACAGAGGAGTCATATAAAAACACACGTATTGTAAAAAGCCAACCGAGCTGGCAAGCCGGATGGTTGGCATAATCTCCATCTGCTGGACAAACCGAGAGACATGTTGCTCCCCATCGCATCCCCTTCAGATTTAGTTATAAGTTGGCACAGTGGATAGGCCTTGAAAAACAGAACACAGATCAATCGAGAAAATAGGAAGAAGTTGTGTGGAACTATGAAAAAATAAGCAAAGTATATAAACTGAGTAGTCCATGTGCAGGATAGGCAACATCAAGGATAATGGGAGATTAGGAGGGCCGTGGTCCCGTGGTCAGCGTGAGCAGCTGCGGAAGGAGAGGTACTTGGTTCAAATCTTCCCTCGAGTGAAAATTTTACTTTATTTATTTTCGCAAAGTTATGATCTGTCCGTTCGTTCATTGACGTCTCTGTTCACTGTAATAAGTTTAGTGTGTGTGCTTTGCGACCGCACCGCAAAAGCGTGCGACCGTGCGATTAGTAGACGAAAGGACGTGCCTCTCCAATGGGAATCGAAAACTATTGATTGCAAGTTCATATGTCAACCGATTCCTCCGCAGGAAAGCACGTCTGATACGTTCTATACGATACTGGTGACGGCATGTGCGTCACGTGACAGGATATGTTGTCGACCGACCTAACTTGTACACTTGGCGAATGGGTAAAAAGATTCTTCTACCTTGCCCGATTTAGGTTTTCTTGTGGATGTGATAATCACTCCCAAAAAGTGATGAAAACATAAGAAATTGTCACATAAACTGAAAATGAAGAATTAAACTTTTCACTCGAGGGAAGACTTGAACCAAGGACCTCTCGTTCTGCAGCTGCTCACGCTAACCACGGCACCACGGCGCTCCTTCGCTCACATTGTCCTTGATGTTGCCTATCTTGAACATGGGCTACTCATTTTGTATATTTTGCTTATTTTTTCATAGTTCCACACAACTTCTTCCAGTTTTCTCGATTGATCTGTGTTCAGTTTTTCAAGGCCCATCCACTGTGCCCACTTACAACTAAATCTGAGGGGGGTGCGATGGGGAGGTTCCCTTGTAAGATACGTAAATGATTCTGTCGCGCAACAGCCTGAACGATATGAACTCGTAAATAGTCCCGGGTGTTGAACATAAGCAATAAATTACTGCAGTTATGAATACTGAAACGCACTTTGATCAGAGGCAAGAAACAAGTGAGGCGGGAGTGACTATCGTCTCGATAAGTCTTTCTCGAAAGTACACAAGGACAGATGTGCAGTGAGTAGCTCGCCTGTGTCAGCAAGACGTGTGACAAGCACATGGAAATGAAAGGACCTGCTCTGTGACGGATGAGCCCTCCAGTCCCGGCCAGCTGTTAAGCTACGCACCGATAAAACGGCTAACTGCTCTCCTTACCGGTTGCCCCGCACTGCAAGGTAGTCTCGGCACAGGTGACGGACGAGTCGGAGCGCCGAGTGCTGCCTGCCTGCTACACCAGAGCCCCCTGCCGGCAGCTGTAACAGTCGTCTGTCGCCCTGTGATCGGCTGTTCCTCAGAAACACAGCCGCAGTCCCCGAAGTCGGGACATCCGCTTCTACACGTATCTTAAGACCCGAGCGTCTACTTCCCCGTGCCTTTGTCCAGTGTGTCCCCAAAACATTCGTTCTTTCCTCTCTGCTCTGCAGTAAACTAGTGCAGAAGAATAAATGTTTTGCAAGTTATCTATCGTTCTCCAGACGCAAAGAGTTATGAGCTGTCTGAAGAAGAATTTGTGTAGAAATAATGGTGTTGGTGAGTTGTTACCTGAAAACGGCGTAGAATGTGTGGCTCCTCGTCAATAATACCACATGGGGGAGAGCGCAATAATTGGTTTAATGATGCACCTTTCCACCTTAATGGACTTGCGAATGCAAAGAATTCAGACATTTGGGCTACGGAAAATACGCATCAGTTCCAAGAGTGCCCTCGGCGTGCCCTAAAAGTAGGCGTCAGGTATGCAACGATACGCAGGCGAATCTTCTCCACGTTCTTTCATAGCACAGTGAGCAATAAGCATTTCTCCTGGCAACTCCTTCCATTCTATCGGCGTATTTTTATTTAGAAACCAGTAGCCTGTCAAACAAAAAAAACTAGTTTTTAAGTGTACTTGTAGAGCAGGACTAAAGAGTTACATGTTTATTAACGGTAACATTAATCACGTTTGCATAAGCGGTACACTGACTAGTTCCACATCATTTAGATGAAAGAAGCACTCAAATGATCTGCAGAACATTTCACTAACTAGCTCCTCAGACCAGCTGGAGTGCAGGTGGTTTTAAAAAAAGACGACGCTATGGCTTATAGCCGGCCGCGGTGGCCGTGCGGTTCTAGGCGCTTCAGTCCGGAACCGCGTGACTCCTACGGTCGCAGGTTCGAATCCTGCCTCGGGCATGCATGTGTGTGATGTGCTTAGGTTAGTTAGGTTTAAGTAGTTCTAAGTTCTAGGGGACTGATGACCTAAGATGTTAAGTCCCACAGTGCTCAGAGCCATTTGAACCATGGCTTATACACTCAACAGCGCCATGACTTCCATGGATCAGTGTTTTGATGAGTAAGTGATTCCGAAGGGGTCGTGGCCGTCTCGGTACTGTAAATTAGTGCCAGCGGACTTTTTCTCGTGGAGACACCTTAAGGATGACAGAATTCACTCTCACGCTTTTCCTCAAAATTGCAGAAAGAAACTGAACGGTGTGTTGTCGCAGTTCAAGAGGCGTTACAGCGTGAGTTTAACAACATGTAATGTCGTACTGAGTTATGACTTGAACAGTATAAAGGAGGTCTCTTCTATCAGTTGCTATAAATTAGCGACTAGTTGCATCACTTTTCGAGCACCCTGTAAGAGCCGTCCTCTCCTCTCAGTTTGTCACGGCGCGGCACGGCGCTGGCCAGGACGTGTGTTGTTGTGGCAGCACAGGAATGAGGGTCAAGGCGGCCGGGGCGGCGCCGCCCACTGCACGGCGCAGTCGCAGGAGTGTCGTGTCGTGTGTTGTCGTGTGTTGTCGTGTGTCGTCGTGTGCAGGCAGCGCGAGGGCGGAACCACGGAGACTGCTGCCAAGACGCGGAAATGAATCTCGTGCTGCAGCATACGGTACGTGACGGATCAATTGCCATGCAGAAATACCAGTCACTAGTCACTTTCAGGAAAGCGAGGGGCTCATATACTCAAGTCTTTCGCTGCCTGTAACCGCCGCGATTATTTTAATGAGTTTTACATATGATTAACTTAAAACTCATTATCAATTTTATGGAAATTCGTTATTTGAGTTTCGTCGCTTTATGGAAACTAGTCTGATTATTCAACAAGGACACATATATCCAAGAAATCGTGAAGCAGTGTTTCCAGTCGATTGATATCGTCAGAAGTCTGCCTGCCATTGGGTACGAAGCCCAAGTTACCTGCAAACTTAGCCCCAATGACAGGGAAAAAAATGAACAAGAGTGATCCCTAAGGGTCTCCTGCTACTGACAGTTTACTACTGACCAGCGCTGCTTTACGTGGATCCTGGATAAAGGCGAAAAGAACAGTTGAGCAAAGACACTGCTTATCAAAGCGGTAAAACGAATTTATCAAGAGAGGACTCAAGTACTGAAAAATTGAACCCAGTACACCGGCAAAAGTCTTCAGACAATAAATTTAGCCGGCCGGAATGGCCGAGCGGTTCTAGGCGCTACAGTCTGGAACCGCGCGAACGCTACTGTCGCAGGTTCGAATCCTACCTCGGGCATGGATGTGTGTGATGTTCTTAGGTTAGTTAGGTTTAACTACAACTTTGAACATGGCTGATGTTTGCAGCAAACGTATACACAAATTTGAAAAAATATGTAACAATCAGCCAACCGGTTGCATAGGTTTTCTGTATACCTTGACCAGGTTTCGTCACCTCTAAGGGTGACTTCATCAGAAGGTAAGGTAATTACATGAAGAACATATCATCAAAGATGTACAGTGATTTAAGAGCTGAGTTGCTCAAGTCATACATTAAAATATAAAACATAATGTTTTTCAAAAGGTCAAGCATTAAAACATCAGTAACACCGGTGTGGCGTGAGGAGAATGAGTCGTGGACTGTGCGGCCGGTCCCGGCGGAGGTTCGAGTCCTCCCTCAGGCATGTGTGTGTGTGTGTGTGTGTGTGTGTGTGTGTGTGTGTGTGTGTGTGTGTGTTTGTCCTTACAAGGGAACCTCCCCATCGCACCCCCCTCAGATTTAGTTGTAAGTTGGCAAAGTGGATAGGCCTTGAAAAACTGAACACAGATCAATCGAGAAAACAGGAAGAAGTTGTGTGGAACTACGAAAAAATAAGCAAAATATACAAACTGAGTAGTCCATGCGCTAGATAGGCGACTTCAAGGCTAATGTGAGCTCACGAGCGCCGTGGTCCCGCGGTTAGCGTGAGCAGCTGCGGAATGAAAGGTACTTGGTTCAAGACTTCCCTCGAGTGAAAAGTTTATTTTTTTTATTTTCAGACAATTATCAAAGTTCAGGCACTCACACACAATTAACTTCGCTCTCCAAAATTCCAGGACATGTTCAGATTTGCTTGGACATATGCAGGATTTGACGGTCTACAAACGGTAAAATTTGAAAACGTTAAAAACATATGTTTTGACAGAGCACAGGGAAAACTGTGCGACTGTGAAACTGTTGCATTCATTTGTTGCAGTTTATGTGAGAAACTCTTATGTTTTCATCACTTTTTTGGGAGTGATTATCATATCCACAAGAAAAACTAAATCGGGCAAGGTAGAAGAATTTTTTTACCCATTCGCCAAGTGTACAAGTTAGGTGGGTCGACAACATATTCCTGTCATGTGACGCACATGCCGTCACCAGTGTCGTATAGAATATATCAGACGCGTTTTCCTGTGGAGGAATCGGTTGACCAATGACCTTGCGATCAAATGTTTTCGGTTCCCATTGGAGAGGCGTGTCCTTTCGTCTACTAATCGCACGGTTTACCGGTGAGGTCGCAAAACACAGACACTAAACTTATTACAGTGAACAGAGACGTCAATGAACGAACGGACAGATCATAACTTTGCGAAAATAAAGAAAACTTTTCACTCGAGGGAAGACTTGAACCAAGGACCTCTCATTCCGCAGCTGCTCACGCTAACCATGGGACCACGGCGCTCCTGAGCTCACACCAACCTTGATGTTGCCTATGTTACGCATGGACTACTCAGTTTGTATATTTTGCTTATTTTTTCATAGTTCCACACAACTTCTTCCAGTTTTCTCGATTGATCTGTGTTCAGTTTTTCAAGGCCTATTCACTGTGCCCACTTACAACTAAATCTGAGGGGGGTGCGATGGGGAAGTTACCTTGTTAGGATAATTTAGGGTAAGTAGTGTGTAAGCTTAGGGACTGATGACCTTAGTAGTTAAGTCCCATAAGATTTCACACACATTTTTTGAACTGATTAATGGTGCAGCCTGTGGCAGTTGACCCTGAACGTCAATAAATGTAACATATTGCGCATACATAGGAAAAGAAATCCGCAGCTGTACAAGTGCACTGCTGATGACAAACCACTGGAAACAGTGTCTACCGTAAAATATATAGGAATAATTCTACATAGCGACCTTAAGTGGAATGACCACATAAAACAAATAGTAGGACAAGCAGATGCCAGGCTGAGATACGTAGGAAAAATCTTAAGGAAATGTAAGTAATCCAGGAAAGAAAAGGCTTACAAGGCGCTTATTCGAGCAAGTCTCGAGTATTGTTTGTGTGGAACTGGGAAGGGGTATCAGTTAACTGTACCAGAAGTACCCTCCACAACACACCGTCAGTCGGCTTGCTGAGCACTGATGTATACACAGATGTAGTGTATTGGATTTCTATTTCGGTTCGTTCTCGATTTCGAGTCCGCCACTACAGAAAACGGACCCCACGATTCTGTTATCGCTTATGCTTAATTATTTGAGATGGCTGCAGATGATGTACGAAAGCAGACACGTGGTGTATTTACGAGGGGGCTTCAAAAAGTAAGTTACACGTTGTTATGGCAGGCCAAATAAGTTTCAGTGAATGATGCACTACACTTTAAAGTGACACGCATAGACGGGCGTGACACTGTTTTTCGTCATAGTCACCAAGGGTGCATAAACAACGGTCGGAACTTTCTAGCAGTCGTTCCATTCCTCAAAGTGAGACATCCGCTCCACGGACACGGAGCCATGCGAGAACCGCTGTGCGGACGTCCTCGTCGCTGGAGAATCCCTTCTCCCCGATACGTTCCTTCAGCTAACTGAGGACTTCGCAAACAGCTTTACCAACGTGTGTGCAGTCTTCACGAAACTGTTGACACGATGTCGCTACAGAAGGGCGCAACATGTCGTTTGGCGCAAATACCGACATAAGAATGTTACCGTCCGAGGTGCTTCAGCTGTGGAGCACGGTTACAGTTGCCGCCCCATTCCTCTCACACACTCTGATGCGCCTGTTACCCACATCACAGGCCAACAGTGTTTGCAGGAAGGAGGAGAAGGAGGATATTAGTGTTTAACGTCCCGTCGACAGCGAGGTCATTAGAGACGGAGCGCAAGCTCGGGTGAGGGAAGGATGGGGAAGGAAATCGGCCGTGCCCTTTCAAAGGAACCATCCCGGCATTTGCCTGAAGTGATTTAGGGAAATCACAGAAAACCTAAATCAGGATGGCCGGAGACGGGATTGAACCGTCGTCCTCCCGAATGCGAGTCCAGTGTGCTAACCACTGCGCCACCTCGCTCGGTGTGTTTGTAGGAAACCCGGAATGTTAAATCTCTTCTGACAATGCGGCACTCTTGTGCAACGATCTTAACGTGGGACGACATGAGTAACTTACTTGTTAGTGAAGTCCCTACGTAATTTACTGGAGAGTTTTATCAGTAGTACACTCACTGAAATTGTGCCAATGAACACCTTGTATAAATTCACCGGCTTGCGTGACCGGTGTTTATCTCATTAAAATCAATCTGGTGTACTGCCTCGTCGTCTTACAAATACTTACACCGACGTTTCGGCTGTGTTGCAGTGGCCTTTCTCGGTATAAGCTCTGTGTGCCGTAAGGAAGGCCGCTGGAGCACTTGCTGTGTAAAGTGTTTTATAACATGACGCGGCAGTACAGCCAGAACGACTGACCGCCTTGCTTTATAAACAGACGTCGGGCTGGAATCCGGATGCCAGAGTGACTGCAAGGAAGACTGCTTCGAAATGGGCAACGTCCCCCAGAAGTAACAGCAGAGAACGAAAGATAAATAACTAAGTAAAATGAAACCAATGATACTGTGGAACGTCTCTTTCTAAAAAGACTGCGACGGTCGTTTTCTAAATAACGACCCACAGATTTTCTTCAAACACTGTAGTCTCTGTCGCCTAACTGTCAACTGTTTTTGGTGAGCCGGCCGCGGTGGTCTAGCGGTTCTGGCGCTGCAGTCCGGAACCGCGGGACTGCTACGGTCGCAGGTTCGAATCCTGCCTCGGGCATGGATGTGTGTGATGTCCTTAGGTTAGTTAGGTTTAAGTAGTTCTAAGTTCTAGGGGACTTACGACCTAAGATGTTGAGTCCCATAGTGCTCAGAGCCATTTGAACCATTTGTTTTTGGTGACGCTACTAGTCGACATTTCTTTTAGATGTACTGTTGTACTCTGTAGTCTCCACTGCGTTCTGTGGCATTACGTTGTGTAAGAGCACTCATTTTCCCTATTGGTAAAAGCTGAAAGTGATCCACTCACGTTTCCTTACCGGTAACAATTCGCCACAGAAAGGTATCTCCATTGGTCTCAAACTGCTCCTACAGTTCCCGTGAAATGGTTTCTCTTCGAAAGTTAATGGTCTGTTGTGAGCATTCCTGGAACCCCTCTTGAGCACACGTCTTCGAATATCAATGCGTCTCGATCAATGGACACCTGCAAACACTCACCGATAGATGTGGAGCCAATTGTCGAGCTGCGATGCGCTGGCCTGCGTGAATAACGGCATCCGCGCGATTCACAACGGTGGGAGCAGCAGTTGGACGTCCCGACAGACGCACTGGAGGTCAGTGTCTGCACTTCCCGACACTTTTAACTGTCCTCGCCCACCGTCCGGTAGTATTCCTAGAAGCTGCGTCGTTCTCGTACGCTGCACACAAGCGTTTATGGCAGCTCATCGCGGTTTCTTTTTCCGAAACCAGAAATTCAATTACAGCACGTTCCTTGTTATGAGTGTCTTACGTAGACCCCATTTCGCTGATTTACTTCGGCAGTGCCACATGTCGGAATTGTTCCAAACTTCGTACAGGTGCAGAAGCAACGTCAAATTTGATCCACATAAAATGACGTTCCCCTATTTATACTTATGGGTATAAAAATCTTGCAATATTTATTGAACAAACGTCGTAGTTCATCAGCTACGAATACACCAGTAAAATTCACCTGGACAACTAATAGGAAAGATGCTGAATAATGATCAACACATTGACTGAACGCGACTAAAGTGATACACCAGCGTATTTCCATGAGAGTGATTATACAGGGTGTTACAAAAAGGTACGGCCAAACTTTCAGGAAACATTCCTCACACACAAATAAGGAAAAGATATTATGTGGACATGTGTCCGGAAACGCTTAATTTCCATGTTAGAGCTCATTTTAGTTTCTTCCACCTACGCTCAATGGAGCACGTTATCATGATTTCTTACGGGATACTCTACCTGTGCTGCTAGAACATGTGCCTTTACAAGTACGACACAACATGTGGTTCATGCACGATGGAGCTCCTCCACATTTCAGTCGAAGTGTTCGTACGCTTCTCAACAACAGATTCGGTGACCGATGGACTGGTAGAGGCGGACCAATTCCATGGCCTCCACGCTCTCCTGACCTCAACCCTCTTGACTTTCATTTATGGGGGTATTTGAAACCTCTTGTCTACGCAACCCCGGTACCAAATGTAGAGACTCTTCGTGCTCGTATTGTGGACAGCTGTGATACAATAGGCCATTCTCCAGGGCTGCATCAGCGCATCAGGGATTCCATGTGATGGAGGGTGGATGCATGTATCCTCGCTAACGGAAGACATTTTGAACATTTCCTGTAAAAAAGTGTTTGAAGTCACGCTGGTACGTTCTGTTGCTGTGTGTTTCCATTCCATGATTAATGTGATTTGAAGAGAAGTAATAAAATGAGCTCTAACATGGAAAGTAAGCGTTTCCGGACACATGTCCACATAACATATTTTCTTTCTTTGTGTGTGAGGAATGTTTCCTGAAAGTTTGGCCGTACCTTTTTGTAACACCCTGTATACGTGGTGTATCACTTTTGTGGCGTTCGGTCAATGTGTTGATCATCATTCAACATCTTCCCCACTAGTTGTCCAGGACATGAACTATGACGTTTCTTCAATAAATATTGCAAACTTTTTACAATTATTAATGTAAATGAGGAAATTATATATATTTCAGTACAGAAAAGAACCATTCCTACATAATTGTAAAGAAAGTTCTGAATACGCGACCTCTATAGGGTGTGTCTAACGTTACTCTAGTTTTTAATACGAAAATCGCAACACGATATGTCCAGACGACATGCACGCGCAGGTTGTCGCCATTTTCTTTGTAACTGTGAGGGAGCCGAATCAATGGCATCACCGACGTAGGAGGTATATCCAGATACAACAGAAATTTGGCTGTGGTGTAATGACTGCAGAGCTGGTGGTGACGAAATGGTCTTAGGACGACAGTGTACCAAGAGCACTGGGCACAGCTTCTTCGGGAAGGATTGCACCTCGAGCAGTTATCGAGGGCTGCTCGACTGGCTCCGAGTAAAAGACGGACAGCAGGTGAATCCGGGGCCGAGGTCGCGGGCTTAGTGTGTTCGTGCTCGCAGAGGTCACTCCTGGGTGTAGGACGTCACCAGCTAATCGAATCAAAGTTCAGATATTTAACAGAGGGAAGAATGAAGGAAGGAAGGTCAAGGTCTAAAACCCCGTACACATAGAGGTCATTAGAGAGGAAGCAGAAACTCGGATTGTTGAAGGAAGGATGGGGAAGGAAATAGGTCTTGCTCTTTCAAAGAACCGTCCCGGAATCTGCATGGAAAAGTTAAATGTGGATGGTCGGACGCAGATCTGAGCAGCCGTCCTCCCGGATGGGTGCGCGCTGTGCTGACCACTGCACCACCTGGCACAGCGTTTAGTACTTGCTGTGTGATAAATTCCTCCACAAAGTTTGCTACATATCGGACTGAAGCTTCGCTTTCTGTTTCCGTCAGCGTGTTTGTCGAATGGCGTCCATTAAAGTTTGTAATGAGAGAGTGTCCATTAACAGTTGCACGGTTGTCACTGAACTACTGTGCAACACTGGCCGCGTGTTCTCCTCGGACTTAAGAGTAAGGCCCCAGTCGTACCCGCGTCATGAATAACTGGAGCAGAGCGGCCGTATACTGTATGCCACCATATTAGGGACAGAGACGATAAAGGGATGTCGCGCAACGTGGCAGCCCAGTCGGTGCTGGAGAAAAGTACGAGGGCACAAAGTTTTCTGGCGGTGAGCGTGAGAGCGCGGGCTGTTTTGGCAGGTTTCCGCCGCCTTGGCGGAATCCCGAGTGGTGACGTCAGCGGTGTCGGCCGGCCCTGCAGGCCGGTGTTCCCGTTCCGCCGCCAGCGCCGCACGCCGGCACGCTCCGCCGCGCGCCGACCTGTTTCCAGGCACGGCAGGTGGCTGGCGCACGGTCTGCGAGGGGCGTCTCAGGCAGGCACTGGCTGCGTGTTGCACGCTGGGCGCCAGCGCTGCCCCCTAGCAGGCAGAGCGCGGAACGCAGCCAACGCACGACGTTCTACATGAGCTTAAAACCTGCGAAGATACCGACACATAGTCCCCGCCCACCCCACTTAAGCTGCACCCCTGGTCAGCAAGATGCTCCGCCCAACCGGAGCAAAACGATAGACATCGTCGCAGATATGTCACTCCTAGAACGAGAACTAGAAAATGAACAATTTCCAACGTATAATGCAAAGACTTTAAGTTTCAGGTATTAATGTAAACGTTTACAGACACGACTACGATTATAACTGTGTGTTATTGATGAAGTAGAAGTGTCTATAACTTAAAATAAATTTCCGGTACCTAATGGTATTTACAACAAGCGGAACAAAAAATCACGAATGATTTAAAATAATAAATGAAAGCGAAGTACAAACGTGCTGTCTGTTAATTATAATGTGAGCCAATTATCATCAAATTAATCGCTTAATATAACGTGATCTTTCGGGAAAACTACACTTCGCAAATAATGTGGTCGGTAATAAAAGCTTACGATGCCGCAGATGGCAACAGAGTTTATTTCTTTTATTCATCCAAAAAAATATTTCCAGATTATAAGACACAGAACAAATACAAACCAAAACAGCACAGTAAAAATACTGTGTTATGTCAGGAGAGACATAAATGTAAACTTTATCCACCAAACAGCTTGCACTATTTGCATTAGCTTCCATCTTGTTTCTAGTCTCTGTATCTCAAACATCCAAAATATTCTGCTACGGAATAGAAGCAATAATCTAATAGGAATAGACAGGCCTACTTGTTTACAATATCCTCACTTGACTCAATATTTTTATGTTTATAAAATGTAGCTTGACTCATTAGACCTAAAGAAATGAATATAAAAATCATACTGATAACAAAAACGTTATGAAGACAGTCGTATTTTCCATACACAAATGCAGGTACTGTTTCCGGTCTTCCGTTGTGAGGGAACTATAGGGGGTGGAGTGAGGTCCCGTTCGTGAGAGAGGTATGGGGGTGGGGTGAGGACCCGTCTTGGGCGAGCTGAGTGCGTGGTGAGTGTCGCAAGGAGGTAGAGTGGGGGGGATCCTCGCTGGGATCTTCGCAGGTTTTAACGTTTGCTCGACGTTCTCGTCCCTTGTCCCGCGCGGTCCCGGTTCAAGTTCTGGGGTGGGGGGGGGGGGGGATGACGGTCACAGAAGATCAGTTTCTCCGCTTCCCCTTCCCCGCCCACATGTAACTTGCCGTAAACTCCACTTTTAACAGATGCCACCGATCCCTAGGATTAATCTTCATCTTCTTCTGCCCCTACATTAATGTTCAGGGTCTTTTATAAATTAGTTATACAACCCACAATTAAAATATTTGCTACAGCACAGAATGCTGTGTATCTTAAAGTTTTATCTACAAATGTTCATTGTGGATACCTTTTGTAACGAGAAATATGTCCCATCTCTAATCTGTTTCCTGTCACATCCCATGAACCACGTCTCGATGTATGCTGGTAACTGGTTGTGTTATGCGTTGTCGCAGCTCGTCTACGTTTCCCGGAATCGGAGGAACAAACACGCTGTCTTTAATGTAACCCCATACACAGAAGTACATTGGCGTTAAATCAGGTGATCGTAGTGTCCAGAATATAGTTCCACCACGTCGAATCCAAGCCACGGAGATACGTGACAACTTCACGACGTTAATGTGGTGGCGCGCCATCTTGTTGGAAAATAAATATGCTGTTGTAACTGAGGAGTCAGATAATGTTCAAGCATGTGCGGATATAGTGTGCCAGTTACAACTGACTCGGAAAAAAAGGACCGTAAATTTTTTACAGCTTACAGCGCAACGAACCGTTTACCATACGCGAGTCCCGAGCATGTTCGATTAGGTGACGTGGTTTCTCCTCGCCCCATTTCCGAACATTATGCCGATTCATTTCAACGCAGGTACGGAAACTGACTATATCGCTAAACACACTTTCATTAAGAAAATTATTTTAAGTCTGTATTTTGTAAAAATTTGTGGACTATATTCATCTCGCTTTTATTTGTCATTTTCTTTTAAAGCTCGCAACAATAACGGTTTCCCTGAGCAAAAAAAAGAAAACGGTTTTAAGTAGTTCATATATCATGGCTCTCGATCTTCCACCATAATCGAGCCCATCAACATGAGGTGGCAAATATGAGATAGACAAGGAGGTGGAAACGTGGGTTTCTACTATGCCAAGACTGCTCGGTAGCTACAACAGGAAAACACAACTAATTAACAGGAGTACAATATAAGTAAGTATTTCTTACTTAATTTTTCTTTACTACACGATCTGTTGGTTGAAATTACAGAAGACGCGACTAGACTAAGCATCTGTAGAATGACATAATTTCCAAGTCAGAAATCCTACAGTGAATTAATCTCTCGTAATCTTGAATGTCGAATCCGGTGAATTTGAAGACTAACTTGGAACGGAGCTACAGAGACTCGATGGCAGCACTGACTGAGCTGCGGACGATACTGACCTCGGCGCTGGCTGACCACTGAGCGCGCCTACGAACTGCAGACTGGCACAACTGCACTGCTCACCTGCTGCACATGAAGAGGCCTAGCGGCGAGCATAAGTAGTGCGACTGGCTGTGTACTCTTAAGCCGTCGGCACACGGACCGTGTATCCGAACGTTGAGCGTTGAGCGTGCTGAGTTTCTGACGTCATAGCGTGGTAAAGCACGCTCGGGAGTCTTTCCGAACGTGCAGAGCAATATCTAGCATGTCAGATATTCTGAGCGTGCGTCTGAGCGTTGACCGAGATAGCACAACGCCACCTACGTCACAAGCACTCCGTCTCCCTTCAGTACAGAGTTGTGAGGCGCCATATTGGCATTCATTTCAAGCCTATATGTATAAATGCCGTTTCTGAGCACCAGCAAATTGAGAATCACAGGAAAACCCGTTGTTAACTGTGTAATTCGTTACAAAAAAATAATGAGAAACATCATATTCGTGGCAAAAGAATTATTGTAACTTGCGTATTGTGAGAGTAGGCTCTTTGAAGGCAGCGACACACTGAAGATCGCCCCAAAACGTATTTTTCTTGGTACAATTTGTTATAATTAAATTTCAGTTAGTAACATATCTACGATTAAGGATTTCAGCAAGGGGTAACATAATCTGATTAGGTGACAAGGGTGTGATGTTGGTTTAGCGTAATGAGTAGACTCATTGACCAGTGAAGAGTTTTATAACGAGGCCGTGGTTCGCGTCTTGACTCTCCCGAATATTTTTTCCTGACATTCGTGTTTTTATTAGGTTCTGATACTTTATTATTAGTTTAATATAAATATATTATAATATTTGATGTTATGTAAATATATGTTCACCTTTTTTTTAGGGGTGACTTTGTTGGATTGGCTTAATCTACAGGGCAGCTTGCGCTACTTGTATGAAGATATTTTGTTCCTTTTTCTTTTACGCCTCGTAGTTCACATGTTGCAAAGTTTCTGCTACTGCGTAGGAACAGTGATCAAGTAAGACTGACCTTGGGGTTTTTACTAAAATGTGGGAATGATGAAATCTTATGCGGAGAAGTATTCCAAATTTGTAATGCACTGTTTGTAATGGAACTTCCATAAGCCTGTGTCCTTATTAATTGGACATGGTACTTTCCTTTTCGTGGACGATGGAGGAAATGTGCGTTTTAATAGAGCTAGCGTGGGAATTTTACGAGCGCCCGTTGAGTAAACAGTGCGATCGCGTATACCACGTTTGGGGCCCACGTACCGTATGCACAAGTCGCATCGTTCCTGAGCGTTCAGCAGCACGTTGAACTTGCCACGCTCCACGTTAACGTTCAACAGCACGGTCCGTGTGCCGACGGCTTTAGGCTACCACAGCCGTTCTTCTGTTCCGTTTATCGAGAGAATCGCATCCGGTGGATCGATCTCTCAGGCGGCGGTGTGGTCGTGTCACTGACATCACAATATAAATTACTCGCCGAATTTAAAATTGTAAACTGCTACCATGTATAATCTTACAATGAAGGTTTAACACGACGAAGTTGGAAGCTATGTACACGTCTCGAGGCAGCTTAGCTCAAGGCGCGCAGTCAGTATTTCAGAATGAAATCGCTTTGCGATTCCTCACAAACTTTTCACGTAATTTCAAACCCTTTTCTAAATTTTTTGTCGCTGACATCCTTCCCCGTAAAACAATAAAAGAAAAAAGTTTGTCGCTTAATAAATTTTCGCAGTTCAAACAGAAAAAGTGCAGCATCAGGCGTGACGTTTTAATTTATTACTTCTTTACTATGAACTCAATTCGGAACACAGTTTGCACACACTCTCCACGTACATGACTGAATCTACCTCCAAAAAGTAGATGGTTGTAGGGTACATAAGGGCCACTCAAATGAAAACGAGACAAATGAAAAAAAATTAGTAAGCTGTTTATTATTTCAGAAGTAATTGCCATAACTGTTGATACATTTGTATCACCGTGAGACGAGACGGTCAATGCCTTCGCGCAAAAATGTTTGCCGTAGCCTGCGGGACCAGGAGTGTACACAGCCGTGCGCCTCTCCGTCCGAAGCAAATCGACGGCCCCGAACGTCTTTCTTCAGGACTCCAAAAATACGGAAATCGAGTGTGGAGAGATCGGGACTGTGTGGAGGATGTGTAAGGGCTTAACAGCGAAACATGCTCACGGGCATTATCCTGCAACAAAATGATGCTGTCCGTCAACATTCCTCGGTGCCTGGACTTGATGGCGCGCTTCAATTTTAGCATAGTGTCCACATACCGATGTGCGTTAACTGTTGCGCTACGTTCCATAAAGTCAGTGAACAGCGGGCCCTTGCAGTCAAAGAAAAAGTTCGTCACGAGTTTCTCGGAGCTGGCGTGCCTGTTGTTTCGACTAGGCTGCAGAAGTTTCCCTGGGAAGCTCTTACACATCCTTCGATCTTTCCCCGTGCGATTTCCATATTTTTGGAGCCCTGAAGAAAGAATACAGAATTCTTTCGAAACAGTATACAGCTAATTTACTTTGTCCATCGGTCTCGTTTTCATTTGAATGGCTCTCATAGTTCAGGAAATGGTTCAAATGGCGCTGAGCACTATGGGACTTAACTGCTGTGGTCATCAGTCCCCTAGAACTTAGAACTACTTAAACCTAACTAGCCTAAGGACGTCACACACATCCATGCCTGAGGCAGGATTCGAACCTGCGACCATAGCGGTCGCGCGGTTCCAGACTGAAGCGCCTAGAACCGCTCGGCCACACTGGCCGGCGTTCAGGAAATATGACGCCATAACAATTGAGATGTGTGGGAAATTACCTTAACACATTCTCAGTACTAAAGTAATCACATGTCTGAACTATGTTATACATATTTTCTCAAGACCCAAAAAACTGGTACGCCAGCCTAATATCGTGTAACGGCCCTTCGAGCAAGCAGAAGTGCCGCAACACGACGTAGCATGGACTCGAATAACGTATGAAGTATTGCTGGATTAACTGACACCATGAATCCTGCAGGGCTGTCCATAAATACGTAAGAGTACGAGGGCGAGGAGATCGCTTCTGAACAGCAGGTGGGAAGGAATCCCAGATAAGCTCAATAATGTCCATGTCTGTCGCGTTTGCTGGCCAGCGGAAGTGTTTAAATTCAGAAGAGTGTTCCTGGAGCCACTTTGTAACAATTCTGGACGTATAGGGTGTGGCATTGTCCTGCTGAAACTGCCAAGTCCGTCGGAATGGACAATGGACATGAATGGATGCAGGCGATCAGACAGGATGCTTACGTACGTGTCACCTGACAGAGTCGTATATACACGTATCAGGGGTCCTATATCACTCCAACTGCACACGCCCCACACCATTAGAAAGTCTCTACCAGCTTGAACAGTCCCGTGCTGACATGCAGGGCCCATGGATTCATGAGAGTTGTCTCCATACCCGTACACGTCCATCCGCTCGATACAATGTGAAGCGAGACTCGTCCGACCAGGCAACATGTTTCCAGTCATCAACAGTCCAATGTTCGTGTTGACGGGGCCCAGGCGAGGCACAAAACTTTGTGTCGTGCAGTGATCAAGGGCACACGAGTGGGCCACATGCTCTGAAAGCCCATATCGATGATGTTTCGTTGAACTGTTCGCAAGTTGTCACTTGCTGATGGCCCAGCATTGTTATCTGCAGCAATTTGCGGAAGGATTGCACTTGTGTCACGTTGAACGATTCTCTCCAGTCGTCGTTAGTCCCGTTCTTCAAGCATCTTTTTCCGGCCACAACGACGTCGGAGATCTGATGTTTTAACGGATTCCTGATGTTGACGCTACACTCACGCAATGGTCGTACGGGAAAATCGGATTTCATCGCTACCTCGGAGATGCTTTGTCCCACCGTTCAAGCGCCGACTATAACACCACGTTCAAACTCACTTAAATCTTGGTAACCTGCCATTGTAGTCCAGTAACCGATCGAACAACTGCGCCAGACATTTGTTGTCTTATATAGGCGTTGCCGACCCTAGCGCCATATGCTGCCTGTTTACATATCTGTTTTTTTTGAAAACGTATGCCTATACAAGTTTCTTTGTTGCTTCTGTGTGTATTATATATTATATGGAGGTTCGATTTTTTGAAGGGTCCGTGCGTGGGGCGGTTATTTGTCTTTTCTAAGACTACAGTTTACTCAGCAACAGGTACTTCCCCAACGTAGTTAGCGACGATCAAGGATAGGACTGTTTGTTAGAGACGCTGTCAGTATCACACGCCTGTAGAGGAAATTTAAGCGTTGCATGTCGATGAATAATACCGTCCGTTAACTGTGTAACTGCAAACGCGCTTGTCGGACAGCCGTGAGAGCAGCTCTCAGCACGTGGTCAGCAGTGCCGACAAATGGAAAAAGAATTACCACTTTGTGCGATGGCTGTTAGCCCGCGCCTCGAGATAACCACTTAGATGTCTCGGAGACGCCGCGTAGATCACAATTGAAGCGAGATTACAAACGCCAGAGGCGTGACGGCAATTTCGCCAACTCCGTCTCCGTGCAGTAAGGCAAGGCAAGGCAATCATCTTAAACGGGGCATTTCCGCTGGCGGGTGCTGGCGATGCATCTGTCTTGAATAGCCTCGAGCACACGCCGGGAGACGGGCAGTTCAAGAGCTCCGTGCACGATTCCACTCGGATATGCCGCGGTTTACTGCCCATGTGTATCCTGCCCTGAAGCACTATATGCCGACTTCTTTCTTACCGTCGGCCTTCAGTTTCAGACGTAAGATAAAGGATGCGTGCCACGAATTGTATCTCTAGATACGTGTAGTTCCAGAGGACTTTCGGCTGAACATTATACGCGGGATATGACGTTCTGGGAACAGTACGTCTGTATTTACAGTCCTATAGACCAACTGCCTTAAAGCGTTTGGTGGAGGGTACATTTGTAAAACTTTAGTTCCCCATCTTTCTGTTCCATTTACGGATGTTGATGCAAAAAATCACAATTCTGACACCTCTATAATCTTTAAAAATTTCTCTAATTTGCCGCGTTGGTCTTCCTATGAAAATAATATTGGAAGACGTGACAAATATCTTGTACTCGAACTCAGGAAATTACAATTTCAGAAACAGCGCAGTCCATGCAGTTGCTTCCTCGGTGGTTTATTGGGAATTTTTGTCACGGCTTTCACTATGAATGAAGAGAACAGCGATGAAATGCACATCTCTTTGTAGGACTTTCTCAGTCTCTGTCGTTAATGCAACTTGGTATTGGGCTCAGACGTCCAGAGGACATGGTCATCATAGACACTTATAGTTCTCCCAATGAGTGTATGCCTTCCCGAAACTGAGGTGTACTGGTTCATTCCATCGGCCGAAGACATCTCGATATCGCAGTGTTGTGAATCTTTCCAGTGACAGATGGGCACTGATTTGGTGTAACTATTTTGGCGTGTGCTAGTGTGTATTCGTAACAAGCTGCCTAGCCCAAAAGTACCCTTCCTTAGCGGAGCGTAAGGAGCTAATGATTTCAGTCTCTATCAAATAAAATACACATCACCCGCAACTAAAAGCTAGGGCACCAGTATATCTCTTTTGTAATCGGCTAAGCAGGTATATGCCAGAGGGTACATGCAACAGCGCTTTGTACCGTTCTCTAAATGACCACTGAGTAAGTTTATGTAACTGATATTAAACCTGAACAAATATAAAATACAGTTCGACATGTCTCTACGAACTGTCGTAAGTATGATATGCACCCATGTTCTACATTTCTTTTAAATTTTATCCTTATTACTAAAGCGTTGTGTGTTCAAATTTAGTTTAAAGGGATTATGGGAGAGTCAGCTAGCACGCAAATAGTTCGCTGTCCCCAGGGTAGACCTACTGAACTATACATCCCGACATGATTTTCTTTTCACATTATACACTCGGTAATCTAAACACTCAAGCGTTTTTTAAGCACTGTGTCTTGCTATCGACAAATATGTCTTGTATAACATCTTCAAAGTCGCCAAATCCACAACATGAGCTATCTTAGGGAAAAAGCTATTACCAAAATTCAGAGCAGTCATAGAATGAAAACAAATTCGTGAAAAATATTAGTGACACATTGCAGCCAAGGTCATAAACACAACTTGCGTACTAAACACTTATGTGGGTATGTGCAGATTTAAGAGTTTGCACACAAGCGTCATTGCACCAGGCCTACTTAGCTGATCTCAACATGAATTCTGACTTCATTTATTGAAGTATACTCCTCATATATTACGAATTTCTGAGCGTATTTACCTTGTTAAATTCGTCGCAAACTGTGTGGTGTAAGTCATGTGATGCACTGTTACTAGAATTTAAGTAATGGAACGTTTTATAGATTTTTCATCCGTTTCTTTGAGGTTTCAGTGGATTACAGTGTATGTGTAACATAACCCCTGATGGAAAGTTTTCAACTATCAAGTTGTGATTTTGACGACAGTTCTAATATATTGACAATGGTTTTCATTAACTTCTTTCCATTATATGACCGAACAGGCTTTTGGTAATAGGTTTGTCTTGAAAGAAGGCCAAGTGTTGACAAATGAAATATTTTGCAGCTATATGGTTTTCGTGAAGGTGTAATCCAATGTAAACTGTATTCGAATGAAATTCTTTTTTCAGTGCCACTCTTTTTACCGTCCGTAAATATGAAACACGCTTCTTGTCATCTTGGAGTTTTTTTAGCTTCTAGTAATTTATACAACACAGTAATTAGGGGTTTAACAGTAATATTTTAACAAAACTGTAAGGGCTAATGTTCATTAGAGATACAGAAAAATATTTTTGCAAAAACCAGAAGCAAGCTGCTCATAGTCTGTTAAGAAAGTTGCTAATGTGTTGTGAAACTGTCGGTAGGTGTCTCCCGCTGTTACGGGAAAACACTATTGTGTGTACAGAACTGATATCGCTCCAAACTTGTTATGGGGAATTGCAACATGATTAATGGACTTAACTTTCTGTACAGAAAATAACTATTGGTTTCAAGTGTAAGTAAATACGATTAACATTAACTGTTGAATATGGTGCAAGCAGTACGTAGATAATATACTAACAGGAAAACATGTGCGTCACAGCAATTTATGGTCAGAAATCAGAAACACAGAGTGGTCACATGCAATAATCCCTTCCGAATTATTCTGTACCATTTATCACGAATTTGTTTAGCCTCCAAGAGAGTATCACGGAAACACCACCAGAGTCTGTGACATAAGTATAACCGAATTAGCATACCCTCTTTTCATCTTGCACGTGTAAAACCTTCAAACTATTAGGATCATGGTAATGCCGCATATTCACGTTTGTCAATGAAATGGGAAGTTAAAAAGTAAAAAGTATTGCACCACATATCAAACACGCCATATAATGGAGAGTAGATTATCCACCTGAAGAAAAAATATGCCTACTATTTAAACTGTACTTCACTGATATCGAAGAGCATGCAGCACTGTTTTCAGAATATTCCAGTTGGTGGCGAACTGCTCTAGTTGGATATTTCTCGTCACTTAAGCATTCTCGGAACGACCTGCTGCCGTAAGGAAAATTGTTGTGCGTGCACTGGAAGTCGATAGCGTTACGTGACTAACCATGTTGCAAGAGAGCTACGTGTAAGCTGGCGACGATTTTTCTCGCTAGCTCTTCCGCCGTAGCCGTCACGGAAGTAACACTGTAAAGGTCACGAAAATAGTTACGCTTCTCAGTAAGGAAATTGGAGTAGGGCAGCCGTCTTATTTTTTTTGCTGAATAATACCGTTTTCTTTTCATAAGTCTATCAAAATATTTCTTCTAGGCAGAAAAATTATGGAACGATCCGTCAAAATTCCCGTAATACAAGAAGTTTTAATTTGTTAAACTACAGCTATTTAGGTAAATAGCTATCCAGTAACTCAATCCACAGTGTCTTCCACATGTCGTCGGTGATTTGTACGGCAGTCCAGAAATGTGGAAAACCGCCTTTGCTGGTGTGTGTGTGTGTGTGTGTGTGTGTGTGTGTGTGTGTGTGTGTGTTTGTAAAAGTAAAGAATTGTTTCTAAACTTTAAAACGCATCGACATTATAGAATTACGCATGAATGTATACAACTTTCTTCACCTTTTGTTAATTGGAATAACGCGTTTTACTTCAAAATTAATTTTCATAGTATGTGGTTATTGTTCACTTGCTGACACAACTTCCAAGCTAGATTTCATTTATATGAGACCGAAAGCACGCGTTAACTGCCACAGCTTGATTTATCCAACACGGGAGATTGCACATGTGAGTGACGAGTTCTGTCCTGTTCTACTCGCTTGCTGAGCGAGCGAAAAATTTTATCCTAATCTGATGATCTCTACATTTTCCGAAGGGGATTTCTCGGGAAGTGTCATCCTTCTTCCAAATATCCCGCCTTAAGTTAACTGAGCATTTTTGTTGCACTTTCGTAAACGGCTACGTCGTCCTTTCGAGGTCCTCGCATTTCGTCTCTGAATGTGTTAAATGTCTGCCCGCTGCATTGTAACTTAATACAGAGTCCACTCGCTGGGCCAGTGTTCTAGAATTGGTCACACCAACATCTAGAGTCGAACAGTATTCCAGAAAAATTGCGCTTTACAAGAAGACTTTCTTAGTTTCGCTTCCTGCTAGTTCCGATTCTTAGTATTAATTATAAATATCGATAAGACGTGATATGAGCCACATGCTCTATTATCCTTCGGTTATAAACATTTACACTGTTCTGTTTGTTATATACTGTGTGTGGTGTCACCGCCAGACACCACACTTGCTAGGTGGTAGCCTTTAAACCGGCCGCGGTCCGCTAGTATACGTCGGACCCGCGTGTCGCCGCTATCAGTGATTGCAGACCGAGCGCCGCCACACGGTAGGTCTAGAGAGACGTCCTAGCACTCGCCCCAGTTGTACAGCCGACTTTGCTAGAGGTGGTTCACTGACAAATTGCGCTCTCATTTTCCGAGACGATAGTTAGCATAGCCTTCAGCTACGTCACTTGCTACGACCTAGCGAGGCGCCATTATCATTTGCTATTTATCTTGTGATGCATGTACCGTCAGACCGATGTTCACCAATTATGGATTAAAGTTAAGTATTCCAGAAGCTACGTACTTATATTTACTAGACTCAATTCCCTTAACTGTTCTAGACCTCACGCCAGCCTGCGTGAGCTTAACGCGTGCCTTTCGGCTACCAATCATAGTGACTTGGCTGTCTTGCCAAGTCACAGCACTGTGTACCGTCATATACTGTGGAGTTTTCCAAAGTAACCAGCCTGTCGACTGTTTTGAAGCTACCCTCTGTATTTCCGTATCTCCGGCTAGCCTTTTCGTTACAACAGCACTTAACATCCCCTATAAGCTGGTAGGCATGTTCTAGTCTTCATCTTCCTCTACAGTTTTCTCTCCCACTTCTCTTTTCAGTGTCAAGTTAACTGTTCTTGGATGTTAACTGTAGAGCAGTTTCCAATACAGCAGATTTTCTTAGCTTCATTAACAAATTTTGATAGGTAAGCTCAGTTTTGTTCCATCCAATACATTCTGTACTAGGGTGGACGTAGAAGTGATCAAGAGGGGCTGTATAAATGAAAAAGAAATACTTTTATATCCTGATAAAAACATATAATTCATGTGTACTAATTTCAGCATTGTAGCTGGCCGACATGACGAAGTAGGAAAGCCCAACGTGATTAAAACCACAGAGTCAGGTATAAAGCCATTACACGAAAGTCCGACATAAAATAGTGGTAAAACTACACAGTCTAGCGTAAACTTGTATAAGTTATCCTTTATATCCGATTTTATATAGTGGTTTTTGTTTGACTGTGTGGTTTTACCAGTATTTTATGTCGGACTTCTATGTAACGGCCTTATACCTGAATGTAGTTTTAATCAAATTGGGCTTCCCTATCTTGCCAGTCGTCCTAAGTTGTCATTTAAGTTTGTCTATGATTCTACAGGGTTATTACAAATGACTGAAGCGATTTCACAGCTCTACAATAACTTTATTATTTGAGATATTTTCACAATGCTGTGCACACACATACAAAAACTCAAAAGTTTTTTTTGGCATTCAAAAATGTTCGATATGTGCCCTTTAGTGATTCGGCAGACATCAAGCCGATAATCAAGTTCCTCCCAAACTCGGCGCAGCGTGTCCCCATCAATGAGTTCGAAAGCATCGTTGATGCGAGCTCGCAGTTTTGGCACGTTTCTTGGTAGAGGAGGTTTAAACACTGAATCTTTCACATAACCCCACAGAAAGAAATTGCATGGGGTTAAGTCGGGAGAGCGTGGAGACCATGACATGAATTGCTGATCATAGTCTCCACCACGACCGATCCATCGGTTTTCCAATCTCCTGTATAAGAAATGCCGAACATCATGATGGAAGTGCGGCGGAACACCATCCTGTTGAAAGATGAAGTCGGCGCTGTCGGTCTCCAGTTGTGGCATGAGCCAATTTTCCGCGGGCTACGCGTGAAACTTGCCCGGACGCGTTCAACCGTTTCTTCGCTCACTGCAGGCCGACCCGTTCATTTCCCCTTACAGAAGCATCTAGAAGCTTTAAACTGCGCATACCATCGCCGAATGGAGTTAGCAATTGGTGGATCTTTGTTGAACTTCGTCCTGAAGTGTCGTTGCACTGTTATGACTGACTGATGTGGGTGCATTTCAAGCACGACATACGCTTTCTCGGCTCCTGTCGCCATTTTTTCTCACTGCGCTCTCGAGCGCTCTGACGGCAGAAACCTGAAGTGCGGCTTCAGCCGAACAAAACTTTATGAGTTTTTCTACGTATCTGTAGGGTGTCGTGACCATAAGTCAATGAATGGAGCTACAGTGAATTTATGAAATCGCTTCAATCATTTGTAATAGCCCTGTACTTGTTGATGTTCTGAAAATTTGTTTTTGTATGACTAGCTTCGTCAAGGTGTTCGAAATTCGTTTCATCGATTAGACGAATATGGCGCTGGCATGGTGAAGTATAGACGCCCCCCTTGCTTCCGTTAGAAACTGTTAATCAAATATCTTCTTGTAAAGGTTTTTGCTTGTATTTGAAATGTATATTTTGTAATGCTTGTTAACGCATGCACGGTTAATCACTTTATGAAAAACTATAACAGACTGTAAGAAGTGAAAAAACATTCGTGAAATATCATGCCCTAAGACGGCGCAGTTGCGGTAAGTGTCCGCTGTCCTGGTCTTCCTAGTGTCCTTCACCCTTCAGTGTTTCAAATGGGTGAACGAAGTACTGCTTTGTACCAAAGATGTATTAAACTACAGTAAACATTCATGCGCCTGTCGTAATGCATGTTATTGCATAACTTATTGGTACGAGTATTTACCAACTGTCATCAGGTATGTTTGTACTGTGGCACTGTTTTGCAATGTATAAAGTGCTTACTGTTTTATTCCTGTTTTTTAGAATGATGTAATATTGAGCTTAGGGCCGAAACTAGACATCAAGGAGTAAGGGAAATTAATATTGCGACTTTGACGGTCTCTGTAATTTATTGCATAATTTGTACACTATTTTTTTCTGACTCATGCAGACATTCTCTTGCGGACCACTTGATTTAAAGCATCCCCAGAAATTTTTCAGATCCGCCTGTAGGTTTGCGAGGCTGTGGGTAGTAGTCATATAGCATCCCGTAGGCCTAGGAGATTTTCAGACAGGGTAGGTTTCGAGTGGCCCTTTACTTGCCGCATTTGTAGCAACAGTCACATCTTCACAGGGATAATGTCATGGCAGATAACAGAAGACAGTATTAATGGAAAATAGTTGTATTCCGTTACTGTGTTTAACAGGCAGTGTACGTTACCAACAGATGAAAAGGAGAGCGGGAAAGAAGCTGGTTACGTCTGATTCTTGTATCACTAGTACGAAACAGACAGCTCAAATTGACTGCATGTCTAGGAAACTCGGACAGACTTATGTAGCTAAAATGTTGGTACCGCTACTCTCGATCGTTGGAAACTTGGTGTACGCAAAGATGAGACCCCCATTCACTCGAGGTACACTAAACCTGGACAGCCACGTAATGTGGGCTCATAAAGAGGGTCTTACTCAATTCTGCGCCGCGGGACGTATTTTCGCCACACGAGGCGCACAAAAAAGCTAACCTTAATGCAAATGTGAGGCGTGAAAGACCTTCTGTAATGGTGCATATGATTATGTGATGGTTTTTAGTCAGTTCCACAGTTTTAACTGCATCGATAAGAAATGAAAGAGAGCTCTTTAAGATCTGTGAAGCTTCTTTTAGTGCCGAAGTGCAGTGTTTCCCTATCATTTGGTCTGTAATGCAAAAATATTACGAAGTGACAAAGGTTCCAGAACTGTTTACTAAAAGCAAGTAGCCAGATGATTAATTTATAATACGTAGTTTATCTGTCTGCATGTGAAACCTAATCCGAGGAACTACTGTAGACACTTTGATTCGGTTTCACTAATAGAAAGAGTTATTCACAAGAAAGATTCGTATATATAATTCCTGAATACTTCGTGCAAATTTGCTGAACTACAATCACACATAAGAAACAGCGTGCAGACAACGGAGCACATAAGAAGTATGAACCACGACGGTGATATGTATGCCAGAAAAAGCGAGCAGTGTATGTTGTTCAGCTCAGAGTACTGGAGATGCCTGCTTAACCTCCGCAGCTACCGGTAAACGTCAAAGTTCCGCCATCAACTCTGCGATAAGCCAGGTAGTTGTCCTAAAAAAGGTGGTTTCGCACATTAACCAAACGGTACACAGTGTCACAATAACTACCGGAGTGATTCCTTTCAAAGGGACACGGCCCGTATTTTCATTTTCATGACTACTCTAAAATTTAAATGTAAGCAGGTGGTTGAAGCTTCATAGACCCACTTCGAGAATCTCTCTCTACAGTTGCACTCTCGAATAACAAGTGAGGAACACCAACACCGAAATATCTCCTTGCGAGCTCTGATTTCTCTCATTTGGTTGCTGTGATCATTTCTCTCTGCGTAGACGGGAGCCGTCAAATATTTTGGCAATCGGACTAGAGAACTGGTGACTGAAAATTCGCCGCAACAAGAAGCTTATCACATTCGAGACACTAAGCGACCTGTCTCTTTCGTGATAGCACAAAATGAGCTTCCCTTCTTTGAATCTTTGAACCTTTCAATGTTCTCCTTAAATCCTGCCTGGTAAGGATCCTGTGCCGCGCAGCGTCACTCCAGAAGAGGACGGGTAAGTGTAGTGTAGACGATCTCTCGAGTAGAATTGCTAGCGTCTTGTCAATAAAACACACCTTTTCTTTCATCTTCTCTACAACGTGTATTATGTGATGGGCGAAATTTAAGTTGTTTCTAATTGTAATCCCTAGGTATTTAATTGAATCGACAATCTTTAAATTTGTGTGACCAAAAGTTTCTTTTGTTTGTTTTTGTTTTGTTCTCTTTCTGTTGCCACTTTTTGCATCGTACAGATACACTTCCCCACTTCCAGTTTATGCTGTGTACTTAGTGAGCTCGCTGTCTAATACAGGTTCAACCCTGATGATTCGTCATTTACAATAAAGCTGGAAGATGTGCTGACGATCGGATGTTGTGGTATTCAGGCAATCCGTTCGAGCGGGCTCATTAACAGGCCGACTGCAAGAAACGAGTCTAGCGCGGCCCGGCCCGGCCCGTGGCACCCTTTCCGTAAGGCCGAGGGCAGCCGCCGGCCTTGGTGAAACCCGAGCTGACGATGGAGGCGACCAGTGCGGCCGAAACCGTAGCCGCGCGTCCTACCGGCCGTGGCCACATCGCGCACTCAAAGCCTGTCTGCAGTAGTTTTCGAAATTGAGTCACCATTTGCTTTAGCAATAAAGTTGTTACAGTTTTATACCATCTGGCCAGTTCCCGTTTAATATTAGGAAGTTTTAGTTTCCTTACTCCAAACGTACTGGCAACGTACTGAGTGAACAACACTGATGGCTCACTACAGCCATATCTAAATTGAGTTGTTTATTATTAAAGATTTCTTAACCATGTCAGTATTGTTGTCTGTTAAAATCCGGATTATAGACATATTTTTTACAAATTTATGATGTGACTTGGAAACAAATTTTCAGAACGTAGCTTTCATAACTTTTGTCTTACAAAAGTCTGTTATTGCAAATAATAATAACTCTTCGTACAAGGTGTCTCACAATTTGTGTTGCAGGCTTCTAGCGGTTGCAGAAGGGACTTGGTAGGTAAAGGGACCCGTGTCTGGAAATGTATATTGTTTGTATATAAAATAATATTGAAGATTGGGTCATTTTCTGATCTCCCACTTCACGCTACGGTACGTAACGGCACAGTTGCACAACGCGTGCATTGATGACGCCTCGGTCCATCACATACCATTTCCATCAGACTGTAATAGCGACTGCCAGAAACTGTTACTCTGACACGTAGGAAGGTTTCATTTAAAACACTTGTTTTTGGGTGTGATGAACAATAGTTCGGAATTTAACGTAATTTGTCATTGATGCTGAGGAGCCGATGTGAACAGCTATCAGTCAGACTAATTAGATTCTTCTAGCCGGAACTGCAAATGAACATAAAATATTTGTAAATAAATTTCATAGTAAAGTGTTAAAATGTTGACCTGTTCCAATGAATCATAGTTTTTACTACACTACTAGCCATTAAAATTACTACACCAGGAAGAAATACAGATGATAAACGGGCATTCATTGGACAAATATATTATACTAGAACTGGCATGTGATTACATTTTCACGCAATTTCGGTGCATAGATCCTGAGAAATCAGTAGCCAGCACAACCACCTCTGGCCGTAATAACGGCCTTGATACGACTGGGCATTGAGTCAAACAGAGCTTGGATGGCGTGTACAGGTACAGCTGCCCATGCAGCTTCAACACGATACCACAGTTCATCAAGAGTAGTGACTGGCGTATTGTGACGAGCCAGTTGCTCGGCCACCATTGACCAGACGTTTTCAGTTGGTGAGAGAGCTGGGGAATGTGCTGGCCAGGGCAGCAGTCGACCATTTTCTGTATGCAGAAAGGCCCCTACAGGACCTGCAACATGCGGTCGTGCATTATCCTGCTTAAATGTAGGGTTTCGCAGGGATCAAATGAAGGGTAGAGCCACGGGTCGTAAAACATCTGAATTGTAACGTCCACTGTTCAAAGTGCCGTCAATGCGAACAAGAGGTGACCGAGACGTGTAACCAATGGCACCCCATACCATCACGCCGGGTGATACGCCAGTTTGGTGATGACAAATACACGCTTCCAATGTGCGTTCACCGCGATGTCGCCAAACGGGACGCGACCATCATGATGCTGTAAACAGAACCTGGATTCATCCGAAAAAATGACGTTTTGCCGTTCGTGCACCCAAGTTCGTCGTTGAGTACACCATCGCAGGCGTTCCTGTCTGTGATGCAGCGTCAAGGGTAGCCGCAGCCACGGTCTCCGAGCTGATAGCCCGTGCTGCTGCAAACGTCGTCAAACTGTTCGTGCAGATGGTTGTTGTCTTGCAAACGTCCCTATCTGTTGACTCAGGGATCGAGACTTGGCTGCACGATCCGTTACACCCATGCGGATAAGATGCCTGTCATCTCGACTGCTAGTGATACGAGGCCGTTGGGATTCAGAACGGCGTTCCGTATTACCCTCCTGAACCCACTGATTCCATATTCTGCTAACAGTCATTGGATCTCGACCAACGCTAGCAGCAATGTCGCGATACGATAAACCCCAATCGCAATAGGCTACAATCCGACCTTTATCAAAGTCGGAAACGTGATGGTACGCATTTCTCCTCCTTACACGAGGCATCACAACAACGTTTCACCAGGCAACGCCGGTCAACTGCTGTTTGTGTATGAGAAATCGGTTGGAAACTTTCCTCATGTCAGCACGTTGTAGGTGCCGCCACCTTGTGTGAATGCTCTGAATAGCTAGATCATTTGCAGATCACAGCATCTTCTTCCTGTCGGTTAAATTTCGCGTCTGTAGCACGTCATCTTCGTGGTGTAGCAATTTTAATGTCCAGTAGGGTAGAAATACACTTATTCAACAAATAAGAGTCGAAAAAAATGTAAAATTTCAAGGAAAGACTAGCTATTCTTACACGTTAATCAGCCGTGAGGTAACGGATTTATTTTGGACAGACTGTCGGCAGGGACGAAAGCAAGAAACATAAGAAAATCGTGTAAAGCAGCAATTTCCAGAAGGGAAACAAATGGAAAACAAGGTTTTAGGCTACAATCAATTTAAATACGCTAGTAAGCATGAAGTCTTTTTTTTTTATCCCATGTATCGAGGTTGGTTTATATCTCCGTCGTCAGATGTATTTAAGTAAGTTAGTAACACACATACGATTTGTGCATTTGATTTTTTGAGTTTATCGGAGGGATGGCAACAACAAACTTGACAGTGATCAAGATGACAGGAAACAAATTTATACAACAAACGTGGCCTCGCAAGTCTTCGCACTAGGGCAGGGGACGCTAAACTGCATAATATGCGAAGAAACTAAGTTTCCCTAGAGACAGATGCACAGGCCAAAAGACTCGCTCAAAAACGTAAGATTTATTGATTGTGCTTCTAAGACACATTATTTGAGGAGATATAACAAAAATAAAACATTTCTGTTACAGACAAGGCTACTCGTTGAAAACTAATCCAGTAATGAAACAAAGAAAGACGACTTCTGAATAGATTCTAGAAGACATCAGTAAGATTCCGTTATTGCGCTGTGAACGTGGCTGCCTGAATTTGCAGCTAGTCTCCGCTGTTGCGCTGTAAAGGTGGCTAATACGTTGGGAATTTCGTTACCTCATAGCGCAGTCATACGTCGCGAAGAATTTTATCGAAATCGAAATACGACGTTTCAAGAAACATCGAATTAATAGATCAGGTAAGCAATGGACACGTTCTGCATCTAGTGAACGTGAATAAACAACGCAATGTACAGCGTAGATCAAACAGTTTTTCATGTAATACGACATGAAACGCTGATGAAAACTGTAGTTGCACAGATGGTGGAAGGATAGATTCGCAAACATTACATAAGACAAATTTTCGACTTACTTCTGTTAACGTTTGCATCTACGTACTCCGCAAACCACCATATGCGCGTGGTTGAGAGTATCTTGTTCGACTGCTAATCATCTCGTTTCCTGTTGGAGAAAGGGGTAAACCACCGTGTGCAGGGGTTGGACAAAAATATGGACGCACCGCGAGAAATGCATGGCCGAACATAAACGCAGGCGTCAGCCAAGCCTGCAGGTTGCGCTGTTTTATTTCACGACGAACGCCACCTGTGCAATGCACTCAATATATTGCAAGTGTCAGTCGTGGTCACAACAGCGTTATGCGTAGTTACGCGTGCAGTACGTCAGAGCTAAGTGAATTCTGACGTGGGCAAATTGTCGGTCCTTCCGTTACCAAGGCAGCCGAAGTGTTCAGTGTTTCAGGAGGCACCATATCAAACATTCAAGCGACATACAACAAAAGCGGAGAAACATCATCCACTAGGTCACAACACTTGATCGTGACAGACGGTCACCGAAGAGGAGTGAGACGGAAAATAAGGGGTGGCAGTTGCAAAAATCACTGAAGAACTGACTGTCGGACAACCTGTTAGCATCAAAACAACACGAAGGCGGTTCCGTAAAGCTGGAAAGTGTAGGACGAGCTGGAAATCCAAAACCACTCACCAGTGATGCAGCTGCCCTCCCCAGGGAAACGTGGTGCAGAAGCCACGAAGTCTGGACTATGGAGCAATCGAACAAAGTCATTTGGTTGGATATGCGTTGTCTCACTATTTCCAACTTCTGGCAGAGTTTATGTCCCAAGAGTGAAATACGGCAGAGGTTGGATGGTCATTGGGCAGCCATATCGTGGTATTCCATGAGCATCATGGTCACTCTGCAAGGTCTCATTATTGCCAAGGTTTATGTCACCATTTTGGCTGATCTGATCCATCCGATGGTATAATGCTTGTTTGGCAACGGTGATAAGGTCTTCAGAGACGACAGGGCCCCTGTTCCCACAGCCCGCGTCGTCTAGGACGGGTTTTGTGAGCACAAGGATGAACTGTTGCATCTCTTGTGGCCAGCACAGTCACCATATCTTAGTATTATTGAACCTCTGTGGACCGCTTTAGAGAGCAGGGTGCGAGATCGCTATCCATCGCCGTGACCTTAACTTGCTACTACACTGAAGAGCCAAGGAAACTGGTACACCTACCTAATATCGTGTAGGGCCCCAGAGAGCACGGAGAAGGGCCGCAACACGACGTGGCATGGATGTCTGAAGAAGTGCTGGAGGGAAATGACACCACAAATGCCTCAGGGCTGTATATAAATGCGTAGGAGTACGAGGGGTTGGAAATTTCTTCTAAATACCACATTGCAAGGCATCCCAGATGTGCTAAATACTGTTCATGCCTCGGTAGCGAGCGGAAGTGTTTAAACTCAGAAGAGTGTTCCTGGAGGCTTTCTGCAGCAATTCTGGACGCTGGACGTGTGGTTTGTCGCATTGTCCTGCTGGAATTGCCCAAGTCCGTCGGAATGCACAATGGACACCAATGGATACAGGTGATCAGACAGCATTCTTACGTACGTGTCACCTGTCAGAGTCGTATCTAGGGTCCCATATCGCTCCAACTGCACACTCCCCACGCCATTAGAGAGCCTCTACCAGTCTGAACAGTCCCCTGCTGACATGCAGCGTCCATGGATTCATGAGGCTGTTTACATATCCGTACGCCTCCATCCGCTCGATACAATTTGAAACGAGACTCGTCCGCCCAGGCAACATATTTCCAGTCATCGACAGTCCAATGTCGGTGTTAACGGGCCCAGGCGAGGTGTAAAGCTTTGTGTCGTGCAGTGATCGAAGGTACACGAGTGGACCCTCGGCTCCGAAAGCGCATATCGATGATGTTTCGTTGAATTGTTCGCACGATGACACTTGTTGATGACCCGGCATTGAAATCTGCAGCAATTTGCGGAAGGATTGCACTTCTGTCACACTGAACGATTCTTTTCAGTCGTCGTTGGTCCCGTCCTTGCAGGATCTTTTTCCGGCTCAGCTGTGTCGGAGATTTGATGTTTTTCCGAATTCCTGTTATTCACGGTACACTCGTGAAATGGTCGTACGAGAAAATCCCCACTTCATTGTTATCCCGGAGATGCCGTGTCCTATCGCTCGTGCGCAGACTATAACACCATGTTAAAACTCACTGAAATCTTGATAACCTGCCATTGTAGGAGCAGTATATTTGTATGGGCATGCCTATAGCAGTTTCTATGGCGCTTCAGTGTATTTCGGAAATAGTACCAGATTCTCTTGAAAACCATACACAACATGTATTTATCCATTCGAAGACGAGTGGAGGCTGCTTTGAATTTCAACGGTTTTCTTACACCGGGTATTAGGCATGGTAATGCGTTGTGTTTTTGCTGTTTCCATATTTCTCTCCGCCGCAAATGACGGTTCTCGAAACATTCTCAGTAGTGTTTCTTCCACCCTTCAGGATTCCCATTTGAGTTCAAGGAGCCTTTCCGTAATACCCGCATGTTGATAAACCTCCCGGTAACACATCCGGCAGCAAACATCTAAATTGCTTCGATATCTTCCTTTAATCTGACCTAGTTCGGATCCGAAACGCTCGAAGAGTACTCGAGAACGGGTCGTTAAGTGTTCCGTAAGCAGTTTCCCCTGTAGGTGAGCCGCACTTCCCAGATTCCTGTCAGTACTTGAAGTCGGCCGTTCGCCTTCCCCACAACCGACGTCGCGTGCTCGCTGCATTTTTCACGTCCTGCGCAAGTACAGGGTGTTTCAAAAGTGACCGGTATATTTGAAACGGCAATAAAAACTAAACGAGCAGTGATAGAAATACACCGTTTGTTGCAATATGCTTGGGACAACAGTACATTTTCAGGCGGACAAACTTTCAAAATTACAGTAGTTACAATTTTCAACAACAGATGGGGCTGCAAGTGATGTGAAAGATATAGAAGACAACGCAGTCTGTGGGTGCGCCATTCTGTACGTCGTCTTTCTGCTGTAAGCGTGTGCTGTTCACAACGTGCAAGTGTGCTGTGGACAACATGGTTTATTCCTTAGAACAGAGGATTTTTCTGGTGTTGGAATTCCACCGCCTAGAACACAGTGTTGTTGCAACAAGACGAAGTTTTCAACGGAGGTTTAATGTAACCAAAGGACCGAAAAGCGATACAATAAAGGATCTGTTTGGAAAATTTCAACGGACTGGGAACGTGACGGATGAACGTGCTGGAAAGGTAGGACGACCGCGTACGGCAACCACAGAGGGCAACGCGCAGCTAGTGCAGCAGGTGATCCGACAGCGGCCTCGGGTTTCCGTTCGCCGTGTTGCAGCTGCAGTCCAAATAACGCCAACGTCCACGTATCGTCTCATGCGCCAGAGTTTACACCTCTATCCATACAAAATTCAAACGCGGCAACCCCCAGCGCCGCTACCATTGCTGCACGAGAGACATTCGCTAACGATATAGTGCACAGGATTGATGGCGGAGATATGCATGTGGGCAGCATTTGGTTTACTGACGAAGCTTATTTTTACCTGGACGGCTTCGTCAATAAACAGAACTGGCGCATATGGGGAACCGAAAAGCCCCATGTTGCAGTCCCATCGTCCCTGCATCCTCAAAAAGTACTGGTCTGGGCCGCCATTTCTTCCAAAGGAATCATTGGTCCATTTTTCAGATCCGAAACGATTACTGCATCACGCTATCTGGACATTCTTCGTGAATTTGTGGCGGTACAAACTGCCTTAGACGACACTGCGAACACCTCGTGGTTTATGCAAGATGGTGCCCGGCCACATCGCACGGCCGACGTCTTTAATTTCCTGAATGAATATTTCGATGATCGTGTGATTGCTTTGGGCTATCCGAAACATACAGGAGGCGGCGTGGATTGGCCTCCCTATTCGCCAGACGTGAACCCCTGTGACTTCTTTCTGTGGGGACACTCGAAAGACCAGGTGTACCGCCAGAATCCAGAAACTATTGAACAGCTGAAGCAGTACATCTCATCTGCATGTGAAGCCATTCCGCCAGACACGTTGTCAAAGGTTTCGGGTAATTTCATTCAGAGACTACGCCATATTATTGCTACGCATGGTGGATATGTGGAAAATATCGTACTATAGAGTTTCCCAGACCGCAGCGCCATCTGTTGTTGACAATTGTAACTACTGTAATTTCGAAAGTTTGTCTGCCTGAAAATGTACTGTTGTCCCAAGCATATTGCAACAAACGGTGTATTTCTATCGCTGCTCGTTTAGTTTTTATTGCCGTTTCAAATATACCGGTCATTTTTGAAACACCCTGTATATGCCGAGATGTTTCATCACTGTGACTGTGTCGAGCAGCAAACGAGCGAAACCGTGCTAGAAAGTCGCCGATTTCTTCCCGCCACTCATCCGCTACAGCCCACACATCAGCGCATCCGGAACAAGCCGCCCTTCGTCACACCAAACAGGAACCCTGTCCCTGTCATCATTCTGCACCCTCCACCTGTAACTCACTGACGACTCGCTTTCCTCTACACCACAGCGTCGTCAGCCAACAGTCGCAGACTGCTGCTCATCCTGTCCGTCAGATCGTTTATGTCCATAGAGGACGAGAGCGATGGTACTACGCTTCCCAGCGGTACTCCCGACCATGTCCCCTTCTATGAAGACTCGCCGTCCCGAAGAACGCACTGTTAGCTGACAAGTGCTCGAGCCACACATTGCACCCCGGCAAGAACAGTGACAGAACTCAAAAATGCAATGCTTGACAAAACTCGACTTGAAGAATTTTGTGAAAGTTATATTGAAATAGTAGATGCTTCCTTTAAATTCCATTATATTCTATATAACAGTCATATGGACATGTAGTTATGTTCTCGTCGAATGTAAAGTGTTATCAGTTATTTGAGCTGTCACTTTTCTTTCTTTTCGAAAAACTGTTTCATTTTTGTTATGACTCCTCATGTAATACTTTCGCTACTTCCACCCTCAGTTATAAGTTTTCTACTTACTATAATATAATACTACATTTGAACCTCCATTCGGCAACATTAGTAAAGTACGAATAAAAAATGAGAAACAAGTTGAAATTCTTTTATTGGAAAAATACAAAACGTAAAGTTATAAGTTATGAAAATTTATACAGTTAATAAGGGACGTCAATTAGGTAAAATTTAAGCAAAACCATTTACGAAACATAGAATCATGAATGGGCTTGATAACGTAGGAATACTTTTCGTCGAGAAAAGGAACAATGTGAACTTTCATTATAGTAGAAATTTCCAGTTTTTTCATCTACAGGGCAACGCACAAAATTCCGTAATATTTCCAACAATTGCTAGCGTCATATCAGCGCTGAAGGACATTGTAATATAAGATACAGACACTGTATCATATTGCGATTGCCGTTCATCATCATCTTGAACAGTTTCCAACCCCAGGCTGGGTCTTTTTGGAAAATAACCCGCGCCATCTAGTCCTGTTTTTCCACAATCTTTCTGTGCTGATTCTGGTGCAGTTCTCGCCTCTTTTCTCAAGACACTACTGCACACCTTTCAGCCATTTGTCCCCCGCTCTTCCTCTTGATCGTTTGCGTCGCATCTCCATTTGATCACGGGAATCCTCTTGTTTTCCAGTCTCTTTAAGTGCCCATACCATATTTGGAGAGAACAGAACCACTTGTATGAATATCAAGAGCTCAGATGGCAACCCCGTTCTAAGCAAAGAAGGGATGGCAGAAAGGTGAAAGGAGTATATAGGGGGTTTATACAAGGGCGATGTACTTGAGGACAATATTATGGAAATGGAAGAGGATGTAGATGAAGACGAAATGGGAGATAAGATACTGCGTGAAGAGTTTGACAGAGCACTGAAAGACCTGAGTCGAAACAAGGCTCCGGGAGTAGACAACATTCCATTTGAACTACTGATGGCCTCGGGAGAGCCAGTCATGACAAAACTCTACCATCTGGTGAGCACGATGTATGAACAGGCGAAATACCCTCAGACTTCAAGAAGAATATAATAATTCCAATCCCAAAGAAAGCAGGTGTTGACAGATGTGAAAATTACCGAACTATCAGTTTAATAAGTCACAGCTGCAAAATACTAACGCGAATTCTTTACAGACGAATGGAAAAACTGGTAGAAGCCGACCTCGGGGAAGATCAGTTTGGATTCCGTAGAAATGTTGGAACACGTGAGGCAATACTGACCTTACGACTTATCTTAGAAGAAAGATTAAGAAAAGGCAAACCTACGTTTCTAGCATTTGTAGACTTAGAGAAAGCTTTTGACAATGTTAACTGGAATACTCGCTTTCAAATTCTGAAGGTGGCAGGGGTAAAATACAGGGAGCGAAAGGCTATTTACAGTTTGTACAGAAACCAGATGGCAGTTATAAGAGTCGAGGGGCGTGAAAGGGAAGCAGTGGTTGGGAAAGGAGTATGACAGGGTTGTAGCCTCTCCCCGATGTTATTCAATCTGTATATTGAGCAAGCAGTAAAGGAAACAAAAGAAAAATTCGGAATAGGTATTAAAATCCATGGAGAAGAAACAAAAACATTGAGGTTCGCCGATGACATTCTAATTCTGTCAGAGTCAGCAAAGGACTTGGAAGAGCAGTTGAACGGAATGGACAGTGTCTTGAAAGGAGGATGTAAGATGAACATCAACAAAAGTAAAACGAGGATAATGGAATGCAGTCGAATTAAGTCGGGTGATGTTGAGGGAATTAGAGTAGGAAATGAGACACCTAAAGTAGTAAAGGAGTTTTGCTATTTAGGGAGTAAAATAACCGATGATGGTCGAAGTAGAGAGGATATTAAATGTAGACTGGCAATGGCAAGGAAAGCGTTTCTCAAGAAGAGGAATTTGTTAACATCGAGTATAGATTTAAGTGTCAGGAAGTCATTTCTGAAAGTATTTGTATGGAGTGTAGCCATGTATGGAAGTGAAACATGGACGATAACTAGTTTGGACAAGAAGAGAATAGAAGCTTTCGAAATGTGGTGCTACAGAAGAATGCTGAAGATAAGGTGGGTAGATCACGTAACTAATGAGGAGGTATTGAATAGGATTGGGGAGAAGGGAAGTTTGTGGCACAACTTGACTAGAAGAAGGCATCGGTTGGTAGGACATGTTTTGAGGCATCAAGGGATCACAAATTTAGCATTGGAGAGCAGTGTGGAGGGTAAAAATCGTAGAGGGAGACCAAGAGACGAATACACTAAGCAGATTCAGAAGGATGTAGGTTGCAGTAGGTACTGGGAGATGAAGAAGCTTGCACAGGATAGAGTAGCATGGAGAGCTGCATCAAACCAGTCTCAGGACTGAAGACCACAACAACAACAACCATATTAGTCTTGATGTTTCTAACCTGCTGTGCTAGCAAATGATGTTAAAAATTACTCTCACCTTACACATGAAAAGTGTCGCATCTCCTAGTGAGCCGCTCTTCCTGAGTGCCCAGGCACACCTGCCTGTAGCAACGCTGGAACGACTCTGCTCTTGTCACGGCGAATCATGAAGAGGCCTGCATCAAAACTGACACACCTGGCCTGAAGTGAAGTGGACAAACTGCGGGATAGAGACGTGGCGTTTTTCGTGTACGTTGGGACACTTCGAATGTGTTTTTCTGCGACACAGATTAAAAACTGCCGTGTTTTGACTAGTCTCTTTTCTTTCCGGGATGCGATACGTGGGAACCTGTTCCGTATGCTGGGTCTTTCTTCAAGTCTGCAGCCTGATGATGTGGGGTGCAGCGCGTATGCTGAAACGAACAGCATAGGCGGCAACCAACGAGAGTAGAGAACTGCTGACCACCTCTAAAGCTGATTCTCGAAACGACAGTTATTAGCGAGCGAAGAGGATGAACAGACTTTTTTATGCGATAGGTGTTTGTAGACTCCAGCGACGCAGCTCAGCACGCCGTGGAAGAGACTGGACAGACGATGGTAGGCGGCGCGTGGCCCATCCCGCATCCCGCGGATACCCCCGCCGCTGTGAGCTGGGTGAAGCACTGTCCGAGTCCTGGCGGAGAGGCTGGGCGTTACAGCCGCTGCGCTGCCGGCAGCACGCGCGCGCACACCGGTCTGTGGGCGGTGCGGGTCCGTCGCGGCCGCTTCGTTTCTCATTTCCTGGCGGAGCCAGCGGTGCGGCGAGCTTCATAGCCGCCCTGTGGCCGGCACAACAGAGCACCCCACCACCCGAACCGCCCACCGGCTTCCTCCACTTCAGTGCTCTTCGCTTTATTTTTCCCTTTTTCTCCCCTTCCCCCGTTTGTTCCTACTGAACCATCAATTAGGGCGGTTCACAAACAACAACTCAGGTACACATGTTATTCCAAAACGTTATCGTGGAAGTAGGGGCCAGGATGTGCTGGTGAAATAACACACACTGCTAAAGATTAAAGATACCTTTTTATTTTAAAAGACTTACTCAATAATAAATTTTCAAGTCTGGCATTTTTTAAATAAACAATTTCAAAACAATTTCCAATAGTTGACAAATTTTCTTTATGAAAAGGAGAAAGAATATTGCAAGGTATGATGTTAACAACTTCCCAATAATAAGATTTTAAACTTTATATATGAGAACAATTCCTAAAAAACCCTTTAAGTAGCTAGTTTGTACTAAAGTTAAAATAGTTATGTCTTGCAAGTAAATAACTTATATTACACCTGTCAGTTGTTACAAGATAAATGTGAATAAGCCAGCACACAAACCTTCACATTAAAGGCAGTTCCGAAAAAGAATTTTCCTTAGCTCGGTCAGGGAGTGACACGTCTAAAGGGGCCCAAATCACATTAGTCGCTCTACAGGGCCACAGCAGATCAGCCCCAAAACTTGCATTACAAGCCACCACCTCCCCGAGTTACCCAAAACCAGAAGATGTAGCAAGGGCGGTGCCTGTACAGACTCTGAACCACAGAGACACACGACACCGACCCTAAATCACCCAATCAAGTTGTGAATGAAACGGCCCGACCAAGAAGCAATTACCACTTTCCGGCGGACAGGCAAACGAAAACTGTGGTGGGAAGGCACCAACAAAACCACTGGTGAAGAAAAGAAACTCATACAATTCACTAGAACTTGCAAAACTCTGTTACATACAGTAGTCAACTTCTGACACTCCACCACAGCGCCGGCAACACGTTGCACTTCCTTATGCTCGTCAGAGCCAACCGCTGCCAGTGGTTTCAACGGCCGATAAGAAGACATACGGTCCCACGCGCTGGTCTCCTGCACCACGGCTTCTAAGCTTCATAGGCCACGTGCATGAGGGTAAGGCAGACTCAGCCCCTGACAGCCGAGAGGCCGGCCAAAGCACGTGGCGAGCAGCTGACGAACCCCAACAGCAGGCCCCGCTCGCGCCACCACCTCTCCCGGTCACCGCCCACTACGTACAGCCTAGATCGTCACGCGACCGTACACTTGCTCCACCTCCCGCCAGAGGGCGGTAGCGATCCAAACAGCGCGCCAAACCGAAAACGCCACCGCAAACACTTAGACGCGAAGCTAAAGCACTCCGCCTGGCGCGCTTTTCGAAGAGCCGGACACCACAACTACGGCCCACCTACATTGTAGCATACTAGCTTTATCGCCTGTATAATGTTTACTCCAGACTCCGTCCTTTCATCATGGCCGATACTTCATTTAATGGTTGAACTCAGATAATCGTTACATCTCCAGTGGCTAATTACAGGAAACAGCTGTTATAAAACGCAGCCCTCACAGTAGTAGCACCTCAGAGCAAACTTTGAACACGATTTTCCTGTGCCTTCATTTACCCGCAGTAAGCTGTGATACTTTCGTCGGTTAGCGTGATTGTGGCAGTAACTAAGCGTAGATGCATCGCGTTAGAATTGCATATCGTTCAGCAACTAGGATGAAGATCGCAGTCCCATTTATTATTGGAGAAAATCGTCGACCGCCTGCAACTTCTGGTTTATTTGGAACTACATTTCGGAGGTACTGCTAAATCTTCACGTACCTCTTATATTAGGGTCCTTACAAGAAGCACCAACACGTGATTGTAAAGATATACGCCTACATCTACACTCCGCAAGCCACCTTACGGTGTATGGCGGAGAATAGTTCGTGTATCAGTATCACTTCCTCTTTTCCTGTTTTACTTGCGTGTGGTTGGGGGAAAGACTGGGCTCGAATGTCTGTAATTTTATGTTTATGGTCTTTTCGTGACATTTACATACGAGGAAGCAATATCTTTCTTGATTCTTCTAGAAACATACGCTCTGAGAACTTTAACCCTAGGCTATACCGCGATGCAGAACGCCTCTCTTCAGCGTGTGCCACTGGAGTTGACTGAACATCTGCGTGACGCTTTCGCGCTTGCTACCTGAACCTGTAACGAAACGTGTTGCTCTATTTTGAATCTTCTCTACCTTCTCTAACAGTCCACTCTAGTACGGATCCCACACTGACGAGCAGTACTAAAATATTCCTTTGTTGACGGGCTAAATTTCCAGAGGATTCTTCAAATGGTTCAAATGGCTCTGAGCACTATGGGACTTAACATCTGTGGTCATCAGCCCCCTAGAACTTAGAACTACTTAAACCTAACTAACCTAAGGACATCACACACATCCATGCCCGAGGCAGGATTCGAACCTGCGACCGTAGCAGTCGCGCGGTTCCGGACTGAGCGCCTTAACCGCGAGACCACCGCGGCCGGCAGAGGAATTCTTCCAGTCAGTCTCTTTCTGGAATCTGCCTTACTCACGATAAATTGTATGCGGTCGTTGCACTTCACATTTCTCCGTACACTTGCTGTTAGATATTTTACCGAAGTAACTGCTCCCATTGATTGTTCCGCAGTTGTGTAATCATAAAATAAGGGACTTCTGACAGTCAGTTGCCACTCCCTGCAGCAAGCGTCGCTTCTTCGCAGGTCTTCCGGCATTTCGCTACTCTTCCCTAGCGTTGCGACTTCTCTCTTCGGAATGTCCTCTACTTTTTTCCAATCATTACTAACACTACGTTCATCTAGAGATCTAACGTACAGTTCCGCTAGAAGAGGGAAAGTTCTTCAACAAACTCTGTTTAGAATCGAGTCGGAATCCCCATTGAGCGGGCCGGCCGAAGTGGCCGTGCGGTTAAAGGCGCTGCAGTCTGGAACCGTAAGACCGCTGCGGTCGCAGGTTCGAATCCTGCCTCGGGCATGGATGTTTGTGATGTCCTTAGGTTAGTTCGGTTTAACTAGTTCTAAGTTCTAGGGGACTAATAACCTCGGAAGTTGAGTCCCATAGTGCTCAGAGCCATTTGAACCAACCCATTGAGCGATTTGAGTTTCTCTTCTATCCTCAAACCCCTACAGATTTGGGTTTCCCTGATTACAGAAATTTACTTCTTAGGAACTATGTTAGACATAGCTATGCGGTTTGTTGTAAATTTTAGCTTATTTCACAGTTTTTTTAATGAATCCACTACTTTGTGTCTATGCGGTTTTTTTCAAATGGTAGCTTAAACCATGAACCATCAAGCAACACCTTACCTGGACGTCATTGCGGCTTATTTGTTCACCAGTTCGTGGATAAAATATTTCTGGACAGGTGGATCTGTACAGGTGGTCTAGCATCATGGCAACACGTTTACCGAATACAAGTCCTCTTGACATTTTTGTCGTGTTACGTTAAGGTTAAGTTGGTCAGCTGACCAATTCTACATGTGCAAACTCTCATGGCGCGAATACGAGATGCTGTAGAGTTGGTGACGGAAGAGATATTCACAAAGACTTGGAGAAAAACTCAGTTCCGCCTAGACATTCTACGAGCAACAAATGGACTGCATGTGGAAGTGTATCCCTAAAAAAGTTCGAGTTAATTTGCTTTTTGAAACAAACTTCAGCCGAACCCGGTGAAGTTCCTATTAAATAATTTTTTGTAATCAGAGAAAAGCTGTACGCTCACCCTACAGTAGACAGGTTAATTTCTTGAAGGTGTTACAATCTTTTAGGGGTGATGGAGGAGCGGAAACGTATAAATATGAGGTAAGAGCCCTAGAGCAGAAACGATCGGGTCAAAAGCTGTAATCTAAAATAGTTCTGATACCTCTTACAGTAGAATACATGTACCGGTAAGGTTGTTCAAATGGTTCAAATGGCTCTGAGCACTATGGGACTTAACAGCTGAGGTCATCAGTTCCCTAGAACTTAGAACTACTTAAACCTAACTAACCTAAGGACATCACACACATCCATGCCCGAGGCAGGATTCGAACCTGCGACCGTAGCGGTCGCGCGGTTCCACACTGAAGCGCCTAGAACCGCTCGGCCACACAAGCCGGCGGTAAGGTTGTTGATAAGATTTTATGGTACGCAACGTTCAGGCGTGATGGTATGAGCCGAAAAAAGATAAAAAGTCTGGTAAACATGGGTTCTAAAATGCATACCTTAAGAGCTATAGCCACTTGTTCATCTCTATTGTGAAACACATTTTTTATACCGAACAAGTGCCCATCGCTGCCAAGGTATACAGTTTACAGCCCATGTTTACTGGACATTTTTTCTTGTTTTGGTTCGTAGTGCCTCCTTCTAAGGTACGAAAAACAAAGAGTTTGCAGTGGAAAAGATGGTTTTCACACTATAGAAGATGAAGAAACTTTCATAGTTCTTAAGGTAGGCGTTTTAGAGTCCCTGTTTACTAGACATTTTTGTTGTTGTTCTGGTCCATACTATCAGTCTAGTCTAGTCTACAATCTAAGCAACAACAGTACCGGTACACGTATTCCACTGCCGGAAGTGTCAGAACGATTTCCGTTTATAATTTTCAACCCGGTCGTTACCGGACCAGGGTCCCTAACCTCAAATTGATACATTAATCATTTTCCATCAATTTTGATACTTTTTAATATTATAACGGAATCACCCCATATATCGGACTAAGTGGTTAGGTCTGCCTCACATGTTGTGTACTACAAAACGTGATGTATGTTTCTGATTACAAAATGGTAGCGTGGCGCCTCAACAACTACTGTTGTTACACGCACTCTGCGTGCCGAAAGAAGTGGCGCAGTGGTTACCACATTGGGATCGCATTCGGCAGGGCAAGCGTTCAGAACCCTGTCTGGCGATGTGGATTTTTCCCTACATTTCCGTAAATCTGTTCTGGTAGATTTCCAGATAATTCCTTTGAAAATACTGCTGCAGTTTATCTTTGCCGTCGTTGCCCAATCAGAGCCCATTTTCAGTCGCTAATGACTCGTCGTCGACTGGACGTCAAACACCATTATTTGTCTAAGACAGTTTGTCAACGAGTGAAAGCTGGTGTTAAGGAAGAAACTAAAAAGTAGTTTGCCACGTGGAGTGCGATTGTGTTCGCCACAAACTGTCAAGTGACATCCGCCCGCATATGTCCGTCTGACGTAACTGCAGCCCGCATGTTGTCGGTGTAACGGTACATAGTGGATGCAACGGTCACTACGGTTCAAGGAACGATAAGTCAGCGGACTGATTGCAGATCGCCAAACATAAAGGTTGCGGATACTTGAGCGCATTGTTTCATTCCAGAAAATTTTCTATTTCTCTGAAACCAGTATCATCGTAAAGTGCAAAATCCCTATCCCTTTCACGTTGTTCTAATTTATGGATTAGGGATGACGTGATCATCTTGAAGATTGCAACAATCCCATGTTCAGAAATGCGTAGATAGCAAACATTCTTTGATAGCAGATTTACGTATATAATTCAGTCACCGATTTCAAACGTTACGTTCATGAGATTGATCTAAAAATGTGCGTATTTATGAGTTACGAGCATCGTCAGTTACAAAAACATAGCAGTAGCGTTGATTCACATGACCTGAGAAGCAACCGAGAAATGACATATCTGTCCCTTCGAACTTCGTAAAAGAATCAATAAGATATTTAGCCCCGGTACCGCACACTGCCTTCGGCTGTAATATAAACAGCTGAGGAGACTTGCCGATTTTCATTTTCTACGAATTATGTTCTAATTTAATTATGCTCATTTTTTATTTTCTCCATAAAGGTGGCAAAATGTTCTTCATGTTCACTGTTACAAATGGGCTTTGTCAGAATTTAGATATATCAATTCACAAGGTTTAAGTTATTTAGGTTTCCAATTATAGGTAAAGTGACACAGAAAAACGTGTGGAAAGGTAAAAAGTGGCAATGTATATCGAAGAGCGACGAAGTTAGACGAGTTTAAGGCAGAAGTAAGACTCAAAAGAGAGTTATTACTATTTAACATGTAAACTTAAAAGTACGACAGATGTTGATTAACTTGCTGAAGGAAAATGACCGAGCACGAGGAGAGCGCTCGCACTAAATGGTGGAGGACGGGGTCTCGGAGAGGGACGGGCGAAAAAAACGTGCTCATAAAGACGACCTGCGGAACAATAAATAAAACAAACTGTCCGTATTTTAGATCAGAAGAGAGCCTACTTTATCTGTATGGATTACAGCAATAAAGATATATCGTCTAGGATGTGCTTTGTTCGTAAGAAGTGTGGGTATATCACGTAACTAATGTGGTATTACTCAATAGAAATGGGGGGAGGGAGGGTGGAAGAAGTGTGGGGGGTAAATAATGTAGAGTAACCCCAAGAGATGACTTCAGTAAGCAGGTTCAAAAGGATGTGGGTTGCAGTAGTTACTCGGGGATGCACGTAGAATGGGGAGGTGCATCGAACCAGCCATCGCAGTGAAGACCACAACAACGATACAAAAACCACTGTTCGAATGGAGAGGTGCATCGAACCAGCCATCGGATTGAAGACCACAACAACAACAAAATCACTGTGTTAGCATGTCGACACAATGCTGCCATCGTGTTTCCTTTTCATCCAGAAAAGCTAATTATACATCCTTTAGTACGTTTGAGTTGTCTGTGTAACACAGTGCATTTTTTTCCAGCCTGCTGTGTCCACTAACTGAAGAACTGCAGCGCACGACTGTTCTTCAGTGCCATTAACTGAAATCGTTTCACGAGCTTGTATATGTTCCAGCCTAGAGATCCGTGAAGTATGTAAAGGGAAGTACATTCACAAAGCGCAACCTTAAATAGTGAATGACGATAGCGCTGGGTTGGGTTGTGCTGTGTTTGCGAACGCAACATATTAAGTAGTCGTGTCCTCAGCAAATAAAAAGAAACTGGTAAACCAAGTTTATCTGTTTGCAGTATTCGCATTTAAAGTAACGGAATGCGAGAGAATGAGGAACAAATGCGACAAAGCGCATGCTGTTCTGCAAATACAGGGCTGCTGTTACTGTATTAAAGTGAAGCTACTCGCGGAAGTGCAGTGTGGGATATAATTATCTTATACCAGCGAAACTTGACAGATATTCTCATGCGTCCACGTGGAAACGAATTACGCTGGAAAAATATTAGTTCCAATTTTGTCCACTAGGTGTAAATCTGGCGCTGTAAAGCATCTCATCGAGGTCTCCGGTGGTTATACTGAACAAATTGTGTAAGCGGCGATTGAGAATAAAATCAACATCGTGCCTTTCTCACTCGTTTGACCCGCTCTGCCGACGCCCATCCTTAATCCATTACACATGGAAAAAATTCTATACGTCTTTCTTGTAATCACAGCGCCAGATTTGCACCTGGTGGCCACAATTTGTACTTTTTTCCGTCGTAAATCGTGTTCGCATTAACGCACTAGAATGTCTGCCAGCTTCCGCTGTCATAAGATAATTACAGCCGGCACTGGACTTGTGTGAGTTGCTGCACTTCAATTATAACCACCCGGTAGTTACGGTTCCAGAACGCTCTGTTTCCCTCGTAGGAAAACACTCTGCTAGGGCGGACCTACACCTGGCGCAACTGAGCGCAGCGAGCCTGCACTGCAGCGATAGAACTAAGCGGCTTCCGGCGTGGGCTAAAGCATAATGGCTACCTGGAAGCAGTTCCGCAGAGGGAGGGGATTTACGGGAAACAAACAATGCTGCCATGCACTGTGAAATATATTTCATTCATGTGCTTTAACCCACAGTATTTACATTTATTATGTTGCCAGAGCTTAAAAATATTTATCGTTCGTACTTTCATTTCTACCTCATGTTTTTCGCGGTACCTGTTTCAGTTATAGTACCGAAATATCCTACTAAGAATAACATTTCGTTATCTCTTACCCACTATTTTTATCCACATTACTTACTAGCTGTAATATTTTCATATCCACATAATCATGAAAGAAAATCAATTTCATTTTCTTTGGTTATGATATTTTGCGTAAATTTAGATACAATTTGAATCTTAGTTTCCAGAAGAGACAAGCATTTTTATGATAAGATTCGATTACTCAGGTCCGTAACTAGTTTGAGACTGTTACTGACACAAATTATTGGATGTTAGTAACAGTCCAATATCCTTGTTTCCTATTAATTCTGTGGCTGCTGCTGAAAATTTCAACGTTGGCCACCTTTGATCGTTAATGAATGCGTAGCATGCATGACTGATATAGCCGGATCACGATACAAGCGAGTAAAAAGACGAGAGATAGCTACGCCGTACGACAGTGAGTACGAACTTTATTGTGCGGGGCGTTTACCAGGTATTCAGTGAGGAAGGATGGAATACGTCTACTTGACTGTCACCTTCCACCAAGAAGCTGTTGAACAAGAGCAACAAGTTGTTTGTCAGTATATTAAAAAAAAAAAATATTTACGGCCGTATGTATACGTGTGAGTATGCTTTCGAAACTGGTTATTGTTGTAGCGTGAGGGCGGGAGGGAGGGAGAGGGGGGAAGAGATAACAAATTTTCCCTGGTCGCCAGCAGTCGTTAGTGGGCTACAGTGTTTTTCTCTGAAAGCTTGGCAAAAAAAAAAAAAAATTAATTTTGTTTAGTAGATCAAAATGTCGATCAGACTTATTTGTAGTTTGTGTCCTTGAAATCGTGAAAGCGTAGTGGATAGATGTATGGCATTAATCACACTGCTACCAACCATACTGAACACACATAAAAAAGCTTTAGGGGAGCGTAAGGAGCATTTTCCATTAACTTTTGTCCCATGGTTTCTTACTGTTTCTTCATACCATTTTCTATTTACAAATTGAGTGGTAACAGAGGCAGGCCACATGCATTCCCTCGTTTAATATCTCAGCTTGTGGTACTGCTTCCACAGCGAAAACATTCTGATTCTTGTAGAGCTGTAATTTTTTTTGTCTTAATAATCACTTACGATAATTTTACCTTAATATCAAGACCTTGCGAGAGTTGGTACCGGCGTGCAGAATATTCACAAATCCGTCGCAAGAAACTGTCGGACTAAAAGTAGCAACGAGGTTGCTATGTAAAGACGCTCAATATGTCTGTAACACTCATAGACGAGCCGCATAAACTCTCGCTCACACCTCCCGTGCTGGCCTTCAGATATCAGATATCGCCGTAAGCGAAACGTACGTCGGCAGTGTCTCAAGACACCATAAAAATATTTTGCAAGTTGACGAAATACACCAACAGGACACGGATCAACAGGTGTGTGTGTTGCCACGTGAGCTATATATTTACATTTACAGCTGCCACTGTCTCTTACTGGCGAACGATACAAAAAACCACTGTTCGAAAATGTGAAGGACATCTCGTAAGCCACAGCACGAGATGAACGTGACTTAAGATTGACCTGCCTTCCTAACTTAAGTGCAATGGTCTCCCGGTCACGGGTCGGGACACATCGCCAAAGCCTTTTGTCTCTCTCTGAATATACCCCGTCAGTCCAGAAAGTTCCGGGACTGGATTAATGAAATATAGAGAAAAGTTATGGTGTCCTACATTCTGTCTCCCACACGAGTGCGAAGCACAAAACTTTCATACAATCACGTGAAACTGTCAGAAAATGTCTTCTGTGGGATTTTGTTCAAATCCCGCATCACGTCCGCACCATCTTTGGCGAAGCACCAGAGACCCATTGTGGACTTTGTCGTTTTGTGCTACGTTCGCATTGATAGCACAGTCTTGTCAGCGCTGGTGCATTTATCCAGGAAAGAGTTGTCCGTGTTTGTTATTTCAGTAAAGACGCGGCAAGCGTCCGCACGTCTTGGTTTTTTGTTCGGGTGTCATTGTGCGCGTGACTTTCTTCTCAGACAGTTTTTTTCTTCAAGACATTCTGGAGAATATTTTGACCACTTGGTTTAGAGACGTATAGTTCGTTGCCCCGCTGCGATTTGTGGCGCAACAACAGCGTTGGCACCTACGGCCGCACTGCCTGCCCACTGCTCCCTGGTCGGGTGCACATCTGTTGTCTACAGTTAGCCGTTTCTAGTCGTCACCGTAGCTACTGCGCTGACGTCGCTTATACGCCAGGAGTAAAATCAGTCTCGGAACTTTTTGGACGCACCGTGTGTGCAGTAACACGACACTCTCGTCATCGGGTGAAAGGATAGCGTCTGTAATTAAATTTCTCAGGGGCGTATATTATCATACCATAGCATAACATACCACGGCATCGTGTAGCAGAGGCGTCACTTGAATCTCGTATGAAGGGTGTGAGGTCGACACAACGTTCCCCCAACCACTGCGAGCTTCCCAGACATATTATTCCCTACTTGTCACTCAGGTAGCTCCTAAACTGGCATCGTGAGGCTGCGTCCGCTCCTTTCCAGTCCTCCGGCCTAGGAAAAACTCTTGGCAGTCCCGGGAATTGAACACTTGTCCTCGGGAAGGCAGGCAGACATGCTGAGAACTCAACTACGGGGTTGCATCAGTTGCATATGGTATGGGTCATAAGAGAACTGAAAGAAAGATGATGAAAGCAGAGGCCGCGCCCAAATGCTATTCCTCTGTAGTGTCTCCCAGGTGGTTGGCGATCGTCCATAGTAGATCCAAGCATTATCGGAGTAACCGTGTTCGACATCGTCTACCCACCCATTATGCCTCTATTTCAGATGATAACAGCTCAGGAAACAGTGTGAAGATGACATAAATGTTTCACAAGTAACGCGATGCCTTTGGGTGTTGTACAATGATAACGAAACATATGCCGCCACGTCTTGCTCCTGCTTGATGACCGAACACTGATCGTGAAATTCGTTACCGGTATCGCAACCGTCTACCACTGGAAGTAAAAATGAGTAAGTCGTTTCGTGCTAGTCCACGAGGTAAGATGTGTGTGAAACTGAAAGCTTTACCCCAGTCGGCTGCAAACACCAACACAGGAGACGTCCTGCGAAACACTGCTTACTTCTGAAGCAGCCGTCGCGTCGCGTTGCGTGACGTCAGACGGTCTGCTTGAGAGCCTTTAGAAGACAGCGCGTGAGGGCCGCACGAACGGGGGGCAGCCTGCTGCCACCCACTCAGGCCGAGCGGGGCTCCCGGGCGGTACCTGCTGGAGGAAGTAGCGGAGGAGAAACAGGCCGCTTGCCTCTGATAGCAGAGTCACAGCAGCCGGCATCACTGCTGTACATCGACGATGGCAATTTTCCTGTCGTCGCTGAAAGTGGGAAACGAATACAGGATCTGTTGAATGGAATGAACACAGACTATACAATGACTGAAAAACGATGACAACACCAAAAATAATTAATGTAGAGTAATAAAATTTCGGAATACATTGGTCTAGGTAACACATTTCATTCATTAACATTGCAAGATCGTCTAATGTAAGCGCGAGATAAATCATTGGTAATCAGAAATGCCGGTACACGAATAACTAGATAACCGCCAGAATGTTGAATACAAACGTGCCTGTATTGTGTTCTAAAGGTGCCGGATGTTTGTGGGATGGAGTCCCAAGCTTGTTGCACGTGGTCGGTCTATGCAGCGACGGTTAATGGTGTTTGTGGATGACGCTGCAATTCTCGTCCGGTGATGTCCCATATGCGCTTGATTGGAGACAGATTGTGTGATGGAGCAGACCAAGGCTATACGTAGGCACTCTGTAGAACATGTTGGGCTACAACAGTGATACGTAGGCGAGAATTACCATGTTGGTAATGTTATGACGCAATAAAGCCAGCGCCGGCACGCCAGCCGGGAACGAAGGCTGTGAGAAGAGATAAGCCAATCACACGCTGACCCACCTCCCTCCAGGACGGCAACGCGACTGCAGTGGCCTCTAGGTGGAGAGGACAGAAGCGCCGCGCCCGACAGGTGGCAGCCCCCTTCGATAGCGACTTCAACGTTAGCCACTTCGTTAGCAGACGCATCGTAGCCCCTTCACTAGAATTTCTATGTGGCACAGACTTGTGTTTGTCTATTCTGAAGAAGACTGGTTATTTCCTAAGTCGCCCTTTGCTTGCGACACATCTATCAAACTTAAGTATTTGTAATTGTCTTGTTATAATAAAACTTAGTAATACGAGTTCTTTAATTGTATGTCTGTTGTTGTTGTGGTCTTCAGTCGTGAGACTAGTTTGATGCAGCTCTCCATGCTACTCTATCCTGTGCAAGCTTCTTCATCTCCCAGTACCTACTTCAGCCTACATCCTTCTGAATCTGCTTAGTGTATTCATCTCTTGGTCTCCCTCTACGATTTTTACCCTCCACGCTGCCCTCCAATACTAAACTGGTGATCCCTTGATGCTTCAGAACATGTCCTACCAACCGATCCCTTCTTCTAGTCAAGTTGTGCCACAAGCTCCTCTTCTCCCTAATTCTGTTCAATACCTCCTCATTAGTTACGTGTTCTACCCATCTAATCTTCAGCATTCTTCTGTAGCACCACATTTCGAAAGTTTCTATTCTTTTCTTGTCTAAGCTATTTATCGTCCATGTTTCACTTCCATACATGACTACACTCCGTACAAATACTTTCAGAAACGACTTCCTGACATTTAAATCTATACTCGATGTTAACAAATTTCTCTTCTTCAGAATCGCTTTCCATGCCATAGCCAGTCTACATTTTATATCCTCTCTACTTCGACCATCATCAGTCATTTTGCTCCCCAAATAGCAAAACTCCTTTACTACTTTAAGTGTCTCATTTCCTAATCTATTTCCCTCAGCATCACTCTACTTAATTCGACTACATTCCATTATCCTCGTTTTGCTTTTGTTGCTGCTCATCTTATACCCTCCTTTCAAGACACTGTCCATTCCGTTCATCTGCTGTTTGTTCCAAGTCATTTGGTGTCTCTGACAGAATTACAGTGTCAATTGTTTGTCTAGCGAACCGAATATGCAGCATTCCTAGACACAACAGATGCTGGAATGCTGTTCATGAATGGCAGCACAACAGGTGGAATCACCAGAGTGTCGTGCAGATTTGCAATCAGTGTGCGTGGGTATAGCTACGAGAGTGCTCCAGCTGTTATACGAAATCGCGCCCGAGACCGTAACTCCAGGCACAGCTCCAGTGCGTCCAGCACGCAGACACGTACCTTGCAGGCCCTCAGCTGGCCTCCCCCTAACCGACACATGGCAATTGCGGTGTCACCGCGAGGCACCACACTGGCCAGGTTGTAGGCTTCAAATCGACCGCGGTCCGTCAGCACACATCGGGCCCGCGAGTCGCCACTGTCGACGCCAGCAGACCGAGCGCCGACACTCGGCTGGTCTCACGAGACAAGTTGGCGCACTGGCCCAGTTCTACAGCCGACTTTAATAGGAATGGTTCACTTGTTATAGCTTCAGAGATCACATTTGCAGAGACGCTAGTTAGCGTAGGCTTCAGCTAAGTCAGTAGCTACGACCTAGCCAGGCTCCACATACAGCTTATGCATTGACAATTGATCTATATTTGTGAAGCAGTCAGAATTGTAAAGCACTATTGGCAGTTCAGTCTATAACTGCACTTGTAAATATTATTGTACAAAGTCAAGATCGACGTTCATCGCTGATGCTGAATTAAAGCTAAGTAATGCAGGGTGAAAAGTATTTAAACCGACAAACTCTGGGAGGTTGTAGGGGACATCAAAAGAAATATTTTTCCCTAATATCATTTTTTCCTATGAGAAGTATTTAAACCGGTATAGGAAGATTTCTCTGGTGGCAAATTAATTAAACCAACAAATGCTTATCCATTTTTTTATGACCAAGAGACAACACATTAACACAACCCAATTTCAACTATAGTAGATTTTGAAAACGCCTCCATTGACACGTAAACAAAGGTTACACCGCCGGGTCATGTTCTGTCTGACACGGGTAAAAACCCCAGGAGTATCCTGAATTGTTCCTGCTGCTCCTACTATCCGAGCAACCAGATCCTCTTCTGATGCAACAGGAGTTGCGTAAACAAGGTTCCGCATTTCTCTCTACACAAAGGAGTCCAGAGGGGAAATATATGTTAATCGAGCAGGGCATGGTACAGGACCACCTCTGCCAATCCACGTTTCTGGGAACCGTCGGTCCAGGAATCGACGTATATGACGGCTGAAATGTGCCGGCGCCCCATCATGTTGGAACTACATGTGTTGTCTTGTAGGGAGCGGGACGTCTTTCAGCAATTCTGGCAATGCTCTGGCGAGAAAATTGTAATAGTGCCTGCCATTTAATGGCCTAGGTAGCAGATACGGCCCAATTAAACAGTCCCGAACAACACTGACCCGCACATTAACGAAGATCCGCACTTTATGAGCGCTAGTAACTGTGGCATGTGGGTTATCCTTACTCCAAACATGCGAATTCTGCATGTTCAAGACTCCATCACGCCCGAACGTTGCTTCATCGGTAAACAACACAGAGGATGGAAATGCAGGGTGCATTCCACACTGTTCCAGGTAACACTGCGAAAACTGTGCTCTGGGTGGATAATCAATTGGTTCCAGGTTGTGGACACGTCGTAAGTGAAATGGACGTAACTGTTGTTACATTCGTCTGATTCATCCCCATATTACGTGCAATTGCACAAGTGCTGCTTGAAGGATCCCACTCCACATTCTGCAGGACAGCTTCCTCAAATTGCAGCGTTCTTACCGTGTGACGGCGTCCCTGTCCAGGTAATCTGCTAAATGACCCGGTCTCACGCAGGCGTTGGTACACAGCAGCAAAGTTCGTATAATGTGGGATACGGCGATTAGGATATTGTTGTTGATAAACCCGCTGTACAGCTCGTCCGTTGTGGTGTGCTACGTAGTACGCACCAACCATATCAATGTACTCACTCCAGGGGTATCGATCCATTAGTAAACAGAGACAATGCACTACTACACTGGTGGACAGCAGTTGCCTACAACTGAAGAGCGTAATACGCCCTCTAACAACTGAAGATTGTAATAGGGCCTCCACTGGTTTAAATAACCCTCATAGGAAAAAATGACATTAGAGAAAAGTATTTGATTTGATGTCCCCTACAACCTCCCAGAGTTTGTCGGTTTAAATACTTTTCACCCTGTAATTGTATTTCTGTCTACTAACTTCTAATCACATAAGATGTTCCAGATAGATCCCATCAAATATAGTTCATTGATCCTCACATCAGCCTACGTGATCAACGCGTGCAATAATGGCGACCGCGCCGGCCAGAGTGGCCGTGCGGTTCTAGGCGCTACAGTCTGGAACCGAGCGGACGCTACGGTCGCAGGTTCGAATCCTGCCTCGGGCTTGGATGTGTGTGATGTCCTTAGGTTAGTTGGGTTTAATTAGTTCTACGTGCTAGGCGACTGATGACCCCAGAAGTTAAGTCGCATGGTGCTCAGAGCCATTTGAACCATTTGAACGGCGACCGCTTGTGATCAGACGAAGAGTCAAATTGCGTGACTCTGCCAGGTCACCATTTTTCCATGAGGCCCATAGTTCCGCCTTGTACATAAAAGCACTCACTGGCACCGAGGCAGAACCAGCTTTCAACGGAAACAACAGGCCTCCACTCCGGCCTCGAATGAGTTCTTGTTTGACACCACTGAAGTCGCAACTGACGGTGGTCTGTGGTCAGTGGAATGAACGCTACAGGGCGTTTGACTCGGAACTGACCTTCAAGTAACCGATTTGCAGCGGTTCTTTGTGTCACTGTGATCCCAACTGCTGCTGCAGACACAGTACAACGCGCCACAGCCACACGCCGAACACGACGGTCTTCCCTCTCGGTAGTGCCAGGTGGCCGTCGGGAGCCCAGTCTCCTTTAGAGATGGGGGATCCGCTCTTGAACTAATTCATAGAGTTGAATCTTTCAAAGGAGTGAAGAGTCAGTGATTCAGAAAAAAAGAATGGTAGCTCCAAACGTTTCCCACGGCAGAGAGAGAGAGAGAGAGAGAGAGAGAGAGAGAGACGGAGCATATCAGCAGCGCCTCTGCTGGTCACAGGACAGTGCACGCCACACAACACAGCCAGCGCCGGCCTCTGCCCTGCTTCTACCTTGGCTGCCTGCATTGTGCAGTGCCCCATTGGATTTTGTGTTTCACATATGCCGTGCCGTCTCTGTGCGTCGTCTGCCGCGTGCAGTGTCTGGCGCAGCTTAACTTTGCATCGCACTCTGTCGGCGATCGTTTCAGTCGCACGTCCTGCCCTCTGGCCAGTTGATGCGAGCAACAGGACAGAGAGCCACCTAGCTGATAACATAGGAACTACTTGCAACAACCTGCTCGCAAGGGAATGGACGATTTGTCTCGGAGCGGGTGAGTTCACCGCTCCCCCCACCCTCGGAACTCGCCCGCTCAACGCTCACCCCACCGTTCTCGACTCTAGCCAGAGCGTTGAGCAAAGCAACTCAGGTGTCACTCTGGTCTCTGCGGTCTCAGCTCATGCAGTAATACAGCTCGCGGCTCGACCTGCTCGACTCAGTGCTTCTGCATCGGAGTTCGTCTCTACTGGATATTGTTCTTCGTAGTAATACCGCTATGTATATTACATTATTGTGTTATGTATACATCATTTGTTTTTATTTTATTTTTATTTGTTTAAACTGATCAGATTAGGTTCCTGACGACTCCTCTTACTATAGGATTTTTATTATGGACACTCGAATTTACGCTTTAATTACGAGCGAACCGATAAACGTATCGCAAAATGTGATACACCAATATTTTCCTTGTTTTATTCTGCGTAAGGCTATATGCAGCACTTTCGTTTTACAGTCAAATTTATATTTTTTTTTCTTATTCTGGTACGGATTTTGCGATTTTAGGCGTCTTCAGAAGGAAACGTTCACTTTAAAAATATATGGCTTGCAATGTATTTGTATGAGATTAATGAAATTTTTATACATTATAGCCAAATATATTGTTAATGTAAATCTCAAGTAACAACATTTTCCGATCACCCAAAAAACCATGATAGTGCAAAATAAATCAATAATCAAAAACTTTGTCATATCGTGGAAATTTCAATAAACAATACAAAATTCTTACTCATTATCTGTGTTACTTCAAAATAGGATCAAATAAGATCAAAATACAGGTATAGTACTGGAATAAACCAAGTTTAAAGGGCAATGTGCCTTCCATTTATTTTCTATTGTAAATGAGTGGTGAGTCATGAAAAAGAGCTAATTCATTTCAGGGAGTGAACAGTTCTGATCCGATCTCTGAAAAGAACAGTTTTGCCCATCTCTAGTCTCCTTACGGCCGTACGTTCTCGTGATCGCCGCTGCCTGCCACCCTGTACATTGGCTGCATCCCTGCCAAGTCTTTCTTTAAGTCGCAGAAGAAACATAAAGCTTCTCGTAGTCTTATTACACGACCCCGTTCAAACTCAGTGTTGATAATGGCATCTTTGTTGCCTTAATGGCGTTCTTAACATCAGCTGATGACGTCCAATCTCAAAGGACAGCGTGTATTTAAAGCAAACCTGAATTTAATCCTCATAGTGGCGCCGCTCTTATGCGACTGGCGCGAAATTCGAAAGGACATCATCATTCAGATATAGAAACACGTCTACCAACTTTCATTTATGTCGCACAATTCCTTCTTGGTGTTGCGATTTTTCTTTTCGTCAGTGTAGAGATTGAGAGCAAACCAAAGGCGCCGTCATTTTTGAATCACTTACCAAGTTTCTTCCTCCCCTGTCCTCTCCCCTGTCACCATTCCCTCCAGTGCAACCTTTATCAAAAAGAATCTTCTCAAAATCTCCTATCGAGTGTCTTTCGGCTCTTAATTGTTTCCAGCATTTGTCTTTCCTCGTCCACCCCTTATTTTATCTGTTTCTTTCGCCTTTACATTCTTTCACATTACAAAATTATCTAAGCATTTCTCCTCTCTAAGCCGCAGAGCCCGTATTTCGGAAACGTGCGTCCGGCCATCGTGATGTAGGTTTTTCGTGACTTCCCTAAATCACTTCAGGGAAAGTCCGGGTGGTTCCTTTGGAAGGGCACCGCCGACTTTCTTACCAATCCTTCCCTAATACGGTGGGACCGATGACCTCGCTGTTTGTTCTCGTCCCTCAAATCAACCACCCAACTAAGCCATGTTTCGGGACCATACGAGGTAACACACAAGACCAAATATGGAAGCGCAGGGAAATGTCTGCGAAAGCTTAGTACCGCCCGCACCCGCCTTCGTGGCTCGGTACACGTTTCCAACAGCTCCTCGCCCGTGAGACGGACAATATCATTGAGGCGACACGCTTCCGATGGTCCACGGTCCAGTCAGGAAGATACCGTGCCCACTGCAGCCTTAACTGGTGACGTCCTTGGTTTATCACAGGAACAGCGTCTGCTGCAAACCTCCAAGTCCAACAATGTACGGTGAACGGCGTGTCCCGAAACACCAGTAACGGCACCAGCGCTGTACTCTGCCGTCACATCTGCCGAAGATCGCCGCCTGTCCTGCTTCACAGAGCGCACAAGCCCCTGACTCCCACGCTATGTGATGAGGCGTGGACATCCAACAGCTTCTCGCCTACTAGTAGTTTCATCGACCTTCATCCACTTTCCGACACATACAAAAATGGCACGCAGCCAGCCGACCGACTTCGGCGTTTTGGAAACGTTCGTTCCCATGGGCCGGGCCGTAACAATGTGCCCTTTGTCAGAGTCGTTTATGTCAGTGGGTTTCTGCATTTGCGGCCGTCTTGTCGCTCCAATGATTCCCCATTCGTCTCTACTCCACTTACTGCTTACCACGTCACGAGCCCGCAAAAGCATTAATCTGTCGGTAGGCATTACTCATAATACAGTCCAAAACCTAGGAAACAAAGCTCCGTGGAGGGATTATCCGAATTGGACGGAAATCGGTAGGTGTGATCCACCTGCACAGACAAACAAATGATTACAATTTCAGAAAAATTGGATAATTAATTCAAGAGGAAGATTCAAAATGGCTCTGAGCACTATGGGACTTAACATCTATGGTCATCAGTCCCAAGAGGAAGAGCTTCCAGAATTACAGCAATGAAATAACACGTTGCTCTACCTCTGGCCCTACGCAAGCAATTATTCGGATTAACATTGATTGATAAAATTGTTCGATGTCGTCCTGACAGATATCGTGCTAAATTCTGTCCAACTGGCGCGTTAGATCGTCAAAATCCCGAGCTGGTTGGAGGAACGTGCCCATAACTCTCCAAACGATCTCAGCTGGAGAGTGATCCAACGACCTTGCTACCCAAGGTAAGTGTTTGGCAAGCCCAAGACAAGCGGTAGAATCTCCCGCCGTGTGCTGAAATGCAAGCCCAGGATGGCTTGCCATGAAGGGCAACAAAACTGGGCGTAGAATATCGTCGACGTACCACTGTGCCGTAAGGGTGCCACGGATGACAACCAAAGGGGTCCTGCTGTGGAAAGAAATGACGCCCACCCTCCAGAGACCCACCGTATGGCGGGCGACAGCTAAGTTGGTCTCCCATAGCTCTCCAGGGTGTCTCCAGATACGACTTCGGTATAGAATCTCACTGACTGGAGTAGAATTTTCTTCATTGATGTCTGCCGCTTCGAACTGAGACTCTATGACCAGCGGAGACTTGTCTCGAGGTGCCCCGGACAGTGATGGGATACCAGTTTGACTGTCGCCTGCCATACAGCCCGACGACCATGAGCCATGGTGTAGAGTGCTTTTCCTTTTCATAGCCTGATCGCTTTGGTTGTCATCCATGACACCCTGACAGCACAGCGGTACGTCCGACGATATTCTACGCCCAGTTTTGTCGCCCTTGGTGGCAAGCCATCCTGTGCTTACATTTCAGCAACATAATTCCCTCCCGCACACGGTGAAAGATTCTACCACTTGTCTCGGTGCTTGCCAAACCCTAGCTCGGCCAGCGAGGTCGCCGGCTATCTCCACAACTGAGAACGTTTGGAGCCTTATGCTCAGGGCCCTCCAACCAGCTCGGGGTTTTGATGAGCTGAAGCGCCAGTTGCACAGAATTCAGTGCGATGCTGAACAACTCTATCAGTCAGTGCTAAGTGGAATAACTCCTTGCGTAAGGACTAGAGACGGACCAGCGTCTTATTGACTTGCTCTATTTTTGAAGCTCTTTCGCTTGATGAAATTATCCAGTTTTTCTGATACTGTAATCATTTGTCTGTCTGTACATGTACCTCACACCTATCCAATTCCGTCCCATTCGAATAATCCCTTCATGGTGGGTTGTTTTTTATGTCTTAGAGTGCATATTGCTACAGTTTCGCTCTGCACATTCTGATGCTCCGTTGCAGTGAGAGATTCGGACTTCCCTTTCTTACATTTCTGCCGGGTATAGAACTTGGTGGCTTTTTCGCTAAACTTTAGTGATCTTCGAATAGTGTTCGTATCTGCAGACGTACTAAACATTGAAACTGGGCATCAAATAATAAAAGAAGTAAGGAAATTTGATTGATGGAGTGTGGCCGGCGTAAGGAGGAAATTAGGGCGGGTAGAGAAGCCATTCCTCTCCTGCTATCAACAGCAGGCTATATTCTGCGGAAGAAACCTCTGGTAATATACGTCTTGAGCACAGCAGTATATGGAACTGAAGCAGGGCTATGTGACCAACGGGAAAGAAGAGAATCGGTGAGTTTGAGGTGATTTGTCACAGAAGGATACTGAAAATTAAGTGCACCAAAAACTTAAAGGAGGCACAATGAATGGAAAACGCTGGCTAGTAGAAGGGGCCGGATAATAGGATTCTCCTAAGACATCAGGGAGTGTAGAGGGAGCTGCACAGTCTAAAAATTGTACGGGGAGAAAAATATTGTCATAAATACTAACATGAAGATATGTTAACTGTACAGGAGCGGAAAAAGAGGTGCAAACACCGCGAGAAAAGTGAGCTTCAATATAAATGCAGATGCTGGTCAAGTCTGTTTTACGAGCCAAAGATAGCTGAACTGATGGGGCTTCAAGAGGCACGGTATCCAAGATTTGTATCGCATGCAGGGAAACCAAGTCTGTTTTAAACATCAGGTAACAGGTCTATAATTTGGCAATAAATAAATAAATAAAACCGGAAAACATTTTCCGCTACGCCACAACGCGGACAAAAGTGTATGTCGAGTGATCCTGCCGGACCATCGTTGAAGACGACTGTGACAGAAGAGGAGAGGAAGACAGTATCAAAAGTCACTGCACAACTGAATGTCGCCCTCGCGAAACTGTCAGTACCAAAACACGAGGGAAGCTCCATAATCACGGAATTGTAGGACGAGCTGGAATTACAGGACCACTTGTCAGTGATTAAAATATCGGTAACTGGAAAAGGTGGTGCCAAAGCCATAAAACCTTTTCTGTGGTCAAATAGAAGAATGTCGTTCGGTCGGATGAGTCTTATTTCACGCTATTTCTAACTTCTGGCCGAGTTTACGTCCCAAGACTGAGATGTGGCGGGGTTAGGCGGTGATTTGGGCAGCTATATCGTGGCATTCCATTGGCCTCGTGGTTGCTCTGCAAGGTTGCATAGGAGGAGGATTATGTGACTATTTTGGCTGATAATATCCACCCTATGTTACAGTCTTTGTTCCTAAATGGTGATGCTAAATGTCAAGACGACAGGGCCCTATTGATACAGCTCGCATTGTCCAGGACGGGTTTTGTGAGCCCGGGGATGAATTTTCGTATCTCTCCTGGCCACCACAGCCGACCTCTTTACTATTGACCCTTTGCGGCCTGCTCAGAGAGATGCGTGAGTGGTCGCTATCCAGCTGCACCATCGGTACCTGAACCTGCCACTGCCTTGCAGGACGAGTCGTGTAAGATACTCCTGAAAACCACGCAATACCTGTATTTATCTTCTGCGAGATATGTGGAAACTGCTTTGAATGTCAACGGCTTCCTTACACCGTATTAGGCATGTGTTGTGTTTTGCTGTTTCCACAATTTTGTCCACCCTCTATATACTGTACCATCTGTACCTCGGTATATCTTTAAGTGAATGTCATAATATAGATCCAGAGGTCTGGAGTTCAGTTTAATTTCGTCCTACCATTTTTTCTGTCATTTGCCCTTTGTTCCACCCCTGGCCGTCACTTCTTAATGTGGAATCCACTAATTTGTAACGTAGTTACAGCAACGTTAGTGGAAATATTTATAAGTAAGCGGAGGGATACTTATTACGTAGAAATTTAAAGGTGCCACCATCTGTCTCATAGAGGTACCACACACAGTCATTATCTCTAAAACAAAACAGATACAAACATAAAACTACTAACAGTATGAGGAATTCTTATTATCATAGAAAAGAGTCTTGCAATTCACATATCGAACGGAGGATGCATTTTATTGAGTTCCTGAAGAGACTTCGTTCAGATTTTTAAAACAAAACATGAAAAAGACACTGTTACTTTAACACTTATTGTCCAATATGGGTCCGTGGATAAGAATAGGCCCGAGGTATTCCTGCCTGTCGTAAGAGGCTACTAAAAGGACTCGCCCTTCATGTGATGGTCCCCTGTAGGGTTTGACCTCAATTCTTCAAAATTTCCCCGAAGACCGAGCCAATTGGGGAAGGGCTCCTTACATGGTGCATTGTGTCCATCGTGCATTGAGATCCTTAGCCCACTTGCTCGTCGTCGCATTGCAGTCCCGCCCATTGTCCATCCCTTGGGAGAGGACACCTTCCTGGATGCGTTTTCCACCATGCACTATGCAGTGTCGCTTTCTGCGTCTACGATGACCATGGACTTCTTTACACCTGATATCCAGCACAGTAGCCAGTCCGTTGTGGTGGGGCCTCTATGTACCCTGTTTGTTGTTTCCCCTGACCACACACTGTTAGCTCTTCTGACGCCTGCGCCGTTAACTCCCCACGTATGCAGGTGCCCATCCCTCTGGGGCATCGGGGCTCCCGGCAATGGCCATCTTGACAGGTGGCCTTAGCTGCGGCTGGGTGGCGCCCGTGACCTCAATACCCTCCGTTGCCGGAGCAGCACCAGTTAGGGTGCAGATCGCCCCACGCTGCTGCGGCTATGCAGAACCCCTCTCCAGTCCCGAACTGACTATGGGAGTGTGGTTTATGGTTCGGCAGCGCCCTCAGCATTGCATTTACTCGACCCTGTGTACCACTGCTGGGTTCGACTAGCGACAGGAGCTTTTAGGACGAGTCCGGTGACTAGCGTACTGGTGGAGGCTGGGGTCCCACCATTGCAGATCAGACGTGCACAAATGCTCGTCAGTTCCGTAGCACACATTCGTAGTTCTCCTGAGCATCCGAATTACCGTCTCCTTTTCCCGCCCGCGGCAGTCCATCTCCCGCATCGGCGGCCGAGGTCGGGGCTACCGATAGCGGTTCGCGTGCGGGCCCTTCTCTCCGAACTGGAGACCTTCCCTTTAGCAGCTCTACTTGCGGTCCGTTCACGTACGCCTCCATGGTGTACGCCTGGGTCGCAGCTTCCTCTGGACCTGTCATGTGGCCCTAAGGCCTCCGTTAACCCTGTGGCTCTCCGCTGTCACTTCCTCTTGATTCTTGACGTGTTCCGGGGCTCTGAATTGGTTTACAACGATGGCTCGATGGCTGATGGTCGCGTTGGCTTTGCCTACGTTCACGGCGGCCATATTGAACAGCATTCCTTACCCGACGGATGCAATGTATTCACTTCAGAGCTGGTGGCCACTTCTCGTGCACTTCAGTATCCCCGTTCGTGCCCTGTGGAGTCTTTTCCTTTATGTACTGACACCTTGAGCAGCGTGAAAACTATCGACCAGTGCTACCCTCGTCATCCGTTGGTAGCGTCCGTCCAGGAGTCCATCTATGCCCTGCAACGGTCCAGTCGTTCAGTGGTGTTTGTCTGGGCCACTGATCACGTCTTAGTCCCAGGAAATGAACTTGCTGACAGGCTGGCCAAACAGCCTACAGGAAAACCACTTCTGGAGACGGGTATCCCCGCAACTGGCCTGCGATCGTTATCACGCCGCAAGGTTTTGCGGCTTTGGGAGACTGAATGGCAAAACCTCAGTACGCACAACAAGCAGCGTGCCATTCAGGAAACTAAGAATGTGAGGAAGACCTCCATGCGTGTCTCTCGCAGGGACTCAGTGATTCTCTGTCGGCTCCGCATTGGCCATGCCTGGGCGACGCACCCACGGCCGCCTCCTGCGCCGTGAAGACCCACCTCTGTGTTGGTGCGGCGCCCGGTTGACAGTGGCCCGTATTCTTCTGCTCTGTCCTTCTTTAGCTGCCCTGCGAGCCGGACTCGTTATCATTGATTTTAGTAGACAGCTCCTCATCAGCTAATTTGGTTTTACGTTTCATCCGTGAGGGTGGATTTTATCATTCGATCTGAGTTTTAGCGCATGTCCTTTGTCCCCTGTGTCCTCACGTTAGTGCTTTTAGGGTGGAGGTTTCAATGTGTTGCATGATGGCTGGCTTTTCCTTTTTATTTTCGTGGTCGGCCAGCCACTGTAATCTGCTTCTTTGTTTAACTCTCTTCGAACTGTTTCTTGCATCTCTCTGTTGTTTTCTTGTCCTCTTTTGTTCCATTCAGTGTTCGTTGCCTTTCCTTCGTTCTTGTGGGCTTTCCTTTCTTTCTGTTTTGTGTTATATGTCTGTTCTATTCTCACACTTGTGGCATTGTTTTATTAGGAACAAGGGACCGATGACCTCGTAGTTTGGCCCCTTCCCCCCCCCCCCCCTTTTAAACCAACCAACCAACCGTTACCCTTATTATACTGGAATCCTGTTTAAACGTAGAACAACACAGAAATTACTACAGGGAAGGAGGGAGGGTACAGATGAAAGTACGTCTAAGAACTTAAAACAACTGGGAAAAAGTAAAAACCTGGACTCCCAATAGACAGAAAGGATATAGACGTCCAGTACGACACTGCAAAATGTGCTTATGCAACAAAGTGGGAATCCTAAGCCGACGCTGCTGATGGGTTGTTATTTTACATCTGTTTCCTCATGGTTAATCTGAAATTCTCAGTTAAGTACCTGGCAGAGGGTTCATCGAACCACCCTGAAGCTATTTGTGTACAGTTCCTATGTCGAACAGCACGCGTGAAAAACGAACACTCCAATCTCTCGGTGCGTGCTCTGAGTTCTCTGATTTTATAATGATGATCACTTCTTCCTAAGTAGATAGCGGCCAACGGAGTGTTTTCACACTCAAGTTTGTGACTGAAATTTTATGAGAAGATCCTGCCGCAATGAAAATCGTTTGAGTTTCAGTGATTGTACCCCACCATTTCGCATACCATATACTCTTACTTCTCGATAACACAAGACGAGCTACTCTTCTTTGAACATTTTCGATATCCTTGGTCAGTCGTATCTGATGCGGATCCCACACTGCACAGCAGTTGCTGGTGAATTAAATTAAACTTTAGTTTCTACAGGTAATCATATACCTTTCTTGGAAAATGTATTTCCGAGATTGATGTCTGAAATACTCCTCTATGATACAGATAAAGGAGAGAATGAGTCAATAATTAAATCACTGAAGACTAAGGACACTCATGGTTATGATGGAGTGCCTAGCAGGATATTAAAGCACTGTGCTGCACATGTTAGCCCTGTATTTAGCCATATTTGTAATTTTTTCTTTAGGAATGTTCAGTTTCCTGAAAGATTAAAGTACTCAGTAATTAAGCTACTTTCTAAAAATGGAGAAAGGGATAATGTAGACAATTTTAGACCTATTTCTATGCCATCAGAGTTTGCTAAAGTTATTGAGAAGGCTGTGAATGTAAGGAAAATTGATGATTTTTTTATCACACGATTTGCTATCAAATGTACAGTTCGGCTTTTGAAGTCGTTTAACAAGTGAAAATGCTATATTCTCTTTTCTCTGTGAGGTACTGGATGGGCGAAACAAAAGGTTTCGAACGCTTGGCATATTTTTTGATTTAAATAAGGCATTTGATTGTGTTGATCACAATATATTGCTCCAGAAGTTGGAACACTGCGGAATACGGGGAGTAGCTCACAGCTGATTCACCTCTTACTTTAGCAACAGACAGAAAAAGGTCATCTTGGAACTGGCTGTGATGTGGAGTCTTCGTGGGGAACGGTCAAGTGGGAGCTGCCTCAGGAGTCAGTGTCGGGCTACTCCTGTACCTTGTTTATATAAATGATATGCACTCTAGTATTACGGGTGACACTAAAATATTTCTGTTACCTGATGACTCTAGCGTGGTAGTAAAGGATGTTGTGTGCAACATTGGCTCGGTTTCAAATAGTGCACTTCATGACCTAAGTTCATGGCTTATAGAAAATAACCCAATGCTAAATCACAGTAAGACTCAGTTTTTACAGTTTCTAACGCACTATTCAACAAAACCTGATGTTTTAATTTCACAGAATGGGCATATGATTAGTGAAACTGAACAGTTCAAATATCTAGGTGTTCAGATAAATAGTAAACTGTCGTGGAAAGCCCACGTTCAGGATCTTGTTCAGAGACTTAATGCCGCCATTTTTACTATTCGAACGGTATCTGAAGTAAGTGATCGTTCGACCCGAAAATGGGTATACTTTGCTTATTTTCATTCGCTTATGTCGTACGGTATTATATTTTGGGGTAACTCTCTTCATTCTAAAAGGATATTTTTGGCTCATTCGGGCAATAAGTCCACGAACCTCTTGTCGACCCATGTTCAAGAGGCTGGGTATTTTGACATTGGGTCCTCAATATATATATTCCTTACTGTCATTTCTTCTTAACAATATTAGCTTATTCCCAAGAATAAGCATCTTTCACTCAGTTAATACTAGGCAGAAATCAAACCTGCATTTGGATCGGACTTCCTTAATTCTTGTGCAGGAAGGTGTGCAGTATACTGCTGCATCCACTCGAATTCAAAAATCTTAGCAGTACTCCACGCGCTTTCAAAGCGAAACCGAAGAGTTTCCTAATGGGTCACTCCTTCTATTCTGTTGAGGAGTTCCTTGAAAAATTAAGCTGATTCTTGTTGTATTGTTGATTGCGTTTACTTAATCTTATTGACTGACTTTTTTCGGGTTCATAAACATTCTATTTTTATGTGTTATTGCTTTTATGTTGTAATTTAATGTAGTGACATGTTCCATGGCCTTGGAGATTTCCTCCTCAATTTCGTCCTACGGAACTTAACGTGTAGATAAAGACTGATTAGCGTGACGAAGCAGTCTCTTTTGTAGACCTGTTGCACTTTCTTCGCGTCCTGCCAATAAATCGCAGTATTTGGCTTGCTTTCCCCACAACATTATCAATCATTGCAGTTTAAGTTACTCGTAATTTTAATCCCTAAGTATGTATTTCAATTTACAGCCGTTAGATTTGTGTGATTTCTCGTGTAACCGAAATTTAGCGGGTGCCTTTTAGTTCTCATGTGGAAGCCTTCATACTTTTCATTATACCACAATTTTTTGGTCTCTGCATTTAAAACGGTCAAATGTTTCTGCTCCTCAGGTTTCCTCACTGTACAGGGATAAGCTTAACAAAGGGCAAAACACACTATTCATCTCAAACTGACGAAACAGCTTCACTGACTGAAGCGCCGGGTGACGGCAAGCGCCTGAAATGGAAGACACGGCTACCCGCAAGGCATAGCGGCGCTACACACTGCATAGCTCTGAGGATGAAATAGTTCTGAGGCTAGACTCAAAGAGAACAGGGATTAGCCTTTATACTCAACACAGTTTAGTGCCTGAGTATACTGTACTTTAGATATTAAAAAGAAAGCATCTACTTTTGAGATAATGGCGAAACAAAAACATTAAATGTACTTGTGAAACTTCCTGACAGATTAAAACTGTGTGCCCATCCGAGAATTGAACCCGGACGGCCCATTACGTTTCGGCGGTAATGCTGTTAACGACAGAGTTATTCAGACATAACCACGACCCGAGTATAAAAGAGCACACTCGGCTGCAGAGTGGAAGATTCATTCTGGAAACTGGTTTTTGTTGGTTGTCTTTGGGACCAACAAATGTGCCAGCGAGACATTTGGTACTGTTTATTTCTAATAATTTTCTTTTTGTATATTCGATTTTTGTCGCCTAAAGCACATTGTGAATCATGCTTAAAATTCATCAGTGCTTTGCTTTCCTTTTCATTGCTGTCAGTCGATTAATTACTTTCACACTCGTTACGTGTAGCGAATTGATCGAATATTCTTTATGGTTTTTTCGATAATGAGATATACTCGTACCGGTATATCGCCAGTATTTCCATTCATATCTTACCGAAGTCTATATTCAGAATGTTACCCTCGAGAATCCCAAGAAGTTGCACTTTGGGTCAAATTTCCTCATTCGCTGAAAGATGTCTTAGAACCAAGGTATTTACTTGTTGATTTTACAAATCACGAAAATATATGCTAGTAGAATTCATTACTGATGACAAGTGAGAATTGCAGAGTAACCATGTAGATGTAGATATTTAAGTCCCTGGCAGAGGGTTCATTGAACCATTTTCATACTACTTCTCCACCATTCCACTGTCGACTGGCACGTGGGAAAAAGGAACACCTAAATCTTTCCGTTCGAGCTCTGATTTCTCTTATTTTATTATGATGATCATTTCTCCCTACGTAGGTGGGCGTCAACAAAATATTTACGCATTCGGAAGAGAAAGTTGGTGATTGAAATTTCGTAAATAGACCTCGCCGCAATGAAAACCGCCTCTGTTTCAGTGACTGCCACCCCAACTCGCGTATCATATCAGTGACACACTCACCCTATAGTGCGATAACACGAAACGAGTTGCCCTTCTTTGCACTTTTTCGATGTCCTCCGTCAATCCTACCTGGTAAGGATCCCATATTCTAGCAGGGGACGGACAAATGTAATGTAGGCTGTCTCTTTAGTGGGTTTTCTCGCATCTTGTAAGTGTTCTGCCAACAAAGCGCAGTCTTTGTTTCGCTCTCCCCACAATATTATCTATGTGGTCTTTCCAATTTAAGTTTCTCGTAATTGTAATTCCTAGGTATTTAGTCGAATTGACAGCCCTTAGATTTGTGCGATTTATCGTATACCCAAAATTTATCGGATTTCTATTAGTACCCATGTTGATGACCTCGCACTTTTCTTTGTTTAGTGCTAATTGTCACTTTTCGCACCATACAGCAATTCTCTCTAGATCATTTAGTTTGGAATTGATCGTCTGATGATTTTGCAAGACGGTAAATTACAGCGTCATCTGCAAACAATCTAAGGGGGCTGCTCAGATTATCACCTAAATAATTTATATAAATCAGTAACAGGAGAGGGCCTGTGACACGACCTTGCGGAACGTCAGATATCACTTCTGTTCTGCTCGATGATTTACCGTCTATCACTACGAACTGTGACCTCTCTGAAAGGAAATCACGAATCCAGTCACACAACTGAGACGATACTCCATATGCACTCAATTTAATTACTAGTCACTTGTAAGGAACGGTATCCAAAGCCTTCTGGAAATCTAGGAATATAGAGTCGATCTGAGATCCCTTGTCGACAGCACTCATTACTTCATGGGAATAAAGAGTGACTGATGAACTGTGGTATCGTGTTGAAGCTTCATGGGCAGCTGTACCTCTACACGCCATCCAAGCTCTGTTTGACTCAATTGCGGGAAAATGTAATCAGATGTCAGTTCTAGTATAACATATTTGTCCAATGAATACCCGTTTATCATCTGCTTTTCTTCTTGGTGTAGCAATTTTAATGGCCAGTAGTGTAGATTTCGTACTTTAAGTCACTGATTTATTTCGTCATATGTATCTAAGCGACAGAATTAATACGTCTCACTGGTAAATTATGGTCGCTTCCGGAAGCTATTGAAAAAGAGGAGGTGAATATGTTGATATAGCAGGCTGCGGACGTGGTGGTCTCGTGCGGGAGCCGGAGGCTGCAGCCGCTCCTGGGGTGGAGTGTGGAGTGTAGTGGAGTGCGGTGGAGTGTAGCGGCGCAGGCGCCCTCCCACGCACCATCGATCTGTTGGCAACGCCACGCCACGCCACGCAGCGCGGCCGCGAGAGCTGGCGGCTCGGAGCTGGCGGCTGGGGTCCGACAGCGGAGTGGCCACAGCGAGGCAGCGGCCCGCACCTGCCCAGGCAGGCAGGGGGGGACCTTCCAGGCCAGGGTGGAGGGCGCGGCCGCGGCGCAAACACGCACACGCGCTCCGCAGCTGCGGGCTCACATAGCGCACTGGCAGGCACGATAAACCGAATCTATTAACTGTTCGTGAACGCTTTCTGTAAATTTGTGCACCTCGATTCTGCCTCTCTTAGCCAACAGCTAAGTCGCCATTAAAAGCTGCTCGTCGTTACGTACTGCGTGATCGACAGATCAATCTTTAGTAGTAATAATAATTGAAATACTTCAGAAATAAATTGTTTTAATTTAGCACACGGAGGATAAGTCTCTCTCATCAAAAGGTGGTATCCATGCTGTTCTCAATTAGACAGTCGATCTGTTCATAGATAATGTAATTTATAAAACTGAAACTTTATTTGGCTAGGAATTAATAACAGGCGTACACGAATTGCACAAGGAGATTTGGATATGTAGGACAAAATGTTAAAAGTGCAGTTTAATTTAAACTACATTGAACTTATATTTTCCGTAAATAAATTAATGGGAAAAATAACATATTTGCTACTAGAGTCCGGCTTTGACGGTTAAGTGACCCATAAGATAATTAAATTTCTTGCCTGATGGGCTTGCAAATCATTGAATATGTGTAAGGAAAGGGAATAACCTATTAAAGGAAACATACAAACACTAACACGACATAGAAGGAAGAACAGAAAGAAGAATGTAACACCCCCTGCAACACGCATATGGACGGCAGAGATTTCTTCCCCGGCCTAAGGCCATCCAGAAAATTCATCCGTAGAATTAAGTAAAAGCTCAAATCCGAAGTACAATTCGGGTCGAAAACAGAGATTCACTTATTTACGAGAATACGTATGAAGCTAACAGCCTACAGAACAGGACGAAGTCACCCGAGCCGCACAAAGCCAAACCAAGAAAAATACAAAATTCGAGAAAGCCGGTTAATTCCTGAAAGGGACTGTGGCCACAAGTACAAAGGGGTTCAAATGGCTCTGAGCACTATGGGACTCAACATCTGAGGTCACCAGTCCCCTAGAACTTAGAACTACTAAAACCCAACTAACCTAAGGACATCACACACATCCATGCCTGAGGCAGGATTCGAACCTGCGACCGTAGCGGTCGCGCGGTTCCAGACTGGAGCGGCTAGAACACCGGCCGGCGGCCGCAAGTAAATTATTGTAGAACCGTTGCAAGCTAAAGCTGATACCGAGAGCTGAAGGCTCTTGGGATCTCGCTTTACGCGGAAACGAAGGAACAAAGGCGCGCACGCACAAAGCTCATAGAAAACGCTGAAAACGGATGAAAATCAGTTAACGGAAGAATAAAAAGACACGAGAAACGCAAATACACACAAATTCACACTGACAAACACGAAACCTAACTGCAATCACGCTTTGTCCTCACATCATACGCCCAAACTTCTGCGTTCTGAGTGAACGAAGTCACTTCTCATGAAACTGAACCATCTCAAAAACTATTGTTCCCTACATCGGATCAAATATGTTGAATGATTATTAGTGTCCGACGACGTAATAGAAATCGGTTAAGACTTCAACTAGAGTTAACCTTACACAAACAGCTACCATTTTCAGCTACTACACACCAGCTCATAAGAAAAACCTCGCTCACCAAATTCCCAGGACCGAGTGACCAGTACCATGACCAAGTCGGAGACCATACACGGGTAGCCGAACCTGCCGGAGAACGCAGTCATGTCGTCAGTGAAACCTCTTTGCCATTCTCTAAGCTTACCCCAAAGATGACTAAATTCCCACTGTAGCAGACAAGCAGTTTACCGCCACTAGGCACTTTTTTTTTGTCATCAGTCTACTGACTGGTTTGATGCGGCTCGCCACGAATTCCTTTCCTGTGCTAACCTCTTCATCTCAGAGTAGCACTTGCAACCTACGTCCTCAATTATTTGCTTGACGTATTCCAATCTCTGTCTTCCTCTACAGTTTTTGCCGTCTGCAGCTCCCTCTAGTACCATGGAAGTCATTCCCTCATGTCTTAGCAGATGTCCTATCATTCTGTCCCTTCTCCTTATCAGTGTTTTCCACATATTCCTTTCCTCTCCGATTCTGCGTAGAACCTCCTCATTCCTTACTTTATCAGTCCACCTGATTTTCAACATTCGTCTATAGCACCACATCTCAAATGCTTCGATTCTCTTCTGTTCCGGTTTTCCCACAGTCCATGTTTCACTACCATACAATGCTGTACTCCAGACGTACATCCTCATAAATTTCTTCCTCAAATTAAGGCCGGTATTTGATATTAGTAGACTTCTCTTGGCCAGAAATGCCTTTTTTGCCATAGCGAGTCTGCTTTTGATGTCCTCCTTGCTCCGTCCGTCATTGGTTATTTTACTGCCTACGTAGCAGAATTCCTTAACTTCATTGACTTCGTGACCATCAATCCTGATGTTAAGTTTCTCGCTGTTCTCATTTCTACTACTTCTCATTACCTTCGTCTTCCTCCGATTTACTCTCAAACCATACTGTGTACTCATTAGACTGTTCATTCCGTTCAGCAGATCATTTAATTCTTCTTCACTTTCACTCAGGATAGCAATGTCATCAGCGAATCGTATCATTGATATACTTTCACCTTGTATTTTAATTCCACTCCTGAACCTTTCTTTTATTTCCATCATTGCTTCCTCGATGTACAGATTGAAGAGTAGGGGCGAAAGGCTACAGCCTTGTCTTACACCCTTCTTAATACGAGCACTTCGTTCTTGATCGTCCACTCTTATTATCCCCTCTTGGTTGTTGTACATATTGTATATGACCCGTCTCTCCCTATAGCTTACCCCTACTTTTTTCAGAATCTCGAACAGCTTGCACCATTTTATATTGTCGAACGCTTTTTCCAGGTCGACAAATCCTATGAAAGTGTCTTGATTTTTCTTTAGCCTTGCTTCCATTATTAGCCGTAACGTCAGAATTGCCTCTCTCGTCCCTTTACTTTTCCTAAAGCCAAACTGATCGTCACCTAGCGCATTCCCAATTTTCTTTTCCATTCTTCTGTATATTATTCTTGTAAGCAGCTTCGATGCATGAGCTGTTAAGCTGATTGTGCGATAATTCTCGCACTTGTCAGCTCTTGCCGTCTTCGGAATTGTGTGGATGATGCTATTCCGAAAGTCAGATGGTATATCGCCAGACTCATATATTCTACACACCAACGTGAATAGTCGTTTTGTTGCACTTCCCCCAATGATTTTAGAAATTCTGATGGAATGTTATCTATCCCTTCTGACTTATTTGACCGTAAGTCCTCCAAAGCTCTTTTAAATTCCGATTCTATTACTGGATCCCCTATCTCTTCTAAATCGACTCCTGTTTCTTCTTCTATCACATCAGACAAATCTTCACCGTCATAGAGGCTTTCAATGTATTCTTTCCACCTATCTGCTCTCTCCTCTGCATTTAACGGTGGAATTCCCGTTGCACTCTTAATGTTACCACCGTTGCTTTTAATGTCACGAAAGGTTGTTTTGACTTTCCTGTATGCTGAGTCTGTCCTTCCGACAATCATATCTTTTTCGATGTCTTCACATTTTTCCTGCAGCCATTTCGTCTTAGCTTCCCTGCCTATTTATTTCATTCCTCAGCGACTTGTATTTCTGTATTCCTGATTTTCCCGGAACATGTTTGTACTTCCTCCTTTCATCAATCAACTGAAGTATTTCCTCTGTTACCCATGGTTTCTTCGCAGCTACCTTCTTTGTACCTATGTTTTCCTTCCCAACTTATGTGATGGCTCTTTTTAGAGATGTCCGTACCTCTTCAACTGTACTGCCTGCTGCGCTATTCCTTATTGCTGTATCTATAGCGTTAGAGAACTTCAAACGTATCTCGTCAGTCCTTAGTACTTCCGTATCCCACTTCTTTGCGTATTGATTCTTCCTGACTAATGTCTTGAACTTCAGCCTACTCTTCATCACTACTATATTGTGATCTGAGTCTATATCTGCTCCTGGGTACGCCTTACAATCCAGTATCTGATTTCGGAATCTCTGTCTGACCATGATGTAATCTAATTGAAATCTTCCCGTATCTCCCGGCCTTTTCCAAGTATACCTCCTCCTCTTGTGATTCTTGAACAGGGTATTCGCTATTACTAGCTGAAACTTGTTATAGAACTCAATTAGTCTTTCTCCTCTTTCATTCCTTGTCCCAAGCCCATATTCTCCTGTAACCTTTTCTTCTACTCCTTCCCCTACAACTGCATTCCATTCGCCCATGACTATTAGATTTTCGTCCCCCTTTACATACTGCATTACCCTTTCAATATCCTCATACACTTTCTCTATCTGTTCATATTCAGCTTGCGACGTCGGCATGTATACCTGAACTATCGTTGTCGGTGTTGGTCTGCTGTCGATTCTGATTAGAACAACCCGGTCACTGAACTGTTCACAGTAACACACCCTCTGCCCTACCTTCCTATTCATAACGAATCCTACACCTGTTATACCATTTTCTGCTGCTATTGATATTACCCGATACTCATCTGACCAGAAATCCTTGTCTTCCTTCCACTTCACACTAGGCACTATGAAACCTCAATACACATACGCATTCACTGACCCTGTCGTTCCGAGGTGGTAGGAGTGGGATAGGAGGATTGTGTTACAATGTAAATGCATTGTAATTAAGTGTCGAGAACATATAGGAATCACAGAAACGTAACAAATAAATTTATGGATATAAAACAGACATAGAACAAATATGCGTAGTTGTGACTGTCTGAAACATACTCAGCTACGGATTGTCTCCTCCAGGGGTGTTTATTGAATGTACCGAAAGTATAACGTGCTAAATCACAAGTAAAATGACGTTAAATGTTATTGAAACATTTCGCTGGAGTTCACATAGACATCCTTGGACGGAAAGAACCAAGCTCCATGTGTTGAAGTACAACTGCAACTGCATAGTACAGATACGTAGCTTTTCTTTCCCGTCGCATACTCCTTCTAGAACACCACCTCTACGTGGGACACCGACCACAGGCCTGACCAAAAATGCTTACCAGAGTCCTTAAAATGTTCTGCATTAGGGTAGCCAGCCTCTCTTTATATTCAAAACTACGTTATACAAGGTGGTTCAGTCTCGAAGACTTCCTTGGCCTCTAGAACTACTTCAGTGGAGAACATACACGAGCAATCTTCGTTATCCCGCGGACTTGACTTACTTAAGTTGTTTAAGCTCACTGGTCGCCTCATCGCATGACGCGACAGCAGGGCTCCTAGCGCATAAAGTCTAAACTACAGTCTCTGTGACGTTAATGTTTATGGGATAAACGCACCGATATAATGGCACCCTTCCGCGACATGTTACGCTAGCAAATTATCCCTCAACACACGCCTTTTTTTTAGTGTACATTCATTTTATGTTCACACCAGCTTCTGATGTTTACATTTACTAACGCGTCGTGAACATTGTTTCTTGACTCACGACGTTTTACCGTAGCAAAATTCTGCGACTTTGTTAGTAAAGAAACAGTGTTAATGACACATAAAGATGGGATGCCAAGAATCGTGAAATGTCATCGTGGAAGAATATACGCCTATAAAAGTATCTAGTTAATCCGAGAAAGAAGAGAAAAATAAAATACACCAATGAGATAGGTAATCTCAGTCGACATGCAATTAGAAGTTCCTTTGCGATTTCTGGCCACAGAGGGTTGACTTAGTGTTTAAAATTTGGCGTGTTAATACCGACAAACACTATTAAAACAAACATTTTTGAATATTTGTTCAAAAATAGTTTTGATGACTGATCGCATCTGCATGTGTTATTGTCACCAATAACCTGGAGTCGAAGTACTTCTCCCCATATCACTTGAAGGTAGTGAGCTGCATGTCCCACTCATTGTAGAGGGACGTGTCCTCAGTACCTGCCGAGCGACTTTTCGTGGGGCATCCCGTAGTTTCCGAGAAAAGCGATCCGGAAGTGTTATGCCTGTCTTTCATACGCATAACATTAGTAAAGTTTCCACCGTCTTAGAACAGCAGCAAATATTCGCTGCTACCACGCTGGCGGTACAGGTTCAAATACTGCCCGTGTCCTTTTTTTCCCCTCCGATTTCATCGTATAGAATATCATTAAACAGCACATGACATGCAAACTTAATCGGAAAGTATCCCACCCACATGTATCCCAGTGTTCCAATCCTTTGATTATTTTCACCGGGAATTTAAATTTTCACGATAAAAATTTAAAAGGCTCCCAATTTCCTGAAGACTATTTCGAGAAATCGCTTCGATGCAAGATTCCATGAACTTACACTCTTCAATTACGCATTGATTTAGTTCATTTACTTTCACACGAACGATCAAATACACGCGGTTTCCATCGAACGTGATCCAAGAAAGAACAATCTTTCTGAATTCAAACGGACTGTATATTCTGGTATCGCTTCCGAAATATCTTTGAGGCTGCAAGGCAGTAGCTTTCATTAAATGTGCGTGGTGCTCTAAGAATGTGTTTCGGTTGCTCCCACGACAAATACTCTACGCAATTCTGTTGTGGCACAGCAGTCCATAGCGAGAAAGACGATTCTGTAATCCATTATGTAACCATCGGAATACGCATTTGAAGGAAGTGTGTTGTGGTGGTTGATTTGTTTATGAAATTACTACAGCAAAAATAACTACTTTTGAAAAATTTTGCCTCACATATACTATTTAAAGATATTTTGTACGATGAAATTGAAAAAATGTAGACACGCAGGACTAGAATTGTGGCACTTGCGTTGTAGCGGTGAACCCTAGTCGCTGCGCTAAGCTCACTGTGATAACGTTACACGCACAGCAGGTACGTGTAAAACTTCAACATTTATTTTCTAGCAACCTGTGGGCTGTCGCATGAAAAGGCGCTAGCCAGTTACTCAGGATAGGTCCCTCTAGCACACACCTAAGATTCATCAAAATCCGTGATTACCTGGCCAGACGGTCGCCTTTGTCAGACAGAGAATGTGTTTCCCTTTGTTGTTGACATCCACAGCGGCGAAATTACATTGTGCATGCGCGGAGTAAGCAAAACATCCACTGGTCTACGTTACGAGTTGCAGACCCTAAGAGAGCCGAGCGTCGGCACAAATATCCGAAAATGCGCCCTGTACAGTGCGAGCGCTTCGCTCTATCCCCGACGAATGTCTTCCGCGGGCAGGGTTTGAAACCAATCACTGGCCTCGTGCGATGCGCCGGCCGCCGGCTGCCCGCTGCCCGTCCTTGATTTAGAAGACAAGCAGTTTCTTCGTTGCATCGATGCACTGCAGGGAGATCATCAAACCAAAGCGTACAACTACGCAAAACAGTGCCCTGGAGCCGCCTGGTCTCTCTAAATCGGCCAGCCGCCTGACTATTCCTGCCCTGACCGTCACACACGAATCATTTTGCTCTCGCACTTTCGGGCGTAATTAGCCTCGACCTCTTCCTTAATTTCTGTGATCGAACTACTGGCAGAAATTAGTGACATTCTTTCCGATCACAAATCTACGTAAATAAAAATCGTAGAAGACTCGAACAGGTGTACTGAATAAAATCCTCACACACACACACACACACACACACACACACAAACACAAAATAAGCCAACAGTGAAGCATGCCCAAGCAGAGAGCAATATTAAGCCCTATTGATAGAAAATGTCTATCTTTCGCTGTATCTATGTTTTGTAAAGTAGGAAGCGTGGGCTTTGTTTCTGTCGTGACTACTCTTCGTAGTGGAGACGTGTCTTAATCCAACGCTCCTCACACCGCTGGCATCCAGTTTTTCTCCTACTTTTTGATCTATACTTCATTCAGTCACCTCTGTCTTTTTTCGTATAGCTTTCGAGGATGTCACGTTTACTTAAAAACGTTATTGCTGTTTTCATAATTAATGAATCATCTCGATAAAGTATTGACGTATTAGAGGACAGTGGTTGATAATGCTTCATGTCGTAAACCGATCTACAATTACTCACATACGGAAAAGAATTATATATATATATCTCCTGTTACTACTGTGTCATATTTACATAATGAATTACTTCGCACGTGTATTGGGTGTAGCTGACAGAGCAATTTCGGCAGTCCACGGAACTAAAATTTTTATTCGCTTTTACTGTGTGGAACTTGCTGTTAAAACTACGCCAGCAAGAGAAGGACGTGGAAAAATTTCGGCCCTGGGATATGAGAGTAATGTCGACTTTTCCAGTGGGCCTGAGACCCTGCCTCACTCGGCCAGCTATTGGCCTAGCACTGACCAATAGCGCGACACCAAGCGAGTAGCTCGCTCCACTTCAGTTTACTAGTAGCAGTTGCCTGTGGCCGGTCCAATTGGTTAGAGTTGATGTGAATGGTGTTGAATACTCACTTTTGTCATCAGTAACAGCTGTGTATTTTTTGGTAGTGCTTGGTTACTGGCAGAGTTTCCGTGAATACAACGCCTGTTCGATCTAAGCGACGTACCGACGAGAAATGTATCCAGCAAGGCATGGAAACAAGGTACTGTTTGACAATTGGCAGTTGCAGTACACTGGTGTCATTCGCTTTAGACAAACTGAAATTAGTTTGAAAGAAGTCTTACTCCTGCGTCGTCCTATTTCTTATTTGAAGCAAAGAATTTATTTCATGCGCTGTTAGTTAATTTATCTCTGTTTGTATAGCATCATGCAACTTCACACAAAAATAGTTGTGATTAGTTTGTGAGCATTCCATGAATCCACACATACAATATTGTGGATTAGATCTACTGACTTTTAAAATTTCGAGATATATGGTAACAGATAGTGATATAGTGGGTCTGCTGGTACAATGGACTAAAACGCCAAATGGGTTGCACTTTTCTGTTATAGGTACAGAACCTCAGATCTCTGAACGTACACTAAGATACCGTTGCATGTTTATCTACTCCAGTGTTGTGTACATCGTGATATTTTGACTAATCTTCAGACGAAGAAACGAAACTTCAGTGTATTTTTGTTTGATAAGACCCAAATGTTTCTGTAAGCTTCTGTAATATGTTTATTCGCATGGCCATCATCCTCAACAACTGTAGTTTTTCCATGTTACTCACAGTGCAATTAAAGAGTATATTTCTCCAGATGTGTTTATCTGATATTTATAAAGCATTTTCTGTGGTCACTTTGGAAATATGGATACACAACACGACCCCAGATTTTGGTATTTATAATTAAAAACAGCATTTCTGTGTAAAATTGGGGTACAGTTCACTTAAGTTGTTTTTAGTCTCTTGTTTACATATTCTGCACACCACTGTTTTTTCCATCGGTGTTAGCGAAGTTTGAGATCGAAAGCAATGTTGTTGCACATTCATTTCTAGCAGTTCTTCGTCATTTTCATTCTTATTCACGATTACGAAAAAAATATGCATTCTCAGGTAGGCAACATTACCCAGAAAACACACGAGTGAACAAAAACTGTTGCCTTGTGGAGTTTTACAAACGTGAGGTGATGTTCAACAAACACCAGGCAAGCATAAGAGAGATTGGGTTCAAAAAAGACGAAAATTTGCAAAAAGTGGTTGTGCAACAAAGTTTTTTTCGACCCCAATCTCCTCTAACAGCCATAAAAGAAACAGTGGTTTGCAGAATTCGTAAACAAGAGGAAGAAAACAACGTAAGTAAATTGTATCCCAATTTTATAAAGAAATAGTCTCTTTAATCTGCCGACATCTAGGGCCATGTTAAATATCCACAGTTCCAGAGCGATCACAGAAGATGCTTTATAAATATAATAGAAAGACGTCTGTAGAAATACCGTATTTTGCTGTACTGTGCGTAAGACGGAAAAGCTACAGATGTTGAGGAGAATGGCCATCCAAACAAATATTACACCCACACACTGCTCTGAAGTTGCTCGTAAGACGGTACATTCCCACCTATCAGAATTAAACTGCATGTCGATTCAGATTTCGCTGTACAACGAACAGTACGCCTTTTTCTTTCTTTTTTTTCTCCACTTCGTGACAGTTTAAAGCGAAGAACCAGTACTCGAACCTGATAGCCTGTTCTCCTATTTTCCTCTGCGCGAGTTCTTTATAGTCTAATTTCGTTCTCACAGTCGTTTTTAGATTTAACTCTGAGAAGCGATTGTTTGTTTTATACAATGTTTTCATTAAATATGTCTTCCATGAGACTCATTTGGGACGAAATGTTTGCGGCGATCAGCTGTTTAATCGAACGTAATGTGGTTCCCGCACAAAATCAGTCATACCTCTCGTTTGGTGTGGCTCGCCGTAAGTTCTGCATCCGCGCCGTGCTTCCCATCTCAGGGGAACACTTGTTGCCCACGTCCACTCTGTCTCCCACGTAAGTCCTAATCTCCACATCTCCCTCAGTATCACGAAAGGTTCTCCCCGATGTCTTGAAGACGTTTCCTGTCAACTGCGGTTTCTGCTCGTCAGTGTTTTACACACATTCCGTTCCTCACAAAGTCACCAGAGAACCTCCTACTTTCTTATGTTTTGTAGACAGTTTGTTTCCAAATATGCTACTTCTAAATCTAAGCTTAACGTTTGCTTCAGTAAAACGTAAACCAGTCGAATAATTAGATTTCATATTCCGAACAGTATTACTTTTCATATTCCAAACAGTATTACTCCCAGCTAAGGAAATACTGTAGTGTCAATCCTCTACTGACAGGAACTGTTCCCACATACTTTATCCGTGAGCAGCTCTGCGTGTGTGCAGCTGCGAATCGAAAGCTGCAGGTTCTATCCACACTTGGGAAATACGGAAGCGTCCGATCCCACCCGTCTGCTTTGACCCATGACGTCACAAATATGGCGGAAACAAAAACAAACACACACACACACACACACACACACACACACACACACTCACTCACTCACTCACTCACTCACTTTCCACAAGAAGCCTAATGACACTAACGGGACAAGCGCGGGAAATGGAGTGTTTTGGGTGGGGGGCAAACTAAATATAAACTAATTTAGACGCCTTGCGTAGCTACAACGTGTAAGTGAAGACAGTCATGCATGAATAACCACCCACCTCCCCAGGGGTCGTAACCCCTGCAACCCATAGAAGATAAAGATGCTTCAGTAGCTGATTAGTGTTTTTTGTCTTTAAAAAAAAATCTCACGGGATAGAACGAACAGATCAGAAAGATAAGTATAATAAACTAAAACAGAAATTCGAGGAAACAGATAATTAAAATAAGTAATAAGTGTTTTTAAATTTTAAAAAAATCTCACGAGATAGAACGAACAGATCAGAAAAGTAAATAAAATAAAACAGAACTGGAGACAGCCACACTCAAACCAAACTCCGCGCCGTCATGACGTCACACACAACACCCTTACGTCACGGGTCAAAGCCGACGCGTTGGATCGGACGCTTCTGTCGACCCCACACTTGATACGGGTACAATGACTTTTTTTTCATTTTGGCCTCTTAACGTGTCTCTAATAGGAGACAGGTTTCTTACGCATGTAAAAAGAGTGGTTGAGTTGCGGTATGATTTAAATCTACATTCTGCATGACACTCCTTACAACGGAATGGTCCAATCCAACATGTCAAAACCCACTCTCAAATTTTTCTCACAGGAAGAATACACGGATAGAAATGCATTGCGAATATTCTAGTTGCTAAAGCGCACTGCAAGTTCCTTTTTTTTATTTTTAAATTCTCATTTTTGCCGCGCGAAGAACCGCTTACATTGTTCAGCGCTTCCTGCCTAGAGCGCGGACGAGTTGGCAAATAAGCAGACGAAGCCATGACACGAGAGCGCAGCGCGTAGTCAAAAGTGCTCACATGCGAATCTTAACCGCACCAAATGTGTCTCAAATCATTAATTCCTTGAATAACTTGGAGTTCATACCAACAGCTAAGCTGCTGCAAACGAGACTGCCCCGCAACTGACTATAAAAACAAAGCAAGGTATGATACATTACTCGCAACTTCTTCAATCGCAGTTTTAATTTTATGACATCAAATATTTTATAACAATAGCTGCAGCACAGTTCCAATTACAGTTTTTAGGTAACATAAATTTTACTAGCTATGAAACCGTCTCTTGTTTCTTCCCTGGAGTTGCAACAAAAATGCGAAGTGTCTATTGGATGACGAAAACGCACACCTGATGTAAGAAAAATTAACGCATTCAGGGGCTTCGCTATAATTACTACTGTAGTTTTATGTAGATATAATTAGGATGGAGTAGGAAGTGATTGTGGTCGCTTTTCTGCACGATGTGCTGCGTACCAGGCGTTGTAGTTTCGGTCTTCCTTCCAGAGACTGACTCGATGCAGCTCTCCATGCTACTCTATCCTGTGCAAGCCTCTTCATCTCCGAATACTCACTGCAACCTACATCCTTCGGAATCTTCTTACTGTATTCCTCTCTTTCTCTCCCTAATTCTTACAATTTTTAACATCCCCCGTCCCCCCCTCCCTCCCCCCTCCCACAACCTTGATGTCTCAGAATGTGTCCTATCAACCGATCCCTTCTTCTACTCAGGTTGTACCACACATGTGTGTTCTCCCCAATTCTGTTCAGTACCTCCGCATTAGTTACGTGATCTATCCATCTAATCTTCAGCATTCTTCTGTAGCACCACATCTCAAAAGCTTTCATTTTCTTCTTGTCTAAACTGTTTGTCGTCCATGTTTCACTTCCTTACACGGCTACGCTCTACAAAAGTACTTTCAAGAAAGACTTCAAAACACACAAATCTATACTCGATATTAACAAATTTCTCTTTTTCAGAAACGCTTTTCTTACCATTGCCAGTCTAAATTTTATATCCGCCCTTCCTCTGCCATCATCAGTTATTTTGCTGCCCAAATACCAAACTCATCTACTACTTTCTCTCGTTTCCTAATCTAATTCCCTCAGCATCACCTGATTTAGTTGGACAACGTTCTATTATTCTTGTTTTGACTTTGTTGATCATCATTTTACATTCTCCTTTCAAGACGCTGTCCGTTTCGTTCAGCTCCTCGTCAAAGTGTTTTGCTATCTCTGACAGAATTACAATGTCATCGGCAAACCGCAGTCTTTATTTCTTCTCCCTGGACTTTAATTCCCACTCCATTTTTTTTCTTGTTTCCTTCACTGCTTGCTCAATATACAGATTGAATAACATTGGGGATGGGTTACAACCCTGTCTCACTCCCTTCCCAACCACTGCTTACCCTTCATGCCCCTCGACTCTTATAACTGCCATCTGGTTTCTGTACAAATTGTAAATAGCCTTTCGATACCTGTTTTTTACCCCTTGCACCTCCAGAATTTGAAAGTGTATTCCACTCAACATTGTCAAAAGCTTTCTCCAAGTCTAAAAATGCATAAACGTAGGTCTGCTTTTCCTCAACCTATCTTCTAAGATAATCGTAGAATCAGTATTGCCTTGCGTGTTCCTACAGTTCTCCAGAATCTAAACTGATCTTTCCCAAGGTCACCATTTACCAGTTTTTCCATTCTTCTGTAAAAAATTCGTGTTAGTACTTTTAACCATTACTTATTAAACTGATAGTTCGGTAATTTTCATACCTGATCTTGCGTATCAGGTGGAAGAGTTAAGTCATAGTTGGCTCTCCCAAGGCTATCAGTAGTTCTGACGGAAAACCGTCTACTCCCGAGGCCTTGTTGCGACTTAGATCTTTCAGAGCTTTGTCAAATCCTTCTCGCAGTATCATATCTCCCTTCTCATCTTCATCTACGTACGCTTCCCTTTCTACAACATTGTTTTCATTTCCCTTGTATGAACCCCTCTATATACTCCTTCCACCTTTCAGCTTTGGCTTCTTCGCTTAGGACTGGTTTTCCATCTACGTTCTTGATATTCATGTAGCTACTTCTCCGGAAAAGCCTCGTTAATTTTCCTGCAGGCGGTATCTATTTTTTCGTTAGTGGAACCTGCTTCTAAATCCTTACATTCCACCTCTAGCCGTTCCTGCTTGTCCATTGAGCACTTCCTATCAGTCTCATTTTACAGACGTTTGTATTCGGTTTCGTCTGCTTCATTTGCTGCTTTTGTGTATTTTCTTCTTTCATCAGTAACGTTCACTATATCCTCTGTTATCCAAGGATTTCTATTAGGCCTTGTCTCTCTACCTATTTGATCCTCTGCTGCCTTCACTATCTCATCTCTTGACGCTATCCATTCATCTTCTACTGCATTCATTTTCCTTTTCTAGTCAACCGTTGCCTAATGCTTCCTCTGAGACTCTCAACAACCTCTGGGTTTTTGAACTTGCCCAGGCCACATCTTCTTAATTTCTTACTTTTTTGCAGTTTCTTCAGTTTTTGTCTTCAGTTCATAATCGATATATGGTGGTCAGAGTCCATATCTGCCCCTGGAAATGTCTAACAATTTGAAATCTGGTTCCGAAATTTCTGTTTTACCATTATATATTCAATCTGAAACCTCTCGGTGTCTCCATTTCTCTTCCAGGCGTACTTGATAAAATTCGTAAAACGTGTCGATGAAAACTGACAGTGCACAATGACTGATGTTGAACAATACTATCGGAAATCGTATTTGTCAGACGGTTTACTAAAAAAAAGCTTACAATGTGGAAAAGTTTCTTTATCGAGAGGCTGAATAACACTTTTAGTCCCGAGTGGAATCCGAATTATATGAAGGCTTTTCTTCTTAGATCTAAAGAGAGAGGTGCTTATGTCCATGCCAAGGATCCAACAAAAGCAACGAGTTAATTTCTGCAGCTGGTAAGACGACGTTTCAGCTGTGATACTGAACATTGTTCTCTCCCGCTTTTCCAAGTTTTGTTACGTCGATTACTAGATTTTTGCAACTAAACTGTTGTTTTATTAATTTTTTGGCACTGGTATGCCTTGAGGTTTATGAAGACAGATATAAAGCAGCATAAACAGTAATTCACTGACACTTATCGCATACATTGTCGTATACGAATGTGCCACAGCACGTATCGACAGCACAAGCGACTCCGTCTTTTTTTCACCTCCAGTGCTTTCACGTGACTTACTGCTTTTATAGGCGGCATTTTAAGAAACAAGAAGTTTGGTCTTCAAGCCAGCTGCGAATTTCGCTATAGTTCTACCTACTAATCCCAAGTTTGATCTTTACTTCATGTAAACTTCGTAGCTTTGTGACTTCTCATTTTGTATAATTTCCGAAATACGTGTAACCACAGGGCAGTCCGTAGATCTGCCTCTGTAACAGTGCACTGACTATCGCAAGCAGTTCTAAATTTTCCGAACAGTTTTTCTTTCAAACTTTTTCGAATTTCATTTTGGCGCATATTTAATGTGTGTAAATCTTTCTCCCATTTATACAATTCACATTCAGTGTTTACGAAATGAAACCGGCTTTGCAAACTGCTTAAGTTTGGGTATTTCATCTTTCCTTCGTGTAATCAAAAAATTTAGTTTTTTCTTTGTCACTGAAAGCAAATACACTCAATGTTCTCTTTGGGCTAGAAGGGTAGAGTACTTTTTTCTCCGGACTTGAATTAGCAGAACAATCGTCGTTCGAACCACAATTCACGGAATCGTCGGCTATTCCCTGTTTCTTCTAATATTGGCAGAATTTCCAACCAAATATCGGCATCATTTTAATCAACTGAAAAGAAATTAACCAATAAGTAACACACATATTGGCCTCTAGGAGAAGTAGGTAATGTAGATTGCATACTTCGTTGTTCATGTTTCATCTTGCTGAAGCTTAAAACATTATTGGATTCCACCTTACTGTGAAACTCGGGAACCTGCACAGACAGATTCTGTTAGCCATATACGAAGATAACTCAAAGAAAATTTTAAATGAGATGTAACTTTTAGTGAATAGTAAGTGACCAATTGGGTCAAAGGGACTATCAACAAAAAATGAAATTAACTTTACAAGTTGTGATCGCGCTGTACCGTGTTACGTGTACCGATGTGCGGACAAGCAAGGATATGCGCTGTGCGCTGCACCTGCGATAGGGATGTGCAGTTCTCCAGGAGCCCTTCGAGCTACTGTCCGACAATTTTCAGCACTTAAAAAAATATTTGCATTTACATCTACATCTACATTTATACTCCGCAAGCCACCCAACGGTGTGTGGCGGAGGGCACTTTACGTGCCACTGTCATTATCTCCCTTTCCTGTTCCAGTCGCGTATGGTTCGCGGGAAGAACGACTGTCTGAAAGCCTCTGTGCGCGCTCTAATCTCTCTAATTTTACATTCGTGATCTCCTCGGGAAGTATAAGTAGGGGGAAGCAATATATTCGATACCTCATCCAGAAACGCACCCTCTCGAAACCTGGCAAGCAAGCTACACCGCGATGCAGAGCGCCTCTCTTGCAGAGTCTGCCACTTGAGTTTGTTAAACATCTCCGTAACGCTATCACGGTTACCAAATAACCCTGTGACGAAACGCGCCGCTCTTCTTTGGATCTTCTCTCTCCCCTCCGTCAACCCGATCTGGTACGGATCCCACACTGATGAGCAATACTCAAGTATAGGTCGAACGAGTGTTTTGTAAGCCACCTCCTTTGTTGATGGACTACATTTTCTAAGGACTCTCCCAATAAATCTCAACCTGGTACCCGCCTTACCAACAATTAATTTTATATGATCATTCCACTTCAAATCGTTCCGCACGCATACTCCCAGATATTTTACAGAAGTAACTGCTACCAGTGTTTGTTCCGTTATCATATAATCATACAATAAAGGATCCTTCTTTCTATGTATTCGCAATAGATTACATTTGTCTATGTTAAGGGTCAGTTGCCACTCCCTGCACCAAGTGCCTATCCGCTGCAGATCTTCCTGCATTTCGCTACAATTTTCTAATGCTGCAACTTCTCTGTATACTACAGCATCATCCGCGAAAAGCCGCATGGAACTTCCGACACTATCTACTAGGTCATTTATATACACTCCTGGAAATGGAAAAAAGAGCACATTGACACCGGTGTGTCAGACCCACCATACTTGCTCCGGACACTGCGAGAGGGCTGTACAAGCAATGATCACACGCACGGCACAGCGGACACACCAGGAACCGCGGTGTTGGCCGTCGAATGGCGCTAGCTGCGCAGCATTTGTGCACCGCCGCCGTCAGTGTCAGCCAGTTTGCCGTGGCATACGGAGCTCCATCGCAGTCTTTAACACTGGTAGCATGCCGCGACAGCGTGGACGTGAACCGTATGTGCAGTTGACGGACTTTGAGCGAGGGCGTATAGTGGGCATGCGGGAGGCCGGGTGGACGTACCGCCAAATTGCTCAACACGTGGGGCGTGAGGTCTCCACAGTACATCGATGTTGTCGCCAGTGGTCGGCGGAAGGTGCACGTGCCCGTCGACCTGGGACCGGACCGCAGCGACGCACGGATGCACGCCAAGACCGTAGGATCCTACGCAGTGCCGTAGGGGACCGCACCGCCACTTCCCAGCAAATTAGGGACACTGTTGATCCTGGGGTATCGGCGAGGACCATTCGCAACCGTCTCCATGAAGCTGGGCTACGGTCCCGCACACCGTTAGGCCGTCTTCCGCTCACGCCCCAACATCGTGCAGCCCGCCTCCAGTGGTGTCGCGACAGGCGTGAATGGAGGGACGAATGGAGACGTGTCGTCTTCAGCGATGAGAGTCGCTTCTGCCTTGGTGCCAATGATGGTCGTATGCGTGTTTGGCGCCGTGCAGGTGAGCGCCACAATCAGGACTGCATACGATCGAGGCACACAGGGCCGACACCCGGCATCATGGTGTGGGGAGCGATCTCCTACACTGGCCGTACACCACTGGTGATCGTCGAGGGGACACTGAATAGTGCACGGTACATCCAAACCGTCATCGAACCCATCGTTCTACCATTCCTAGACCGGCAAGGGAACTTGCTGTTCCAACAGGACAATGCACGTCCGCATGTATCCCGTGCCACCCAACGTGCTCTAGAAGGTGTATGTCAACTACCCTGGCCAGCAAGATCTCCGGATCTGTCCCCCATTGAGCATGTTTGGGACTGGATGAAGCGTCGTCTCACGCGGTCTGCACGTCCAGCACGAACGCTGGTCCAACTGAGGCGCCAGGTGGAAATGGCATGGCAAGCCGTTCCACAGGACTACATCCAGCATCTCTACGATCGTCTCCATGGGAGAATAGCAGCCTGCATTGCTGCGAAAGGTGGATATACACTGTACTAGTGCCGACATTGTGCATGCTCTGTTGCCTGTGTCTATGTGCGTGTGGTTCTGTCAGTGTGATCATGTGATGTATCTGACCCCAGGAATGTGTCAATAAAGTTTCCCCTTCCTGGGACAATGAATTCACGGTGTTCTTATTTCAATTTCCAGGAGTGTATATTGTGAAAAGCAATGGTCCCATAACACTCCCCTGTGGCACGCCAGAGGTTACTTTAATGTCTGTAGAGGTCTCTCCGTTGATAACAACATGCTGTGTTCTGTTTGCTAAAAACTCTTCAATCCAGCCACACAGCTGGTCTGATATTCCGTAGGCTCTTACTTTGTTTATCAGGCGACAGTGCGGAACTGTATCGAACGCCTTCCGGAAGTCAAGAAAAATAGCATCTACCTGGGAGCCTGTATCTAATATTTTCTGGGTCTCATGAACGAATAAAGCGAGTTGGGTTTCACACGATCGCTGTTTCCGGAATCCATGTTGATTCCTACATAGTAGATTCTGAGTTTCCAAAAACGACATGATACTCGAGCAAAACACATGTTCTAAAATTCTACAACAGATCGACGTCAGAGATATAGGTCTATAGTTTTGCGCATCTGCTCGACGCCCCTTCTTGAAGACTGGGACTACCTGTGCTCTTTTCCAATCATTTGGAACCTTCTGTTCCTCTAGAGACTTGCGGTACACGGCTGTTAGAAGGGGGGCAAGTTCTTTCGCATACTCTGTGTAGAATCGAATTGGTATCCCGTCAGGTCCAGTGGACTTTCCTCTGTTGAGTGATTCCAGTTGCTTTTCTATTCCTTGGACACTTATTTCGATGTCAGCCATTTTTTCGTTGGTGCGAGGATTTAGAGAAGGAACTGCAGTGCGGTCTTCCTCTGTGAAACAGCATTGTGTCTTAGCAGCTACAATTTTGACGTTGTTTCTTTGTGTGTATTCGTCCTGTATAAGAAATTTCAGGGGTGGTTTCGACAAGTCTGACTGGACCATTTCCTCGATAGCTACATCTACATACATACTCCGCAATCCACCGTACGGTGCGTGGCGGAGGGTTTCCTGTACCACTACTTGACATTTTCCCCGTGTTCCACTCGCAAATAGAACGAAGGAAAACGACTCTACACTTCCGTATGGGTCCTAATCTCTCGTATCTTACCTTCGTGATCCTTACTCGCGATGTATGTTGGCGTTAGTAGAAGCGTTCGGCAATCTGCTTCAAATAGTTGTGTGTCACAGGATAATCTGTACTTTATTGTTCGATTTGCGGATGCTGTGTGGGGAGGAAAACACTGTAAGCCACCTCATGAGGTAGAACTTTTCCATAAATTCTCCCTAAACGAACTCCCAACGAATACCAACACTCTTTTCTGGATTTTTCTATTGTCTCTTTAAGACTGAGCTGCTGAGAGTATTGGGACAACCTGCGTTCTGAGCCACTTTCCAGTTGCCAGATGTATGCAAGGTGGCGGCTATGACGTCATCAAATATGGCGTCCTGCAGGCTTGGCTCCAGCGCATGATGTCATCCAAAATGGCGACCATGACGTCATCTAAAATGGCGGATTTTGATGGGAAGTTTTAATTTTGGTGAGAAAGAGGTGAATTAGGCTACCTCCACTAACCTAACCCCTCTCCTCTCCCCGAGAAAAATAGCAGGAAGTTCAAATTCCAACAGAATAATGCATCAGACCATGGTTTACTAACCTAAGAAAATCGTGGAAAGATAGGTCACTTGAACTACCTCCACTAACCTAAGTCACCCAACTGCCACCTCTTCCTAGGGATTGGTGGGGAGAAGACTTTGCCTGTGCTGGACATAAGTCTTTATTTTGCGGACAGTGTCTCCACCACGAGATCTAGAGTCCAAATGACCTAGTACACACTACTGCCACCAGAGGGTGCTGTCATCCCTCCTGTGACATAATCCAAGATGGTGGTCTCGAGGGGTAAAATGGTACGAAAATGACTCGGCCTGCACTGGGCTGCTGCAGAGAGTAAGGAAGGAGTGTACTTTATTTATTTTGGAACAATTTATATAGGGATGGAGTATATTTATCACACTGATACAAAACACATACTCTGACAGGTTTTAAGGAAGTAGTTTTTTCATTTTACTGTTCGATAACCAGGAAGAAGGGTGTGTGTCAGCCACTTGAAATATATTTCTTACATTGGGATATTAACAGCCCCACATTCCATACGAGTGATTGGTTGGAAACACAAGCTATCTAACATTATAGCCCGTTTTAAGTGCAAAGCGTTGTAGTCATAGGAGTGCATGTGTTTATGTTCTCTCTTACTAGTACCTTCCAGGTACTGATCCTAGACTCTAGAACAATACTTTAGAGTTGATAGTTTGGTCGATTTACTTAAAAATGCGTCGAACTCCACCTGTCTGGAGCTCCATCATGCACAAAAATCATCCGTTTCTTGTTGTTCTTAACCATCTGCTACTACATCAAGACACTTTGAAATCTGCTACTATACATCGATAAGGAGTGCTAAACTTCTTGACACAGGCGCATCTCGAGATATCTTCTGCACTTGGATGGATGAGGACTCGGCAAGCTCCATTCATTCATGAGACATGGAATGTAGCAGTCTTCTTCTGGTCGGATGCAGATTAATTCACTAACGGTGCTGCAGGGCTTGTTGGTCAATGACGGTGTGACGAGGGTCATTCACTCTCTAATTTTACCCTAAGACAGAGAGATTGCTCTGTGACTCACATGTGCAGAGAGAGAGATCGTAAATTAAGCACTGCACTAGAGGTGTTAGAAATATGTAGAGTGCTGTCTGATATACTTTGATGATGTATGTGTTCGAGAATTAAAAATGAATGGATGTACTGCACAGTCATCTGCCCATGATCACAATGATACTAGCGAAGTGGAGAAGAGGTGGTTTAACTATGATACTGAAATTGGGAAGCATGCAGTCGCATCATTGGTCAGTGTTGAAATTACTCTGAAACTGCTAAAATTGTTCACACTATCAACTGTGATGATAATTATTAGAATACATCGATGGTGTCTTTTCCACCCCATCTGTCCACTGGCACGCTGTTGGTTACCACATAATGATTGACAGATATCGCTTGTTTGAGTTGGAGAAAGGATTTTGGTGGATAGACAACACCTTCTGACGTGGACAGCACCGAAACAGTGATCGCGTACATGATGGCAATATGATGAATCAGTCGAAACAGAACAGAGTGTCATCAGCTATTCCATGACTATGACAGATGAGTTTAGATGTAGAGCTCGTGAATCACTTTCAGACTGTAGTTTGGAAACCATCCACAACGCCGCAAAACTCTTCCAGTTTCCTTATGTTGTAACTCTCTCTTATTTAAAATCATCCAGTGTTTGTGGCGTGTTATGGTAGGTGCAGTAAAGACCTGACTTACACCGTACGCCATCTAGTTTTCTGCGAGAGGCAATGGATCAGAGCATGTTAATGTCAGTTTAGAACCTGACACAGACCTCGAAGTCGTGTTAGACAAACAAAATGTATGGCATTGTACAAAGCGTGTTAGGGTGTTAGAAAAGAATGTTTCAAACGATGACACAGGTTCACAGGGAGCGTCTCTTGCGATTTACAGTATACTCCATGGAATGCTAAAGTTTCATCAAAGATGATGAAACTTTAAACTGTCCTTTTCAATGGATCAAAAGCTTTATACTTAATAGGATTGTTCCACATTAGTAGCAGCAGCTGCAGTTTGACAGGTAAATTTAGTGACGGGCGGGGTGTCCCGTTAGGAATGCTATTCTGGCAAGCACTGCGACATCTCGCTATCCGCGATGGCCCCTACCACAGCTATGCGTCATTGCGCCATCAACGGTGCCTATATGAGTTCTATATCAGAAGAAGTTAGTGGAGCTTTTATAGTTCGTAATTTTTCTCTGTTTGATGGTAGAGAATAACGGTGAAAGCATCTTAGTCTGATAGATGTGAATGGATGTGGATCTGCTTCAGATTGTAGTATCTGTATCTAGTCTGGAGACGCACCACAATGCGCGCGTTTCCACCGAATGGTCAAAACACGGTCCTGTTGTGCTAACTCAGGTCGTTCTGTTTCTACATTGGTTGCAGAAAGTGGTGGATATGGCCTTCTCAGACTTCTGCTCAGTTCCTACTTAAACTGGATGTATTGGAACTGTCACGTGCCCAAAGCTGCAGAAATGGAGGCAGTTGCAGGATGCGTAGGGACTGATGTTGGAATTTTAGTGTAGCAGACAGGTTCGAGAAAGATGTTTAGAGATACGAGAGTACCAGAAATAAGATTCACTTGTGGCTGTGATCCAACGCAGGTATGTGGTTGAATGGAGAGACTTGATTCCAAATCATAGACATAATTTCTAGCAGATAGCGTAACACTAGACATCTGGAAAGCTAGTGTACATTTCTTAGGTCCTCAATCAGCCCACCATCCTGATCCTTCTCAGTCAGTCATCGCCTATAGCTCAGTGGATGAAGCGCAGAATCTCTAACAAGATATCGAGACAGAATACGTTATGTATACTGGAGAAATATCTAGTGGCGTGAGGGAGTTGCAGATAGTGGTTTCATACCACATTCCTTATCCAAAACACTTTCAAAACTGAGCGATTTTGTGACGAGGTTACATCGTGGGTTATGTGTAACCTGACTGCTGGTATGATAATATATACTCCTACGATCACTGTCTTGGTATTTGTCTTGGAAAACCATGTCATTTGTAGGTAATGCCATACCTCGATTTATAAAGCCTGTGTAGCTTTTAACATGGATATTTGTGTTCACCTGTAGAACGAAGACCACTTTTGATAGTAACATAAAGTAGTTATTGCGAACGGGTTTTTTAACATCTGGCCGATTACTCCTGTCTAAGACGCAGTGGTATAACTCACAAGAAAAAGTTGAGGCATGCTCACCCATCGTTGATTTTCTCTCAGTATTATTTTGTATCATGTGGAATCATTTATTGATCAAGTACTATACTTAGTAGTAGGGGGTGAGTGAGAGGTTCACCTTGAACATCAAGCTTATAAAGTATGTATTTGTGTTCAGACAAGTGCAAAGGACATCACTATGTCCATTCAGTAAGGAAGGTATGATTTTGACGTCGCACACTGTGATAGCAAAAGGGAAGTGTATGTCAAGTCGTAAGAATGGTACTGATATTTCTATTTCCAGAGCCACAGCCATCAACAGGGTGTATTTCCAATAAATCGCTCATTGTCGAATGTTGTTCAACTGAGACTGTGATCGTAACATTTAGTTGCAAGTAGAGTGATACGAGAAAAGTATATGTGACCGATGTCTTAGGGTGATGATTTTACCTGTATGTGCTTGGCGTGCAGTCCTGGTGATCCGTGCGGGGATGATTCACGTTTCCCATTAACAGTAGAAGCCCTCCAAATACAAAGACCTGTTGGATCATTGGAATGTAGAACTCTTAACTGTGTTGTCCTCTAGTTGATAGAATAGTGAACTAATACTTAGTATGTGTTGGGTAGCTTTCGTGATCACATGGAAATTTGACAAGATTCAGTATGGACTTGTGTTTGTGCTGGGCCATTATTCCCTCCCATTTAAATTGGTCGGTTTACTGTTTCTTCACATTTCCCGTTTTTATTTATTTGAGAGAATATCGATTTTGTGTGTGTGTGTGTGTGTGTGTGTGTGTAAACAGGTGGTGGACACATTTGCCAGGTCTCTAGATATGAGAAACACCTTAGTTGCCTTTGTAAAATTATAGGGATGATTTGGAATCTGTTACATCACTGACATTGGTATTCACAAGTGTAAATATCTATTCCCTCTGCTTGTTTAGAGTTCTCATGTAAAGGTGTTCGCATATGGGGTAAGTTTCTAGTTACTCAATGGTTAACAGCACACTCCACCTATTTAAAGTTTGGGGTTTGTTGAGAAATATTTCCCAGTCTGCATCATCGGAATTATGTTGCGTGAGTGATCGGTAGGACACTGCTGTGTGCAAACCTTTCGAAAATATATTTGTTCTTGTAATCCCTGAATCTGGAGATTGGTGTAGAAAAAAGGAAGCAGGCCCAGACCAGATACAGTAACACTTTTGTGCCGAGGGGAAACAAGCTCGAATTTGGAGAACAGTTCTGAAAGTGACTTCGGCCCACTGAGGACACTTTGGCCACCTGTCGGGAGTGGATGACCGCCGACCTCTCAGGGAAATATCTTGTGCCGCGAGTATAACTATGGTGCTGTCTGTCTTCACAGTATATGTACAAATGATATAAAAGGGGCTATATTTTTGGCATAGGATACAACTTGTATGTTTACTTCATCGACATGGTATGCAGTAATATATTGCTGGGTTGGAGATTGGTTTCATGCTCTAATATTCAAGCTCCTGTCCTCAGTGGGAGAGCAGTGTAACTGAGTTAGAGTCTTTCTGCATTTGACGATATGCAGGGCACATTGTGAGGTTTAGTTGTCGGAGCAATATGGCGATCAGTGTAAAAATTTTGTTTTGTCACTGTAAGCCTTGTCTGCAGAAAGAGAGAGAAAAGGCAGACTGTGATTCCACACTGATGGCATCAGTAATTCAGTGGGTAAATGCGATGAGAGCCAATCATAATCCCCCAGTCATTCACAAGATGTCCTTTGTGCTGAGATATAGGAGTCTCTACATAGCGGTGGGAATGTTTGTGTATGTTGAAAGCAGGAAGGGTACTACATGATGGACAGGGTGCTACGTTAGGAGCGTGACAAAGAACGAATTCGCATATTTCCTTGTTGTTCTATCGATAGTGATGATGATTACAGTACACCAACCTGCATCAGTGATGTCTTTCTAAGAATTACGTCCGCAGGTGCGGTGTTTACTATCACACATAGTGCCTGACGCCTGTCCTTCATAACACTTGAGAGAATCTTGGCTGGCTGCAGCACCTTCCAGAAGTGCTGATTGTAATAATTTGTCAGATAATTTCCTAGGACTGAGGAGAATCAAGACATAAAGCCAGTGTGCATGTAGGCATATCATAATTTTTTCAGGTGCCATACAGATATAAAAGATAACTCACTGTTTGTGTAAAATGTGTATATATTGCATTGTAAAGTGTCTGTAGCTTATGTTGTGGCATGACCAGAGATGATGAGTGTGTGTCCTATCGTGAGGGACGTATAGATTCTGCACATCGATAACTGCGAGGGTGAGAGAGAGATATTTTTATGTAGAAAATTATGTGCACTACAGATACTGAGATTCATTCCATAACCACAGCCGTCAAGAGGAGACATTACCTGTACATTGATTGGTGTGAAACTGTAGCAGCAATCGTAATATTTAATTGTAATTCTGCTGGTAAATATGTTCCGGGCTTCCAATACTGTTGTGAATCTTGTATGTATTTGATGATCTGTCAACAACTTTTGTGGGTTTAACTGTCAGTGCAATTTAGCAATCTGTGCAAAATAATTTTAGCACTGAAAGTCTTGTCTGCAGAAAACAATTGCAAACGGTGCTCCCACTTGACCTGCACTACAGTTACGCATCATTATGCCAGGAAAGGTAAACTTTCACATGGCATCAGCAGCAGAGTGAGAGTTATGGCTCGCAAATAGGTCTTTGCTACTGTCCAGTTGCGTCAGCAGTGGTGCTTAGGTGAATACGTATTTCGAGAGGACTTTCTCAGGTACCAAGTATGAAAGGGATGTCGCTGCCTCATGCTTGAGGGATCTGAACAGGCAACTGTGCGTGGCTTGGCAGCTGGTGACTGCGCCACTTCATAGGGCTTGTCAGTGCATCTCAACTTCTTGGAGTGTGAGAGGTCCAGTGGACAGGAGGCAGCGGGTAGTGTCTGTTGCATTATTTTGCAAGCAGGTCTGTAGGCTGTGCTATGCACTAATTGGACAGTTTAGGAGCACTGAGTGTGTCTACACATCAGTGTACTGCAATATTTAGGAGCAGTTTGCATGTCTGTGCTAAAATTATTTCAATAATTTAGGAGTTGAAACTTCCTGGCAGATTAAAACTGTGTGCCCAACCGAGACTCGAACTCGGGACCTTTGCCTAGGTATCTTCGATGATATCATGTGCGGTTGCGAAGTCTACAGGCTGTCATCTTGGATGACTTCATCTCCACCATCTTGGATACACCTGGCAACAATGTGAAGTGAAGTGGCGCAGAACGCAGGTTGTCCCAATACTGTTGAGTAGTGGGACGAATGTTTCGTGAGTCACTTCGCTTATGGATGAATTATCTTTCCTTAAGTCATTTTCTATTAATCTGAACCTGCTCTTGGCTATCCTACGTCTAGTTTTATGTTGTTCCATTTTATTTCACTTCGAGAGGAAACAATCATTTTTATTTATATTTTACGGCTGCCAATGACTTCTTGCCAAAAGTGCGATTAAGAGTCGTCTGCTTACTTATGCGCTGTACTTTGTTTTTGAAGACGGCGTACTCTTGGCGTCTGCTCCATTCGTGTGCAGGTCTCCATGCACTTCGCTACAGTTTTGCGTGGTTGCCCCCTGCCCACATAGAACAGACTCGTCCACGAATAGCCCCACAGCGCTCGCGATATGAGAGATTCGCCCGTGATGTTTTGCGACGTTTAATCGAGGCTGCGTTAGTAGATAGTGTACTGGTAGATACGACAGCTTGGCTGTGGAAGTGGAAGGGTAGCCCACAACATAGACAGACAACAGTATTCACAATTACAAGCACCGAAGCTTTAATGATCTTCCAGCAATAAAGGCTCTTAACAAATCTCAATTAAGCAAGGACATAAACTTGGTTACAAACATGTTAACCTTCAGCCAGTGAATAACCCCAATAAAGAATTACCAATCAATGAAACGTAGATAAAGGACTGCTTTACAAGAATGCTTAAATTAAGTAAAATCATGAAAGCTAAGTTACAAATTTTATGTCAAGCTTCAACAGGTGAATAACCCCAACAAAGAATTCTCATTTAAATAAAACATAGATAGGAAAATGCCTTACCAAAATGCTTGAATTGTGTAAAATCATGAGAAGCTGAGTTACAACGTTTCTCACAAACTACTTACGAATTTACAGCAAATAAACAAGTTTGATCTGTTTAACCAGAAGGTAACTTCCAAGTCCAAGCGACCGAAGCCACTCAGAGCGGACGACCGCCCCAACGCTGGTCATCAACCGACATCGTCACTGCCCAGTGGCCATCGTCACGGCCCAGTGGCCACCGTGCTAAAACAGACTAACGTTTCGGTAAGCGACCGACAGCAACACAGGAGTAACAGTGACTGAAAGTCGGCGTACGCTTTACGAAACACGGCACACCTGACTAGCGGCCATACAACCGCGAACAAACAAATCTCACGCCGCCCGTACTAACGCGGGAAATGATAGCGAGCGACAAGACGCCACGCGCAAAGCAGCAACCGTGCCTACCCCTCGACCACAGAATGTGCCCTGTCTCCTTGTCTATGGTAATACAATTTATAGCACACAAGAAACTATTTAATAATGGCATTAGTTCAACGCAAGATCAGTTAACAGTTAGGCCCAGTAAAGATTTACCAACGGATTTACCTTTAAACCAACTTCTGGACCACAGGTGGAAATTAGTAAACTTGGCATAAGTTTTCACCAGACCGATAAACAAGAAATCAAATTAAACAGTTGCCAAAAATAGTCACGATACGCAAGCCCTTCAAGACCTTGCTACCTTACAGTTATCATTAACGGCGAAACATACACAAAAGGATGACAAGAAATTCACCATTGAAAGCAAAAAACAACGCACCAAAGGTTTAATTAATTTGCAGACGAGCCAGTCACTGAAAGCTCAGCTCCACAAGATTAGGACTAACCTCACTCGGCAGCAATACATTTTTGTGCGTGATAACTAGGTTGCCCAAACAGGACTCCAAAACCCAAAACAACAGGTCACACGTTAGCTGTCTTGTTCTCGGATACTAGGCGCCACCGGGCTAAGACAATCGCGACAAAAAAATCTCTGAAATTACAGCTGCCTGCAGCAAAACAAATGAGTCAGGGTGCATGAACGTAAAGCACAAGCCACTGTTCCAGCCGGAGCGTAACCTTTTCAATGCACGTACGGACAGAACAACACACGTGGGCATAAAGAGAGCAGCAGATGCGTACCGAGCAAACTATACTGCGCCAAAATACGACCCACGTCACCTCCACAAACCGGAGCACTGCTCCCGGAGCTGGTGTCTGCTCGCTGGACTGACGCAACTCTCTGTCCCCCGGAAAGCGACGCTGACTGCCGCCTTGCTCGACGCTCCCTTCCCGGCCGTGCACAACTACTCTCCCCTTGTCGCCTCAGAGTGCGGCCGCAGTGTCCGTTCTCCCGGACTCGCACTCACTCCCCCGTTAGGACCCGCTCCGACAGGAGGCGCTCGCGATCGCGCGTAGTGCCAACCTCAACCAGAGGAATAATCGACAGCGTCCTGCGCCCGAGAGCCGTTCCACGGCTCAGATAGCCAAACCCACGGTTACTGGGGACCAGAGACCTCCTGCCTGACTAAAACTGTATATCGGACCTGGTCTCTAAACCGGAACTTCGCCAGCAGTGCTCTTACTGACTCAGCTGCCCAGTTGAGGTCACGGCTTCGAGTCCCAGGAAGCTTCGAAAGAGCGCACAGTCCGCTGCAGAGCGAGAGATTCATTCTGGAAACAGTCGCATCAGCTGATGTAATTGATTTATGGGTTACAAGTGCATAGCTTCATCTGACGTCTCAAGCGATAGTGATGTTCGAATAACAAACGAAAACTTAATAAGAAGTTCGTTACGAACATCCAGCTCCAACAAAAATATAAATAAAATAAAAAGCTGCTGGCTTTGTAGTGTTGTCTTGCGGTACTGTTTCGGCGTCATCTGGCCCGTATGTAAGAATTACATCACGTTCCTTAAATCAAACTGTCTGCTCTTTAGTTTTGAAATCACGCTGAAGACAAAGTTTCTGGGAAGATTCAATGCATCACAATAGTCTAGAAACCCCACAGATTCGTGGTTAGTGGTCCCTATGCAAATAGTTTTCGTAATATGTTGAGGGAATGTATCTGACAAGGCAGAGCGACAGAAAAAACACTACTAGAATTCCAAAATGTGATTGCTTTGGGTATCATGAAACTTAAATCGGATGTTTTGAGTGAGAGTACTTTTTAGCTACTGACGATTTTATCTCCCCCTTGTAGATGGAACTACCTACCTGAATAGAGGCAGTTCGGCTTAGGTACCTGAGCTGCAGTAAAACGATTTTCAAAGAACAAGCCGAAACATTACTCGAGCTGTGCTAAAATTTAGATCATTACCACGAAAGGGCCTTTCGAATGAAGCAATCAGTTAGTCGTGGCTCAGGTGCTACCAGTCGATCTTAGAATGACAAAAGTAGCGGAGAAATCGTGTGAACAAAATATGAAAGTATCAAATCGGTTTTTTGACAGCGTTCGCGATTCGGTATTAGATAGTATTCAATACTTCATTGTTAACGAAAATTTACCTCTCTTGGGTTACGCCCGTTCTACTTCGTTCGGAATGAAGTGAATCCTATCTAATAGAAAGTCGTGAGTCCAGAAGCTGGTTTCATACTAAAGTTCGTTTTCTGTTTACTTTCTGAGACTGTATAAATGCATTACATGTTTTCCGGAAATAACGAACACACTATTCAATCGGACATTTGTCTGCACGAAATGTATTCGCAGTTGCGAATATGAACGGCCTGCAGCTGTATAATGGAATAACGACAGTGAAAATTTGTGTCGATCCGGGACTCGAACCCGAATCTTCCGCTTTACGTGAGCGGTCGCCTTAACCCTTTCGGCTACCCGAGCTGATGACCAGACCCAAACTTCCATATGTCGTCGTCCGCGTGTCATACCTGTACTCCTACACCCCACTAACGCTATTCCCCTGCGGGGGAGATATTTTATTTATACGTCGTAGGCCGATGAACACGATATTGCAGACCCTGTGTCGTGTAGAACTACGATGCAGTGTTCCATCGGACATGCATGCACTTCCTAAGGAACATTGCATTGTACTTTATTACAACAGGCTGTGCAGTTTCGTACATTTGCCCAGCAAATTAGTGAAACATAGTTCATCTTTTTACTCTTCATGTGAACGCAAACCCAGCACAGGAACGTAAAGATGTAGTACGCCCTTCTCTACTCTTTTAGCCAAAACTTTGGAACTACGAGGGCAGTTCAATAAGTAATGCAACACTTTTTTTTCTCGGCCAATTTTGGTTGAAAAAACCGGTAATTTCTTGTAATATATTTTCAAACATTCCCGCTTCGTCTCGTATAGTTTCATTGACTTCCGACAGGTGGCAGCGCTGTACGGAGCTGTTAAAATGGCGTCTGTAACGGATGTGCGTTGCAAACAACGGGCAGTGATCGAGTTTCTTTTGGCGGAAAACCAGGGCATCTCAGATATTCATAGGCGCTTGCAGAATGTCTACGGTGATCTGGCAGTGGACAAAAGCACGGTGAGTCGTTGGGCAAAGCGTGTATCATCGCCACACTGTCTGATCTCCCGCGTGCGGGCCGGAAATGCACAGCTGTGACTCCTGCAATGGCGGAGCGTGCGAACACACTCGTTCGAGATGATCGACGGATCACCATCAAACAACTCAGTGCTCAACTTGACATCTCTGTTGCTAGTGCTGTCACAATTGTTCACCAGTTGGGATATTCAAAGGTTTGTTCCCGCTGGGTCCCTCGTTGTCTTACCGAACACCATAAAGAGCAAAGGAGAACCATCTGTGCGGAATTGCTTGTGGCTGAGGGTGACAATTTCTTGTCAAAGATTGTTACAGGCGATGAAACATGGGTTCATCACTTCGAACCTCCCCCCTGCGGGTCCGGGGTAAGAATAGGCCCGAGGTATTCCTGCCTGTCGTACGAGGCGACTAAAAGGAGTTTCAACTGTTTCGGCCTTCCATGTGATGGTCCCCCTTGGGGTTTGACCTCCATTTTTCTAAATTTCTACAGAAGTACGAGCCTTTTGGGGAAGGACACCTTACGTGGTGTACCACTGGTCCTAAGTGCACTCAGACCTTGGCACTCAGCATTGCACCGGCGTTGTAACCATACCCACTATTACTCAAATTGGGCCTAAACGCCTTTTGGGTTGTCCCAGTTACGCCCATAGTGCGTCTCCATCTGCACCAGCGATCATGATGGACTTTCCATGGCACCAGAAATCCAGCACGGTAGCCAGCCCGTTGTGGTGGGGTCGTCATGTACCCTCTAGGTTGTAGCCCCCTGACAACACAGGGATCGTACTGCCGATACCTGAGCTGCACCCTCCCCACGTCGGCCAAGGAGTAGATGCCCGTCTCCTTGGGGCATCAGGACTCCCGGCAATGGTCATCCTGCCAGGTGGCCCTTGCTGCGGCTGGGTGGCGCCCGTGGGGAGAGCCCCTGGTCGGAGTGGGTGGTATCGGGGCGGACGTTTCGCAGATGAAACGTCACCACGTATCGGGTCGCTCTGCGGCCGAGTCTTTTAAAAGAAAAAGTACCGTTTCTGGTTCTGGTTCTCCTGCCCCTTCCCCCTTGGCCACTCCATGGGAGGAGGGACAGGCCCGCCGGCTTGGAGCGAAGTACTTCCCCCGCTATTTGGTCTGTTCTCGAACCGATGGGGGGACATTCGCCACCTCCAAGCCCATGTTCTTTGTTCAGCACATTGAGGACATCTTCGGGGAAATCGAGGCTCTCAGCAAGATGCGTTCAGGGTCCGTACTTATAAAGACCACGTCCGCCACACAGTCGGCGGCGCTCCAGGCGTGCGACCGCCTAGGGGACATTCCAGTCTCCATTGTCCCACATCTGGCACTCAATAGGACGCAGGGGGTTATTTTTCATCGTGACCTCCTGCTACAATCTGATGAGGAGCTCAGGGCCAACCTGGAGCGCCGAGGCGTGCATTTCGTCCGGCGAGTCCAGCGCGGCCCCAAAGACCGTCGCATCGACACTGGGGCCTTTATCCTCGCCTTCGAGGGGGACGTTCTCCCGGAGAAGGTAAAGGTAATGTGCTACCGGTGTGACGTGCGACCCTACGTTCCGCCTCCTATGCGCTGTTTTAGGTGTTTGCGCTTTGGGCACATGTCGTCACGGTGTGAGGCTGAGCCCCTCTGTGGCGATTGTGGCCGTCCTCTTCGTGAGGAACATACATGCACCCCACCACCTCGGTGCGTTAATTGTCCTGGCGTCCACTCGCCTAGGTCCTCAGACTGCCCCGCATATCAGAAGGAGAAGAAGATACAAGAAATCAAAACTTTGGATCGGCTGTCTTATTCTGAGGCCAGGAAGAAGTACGACCGCCTCCATCCCGTGCCATTGACCACTTCATTTGCCTCAGTTGTGTCCACTCCTTCCGCGGTATCCTCACCCCTCTCCTGTCCCCCCTCCGCCTCGTCCGCCCATCAGGGGGCTCTGCCTCCGCCTCCCAAATCCCTCCCTTCCAAATCCTCCTCCCCCGTGGCCCCCACCCCCTCTGCCCCAGGGGCCAACCTTCCTCCTCCTTCTCCCCACACGCCACCTGAGAAGCGATCCTCTTCTCAGGCATCCATCGGGGACACGTTCCGGACCCCGGCTTCCGAGGTCCGGCGTTCCAAAACGGACCCCGCGCGTGAGGACCTTCTTCGGGTCCAGCCCACCATCCCTGTGCCTCCTCGGCCTTCCAAGAAGGCCTCCAAGAAGAAATCTCTATCCCCCTCTCCACCCCGGCGCGTTTCGACTGACGCTCCATCCGTGAGTCGCCGCTCCCGGCCGTCCTCAGTTTCGCCGGGACGCTCTGCTGCCAGGCGCTCAGCTGGCCTTTCGTCGGCAAATGATGCTGCCCCTCCTACACAACCAGGGACAGCGGCCGCAGCTGGCGACCAGTCGATGGAACCGGATCCGCCTCCCGTCGGTTGTAGCGTTGTTCCCTCGCAACCTGGCCCTCCGCGGCCGTCGAGGTGACCAGCTCTTCCCCCGTCTCGTTCCCCCAACTTTTTGACTAGCGATGGCGTTGTTTCATTGGAACATAAGAGGTATTCGATCTCACCGGGAGGAATTAAAACTGCTCCTCCACCTGCACTGTCCGCTCGTCCTTGGACTGCAGGAAACCAAGTTGCGCCCGACTGACCGTATTGCCTTTACCCACTATACCTCGGAGCGGTATGACCTTACCCCTGTGGACGGTGTCCCAGCTCATGGTGGGGTCATGTTGCTCATTCGGGACGATGTCTATTACCATCCCATCCCATTGACCACCCCACTCAAAGCAATAGCTGTCCGCATTACTCTTTCTGCTTTTACTTTTTCAGTTTGTACCATCTACACTCCACCGTCGTCTGCCGTTAGTCGGGCTGACATGATGCACCTGATCGTTCAGCTTCCCCCGCCGTTTTTATTGTTTGGCGACTTCAATGCCCATCATCCCCTTTGGGGCTCTCCTGCATCCTGTCCAAGAGGCTCACTCTTGACGGATGTCTTCAACCATCTCAATCTTGTCTGCCTCAATACCGGCACCCCGACTTTCCTCTCGGACTCCACTCATACCTTCTCCCACTTGGACCTCTCGATATGTTCTACCTCTCTTGCCAGTCGGTTCGAGTGGTATGTCCTTTCTGACACCTATTCGAGCGACCACTTCCCCTGTGTCATTCGTCTCCTGCACCACACCCCATCCCCATGTCCTTCGAGCTGGAACATACCGAAAGCTGACTGGGGACTTTACTCATCCCTGGCGACCTTTCCAGACCACGATTTTCCCAGTTGTGACAGTCAGGTCGAATACCTCACGGCTGTTATCATCCATGCTGCCGAACGTTCCATTCCTCGTACTACTTCTTCACGTCGCGTTTCCGTCCCCTGGTGGAACGAGGCTTGTAGGGACGCTATCCGTGCTCGACGACGTGCTTTACGCACCTTTCGCCGCCATCCTACGTTGGCGAATTGTATTGAATACAAACGACTCCGAGCGCAATGCCGTAGAGTCATCAAAGACAGCAAAAAAAGCTTGTTGGGCCTCTTTCACCAGCTCCTTTAATAGCTCTACTCCATCTTCCGTCGTTTGGGGTAGCCTGCGCCGGCTGTCGGGTATTAAGGCCCACTCCTCGGTACCTGGCCTGACCTCAGGTAATGCGGTCCTTGTTGATCCGGTGGCTGTCTCCAACGCCTTTGGCCGCTTTTTCGAGGAGGTTTCAAGCTCCGCCCATTACCATCCTGCCTTCCTTCCCAGGAAAGAGGCAGAAGAGGCTCGGCGACCTTCCTTCCACTCGCTGAATCTGGAAACCTATAATGCCCCCTTTACTATGCGGGAACTCGAACGTGCGCTTGCACTGTCCCGGTCCTCTGCTCCGGGGCCGGATGCCATTCACGTTCAGATGCTGGCACACCTTTCTCCGGCGGGCAAAAGCTTCCTTCTCCGTACCTACAATCGCGTCTGGACCGAAGGTCAAGTCCCCATGCGCTGGCGTGACGCCGTTGTTGTTCCTATACCCAAACCCGGGAAGGATAGACACCTTCCTTCTAGTTACCGCCCCATTTCTCTTACAAGCTGTGTCTGTAAGGTGATGGAGCGCATGGTTAATGCTCGGTTAGTCTGGATTCTTGAATCTCGACGGCTACTTACTCATGTCCAATGCGGCTTTCGTCGCCGCCGCTCCGCTGTTGACCACCTCGTGACCTTGTCGACATTCATCATGAACAACTTTTTGCGAAAGCGCCAAACGGTAGCCGTGTTCTTCGACTTGGAGAAGGCTTATGACACCTGTTGGAGAGGAGGTATCCTCCGCACTATGCACAGGTGGGGCCTACGCGGTCGCCTGCCCCTTTTTATTGATTCCTTTTTAACGGATCGAAAGTTTAGGGTACGTGTGGGCTCCGTATTGTCCGACGTCTTCCTCCAGGAGAACGGAGTGCCTCAGGGCTCCGTCTTGAGCGTAGCCCTTTTTGCCATCGCGATCAATCCCATTATGGATTGCATTCCACCTAACGTCTCAGGCTCTCTCTTTGTCGATGACTTCGCGATCTACTGCAGTGCCCAGAGAACATGCCTCCTGGAGCGCTGCCTTCAGCGTTGTCTAGACAGCCTCTACTCATGGAGCGTGGCAAATGGCTTCCGGTTCTCTGAAGAAAAGACGGTTTGTATCAACTTTTGGCGATATAAAGCGTTCCTTCCGCCATCCTTACATCTCGGTCCCGTTGTTCTCCCATTCGTGGACACAACTAAGTTTCTAGGGCTCACGTTGGACAGGAAGCTGTGTTGGTCTCCACACGTCTCTTATTTGGCGGCCCGTTGTACACGTTCCCTTAATGTCCTCAGAGTTCTTAGCGGTTCATCTTGGGGAGCGGATCGCACTGTCCTGCTTCGCTTGTATCGGTCCATAGTCCGATCGAAGCTGGATTATGGGAGCTTCGTCTACTCGTCCGCTCGGCCGTCCCTCTTACGCCGGCTCAACTCCATCCACCATCGGGGGTTACGTCTTGCGACCGGAGCCTTCTACACTAGTCCTGTCGAGAGTCTTTATGCTGAAGCTGCCGAGTTACCGTTGACCTACCGGCGCGACGTACTGCTGTGTCGGTATGCCTGCCGGCTGTCGTCTATGCCCGACCACCCCTCTTACAAGTCCTTCTTCGCCGATTCTCTCGACCGTCAGTACGGGTTGTATGTGTCTGCCCTGCTGCCCCCCGGAGTCCGCTTCCGTCGCCTGCTTCGACAATTGGATTTTGCCCTCCCTACCACCTTCAGAGAGGGTGAGAGCCCGACACCACCTTGGCTCCAGGCTCCGGTTCATATTTATCTCGACCTCAGCTCCCTCCCGAAGGATGGTACTCCGGCTGCAATGTATTGCTCACGGTTTGCCGAACTTCGTGCTCGACTTGCCGGTCACACCTTTATTTACACCGATGGCTCCAAAACTGACGATGGTGTCGGCTGTGCCTTTGTCGTCGGGGCCGCCACATTTAAATACAGGCTCCTCGACCAATGTTCCAGCTTTACGGCCGAGCTTTTTGCTCTCCATCAGGCCGTTCAGTATGCCCGCCGCCACCACCATTCATCATATGTACTCTGCTCTGACTCACTCAGTGCTCTTCAGAGCCTTGGAGCTCCCTATCCGGTCCATCCCTTGATACAACGGATACAGCAGTCCCTCCATTCTTTGGCTGATAACGGTGGTTCCGTCAGCTTTCTGTGGGTTCCCGGACATGTGGGAGTGCCTGGGAATGAGGCTGCGGATGCTGCAGCCAAGGCTGCAGTCCTCCTGCCTCGGCCAGCCTCCCATTGTGTCCCGTCATCCGACGTTCGTGGGGATGTCTGTAAGAGGCTTGTGTCGTTGTGGTGGGATGCTTGGTCATCCCTCCAAGGAAACAAGCTCCGGGCAGTAAAACCGCTACCAACTGCTTGGACAACATCCTCCCGACCATCTCGGCGCGAGGAGGTCCTTCTGACCAGGTTGCGGATTGGGCATTGCCGGTTTAGCCACCGCTACCTGCTCTCCGGTGACCCAGCCCCGCAGTGCCCTTGTGGTCAGGCATTAACAGTGCGCCATGTTTTATTGTCGTGTCCCCGTTTTAGTCAATTTCGTGTTGTCCTGTCCCTGCCATCTACTTTACCGGATATTTTAGCTGATGACGCTCGAGCAGCTGCTCGTATTCTGCGTTTTATAACTTTAACTGGCTTGTCCAAGGACATTTAATCTTTTTACTTATTTTGTCTGCATCTTTGTCGGGTCCTTCTGGTGTCCCCTCCATCCCCTTGAGTTTTACCAGATTCCATGTGCTCAAACAACAGTGACTGGGCGCTAATGACCACAGCAGTTGAGCGCCCTTAAACCCAACCAAAAAAAAAAAAAAAAAAACTTCGAACCTGAAACAAAACGGCAATCAATGGAGTGGCGCCACACCCACTCCCCTACCAAGAAAAAGTTTAAAGCCATACCCTCAGCCGGTAAAGTCACGGTTACAGTCTTCTGGGACGCTGAAGGGGTTATTCTGTTCGATGTCCTTCCCCATGGTCAAACGATCAACTCTGAAGTGTATTGTGCTACTCTTCAGAAATTGAAGAAACGACTTCAGCGTGTTCTTAGGCACAAAAATCTGAACGAACTTCTGCTTCTCCATGACAACGCAAGACCTCACACAAGTCTTCGCACCCGAGAGGAGCTCACAAAACTTCAGTGGACTGTTCTTCCTCATGCACCCTACAGCCCCGATCTCGCACCGTCGGATTTCCATATGTTTGGCCCAATGAAGGACGCAATCCGTGGGAGGCACTACGCGGATGATGAAGTTATTGATGCAGTACGACGTTGGCTCCGACATCGACCAGTGGAATGGTACCGTGCAGGCATACAGGCCCTCATTTCAAGGTGGCGTAAGGCCGTAGCATTGAATGGAGATTACGTTGAAAAATAGTGTTGTGTAGCTAAAAGATTGGGGAATAACCTGGTGTATTTCAGTGCTGAATAAAACAACCCCTGTTTCAGAAAAAAATGTGTTGCATTACTTATTGAAGTGCCCTCGTATTTTGGTTGCATTCTGCTATTCACTTCGTAATCAATATACTCGTCTCCACGCCAGACCACACTTTTCTAATACAAATGATGTGTAGACTTAATATCTTCTTTGACCCAATCACACAAGATTTACGCTGTTAACGGGTTTCGTCCAGCATTGACCATCATCGGAACAGTCGGCCTCCCGGTTAACCGCGCGGTCTAACGCGCTGCTTCCCGAGCGGCAAGGCGTGCCGTGCCGGTCCCCAGCACGAATGCGCCCGGCAGATCAGTGTCGAGGCCCGGTGTGCCGGCCAGTCGTACTCCATCGTCTGTGGAATGGCGACCCACTGTCCAAGTCTGGATGATCATATGCTGCACGTGCCCGGCTCAAGAAACATCCTGCTCGGCTCCTTTGGAATTGTTAAATAACCATTTTCTACAAACTTGTAAAAGTTCGCCTCCTCAGAAAATTGTTGATCACAACATAGTCGAGCCGTGTCGTGTCCGACCCCATGCGATCTCTCGACAGTCGTGTTTCCGCTGCTGCGGAAAATTCACCACCTGCTGCTCGAGGATTATCTAGCTTGCACGTTAGCCGCTACAGAATGGCGGCAGGAACATCAACGAGCTCTCCGCCGCGCGTTATCTGAGTTCCTCACGACGCACTGGCAACCGTAGGAACCTTCAGAAAACACCTACATCAGTTTAGAACACGTTCTCACACTTGAACATGATGCTCACTGTAGAGCGGGTATAACGACGCCAGTCTGCGACTTGTTAACACACCCATTTGTGACTCACGTTCAGCTTGATTCTGAAATATGAGCCATAAAGTTTTGAGCATTGAGTATTCGCATCCAGACCGTCAATAATGATTTTATTTATTATTGTTCATCTTTCTCAAGCCACAGCTCACAATGAAATGAGCGTGGAAGACATACCGACATTGCGATGGTAAATAAATAAATAAATAAATAAATAAATAAATAAATTCAGTTAACTCGCAGCAGACCATATTGCCGATGTTGTGTTTGTGAGGGACTATGCAAACAGAAAATAATAGCTATCAGTTACTGGGAATCTGAACCGTTCCCTTCAGAGGGACCATTCGTATTCGGTTGTCCCTGCTGTTCACGTTTACACTTCCATTAAAAAACTGTGGTGTATATCAAACTATTACGTTTGATTAGAGGGTTATGAAATTGTAATTGCATTTTGTCTAGTACAGTATTACAAAAGATATCGATATACTTTTTGGATGTTTCTAGTTAATTAAGAGAAATCAAAAAGTCGTCTTTTAAGTAAAACTACTTAAGAAGTTGGTTGGTTGATTCGGGGGAGGGGACCAAACAGCAAGATCATCAGTCCCATCGGATTGGGGAACGGTGGGGAAGGAAGTCGGCCATACCCATTCTGAGGAAGCATCCCGGTATTTGCCTGAAGCGATTTAGAGAAATCACGGAAAACTTAAATCAGGATGGCGGGAAGCGGGTTTGAACCGTCCTCCTGCGATTGCGAGTCCAGTGTGCTAGCCACTGCGCCACCTCGCTCGGTAATGTAGAAATATTTCTAACTCCGCCTTCGGCTGATTGAAAAGGCGTTCCTAAATATTTCGATGTTGAGGTGAGCAGTGTTGTCATACAAGACTTTGCAGGATTCTTGATGGAGGCTGTACACCCCAGAATCTGTTGTCACTGCGATGGGAGGTGGTTCTGACATCCAACAAGTATTAGTAAAGCTGAGGATAAACGAAATACAAAAAAAAATTGAACTACACACAGGAAATTGATAAAAGTAGTGCATGGGAAGGCGTAGGTAATTTTAAGCTAGATAGCGGCCGCAAGTATGAATTTTTTACCTTAGAATCATCTTTTTTACGTAGAAGAATGGGTTATAATTTACAAAGCAATTCTCGTCTCAAGCAATCAGTTTAAACAGGTCGATCGATCGCAGTCTGTCTAGGATTTATAGAGAGGGCGGGCGTGTCAAGCAGAGCTACAGCGTAGTCGTGAGTTGACACTTCTTTTTTTCGCTAGCTGCTTATTTTTTATGACCCACCGTGTAATTTCTTATGGTGGGTTGTATGCTGCCACTTAGCCGCTGTGACTGGGTCCGGGGTGCGGAGTGACTGACAGTAACACCACTGTGGCTCCCGTCCCCCCTGAGGCCGTCGCCCGTGTCCCGCCACTTGGAGGCGGGCTCTATTTGTTTACATCTATTTGATACCTTTTTTGTGCAGCATTACAAAAACTTATAACTAACACAAAAAGAAGTGAGATGGGTTGGCAGTGGAGCCGCAGCGCTGACGCCGGCGCGCGTGTCGCTGTTGCAGGGACCCGGCGAGAGTCGCATCCCGCTGTTCCGGGCTGCGGCCGCCCCGCGGCAGGCGTTCGCCGCCCCCGCCGCCCCCGCGCCGGCAGAGCCCGCCGCAGTGGAGGCGCACCTGCCGCACCTGCAGCCGCGGCCGCGCCCCCCTCAGGAGCTCGCGGAGGCGGCACTCCGGCAGGCCGGACAGCTGCCCCCCGTGCCGGGGAAGGCCGGCCTCTCCCTGCACAGTCCTCCGCGGGCCGCAGGCGCCGGTGCCGGTGGCGGCGACTCGGCAGCGGACGCGGATGGCGCCGAGGCGCCGGCAGCGCCCAAGGCGCACAAGGGTGCCGGCAGGGTAGCCACCATCTTCGGAGCGCTGCGCAAGTTGGCGCCGCAGGCGGGGGGCGGCAAGAGAGAGGAGCCCGCGGCCCCCGCTGAGGCCGCCATGCCCGGCGACGGCGACGCCTGGCAGCGGTTCGCGGCGCCGCAGCTGCCCAGGCCGGCCAGGCCGGCTGGCGGCGCCCCCGCCCCCGCCGCCGCCGCCCCCGCCCCCGCCCCGGCGTTCGCCAGGTCTGCGCTGAGGAAGGGCGGCGACCAGCCGCGGGGGGCGGCGCCGCTGCCCAGGTCCGCGAGCGCGACGACGAAGCTCCACGAACGACACGGCGACACGTACACGGTGGCCTCGGGTCGCCACACGGCGGCGACCCTGGCGCTGTACCGAGGCGTCGCCGACGACGACCCCGCACCGGCGCCGGCGGCGTGCGGCGCGGTGCAGGAAGTGACGCCCAGCCCGGAGGAGCAGTTCCAGAACGCGGCTGCGGCGGCGGCGGGGGCGGCGTACCGCAAGCGGCCCTCGCTGCTCGGCCTGTTCGGCGGCGCCGCCCCCGCCAGCGGAGGCGTGGCCGTCGCAGTCGCCTCGACCTCCTCCGCTACCACCTCCCCCGTCGGCAGTGGCCAGAAAGCGCGCAAGTACGTATTAAACTAGCAAAAATGAAACTATGATTATATGTGGAGATCGAATACTCGATTAGTTGGTACTGAATCGAATTGCAAAAAAAAAAAAAAAAATACTAAAGTAACTCAGTATCAATATATACACTTATTATTAGTGACGATATGGACCGTTCGCACCAGCTCGACATTTCGTGTGGCAGTTGCAGGTGCAGGTGCATATTCGCACTTCAGACACAAGTCAGAAATGTCCTTTCCACTCACCTTGTATAGTTCTCCTAACTGAGGTACGAGCATATGGGATTGGTTCCCAAATATGTGAGTGGCTCGAAGATTTCTTAAGTAATAGAACCCAGTACGTTGTCCTCGATGGTGAGTGTTCATCGGAGGTGAGGGTATCATCTGGAATGCCCCAGGGAAGTGTGGTAGGTCCGCTGTTGTTTTCTATCTACATAAATGATCTTCTGGATAGGGTGGATAGCAATGTGCGGCTGTTTGCTGATGATGCTGTGGTGTACGGGAACGTCTCGTCGTTGAGTGATTGTAGGAGGTTACAAGATGACTTGGATAGGATTTCTGATTGGTGTAAAGAATGGCAGCTAACTCTAAATATAGATAAATGTAAATTAATGCAGATGCATAACAATCCCGTAATGTTTGAATACTCTATTAGAAGTGTAGCGCTTGACAGTCACGTTTGGGCGTAACACTGCAGAGCGATATGAAGTGGGACAAGCAAGTAACGGCAGCTCTGGGGAAGACGGATAGTCGTCTTCGGTTCATTGGTAGAATTTTGGGAAGATGTGGTTCATCTGTAAAGGGGACCGCTTATAAAACACTAATACGACCTGTTCTTGAGTACTGCTCGAGCGTTTGGTATCCCTATCAGGTCGGATTGAGGGAGGACATAGAAGCAATTCAGAGGCGGGCTGCTAGATTTGTTACTGGTAGGTTTGATCATCACCCGAGTGTTACGGAAATGCTTCAGAAACTCGGGTGCGATTCTCTAAAGGAAAGGAGGCGTTCTTTTCGTGAATCGCTACTGAGAAAATTTAGAGAGCCAGCATTTGAGGCTGACTGCAGTACAATTTTCCTGCCGCCAACTTACATTTCGCGGAAAGACCACAAGGATAAGAGAGATTAGGGCTCGTATAGAGGCATATAGGCAGTCATTTTTCCCTCGTTCTGTTTGGGAGTGGAACATGGAGAGAAGATGCTAGTTGTGGTACGAAGTACCCTCCGCCACGCACCGTATGGTGGATTGCGGAGTATGCGTGTAGATGTAGATATTGCTTTATGCAGAAGATGCAACACGATCGTGGGTGCGTTCATAGCAACCACCTTGCCTGTAACACGGATTCGTACTCGTAGGCAGCTTGGCTGTAGGCAGTGTTTTCCAATATCAGTTTACAGGTGCCTGGGTACTTCTTATTTATGACAAGAACTAACATCGGGGGCACTTTAAAATGACACTCATCTGAAACAGAATAAAATTCAATCTCGCACAGTCTACAACTCTCTCTCTGTGTTATCGAAGATCGATGACACCCCCACCAGTGTCTCTCAGTTGGCAACGCAAACGCCGTTTCCGGCGGCGTCTGGCGGTCGCGCGCGGGGACCCTGCGGAGCCAGTGGTGCGCGCCCACTGAGCCACAGCTTCGGCGCCTCCGACTAGGAGGGCGCTCTGCTGCAGCGATATAGGATAGCCGGCGGCCGCTTAACGGCCCAGTCTGGCACAGTCTTCGGCAGTCTTCAGTCTCGGTCAGCCTTCGACAGTTGCATTAGTAGTGGGAGCCTCACACTGCACGACGCTCTTTAATTTACTTCTTGTACTAGCTGGACTTTGGTGTTACTTGCTCTTTGGTAGAGTTTCTCCACAATGCTTGGAGAAAGGTACAAGTTAAATAAAACTTCTGTTTGTTGTATTTACGTGTCCACTAACGATTTCTACTCCTGCGCAGTCTCCCTACGATGGCACCTCCTGCATCAATCTCTAGCCCACCTCTCGTTACTGTCGTGTATCGAGTAGTATGCAACATTCTGCATGCACATTGGTGCACAAACTGACGCCACCACTTAGTCTCAGACCCTGTGTTCTCAAAACTACTTGGTCAAAGACCACAAAAGGTGGCGCTTCCTTGTAAAGACGTGCTTTGGACATTCAACGGGAGACGACAGAAAGTGTCTGTCATGCGTTTCTCGTGTTCGACCACGCACTCAGCGGCGTCATCACGACACAGTACTATTGCTTCCATATACCGCGCTATTTGGCATGAAAAACTGCCTCGTAACAAATAAACATCATGTTAGAGATTCAGCGTATCGTACCACGAGTGCAATCCGCCAAAAATATTATTAAGCGACAGTTTCGTATGACATGTTATTAGGTATGAAGGAATTTTCAGTTTCGCAAAATCAGGTTAACGCGCAGGACAAAAATGGGAGAGGGACGGTAAAGTTCCAATACAGAAAGCAGGCTCAAGCGGATGTAGGTCGCGGTAGTCATTCAGAGACAAACAGGTCTGCACAGGGTAGATTAGCGTGCACGGGCGCACCAGACCAGTCTTCAGACAGACAGAAGAAGCAGAACGAGAAGGCTATAAAAACGTAGGGTTCCAGAGCCGTTGCGAGCCTAATTGCAACGTATAGATACATCCCTGCGTCAATAAGAATCCAGTAACGGTAGAACGGGCACCCATGAGTTTCACGACTGCTATGCTCTGGGCAAGGTATAACACCACTGAAGTCTCGGTTATTTTAGTATCTTCGTATTCAGTGCTCCATTATCAATAAATCTGTACAGAAAAGAAGCAATTAAAAGCAGGAAGGTTAAAGAGTGTGCATAAAATGCAGGGTGGAACAGTGTGTGTGTGTGTGTGTGTGTGTGTGTGTGTGTGACTGAGTGTGTGTGTGTGACTGAGAGTGTGTGTGTGTGTGTGTGTGTGTGTGTGTGTGTGTGACTGAGAGTGTGTGTGTGTGTGTGTGACTGAGAGTGTGTGTGTGTGTGTGTGACTGAGAGTGTGTGTGTGTGTGTGTGACTGAGAGTGTGTGTGTGTGTGTGTGTGACTGAGAGTGTGTGTGTGTGTGTGTGTGTGTGTGTGTGTGTGACTGAGAGTGAGTGTGTGTGTGTGTGTGTGTGTGTGTGTGTGTGTGTGTGTGTGTGTGTGTGTGTGTGACTGAGTGTGTGTGTGTGTGACTGAGAGAGAGAGAGAGAGAGAGAGAGAGAGAGAGAGAGAGAGAGAGAGAGAGAGTGTGTGTGTGTGTGTGTGTGTGTGTGTGTGTGTGTGTGACTGACTGAGTGACAATTTGCCCAATACACTCCTAACCTCAGTGAGATAGAGGAAGAATTACCATACTGCAATACTTGTTGCAGATAATGAAGAATTCACTGAACACTGAATATGGACTGAGAGTAAACCAAAGAAAGGTCGAAGTGATGGGCAGCAGCAGAAGTGAGATCGCCAGTAAAAATTGAGAATCCATTAGTAGTGGAAGTGAAGACATTCTGCTACCCCAGAAGCAAAATAACATATGACTTGTGAAGCGAGGAGGCTATAAGAAACAGACTAGCGTAAGCAAAAAGGGTATTCCTCACTAAAAGACTCCTGCTGTACCTGAGTCGGGCTGACAGAGCGACTGTCGGACACGGACAGCGCCGATGTTGCCGGTTCACCTTTACCCACAAACCCAATGCGGTCGCGGCAGCAGGAGCTGTGCAATTCCAGTACTGAATTCTTTCGTGCGTTCCTGCCAAACTGCGGTACTCAGTTGGCCTTGCACAATCGTAATGCCTTATCACTTTCGCTATTAGCTGCAGGCAGTCTTTTGTGTATCATAAAGAAAAATACAGCACAAAGAAACAAAGCAATGACGGAAACGTATCACAGCAGTGCGTTAGCAACTGTGATTATTCGGAGAGCGATATGACAACAGACGCCGCAACTGAACTCGTTCTGTCATGTGAACATCCAGCTGTCAATCACTCCGTTATTCTGATCCACGTACAGTACCAAACATAGACCTTAATTTGAGAAGGGTATTTCTGAAAATGTATATGTGAAGTGTGGAAATGAACGATGCACATTAGTAGAACTGGGAAAGAAGGAAACACAAGCGATTGAAATGTACTTCTACAGCATGAAGCTGAAAATAAAGTTGATTGTAAAAGTAAGAGGACATCCTCCCTTTACCAGGTGAGGTAAGCGAGATACTGAAAAATTAACTAGAATGAGGCATAGCATTCAAAAAGACATCAGAGAATAGCAGCGGTGACACTGCAGAGAGCTGTAGGGTAAAAAAAACTGTAGGAAAGAAAAAGTTTAGAACACACCAAAGAAATAATTGAGTGTAAGTGGTACTCTGAGATTTGGAGGTTCACACCGGATGAGGAAATCGTGGTGGGCCATAACAAACCAGTCAGAATACTGGTATCCCACAAAACAAGACAAAGACGAAGCGGGCCGTGCAGTGTCGATCGGAGACTGACATAGTGTGTGTGTTCATGCAAGTATAGTTTCAAAGACGTTTGTACGTCTTACAGTTCCTGCCACATGGATTTGGATGAAGGATCTGATAATGAGGAAAGTAAAAATGTTGCTTTGGACAGAGTGCATCTATTTAAAAACGCGAGTGAATGTCCTTTGTTTAGGGTACTATTGGAAGCAGGAACACGTGCGCAGAAGCAGGTTAACTGACGTTAGCAGTGAAGTCGGCCACTGCGCCAGGCTGCAGCTATGTCCAGCCGTCGGCCCACCGGGATGTGGGAGACCTGGGGCGGCGTCACACAGTGAGACAGAAGTCATGACGCAGGTGGTTACTTCGCTGGGCCATCAGCTCCTTTCCCTATTTTGATACATAGGTGGGGGCTTCCATAGCTTCCATGGGCCGCATCTGAGTTTGCTATCAATTTTTACACAACTGTTACCTACCTCCAACATGTTTTGCTGTTTTGGTCTTCAGTCCGAACGCGGCTTTGATGCAGCTCTGCACACCACTCTGTCTTGTGCAAGCCTATTTATATGTGCATAACTACTGCAGCCTTATCCATTTGAACTGCTGACTACACTCGAGACCCATCGTGTAGGGGTAGCGGGTAGCGTCTTTGAATAATAAACGGAACATCCTGTGTCCTGGATTCGAACCTAGTCACTACTTAAGTTATGAAACAAAATCATTAGTAATTGCCGCTGAAGACTTCGGGCATAAAAAGTCACCCTTGTTCTGCCAAAGGCCTCTTCAAGGAGGGCACAGGAGCGGACAGAGGTTCAGGTCATTCACTTGCCTTGGGGTGGGAAAGTGCCCCTAAAAGGCTGGTCAGTCATCAGCGATCAATGACATCAGCATGCAGAAGGCAACGGAAACCACTGACTTCCAGATGCATAATGTGTATCCACAGGACATGTGAGCTATAATTGAAGTAGTGTCATGATCATCTCTCCATCGGCAAAAGATTCCGGAATAGCCCCCCATTCGGATCTTCGGGAGGGGACCGCCAAGGGGGAAGTGACCATGAGAAAAATATTCAAAACGAGCGACACGGTAACATCCTACGAGTCAAGGCGTACAATGTTAGACATTTGAACGTGATAGGGAAGCTGGAAAGTCTGAAAATGTAAATGTTAAGGCTCAGTCTCCATAACAGTGGGAGTAAATTAAGTGAAAAGGAAACAAGACAATGTCTGACGAATGTAAGGTAATATCAACAGCAGAAGAAAATCGTGTAACGGAGTAGGATTAGTTATGAACAGGTAGGGCAGAGAGAGAATTGTTGTGAACAGTTGAGTGATAAGGCTGTTCTCAACAGAATCGATAGCGAACCAATACGACGGCAATAGTTCAGGTATACATGCCTAGGCCGGAGGCAGATGAAGAGCTAAAGTATATGACGATAATGAACGAGTAAAGGGAGGGGAAAAAAGGAATAATCTTGGGGGATTGGAATGCAGTTCCAAGGGAAGAAGTAGGTGAACGGGTTATCAGAGAATACGGACGTGGTAGTAGCATGAGAGAGGAGAAAGACTAATTGAGTACTGAAATAAATTTCAACTAGTTATAGGAAATACTCTGTTAAAGAATCAGAAAAGGAAGTACACTTTGAAAAGGCCGGGAAATATGGAAAGATTCTAGTTAGATTACATCATGGTCAAGCAAAGTTTCCGAAATCAGATACTGAATTGCAATGTGTACCCAGGAGCAGATATAGAATCAGATAACAATTCAGTAACGATGAAGAACAGGCTGATGTTTAAGAGACTAGTCAGGAAGAAACCATGTGCGAAGAAGTGAGATATGGACATAGTAAATAATGAAGAGATATATTTGAAGGTTTCTTAGGCTATAGATACTGCGATAACGAATAGCTCAGTAGACAGTTTAGTTGAAGAGGAATGGACATCTCTCAAAACGGCAATCACAGAAATTGGGAAGAAGGTAAATGCGAAGAAAACATGAGAAACAGAAGAAATGCTTCACTTGATCGGCGAAAGAAGTAAGTACAAAAATGTCCAGGAGATTTCAGGAACATAAAACTGGAAGTCATTTAGGTGCGAAATAAATAGGAAGTCAGGGAAACTAAGGCGGAACGGCTGCGTGATAAATGTGAAGGAATCTAAAAAGAAATGGTTGTCGGAAGGACTGACTCAGCAAATAGGAAATTCGAAACAACTTTCATTGATACTAAAAACTAGGATGGTAGCATTAAGAGTGAAATGGGAATTCACTGTTGAATGTGGGGAGAGAGCGATTGGTGGGAAGAGAACATTGAAGGCGTCTATGAGGGGGAGAACTTACGGGATGTTCTAAAAGAAGAAACAAGAATCGATACAGAAGAGATAGGTCTTCCAGTATTAGGATCAGAATTTAAGAGATTTGGTGGACTTAAGATCAAGTAAGGCAGAGGGGGTAGTAACATCCCATCGGTATTTCTAAAATCAGTGGAGGAAGTGCCAATAAAACGACCAATCCCGTTGGTGTGTAGAATGTATGAGAGTGACGACATACTATGAGGCTTTCAGAAAAGCATCATCCACACAATACCGAAGATAACAAGAGCCGTCAAGTGCGAGTATTATTGCACAATCAGCTTAACAGCTCATGCATATAAGTTGCTGACAAGAATAATATACACAAGAATGGAAAGAAAATTGACAATGTGCTAGATGACGATCAGTTCGGCTTTTAAAGGTAGAGGCACTAGAGAGGCAATTGTGATGTTGCGAATGATAATGGAGGCAAGATTAAAGAAAAATCAAGACACATTCATAGGATTTGTCGACTTTGAAAGAGAGTTCGACAATGTAAAATAGTGCAAGATGTTCGGAATTCGGAGAAAAAAATATGGGTAAGCTAGAGAGAGAGAGAGAGAGAGAGAGAGAGAGAGAGAGAGAGAGAGAGAGAGTGAATCGAAGAAATATTAAAGTAAGGAGAGGTAGTAGAAATGAGAAGAGCGATAAACTTAACATCAGAACTGCGAGTTGCAAAGTAGATGAAGTTAAGGAAATCTGCTACTTAGGCAGCGGAATAATACATGATGGATCGAGCAAGGAGAACGTAAAAAGCAAACTGGAACTAGCAAAAAGGGCATTCCTAGTCAAGAAAACTCTGAGTATTATACACAGGCTTTCATTTCAGGAAGAAATTTCTGAGAATGTACATGTACAGGACTGCATTGTGTGGTAGTGAAACATGGACTGTGGAAAAACCGGAAAGAAGAGAATCAAAGCATTTGCAATGTGGTGCTACAGAAGAATGTAGAAAATTTGTTGGACTGACAAGATATGGAATAAAGTGTTTCTTCGGAGAATCGACGAGTAAAGGAATGTATGAGAGACACTGACCTGAATAACGGACAGGATGGTAGGACATCTCTGAACACATCACAGAATAACTTCCACGATACTAAATGGAGCTGTAGAGGGTAAAAACTGTACATGGAGACCGAGATGGTGAAAATAATAGCGGACGTTGGTTGCAAGTGCAGCTCTGAGATGAAAAGATTGCACAGAAGAGGAATTCGTGGCGGACCGCATTAAACTAGTGAGAAGAGCGATGACCCAAAAAAATACTAGTCTCGTGTCTTGATCTACCCCTACAATTTTTACCTGCTAACGCTGGTTTTTACCAAACTGACAATTGGTTGGTGGATCGTAATTATGTCCTGTCAATCGATGCCTTATTTGGTGAGTTTGTGCCGTAAAGCTATATTTTCTGTAATTCGAGTCTGTATCATTTCATCGGTTACTCGATTTACCTCGTGTAATCTACAGTATTTTTCTGCAGCACATTTCAAAGACTTCTATTTTTTTGTGAACAATTGATAATCCATGTTTGTCTTGCATTCAAGGCTACACTCCAGACAAATATCTCCAAAAAGGCTTTCTAACAGCTTAATTGGCATTAGATATTAACATATTCCTCTTCTTCAGAAAATAATTTCTTGCTATTGTCAATCTGCATTTTACGTCCTATCTATTTGGGTCAACGTTTGATGTTTTACTGCCCAAATAGAAAAACTCTTCTACTATTTTCAGTGTCTCTCATTCTTACTAATACTCTCAAGATCGTCTGATTTAATTAGACTACATTTGATGACACTTGTTTGACTTATGTTGGTAACGACCTTTCAAGACACTATCCATTCAGTTCGACAGATCTACCAGTCTTTCGCTGTCTGACAGAATTAGAATGTCATCGGATAACCCTATATTTTTTGTTTCTTCTCCTTGAAGTTTTATATACTTCCCAAATATTTGCTCGTTTTCTTTACTGCCTGCGGAAGGTACAAGCTGAATAATATTGGGGGTAGGCTAAAAGTTTCTTCTCAACAATTGCTCCCCTTCCACGTCCTTAAACACTTCGCAACTAAGTCTAGTTTCTGGACAACTAGTGTAGAGGGTGTTTCAGAAGTGATGGTTAATATTCAGGGATATGACTAGAATGGTCATTCGAAACAAAAAAGTCAAGTAATCTTGAGCTCTAAAAGGCATATCTTAAGAGCTATGAGCTACTCTTGATCTTAAATACTGTGAAACAAATGGGGAATATAATGTTGTAGAATAGAATGCTGGTTGTTACTAGGCTCATTTGGTAGTCCATTAAACAACTTTATTTATAAGTCAAGCCTCGTAAACAGGACTCCAGAAATTTAGAAGCTCAAACAATTTGAAACTGACTTCATAAACACCAATAAAACAAACTTGACTATCCGTGGAAGCACAGGCCTCAATAATGTCCGCCAATCTTAGTATTAGGACGACTTGGGGTGACAATGAAATTAGCTGGCGTCAGAAAGGATCTTGGGCGAACACGACACACCAGAATACAGAAAGCTCAGATTCATCTCTAGCAACACTGTGCAAATGACGAGTACGTAGTGTCTGTCACGCTATACAACCACGGCAGCAGTTTGTAAGCTACGTGCCGAATACAGTGTTCGGGCCGGGAACCGTTCGAATGCGGTCGGCACGGCCGTCCAGGTGCAGACCACGTGCAGACTACGTGCAGATCACGTGCACGCCACGCCCCAGTCGTGTGCTGCATCGTTGTGGTTTCCTCTGGCACACGCCGAGACGCCTGTCGACTGTAAAGTTGTCGCTGCTTTGGCCAGAGTCATATCCCTCCTTCTGGCCGGCACACCACCTTCCACCCCACAAGAAGCAGACAGCGCCCTCCTCTCAGCTCGCAGGTGCAGACTATCTGAAGTCTGAAAGACGTCGGACCGAATATCAGCCCAATGTTACCCTTGTTAGCTTCGAAATTTCTAAGATGTAGTTCTGTCAACATTGTAAAACCCTTTCTCTAAATCCATAAAACGTGCGTCTTACGAACCACGGCGCTCCGGCGTCGCGGTGGTGTCTCTTCCTTGCCTCAGCGATACAGGCGGCAGTGCGGTAGGTGCAACCACATCGGAGGGGTACTTGTTGAGAGGCTGGACAAACCTATAGTTGCTGTAATCGAGCAGTAGTCTTCTCATTAGTTGAAGGAGGCAACAGTCTGGATTATTGGATGTTCTGGCCTTGTGTAAAATCAGTCAATATGGCCTTACTGTGCTGGTACTGCTAACGGCTAAAAGCAAGGGGAACCTACAGCCCTAACTTTGCCCGAGGGCATGTAGCTCTACTGTATGGCTAAATCACTCCTGCGTGTAAAGTATTCTGGAGGTAAGATAGTCCCCCATTCGGATAAGTCGGGTAATTCTGAGGGAATTATATTAAGAAACGAGATACTCGAAGTAGTAGACGAGTTTCGCTATTTGGGCAGCAAAAAAACATGACAGGCGAGGTAAAGGGGATATAAAATTTAGACTTGCAATGGCAAGAAAAGCGTCTCTGAGGAGAAATCTGTTAACATCAAATATTTAAGTGCTGTGAAGTCCTTTTTTGAAGGTATTTGGAGTGAGGCTTTGCCTGGAGGTGAAACATGGACGATAAACAGTTTTGACAAGAAGAGAATAGAAGCTTTCGAAATGTGGTGCTACAGAATGATGCTGAAGATACGATGGGTAGATTATGTAACCAATGAGGAGGTACTTGAATAGAACTGGGCAGGCGAAAATTTTGTGGCACAGCATTATCAGGAGGAGGAATCGGTTGATAGGGTGTGTGTGTGTGTGTGTGTGTTGTGTGTGTGTGTGTGTGAGGGGGGGAAGGGGGGGGGGGGAATTATTGATAGACCAAGATATGAATAAAATCCGGAGGTTCAAAAGGATGTGGGTTGCAGTTCTTATTCAGAAGAGATGAAAAGTTTTGCACAGGATAGTATAGCATAGAGAGCTGCGTCGAACTAGTGTGCATACTTAAGGGTGGTCGATTTCTATCAGTCTTTCTGTTCTTCCGTAAATAAGTCGTGTTAGTATTTTGGAAGCAATATGCAATTAAACTGCTGGCTTCGTAATACTCGGATTTATTACCTTTTGCCTTCTTTGGTATAGGAATTACTACATTCTTCCAGGAGTATGGGAGTATTTCGTCTGCCTGATGCATCTTGTAGACGTGATATATTTGTGTTGTGTGTTCTGCCAGAGGCCTCAGTAATTACTTAAGGTCGTTAAATCTTAGGCATACAGCTCTCTTAGACGTGTGCAACTTTATAGTAGTTGGGAATGCAGTCAGCATTTCACTAGGTTTTCCTGCAATTTGAGTGTGGAGAACGTTCAGCATATCCCAATATGAGGTGGTTTCGTCATCAGCTGGCGTTTGAATGTCCTCTGAATGGTTTATAACTCAGATCTTATTGGCGTGTGCAGGAAAACATGTGTATCCCAACCATCTCCAAATTATTTATGTGGCATGCCTCATAGAAAGATTCTTCTATATCACGGTTTTGTTGTCGTGCTGCGCAGCATACAAGCGTATGTCAACCACATTTCATTCTGTGATGTTTCCTGCTGCTGTCCCCATTGCTGCTTTATTTTTTCCTGAAACGTGGACAAAGTGTGAACACGGGAGCTGAATAAGTAGCAGGTTCACTTCACTGAAACTGTCTTCTGTAGGGCTATTTATTGCTTCGTTGTGCCAAATTCCTAAATGCCCAATCCACTGCATAAGATAAACGATCTTACTTTCTTTCTTGGTTTTCATTATTAATTCCGCCACGTCATTGAAATTATATTGGCGGTGCTCCATAGCACTTCTGGAACCAGTAAGAATTAAAATTTTGCTCGTACTTTGGATACCAAATATAGTTGTTGCTTTTCTTCCACGTTATAAACACTACTTCCTTGCGCTGACGAAAATTTTCTATAGGTATCTGCAATGCAGAGCAATAACATGAGCAACTAAATACCTCAAGTATTTTGGGTCCATCATATTTTAGTAATTTATTTGAAAGTCAAATTTATGCCCAGATTAACTGAATGTCAAAGAGTAGGTAGTAGCGACATAAACAGGCTACAGAAAGTTTTAAAAGTTTTTTCTCTGTAAGGATTTCACAAGTTCTTTTTATTTATTACGACACGTTTCTGCTCTCTTCAGAACCGCCACTATATCTTGTGACCCATGTATGTCGTATTTATTGCTGAATTAAAGTATCTAAAATAGTGTCAACACAAATGATCCGCACTCCAGAAATTTCAATATTTGTGATTTACTCAATGTAGCTAATCGCTGAAAACTGAACAGCAATTATCTCAGTTATGGAGAAAGCAGAGAAGTCCTAGAATTGTACTACGTGAGTACCAGAAAGACAAAGCAACTCACTAATGTGACAAATTCTGCAGATTTTTATTATTTTAGTTAATATTTCTATGAACAATTACGTTACTGTGGGAAAACCGTCAAATCTTTTGAGTCTGCCGAAAAGTCCACATTTTTTATTTAACAGATTCACTAAATTTTAATCATCCGTCTATATCACAACCTTCAAAAAGCTTCCGTTCTCTGTTGCATCGTCCATGATTCACTGTCTTAAAATTGTGTGCTCCAGACGTAGTACATTCTCACAAATGCCTGCCTCAAATTAAGACTCGTGTTTGACGTTACCACAGTTCCGTTAGCCAGGAATGCTCTCTTTGTCATGTTAATCGTTTTTGTGACCACCTTTCTTTGTCCTTCACGTGTTACTTTGCTTCCACGGCAGCACACTACCTTCACTTCGTCTGCTTCGTCATTTCCAGTTTTGATTCCACTCTGGTCTTTCTTTGGTTTAGTCTTACTTTAGCTCAGTATTCTGTAATGATTGCAATCAGTACCATTCATTTCATACAACGATAATTCTTCCTCTCAATCACTATGAGGATGGCGATGTCATCATCTTTGACGTAGTTTCTCACTGAATTTTAATCGTGCTCCTGAACGTATATGGAACGTAAGGAACTTAAACCTCTCCCTATAACTGCATTTGCCGTCAGTCGCCGTCCGTTCTTAAAAGTAATGATACGTTGTTTTTGATACACTGGTCACAGCATCTGCTGACGTTTTGCCCCCCAAGGCCCTCACGCGTCTTCCGTGAGACTGCACCACGCACGCGCGTGTCTCCGAGATGCTGCGGCCCTCTCTCCCTTCCCAGGCTGCGTTCCCTTCCCCCTGCCCCTCCCACCGTGTCCTCGTCCCTCCCCCTCGACCCTTTCCTTCACCTGTCGCGATACCCTCGGTTAGTTGACCCGACTATACCCCTGATTTCTGCTATCCCTTACGATTTTCCTCCTCAAGTTATTTTTTTGCTTCACTTTTCCTATTTTGCGTATTTGGTTCTCCTTGGGGCTTCGACGTCCCCTTCTAAATTTTGAATCTGTAGTGTGAGCGAACTGGGGAAGAACATCTTAGAGTCTTCGGCATGTGGCCTTACCACCACTTCCATCTTCGCCCTGAAACCTTAGTTCCTCAACGCTATGTAGCTAGCACTGTAGCCAGTTGGGGTCGTTACATACCCTTTTAGTTGAGCCCCTGACATCACAGGTACCACACTGCTGATACCTAAGCTGCTAACCCCTCATATATGCCTAGAACTGGTTGCCTACAATTCTAAAGCTTTGGAACTCTTGGCAACAGTCGCCGTGTCAGATGTCCCTTGTGTAGTTGGCAGGCACCACAGGGAAACCACCTTTTCGGAGTGGGTGGTATCGTGGTATCAGGGCGGACACTTTACGTATGAAACGGAAGAAGTTCCAAACAACACTCCTTTCTTCTACAGCCTTTTTGCGATCTCCCTTCCCCATCTGCCCCCTGGGAAGGAGATCAGACTTGCAGGCTTCGGGTGAAAGACTTTCCCTGCAACCCAGTTTGCGGTGACATTTCCACTGCCACTAAGCCACTATTTTTTGTGGAAACTATTTGTCGTCGGTCAAAACTTCTCCTGCCGCCCAGTCTACAGCCTTTTGTACCTGTGAACAGTCGTCCAGTGTCCATTATGCTTTACCAGTCTTTGAATGTGGTTCAGCCTGTCATTTTTCATAGGGACCTCAACCTTCAAACTGACGAGGAAGTCTGGGGCAATCTGGAACGACAGGTACATTCACGTTGTTTAGTGTATTCAGAAAGGCTGTAAGGACAGTTGCATCAATAGCAGGGCTTTCATTCTGATATTTGAGGGGCATACCCTCCAACAGAAGGTCCAGGTTATGATTAACCAATGTGACACTGAAGCTATACATCCCACCACCCCTGAGGTGTTTCCGTTTTTTGCATTTTGGGTGCATGTCTTCCCACTGTACAGCAGACCCTCTATAGTGAATATGGACGCCCCCCCTCTAAGAGGGGAGCAATAATGTTCCAGCGCTCAAGTGTGTTATGACCATCACTCTCCATGCTCCATGGAGAGGAAAAATGATACAAGAGTGTAATTCCCTTGATCATTTCTCCTACACTGAGGATCGTCATAAATACGGCAGTCTTCATTCTGTCTCTATGACCTCCGTCCCTTCCTAATGAGTTGCAACGCGTTCTCCTCTCTCCCCTCCCATGTGGCCCCCTTTCCCTCCCCTGTGAGTGCCACTCCCCCTGTCCCCTCCCTCGCCTCACTTTCTTATCAGCCACGATCTGTGCCTTCTTAATTATGGTTCCCCTACCCATGCCTCTTGCAGCCCTTCTTCTGCCATTGATCTTTCATCCACTTCCTCTCCATTTCCCCCTTGATTACACCGGTTGCCACACAACGACCTCTGTGATAATACCACTTCCCATTGATTCTCTCTTTCCCTTCCTGCCTCCTGAATGCCAGGTTACCCTGCTGGGTTTTCCATCATGCTGACTGAGGTCGTGTTTACCCGCCCCCCCCCCCCCCCCCCTCTGTTGAGTTGTATTGATGCAGTTGTCCATGACGTGTCTCAAATATTATTCACGCTGCTAGCATTGTTGTAACCACTCAGCTGGCCTCTTTCACCAGTGGCTAGTCCTGAGGTGGAGCAATTGCCTTCGCCATCAGTGATCGTCATCAACCATGAAGAGATGCCCATCCTTTGCCCATGTTATTACCTTTAAACACCTTCTTTCTTACACTCTAAGTGGGCTATTTAAGGACCCCCTCCAGATTTTCACTCGCCAGTTTCTGTCCCATCAGTCATTCAGAGATTGGGTAGGCATTTCTCTCAGCTCTCCATGGACCCAGGAGAATGGCGTTCCCACTGGGCTGTGTATTAAATGTCCTTTTCCTCATCACTACTAATGGTCACTTGTCCTCTGTTGGATCATTGGTCACCCCTGGTCTAAATGTGGATAATTTCTGTATCTGGGCTAGTTGCCACTCAGTGGCCTCTGTGGAGTGACAGCTCCAGAGTTCCATCTGACACACTTCCATATGGACTCTCCCACATGATCAGTTCTCCCCACATTAAAACATAGATGGTACATTTCTGTATGTACTTCCCATCCCACTGCTAGACACCGAATTCCTGATGGTGGGCCCCAGCTCCTTTTCTTGGGTCTTCTTTTTAACAAGAAGCTGACTTGGTTGTTCCATATCAGCCTTCTGTAGATTTGCTGTATCCCTAAATTAAATGTCCTTCCTCCCTCATGCAGTGTGGGTTGCTAGACCCAATTCCACCTTTATCGGCCCTTACTTCTGTCCTGTCTTGGACTGTGGTTGTCAAGTTGGATCAGCTCCCCTGCCAGACTGCTCTACTCGGATGCAGTCCATCATCGTGGTGTCTGTCTGGCCGCTGGTGCCTTTCGCACTAGCCCTCTCAGTATTCTTCCAGTTTACACACAGGGGATCTGATCTGTTCTTGCTTGCCCCCCCCCCCCCCCCTATTCTATTCTTTTCCCTGTTTCGAGACATCATCTGCCCACTGCCGAACCTTGGGCGGGTTTACTGCTTGGACTCTGCCTCACTTCTCTCCACTGTAATTTCCATCTTCCCTCTCTGTCCTGTTCTCCATGTTCTCTCCAAAACACTCCCCCTTGGTTAGTTCTTCGGCTCTGGATGTGGATTGATCTCTTCTGTTGGCACGGAGCACCACCACTTGTCTGCTACATAAGGTGTATTTACCACAGAAGTGATGGCAGTTTATTGGGCCCTCTGCGTTATTAAATGCTCCTCTCTAACCAGTGTTTTGTTACATTTGGACTCGATGAGTGGCCTTTAGTTATCGCCTGGTGTTTTTCCCACCACCTCTTAATGTCTATGATCCACTGCTTTCTCGACGATCTTGATCATGCTGATTGGTCAGTTGATTTCTGTTGGGTTCGCAGTCGCATGGGTGGCACGGGTATTGAACTTGCTGATTGTCTAGCTACGAGGGCAGCTACCTAACCCCCATTTTTTGTGATCCCTGCTGGGACAAATTTGCGGCTTCATCTCAAATTCCTGTTTGCTTAGTCATTGGCTGTCTCCTAGAGGCCACCTCCTGTCTAATAAATCGTGCAATCGAGGGAACTCCCGCCACATGCCGTTCTTCCTTCTGCCTCTCGCAGCGGCAATCTACCACCCTCTGGCGTCTTCTATCAGCCATACCAGGTTTACCAATGGTTTTTTACTGCAGAATGAGGTGCCTCCCGTTGTACTTGCGGAGGCGCCTCACAATATCCACATTTTGCTGGACTGCCAGCGCCTTTAGGGCCTATACATTAAATATGCCCTGTCATTCTACTTAGCTTACGTGTTAGTGAAAAATCCACGCATCGTTACCTGTGTCCTTTGTTTTCTTCAACAAAGTGGTCTATCATCCCAAATTTAAATAGTCGTATTTCCTTCTAGAAGTTGAGTCCCACAGTTAGCGTTGGCCCTGCCGCTATGCCAGGCAGGTCCCTCTCCATTTACTCTACGTAATGTCTGGTATTTTACCCGTTTAGTTTCCCATTTTCTTGTCTTCTTCCCCTGCTGTTGTCTTTGTTGTATTGCTATCGTGGTACGGTGCAGGGGTCGGGATGTATCGGCAGCGGTGCCGGCGTCCCGTCACGTGATGGGCCTCTGACCCCCTATCTCGCCAATCCCCATCATTCGCGCCCCCCTCCCCCATCCCCCCGTCCTGTTTTTTGCTTATCCCGCTGCCTCGACATTCCTGCTGCCTCTTCGCTTGTTTTCCTTTCATGTAGTCCCTTAGTTTTCTGCTACCTTGGATCGTAGGGTCGATGACCTCGCTGTCTGTTCACCGCCCACCCCAACCAACAATACAACCATCTGCAGATGCCAGAATGAGATTTTCACTCTGCAGCGGAGTGTGCGTTGATATGAAATTTCCTGGCAGATGAAAACTGTGTGCCGGACCGGGACTCGAACTCGGGACCTTTGCCTTTCACGGGGAACTGAGCTACCCAATCACGACTCACGCCCCGTCCTCACAGCTTTACTCCAGCCAGTACGTCGTGTCCCACCTTCCAAACTTTGCAGAAGCTCTCCTGCCAAACTGGAAACATCCCCCAGGCTGTGGCTAAGCCATGTCTCCACAATATCCTTTCTTTCACGAGTCGAGCATTTAGAGGACAAGTTTGGGGAGGTGGAGGGCTTGTCTAAAATGCGCTCCGGCTCCGTACTGATACAAACGGCATCCTCCGCCCAGTCACGCAGGTTACTTGCTTGTGACAAGTTGGGGGATGTTAACGTTACTATTACTCCACATAAGAGTTTAAATATGGTCCAGGGTGTTATTTTCCATAGGGACCTCCTTTTGCAGTCTGATGACGAGCTGCGCGCCAACTTAGAACGTAGAGGTGTTCATTTCGTCCGGCGCGTTCATCGGGGTCCGAGGGACAATCAGGTTGCTACCGGTGCCTTCATCTTGGCCTTCGAGGGTGATACGTTACCGGAAAAGGTCAAGGTGATGGTCTACCGATGTGACGTCAAGCCCTATATCCCTCCCCCGATGCGGTGCTTCAAGTGCTGGAAGTTCGGCCATATGTCTTCCCGCTGCACTTCCAGCCTCACATGTCGAGATTGCGGACGCCCATCTCATCCCGATACTCCATGTGCCCCGCCTCCCATCTGCGTCAACTGCGGGGAGCACCATTCACCTTGCTCGCCAGACTGCAGAATATTCCAGAAAGAGCGCAAAATCATGGAATATAAGACCCTGGACCGACTGACTTATACTGAGGCCAAACGGAAATACGACCGACTACATCCAGTGAGAATGACAACTTCCTACGCCGCTGCTACAACACCTGTGCTAGCCCCATCAGTTTCGCGCCTTCCGGCCGGATCGACGAGTGGTACAACTCCTCCTGCCCCCTTGCCAGTGGGGGGCTCTACCCACCGGGTTGCTCCTGTGCCACCTACCTCAGGAGCAACACCATCCCCCCCATCGGGGACGTCGGTCCCCGCTTCTAAGCCGGAGAAGTGTCCAACTTCTTCGGCTTCTCACGCTCGCAAGGGGTCCCTTGGGTCCCTCCCTTCCCAGGTTTCCACCGGCGGGAAGGCTGACGATCGACAGTGGCGTAAGTGCCCACCATCTGCAGGTCGAAGGGCTTCCCGATCCTCCTCAGTCCCGGAGACTGAATCGGTGAAGCCCTCCCAGCCAGTTAAACCCAAGGAGCAGCGTGAGAAATCAAAGAAGAGCAGCTCTAAGCCCAAGGAACGCGCGGTGGTAGCCACCCCATCGCAACCTTCTAGCTCTGCGTCTGGGGACGAGGTGGAGATTCTGGCGTCCGCTGAGGACCTCGATCTCGCCGGTCCCTCAGACGCCGTGAATAGCACTAGCACTAGCACTAGCACGGGTGCTCAATCGGAGGCAGCAGGTGACCCAGCGGCGTAATCTGCCGTCCCAGTCCCAGCACGCCTTTCTCAGCCATGGACAAAACCATCCTCCAGTGGAACTGCAGCGGTTTCTTCCACCATCTAGCTGAGCTCCGCCAACTTATCAGCCTTCACCCTTTCCTCTGCATTGCTCTGCAGGAAACTTGGTTTCCAGCAATGCGCACCCCCGCTCTCCGTGGCTATCGGGGTTATTATAAGAACCGAGCAGCTTATGAAAGGGTGTCTGGTGGCGTCTGCATCTATGTCCTTAACTCTCTTCACAGCGAGTCTGTCCCTCTACAAACAGCTTTAGAGGCTGTCGCTGTTAGGGTGTGGACGCCGCAGGCTCTTACCGTCTGCAGTCTTTACCTTCCACCGGAGGGTGATGTCGCGCAGCATGTCCTGGCTGCGCTGATAGCCCAATTGCCGCCACCTTTCTTATTACTGGGCGACTTTAACGCCCATAACCCTCTGTGGGGTGGGTCAGTGGCAACAGGTCGAGGCGCCACCGTTGAGCATTTATTGTCGCAGCTCGATCTCTCGATGTTGAATGATGGTGCCTCCACACACTTCAGTGTGGCGCATGGCACCTACTCCGCCATTGACCTTTCAATCTGTAGCCCTAGCCTCTTACCATCTGTCCACTGGAGTGTGCATGACGACCTGTGTGGTAGTGACCACTTTCCGATTTTTCTGTCACTACCACAGCGTCACTCTTCTGGGCGCCCTAGCCGATGGGCTATGAATAAGGCTGACTGGGACTTGTTCTCCTCCACTGCCGCTATTGAGCCTCTCTCAACTGATGCCATTGATGCGGTGGTTACATCGGTCACCGCCGGCATCGTCACTGCCGCCGAGTCTGCCATTCCCCGTTCTTCTGGATCCCTTCGGCGGAGGGCTGTGCCTTGGTGGTCGCCTGAGATCGCTGAAGCGATTAAAGATCGCCGGCGGGCGCTCCAGCGTCACAAGCGACATCCCTCCATGGACCACCTTATCGCCTTCAAACGGCTGCGTGCGCGGGCCCGCCTCCTTATCCGCCAAGGCAAGGAGTGGTGCTGGGAGCGGTATGTGTCCACCATTGGACTCCATGTCACTCCATCGCAGGTCTGGGCCAAGATTCGACGGGTCTTCGGCTATCGGACCCCTGCCAGCGTCCCTGCGCTCTCACTGAATGGAGCAGTTTGTACTGACTCCGACGTCATTGCAAACCGCTTAGCAGAGCATTTTGCTATGAGTTCCGCTTCTGCGAATTACCCCCAGGCCTTCCGCTCCATTAAAGAGCGGATGGAACGTCGGAGCCTTTCTTTTCGCACCGACGCTTCTGAACCCTACAACGCTCCATTCAGTGAGTGGGAATTTCAGAGTGCCCTTGCCGCTTGCCCTGATACCGCTCCCGGGCCAGATCGCATCCACTGTCAGATGCTGAAACACCTTTCAGTGGACTGCAAGCGACGCCTCCTCGACCTTTACAACCGTCTCTGGGTCGAGGGTGAGTTTCCGTCGCAATGGCGGGAAAGTATTGTCATCCCCATTTTGAAACCTGGAAAGAACCCTCTGGAGGTGGACAGCTACCGTCCCATTAGTCTCACCAACGTTCTTTGCAAGTTGCTTGAACGGATGGTGAGCCGGCGCTTAACTTGGGTGCTGGAGTCTCGGGGCCTTCTGGCTCCGTCTCAGGGTGGGTTCCGTAAAGGCCGCTCCGCCACCGACAATCTGGTGAGCCTTGAGTCGGCCATCCGTACAGCCTTTGCCCGCCGTTAGCACCTGGTCGCTGTCTTTTTCGACATGCGGAAGGCGTACGATACGACATGGCGTCATCACATCCTTTCTACGCTTCATGGATGGGGTCTTCGGGGCCCTCTGCCGATCTTTATCAGAAATTTTCTGTCGTCTCGTACCTTCCGCGTGCAAGTCGCGGCCTCGTATAGTTCCTCCCTCGTCCAGGAGAACGGGGTACCCCAGGGCTCTGTCCTCAGTGTCTGCCTGTTTTTAATTGCAATAAACGGTCTCGCTGCGGCAGTAGGAAATTCTGTCTCCGCTTCCCTGTATGCTGACGACTTCTGTCTTTACTATAGTTCTATTAGCATTGCAGCAGCTGAACGTCAGCTACAGGGCGCAATCCGCAAGGCGCAGTCTTGGGCTGTAACGCGTGGTTTTCAGTTTTCGGCTGCCAAGACCCGCGTTATGCATTTCTGCCGGCGCCGAACGGTCCATCCTGAGCCGCGGCTTTATCTTGCCGACGAACTTCTTGCTGTGGTGGAGACCCACAGGTTTTTGGGTGTCCTTTTTGATGCCCGGTTGACTTGGCTGCCTCATATCCGGCAGCTTAAACAAGCGTGTTGGCGGCATCTCAACGCCCTGCGTTGTTTGAGCCACACCCGCTGGGGCGCCGACCGATCTACCCTGTTGCGGCTCTACCAGGCGTTAATCCAGTCTCGCCTGGATTATGGGTGCCTAGCTTATGGCTCAGCATCCCCATATGCGTTGCGGGTGCTGGACCCAATTCTCCACAGCGGGATACGCCTTGCCACTGGTGCTTTCCGCACCAGCCCTGTGGACAGCGTCCTAGTGGAGGCAGGTGTACCTCCACTGCGGTTCCGACGCCAACGCTTGCTGGCCGCTTATGCTGCCCATGTTTTTAGCTTGCCCGGGCATCCAAATTATCGTGTCCTGTTCCCGCAGTCAGTCGTCCATCTGCCAGACCGTCGGCCCCGGTTGGGTTGTCCGATCGCCGTACGCATCAAGGAGCTTCTCTGCGGGCTTGGGTTTTTCCCAGTTCCACCTCCTTTCCGGGCGCCTCTGCGTACACCCCCGTGGTGTGTTCCTCGCCCTTGCCTTCGGCTCGACTTGGCACAGGGCTCGAAGGACTCGGTCCCTCCAGAGGCCTTCCGCCGCCGCTTTTATTCCATCCTGGCCACGTATCAGGGCTCTGGAATTGTTTACACCGACGGTTCGATGGTTGCTGGTTGTGTCGGGTATGCGCTAACTCTAGGGGACCATTCCGAACAACGGTCCTTGGCGGCTGGCTGCAGCGTTTACACTGCTGAGCTAGTCGCCATCTTTCGTGCCCTAGAGTATATCCGCTCCTGCTCAGGTGAGTCCTTCGTTATCTGTAGCGATTCCCTGAGCGGTTTACGAGCTCTCGACCAGTGTTTTCCTCGTTCTCGTCTGGTGATGGCTATCCATGAGTCCCTGCATACTCTTGCGCGTTGCGGCCGCTCTGTGGTCTTTGTGTGGACCCCCGGTCATGTCGGTATCCCGGGCAATGAACATGTTGACCGCCTGGCGAAAGAGGCCACGAGTAAACAGTCTCTGGACGTTGGCCTCCCAGAGACTGATTTGCGGGCAGTCCTCCGCCGAAAAGTTTTTGCGCTTTGGGACGCTGAATGGCGCAATCGGATCATGCCCAATAAACTCCGTGCCATCAAGGAGACGACGACTGTGTGGCGGTCATCCCTGCGAGCCAACCGCAGGGACTCTGTCGTCCTTTGTCGGCTCCGCATTGGCCACTCCCACCTGACACACAGTTATTTACTGCGCCGGGAGGACCCTCCTGTATGTCGCTGCGGGGCGGCTTTGACAGTGGCCCACATTTTGTTGGCCTGCCCCCTTTTAGCTGTGGTCAGGCAGACATTTGCGCTGCCTGATACGCTCCCTGCCCTCTTATGTGATGACCCTGGTATGGCTGACTTAGTTTTCCGTTTTATTCGGGCAGGGGTTTTTTATTATTTCCTCTGAGTGTTTGTTCTGTTCTTTTGTGTTGATTCTGGCCATTGGCCTACGATTTTACGCTGCGTTTTTAATGTGTTCTCGGTGGTTGGCTTTTCCTTTTTATCTCTATGGTCGGCCAACCACTGTCACACTCTGTGTGATTTTAATTTGTTTCGTCTGATCTCTGTAGGAGTATTTCTTGACCTGTGTCGTTTGACGTCTTTCCTGTTGTTCGTTTTTTTTTTCTCTCTCTTTGGGTGGTTTTCCTTTTTTTGGAAAAAGGGACCGATGACCGTCGCAGTCTGGCCCCTTTAATCCCCCCCAAACCAACCAACCAACCTTTCACGAGTGCTAGTTCTGTAGGGTTCGCAAAAGAGCTTCTGTAAAGTTTGGAAGGTAGGAGACGAGATACTGGCAGAAATAAAGCTGTGACGACGGGGTGTGAGTCGGGCTTGGGTAGCTCAGTTTGTAGAGCACTTGCCCGCGAAAGGCAAAGGTCCCGAGTTCGAGTCTCGGTCCGGCACACAGTTGTAATCTGCCAGGAAGTTTCATCTGCAGATGGTTTTTGAAGAGATCCAAAAATCGTTATACAAAAGGTATCTTGATGATCCAGTTGGTGGTAAAACAGTTCCAATTTATAAGGATCATAGATCCCAAAACACTGCACAGCATAAAAATAAATACACACAGGTTTAGCACATTACGGCTCTGGAAACTCGCACCCGTCGGCCTCGTTGCTTTCGCCCGTTGCTGTGATACCGCAGCCTGCTCACTCCGGTCGGTGTGGCGCACAGGGGCGGCGGCGGCCGCTGGCAGCCGCTCTACACGTCGACGCCGTTTCGTCCGCCGCCGGACGCCGGGACCGGGTCGGAGGCTGCCACACCGGAAGACGACAGGCTGCGCATGCGCACTGCCAGGTGCGCAGCGGCAGCGCCGCGCGCCGTGGCGCGTGGGCGTCACGAGCAGGAGGAGCCCTGCCCCGTGGTGCGCACGCGTCAAGAGCAGGAAGAGTCCGGCGGCGGCGCCACCACCACCAGCACCAGCTGCACCAGCGCCAGCAGCCACAACAGTAGCAGCGGCGGTGGCGCTGCCCAGCGGCCGCGCTACTTCGAGCACAGGGCGGGCTACACTTTCACCATTCCCCCCGAGCCCACTCCGCTGACAAAGGTGAGCCACCGTAGTCTGCGCTACCAACACTGTGCCCTTTCGTGTATTTGACACACAGTGGTTACGAACATATGTCACGTACTTTATTTCGTGCACGCTTGGCAGTATCCTTTTCACCTGCTGTGAAATTTAACCACGCGGAAGGGAGATGTAAGTTTCAGATTTCATAGAAGAATCCTAGGTGTAATTTAAGCACGAAAGAGGTCGCTTACGAAAGCCTCGTTCAACCAGGTTGGGTTATGAGGAGAGCACGAAAAGATAAAAAAAAGTACTAAATATTAACGACCCGTCGACGATGAGGTCATCAGAAACAAGAAGCAAACTCAGTTTTGGAAATGATAGGAAGAAAATAACTTTCCAGACATTTGCCAAGATCGATTTAGGGAAAAAGCAAGAAGCGTATGGATGGCCAGATGAGGATTTCAAACGCCGTCATCGCGACTGCGAGTTCATTGTTGGTGAGGCCGATCGTGGATCGTGCCTGGTCTGGGACGGAATTTCCCATGACGGGCAAAGGTTCCGGGTTCGATTTCCAGTTAGGCGCTCATTGTTTTATTGGGAAAATAACTCAGTTATCCAGTACAGTCATATTTATTTCTAAAGAAGTCACGTGTTTCGGCTGGCATCGACTATCCTCAGATAATCAGATTCAGGCCGTTGTTCAGTGCGAGCACTGCGGCGACCGCGTTGTCAGTGTTGACGACGCCCTGCTTTTCATAATCTGAGGATGACTCATGATGGTAAACACCAGTTATTTTGTTAGAAATAAATGTGACGGTGAGGGATAGTGAAGCTATTTTGAAAACAATCGCTGTGTTCTCCTGCTCGACAAGAATACCGTTCTTGTCAAGCTTGCAATGGCAGGAAGTACTACTCCCTCCGACATACATCTCGCAAAATGACCACAATAAATAAAAAAATTAAAGAAACTCAGTCGCGTTATCAGACCGGCAAACTTCGTTTCCCATCTGTTACCCTTGAGCAGAACATTGATGCGGAGGGTGTGTTACAATGACAGTGGCACGCTAGGTAACCTGTCCCACAACTACGTATCACATTTGAATTTAAGTAAACGTCTGTAGAAATGTGACAGTCAAGCTCTGACGCACACCACACTCGTGACGTGCTCATGAAATATGCGCAAGGAAAGACTCTGAACTCATTTGGTCCCTATGCAACCAGCCTTGGCTAAACATCTCGAAGATTAAATTAAGAGATTCATTACTTTTTGCCCTTCTAATTAATGACGGGTAGGAATGCAAGGGAATTGTGTAATTCAACACAGAAATTCTCACCTAGGGTATTTAAGGAAATAAATTGGCTAAAGACAAACATGAGCATGGAATTCAAATATGATCTGTACGGAAATCTTGTCCGCAGCTCGTGGTCTGGCGGTAGCGTTCTCTCACTTCCCGAGATCGGAGTCCCTGGTTCGATTCCCGGCGGGTCAGGGATTTTCACCTACCTCGAGATGACTGGGTGTTGTGTCGTCTTCATCATCATTCATCCCCATTACGGTCGGAGGAAGGCAATGGCAAACCACCTCTACTAGGACCTTGCCTAATACAGCGGTGCGGGTCTCCCGCATCGTCCCCTACGCTCTGTCAAGGAATATGGGACTTCATTGTCATCATGGGGATCTTAAGCGCTACGAGTTCCTGAAAATTTACGTACCAAAATAAGGCAATGGCAAAATGAAATACGTGACCTATCTGAACAGATTGATGAATCACCTATACGTAACTGGGCCCACAGTAAGATGCAAATTAATTGTAACCGAAGCTAGCGTATCAGTGATAGAACGCTTTACAACGCTAATTAGAAGTAGAGAAAAGTTATGTTAAGTGCAACCGCTGTGAACAGAAGAGTAACGGATTCCCTGTTAGTCTGACGAAATTTCGTCGTGAAGACGACGACTGTGATGAAGCTAATGGGCGTCCAATATAGGCAGCTTCAAAACCGACTCGAAACACTAATTGTCCAGTGACTCGAGAGGTAAGGCTCTAACAAACTGTTCTCCTACGAAGTAGAGGAGATAAAGTGAGGACCAACTCCTCTGATGGTCAGGAAGCCTCCCCCCCCCCCCCCCCTCGTCTTCCCTTCGCCATTGGTCTGCCAGAGCTTTTGCCCCATTGCGCTAGTGAGCAGCCAATCGCCGCCCAACAACTTTTCCGTGAATGACGGCTATTAAAGAAACCGGCAAATCCCGCACTGCAAAGTAACGTGACTATACCCCCAGTGACAGATCTTATCCCAAACCTCCAAGACAGCTATAATCACAATCTGATACAACAGTCGACCTCTAATCACAGCTCACGCTAGATGTGCGCGCGCGAAGCTCTCGGGCGTGGGACAGTGACTGACTGTATTCGTTACGTGGCCTGAAAGGGGCGCCGACGCGGCCCACCGCCCGTCCAGACGCACGCCCGCTTCCGCGAAGCCGAGGCCATAGCGTCTGTCCTCTGTCCACTGTCTTAAAACACACAGCTTTAGACATCAGCGTTCGCCCTCGTAAAACGGTGTCTGGAGCGTCCGCTAGCCACCGATTGCTATCAGACGCCGTACCGCGGTGACGGTCCCGGGCGCCTTCGCTACGGCCGGTAACCTCCCACGCCCTCAGTCTGTTCACCGCCGGGCTTGCGCGGCTGTTGTGTAGGATCGTCGCATTTCTGCGAATTCGTGAGCTTTATCCACTCGACGACCACACTCAAGGCTGGCAACAAGATGGAGCAAGAAATGATTTAAAAAAAAAACCTGTCACCAATGTAAATTATTTCCGTTACACGCCGGTACAGAGCGTTCGATCACAGATTTGTAAAACGAAGTATGTCCACTGCATGTTAAAGGCAATTTGATTATATGTAGAGTCAAATATGATAATCGAAGATCGACTGGCGTAACGGGTCTACCACCATGGGTGGGAGGCGCAAAAGGTCTGCCATTTATAGAGGGGACAGGTAGTAGTGATGTGGTTCACAAGAGATACAGGCAGCTCTGCATGTGTAGAAAATTTAGAGCTGGTGATAGGAACGGGTGTCATACTAACAAATAATGTGCCTTAAGATGTACAGAGCAAAGATAAAGGTGGTCAACAGCTGAAGACGGAGAATAACGATTTATTCATATCAAAGTTGGGAACGGTACACAAGAGTAATAAGTGAATAAATTCTTATGAAAATGATGTGTTGGCAAATGTGCCAACACCTTGTAGATAGAGGAGGCCGAAATGCACGCTATCTAAGGCAGACGGGCGTGAAGTCTGGAACAGGATACGTAATTAATGCACTAAAGAAAAGTACGTAGCGTCTGTTTACTTAACTTTAATTCATCCTTGTGGTACATCGCTCTTGACTATACAAATGAGACTCTCTCCAGATATGGTTAATGGCGCCTTGCTAGGTCGTAGCCATGGACTTAGCTGAAGGCTATTCTAACTGTCTCTCGGCAAATGAGAGAAAGGCTTCGTCAGTGTAGTCGCTAGCAAAGCCGTCGTACAACTGGGGCGAGTGCTAGTACGTCTTTTTAGACCTGCCATGTGGTGGCGCTAGGTCTGCAATTACTGACAGTGGCGACACGCGTGTCCGACATGTACTAATGGACCGCGGCCGATTTAAAGCTACCACCTAGCAAGTGTGGTGTCTGGCGGTGACACCACAGAAAAGATGCGGATTACACAGGAAGATGGAAGCAAGGCAAGTATGAGAAGGTATCAGATGTAACCAACCATAGGTGAAGAAAGCTTTCTTAATTAAAAGAGGTTTGGTAGTATGAAATATTGATAGAAAACTGAGGAAGTTTCTGAAGCTCTACCTCGCCTTCCGCTGGCCTGATTTGTGGACGTCTTCACAACTGGAATTCTCCACTAACGCTCTCCTACTGTCTACGCTTTGCAGAAGAAACTCTCCCTAGTGAATGTACCAGTGCTGAGAATTCGTGAAGTAGGAGAGAGATAGTGGCAGGATTGAAGTTAAGATGAAGACTAGTGCGTTGTACCCTCCTCTCTCTCTCTCTCTCTCTCTCTCTCTCTCTCTCTCTCTCTGTGTGTGTGTGTGTGTGTGTGTGTGTGTGTGTGTGTGTGTGTGTGTGTGTGTAGACAACGAAGCATTACCCGTCGCTTGTGAGTGTTACTTACCTTTACAGTACGAGGGCCGGCACTCCTCGGCGGACCTCGGTGACTTCAAACAGCGTCAGCGGGACTCGCAGCCAGTATCAGCACCGGTGCTGGGAATCGAGGACACGGAGGAGATGGACGTGGACAACGACGACGAGGAGAACTCCGTGGACCTGTCGTCGGAGCAGCCGAGCAGCGGCGCCGCAGGAGGCGGCGGCGGCGGCGGCGGGCTGGCCAACAGGCAGGGCTCGCTGGAGCTGGACGAGTCGCTGGGCATCCTGACACCCGACCAGATGAAGGAGCCGTTCTCGCTGCTGGGCGACAGCGCCGCCGCCTTCCTGTGCGGCAGCGCGCCCGCGCCGTGGGCCGGCGGCGAGAACTCGGCGCTGCGCATGGACGCGCTGTGCCGCGAGGTCGTCTACGTGGACCAGTTCTCCTTCCCCGAGTACGACTCCATCATGGACACGGTGGAGGAGGGCGGCCGGGCGGCCCGGGCGGCGGCGTCGCCGCTGCCGCCGGCGTCGCCCTGCTCGGGGGCGGCGTCCGCGTCCGCGGCCGGCGACGGCGACGCCACGGAGCACACGCTGTCGCCCGAGGAGCTGCCGGTGGACACGCCGGTGCGCGAGCAGGCCGCGCTGCTCGACGACGACGACACCAAGACCGAGGACGCCTCCGACGCCACCACGCTGCTCACAGGTGAGCGTTCCTTCAACACACAGCCGGCGCAGTTGCAGAAGTCCTGTTCTTGTGAAACACAGCTGGCTCCTTCTTCCCACCGGGGAATCAGTCCTGCCAAGTTCATCCCATATTTCTAGATCTGTAAAAGGCTTCCGACACTGTTCCTCACAAGCGTGTTCAGTGTGGAACTGCATTCCTCATTAACACTGTCGGAAAGGTCACAGTCCGTAGTCATTAACGCGAAGTCACCGACTGAAACACTAGTGGCTATCTACAGTTACCGAAGGAAATGTTACAGGCATTCTGGTGTTCCTAATCTAACGCTGTCAAAAATATTTTCACATGTTTTTGGGGCAGCTTGCTAACACCAAATCAAGAAAAATAGTTCATATGTTCAAAAAATCTTTCGTTTTCGTCTTACTAATTAAAGTCTACAATGTACGTGATTGAAGCCCACCAATACATCAACTCATAATAAAGACTCGAAACTGTACAGTCTTGATCTGTAAGGAAGCAAGGGAGTCGATGTTGTTATTGGTGGCCGGTATCTTTTTTCTACAACACAGATGCACACGTGGATTGATACGGTTCTTTATTTTCATGGACATTTACTTAACTGGAATAGAGTCCATGTGTTGTGGTATAAGTTCTTCCCTGACTGCGAACCGACTGACTCACCAAACTCGATGAGTGAGTCAGTCCATTCTCAGAGCGGGCCAGGTTCACGTCACAGGTTACGAAAGTAGATAGCGACCAGCTTAGTGGCTACAGCGAGACTAAAGTTTGTAATAGCAAGAGGACTGATATCGTCTTCTAGAGGACTATCAGGAAGAGCTTGTACCACAACACATGGACTGTTTTGCAGTTAAGTAAATGTTTCCAGTACACGTAAATAAAGAACCGTATTCATCCACGTGTTCATTTGTGTTGTAGAAACTGGGTACCATCAACCCATAACAACACCCTCTTCCTTGCTTCCTTGCGCTACAAGGCTCTACAGTGGCGACGAGGCTACTACAGAAACGTCCTCCTCTTTCTTCTAAATACGCATGCATTCGTCGAAATGTGGAATGTCGCACCCTGATGGGTTTCCAGTGGTTTCCCAGGTCGCCATGAGACGTCCATCAAGAATTTCTGCGCCCAGATGGTATGCTGCATGGACCAATAAGGTGCCCCAGAGATAATCCAGATGACTGAGGTCTGAGGGATGTGGAGCCTATGGAACTGGTCCTCCTCTAGCTATCCATCTCTCATCGTAGGAACCGACCAGTGCTTCTCGAACACAGAGATTGGAATCCACTGGAGCACCATCACGCATAGACCTTGTCTTTCCTCTCATTTCCAGGGACGCATCTTCTAGTATGTCTTGAAGGGTGTTCTGAATAGACCCTGCAGAGAGCACCTGTACGACCCTACGAGGCACGCACTGATCCTGCAGCCACTATGAAAAAGACACAAAGGAATGAAAGACATTAGTTGCCTGTCCGTATCGATTTATATCAATAGGGCAATTTCAAAATATGCGCCATACCGGGATTCGAAATGGGGTCTTTCTCACTACGCATCTAGCCATCTAGAAAAAGCAAGGAATCAAATCTCGGCTTTGCATTCTGATGTGTTTTAGAGCAAAATACAACACGCCATTCTAGATACGTTGCGACAGCCCATTATCTCCTCACGAACGTAACTCGGGTAACGTAAGTCTCCTTACGACAGCGGTACTTGGGCGAGGTACAGATTACTTGCTAAGATCAGGTCGAGGGCTGGAGGCTGCCTTATAGCAGAATCGCAGAGATATGATAGCTAATTTAGGTTTCCAGATATTTTTCGTGAAGAAACAAGTACAGTTCTGTTGTTTCCTGAAAGCTGCATACGCATAGAATTAAACTGCTCTTCAGCTGCCATTAACATATGTAATCTTGTAATGTTGTAACTTTAATTTGGTATGCTGATATCGGTGCTAATTGACAATGAGAGTGGGTTAAAAGCCGTGATCTGTCTGGGGACGTTAACCGTGGATTACTGGGCAACTGTTTCATCAGATATTTAGTCTAGGTTTACCAAGCAGACTAACATTAATGATAATCTTTTAATAGTCATACAAAACCGGTAATATATATATAAAAAGGAGAATTTAAATAAAAGGAAAGAAATCAGTTTATATTTGGAAATTTATTTTAAGATTGTTCATTGAAATTTCAGCATATTATACGTGAGTTATAACTGAGCTGGTGCCTTATTTACGATTGAAAAAAGTGAGATTGTAATCTTACGGAACACACAAAATATGGAGCCAAGATTGGGAGACTGGATACAACACTGCATTCATAAAATAACACACGAAGAACATTGAAACATAAGCAAGAAGAAATTAACCACAACCAACTGATTCAGTTTTTTACCCAAAGAAATTACGTTCATACCACAATCCTCTCCGTCATGTAATTACCACACACTGGTATACCAAATTCATATTAACTCTTTGTGAAGTCTTCGCAAAAAGAATAGCTGAGGGCTACTTTGATGATTACACCACATGCTTCACGTGGTCAACTTGGTTTACACAAAGCGTACAACTCCACAATCATTCTGATAATTAAAATACATTAGATCGAAAAGCAATTGACAAAAGAAAAACCTTGAACTGGTTACTAACGTCTTACTATTAACCTGATGGGTCAAACAGTTATATAAGCACGTGGTAGTGGTCTCGCAAAGTACACCCCACGTGGGCTGAACGTAAAGAAAAGTTGCTATATTGAAAATATAGTCAAGACGAGACGTTATAATCACACAAGCATTCGCATTTAAGATTGATCTTAGTTAGAGTTACTGATCAACACGTAGTTCCACTTTACTCACAAAGTAGTAACAAAGCAACTACCGGAAAATAATGTGAACTTCCCACGAGAATTATATTGCGCTGCAATTTAAGATAACATCGGATATTTTAGACCTAAACCCGAAATAAAGGTGATTAAATTTTCAGTTAGGCTGAACTTAAGAAATCCATTGTCCTACGGACTTAACAGACACGCGCTTAGCCGGAGATCTTACCACTTCAGACGCTCGCCACGGCCACACTGCAACTGCCCTACTGCCCAGCGTGTTTCCTGAGGGTGGCTCACAAAGACCAACGGAAGTGGCCAGAGGGGCAGCTTCCTATACCAACATGACAACGGACGGACAGGACCATACTAAGGATAGAAACCTCTTTGCTTTTAGGAAGCGTAGCTACCTGTTCCGACGTTGGTCCTACTGTTCTCTAGCAGACAGCCTTGTCTGCTACCCTCAAGCATGCAACTAGAAATACATATGCTCATTCATCCTCTCACACAAAAGGAAGGGGGATGACAGTATCTTATCATATACAGTATATAAAAGAAAGCGGATGTAGGTTCCGTATGAGACTGTGTGACATGAATTACATATAAGAATTACATATAAACTGTGCTTTAAAGTGTAGTAGTGTGACAGATCGTTCTTGTTTATGTGTAAAAGTAACACGTTCCACTGCTCGGTCTCCTCCCAGATAGTCAGAAACGCCACAGTACATTTAGAAGAGGAATTTATTCCACAAATGGCAAAAGATTTAAGAAATTAAACATGAAAGGAATCCAACAGAGACCTTTCAATCTAGACGTAGAAGTGATTTATGGTTGCAGAAATCCTGTCACACACGTCATTTTGTTACCTCTCCTTTGTAATAATAAACTTGAGATGGTAGTGGGACAAATAATGTAAATTAGACACTTGTTCCGATTGGTAGTACGTAAAGTGTGCTTTAATGAAAATACGTCGAATGTATGCTTCAAACGTTACTTCCACCGCTGTAAACAAACTGGACGCAATGCCGCACATACTCCTAAAGTACACTCCTGGAAATCGAAATAAGAACACCGTGAATTCATTGTCCCAGGAAGGGCAAACTTTATTGACACATTCCTGGGGTCAGATACATCACATGATCACACTAACAGAACCACAGGCACATAGACACAGGCAACAGAGCATGCACAATGTCGGCACTAGTACAGTGTATATCCACCTTTCGCAGCAATGCAGGCTGCTATTCTCCCATGGAGACGATCGTAGAGATGCTGGATGTAGTCCTGTGGAACGGCTTGCCATGCCATTTCCACCTGGCGCCTCAGTTGGACCAGCGTTCGTGCTGGACGTGCAGACCGCGTGAGACGACGCTTCATCCAGTCCCAAACATGCTCAATGGGGGACAGATCCGGAGATCTTGCTGGCCAGGGTAGTTGACTTACACCTTCTAGAGCATGTTGGGTGGCACGGGATACATGCGGACGTGCATTGTCCTGTTGGAACAGCAAGTTCCCTTGCCGGTCTAGGAATGGTAGAACGATGGGTTCGATGACGGTTTGGATGTACCGTGCACTATTCAGTGTCCCCTCGACGATCACCAGTGGTGTACGGCCAGTGTAGGAGATCGCTCCCCACACCATGATGCCGGGTGTTGGCCCTGTGTGCCTCGGTCGTATGCAGTCCTGATTGTGGCGCTCACCTGCACGGCGCCAAACATGCATACGACCATCATTGGCACCAAGGCAGAAGCGACTCTCATCGCTGAAGACGACACGTCTCCATTCGTCCCTCCATTCACGCCTGTCGCGACACCACTGGAGGCGGGCTGCACGATGTTGGGGCGTGAGCGGAAGACGGCCTAACGGTGTGCGGGACTGTAGCCCAGCTTATGGAGACGGTTGCGAATGGTCCTCGCCGATACCCCAGGAGCAACAGTGTCCCTAATTTGCTGGGAAGTGGCGGTGCGGTCCCCTACGGCACTGCGTAGGATCCTACGGTCTTGGCGTGCATCCGTGCGTCGCTGCGGTCCGGTCCCAGGTCGACGGGCACGTGCACCTTCCGCCGACCACTGGCGACAACATCGATGTACTGTGGAGACCTCACGCCCCACGTGTTGAGCAATTCGGCGGTACGTCCACCCGGCCTCCCGCATACCCACTATACGCCCTCGCTCAAAGTCCGTCAACTGCACATACGGTTCACGTCCACGCTGTCGCGGCATGCTACCAGTGTTAAAGACTGCGATGGAGCTCCGTATGCCACGGCAAACTGGCTGACACTGACGGCGGCGGTGCACAAATGCTGCGCAGCTAGCGCCATTCGACGGCCAACACCGCGGTTCCTGGTGTGTCCGCTGTGCCGTGCGTGTGATCATTGCTTGTACAGCCCTCTCGCAGTGTCCGGAGCAAGTATGCTGGGTCTGACACACCGGTGTCAATGTGTTCTTTTTTCCATTTCCAGGAGTGTATTATGTTAAATTCAAAACAGGTAACAGTTGATTTTTCCGCTGAAAGTCCGCGCTACTCAGGGTCGCAGACAGCGTGAGGCTGGTAGTGTGCGCCGTGAGGGGACGTGCCCCTGAGCTGTGCTGCACGCAGTGGGCTCAACAAAAGGCGCGTCTGCGGGCGGGTGTGACGTTTCAGCGAGACACATTCGCTGGTACAAGTGTTGTTCATTCAGTGAATCCATCTAAGGATGGACGGCTTCATTTCTCCTATTCACCACAACAACGTGACACCTCGCTCCCATCTGTCCTGGAGGCCGTGTCGTGACGAGTAGTACACTGGATGCACGCCAGTTCGTGGGGGCAACCTCCCGTGCTGACACGCCGAGGCACCCTGGCACCCTACACATTGTGCAGAGACCTCACTGCCCCATTCACGACTGGACACGAAACTCGCGCTACAGAACTACACACGTGTTTGTACGTAGCGATGTACACGGCTATCATGAAGCATTCAGTAGTTTTTAAACCTCCATGTTTTTCAAAGTATTACTTGTACAAATTCGGCTGATGCGTGAATAGAACCGTAAACTCAAAAAGTTCGCATTTTGCACTCTGCAAAAGTTCTATGAGCGCCCCGATTGTCGTGCGACACACATCCAAGCGGTAGAATAGTTCGTTCCATAGTTCATGTAGCAACGTGGTGTCAGTGGTCAGCACAGCAGAGTTGAGCCACCGTTCTTGGTAGTGGGGTTACATAAATACGGTCCTTGATGAGCCGCCAGAGGAAAAAGTCTAGGCGTTACGTGAGGCGGCCCACGGGGACCAAGAGAACGTGGCCACGTCGGCCCCATTACATCCAACGCGGCGACGAGGAAGTTCGTCGTTTAGGTAGCGACCGACATCGGGGCTCCAATGAGGGAGTGCCCCGTTGTTGTTGTTGTTGTTGTTGTTGTTGTTGTTGGAAGACGAAATTCTCGGGATCAGTCAGTCAGTTGTGGAAACTATCACAACTGCAGCATATCGAGATAAGGGGCACCCGTCAGCCTTCTCACAGAAGAGAAACGCCACATACAGCTTCGGCTCTGACACTGCACGGAAAACAATCTTCGGCCAAGCACCAAAATTTAATGACGATTTCAGTGCCCGACCTAACGCATTGCGGCGATTAACCTTTGCCGATAACCTGAAAGTTGCTTCGCCGCTGAACATGCTTGGAGACGAAATGTTTACCCTGAATTGCTCCGTGCGATAATTTTTTGCGTACGATGCTTAAACTTTCCCTTACACCCTCCACACGGTTGCGTCTGGTGCATCTGGCCCACCGCCGCTTTCGTATTTACAGGCACAGCCGGCGTCCCTAAGTTATCGATGCCAACGCACAATGCTCAGTGTACAAGGCGGTTCTTTTCCACTCCTGAATCCTCGCGCACTATTGTAGCAGATAAACATTTTTATGTCTCCGTGATTGTCGTCAAATATGGGGTATCTGGGAAGCATTCTTACTCGCATCGCTCGACAACATTCAAACAAATCGTATTAATGAGTTTTACTCCAAAATGAAAAGAGATAATCCTTAACTTTGAAAATCACACACAAGTGCCGCAAGCAAAGGGCGTCAGTGTATACAATTCCAAGTCGGTGCTATATAGGGATTACACGCGAAGTAACTAGAACTGACGCTTTTATTTATGTCGGTAGTCGTGAAGCTGCTGTTCAGCTGGGCTGCGACCAGTCGGGCGCGGCGCTTATGTCCTCTTCGCATAGGGGTCACTGCTGTCGCGTTATCCTCCTGGAAAGGGGTCGGTCAGCGTGCGATTGGCTGACGTCTTCTCACAACCCTCTCTTCTCTGTCGTTAGCGACCGGCGTGACGGCTCTTCACTTTACGCCGTAACAAACATCTCGGATATTGCAACACGCAGAAACTCTTTTTTTTAAGTCATAAGGGTAGTCAAAGACTGTCGAGCAATTCAGTTGCGAGTACAAATGTGTGATGATACGAAGTGGAGCGACCATATTATACGGTCAGCTGTGCGTACAGCAAACGGCAGCGTGTGACACAGACCGCTGTGATATTCCTGACTGAATTGTAATGGATAACACAAAAACAAGCTGAGGCAAAGCTAAGCTGCGACAATCGTGCTGTTCAGTAACGACTCTTTGTTGTCGTCCTGTCCCCCGGCAGCGTCTTCGTCGGCGGAGCCGTCGTCGCGGTCGTCTGTGGCGGTGCCGCCCCCGCCGGCCGCCGCCCCCCAGCAGGGCCTGGCCGCCCCCGCGCCCGGCGCTGCCCACGCCGCGCACTGCTTCATCACGTCCGTCACCTCCATCACGAGCCTCGACACCGGCTACCAGGTACTGTGCGCTGCCCTGCTCTCAGCTGAGGGAGCTCCCATTTGTTTCTGAGTGAGCTGCCGTTCAGTTGACTACTAGTGGTTAGTCCTTCCCCGTGCCAGCTCCCTTGGCTCAGAGTACCGCGTGCACGCATCGTCCTACATTATTTGCTGGTAGTACTCCAGTCGGCCCCCCCGTTACAGTACTTGCCCTTCTCATTTCCCTCTGGTACCCTGATGTCTTACCACGCGTACTACGGTCCTGCCCCTTCTTATCAGTATTTTCCATGTGTTAACTCCTTCGCCGACACTGTGGAGAAACTTCTCATTCCTTACCAGTGTATTTAATTAATTTTCAACATCCGTCTATAACGCCACATGTCAAATGCTTCACGTCCCTTGTGTTCCGCTTTTCCTACCGTAGATTATCCACTACCGTACTGTGCTGTGTCCCAAACGACCATCCTCAAAAATTCCTTCCTCAAATGAAGGCCAATGTTTGATAATATTAGACTTCTTTTCGCCAGGAATGTCCTCTCTGCCTGTACTAGTCTGCTTTTTAAGTCCTTGCTTGGTGCATATGTTTTTTTTTTTTTTCTTTTTGTTTCCTAGGCAGCAGAATTCCTTCACTCGCTCTACTTTTCACTCCCCAATTATAATCTGAATTGTACCACTAAACTGACTTCAGGTAGACCTCATTACTTTCGTCTTTGTTCGGTTTAATTTCAATCCGTATTCTGTGCTCACTGGACTACGGATCCGTTTCAGTATGTCTATAATTAGCTACTGTCTTTCACACTGAATTTCAATGTCATCAGTGTATATTATTAACGATAATGTTTCACCTTGAACTTAATTGTATTCCTGTATCTGTAGACTGGATTTTCATATTTTACTATCCTTCTGATTGATTTTTATGAAATGTTACTTCCACTGCGGGAAAAAATGCAACACTCGAAGGACAAGTTCATTTCATTAGCAAGTGAGGCGACAGGTAGTTAATCATTGATAAAAAACTAAAGCCATATGAAACACATTTCACGGTAAAGGGTACCCAAACGGTCGCATGACCGTGTAGACATCGCCCTCTTCCCACACGGCTCTCTCTCTCCGGCGTAACGCAGACGTGGCGAATTATATCCTGCAGTACATCGTCTGAAGTATATTGCGTCTTACGTTGCAATCCGTCAGTGGTTCTTCCAGGTCCTGGAGCAGGAATTAGTTACCCCTTGATGATCTGCCATACTTGTCGATATGGCGAGAGGTCTGGTGCACTTGCCGGCCAGAGCAGTTCTACATCACGAAGAGCGCGAAGCTGCGCACGAGTCGTATGTGGAGCTGCTTTGTGCTGCCAGAAAAGCGCGTCGGCTTCCAATGGCAGAAATGGCAACAGTACGGGGATAGCAGCCTGAGCAGTGTAGCGAGGATTGCTTGCTTCGTCCTGTGGAAGCACCAAACGTGACTACGTTAAAGGTGATGGCTGTCCACAGCGTGGAGCCTGGGATGGGACCTGTGTCGAGGGCGAATGCACAGTGGAACAGGCAGCTCACCAGCTCTGCGCCGAACGCGTTTACGTACATCACTCGCACACTGAGAGAACCTATAGTGACTGAGGACAACAGTGCACTATTCCATTCCCCTGGCAGGACACCAGAGAGGCGATGCTTGGCGGTGTAGTGGTGTCTGCGGTGGCCTGGCTAAACCCACTCGTCATCTGAATCCTGCTGTGACCAGGCGGTTCCCAGTGGTCCCCGGTGACGCAGCAGGTGCATCGTCCCCGGATCACGTCCTGTCGCTTACCGCTGCTCCCAGAGTCTATCCTGACGTGAACCTGTACTTCGCGAACGTCCAGAAGGTGTGCTATAGGTGAGGGAATGTTCCTCAGACCACTGCTGAAAGAAACGTTGCGTTGTGCCTAATACACTACAGGCCGTTAAAATTGCTACACGAAGAAGAAATGCAGATGATAAACGGGTATTCATAGCACAAATATATTATATTACAATTGACATGTGATCACATGTTCACGCAATTTGGGTGCATGGATCCTGAGAAATCAGTACCCAAACAACCACCTCTGGCCGTAACAACGGCCTTGATAGGCCTGGGCATTGAGTCAAACCGAGCTTGGATGGCGTGTACAGGTACTGCCCTTGTAGCTTCAACACGATACCACAGTTCATCAAGAGTAGTGAGTGGCATATTGTGACGGGTCAGTTGCTCGGCACCATTGACCAGACGTTTTCAATTGGTGAGAGATCTGCAGAATGTGCTGGCCAGGGCGTCTAACATTTTCTGTATCCAGAAAGGCCCGTACAGGACTTGCAACATGCGGTCGTGCATTGTCCTGCTGAAGTGCAGGGTTTCCCAGGGATCGAATGAAGGATAGAGCCACGGGTCGTAACACATCTGAAATGTAACGTCCACTGTTCAAAGTGCCGTCAATGCGAACAAGAGGTGGCCGAAACGTGTAACCAATGGCACGCCATACATCACACCAGGTGATACGCCAGTATGGCGATGACGAATACACGCTTCCAGTGTGCGTTCATCGCGATGTCGCCAAACACGGATCCGATCATCATGTTGCTGTAAACAGAACCTGGATTCATCCGAAAAGATGACGTTTTGCCATTCGTGCACCCAGGTTCGTAGTTGAGTACACGATCGCAGGCGCTCCTGTCTGTGATGCAGCGTCATGGGTAACCGCAGCGACGGTCTCCGAGCTGATAATCCATGCTGCTGCACACATCGTCGAACTGTTCGTGCAGATGGTTGTGGTCTTGCAAACGTCCCCATCTGTTGACGCAGGGATAGAGACGTGGGTGCACGATCCGTTACAGCCATACAGATAAGGTGTCTGTCATCTCGACTGCTAGTAATACGAGGCCGTTGGGATCCAGCACGGCGTTCCGTATTACCCTCCGGAATCCACCGGTTCCATATTCTGCTAACAGTCATTGGATCTCGACCAATGCGAGCAGCAATGCCGCGATACGATGAACCGCAATTGCGATAGGCTACAATCCGACCTTTATAAATGTCGGAAACGTGATGGTACGCATTTCTCCTCGTTACACGAGGCATCACAACAACTTTTGACTAGGTAACGCGGGACAACTGCTGTTTGTGTTTGAGAAATCGGTTGGAAACTTTCCTCATGTCAGCAGGTTGGAGGTGTCGCCACCGGCGCCAACCCTGTGTGAATGCTCTGAGAAGCTAGTCATTTGCATATCACTGCATCTTCTTCCTGTCGGTTAAATTTCTCGTCTGTAGCACATCTTCGTGGTGTAGCAATTTTAATGGCCAGCTGTGTATGTGCAGCAACCCTTTGATACGCTCGCCCTGCTTGCTGGGGAGTCAAAATGCCGTCCCCGTGAAATGGCTGAAGTTGTTCGACAGGAGAAAGGGTTCGTCGGTGCATAGTTGAACCCTAGAATGAACGTAGCAAACGGTGTCCACCTCTGAACTCAACACAGGTACTGTCTGGAGAGTCGAAGCAGAGGGCGCGCAGACAAGCCTCCTGAGCACCGTCTCATCGCTGAGTCGCTAACACTAAAACCTCGTAGCGTGCACTGGTGTCACTGAATAGTCTCTTTGAAGGTGTTGCACTTTTTTCCGACAGTGTATGTAGTAGGTCGCTAACTGCATCGTAATCTGTGAGTAAATGCATCTCGATAATGCATATCAGACACAATGTAGCTTGCTGTAAAAGACTTCCTTGTTACTAGACTGACTTTTTTCCTCCCTGTGCAGGGGGACGGCGAGAGCAGCCGCCCCGCGAGCCGCGGCGCCGAGCTGTCGTCGCCCCCCGGACCGCCGCCCAAGGCGCAGGTGGCGGGGGCGGCGGCGGCGGGCCACGGGCTGGCGCTGGCGCAGCCGCAGGACCCCATGACCGACTCGGACTTCTTCACGGAGAGCGACGCCGACGGCCACGAGGAGGCCAGGGCGCCGCCCCCGGCCGCCGCCCCCGCCGCCCTCGAGGAACCGCCCTCGTCCTCCTCCAGCTCCGCCGCCACCGGCTGCGGAGACCGCCGCGCACAGGCAAGCCTTCCAGCTTCGTACCGCCTATCGAATATAACAGAAAACATAAGGGAATCCACATCTCAGAACACAGCAAGTTCTTTGCCAAATTTTGCAGATAAAAACAAAATAAAACACTGCAAAAAAGATGACAAACGAAAACTGTAATGTGTACGACCTTTTAAAAATATCAGGTAACATGTCTTTAAATTTGCAAAAAATAAACAAATAACAGAAGAGCGTTCCACACGCAACGGGAGAAAAGCTCGCAAACCGTAGTAGACATCAACAGTCACAGTACCTCTAGGAAAAAGCTCTGACTTCTGCCGCTAGGGGAAAATATTTTAGTGATAATATGGAATAAAACGTTTGAAGCCGCGGCAGATAGTTAAGACTTCACGAGCTTGTAACCAAGCATTCGTTGGCTATCGCGAAGTGGTAGGACTGCCAGTGGGCTGCTGGTACGCCTTTATATACACTGGCTGCTGGCTGTGACGTCACTGGTGCTCACGCGAGGCCCGCGAGAAAGACAGGCAGCGGCGCGTACGTGATGAAGGAACGCCTGGATTCACTCGCTCGCTCAGCCCAGCAGACAAACTACGTTTCTATACCTGTTAACTCGCAACTGGGCGTGTGCCTACTGACGAGAATTGCATCTTCCACTGGAATCTATTATGAACTCTTCTTGATTAACAATTCTAAAACAAAATTTAAGATCAACACTCGATATAAATAGTATAACGGCCATTTAATCTCTTCTGCTTAACAGTCCTCATTTCACTGTGGCTTCATGCAACTTATAATCATTTTGGCATGATTTTACTTCTATTGTACTCCAGCACAGCCGTAACAAATGATAAGTAGGTCTTTGGACTAATAGCAGTAAGACTCCATAAGAGCGGATTCCAATAGAAGATTCAGTTTTCGTTTGTACGTACACACTTAGTTGCGAGCTAAGAGGTGTAGAAACGTAGATTGACTGAGTTGAGCTAGCTAGCTATCTAGCTAGCTCAGGCCTTCCTTCGTGACGTACGCGCCGCGACCTGTCTTTCTCGTAGGTCTCCTGTACCCGCTTCGAGCTCGCTACTGCTCGATCCCGCGCCGCGGTGAGCCGCAGGCCGCTGTGTGTGTTAAGGGTGTTATCGGTATTTCTGTTTCGATGGCTTCTTTAATTACGCAGTCCCAGCATCCGCTAGTCCGAGCCGCGACATAAGTTTCACCAAATTTGCTCGGGTTATTGTCGTCTCAAGCACGCTCAGATAACGCACGATAGCGTACGAGGTAAAACCTCTCGTGCACCTCCCTGCGTTGTTCTGCAGTGCGTACTATTTGCCCGACGTGAGACTGGCCACACTCACAAGGTATCTCGAAGAAGCCAGTTGCCAAGAGGCCTTCTGCATCTTTAACTGGTATCAGCAATTACTGGATTTTTGTCGGGGTCTTGAAAATCGATTTGATCTTTTGTTTTTTTTCAGCAGGCGGTTTATCTTACCCGATACGGAGCCACTGAAAGGCAAGCAAGCAAGTTTTTCCTGGTCCTCGTCGATGATGTTACTGTCATTCTTTCTTGACGTAACTTCATTTAATTGGTCAACGTTGTAGTCTTTCTTCCCGAAGATCTTGCGCAGGTGGCTCAGCTCACGGTGCACGTTATCGGCTTCTGATATCGTTCCTGCACTATGCACCAATGTTTGTAACACAGTGACTTTGTGCTGGGCGGTGATGCCTGATGCCTGATAGCGTGGAAATACAAGCCGCTGTGGATAGGTTTTACGTAAATGTTGAGGCCAAGGCACGCATTTCGTTTGCTGCGGACTAGGAAGTAGGGGAACGGCAGTGCATTGCCTTTTTTTGCCTCCATTGTGACAAAACATTAGTCACTCTTTACAAACAGGAAAGTGGTCGCTTAGGAACGCAGTAGGTGGGGCACAATTAGCACATGGCATCACCAACTCAAGTAATTGCTGTGAGGTAGTATTTACGTGCCAGTGGACAGTACGCAGTCGGCGCAGTAAGAGTCGACGTGACAGGACGGAAGAACGTGCTGTCGTGTTTGGACGTAGCTGTGGCCACACTTTAAGCAGAGTTGCCCGATTTGTCGATGTATTAAATGGCTCTGAGCACTATGGGACTTAACATCTGTGGTCATCAGTCCCCTAGAACTTAGAACTACTTAAACCTAACTAACGTAAGGACATCACACACATCCATGCCCGAGGCAGGATTCGAAACTACGACCGTAGCAGTCGCGCGGTTACGGACTGAGCGCCTAGAACCGCTAGACCATCGCGGCCGGCGTTTGTCGATGTATCAAATGGGACTATCCATTGTATGTACAATGAATGGTGCACCATTCAGTCACGCCACCGGGGATGGGTGTCACACCTAGTCAAGCAAAATCGCACTGAAACCCGAAGGGACTCGGCGCTGCAGTGAATACAGCTTCATCTCCACCATTTTCTAAAAGAACGTTCCACGGAATGCCCGTCTGGAGTCTGCTACCTCGCAAAGGGGCCTTGCTCACAGTTGCACATAAAGCTGCACTTCTTCAGAGGGTCCAGCCGTGCACAAGCTGGTCAGTAACCGATTGGAGGTGCGACGTATGCTCCGACGGTTGTTCGTATTTCATATCGTACGAAGCGCCGAATCACCAACGGTCCGATGTAGAGCTTAACTCACAGCGTGCGGAGGGTGCAGTTCAATCTGCAGGTGCTACTGTGACGTTTTGGGGGTATTTTTCGTACCATGATTTAGCGCTCACTCATTCAGGTTAGTGCTAACGGGAATCAGAAAGTTCAACGTTCTGTCACCATGTGCTCTCCTTTCGTCTAGACCTTAGGGATGAGTACGCTGTGTACACTCCTGTTTCCCAACATCAGTCATGTTCACCTGGCTTCGTCCATAGTTTCCTGGTTTCACAAAAATTCGGAGATGCCATCGTACTTACAAGGGAACCTCCCCATCGCACCCCCCTCAGATTTAGTTATAAGTTGGCACAGGGATAGGCCTTGAAAAACTGAACACAGATCAATCGAGAAAACAGGAAGAAGTTGTGTGGAACTATAAACAAAATATACAAACTGAGTAGTCCATGTGCAAGGTAGGCAACATCAAGGAACGTTTGAGCTTACGAGCGCCGTGGTCCCGTGGTTAGCATGAGCAGCTGCGGAACGCGAGGTCCTTGGTTCAAATCTTCTCTCGAGTGAAAAGTTTAATTTTTTATTTTCAGACAATTATCAAAGTTCAGGCACTCACACAGAATCAACTTCGCTCTCCAAAATTCCAGAACATGTTCAGATTTGCTTGGACATATGCAGGATTTGACGGTCTACACACGGAAACATTTGAAAACGTAAAAAACATATGTTTTGACAGAGCACAGGGAAAACTGTGCGACTGTGAAACTGTTGCATTCATTTGTTGCAGTTTATGTGACAAACTCTTATGTTTTCATCACTATTTTGGGAGTGATTATCACATCCACAAGAAAACCGAAATCGGGCAAGGTAGAAGAATCTTTTTACCCGTTCGCCAAGTGTTCAAGTTAGATGGGTCGACAACATTTTCCTGTCATGTGACGGACATGCCGTCACCAGTGTCGTATACAATATATCAGACGTGTTTTCCTGTGGAGGAATCGTTTGACCTATGACCTTGCTATCAAATGTTTTCGGTTCCCATTGGAGAGGCACGTCCTTTCGTCTACTAATCGCACGGTTTTGCGGTGCGGTCGCAAAACACAGACACTAAACTTATTACAGTGAACAGAGACGTCAATGAATGAACGGACAGATCGTAACTTCGCGAAAATAAAGTAAAATTTTCACTGGATGGAGGACTCGAACCAAGGACCTCACGTTCCACAGCTGCTCACTCGAACCACGGGACCACGGCGCTCCTCAGCTCACATTGTCCTTGATGTTGCCTGTCTTGCGCATGGACTACCAGTTTGTATATTTTGGTTATTTTTTCATAGTTCCACACAACTTCTTCCTGTTTTCTCGATTGATCTGTGTTCAGTTTTTCAAGGCCTATCCCTGTGCCAACTTACAACTAAATCTGAGGGGGGTGCGATGGGGAGGTTCCCTTATTAGATTGCCCCGCTAAATCAACCCATCTTAACTCCACACAGAACATGCAACGGTCTGCTCATCAGCGAGTCCCTTCAGCTGGATTTGGCCTACGTGTCCAGTGTTCTACTTGCCGAGTTAACAAGGCTAAGGCCGGTCTTACACAGTACTGCTGTGATGTCTTCCGCGGGTGACTAATTTTTTCTCCTGTTTCACACAACGTTACGACGTTTCAATTTCATCGAAGTACAGGAAGCGAAGTAAATTCTTATTAAAATTTTCGAACCAAAATCACGCAATTTCAAATGCTTGCGATTAATGAAAGCGTGTCGAAGTATCACAGAAGTCAGAGTACCTATAACGTACAACAAAATGTTAAAATATTTTTATAACTATGGACCCATACATACTTGCTATTCTTAAATGGGACTGTAATAGTAATCCAGATTAATGATTTAATTTATAACAAAATTTAGGTCGTTATATTTATTTTCAAGTGGAACAGACGTAAATCTCTAATCAATGTCTGTTTTACCTCTACATCATGTGCAGACTGACGTTCATCTATTCGCCACACACCCAGCTTCGAAACATCACTACGATGTATTATCAGGCACGTAAAGTGTCAAACCCACGACAGTGGACTCTGGAATATTGCACCGGGCAGAAAACAAGCACGTCCGACCCGTCACGCTATTTCCCCAGTCAGTCAGCTCTGCTGCACTGTACCAACAACACGTCCTGCTGCGCGCATTTAAATCGGTCCGTGCACGACTGTGCGCGTTACCCATGTGTCCCAAAAAGCCGCGAGCGAAAATGCCATTTTTCAAGGGGGATGACGTCTCGAGTTCAGTTTATCACAGAGATAAAGGGTGAAGTCCTTTCAACACCCCTTGGTCTAGCGATCATTTCTGTACCTGTCGAAAGAAAGGTGTGGCTACCCTACAACACAGGGTCAAAAGTTAGTTACAGCACACACTTCCTCCAGTCTGCGCATACTGAGCAATTATATTGGTAAAAAATGGAAATGTAGCGTTTGGCGTCATTGGCCGGGAGGCCCCTTGCTGGGCAGGTCCGGCCGCCTTGGTGCAGGTCTTACTACAGCCGACACCACATTGGGCGACCTGGGGATGAAATGATGAAGAAGACAACACCCAGTAGCTGAGCGGAGAAAATCCCCGACCCAGCCGCGAATCGAACACGGGCTCGTAGGACGGCAATCCGTCACGCTAACCACTTTTTTTATCATTCTGTTCGGTATTGTTTGTTGCGTTTGGTCTGGGCGGACGTCACAAGACATCCGTTCAAGGTGATCGTTGATTCCTTTACCCAGTTTTTTTTTTTTTTTTACCGTATTACAGAGGGCGAGCAGCCCTCTGGCCGAACACGCTGAGCTACCGAGCCGGCACCACTCAGCTATCGGGGCGGAAAATTATGTTGGATTCTTTGCACTAGGTGTTGTCTAGGGTGGACCTTAGGCGGATTATGAACGCTCCATGCGCTCATAGGCTGTTCCCGAGAAAACTTCGAAAAACCATGATTTTCGGGTACGAAAAGTACTAGTTGTGGGGATGACCACTTACATTATTTATATTCATGGCAGGTCGGAGATATTTTTACCATATCTTTCTCAGACGATAATCTCGGGGAACTGTTTCAACTGACGTAGTGAACATACGGCAAAGGTCCTAGGGTCATCGCGATGGTTCTCAGGTCACCATACTATGTTTTCAGTCAGAATTTTTCATCAACAGAACTTTAATGCGTTGTCGATGGCTAATGGGCGCTTCACGCCTATACAAATATGCCCCAAGTGATACTGCGGTGACAAAAATGAGCTAAAAATGATCTTAACGTGCCTGAAAAGAACTTAAAATGACTGCTGAAAATTGTTTAAAACTGGGACGATTGCAAATTCAGTCAAGTACAGTATTTCCGACGACATATTTACTGTTATGATCCAGATCACAAGCCGGCAAAGTATCCAGAAGAAATTTAAAAGAAACTAGTCTGTATTCATTATACTATTACACGTGCTTATTTGTTCTTTGTGTGTGTCAAAGTGTATAAAACTGTCAAAACTTTACTGACCTTTAGAATTAGTTTCACACAGATAAGCAAGACACCTTGATATAAGAGGAAAAGAAGGAAACCAGCAAAAAGATGTTCTTGTCAGACCACAAAATAGGCGAATATCTTCCTCTTTAATAAACTAACATTAAAGTGGGGAACCAGATATCTCAATGCTCATTCCGCCTTCCTCAACAAAACATTTGGCTCGCGAACATATTCGTCCTCTCGCGAGAATAGCAGAGATACAGCGACGGTAGAAGAGAGAGCCGACGATGTCGTCGGGGGGGGGGGGGGGGGAGGAGAGAGAGAGAGAGAGAGAGAGAGAGAGAGAGAGAGAGAGAGAGAGAGATCAAAACAATAGCAGTGTGAGCGAAAGAGGGAGGAGACAGATGAGTGGAGACCATACATACTCAGACTGGCGAAATGTAACACGTAGGGATACGTGATGGCCCGCTTTGGACCAAAATTTTAAACACGTGGGTATTGGGGGAAAAAGTAAGTTGGACCCCTAGAATACTGTAAATCAGGGCTGCGTAAGCAGGCCAAAAACGCAGATTTGCAAGCAGCGACCACTGTACCCCTGTCCATCGCCGCAGGGGTCACGGTGGGCAGTCGTGTGGCGACTTGTGTAAACGAGCAACTCGATTCTGGGGGGAAATGATTGGAGGAATGTAGACAACCTTTATACACGCTGTCGCATTCCAGATCAATTACTTGAAACTGCAGATTCGGACGAATTAGGTACTGGAAGCTTTTTCGTTTTCCCGTACATGTGCATCACCAATCCTGATTTATTTTCCAGCGTGGCTGGCAATCCTTCTGTAGACACACAAATTAATAACTTCTGTGACAAACGTACATTTTCTATACTGTCTTCAACGCTATCATAAATGTCACATCCATCCCGCATGACCGTGATATTTGATACCGAAACCACGCGGAACTTGTTTCACCAGAAGTGCAGATACAGGTTGAGGTGCAAGTCGTCTTTATTAAATCACCATCCGTGGAAGAACATAAGTCCTTTGCTAAAAGTCGTGATTTTCCTTCCTCCTCTTTAGAGAGCTTCCTTTTAAGCTTTAAAAGTTTTTGTCCGCGTTAAGACCCCTTAAGATTTTCCGTTTCCGTATCTTTTGACTATGTAAGATAAGTAGTCATTTACTAAATTAAACTTACTCAAAGCAGTCAGTTCTATGTACGTATTGCGTACCCATCTTACTGTGTAAACAGGTAATATCCCTCGCACAGTGGAGTGAAATGCGTAGACGTTGTCGGAGTTACAAAGTGGCCACTCGTCACTGCTGCCCTCGGACGACGCTGCTGTCAGAAGGGACCGTCCTCTCTTTCACAGCTGGCTCTTCCGCGTGGTGGAGGAGCGACGGCGTACTGCGCGCGCATCTCCCCTCTGTCCTCCCACCTCCACGCCGCAACTGCTCTTCGTGCTCACGCTCAAAAGCAGGCAGTAAATCAGTCCAGTGGGAGAGAAAGAAGACACTGGAGGAGGGAGACACACACAGACATTGGCAGTGAAAGGGAGACACCGAGTATGGAGGCTTCACTGTAGAGAGACAGGGTAAAACGATTTAGAATATTCTGCGTCAAAAGAGCGCGAGTATGTTCGCATCACATCATTTTTTATCAGGAATGCGGAATGAGGATAGAGGCAGCTGGTTCCGCTCTTTTGTCAGAGTCTTTTAAAGAGGAGCGTATTCGCTTTTCTTTCTTACCCTCTTTCCCTCTTTTTTTCCGACAGGAGTACTTCCTTCTGGTTGCAGAATATGCTTGACTCATGTGCAGCACATTTTACAGACGACTAACTTAGAGAAACTGTTGGTGACCATCCGCTATGCAATTTACTACAGCGGTTATTGTTGAATTAGACTTTAACTCTATGTATGGATTAATAAAGTTGTGAATTAATTTGAAACAGCAATGTCTCGTAAGCTGTGTTGTCCCATAATAAACTGACGAGAGGCTTTCCCGAGACCGACATTTGTGATAAAAATCAGTTAAATCATTTTTATCACACTAAGATAAGGAAACTGTCTTTTTCCTTATAACCGCCTTTCTGGGGACTACGCAAGGGCTCTGCAGGAATGGACAAGGTTTCCGCAAACACTGTTCGCCTAAAAACCATCTTCCTCTGTTTATTAATTCGATCTCAGAAGGGCACTGGATGGCGTAGTTGGGGTTGACGAGTTTTCCAAACCGGAAAGCTTGCCACACGGTCGCCTGCAGTGCAGTGCCCGACAGGTGTTGCCGCCGTTGCGAGCCTTCTACGCGAAGCACATACTGCTGCAGAACCAGTAACTACTTTCTCCTTTAGAGCAGTAAATTTGGTATGCCAACTCTGAACTACATAGGCGACAGGATGGCAGACCGTTGACTTTTAACATCTACGTCAATACTCCGAAAGCCACAGTCCGTTCTATGGCGGAGGGTAATCTTGTATCGTTTCCCCTTCGCCACCTTCCTATTTCATTCGTGGATGACAGGCAGGAAGGTAGACTGTCGTTGGATTGAATGAGTCACAGCCCATCCAATTTTAGAACTGCGGTCGTTATGCGGAGATATAGCAATGAGGAAGTTGTAAGAACGAATTGCTGAAGGTGTGGGATCTTGGAATTTCGTCAGGAAGGGGTATCCGCGACACAGAACGACTTTCTGAGAATGCCTACCACGTCGGTTCGTTGAGCGTTCATGGGCCACTCTTACGTCGTTGAAAACAATACCGTCAATAATCATGCAGTTGTTCTTTGAATTTTTTTCTGTCTGTTATGTAATTCTAACATGGTAAGGCATTGTTACACTATTTTGAGGTACTTGATACACAATCGACGCAAAACGGTTCCTGACCACTGCAGTGAGCTTTACGCGTTTGCGTCAAGCAATCATGTAATGCAGTTTTCGTGTTTGTTTCTATGGCAACGCCTCGTCCTCTGCAGCAGTATGTGCTTCGCGCAGAAGGCTGGCAACGGCGGCAACACCTGTCGGGCACTGCGCTGCAGGCGAGCGTGTGGCAAGGTTTCCGGTGTAGAAACTCGTCAACCCCAACTACGCCATCCAGTGTCCTTCTGAGGTCGAATTAATAAACAGAGGAAGCTGGTTTTTAGACGAACGGTGTTTTCAGATACCTTGTCCATTCCTGCAGAGCCCTTGCGTAGTCCCCCGAAAGGCGGTTATAAGGAAAAAGAAGGTGATAAAAGTCCAAAATCTCCGATATGATATCCTTTCTGGACAAATACATCGAAGGGAGAGGACAAACATAGCTAGGATACTTCTCAGTTTCTGAAACACTGGGGATCGACAAAAAAATGGAAACAGCAAAAACACAATACACTACCATATCTAATACGGTGTCAGAAATCCGTTTGCATGCGTAGTGGCTTACAGTCGTCTCGAAATGGATTAATACAGGTCCTGTAACATTCTGAAAGGAATCTCCTGCTATTCGCCCTGCAAAATAATGGATAGTTTATCTAACGAAGATGGAGGTCGATAGCGCTCAAATACCTTTCTCTCCAAAGCAGAACACAAATGTTCAATAATACTGAGGTATGGTGACTGCGGTGGCCAGGTGAGATACGACAACTCATCTTCGTGCTCGCAAAAGCAACCCTGAACGATGCGAGCTGTGTGAACAGGGGGCCTTGTCGTCTTTGAACACAGCATCACTGTTGGTGAGCAAACACTGTACCATGCAATCGACCTGATCAGCCAAAAGAGTCACGTAATCCTTGGCAATAATTCTATCTTGCAGTTTAAGCATGGGGTCCATGGACTACCTCGATCTTGCTGCCCAAATCATTACACTTTCGCCAAATTTCTTGGCAAGTTGGAAACTGTATGAAACAAGATTCATCCGAACAAACGACGTTGTTGCGTTGCTCCATAGTCCAAGTCTTACGGCTTCGACGCGACAATCTCCTTTTACTGGAATTTGCATTACTGACGATTGATTTTGGAATTTCAGCTTGCCTTGAAATTCACTACGTATGGCGCTCCTTTCATATTCTTTTGATGGTGACATGGTTCGCGAGTACGAGATTCAGTTCATCAGTGATTTTTCGGCTGTGGTCATTTTGTTTTTCATCTCAGTCCGATGTTATTTATTGCGTTGTAAATGAATTTCCTTGCAGCTTTATTTTTATCTTGTTGTTTATCTCATGTATGTACAATCTCTGCGTCGAAACGTTTCGAAGCACAGAGCGTCTGACACGAATCATCAAACTATGTGTCACCTTGCTTGATTGTGCGACGCAATAGCAATAACAGCATTCGATTCAGGAACCACGCCTAATCGTACCTGGAGATAAGAAAGTTGGAAATCTACTGTACGTACATCACGTAATCATCAAAATAAAATAAGAACAGCTGCAAGGAAACAGACTTCCACTAGAATAACTGAATCAACAGATGTCTGCGTGATATTATCGTCCTCTGTTGAGGAGTAAATCCTAAGTGTCTCGATGCCTGTTTACATGCAAGAAAGCGTATTGTGCACGTCTGTTGCGCCATTATTTCTGTCATTACTATTTAAATTCCATGCGAAATCTAAAATCTATAGCAATACTTCATAGAGAGTGTAGTAATAAAATATGAATAAGTCGTGATCAGATTACACCCCAACGTTTGTAAATAAAGCCATAATTAAAGTAAGCAGGTGCTTTCGAAGATTTCGGGCCATTACGCTCGTAGCTAGTCTTTATGACGACAGCTAAAGTACAAAGTATAAACTTTGTTTCTGTCGTGACTACTCTTCACTCCATCTTCACAGCTTCTCACACCTCAGATATCCAATTTTTCAGTCACCTCTGTATTTCTGCGTTTTTTTTTTCGTTATTCTTATTCTCATACTTAATATATAATTTCGATAGAGCATTAATAAATTAAAGAACAGTAATTGTTGATGTCTTATATCGTTAAGTGTTTTACATCTAGCCCACAAAGCAAAAAGATTATTCTGTCACATTCTCAGAAATTATTTCGTACGTGTATTTGTTGTAGCTGATAAAGGAAAACGTGCGGTCCATGGAAATAAAAAATATATATTCACTTTTACTGTGTGGGACGAGATGATAGCATTACGACGACAGGGGAAGGAAGTGATAAAAATCCGACCCCGGGATTTGACAGTACCGGTAGTGTTGAATTGGCCAGTCAACCTGAGACCCTCGTGTGCTCGGCCAGCTATTGGCCTAGCACTGGCCAATAGAGCATCAACAAACAAGTAGCTCGCTCCGCTTCAGTTTGCTGGACGCAGCTGCCTGTGACTGGTTTAAAGTGCTTAGGGTTGATGTGAATCGCGTTGAATCCTACCAGTCATCAATAATAGCTGTGTGTTTATTTGATAGTACCTGTTTACTAGCAGCGTTTCCGTGAATACAACGCCTGTTCGATCTACACGACATACAGACAAGCAATGTATGCAACAAGACTTCGAAAAAAGGTACCGTTTCACAATTAGCAGTTGTAGTACACTGTTGTCATTCGATTTAGACAAACTGAAATTGTCTGAAACAAGTCGCATTCTGCGTCAGGTTATTTTCTGTTTAAAACAAAGAATTTATTTGGTGCACGATTGGTTAACTTTGATCACTTTGGGTAGCATCATGTAACATTCCACAAAAATAGTTGCGATCCCATTTGTCGACATGTCACGAATCCACCCAGTCAGTAACGTAGAATGGATCAAGCGTTAGTACTGTTTGCTTTTTAAAATTTGAAGATATGTGGTAACATACTGTAGTGTACTGTGGTATGATGATGAAACCAGCAAATAGGTTGCACTTCTTCGGTCTTGGTTAGAGAACCCCACTTGTCAGAACATACAACACCATATCATGTTGATCTACTTCACAGCATTGTGTACGTCGTGAGATGTTAAGTAATCTTCACTCAACGAAACAAAACTTTAGCGTACTTTTGTTTGGTGAGACCTACCTAAATTTGTTAAAGTAAACAATTTTCAATGAAATAAAGCATTCTCCTATGAAAAAGATACAGTAATGATTGCTCCCAGGAAATTTAAAGCCGTTGTGAACCCAAGCATTAAAAATAGAAAATAGTATACAAATATGAAATGGTGACGTTTATCGTGATGTAATGGAAAGTGTTAGCAACGTGCTGATATGAAATCTAACAGTAGTTAAGAGAGCGCCATTAAACTACTTAAGAGTTGCTCAGCAAATGGTGAGGTACTATTTTCGTTAATTAGAATTCCACTGTAGAGCAGTCAAAACTGTACTCTCAAATGGAGAGTGAGCTGTTTTGGACTTGGTCGCATTTCAGAGTGCCGGGCCAGTGCTCGAACCTTCTAGCTTGTCTTCTGCAGGCATGGTTCCGAGGTTCGAGTAGTGGTTTGCCTCGAACTTTCAATTCAGATTGTTTTTTTACCAAGTGTTAGGGCGTTTGATTCGCCATCGTCAACATTAACCATTTCGTATACGTTGGTTAATAAAGGCACCGTTTTACATTTCCCAAGCCTTATGGTCTTAAGATGTTTCCTGATGTCGTCCACCTGTCTTCCTAGATTTTCAGAGGACTATCTGTGCTGATGTGCAACTACTTTATTCAGCTTTTACGGACATTTCAATGTAAAACTCTTTAGGAACGCAACAGTCGTTTCTACAGTACAGTGGAAAGGGTCAAAAAACGAAGCAATGCGTGGCAGGGCGTGTATCTGAACCCCAACGCTTTGTTACTGGAGTCATGGAATCTAAACGATCGTTCCACGTCGCATCAGTTGATCACTGCTTGAGAGAGTTCACTTATTGCACCGTACACTAACCTTCCATTCTCGAAATGCAGTCAGTAGACATGAATGATTCATTAGTATCTGCGCAAGTTCAGTGTAATACGTTGAGTAGCTTTTAACTTTGACTGCGAGAAGCGATTTTTAGTTTTCTGCAATGTTTCCGTGATGTGAATCTTCCGTGAAAATCATATTAGAAAAAAATTCAAATGGCTCTGAGCACTATGGGACTTGACATCTGAGGTCATCAGAACTTAGAACTACTTAAACCTAACTAATCTAAGGACATCACACACATCCATGCACGAGGCAGGATTTAAACCTGCGACCGCAGCGGTCGCGCGGTTCCAGACTGAAGCGCCTCGAACCGCTCGGCCGCAGCGGCCGGCAAAATCCTATTGGAGAAAATGTTGGCTGCCGTTAATTTTTTTTAATTGAACGTAATGAGGTTCCCTCACGGTTGGACAACGTTCCATTGAGATGCCATGCGAGTGTCGCGAAATTCTCTCTCTCTCTCTCTCTCTCTCTCTCTCTCTCTCTCTCTGCCCCGTCACAACTTCCGCCAAAGTTTCAAGCTTAGAGTAGCACTTGGACCTAAAGTTATTGAGTTTTGTTTATACTGAATCTGTCTTCCACTATAGTTTACCGTCTATAGCTCACTGTAGAACCATGAAAGTTATTCCCTGGTGCCTTAGTACCATGTTTCTGTAGTTCCTGCTGGTTAGTGGTTTACACACAGTCCTTTCCTCGCCGATTCACCTGAAAATTTCGTTGTTTCGTATGTTTTGTAAACGATTTTGTGAACAATATGCTGGTTAACAAATCCAAGGCCGACATTTACTTAAACGATCAACCAGTCGGGTAATTAGACTTCATAGTCCGACTCACTATTTCCAGCTATGAAGCTAATATAGAGAGTACTGTTCCAGACTTTATCTGTAAATGGCTCGGCAAGTTTCAAACTACTAATCAAAATCTACAAAGGTCCACCGACACTTGATACGAGGGTTTTTTATTTTGGCCACTTAACGCGGCTTCCATCGCCTGTAAGACACCCCTTACTTGTGAAACTAGATAAGCTATGTTTCATACTGTTTTTTATTTGCGGGTGCTTTGTGGGAAGAAAAAAAACTTCCAGTAAGCCGTCGTGTGAACGCCAGTTTCTCCATAAATTCTTCCTAAACGGACTGTTAACGAATTACCCGACTCTTCTTCGAATTTTTGTCGCCTCCATTAACGCTGCCCGATTGACTAGCAATACTGAAGAATGAGTGGGACGAGTTTTTAGTGAGACACTTCGCTTGTGGCTGGATTGCCTTTCCTTGGCTTTCTGTCAGTGAATATGAACCTGCCCTCGCCTTTCCTATGCCTGTTTTTATGTTGTTCCACTCTACGTCGCTTCGAGAGGATAATCCAATATTTATTAGAATTTTACGGCTCCCAGTGACTTCTTTGCCTAAACTGTAATCGAGTAATGAGTCCTTTTGTCTATTTACGTACCATACTTTGTTCTTGAAACCGGTGAACTCCGTGTTTGCGCCATTCGTCGGTCTCTGCAGGCCTCCATGCTTCTCACTACAGTTTTGTCGTTGCAGTTTGCGCACTTGGAACAGCATCGTCCACGAATAGCCTCAGAGCTCGCGGCATGTGTGGTTCACCCGGGTTTCATTTTGCCACGTTCAATAGAGAGCCAGTTATTAAATAGCGAAACCCACGGCTACTGTGGATCTGAGACTTGCTGCCAGATTAATACTGCGCAAGCCGAAGCCTCGCCTTTGGCAGGCAGTGCTCTTGCCGACCGAGTTGCCCAGGTGAGTTTACGGCTTCGATTCCCGGTCAGATACTCGATCTGCCAGCAAGTTTCAAAAGAGCGCACAGCCCGCTGCAAAGTGAGAGATTCATTCTGGAAACAATCCAGTCATCTAATGTAATGGCTTTCTGGGTTAAGTCACAGCTCCATTTGATGTTTCAGGCGATATTAATGTTTCAATAACAAACAGAAACTGAACGTGAGCGCTAGCAAAAACTTGCATATTATCCGCTGCAATATGGCAGTCATCAGTGTTACCATATGATTAATTAAAAATAAAACGATAGTTCCTGTCGGTCTCTCGGTACTCCCCGGACAGCTTGAGGATCCTTCGTTTGTGGTGGCGCCAGGGTGGCTATATGTCACAATTACATCATCATTAATTACTTTTGAATACACTATGGGAGTGACAGTGATCAATGTGTTACAAATATTTACTATTAAAAACAGTCTTGATCACGATTTATTTATTAAGGTGATCGGTGTCGACCACTGCTGTGGTCAACTTCAAACCATTGAGTAGGAACCTCTATCTGCTGGAGAATCACTATTCTCCAGCAACCTACTCAATGGTTTGAAGATGACCACAGTAGTGGTCGAAACCGGTCACCTTAATAATTAAATCGTGATCAGGACTGTTATAATAGGAAATACATCATCTTTCTTAAGTCAAATTAACTGTTCTAAAAATTGAAACTACGCTGAAAGCCAATTTTTTTTGGGAAATTCATTCCATCAAAATAGTCGAACTCAGCAGATCGCTGGTTCTGGTTGCATGCAAATCTTGTTAGTAACATGTTGACGGGTTATCTGACAGGGCAGGGGGACAAAAAATGCCACAATATGATTGTATTTAATCTGGAGAGTTGACGGGTTATCTGACAGGGCAGGGGAACAAAAAATGCCACAATATGATTGTGTTTAATCTGGAGAGTATTAATTTGAAATATTTTTTAAAACAAAATAATTTGGAAGTTACAAATGTTTTTTTTATCTATAACCTATAGATTGAATCAACTACCCGAATCGAGACAGTTCGGCTGAAGTACCTCGGTTTCATCCAAATTAGTTTCAGAGAAATTATCTGAACATTATTTGAGCGGTGCTCACGTATCAGTTAGTATTAGTTCATTAAAGATATTCCCTAAGAAACATATTGAACATAGTTTCTGAAATATAACGTGAAAACGTGAATCACATGAGAGCTGACGGTTAAATAAAAGTAAAATGTAGAGACATGTAATGTTAAGGAATTTTATCTCACAGCCTAAGTGTCTGTTACGTTGCGCGGGAACCCTCGTTTGTTAGGTGAAAATCTAGTTTACGACCAACAAAGGGCCTTCAGATTGAAGCAGTGACTTAAATGTAGGTGAGGTGCTCGCTGACATCATAGAGATAAAACGAGCGGAGAGTTCAGTGAATACAGGACGAGGCATTTCAAACTGATTTTGGAGTCGTGTGAAACTAAAAATCGGATTAAAAATGATTATAATAAAAGTTATTAATCTCCCTGCCCCATCGCAAAGGGTGTGGCCTGGGATCATCTTCGAAATCTTAAAGAGGAATCTCTATTTTTAATGTGGATTTGTTTGTTCCGGAAATACGTAACATTTTCATTTAACATGTTTTCGTTGTGACAGATGGTGCTGTAATTGACAAAGAGAATCAAAATCGGCTGTAAACCTGGGGTTCCTATTTAAGAGACCAAACATAGGCCTTAATTTGAGGAAGAAATTTCGAGAATGTACGTTTGAAGGACGGCATTGTGTGGTAGTGAAAGCTGTACTGTGGGAAAATCGGAACAGAAGAGAATCGAAGCATTTCAGATGTGGCGCGAAAGAATAATGTTGAAAGTAAGTTTGAGGTGGTCCTCCGCAGAATGGGCGAGGAAGGGGATATAGAGAAACACTGACAAGAAGGACTGGATGATAAGACACGTGTGAAGACATCAGGTGATAACTCCCGTGGTACTAGAGGGAGCCGTACAGGGTTAGAAACTGTAGAGGAAAATTGAGATTGGAATACACAGAGCAAATAATTGTGGATATAGGTTGCAAGTGGTATGCTGAGGTGTAAAGGTTGGCACAGGAGAGGAATTCGTGGCGGGCCGCATCATACGAGTCAGAAGACTGATGACACAAAGGAATTAAAATTTCAAAGTTGACCATACATCCCTCCCGCTAAGAAGGGGGGGGGGGGGGGGAAACAGGGTTTAGTGTTATTGGCTGTCCCCCGTCGAGACGAACAACTTTTATTCTTATTTGCGGATCCTTGATGCTGTTCACCATGCTGGGATCCGACTGGCCACGGGTGCTTATCTGACCAGTCCCGTACCCAGCCTCTGTGCTGAGTCTGGCGAACCGCCACTTACCATCCGGCGGCAGCTCCTGCTGGTGCGCCAGGCTTGTAAGTTTCTTGCAGCTCCCAGCTCGCCTGCTCACCATCTTGTTGCCCATCCACCTCTGGACCGCCTTTTTTCCCGCCGTCCCCGGGCTACGTTGCCATTTGGGATGCGTGTGCAACGTGTACTAGAATCCCTCGGTGTGGAGTCTGTACAACCCCAAATCCAAGGTTTTAACCGCCTGCCACCCTGGTTACTGAAGAGGCCCAGAGTGATTTTAGATTTATTGCAGTACAATAGAGATTGCACTCCTGCCACCGTTTTTAATGCAGCATTTTCTGCCATTTTATCTGAGCACCACGACTATGTAGCTGTTTTTACGGATGGGTCGAAACAAGGGGATTCTGTTGGTTGCTCAGTTGTTTTTCCATATCGTGTCCTGAAGGTCCGACTGCCTCAGACTTTTACTGTCTTTGATGCAGAATTGTCTGCGATCTTGCGGGCACTGGAGCACGTGAGACATTCTTCTTCTCCTAAATTTCTTGTCTGTTCCGATTCACTCAGTGCCCTCCACTCATTGCAACGTTTGTATCCGGCAGACAAAATTGTCCAGACCATCCAGGATGCCCTCCTCCGACTACAGCGACTGGGGAAGGTTGTAGCTTTTTGCTGGGTTCCGAGGCATGTCGGCATTGCTGGGAATGAAAGGGCAGATCTCGCAGCCAAGGAGGCGTGTCTCGATCCACAAGTATCTCAGTGTGCTATCCCCTTGCACGCACTCACCTCGCTGTTGAGCTCACGGGTCATGCGTCGGTGGGAGGATGAGTGGCTGGAAGTGACTGACAATAAGCTCCGTATAGTCAAGCCCACAACGCGTGTGTGGTGTACTTCCTTTCAGCCCCATCGACGGGACGAGGTTCTCCTCACTCGGCTTCGAATAGGCCACAGCCCTATGACGCATGGCTTCCTTCTCCGGCGAGAGGACCCTCCAATGTGTGGTGCTTGTGGCGTCCAGGTCACTGTGCGCCACGTTTTATTGGATTGCGTTTTATTTTCTGACCAGCGGGTCGCGGCTGACTTGCCAACGGACCTGCCATCTCTTTTAGGCAACACTCGGACGAATGTGGTTAAAGTTTTAAAGTTCTGTGGCCTGTCAAATGTTTTTACAAAGATTTTAGGGAGAGGATTTTAATTTGCTCACTGTGTGACAAGCTCGCACATTTTTTATGTAAGTGGCCAGCCAATAACAATTTCCTGTGACATTTTTGTTGCTATGCTTCCCCTTTCCTTAGGTTTTACTTTCTTATGTAGCATTTTCCTTCTTTTCCTGCTTTCTTTGAGTGTGTGCTTTAGTTTTCTTAGGTCTGTCCACATTCGTTCCTTTTAATGTGTGTCAGGGCGCTGATGACCTCATTGTTGAGCGCCCATAAGCCCCAACACACACACACACACACACACACACACACACACACACACAAGCTCTCTTAATCCAGTTTGTAGTTTCCCGTACATTTCCAAAAACTCTTTGGAATGCCTCCCCCTGTATAATAATCCTAGAGCACTGTGTTGGGGTACGCTCATTACATTTCGTCAAGAACGACGAGTTCTAATAGGAAGTCGTGAGAGGAGGCGCAATGCTGGTTTCATTCTGAGTTGCTGCTGTGTTCACTGAGCGAACTGCATGCGTTCGGTAGGTAACAGGAGATCAGTACTGATTCACGGTGCTCCGTATCCGACGACCATTTGGCCGGCAGTAGAGCGAGCGCCCGCCCCCGTGTGCAGGTGATCGACGGCACGCTGTACAACGAGTCGCAGCGGCTGCAGCAGCGCTGCCCCAGCTTCACGGCCTCCTCCGAGATGGAGTCCAGCGGCGTCTTCTCCGACCTGGAGCCGCGCCGGCCGGAGGACGGCGACGCCGACGACGCCTCCGCGGCGCACGACGCGTCGCCCAGCGGCTCCACCGGCAGCGTCTCGGAGCACAGCCAGGTGGGCAAGAGCACCCTAAACACCTCTCCGGAGCAGACGATTAGCCGTACCGTGGACACAGGTGTCCATCCACGCACTCCGCTAGAAGGGCATTCCCGTGTGAGCTGCTCTGTTATGTCCACAGAACTAGCTTAGAAGCAAACTATTAGAGCATCATTGCCTTTACAGAAGATTTACATTGTAAACTTCACAGGTGATATACACACTATACGGAGATCCTTAACGTCGAAATCAGTACAGTTGTTAACAGAGGAATTGGGTGTATGTTGGCATACAGCAGATATAAACTATCTGGTTATTTAGAATGAGATTTTCACTCTGCAGCGGAGTATGCGCTGATACGAAACTTCCTGGCAGACTAAAACTGTGTGCCGGACCGAGATTCGAACTCGGGACCTTTGCCTTTCGTGGGCAAGTGCTCTGCCGGCACACAGTTTTAATCTGCCAGGAAGTTTCGTATCAGCGCACACTCCGCTGCAGAGTGAAAATCTCTTTCTGGAAACATCCCCCAGGCTGTGGCTAAGCCATGTCTCAGCAATATCCTTTCTTTCAGGAGTGCGAGATCTGCAAGCTTCGCAGGAGAGCTTCTGTAAAGTTTGGAAGGTAGGAAACGAGGTACTGGCAGAAGTAAAGGTGTGAGGACGGCGCGTGAGTCGTGCTTGGGTAGCTCAGATGGTAGAGCACTTGCCCGCGAAAGGCAAAGGTCCCGAGTTCGAGTCCCGGTCCGGTACACAGTTTTGATCTGCCAGGAAGTTTCATATCTCCTTATTAGTTAAGAATTCCTCATCCTTGACTTCGCCCAACCCTCTCCGGTACTTGACCCCCTCCTCCTCTTCTACTTGTGGGTGATAGTCTCCACGATTTTCTTCTTGCTCGTCTTTGTAGAAATGTCAGTGATATTGAGATCAGTTTTGGCTAATGTTTCTGTTTCTTACAGTTGGTTCTAACGAGTATACAAGTGCGTAAGGAAAGAGTGTAAACCCATATTGCGATATGAATATGAAAGATTGCCTTAAGGGGCTCCGGAACGCCCTATACTTGTAATGTTAAAATAACGCTTATAAATTACATCTTTCCTCACAAAGTATTTGAGGTAGGAGGTTGAACTTTTTACAGATTATTTATTGGAATATGGGCTACAACTTAACACAGGGATTTTACGAAATTTTAGTTCAGTTATTAAAGATGTTTTTTTTTCAATTGTAATGAAAATTCACAACATTTTTATGCAATTTTTTATTTATATATTCAAAAATATACAGTTTTTTGGAAAAAGGCTGTGTTAAATTATGCAGAAGGTACTGTGTAACATTTACTGAAAGTTTGAAACAAATATGTTTGGAAGATCCTTAGAAAACATGTAATTAGTATGAGAAAATAAAAGTTTTGGGAATCGAGCGACAAAGATTGGATTAACTTTTTAGTTCATTCCAGGTCCATAGGATGGATTATCTTCATCCTCTGCAAACTCCTCCTCCAGCTTCCTCTTGTTCCTCCTCCTGTTTACTCTTGCTTGTATTTCTAGACTCTTTACAGCCCTGTCTGCAGCCCGAAGGCGTTCCTTGTCTAAAGCAAGCATCGCTCGTACCATGTTAGAACCTATCTTCATTCCCATATTTCTAAATACCTTGCACCTTACAATGTTGCCATCATTGAAAGTCGCAACAGCATCATACACACCAAAGTGAAGTGTTTCAATTCCAACAAATACAGTCTTGGGGATTCTCGACCATATAACACTATTTACACTTTCATTGGGGTTTTGAGTTTTTCCGTGAATACACTTTTTCAACAGTTCAGGTGCTGCTAAGTCTCTGAAAATAGGTTAGCCACAACACATACTTTATCTCACATCACTAAAATGTACCTGATGAACACGGACGTTAATAATAACACCATTTGACAGCAGTTTAACAGCGCCACAGTGGGTCACGCCCATGTAGAACACATTTCAAAAAAAATGTAAAAATAGTTGTAGTCTTCGGAATTGAATAAATTATATGTCTATTGAAAGGTAATAGTCTGCAGATTCAGAAAACGCAAAAAAGTAAAAATTGAACTTTTCATGATTTTGAGCCTTTCCGGGGCCCCTTAACAATTTACGGTTAAGTCTGGCTGTAGTAGTGGAGTGTTCCTCCAGAACAGACGGTGCATGTTCTCTGGCTGCGTGTTACAGGAGAAGGAGGCGCAGAGCCCGACGGGCAGCAACGTGACGGCGAGCACGACGGTGATCCCGGAGGAGGCGTCGCTGGAGGAGGCGGAGCGCGCGCTCACCGAGGAGAACAACCTGAAGAACCTGTCGTCGCCCGTCATCACGGAGCTGGCCGCGCCGCAGACGCAGACGACGGCGACGACGACGCCGCCGGCGGCCGAGGCGGCGCCCCAGGACCAGCCCAAGCCGGCGGCCGGCGCCAAGCCGCGCGAGCTCAAGAAGTTCAAGATGCCCAAGCGCAACGTCGTCTCCAAGATCAAGGCCATGATCGAGGCGCCGGCGCCGCAGCCGCAGCCGCACGAGGACCAGGAGAACCAGCGGCCGGCGCACAAGGCCAAGAAGGGCGGCCGCTGGGACGCCGTCATGAACAAGATAGCGCAGGTCAGTCCGCCGCTTCCCACTCGTTACGGGGGAACTGCGTTACCCGGCAACGCGGCCGGCCGGAGACCTGGCTAGGGCGGCAGCGCAGTCTGGTGTACAGGGAGGAGATGTGGTGACAGCCTACACTCCAGCGTTCTTAAAGTGAAGTGCTGTCTCGCTCTGCACGAGTATATCCCATATTCTGCATAGGGTTACAATTAAATTTTGACGGGCACTATTCTACTCATATACTAAGATGGTAACTGTTCTTTCGGACACGTCCGAAAGAACAGATACCATCTTAGTATATATATATATATATATATATATATATACAGGGTGTTTCAAAAATGACCAGTATATTTGAAACGGCAATAAAAACTAAACGAGGAGCGATAGAAATACACCGTTTGTTGCAATATGCTTGGGACAACAGTACATTTTCAGGCGGACAAACTTTCGAAATTACAGTAGTTACAATTTTCAACAACAGACGGCGCTGCAAGTGATGTGAAAGATATAGAAGACAACGCAGTCTGTGGGTGCGCCATTCTGTACGTCGTCTTTCTGCTGTAAGCGTGTGCTGTTCACAACGTGCAAGTGTGCTGTAGACAACATGGTTTATTCCTTAGAACAGAGGATTTTTCTGGTGTTGGAATTCCACCGCCTAGAACACAGTGTTGTTGCAACAAGACGAAGTTGTCAACGGATGTTTAATGTAACCAAAGGACCGAAAAGCGATACAATAAAGGATCTGTTTCAAAAATTTCAACGGACTGGGAACGTGACGGATGAACGTGCTGGAAAGGTAGGGCTACCGCGTACGGCAACCGCAGAGGGCAACACGCAGCTAGTGCAGCAGGTGATCCGTCAGCGGCCTCGGGTTTCCGTTCGCCGTGTTGCAGCTGCGGTCCAAATGACGCCAACGTCCACGTATCGTCTCCTGCGCCAGAGTTTACACCTCTATCCGTACAAAATTCAAACGCGGCAACCCCTCAGCGCCGCTACTATTGCTGCACGAGAGACATTCGCTAACGATATAGTGCACAGGATTGATGACGGCGATATGCATGTGGGCAGCATTTGGTTTACTGACGAAGCTTATTTTTACCTGGACAGCTTCGTCAATAAACAGAACTGGCGCATATGGGGAACCGAAAAGCCCCATGTTGCAGTCCCATCGTCCCTGCATCCTCAAAAAGTACTGGTCTGGGCCGCCATTTCTTCCAAAGGAATCATTGGCCCATTTTTCAGATCCGAAACGATTACTGCATCACGCTATCTGGACATTCTTCGTGAATTTGTGGCGGTACAAACTGCCTTAGACGACACTGCGAACACCTCGTGGTTTATGCAAGATGGTGCCCGGCCACATCGCACAGCCGACGTCTTTAATTTCCTGAATGAATATTTCGATGATCGTGTGATTGCTTTGGGCTATCCGAAACATACAAGAGGCGGCGTGGATTGGCCTCCCTATTCGCCGGACATGAACCCCTGTGACTTCTTGCTGTGGGGACACTTGAAAGACCAGGTGTACCGCCAGAATCCAGAACCAATTGAACAGCTGAAGCAGTACATCTCATCTGCATGTGAAGCCATTCCGCCAGACGCGTTGTCAAAGGTTTCGGGTAATTTCATTCAGAGACTACGCCATATTATTGCTACGCATGGTGGATATGTGGAAAATATCGTACTATAGAGTTTCCCAGACCGCAGCGCCATCTGTTGTTGAAAATTGTAACTACTGTAATTTCGAAAGTTTGTCTGCCTGAAAATGTACTGTTGTCCCAAGCATATTGCAACAAACGGTGTATTTCTATCGCTGCTCGTTTAGTTTTTGTTGCCGTTTCAAATACACAGGTCATTTTTGAAACACCCTGTATATACATAGTTAAGGCTCACCGGCCATCTTCTTCTTCTGTGCGAATGCACAAACAGTGCCCGAACTCTTACGGGAATCGGCAACGCGCCGCGACTAATGAGTATAATGAGCGGGGGCACTACGAATGTAGTGCGGGACAATACGTTGAGAATGTCGGTTTCGCGGGAGGCGTGCCAGAGATAAATCCCTGCAGTCGCGTTATCCTGTGTGTCCTCGGTGGCTCGGATGGATAGAGCGTCTGCCCTGTAAGCAGGAGATCCCGGGTTCGAATGCCAGTCGCGCCGGCACGGTAGCTCAGCGTGTTCGGTCGGAGGGTTAGCTGCCCTCTGTAATAAAAAAAAACTGAGATAATCGATCAACAACGAACTCAAACGGATGTCTTACGACGTCCGCCCCGAGCGGATGCAACGAACGAAAACGAACAAAATGAGATTTAAAAAAAAAAAAAGAAAAAAAATCGTGGCACACATTTTTATCTGTCCCCGTTGACGTATGTCAACGCCTGTAAGCAGCTAAGGGTGTTCATTTCACTGTAATTTAAATATTCTATTCCTCGTACACTTTAACATTAATTCGCTGTGTAACTGAATTCGTCTCCATAAACCCTCGCTACTTGAACTTTTCCTTGGAAGTTTATTGTAGCTCGTGTCTATTGTAAAAATGTTATTTTGATCGCAAATGTGCCTCCGCTACTACGACAGCTCTTAAAACCGAATCGTGTACCTGGATATTTTCTTTGAGCTACACACTTCAAACCCACACCGCTCCGCGTCGTGTCCCTCTTACCGCAACTTGCACATTTCGAGTCACTCGGTTTTAACAATCCCCGTCATTTTTCCCATCTGTGCTGCGCTCCTTCATTCTTTCTCGTCGTACCGAGCGAGGTGGCGAAGAGGTTAGCACGCTGGGTTCGCATCCGGAAGGACGATCATTCAAACCCGCGCCCGGCCACCCAGATTTAGGTTTTCCACGATTTACGTAAATCGCTCCAGGTAAATGCCGGGATGGTCTCTTTCAAAGGGCACGACCGATTTCCCTCTCCGCCCTTCATACAATGAGAGCTTGGATTCCACTTCTAATGACCTCTATGAGGACGGGACGTTTAAACCCAGTCTCCCTCCCTCCCTCCCTTATCGTCACAACATTTAGTGACGTCACAGCAAGCCGTGGCCCGTGTCCACGAACACAGTTTGCGCGATCGCTTTCCTGTGTTTGCACTGCACTTCGCACCAGAGGGTCGCCCTAATTAGCAACGTCACGAACCTAGTTGCCCTTACGTCCAGGTCTACCATTCGGTTTGTCCAACCGTCTCCTGTCTAGCCGTGGGACGCCGCAAACTGAAGGTAATAGGGGAGACATGTGATCTAGTCCGTAAACTGCATTCAGTTGCCTGCACGTATACGTTTTGCGTTGACGTCAAATTCAAAAATGGTTCAAATGGCTCTGAACACTATGCGACTTAACATCTGTGGTCATCAGTCCCCTAGAACTTAGAACTACTTAAACCTAACTAACCTAAAGACATCCATGCCCGAGGCAGGATTCGAACCTGCGACTGTAGCGGTCACGCGGTTCCAGACTGAAGCGCCTAGAACCGCACGGCCACATCGGCCGGCCGTTGACGTCAATTTGACCTTATTACCAGTGGTGGTACAGCTTCAGTAGAAAATAACCACCTCCTCTTACGAGCAGTTAAATCTGTGCCACAGCTGGATCACAATGAATGTGTGCTAAGCTTAACAACTGGCAAACAAGGCAACTACTTTCGTTTAGCAGTCGACAGGAGATGGAGAAATAACCATCTACTGCCCAAAGTCACGCAGACTGTATTAATAGTTCACAATTCTGATCAAGTATGCTTCATATCGCAACGAAGTCCTAAGTATTTGCCAAAACTGGGAAGAATGAGAATAATTCCTAAAAAACGAAATGGTCGCCGATCAACTATGGACATCTCCACTGCTAAAGTAACTAGTTACCCTCAGAAAAAAGTTGTGCTCACAGTGGTTCATTAATTTAGAAATTCACCTCCAGATCCAGGAAAGTTCCCTGTCAGACTGCAAATTACGATACTTCGGTCTCAAGAAAACACACTCCCCTTTCATGTTTGAAAAGTTGAAGCTAATGTTATAATTTGTAATGTAATTACTTAGACAGAAATAAAACTGCACGACACTGGCAGCAAACCTCGGCACTTCAACTCTTCACTAACTTCATAAAAACCAATTAAAATGACGCTTTCTGAATCGTGCACGAAATCTTTGTTCAGCGTCAGAATACTGCACGCCAAAACACAGCAACAGTACCAAAGTGGAGCCACAGCTGCACGCAAGTTGGTAAACAAATGTGCAATGTGCCCGAATAGTAAACAACACAGAAAATTCAGATTGCTTCAGTGTCCCTGGTTTGTTTAAAACTAAAGGTCTTCAGCATGTACTTTAATTGTCGCGATCATCTTGACAATGAACACAGATTATTTTACTGCAACATTTATCAGTGCTGCATACAAAATTTAGTGACTCAGTTTTGTATTTGTGGGGAGCATCATCAACGCGGTAACGGCACATTGTGCGACTACGAATAGGCCCAGTAGTAACGTCGTGACAATGATAGACACTAGTCACAATACTACAGTTACACTTGCGTAACTGTGTCTCGTCCTACAACTGCCTTCTACTCGCTTAACGGCTGAAGTACCAAAGAAACTGGTATAGGCAAGCGTATCCAAATACAGAGAGGGAGAATACGGCGCTGCGGTCGGCAACCACTATATAACAAAACAACCGCTGTTGTTAGATCGCTTACTGCTGCTGAAATGGCAGGTTATCAAAATTGGACTTCGAACGTGGTGTTACAGTCGGCGCACGAGCAGGCGTCTGCGAGGTAGCGATGAAGTGGGGATTTTCCCGTACAACCATTTCACGAGTGTACCGCGAATATCAGGAATCCGGTGAAACATCAAATTTCCGACATCGCTGCGGTCGGAAAAATATCTTGCAACAACGGGACCGACGACTGAAGAGAATAGTTGAACGTGACAGAAGTGTAATCCTTCCACAAATTTCTGTAGACACCAATGCTCGGCCATCAGCAAGTGACAGCTTGCGAACAATTCAACGAAACATCATCGATATGGGCTTTCAGAGCTTGTGGCACACTCTTGTGCCCTTGATGATGCACGACACAAAGCTTTACGCTTCCCCTGGGCCCATCTACTCCGACACTGGACTGTTGATGTATGAAAACATGTTGCCTGGTCGGACGAGTCTCCTTTCAAATTGTGTCGGACGGATGGACGTGTACGGTTATGGAGGCAACTTCATGAATCCATGGACCCTGCATGTCAGCACGGGACTGTTCAAGCTGGTGGAGGCTCTGCAGTCGTGTGGGTCGTGTGTAGTTGGAGTGTTATGGGACCCCTGATAAGTCTAGATACGACGCTGACAGGTGACATGTACGTAAGCATCCTGTCTGATCACCCGCATCCATTGGTGTCGATTGTGCATTCCGACGGACTTGGCCAATTCCAGCAAGACAATGCGACACCCCACACATCCACAATTGGTACAAAGTGGCTCCAGGAACACCATTCTGAGTTTAACACTTCTGCTAGTCACCGAACTCCCCAGACAAGAACATTATTGAATCTGGGATGCCTTGCAACGTGCTGTTCAGAAGAGATCTCCACACCCTCGTACTCTTACGGATTTATCGACAGCCCTGCAGGATTCTTGGTGTCAGCCCCCTCCACCACTACTACAGACATTAGTCGAATTCATACCACGTCGTGTTGCGGCATTTCTGAGTGCTCGCGGGGGCCCTACAAGATATTAGGCCGTGTACCAGTTTCTTTGGCTCTTCAGTGTATGTTCCTTAAAAACTGTCGACATCTCGAGTATGTTGGCGCCGGATCACCATCTGCTTCGACGCCCTCCCCCCCCCCCACCACCCCTTTCTCGCTGCTCTACACGGTTGTCAGCTGTATCGCAAAAATGTAGACTCATTCGCAATTATTCCAGCTCGCCTCGCACACAACAAACAAGCACTAGTAAGGAACAAAATAGGACGTAGACGTGAGGCTGCTACGGATAGCCGTGTGAGGTGGTGGGCGTGTTGCAGGGCCAGGCGGAGCAGCGCGTGCTGAAGAGCCACCTGAAGGAGGTGAAGAGCAAGGTGTTCGCCGGGCTGGGCGCGCCTCCGGCGCCGGACAGCACGACGGCCCGCAGGAAGGCGGCCACGCCCACCTCGCCGGCGGTGGCCGCGCTGGAGCGCGCCGGCTCCGCCGACTCCACCACGCCCACCAGGACCAAGAGGTCAGCCTCCCCGCCCGCCTCACTGGAGCTTATCTGCATCCTCTTGTTTCTTTACCTCTCCCCTGCGTTCCCCTTTCTTCCTTTCACTCTCTCTTATTCTCCTGTCTGACTTTCTCTCTCCTTCTCCGTCTTTTCATCTTGTTTCCTATATTCATGTTTTTTCCCCATATCGCTTTCATCATCGCCCCCATTCTAAGTTTGTTCCCACCCCCATTAACTGTTTAATTGTTCCTCGCTGCCTTTACTTCCCTTCTGTCTCCCCTTTATCGCTTCCCCTCTCGTTCAACTAGATTCTGTCTGCTTTTCATCTCTCCATACACTGCGCTGATTTTATACTTCCTGCAAATATGCTACACAACATGGTGTTGCTTAATTGCGTGTATAACCCCATCTTATCCTGCTCCCCTACATACGAAAGCTTTACTGATTCTTCCAGTTTGAAGTCATAACAGGCCTGGCAGTATCGTCCATTTTTTTGCTCAGAGTTGTCTCACAAATTCTGTCTATTTCCTAAGGTAACACTTTCGATCATGTTTTGTCTCCACATTTAACTTAGAATATCCTTTACTATCAATCATAACAGAGTTTCTTCTCCTCTGGTGACCAACATTGGACTTACATGTAACACTTTGGTTAAGAAGAAACCAGCACAAATTTTTCTCTGTTCATAACAACCCTAGAACTATCAGGTGCATTGCAGCTATGTATGTAATACTTTTAAATAATACTGTAACAAATTGTACCCTGTCACTTCCATCAGACGCTAGTGGTTCACAGCTAATACCACTGGATCTTTCAGCAGAATAATACCAACCCTTGTAACTGTTCCTAACAGACACCTTGGATGAGGCTTTACCCTCACCCTTTCTCTCTGTTGATCGTTAATATCTCGAAATTACTAAACTCTACACGCCCTAATCAGACAGCTAAAAAAGGGACATGAACTGAAATGGAAACAGCTACTCCTTGTGAAGGAAATGTGGAATTTCTGCACGAGGTAAACATTGTCTCTGTAAGTCTGTCTTTGTGTAAGATGTTTGAAGGCCTTCAGCTGTTCAGTATAAAATGTAAAATTAAAAGCACCTTCAGCTGTCTATATTATGAACACCCTCTCTGAAGACATCAACAATAATGACAGTGTCAGTTATGTAATAAAGAGGTGGTGTACAGTTAGAGATCATTAACATACAGTGGTAATATGTAGTAAGCAATTAACAAGAAACAAACTGTACAATGTGCAATATCAGTATCAATGATAAACTAAGAAATAAAATGAGAGAACAGCTGCACATTGTGTGAATAAAATCTGTGAAGCAAAATTATGTATGCCATATAACAGTAAAATGAACCTACTAATTGTAAGTCAAAATTCTGTCATTCTTAGATCACTTCAATATCACATATCAACAAAAAACTGGAAGGTAAAAGTAATATCAATGCTCATGAATCAGTTGCAGCAGAACAATCACATCTGTATACTGCTGAGTATAATCTGAAGGTGAATTATGTATATGTACTCATATACTAGTAAAATATAAAACCCTTTGTAGGAGGTCAACTCCAGATTAACTGCCTGTATCACCTTGTACCATGTTTGCATACATCGCTAACTGCTGTGCAGTGGGCCCAGATTCCATTCCTGGTCAGGTAGGAGATTTTATCCACTTGGCAAGTAGGTGTCATGTTATTGTTACCATCATTGATGCCAAAATCACTCAAGTGTCATCTAATAAAAATACTTGCACTATGTGGCTAAACAACCCCAAATGGGCTCTCCTGGCCAATACAGCCATATAATTATTTTATTACCATGTACCATATACTAATAAACAAAACAAAAGAATTTAATGTTACATCAAAATAATGCAGGGTGATTCAAAAAGAATACCACAACTTTAGGAATTTAAAACTCTGCAACGACAAAAGGCAGAGCTAAGCACTATCTGTCGGCGAATTAAGGGAGCTATAAAGTTTCATTTTGTTGTACATTTGTTCGCTTGAGGCGCTGTTGACTAGGCGTCAGCGTCAGTTGATGCTAAGATGGCGACCGCTCAACAGAAAGCTTTTTGTGTTACTGAGTACGGCAGAAGTGAATCGACGACAGTTGTTCAGCGTGCATTTCGAACGAAGTATGGTGTTAAACCTCCTGATAGGTGGTGTGTTAAACGTTGGTATAAAAGTCAACTACCCGAGGCGATGGATCGGCCGCCAGGCAGCCCATGACAGAGCACTTCATCACTGGCCTCCAAGAAGCCCTGATCTTACCCCCTGCGATTTTTTCTTATGGGGGTATGTTAAGGATATGGTGTTTCGGCCACCTCTCCCAGCCACCATTGATGATTTGAAACGAGAAATAACAGCAGCTATCCAAACTGTTACGCCTGATATACTACAGAGAGTGTGGAACGAGTTGGAGTATCGGGTTGATATTGCTCGAGTGTCTGGAGGGGGCCATATTGAACATCTCTGAACTTGTTTTTGAGTGAAAAAAACCTTTTTAAATACTCTTTGTAATGATGTATAACAGAAGGTTATATTATGTTTCTTTCATTAAATACACATTTTTAAAGTTGTGGTATTCTTTTTGAATCACCCTGTATATTAATCACAGATCCATAAGGTGCCAACTATTTAATAAATACATTTTTAATGAAACAAACTGTAAAGCTAATGTAATAAACCATAACAAATTCCAGCTATGTAGGGAATGTCAAAATATCATATGAAAGAAGTTATAACCAACATCATTAAGAAGTGGGAAATTTGCTTTTAGCAAGGCATGTGGCTGGGTCATATAGTGAACCTAGACAAACACCTGTCTACCAGCCAAGCTCCCACTTCTTGATAATATTGGTTACAACATATTATATATGTTATTTTGACACGTCCTACATAGTGGGAATTTGCTATGGCTTATTACATTAGCTTTACAGTTTCTTATTAAAAATATTTTTATGAAGTAGGTGGCACCGTATGCATTTGTAATTGAGGGATTATTTTGATGTAACTTTAAATTGCTGTTTTTATTAGTTTATTAGTGTGTGGTACATGATGATACATGTAGTTAATGTAAGGTTGACCTCAGGTGAATGGTTTTATTTTCTGGTAGTATATGACAACATATAAATAACTCACCTTTAGATGGTACTCGTTAATATATAACTGTGACTGTTGTGCTTCATTTAATTCACAGGCATCAGTGTTACCATTACACTCTAGTTGTTTGTCAATATGTGACACCATAGTTATCTAACAATGACATGTAATTATGACCTCTGATCAGTAGGTTCACTTCATTGTTGAAGGGCATACGTATATTTTCTCGATGACTTTACATTTGTACAATGTGAAACTGTTCTCCCATTTTATTTGTTAGTTTCTCATTGATTCTGATAGCTCATGTTGTGTGGTTTGGTTTTTGTTAAATGTGTACTACATATTACCACTGTAAATAATTAGTCATTAAATTGCACACCACTTCTTCATGTAATTCACACAGTCATCCTTGTGTTTAGACAAGGGCTTGGACAAGGTGCAGCAGACAGCTGAAGGTGTATGAAATTTTACATTTTATATGTAAGCAATAGGCTGCAAAGACATTAAGGAGGAGATCATGTGGCAATTACATTTATCAATTTTTTTACATTCAGATCAAACCTCTTCCATGCATGTATCAAAAATGTTTGTTTCTAATTACAATGGTGAACAAAATTCCAGTTTTCATTGGAAATATAAATTCTTAATTATTGATATTTTATGAAGGGTTGTTAATAAATTTTTAATTTAAACAATTTGTGTTAATAATATGTCTCAAAATATCAACAGGTTAGATTTTATATTTGCAACAAAAACTGGAATTTTGTTTGGGATGTGTAACTTGGAAAAAGAAAAAGTGTATTTTCATTAAAATGATCGACACATAGTTAATTAGCATGTATTTGATTAATTTTATACTTAAATGATGTAAGCAGTCAAACTGAACGAAAAGACCATACTGAGATCCTCCGAACCAGTGATCCATTGATTACCCAATTACCACTCTCCGATGCTATGGCGTGAGCGAAGCGGCTCATTGTAAAAAAAAAATTGCAGAACTTCAGGGAATTAAAGTTCCTTGGATACCTCCAAAGTCTGGTTTCTCTACAATTTTTAGTGTGCATCAGCTGCTTTGGAAGACTGGTATTTGAGTTCTGAACTTCACATATCATACATACAAAAAATTACAAAAATGTGATTTCCATGTGGCCTCCTTGTTAGACGATGTACAATGTCATATCACAAGAGACGGTAAGACTTCAGCTCACATTTTGCTCATATGTTACTCTGAATGTTCAGTTTACAATGTAATGAACCTGTACAATGAAGAATCTCTTCTGCTTGGGCGAAATCTGAAATGGCTAAGCACTAAGAAAGAATGTAGGAATATGATATGTTAAAAACGATGTTGCAAGAAAAACGCTCTCTATCTCTGTGTCACCACCTCTCTCTCTCTCTCTCTCTCTCTCTCTCTCTCTCTCTCTCACCACCTCTCTCTCTCTCTCTCTCTCTCTCTCACCACCTCTCTCTCTCTCTCTCTCTCTCTCTCTCTCTCTCTCTCTCTCTCTCTGTGTGTGTGTGTCACCACCTCTCTCTCACCACCTCTCTCTCTGTCACCACCTCTGTCCGCCACTACCGCCGTGTGGGCGTGTGCTGTTGCAGCAGGCGGCCCCGCACGCGCGCGTCGCCCATCTCGCAGGCGCTGCCGCTGTCCGGCCACAGCTCGGTCCGCAGCTCCGTCAGTGACGTCAGCGGAGAACACGCCTCGCCGGCCACGCCCTCCTGCAAGAGCGTCTCCTCGCTACGTGAGTACCCTCTCTCTGCCTCTGTCTCTCCTTAGCAGAGCCCCCGTCAGTCTTCAGGCGGCTACAGCGCCTGAGGAAGGCAAGCACACCGCCCTCCCCCTCCCGCCATATTGAAAGAGTACGTTCCTTAGCCATTGTGTCGTAAGAATCACGCTACATGGTTCCAAATATATGCTACAGTTCTGTTCCGATCTTGAAGAAATTTTGCACTCTTTACCTTCGTGATGAATGGGAGATCTACATCTACATCCATACTCCGCAAGCCACCTGACGGTGTGTGGCGGAGGGTACCTTGAGTACCTCTATCGGTTCTCCCTTCTATTCCAGTCTCGTTTTGCTCGTGGAAAGAAGGATTGTCGGTATGCCTCTGTGTGGACTCTAATCTCTCTGATTTTATCCTCATGGTCTCTTCGCGAGATATACGTCGGACGGAGGAATATACTGCATGATTCCTCGGTGAAAGTATGTTCTCGAAACTTCAACAAAAGCCCGTACCGAGCTACTGAGCGTCTCTCTTGCAGAGTCTTCCACTGGAGTTTATGTACCATCTCCGTAACGCTTTCACGATTACTAAATGATCCTGTAACGAAGCGCGCTGCTCTCCGTTGGATCTGCTCTATCTCTTCTATCAACCCTATCTGGTACGGATCCCACACCGGTGAGCAGTATTCAAGCAGTGGGCGAACAAGTGTACTGTAATCTACTTCCTTTGTTTTCGGACTGAATTTCCTTAGGATTCTGCCAATGAACCTCAGTCTGGCATCTGCTTTAACGACGATTAATTTTATACGGTCATTCCATTTTAAATCACTTCTAATGCCTACTCCCAGATAATTTATGGAATTAACTGCGTTCAGTTGCTGACCTGCTGTTTTGTAGCTAAATGATAAAGGATCTATTTTCTGTGTATTCGCAGCACATGACACTTGTCTACATTGAGATTCAGTTGCCATTCCCTGCACCATGCGTCAATTCGCTGCAGATCCTCCTGCATTTCAGTACAATTTTCCATTGTTACAACCTCTCATTGTTTATATACTGCTTATCTAAGATTCGGAATCTGACTTGAAACATGTCTGTATGTAACATACAGTGATCAGCCAAAATATTACGAGAACAGCCCGCCGCGACGTTGGATGCCACCCAGTGGCGTTTCGGCCACGTGACGTGGGGACAAAATCATGTGGAGCAGACACGGATGGGGGATCACACTGGTGGAGATAGGAGAAATCCACTGAGATAAGCGACTTTGACAAAGGGCGGGCAGATCATTATTATACAGAGCATATGAGCGAGTATCACGAAAAAGAAGCTGGTCGAATGTTCAAGTGCTACTGTGGTGAGTAGCTACGAGCTAAATGATTCGACGTCCACGACTCTTCACAGAACGTGAGTTTCACAGGCTTGTCTGCTCTGTCTGCTCTGTGCCATCTCTGCCGAAAGAGCACAAGTGTTTCGGAGCACACGGTTCATCGTACATGGTCGGACATGAAGCGTCGCGGCAGACCGCCCCTGTGCGTTCACATGTTGACCCGGCGTCGTCGTCAGTGCGCAACGGACCATTGGGATTTGACTGCGAATCAGTGGAAATCTGTCCGCTCTTCGGGTGAATGGCAACTTTGCTGCACTAGGTCGATGGTCGTCTCCACAAACTACGTGAACGGCGTCTCGAAACGTCCAGCGCGCCACGAACGCAGGCTGAGGGGACGGGAACAGTATTACGCTACGAAACATTCTCCTCCGCTTACATCGGACGTCTGCAAGTAATGGACGACAGTCTGACAGGCTGCGAACAACCTGAATCCCTTCGTGCTTCGCATGTTGCCCGACGGCGATGTCATCGTTCAGCAGTACAGCTGTCCGTGTCTCGGAGCCAGACCCGTGCTACAGTGGTTCGAGGAGCATTACAGTGAACTGGGTTGATGTCTCGGCGACCAAATTCGCCTGATGTAGATCCTATGGAACACTTCGGATCGTTATAGGGCGCCTTTACGGCGTACGGAAATCAGCGACCACTATTTACGAGAGTTACACGACCTGTGCGTGGACATCTGATGCCACATACCTCCACAAACCTACGAACAAACTGTCGTTCCCTGATAGGCAGAATGAGTGATTAATTTCGTTCCAACGACGGACAAACAAGCTGTTAGACAGGTGGTCTTAATGTTTTGGCTCATCAGTGTATAAAGGGGAAAAGTTGTTACAAAAAAACTTGAACAGTTCTTGGCCGATTTACTTCAGATTTCTACACGATCCCCTGATGAACATTTGATCGGACGTAGACTATATATTTTAATACAGACATAAAATATATATATATATATATACTTCAGATTTCTATATTCAGATGAAACAATGAAGAAAATTAATTAAAAATTAGATGCCTAACAAACGAAATATATCGTGGTAAAGTAAATGTAAATTCTATGATGAGAATAAATTACAGCAGCAATACTGTCTTCGAGATGGTACCATCAGACGTCACTAGATCCATAGATCCAGGGACAAATGTACAGTAGAGAATTTGACAGAAACATCATTGAAAACTGTTATTTAATGACAAGTTGCCGTTATTACACACGCAATATGCAAGGAAGAAGGCTGGCCGTGAAGAACCTGTAGCCGAACCTATAGAGGCCACCATCATCCCGAGGTATGCCACAGGTGAAGACATATTCGTTCTTCGCATTCCGTTGATACTTAGTGATTTAAATAATGATGCCCTTCCGTTTAAAACGACTGCACTTTTCCGTGCGGCTTAAGTTTATTGTGAATATCGAAAGGCACAGGGCCAGTCACTTTCTTGTGGCAGATATTAAACGTGCCGTGCAACGCCAGGCACGGCAGCTGGCAATACATAAGCAGACACAGTCCAGTCCCGTAGGCGGATCGGTTGAGTGCACTCCTGGAGGGATTTCCGTTATTACTACGTGAGTGCATGTAGCAACTCCTCGTTTAGCTTCTCGTGGTTGCGTTAAGTATTCTGTGCTCAGAGATATGATGCAGATGTCAAAGATGCAAACAAATAGAGGAAAGAATTCCAAGGTGGAAAAAATACTGATACCTAGGTACTGACGAAAAATGCAGTAGTGGAACACTGGGAAATCTACAGACGTCATTTATAATGGTTTACATTGTTATTACAAAATAACAGAAGAAGGCTCACACGGCTACTGACTTCTTAATTTGAATCACGTGAGGGCAAAAATTTTCTTCTGCGCTGATTCTTACAATTTTGTTTAAGAAAACTGTACACTACTTTAGTCAACGATAAATGCAGTGCAGCTGCATCTGTTCCACTTCAGTTGGAAACCGCTTCGTACCTAAGAAATGAAGCCCTCTCTGAAGCGTAACAGCTCAGTCACTCGTGTGGGTGCCAGAAGATTCCGCGACCAGACCAGCCATGTTGATGGAGACCCATTATCAGGCCCCTCCCAAACTGCCAAGTGCTGATAGGGCTGACTCTCACGAGTACGCTGCATCTCCGTGCCCTCACACTGGTGACACAGTATCTAACACCGTTCACGCCCGTTGTAAACCCTAACAGGCTTGGGAACAGCACGAAACACGACCAACACTGCAGCTCTGTGGTCGCTTTTCTATCTGTCACGAAGAATAGGAATTCTAATCGTTTACACACTCGCCAATGGTGTATACATATACTGAATTACATTGAAATCAGAACATGTCTTCCGTATTCTTCACTTTCTCTGTCAGGCAGTGAAGGCTGCAGTAGTTTTTGCAGATATGAAGATATATACACAGGACTGACCAGCGTGGGCACCTGCAGGAAACCAGTCTTCGGACTAAACAGCACAGCAACAATATTTGAAAGTTACGAGATAGTTTTTTTCCACTTAACAGGTCGCAGTCAGAGAGCTTTAGAGATGGCGGCTGCTCCCCTACTGAGTGACTAGGCTCACGTACCTGCCCTCTTCTCGGGCAGCAAGAGGTCAACCATGCGACGTATCCTGTTTGACCCAGTGTGTCTAGTCAACACCGACTCAAAGGAAGGCCTCGGCGCTTGTTCGTGACGTCACGTCAGCTAGGCATGGCGAACGCCAGGTCTGTTGCAGGCATACTCATAATGGTGGTGTCTCCCTCTCTGACACAGGAAAATGCGAAACTATTGACGGTAGTTGAGCAACACACATTGTTCTGAGAGATTTCTGCGATCAATTAATTGTGCAATTCATTACACTTCTTAACAAATAGTGCACTCCTGAACTTAAATTTCCACCTGTTTTAAGGATTGACATACAAAAACAACTTCATGGTCCAGCAGCAACAGAATTCTTGCTTCTTTACCTTATTTGTAAATCTGAGGAAGTTACGTTTGTACTGGATTGCTTTTACAAGAAACTGTGAACATATTGGTGCTCTTCTTTAGGTGTCTCGGTTGACTATGGGGTGAGGAGCACTGAATGTTAATGAAATATCTTGCGATTATACACGTTGGGGGAGGGGGTGGGGGACAGAAAGAGGCAAAAGAGAGATACTTGTTTTATCAAATAAAATTTTTTTATCTTATAAAGTTTCTCCTTTCAGTTGCAAGAGGGGAATATTTATCTTTTCTATTGTGCATGTTTAAAAAAGTTTAAGCTCAGCAGTATTTTCGATGTATGAAGCTATTTTGTTTCATTTTACACTTCCAGTGACGATGTCAAACGAAAATAAATAAATAAAAGAAACGAGTTCTTTGTAAGGGGGTTGGGGTAAGTTTCGATAACAAAATGGATGAAGTAAATATAGTTACTTGAATGTAAAATTTCTGAAGCTTACAATGGGGCAAAGCGTCTTCTCATATTGATCTACGTTTGTTTCGACAGGATTCACTAATACAGAACTATGATCTTCATTTGTAGCTTTACGATAATGAGAAAATCTTTCATCTAAATGAAACTGCAGAAACCAAATGAATACCAAACATGCTGTCCGGAAATAAGAGATTTATAGTGATAAGCACGCCCAGGCGTTTCTGCCTGCAGCAGACCTGGTGTTCGCCGTGCCTAGCTGACGTGACGTCACCAACAAGCGCAGAGGCCTTCCTTTGAGTCGGTGTTGGTCTAGTTCCGCGCTTGCTCGGCAGTCAGAGCTGCACTTTACGTGAGTGACAAGGCGAAGGTATTGGCGCGGAAGCCGCCGCGGCCACAGCGTGCGTAGTTACTCATAGACAAAGTATTACTGCGGCTGGGTGTGAGGGCGCTTCGATCGGCACAGAATGTGTTACGCTGTTTTAACGGCCAAACAACTTGTCCGTGAAAGTGTTCGGACTTAGTGTTGACGATAATCTAAATAACTGATCGGGCTTTCGTTTACAGTAATGTCACCGAGCGGTTCCGATAATGGCCACGGGAGGTCATTACAGTAATACTGTTGTTTGGTAGTACTCATCAGGGCCCTGGTTTATATTTGATTTACGCACTTTAATTACATACCCAAGACACTTGCAGATTCAAGGAATGGGCGAACTGTTCTGCAGCGTGGAAAGAAATGCTGCACTGCAGGAAATGATGCAGTAATACCACGGTGCAAAGTGATCCTGGCCTACGTCATCTATTAGACATGCTGCTGAAATCCTTAAATCATCTGCAACATGTAAGCGCAGCTTCGCAGGCTGTTCTGACCTGTCTTTTTACCCAGCAGTACCTGTAGTGGCAACAAATGTGAGCACGCAGTTGATGAAACAAACTGGCAGGTTGGTAAAGTGAAAGTGGGAAGCTATGTAAGAAATGGGTTACGTTAATTGACGTTAACAGGCGTGCAACAGGAAGCTGAAAAAGGCTCATTTTGGTGAATAAGTGAGAATAGGAAAATTAAATGGAGGGGCACAACCCTTCAAAATTACCGTGCTAGTCTGTAAAGTACTGCGTAATGACATAATCTTAGAGGATGCGGTAAGAGATGCTAACTGCCCCACATTTACTGGTATCATGGCGCGTGGTGACAACCATCAGCTCACAGATACAAGTCAGTGTGAGTAGGCTTCTTATAGACAGAATGTCCCAACGTACCATCAGTCTTCCTTTTGACCAACACATCAAGGAAGGGAAGGCATCCATTTTTTTCCACCTCCATAGTTGTCACCATCCAGTTCAGCGTGGAGGAGTACTCCGTACCTTGGTTCACAGGGCCCACGTTATCTGAGACCCTGAAAGTTTGGCAGCTGAGCCAGCACATCTCGAAGTCACCTTTCGTCAGAATGGTTATAGTGAGAGGCAGATCAAACGTGCGTTGTGCTATCAGCCTTCTGTGCAACGGGTGAGTGACGATAGCAACGAAGTGGCACCCAAGTCTACGGCCTTTTTGCCTTACGCAGGAAGCATTTCCAACAGGATTGGCCGTATTTTGCGGAAATGTGTTTTTTGACCACCTTCTAAAATTAAAGCCCTGATGGCGTCCGTAAAAGATGATCTTGGTTAGCGTAAGGCTGGGGTCTGTCGTATTCCTTGCAGTTGTGGCATCTCATATATTGGCCAGACAGTCAGGACTGTGGAAGACCGGTGTACTGAACATAAGCGTCACACACGCTTACAACAGCCGAGCAAATCCGCTATTGCAGAACACACTGCCTTGGCACCGGTCATCCTATGGAATACAACAACACGGAGATTCTGGCCTGCACGTCCAGCTATTGGGATAGTGTTATTAAGGAAGCTGTTGAAATCAAACTATCAAGCAACCTTATAAACAGAGAGGGTAGATTTTGTTTAAATGATGCTTGGATTCCGGCTGTCTCTCTCATCAAAAAACAGAGGGACAGAATTAGTGCTACCTCATCTGTTGATTAGTCACTATCGATATTTCTGGTGTTGGTCATCTTTGTTTGTGTTGACACTTGTTCTGTGTGGTATCTTCCTTTCTTGTCCTCTGTGAACCGAGGTATTAAATTTCCGTGCACATTTCTTCCTGCTTGCATTTGTGCCTTGAGAATGGCAGGGTGTGCTCCTGTCGAAATATCGGCGGTGGCCGACGACGTCACCCGCCAGCAAACCCGTAAGTTGTTCGAACAGTCAATTCGCCGGGAAAAGTTAAGGTCTCACATTCTCTCAAATTTCTCGCCATCCTTCGCCATTGCATGGATTTATTGTCTTTTCACATGTGGCTCAGTATCTCGTTTCACCTGATGATTTTTAGAGCCAGTTTGTGCAATATTACTTTCCCGCATTCGTCCTCCCCACAAAGCGTGCGAGAATGGTACAGGAGTGGGGAGAGAAAGCGGGCACCAGAACCGTCAGCTGCCTTGCGCCGTAGCTGATTTGCGAGAAGCGAGGTAGCCGCGGCTGGGCGTGAGAGCTCGAGGCGTGGCAGGCCCCCTGCCCCTACCCCGGTGGTACGCCGTGACTCAGCGTGAGAGATGGGCCGCCGAGACGGCGCCTATTGATCGCGGCCAGCCGCTGGACCGCGCGGTGCTTCCCCAGCCGCCGCCGCCCTCGAGGTCGTCTGCACCGTCGTCCCTCTCCTCGTATTACGCACGGCTCACCTCTCCAGTCACAGGACCCACTATTTCGTCCGTCTGGCCTGGGTACATCGCATCTACAGGGTATTTCAAAAATGACCGGTATATCTGAAACGGCAATAAAAGCTAAACGAGCAGCGATAGAAATACACCGTTTGTTGCAATATGCTTGGGACAACAGTACATTTTCAGGCGGACAAACTTTCGAAATTACAGTAGTTACAATTGTCAACAACAGATGGCACTGCAAGTGATGTGAAAGATATAGAAGACAACGCAGTCTGTGGGTGCGCCATTCTGTACGTCGTCTTTCTGCTGTAAGCGTGTGCTGTTCACAACGTGCAAGTGTGCTGTGGACAACATGGTTTATTCCTTAGAACAGAGGATTTTTCTGGTGTTGGAATTCCACCGCCTAGAACACAGTGTTGTTGCAACAAGACGAAGTTTTCAACGGAGGTTTAATGTAACCAAAGGACCGAAAAGCGATACAATAAAGGATCTGTTTGAAAAATTTCAACGGACTGGGAACGTGACGGACGAACGTGCTGGAAAGGTAGGGCGACCGCGTACGGCAACCGCAGAGGGCGACGCGCAGCTAGTGCAGCAGGTGATGCGACAGCGGCCTCGGGTTTCCGTTCGCCGTGTTGCAGCTGCGGTCCAAATGACGCCAACGTCCACGTATCGTCTCGTGCGCCAGAGTTTACACCTCTATCCGTACAAAATTCAAACGCGGCAACCCCTCAGCGCCGCTACTATTGCTGCACGAGAGACATTCGCTAACGATATAGTGCACAGGATTGATGACGGCGATATGCATGTGGGCAGCATTTGGTTTACTGACGAAGCTTATTTTTACCTGGACGGCTTCGTCAATAAACAGAACTGGCGCATATGGGGAACCGAAAAGCCCCATGTTGCAGTCCCATCGACCCTGCATCCTCAAAAAGTACTGGTCTGGGCCGCCATTTCTTCCAAAGGAATCATTGGCCCATTTTTCAGATCCGAAACGATTACTGCATCACGCTATCTGGACATTCTTCGTGAATTTGTGGCGGTACAAACTGCCTTAGACGACACTGCGAACACCTCTTGGTTTATGCAAGATGGTGCCCGGCCACATCGCACGGCCGACGTCTTTAATTTCCTGAATGAATATTTCGATGATCGTGTGATTGCTTTGGGCTATCCGAAACATACAGGAGGCGGCGTGGATTGGCCTCCCTATTCGCCAGACATGAACCCCTGTGACTTCTTTCTGTGGGGACACTTGAAAGACCAGGTGTACCGCCAGAATCCAGAACAGAATTGAACAGCTGAAGCAGTACATCTCATCTCCATGTGAAGCCATTCCGCCAGACACGTTGTCAAAGGTTTCGGGTAATTTAATTCAGAGACTACGCCATATTATTGCTACGCATGGTGGATATGTGGAAAATATCGTACTATAGAGTTTCCCAGACCGCAGCGCCATCTGTTGTTGACAATTGTAACTACTGTAATTTCGAAAGTTTGTCTGCCTGAAAATGTACTGTTGTCCCAAGCATATTGCAACAAACGGTGTATTTCTATCGCTGCTCGTTTAGTTGTTATTGCCGTTTCAAATATACCGGTCATTTTTGAAACACCCTGTAGCTTTCCCAAAAGACCGTGTGTACTAGATTAATAATCCCCAAACTGCGCTGCCATTCCCCGACGTGCTACAGGGGACACCTTCTGTCACAGGAAAGAATAAAGAGGTCGCTTAAAAATCTGTTGGCTCGAGTTCACGATCCACTGTAAAGTAGATGCCGTGCTTTACTGATCGTGCGAAAATTCGCGTGGAATTGAGAATGAGGGCAACAGTATTCGGCGATTCCAATATTTGGAAGACTGTGCAGTGAACAAGCACCGCACCTTGTCCAACTTGATAAGCATCCTAGACTACTTAATAGTACACAAGAATATGCCGGATGAGGCATTGGTGGCCTTCTCTTTTGTGCGTGAATTACTGTAGCTTCGCCTTCTCTCACAGATCTACGTCTCACGCCTGCCGCCCGCCACCGTTACTTTTACGCAATCCCGTGTTAAATCACTCTGCACATTCGTGGATACTTCACTGCTTTGACTGATCGTCGATCACGTAGTCGAACGTGATCGTCTCTCTTCACTTTACATTATATGTATTTACGTTGAGTCTGCCATCAATCTTTGCAACCTGAACTGACCATCCGCAAGCGTCTCTGCATTTCGTAAGTTGCCTAACATGTCAGTTCCTTGGACAATTCGGTCAAATGACCTGTGATATATCGCCTCTTTGCTTCCTGAAAACGGCAATGCGCTTAACTAAAATATACACCACTTGAAGTTACATAAAATATGAGAAGATTCATTGCTACTATCCAAAAAACTATTGCGTGTATTGCTGAAGGACGTGCAAAACACAAGCCTGTAACGTATTTAGTGAGGTTAGGTATGGAACGAACACTTGTCGTGTAATGTGCAGAAACACAGCAGCAGCTGTGGCGGCCACACGCGACCACTTGTCAGCTAACAGCTGTGTCCCACATCTCGGCACTCTGGAAGTTCAACTTCAACAGACTTGTATCCAGTGTTCGTCCGCACTAACCATCGCAAGCGTAACACCTCAATACACCCCAGTCGATCATGCGTTACAGATAAGACAGAAGGAACAATCCGAAAACATTTACAGTTGTACGCATACCAATAGCAACAAAGACAAGCCTTGAAATAGGTAAAAGTGCAGTTAGGGTGCTGCCGGCTGTCGTGTTGCATACTTATGTTCATAAAATCTCGCGTGTTGTACGATGGGCATTCAATAAGGTAGACCGTGAGGCAGTCCTCGGTAGCCAGCCAGAATGCTGATTCAGTTTCCTGAGGTTCATAAATGACGTTGTTATTTTGTTCTAGTAGATTAGAATTTACCATCAACCAAATTTTCGCCAAAATCGGAATAATAATAATAAAGTGGGTTATTGCAGTCATGACTGCACATCTGAAGTCTGCACTTCACATCTATTATGATAATCGTATTTTCTAGCCGAGAGTCGCTGGCTTCGTCAACTCAGAAGCAAATCATCACATTTTAACCTAATGCAGACCTCGGGTCATCGCTATGTTGTGTGTCAGCAAAACTAGTTTCTTTTCGAGTCACCAAAGAAATATGGAAAAGAGTACCCGAAGTTAGAATGCATAACAAGAAGTTTACTAAAAGTTGTTCTGACGCTCTTCGTATCGAAAGCAAATGTCATCAGTTGTTATCTTCTGCCGTGAGAGACTGGTCAGCGATTCTCGTTGGCTATCGCACTTCCAGCCGCGGCTCCTCAGACTTCACTCGGACCGCATGCGGTCGAAGGCTCGCCTACTCTCCGCATTGCTCGTTCCTTCCCGGAAGTACAAATACTTCCTGCAGCGCCAAACCTCAACTAGCACTGCCGTGTGTAATTTTTCGATCGGCACATACCTCTTTAATTCAGCAGAGTCGTGGTGTCAGCGCCGTTTACCTTTCGTTATTCCTTAGAGGTAGAAAAAAGTTCACAGGTCCAGTGCCTGTCTTCAGAAAAAGAGGGAGCATAGAAATAGATCACCACAATCCTTTAAAAATGAATGTGAATCACAGAAGAGAGGGAGAAGAATTCTCAATATACACTCCTGGAAATTGAAATAAGAACACCGCGAATTCATTGTCCCAGGAAGGGGAAACTTTATTGACACATTCCTGGGGTCAGATACATCACATGATCACACTGACAGAACCACAGGCACATAGACACACGCAACAGAGCATGCACAATGTCGGCACTAGTACAGTGTATATCCACCTTTCGCAGCAATGCAGGCTGCTATTCTCCCATGGAGACGATCGTAGAGATGCTGGATGTAGTCCTGTGGAACGGCTTGCCATGCCATTTCCACCTGGCGCCTCAGTTGGACCGGCGTTCGTGCTGGACGTGCAGACCGCGTGAGACGACGCTTCATCCAGTCCCAAACATGCTCAATGGGGGACAGATCCGGAGATCTTGCTGGCCAGGGTAGTTGACTTACACCTTCTAGAGCACGTTGGGTGGCACGGGATACATGCGGACGTGCATTGTCCTGTTGGAACAGCAAGTTCCCTTGCCGGTCTAGGAATGGTAGAACGATGGGTTCGATGACGGTTTGGATGTACCGTGCACTATTCAGTGTCCCCTCGACGATCACCAGTGGTGTACGGCCAGTGTAGGAGATCGCTCCCCACACCATGATGCCGGGTGTTGGCCCTGTGTGCCTCGGTCGTATGCAGTCCTGATTGTGGCGCTCACCTGCACGGCGCCAAACACGCATACGACCATCATTGGCACCAAGGCAGAAGCGACTCTCATCGCTGAAGACGACACGTCTCCATTCGTCCCTCCATTCACGCCTGTCGCGACACCACTGGAGGCGGGCTGCACGATGTTGGGGCGTGAGCGGAAGACGGCCTAACGGTGTGCGGGACCGTAGCCCAGCTTCATGGAGACGGTTGCGAATGGTCCTCGCCGATACCCCAGGAGCAACAGTGTCCCTAATTTGCTGGCAAGTGGCGGTGCGGTCCCCTACGGCACTGCGTAGGATCCTACGGTCTTGGCGTGCATCCGTGCGTCGCTGCGGTCCGGTCCCAGGTCGACGGGCACGTGCACCTTCCGCCGACCACTGGCGACAACATCAATGTACTGTGGAGACCTCACGCCCCACGTGTTGAGCAATTCGGCGGTACGTCCACCCGGCCTCCCGCATGCCCACTATACGCCCTCGCTCAAAGTCCGTCAACTGCACATACGGTTCACGTCCACGCTGTCGCGGCATGCTACCAGTGTTAAAGACTGCGATGGAGCTCCGTATGCCACGGCAAACTGGCTGACACTGACGGCGGCGGTGCACAAATGCTGCGCAGCTAGCGCCATTCGACGGCCAACACCGCGGTTCCTGGTGTGTCCGCTGTGCCGTGCGTGTGATCATTGCTTGTACAGCCCTCTCGCAGTGTCCGGAGCAAGTATGGTGGGTCTGACACACCGGTGTCAATGTGTTCTTTTTTCCATTTCCAGGAGTGTATATTAACGACTCACAGAGGCGACACGTACTGCAAATTTGTCGTGATTTATTTGACAATGAACGAGCAAATAATTACAACGATCGACAGATGGGATTCACTGTTCTGTACATCAACAAGCACTTCGTGCTAAATTTGCAGACATGCAGTACGTGAAGAAACTGGTGGTATGAATAGCAAAATTTCTGAAGTCGCAATTAATGTCGCATCCTAACAGAGGATAGAGGAAAAGAGAGTGGGTGGGGTTACAGGTCGGTCTGCAATTTCCGAGCGGTTAGGAGGAGAAATACAATCTTCCTGCGAAGGCAGGTTGATTGTTCGCAGTGGCGCCAAGCACTCGATACGGTGCTCGCAGCAGGAGACGCAAGGATACTCAGGAACCTGATTAACGACGTTTATTTGCTATGAAACTAACTACTACACGCAAGGCTAATTCTAAACATTAGAATAACCGAAGGGTACAACTAGTTGCACAGCAGAAATCAGTGTCTAAGCCCGTGGAGTGAATGCTGTCAGAAGCAGCGAACATTAGGAGCATTTTAAGTTCAGCTTTGAGAGCAGCACTCAAAGCGAGACAAAAAGACCTGTAACAGCTTAACGAGACTGCCAACAAGTCACACAGTCTCGGCGTCCCAATGAAATGACTGACAACTCTACAAAAATGTTGATTCTCAAAGCTTCATGGCGGCGCACTATTTCTACTTTCCTATAGTGGGCCCCCCAATCCACTGGCACTTTATAGGCTTCAGCCAATCCTACGAGTGGCTCTGCACCTCCAGCGCGCCTCTGGCCAACCACTCCTCCCCTTCTACTCGTTAGGTAAGGGTGTATCTGGACTTTACTCAGACTGACTGAAAGTTTGGTAGCAGCAGCGTTCAGGTGAAAGCTAAACGTCGCTGCCCTTCCTATTATGGCCAGCAAAAACAGCGTTCTACGTCAGTCGGCCTGTTTTGAGTGGGGACTGTTGTTGTAGCACTCCGACCAGTGTAAACCCAGTGACGTTGCTATTCTCACCGGAAAGATTGCTGCGTCTGCTAGGACATGCCTTTTTGTGATCATCTTCTGCTGTGACACCTTACAACGGCGCCCGGGACAGCTGCCCAAAGCGTCCGCAATTCACAGGGCTCTAGCGTTATTGTAGATTTCCGGTAACCTAAACGCTACCGCTTTTGCCTGCTATCTGCACTGTCTCTCTGATTTCCTATCTTGGTGTGCTCTTGCTAGCTTCCAACATCCCGAAGCATAGAAATGTACATGAAACTACGTAGTCAACCCATGACATTATTATCGGACTGTCGGTATTGAACAGTTTTCCACGGAACTGACGAAGAGTATGGAGACTATATATGTTGTTGTTAAATATGTTGGTTAAGTCAAGGGGCATGGCTGGAACGATTTTTGGATTTTAAACTCGCCGTGGTTGAATTTACGAAAGAAAAAGGGGTGCACGAACGAAAATTGGAACATCTCGAATGGATTGCAGACCAAGTGGACTTGATTGCACACTGCACACAGTAAGAAATTGCAAGGTCAGATCAACTTCGTATCGATTTGATGAGGATGCATTTAAAAAGAAAATCGCGTTATAGAAGGGACGCATTCTGACAAACAGTCTTATTTCCCTGAGTTCACTGCTGTTAAAAGGCCCTGAAAGAATTAGAATAGTTTCCTAAAAGTTTTGAGGACACAGTCGGCCTTACATACGTTTTCGAGACAGTTTGCCATTTTAGTTTAAAGTGCACCTGTACATGTAATGTACGTTAAAACTGTTCAGGACGTCTACCGTATTTTTGTCAGGTAGAGATTCCACGTCTCCGTAAGTAGGTTGCAAAAGTGCTACAATACTTCGATCAACATGTCCCTCTCAAAGAACTTTTCCCCACTGTGAAACTAAATAAGATTACGTGGCAACCTGAGTGCGAAAATCTGTGTAACTGTCTGCGTCTGTCAGTATGCCGTTATTTTTTACCAGATAAAAATTATCTTAGCGCACCAAAAATAATGAAATGATACTGAGAATGTGTTTCGTTTGTGATCTGTTTTGTTGAGAAATGTGAAATACAGATCACATATAGGGGGTGTGCCTGCTCTGCCATTTTAAATGCGCTACGTTCACTGTGTGTCCCCCCCCCCCCCCCGTTCCCTCTCCTCTTACTCGGGCGAGCGTGTCGTGGCAGGAGGAGTGGGCGGGGCGGGGATGGGGGGGGGGGCGGGGGTGAATGCGCAGCGAAGGTGAGACCTATGGCACTCGTGCCAGGGCATGGCTCGCGATTCGAATTATTGTCCACCCCTGGGGTATTGTACACAATCACTCGATTGGCTATGGCCAGCGTCAACGAACTGCAACATAACCACGCATTGCTAGACCTGAAGACACCATAACTGCAATTCAGTCTTTAACCCCATGAGTCACTACAAGTCGGTTTGCTGTAACATTTGTGTGGGTCATTTCCTAAACGACGTAGCCCTCCACGACACCTCCACTTTTCACATGATTGGAATGATAAACGAAAGTGTTACACACTGTTACAGTGTAACAAATCCAAATACTGTCAGGGAAGTGGGATGTGATTGTCCTATACGGACTGCGTGGTGATGTTTGATAGTTTATTATATAGCTAGATGCTGTTTATAATCTGAAGACAACTGTAATTGGCTTGAATACTGCAGCTGTATAGTTCACTACAATTAGCAGATCGTTAACAAGTCTTGCACTGGGAAGGTTGTATTGGCAGAAGTTGCCCAATCCCTCCTAGGAGTGCGTGTGCGCGTTCAGTGCACGTGCTGTGTCCCTTCTAAAAAAAAAAAAAGACAGCTGTTAATATTACGAGAGATTTAGTTTTGAATAAAGCTACAGTCCTGGCAAGACAATGGTTTCAACTTCTCAATTGTTAACAAAGTAATTGGATATTTACTACAACCACATATTATATTGCGTTACTCTAGGAGTGAGGAAATTTATTGAACTATAAACAAATAGGGTAACTAAAACAGTGGAAGCCTGTTAGGCGAGAAATAACTGATGAATTATTAATGTGGTGTGGGATGATGGAGCAGGCGTGTGACGGGTACTGAATAGCAATCGTAGTGGTAGTTATGTGTCAACCTAACAGATCCGTCCATGCAGCTTTCCCAAAAGCTGCGAATATGAACTCAGATTGGCTGTAAAAAGCAGTCCGTCTCTGGACAGTGCACTGTCTTCCGAATGCAGGGGTTAAATAGCACCAAAAACTATTGTTCGCGCTTATCTTCTGCTTCCATCTTCTTACAGGCAACACGTCTTCCTCGAGTAGTACTGTCAGCGTCAAGGCTGGGTGGACTTTGAGCTCAGGCACCCTGTTGCAGTAGTTCACACCAGTGCCTAAGGCACCAGAAGTTCTGCAGGAGCTGCTGGCGCTGTCGAGGTTACAGTCACTTTGCTTGCGAACCACGACAACTAGATCATCAGAAGGGCCTGGTCTGAAGGGACAGACGTGGCAGTTCCATATGCGTTTATAAAAATTAGCGTTTTTGATGCAGTTCGAGTAAGGTATGAGCCATTTACGTTAGCATAGCTTGCACGCAGCGGTGGCGCTGTGAAAAGACTACAGAACGATAGTCTGGAAGTCGAGGGTTCGAGTCGCTATGACGAAACTTTTTTTACATTTTTTACGTTAGTTATATTGCAAATAAACAGAAATAATTCTCAACGTATCCTATTTATTCATAAAAAGACATGAAAAGGAAAAGTAAAGGATAATTTGGGATTGCAAATAAATTTCGAGTGAGGGATTGTAACGCGTGGACTAGAACTACGTATATAAAATTAGATACATTGTTTTAAAGTTGATGATTTACACTTGCTGGGACCGACCGAGGTGGTGCAGTGGTTAGCACACTGGACTCGAATTCGGGAAGACGACGGTTCAAATCCGCGTCCGGCCATCCTGATTTAGGGTTCCGTGATTTCACTTAATCGCTTCAGGCAAATGCCGGGATGGTTCCTTTGAAATGCTACGGCCGTGTTCCTTCCCCACCCTTCCCTAATCCACTGTCACTGATGGCATCGCTGTTTGGCCCCTCCCCCGAATTAACCAACCAGCCTACACGTGCTGGGATGATAATCGTCGTAAAAGCAGATGAAGCACTAATTTTCTCACTATCTTGTACACTTTATGAACGCCGCTCTTTTACAATTATATTTTTAAAGTTTCGACACAAAAACTTGTGTACATCCATAACCAGTTCTCTCAGATCGGGCAGTTTGGCAGTAAACCACGCGTAACTCGTTTCGCGAAATATTGAAGAGGATAGCTTGTGATGTACAACGGAATATATTGTGATGCCCTCTTCTCGGTATGTGGTTTATCTCTCTGCGAGATGAGAGCAATTTTTGTAGCTTTTCGATCAAATTCTTTAGCTGACGATAAAAATAGATACCGCAGGGTTTCACTGCGGTGTGTATTTTGGTGGAGGAGGATAAACGCCTTTAATACTGCATGATGGCAGTCCATTTTGTAAAATCTCGAGATATCATTGTGGATTTGTTTGTCCTCCCCAAGTGTCAGTTAACAGAAGAAACGTGTTTTCCCGCTCTCACTGTTATCTTCACTTCATAGCAACAACAACAACAAAATAAAATAGCCGTTCACTGCTTCTGGAGGAAATATACTCGTATTGAAGTCTCCAAAATGTTGAGAAGTCACCAACTACGGGTAAAAAAATTACGTTAAAGATTTCGCAGTTACAGCCGCCTTGACCCAGCTAGAGTGACTTACACAGATGTTCGGATAACAGGGCATTCTCGGCCTAACGCTGCAACACCACATCTCGTGCTGCGCAGTGACCTTGTGAGATGGGGTGCAGCCAACTCCCCCCTCCACGCGTAGCCCTAGCCCAAGCCCATCGCAGTCGCTTTTATGGCCGTCCAGGCGCCAGCGAGAGGCGTTAATGTGGCAGGTCACCGCTCACAGGGCGGTCGTAAATGTGGTCTGCCCACAGATTGCTGTACAGTTGAAGAGCATTTCTCCTAAAAGCGAAGCCGTTACCTCGCAAGCAGTGGTTTGAAGATTTGCGCTTTGCCAGGCGGCTCCTACAGGAACTTGTACACTGTTTACTCCTGCGACACTTGTCCGATCATGTAACGCGCAGTGGTACCAGAAGAAAAGAAAATGTTCGGTACCAACCCGTAGACTCTCGATCCATTAAAAAATAGAACTCCCATGTATAAAACATGTCTGATTACAAGTGAGTTAGTATGTTAAATATTTGGCGTTAAGTATGGAAGTGACAAAAAGTTTGTAAAATGTCTGAAGTTGTGCTTAGTTTTTTCTTTATTTTTCTTAGGGGTCACTAAGTGCTCTCCTCCTCGAATGCTAGATGAGTCAAGTTATATTTGTCTTATTGTGTTGAACGTTTGAACACAAGATTATACCTCTTAATGAGAAGAATATTACAGCATTTTAAATTCAGTCAGTAATAACGCAAAATATTCAACGGATAGTCGCTTACTAATTCCTATCGCTATCGATTTAAGGACCTTTTAGATTTCCGGGGTGCTGCTTAGATTTTTCCTACCATTTAGGACATTTTAGTGCTGATTCCCCTGCAGTCTGAGCTCACTTTGTCAGTATACTCCTCCGAACGGTTGCTCATTTTTAAGATCGTTCGAATTTTTCCTGTTCGTTAGCAAGGGCGTACCCAGCGAGGGGCAGAGAAAAGTAGCAGCGTCGTTCAAGCCATACACTGGTCAAAAATGTCTTCCTGCCCCAATACACAGGCGCACATCTTAACTCAGTGTCAGTTCGAAAGAAGTCCGAGCGCCTAATGGATATAGACTACTAGGAAACATCACACACACACACACACTCACTCACTCACTCACTCACTCACTTTCCAATCTCAGATCATGGACATACTCATGTACCTTAGAGCGTGCAAACGAAAACAACACGACTGTGCTAATATGAACACAGAAGTCGGCCACATGTCTTCGTTCTGTGTTTATCGTAAATAATGTTTTTTTGAAAACGAGAAAATGGTTTTTGCTTACTGTTTTCTGTATCTTATTGCCCTAGCATGCCAGACCATGTCACTGTATCCCTCCAAACTTGTTTCTCCTGTTCTCAGAGTTCACAGTTAATATAATTCGCTAACAGCCAACGGTAAGCTAAACATTATTATGTTTTATCCCTCGTAACTCTCCTAATTGCCTTTTACCTAACACACTGTGACCTGCGGTGGTCATAGTACTAAGAGGACAAACTTGATTTAGCGCCTAGTCAATACGCAGCGTACTTCGCAGAATGGAATGACCATCTCGTTGGTCGCGTTATCACGCGACCAGCAATGGTAGTGCTGTACAACGTCACGATGTGATATCACTCGAGGAACGCACCATTCAGAAAATGTTATTAAACCAATTTATCTCATCACTCCAAACTTCAACATCGTAGGTGATATTCACCCGATATTTTTACTCTTCGCACAATCGTTAATCGGTTTTAAACGACACCACCGGAAAGAGCCTGATTTTGCAATCAAAACAGTTATTATTCCCTTTACGTGACAATACAAGCACAGTTTACATGCTGAAGTTTGGCCATAACATTCGTACGGTAAAGATGAAAAACTGAAATCAAATATGTAAAGCCATTTGGAATACGGCACACGCTACATGTAAGTCTGGTGTTTCTGTCTTTAATTTATGGAATTCGTTTATATGAAAGTTTAATCGTCAGCAGCTGGATAGTATGACGAGGGGAATGGATGTTGCATAGTCTGCCCGCATGTTTTAAAGACTTTGGATGTGAAGAGGTCGATAAAGATAAGCTGTTGGGTCTGACAAGAGCAGCAGTATTTACGTCACGATAGATAATTCTCTAATAGCTTACAAATATACTTCGTTGTGTTATCTTCCTAGGGCAAGCATCGAGGCTAATATGCCGACATAACATTTGCTTTCCTTTCCAAGAATAAGCCATTCAAAATCTGCCCTTTTTTTCTGCTCAGCACAGTTTCTTGACTGTTAGTTAATATTACTTATAAAGATTCGGGCCATCGCGACGTCTTCAGATTGTGTGTGGCGCATAATCGCCTGCCACCTAGCGGCGGACGCGAGAAATATCTCCCGCCAGCGCTGCACTCTAGCTTCCGTCAATCGTTACATAGCGGCGCTGTTGGCGCATATTGTGCTTCTGAATATTGTACCAATGCACTTGATTCGTTAGTGGAATTGATGATAGCGGCAGTTTTGTTTAAAACTCAAGACAGTCTTTCTTCTGAATTCCTCACTTCATATAGCTTAAAACAATGTGACGCGAATCGGTTTGCCTAACGTTTGCGAAGCTCTTGGAAAGCAAAATGCAACCCTTCCTACTCGAAACGTCGTGAATATTATAATGCAAGCTACAGTAATAAGATGACACGTTCTGGAGTGTATCCGCCATGTATTCACATGTAGCAATCTAAGGGGGAGTTGGAAGACTGGTTGGTGTTCGCTAGAAAAAACTACCAAAGATAAATCCATGGTATTGCTTTCTTCTGTTTAAAAGCCAATGAGTAGAAAGAGAAAAATGATAAATCTTTGCCTTTCACACGCGCATATGTGTGTTTCTTTAATTCAGTTATTTTTGGAATAGTTGGAAAAAAACGTTATTTCTTGCAGTTGTAAAAATACATACCGTTGTTCGTCACTGTAAATTGCTCCGTTGACGGCTTTACATAAATTTGTATTTCACCATAACAGACACATTGAGCCATTCCGAAACTGTTTCATTGAATGTTTGACATTGCACTTCAGATAGCCGCTGAGCCTGTAACACATTTTCGTAATATACAATGAGAGAAATTTGCAAATTTCCCTATAGCTTTGTTACATAACATATTAAATATATATTGTAATTAATTGGCATTGGCGTAGTCAATCTTTCAATTTTAGATGAGCAGTTAAACTGAAGTGAGGCAAATCATTGCCGTTGACGCGAATAGTCTTGTTTTTATTATTAAATAAGTTCAGTAATTGTTATTGTTACGAACGCAAAGCTAAATATGTAAAGGTAGATAAGTACCACATTTACATTGCCTCCAAAGCTATTAGTACGTATATTGATGATAAAATATTCTGTTCTGTGCACCTAAATACTACCAAAACACTGTTACTGTCTCTTCATTATTATTCTGGGTTTTTCGAAAAAGTTAATGTTGTTACCTTCCCACACTTTTCCAAATTTACGCTATACTTTATTCTTTGTGTACTTTTTAGATGAAAAAAGAAATTATGTTGTTACTGTCAAGACTTTGAATGAATTTTAATCTGTGGTCGAAGATGGTGAGTTGTTGTCGTTGGTTTTGCTCTTTGATAGTAGAAAGCGGCATCCATCATGAATTTAATGGTGAGGGAGGCATATATTTTGCCAAACATAATTTCGACTTGAAGACCTTTATCTCGTGAATATTACGTTCCCGTAAGAATAAAACCATGTGAGCACAATTTTCTGGTAAGTAAAGTTGAAATATATTGATATGGAATAAGTGAAAAGAGCCCTAAATGGAAGTATTTTGCAGTCATGTTTGGAGCAAAATACATTTCTTAATGGAATGTAGTCAAATTAAGTCAGGTGATGCTGAGGGAATTAGATTAGGAAATGAGACGCTTAAAGTAGTAAAGGAGTTTTGCTATTTAGGGAGTAAAATAACCGATGATGGTCGAAGTAGAGAGGATATAAAATGTAGACTGGCAATGGCAAGGAAAGCGTTTCTCAAGAAGAGGAATTTGTTAACATCGAGTATAGATTTAAGTGTCAGGAAGTCGTTTCTGAAAGTATTTGTATGGAGTGTAGCCATGTATGGAAGTGAAACATGGACGATAACTAGTTTGGACAAGAAGAGAATAGAAGCTTTCGAAATGTGGTGCTACAGAAGAATGCTGAAGATAAGGTGGGTAGATCACGTAACTAATGAGGAGGTATTGAATAGGATTGGGGAGAAGAGAAGTTTGTGGCACAACTTGACTAGAAGAAGGGATCGGTTGGTAGGACATGTTTTGAGGCATCAAGGGATCACAAATTTAGCATTGGAGGGCAGTGTGGAGGGTAAAAATCGTAGAGGGAGACCAAGAGATGAATACACTAAGCAGATTCAGAAGGATGTAGGTTGCAGTAGATACTGGGAGATGAAGAAGCTTGCACAGGATAGAGTAGCATGGAGAGCTGCATCAAACCAGTCTCAGGACTGAAGACCACAACAACAACAACAACATTTCTTAAATCGAAAATCATCTCAAACGATTTAGTATCTCTCTGCAAACAGTTTGCCTTTTTAGAAAATGGTGCTTTAATCTCGGTAGAAATGCTTCTGGCGGGACACTAAACTGTTCCGTGCCGCCACCATTACGCCTCTTCCGATGCGTGTCTCACTGCAATTGTGACACAATTAATACTACTTCCAGTCAGTACGATTTGTTGTACGTGGGTACTAACTCACTTTCCGTAAGCTTTCTTTCAGTATGCAGCACTAGTCGACATTCCTCAGAACAGTCGAAGTCAGCTCTCGTCAGCCACTTGTCACTAGTCTGCGGTCGGAAACACGGAATCCAATCTTGGCAGCTAATCTCACCTCAATATGTTTTACTGAGCCGGGTAAATTACTGGCAGATTCTCCTTGGACTTGCATATTAACTTATATCGTTATACAGACATTTAAAAAGTTAAATTTACAAATACAATCACATATTTATAAAAAAATTTTTGTTAGCGGACGATATTTTTACCATTTAATATAGGAATGTATAGTGTTTATTTTACACCACATTGTATCATAGACGTAACAGAAAATTACAAATATAAATGGATTACATGTACAAAGACCGTGTATGTCATACATCATACGTTTAAAATAAGATGTCCATTCGAGTACATAGGTAATAGTTTCCCGCTCCAAGGCGACCGCTTTATTGTTTTAACGAACATTCCTCCGTAAGCAGTCTTTTGTTGGGGCTACAATAATTCGAAGACTTAGTGTAGTCAACATAGAGTATTTAGCTTATGACAGGAAATGAATATTTTGAAGACGAACTCAGTTTAGTGGGGCTCCTAGGTAACGAGAAATAACACACCCCATCAATCTAAGAGTACAACAAAAAGCATCTATTGCTTATTTTCCACTTCGAAAGGGACTGCAAGACATTTAGCGTAGCACTGTAATCGCATAGCATTTGAGAAATCGATGCAGTGGGGAACCAGTATCTTCATTAGCACAGATAGACACAGTATATAGTATCATGGAGGCATTCAGTTATGCGATACATTTGCTATACGAATGTCATATCAAAAGTGTTCAGCTGGAAAACGGAAATCAGTGCGGCGGTAGGATTCTCAGGGTATTAGTGTGTTTTTACTGCTGGCTAACTTATTTATTTCAGGAACTAAATAAGGTTGCTGAGAATATATAGGACCCATTTATACGTGATTTCATGCCATAATCAGTACTGTTATAAATGTTTAAATAGTTGTGTGTTGCCACATTCCGTGTCTGCTGTGACTGCATTCGCCGGTTCCGAGGACTTCAGTCTGATTCTAAACGGTGATCCGCGCACGTGACTATTACTCGTCCTTCAGGGATCCGTACCGGATGGGACAGATCGAGGACGTAGAGAAGCCGGCCGGTGTGGTCGAGCGGTTCTAGGCGCTTCAGTCTGTAACCGCGCGACCGTAGGTTCGAATCCTGCCTCGAACATGGATGTGTGTGATGTCCTTACGTTAGTTAGTTACTTAAACCTAAGTTCTAGGCGACTGATGACCTCAGATGTTAAGTCCCGTAGTGCTCAGAGCCATTTTTGACAAAAAAGAAAATCGAAAGAGAGCAGCTCCTTTCGTTACGGGTTCATTTACCAAGCACGAAAGCGTAAGGAGACACTAAGGCAACTTCAACGGCAGAGGCTGCAAGAGATGCGTTCTGCATCAGAGTATGGTTTACTGTTCAGCGAGAGCGTAAGTTCGTAGAGTAGTAAACAGATACTGCATAATGCTTCCTCCTACACGTCACGCGAAAACACGATGGACAAAAAAGAGAGGTTGTAGGCATCGCGGAAGGTTACCGGTAATCTTTCATTCCGCGAACCATTCCCGACTGGAGCAGGAAAGACTGGGTACATAAAATACCCTCCGTCACACACAGCAAGGTGGCTTGCAGAAGGTAGATAGAGATGCAGAAGTCGAAACTAACAATCTGATACAAGGCACTTAGTGTGCCAAGACCGAAAACGGCCTAAAATTGGCCTAGAAAAGCCCCACGAAACTATAGTGCACGGGGCCTGGGCGAGATTTTTGTCACACTCTTATGCCAGCGGTAACATTAGTTAACCTTTCGTGTGAGGGAAATGAATGGCACTGACTTTTGAACAAGCTATGCAAAAATTATCTTACCAACTCCATCTAAACCCTTACGCGTGCAATCATCTCGTAGTAAGAAAGCCAGAGAAACAGTACTATTTAACTGTCAAGTTCAGGGCGACGAAACAAACTTGTGAAGCAGAATTTACACATAAATTTTACGTCTTGTAACTGCATCAGCAAGGAGTTTTTGATATTACAGGAAGATTTTAATGGAAATCTCGCCAGGCGCACGTGCGCTGTAGTTTATCAGGTGGCTTTTGTGGGCCAATTTGAGGCTGTTTTCCGGACTGGTGACCGGGCGAGGTGGCGTAGTGGTTAGCGCACTGGACTCGCATTTGGGAGGACAACGGTTCAAACACGCATCCGGCCATGCTGATTTAGGTTTTCTGTGATTTCCCTAAATCGCTTCAGGCAAATGCCGGGATGGGTCCTTTGAAAGGGCACGGCCGACTTCCTTCCCGATCCCTTCGTAGCCCGATGGGACTGATGTTTGGTCCCCTCCCCCAAATGAACCAACCAACCGGACAGATACAACCTGTGAGGTGAGGTGCTCTCAGCGTTGTTTCTGAATTTAGTGTGCGCCCTCATTTGAAATGAGATATGCACAACGAAGTCCCGATTTTGCTACCTGTATAAAAGTAAAGTTAGTGCGTAGCTTTTGCAGCGTCGTCTCCTTTACTTTGCATTTTGTTTTCTCCTCCCAGGTTCATTAATTCCGCGAAGCCTACTTGCGATTGTCTCTGCTGCTGATTTAATTAAATAGAAAATGCATTGTCTTCTGGTATATATGAGGCCTTATTAGTTGCTAACTTCGTAACTACTTAAACATTGCAACACTTCACTTAGTATTGAGCAACATTGTTCTACAGTCAAGTACACATACGTCTGCTCTCAAGTATATTCGCCTTACAAGCGTCTATCGCTTCAAAATGCTTTTAGTTTTGGAACGTGTCCATGGTCAACTGGTTGTTTGCAGTACTAGTTTAGAGTGCAAGTTTAAAGGTTCAAAACTGGCGTAAGATTTAATATTTTTATGTTGATGTGTTTTGTACACAAATCAAATGTTTTAGAGTTGGTGCTTAAATATGCAGATAAAGCCTTACAAGCTTTTGTAAGTAGTACCTATTATAATTTGACTAGCGTATTGTACCTTCGGTCATCTTGTCAAAGATGGATATTGTATGTCTCTCAAACCTTCGGTGTTTCTCGTGTTATATAATTAGACGGTATTAGATTACGTGTGGTGTTTTGAATATGACAAAGGTGCGAATCAGTTGTTTCGAATAACTTATTTATGGCGCAATGTAATTCGTACTTTTGTCGAATAATCCTCAATCTGGCAAGTTCGATGGAAAGTGAAAGTTTTACCGGATTTTCCGTCGCCTGAACTTCCTCATGAGATATAAAGTTTAGAAAACGTAATTAGTTTATGAATTATAGACTTCGGTAATTCTTGTGTTACTAATAATTAAAAGTTGTCTACATATTTTGATGGCTCTGAAGGTTGAGTCGTCGCATATCAGAGATTAAATTAACATTAGGCTTGGCTGACAGTTGATGCTGTTTCGTTACGTGTTTCATGGTAGGAATTTTGACTTGAAATACCAGTTGAACGGAATGCGCTGTGTCTTCAAAGGAGGATGTGAGCTGAACATCAACAAAAGCGAAACAAGGATAATGGAATTTTGTTCAGTTAATCAAGTGATGCTGACGGAATTTAGGAAACGAGGCATTTGAAGTAGAAGGTTAGTTTTGCTATTTTGCCAGCAAAATAACCGATGATGGCCGAAGTAGAGACGATATAAAATGTAGGCGACAATGGCGAGGAAAATGTTTCTGAAGAAAAATTTCTTAAGGTCGAATACAGATGTAAGTGACGGGAAGTTTATTCTGAAAGTATTTCTATAGAGTGTACCCATGTATAGAAGTGAAACATGGACGATAAACAGTTCAGATAAAAAGAAAATAGCTTTCAAAATGAGGTTCTAAAGAAGAATGCTAAAGATTAGATGGGTAGATCACGTCTGAATAGAAGTGGGGAGACAAATTTGTGACACAACCTGACTAAAAGAAAGGATCGGTTGACATGACACATCCTGTGACATCAAGGCATTACCAATTTAGTATTGGAGCTTGTGTGTGTGTGGGGGGGGGGGGGGGGGGGGGGAATAATAGAGGGATACCAAGAAATGAAGACGGTAAGCGGATTCAGAAGAATATAAGGTGCAGTAGTCACTCAGATACAAAGAGCCCTCCATAGCATATGGTAGCAATGAGAACTGCACCAAACAAGTCTTCGGACTGAAGAAGAAGAAGAAGAAGAAGGGAGGAGGAGGAGGAGGAGGAGGAGGAGGAGGAGGAGGAGGAGGAGGAAACATTAAATGTCGTATGATAAAGATTACTTCGTCTTTTTCTTCAGTAAGCCCATGTCATCATTTTGGTTAGTAATGACATCGTTATTATTCGAGCTGCGAATGTAAATCTTTGCTTTATAGTGCAAACCTATCAACTGGACTTATTGATACCACATCTGACCGAGATTTGTTGCTCGGTTATTTGGTTGAATATAAAGTGCAGAGATCGATACCACGGGAAAAGCGTAACAAATCCAAGTACCTCACTTCAAACTGTTCGTCTCGACGTGCCCTGCTTGACTGTCGTACGTTGTAACAGTTACCATTTACACCTAGTGTATGCGGTATTTTATGATTTACATTACATACTTGTGTAGGGGTAAGTTTAGCCGGGATTGACTTTCACTACATTTCCAAAACTAAAAACCTGTCATAGTCGGGCAATGTGGACAAGCAGGATGGCTGTTCAAGAGCCCAAATTTGGTGTAGTCTTTACTCATTGTAAAATTGTAACACCTAATATGTATCTGTTCTAAAATTACAGAGATACGATCAGTTACATAGTATAGGAGGTGCAATTACAGCTCCCTGTAACGCCGTACGTGCCCTGGATCATAAATTTAGGACTGTAAATTCAGTTTTACTACCACGCGCGCACTACTCTGCAGTTCCCAGTCCTTAAGATTATGAAGACCATGGCCACGGTCTGGAACTGTCAACGTCTGCTGTCAAATAATCGGTACAAATTTTTTCAAAGTAGTAGTGCATCACGCGCGTAGTTGCACGCAATATATGCTCTGTTACAACCAAGCAAGCTGAAGTATCCTGTATACTGATAATTACACTCAAGACTGGTGAACACTAGTTACAGCAGTTCACCAAACTATCAAAATTAACTGCGCAAGTTGTATACGCACCGAAACACACACCAAGAACAGTATCAGCTACAAGTGTGCTGACGATCTTCATTAGTCTTGTCATTTACGAACAGTTGGAATGCACTTAACGAGTTAAACGAAAAGTTTCCCCTAGCGTGATAACAGATCTGTTAGTAGGTTTCAGTCTCTCACAATTATAATTTTTACTGATGCAAGCAAATCGCACAAAAGGCAGTCACACACACGCGCACTCGCGCAGAGAGAGAGAGAGAGAGAGAGAGAGAGAGAGAGAGAGAGAGAGAGAGATCTGGAAAAGAACAGCCTCTAAGCTACTGTCCTAGATCCTTAGCGGTCACCCATAATGTTCTACGTAGGTTGATCAGACGTCTAAATTTCTTTATGGTTCAACCTTTTTTTTTTTTTTTTTCATGGTCACCAGCTTGATGTCTCTCTTTTTATTGCGCTGTTTCGATACATTACTTTTCACGTCCCACTACAATGGTCGTAAATGTTCGCTTGTATGAATTGATCTCGCGGTACTGGTGAACCTAAATAAAATGTTGAGAAACATTTAATTGTTGTATCTAATTACTCTAGTGAATTCCTTGAGTCATTCCACCGAAGTGTTGCAAACGTGTTGCACGAAGACGCATAGGTAAGTCCACTTTGAACAGATGCCTTAAACTTCTGCGTAAATTACCACTAAACGCAAAGTGAAGGGTGATAACCAGTTTTGCATTGATGAGTACACAGTATTTCATATTCTTGCTGATGTTACCAGTTCTCAGATGAATTGATTTTAAATGATACATTCATAATCACGTTTCAGCATTCTGAAAGAGGTATTGATTCAACATCACTGAACGAGTTAGTTTCGGAAGTAGTTCATTTACTTGAAAAAGGACATTTGTTCGAAACCTGATTCTACACTAGGTCGCTTCGGTCGATTCTGCGGCCATTGCGTGGCTCGAGTGAACACTCACGAACCGAAAATTTATTGCCGCAAAGACTTCCGATAATAGTTGTCCAAACATGACTGCAATCCGTGTGGCTGCAACGTTGCCGTAGAAAGTGCTGGTATATGTTGTCGACAATATAGTGTTTTTACGGCCCTTCTAAACGTACCCTCAACAGCGATGGAAGTCCCTTAATTTCATTTGCTACTCGCCAGTAAGCTGCCATCAGAGATGGATTTATGTCTGAATCCTACTGGATCTTCCGTATGGTGAATGATCAACCAAGTGGCACCTCTGGCGAGGACGCACAGCGGCTGTAAAGTTTTTTGTTCCCAAAATGAGATTTTCGGTCTGCAGCGGAGTGTGCGCTGATACGAAACTTCCTGGCGGATTAAAACTGTGTGCGGGACCGAGACTCGAAGTCGGGACCTTTGCCTTTTGCGGGCAAGTGCTCTGCCATCTGAGCTACCCAAGCACAACTCACGCCCCGTCCTCACAGCTTTACATCTGCCAGTACCTCGTCTCCTACCTTCCAAACTTTACAGAAGCTCTGCTGCGAACCATGCAGAACTAGCACTCCTGAAAGAGAGGATATTGTGGAGACATGGCTTAGCTACAGCTTGGGGGATGTTTCCAGAATGAGATTTCACTCTGCAGCGGAGTGTGCGCTGATACGAAACTTCCTGGCAGATTAAAACTGTGTGCCGGACCGAGATTCGAACTCGGGACCTTTGCCTTTCGCGGGCAAGGTCGCGTGTTGGTGGTGACGTGTCCGCGTGGCTGACTTAGGTGGGGCACGCCTGGCCACCCCACCCCCTGTGAGTCAGCGCCAGGTGGCGCCGCAGCCGCTGTCCCCCACAGCCCTTTAGGCCCCGCCACAGGGAAAAAGTCCACGTCTCTTAGCTATAAGGAGCCTTTGGCCTGCAACTGTGTACGTGTTGTCTGTGAATACATAGACAAGGTTGCCAGGTGTCGGGTTTTTTTACAGTCGTGTCCGGCCAAATATATAAAAGTCGGGCTTGTCCAGCTTTTGTTAGGCTTTTTCGCGATGAAGTATAGAACGCAACATACATAGTTGATCTCACGAAAACTGACTAATTCATTATTAACATTCGATTGAAAATACCCAGCTGACTCTATTTCTGTTTAAAAGTAGGTAGTCCAGCTTTTAAGAGAAAATATGCAGCTAAATATAACTCAGAATCTTGCTTCTCTATTTTTAGATTTGGCTGTCCTATACGTAAACCAATCAGGAAACCAGACATAGTGTTATTAGATTAAATGCAGTCGTTGATTTATTTAATGTATACTTGATTACCCCAGCAGAACGGTGATTTGAGCACCTCTGTATCGTGTTAAGTACGGAAAGTAATAAACGTTGCGGACTATTTGTGAATGAAACACACGGAGTACCTTATTTGCGTACCCGTGCTATTTACCAGATACAATTGCAGTGCATTCCCATGAATACAGACATACTAGAGATCCGTGTAGCACATTTTCCTTGCCACATAACCACACTGTAGACTGGCCACCAAATCTTTGATTTTCTGTAGTCTGCTTATTTAGCCTTTGTCTAAACTGAATCATTTTCTGTTGCAGATGTTTCTTCTTATCCACTGTTTTCTTATTTAGTCTAACCTTTTTTTTTTTTTTTCAAATTCACGCTATTCATTTTAACGTAAGCGGTTGTTCGTACTTCACTGATGGTTTCCAATAATCGAAATACCTTGGGATGTGAATGATAGGACATACCTTTCAGCTTCTAATGAAAACTTTCCCTACGCATTTGTCGTTAGTGTCAGAGAAGAGAATTCTGCCCGTAGTCACGGAAAAAAAAAATTATTATTCGGCCTGGATGTACCGTTCCAACACCAAATTTGAAAACTGATTTGCAGCTTCGTTGTCCGGTTGGAAGGCGTCTATCTCGTCGGATGAGGGAAAAGGAAACCCAAAAAAGTCTTTAGGAAGTATGAAATGTCGTCTTGGGAAACTATTCATGTACACGACGAAAAGTTTGTACTTCGCGAAACTACATCTGGCCAAGGTGGAAACGAAGTTATTTCGATAAATAACGATAAGAGCGGAATGAATACCCACTTGAGTCAACATGAACAGCCCCCGGAGAAAACTTTCCTGGCAAATGATTACTTAGATGTTAATGGGCCATTACGTGCCACTCCGAGTAAAAGCTAACGGTACAAATCAGCCACAAAAAGTTTCAAAAGGGAAGGTCAGCTCGTAAAACTACCGACCATAAATAATGTATCACACTGTTTTAAAAAGGATAGGATATTTGCTGTTGTGAGCCATATAACGTTATCTCGACATCTTTAACAAATAACCTGTCTTCATCTAAAGTAGTTGTTTAGGTTCTCAGGTATAATCGCGTGCAACTCCGAAAGATCGGCAATTTAAGACAAAGCCTCATACGAACAGTGTTTCCATCTTTCCTAAACAGCATGACATAGTTTTTATTCAAGCCATTACCAGAAACTCAGGAATGAAGTTTCCTCTCCCATTCTCACAACTGTTCAACCGCCTTACGAATCAGAGTTGCTTAACTTCTGCCTAAGCGTAGACTGTACATCGTCAGGTTCATGGTCGTTAGAAGTGTGCGCTTAACAAGTCGCAACTGTTACATCAATCTTCAAGTTACGCCTTGGAAGTTTCTTCACAGCATGAACATCATTGAGTTTGGAGATCGATGGAAGCGAAACTTGTTCCGCTCTACCACACGTAGTTGCTTTCATTTGTCACTAATCGTCGACAGCCCACTCCATGCACCACTGTAGCTAGCGAAGGTCGTCCATGCAACTAATAAGATTACGATTAGACGTGTATTACAGCGCCTCCAGTGGATCCTGGATCCATGCGCATAAAACAAAGTTTAATTCCATTCTTATCTCTCTCTCTCTCTCTCTCTCTCTCTCTCTCTCTCTCTCTCTCTCTCTCACACACACACACACACACACACACACACACACACACACACACACACACACAAGGAAATTCATGGAATACAAGACCCTGGACCGACTGACCTACACTGAGGCCAAGAGGAAATTTGAGCACCTACATAATGTGGCTATGACCACCTCTTATGCCGCCGTTACGAGAACAGTTGAAGAGCCCCATCAGCTCCGCGAGCCAGTCGGCTCTCAGAGCCGGAAGACTACACGTGCCCCCTTGATGGTGGGAGGCACTTCTCTCGCTGTTGCTCCCACACCACCTATTCCCCCCAACCATCGGGGACACCAGTCCCGAACTCTCAGCTGGAGATGCGTAATTCTTCTTCGGCTCCTCTCGCTAAGAAGGGGTCCCTTGGGTCACTCCCTTCCCAGGTTTCTGATAGTGGGAAAGATGACACCCGCCAGTGGCTGAAGTGCCCAAAAGCAGTTGGTCGTAGGGCATCACGATCATCCTCAGTCTCAGAGAAACCCAAGGATCATCGAGAGAAATCCAGAAAGAAGACCCCTAAGACCAAGGAAATTTTGGCGGCACCACCACTGCCTACAAGCCCTGTGTCTGAGGATGAGGTGAAGATTCTGGAATCTGCTGAGGACCTAGATCTCGCCAGGCCCTCACCCACAATGGATATAGTCTGTTCAGGAAATAAGTCGGTGGCAGCAGGTGACCCTGAGGCGTAGACTACCTCATTGAGTGAGTGTTTCATGCCTTCCCAGTCTGACGATCACGTCAACTTCCAGTGGAATTGCGGCGGTTTCTTTTCTACCACCTGGCTGAGCTATGGCAGCTGTTGAGCTCTATACCTGCTTTCAGCGTTGCCCTCCAGGAAACCTGGTTCCCAGCAATGCGGACCCCTGCCCTTCGTGGCTACAGGGGATATTACAAGAACCATAGCGAATATAATAGAATGTCAGGTGGAGCTTGCGTTTATGTCTTAAACTCAGTCTATAGTGACACTGTGCCCCTTCAAACCCCTCTTGAAGCTGTGGCTGTCAGAATGACGACGGAGGAAATAACTGTCTGCAACGTATATCTCCCTCCAGATGGTGCGGTATCCCTGAATATATTGGCTACACTGATTGATCATCTCCCTAAACCTTTCCTACTTTTGGGAGATTTTAACGCCCAAAGCTCCTTGTGGGGTATCACCACACTTATTGCCAGATATGTCGAAACTTTACTGTCTTAGTTTGACCTATGCCTCTTAAATACTGGGGCCACCACACATTTCAGTGTTGCTCATGGTAGCTACTCGGCCACTGATTTATCGATTTGCAGCCCAGGACTCCTCCCATCTATCCACTGGAGAGCACATGACGACCTGTGTGGTAGCGACCACTTGCCCATCTTCCTGTCACTCCCCCGACGTCATGCCCACGGGCGCCTACCCAGATCTGCTTTAAACAAGGCAGACTGGAAAGCCTTCACCTCTGCTGTCACCACTGAATCTCCCCTACATGGTGCCATCCATGTTGTGATTGAGCAGGTCACTACAACCATAATTTTTGCGACGTAAAACGCGAGCCCTCGTTCTCTAGGGTATCCCCGGCGAAAGACAGACCCTTGGTGGTCGCCGGAAGTCGCCGAGGCAATTAAAGAGCCTCGGCGAGCTCTGCAGCAGTATAAGCGGCACCCTTCCCTACAGCACCTAATAGCCTTTAAACGACTCTGCCCGCGTGCGCATGCTTATAAAACGACAGAAACAGGAGAGTTGGGTGAGGTACTAGTAGACCATTGTGTGCCATACGTCACCTTCCCAAGTCTGGACGAAGATCAGACGTCTTTCTGGGTACCAGACCCCAACAGGTGTCCCTGGAGTCAACATCAATGGCGTGCTCTCTACCGACGCAAACACGATTGCCGAGCAATTCGCTGAGCACTATGCTCGAGCCTCTGCGTCGGAGAACTAACCCTCAGCCTTTCGCACCCTCGAACGGCTGATGGAAAAGAAAGTCCTCTCGTTCACTAAGCGCCACAGTGAACCCTGTAACGCCCCATTTACAGGGTGGGAGCTCCTCAGCGCTCTTGCACATTGCCCCGACACAGCTCCTGGGCCTGATCGGATCCATAACCAGACGATTAAACATCTCTCGCCTGACTACAAGCGATATCTCCTCGTCATCTTCGACCGGATCAGGTGCGATGGCGTCTTTTCTTGGCAATGGTGGGAGAACACCGTCATTCCGGTGTTAAAACCCGCTAGAAATCTGCTTGATGTGGATAGCTATTGGCCCATCAGCCTCACCAACGTTCTCTGTAAGCTGCTGGAACGTATGGTGTGTAGCCGGTTGGGTTGGGTCCTGGAGTCACGTGGCCTACTGGTTCCACGTCAGGGCGGCTTCCGCCAGGGTCGCTCTACCACTGATACTCTTGTGTCCCTCGAGTCTGCCATCCGAACAGCCTTTTCCAGACGCCAACATCTGGTTGCCGTATTTTTTGGCTTAGGTAAAGCATACGACACGACCTGGAGACATCATATCCTTGCCCCATTGTATGAGTGGGGTCTCCGGGGCCTGTTCCCGATTTTTATCCAAAACTTCCTGTCGCTCCGTGTCCAAGTTTGCCTCCCATAGTGCTCCCCCCCCCCCCCCCCCCACTCTCCATATTCAGGAGAACGGTGTTCCACAGGGCTCCGTATTGAGTCTCTCTGTACTTCCAGTGGCTATTAACGGTCTAGCAGCAGCTACAGGGCCGTCGGTCTCCCCTTCTCTGTATGCGAATGACTTCTGCGTTTCGTATTGCACCTCCAGTCCTGGTGTTCCTGAGCGACATGGGCTCTAGCCTACAGCTTCCAGTTTCCAGGTGAGAAGTCGTGTGTCATGCACTTCTGTCGGTGTCGGCTGTTCATCCGGAACCTGATCTTTATGTTAATGACAATCCACTCACTGAAGCGGAGACGTATCGATTCTTAGGACTGGTTTTAGACGCTCGATTGACTTGGCTTCCTCATCTTTGTCAGCTTAAGCAGAAGTGCTGGCAGCACCTCAATGCCGTCCATTACTTGAGCAACACCAATTGGGGTGCAGATAGCTCTATGTTGCTGCGGCTCTACAGAGCCCGTGTAATTCCCATATTAACTATGGAAGTGTGGTTTATGGTTTGGCAGCGCCCTCAGCATTGCATTGATTCGACCCTGTGCACCACTGCGGGGTTCGACGAGCGACAGGAGCTTTTAGGACGAGTCCGACGACCAGCATACTGGTGGAGGCTGGTGTCCCTCCACTGCAGATCAGACGTGCGCAACTGCTCGCCAGTTACGCAGCACACATTCATAGTTCCCCTGAGCATCCGAATTACCGTCTCCTTTCCCCACCCACGACGGTTCATCTCCCGCTACGGTGGCCCAGGTCAGGACTCACGATTGCCGTCCGCGTGCGACACCTCCTCTCCGAACTGGAGTCCTTCCCTTTACCACCTGTACTTGAGGTCCTTTCACGTACACCTCCACGGTGTACACCTCGGCCCAAGTTTCGTCTGGACCTTTTGCATGGCCCTAAGGACTCCGTTAACCCCGCCACCCTCCGCTGTCACTTCCTCGCGATTGTTGACGTGTTGCGGGGTGAAGTTGTTTACACCGACGCCTCGATGACTGACGGTAATGTTCGCTTCGCCTATGTCTGCAGAAGCCATATTGAACAGCAATCCTTGCCCGCTGGCTTCAGTGTATTCACTGCAGTGCTTGTGGCTATACCTCGTGCACTTCAGTACATTCGTTCCTGTCCTAGTGAGTCGTTTCTTCTCTATTCTGACTGAGCAGCTTACAAGCTATCGCCCTATACTACCCTCGCCATCCTTTAGCACCGAACATCCAGGAGTCCATCTTTGTCCTGGAACCGTCCAGTCGTTCAGTGGTGTTTGGTGTGGGCCCCAGGACAATTCGGAATCCCGGGCAACGAACTTGCTGACGGCCTGGCCAAACAGGCTACGCAGAAACCGCTCCTGGAGATGGGCATCTCTGAAACTGACCTGCGTTCTGCCTTACGCCGCAAGGTTTTTCGGCTTTGGGAGACAGTGGCATAACAGTATGCACAACAAACTGCGTATCATTAAGGAGAGTGCGGGGAATAAGTTGTCCTTTGTCACCTCCGCATTGTCCATACCTGGTTCACACATGGTTACCTCCTCCGACGCGAGGACCCACCTCAGTGTTGCTGTGGCTCCCAAATGACAGTCATTCACCTCTTTCTGGACTGTCCACTTTTAGCGGCTCTGCGGCAGGCTTTTAACTTTCCAAGCATCCGACCTTCGGTGTTGGGCGACAGAGACTCAACTGCAGCTTTAATTTTACGTTTTATTCGTGATGGTGGGTTTCATCATTTGATCGGAGTTTTAGCACTTGTCGTTTGTCCCTCTGTGTCCTCCACCATAGAGCTTTTAGGGTGGAGATTTTAATCTGTTGCAGAGTGGCTGGCTTCTCCTTTTTTTATTTTCATGGTCAGCCAGCCATGGTAATCTTTCTCGTTTTTAATCTCTTCTCCCTGTTTCTTGCGTGTCTCTGCGGTTTTCTTGTCCTGTTTCGCCCATTGTAGTGTTTGTTGTTCTTCTGTCGTTCTTCTGGTTTTTCCTTTCTCCTGTTGTCGTGCCGTGTATCTTCTTTGTTTTCTTCTTTCCCTTGGGTAATTGTTCTACTGAGAAGAAGGTATCAATGACTTCGCAGTTTGGTCGCTTTCCCCCTTTTTAAACAAACCATCCAATCTTCTGAATCTGCTTAGTGTATTCATCTCTTGGTCTCCCTCTACGATTTTTAAGCTCCACGTTGCCCTCCAATACTAAATTGTTGATTCCTTGATGCCTAAAAACAGGTCCTAGCAACCGAACTCTCCTTCTAGTCAAATTGTATCACAAATTTCTCTTCTCCCCGATTCTGTTCAGTACCTCCTCATTGGTTACGTGATCTACCCATGTAATCCTCAGCATTCTTCTGCAGCACCACATTTCGAAATCTTCTATTCTCTTCTTGTCTAAACTATTTATCGCCCATGTTTCACCTCTATACATAGCTACACTCCATACAAATACTTTCAGAAGAGATTTCCTGACACTTTAGTCTATACTTGTTGTTAACAAACTTCTCTTCTTCAGAAACGCTTTCCTTGTCATAGCCAGTCTACATTTCATATCGTCTCTACTTCAACCATCATCAGTTATTTTGCTCCCCAAATAGCAAAACTCCTTTACTACTTTAAGTGTCTCATTTCCTAATCTAATTCCCTCAGCATCACCCGACTTAATTTGACTACATTCCATTATCCTAGTTTTTCTTTTGTTGATGTTCCTGTTATACCCTCCTTTTAAGACACTGTCCATTCCATTCAACTGCTCTTCCAAGTCCTTTGCTGTCTCTGACAGAATTACAATGTCATCGGTGAACCTCAAAGTTTTTATTTCTTCTCCGTGGATTTTAATACCTACTCCAAATTTTTCTTTTGTTTCCATTACTGCTTGCTCATTATATAGACTGAATAGCATCGGGGATAGGCTACAGCCCTGTATTACTCCTTTCCCAACCACTGCTTCCCTTTCATGACCCTCAACTCTTATAACTGCCACCTGGTTTCGGTACAAGTTGTAAATAGCCTTTCGCTCCCTGTATTTGACGCCTCCCACCTTCAGAATTTGAAAGAGAGTATTCCAGTCAACATTGTCAAAAGTTTTCTCTGTGACTACAAATGCTAGAAACGTTGGTTTGCCTTTCCTTAATCTATTTTCCAAGATAAGTCGTAGGGTCAGTATTGCCTCACGTGTCCCAACGTTTCGACGGAAACCAAACTGATCTTCCCTGAGGTCAGCTTCTACCAATTTTTCCATTCTTTTGTAAAGAATTCGTGTTAGTAATATGCAGCGGTGACTTATTAAACTGATAGTTCGGTAATTTTCACACGTAATTTCGGCTTCGTTAATGTGAAAATTCAAATTCTTTTGAATTTTCAGATTAACAAAGTCGGAATTACACTGGTCCCCCAAGATACAAAAATACGTCCGATCACATCAAAGGCATGCATACCGTGCGGTAATAACCATATTCTAAAGTGCTTACAATTTTTGTTGACAAATGAATTTCTATTAATTTCGACTATTATTTATTAAATGAATACAGAAATAAACATGGCAAACAGTAATAGATTGCATAATTAAGAAATTTTAAGTGTGCCAAATAATTCGTAGTTTCAAATGTTTCTAGAAAAATAGTTTTAACTGTACATTCAGATAGACTGTGACATCAAAAATAAAGTAATTCCTTTTCCATAAATTTTAGCTTGAAATATAACATATTGTGCATAAAATTACATCAAAGTTTTCAGAAAAGCAGCTGAGTTAATATAGACCAGTCCAAAATTCAAAAAATATTGGTATCGACAACTACTGTTGAGGAAAAGTAATGTTAGAGGAGGATATCCGGCTACAGCATGCAAATTCCGCCCCCTCCCCAGTTGAAGTCATTCCACTATTAGGAACCAGATCATTACTGTGCGGGGCACAGGCATACGTCTTCGCAGTTAGTCAGCTCCTGGTGAGATGATGGTGAATTCTTCGAAAGCCATAGTTTTTACGCGGGTATGACGTGGTTTAGACATAGAAATACTTTCAGAATACCGATTATTTCGCTAAGTGTGTGTGTGTGTGTGTGTGTGTGTGTGTGTGTGTGTGTGTGTGTGTGTGTTCCTGTAGTCGTCTCAACTCTGCCGCAGCTGCAGTCGGCGGAGATTTCCCTCGGCCATGACTTGTTAATTACGGGCCCTTTCTGATCCGCCAAGGACGCGTTGCTTCCTGTAAAAATAGCAGTGATGTACACCCGGTTACAGTCACGCAGCACTCGGTACGAGGTCCACGGACTTAACAAATTACTCTACGTCTTTACTCCGCAACTTCTCCCTCACCCCCCCACCCCACCCCCTTCCCTCCTCACCACAGTTCCATTTTAAAGTCGCTAATACTCTCATTTTACCTTCATGGAGTTTTCGCGAGATATACGCAGAAGGGAACAGTATATTGCACGACTCTTGTGGGAACGTAAACTACCGGTATTTTCACAGTTAGCGGCACTGCGATGGAGAACGTCTTTCTTGTAATGTCTGCGATTGGAACGAATGAAGTTCCTTTCCTTTGAATCTTCTTGTATTTACTCTCTCTGTCAGTGACGACGAGTAGCCAAATATTAGTCGAATGGGGGTTTTGTAAGCTACCTCTGACTTGATCGGACTACAGTTCATAGGATTTTTGCAATGAATCTGTCTGGCATCTGTCTTACCAGCGATTAGTTTTATGTGGTTACCCTCGTGTACGCCCGAAATTACGTTCACTTCTTTTACGTGTTCTGTTTTTGCTAAAGACTAATCCAATGATGTAATTGGTCTGATACTCCGCATGCTCGTATTTCGGTCCGTAGGCGGCAGTGCGTGGAACGCCTTCAGTAAGTCAAGGAACATAGTATCCACCTGGTCGCTGATGCTGACTGCCTGGTGGGTCTCGCGGACGAACGGAGCGAGCTGCGTGTCACACAGTCGTTGCTTCCGGAATCAGTGTTGATTGCCGCAGATAAGATTTTTCGGCTTCCCGAGACATTACACGTGATCCTAAAAAGTGTTGTCAAATTCTGCAACAGACTGGCGCCTACGATACAGGCCTGTAGTTGCGCGAGACTGCCGGTGATTGTGTCCGCTGCAGCTACTTACATTTCTGTCTTGCGGTGCACGGACAGGGGGAACTATGTAGAAAAATGTTATTGAAAAAGGTAGACTAGTGCTACACAGAAATCGTTCTCGTCATAAGTGTGAACACCAGAGGTGGCCTGAACCTAGCTACAATCGAAAATTTATGACTTGTAAGTTCTGAAATTATTTGCGTTTATGAAAATCATTTGTGTAAAGCTGTGTTACAGAGTCGCCGTGCGCAACTGCAGTCTTAGCTGTGACGGCAGGCGTGCTTCCCCGATGTGCAGGCGGGCGCAGTGCAGGTGTCTGGGGAAAGCCTCGTAATAAGCGGTACGCTTGTAGAGTGCAGGGAAAACCGTGGCCTTAGGCCGGGACTGGGAACCGTCACGGGAAAACTCTGCTGAGCGAGCGGCGCCGTGCGTCGCAACGCCCAGGCAGGCGGCGCTTACTGCCGCGCGTCACGCCAAAAGTGTGCTGCGTGCACCGGGCCTGGGGCGCCTTCCGACTGCTGCCCACAGGGCGGTGTGGTGACTCGTGTGGGCGGCATGTCGCCAGTCCCTCCCTCCAGCCGTTACCGCCAGCACACTAACCCTGACGGTGCTGCTCCTCGTTTGGCCCCGCTCCGGGCCTCCCTACCCGACGAAAAATTTGAGTTGGTACCTGTAACCCATCCCACATCTTTCCCCACGGAAGGCTGCGCTGCTGATCATTAAGAGTACGAAGGCGGTCTACATTTAGAATAGTAGTAGTAGTAGTAGTAGTAGTAGTAGTAGTAGTAAGACCCAAACAGTAATTTTACCTTACGAAACTTGAGGATCAAAAAGTTGTTTTACAATTTAAAAAAAAAAAAACAGGAGAACATGAAAACTTAATGTAATGTAGGATTTATGTGGAGTGGGTTTCGGGATGGAGATTGTGCAGGCGTGGGCTTAGTTTTTTTTAAAAATTTATTAAGCATGCAATATTCTTTTCAGCAATGAATAAACTATAACAAACAAAACTTAATTTACAGTCCAGTATAATTATCGAAAGCAGGACTCAACAAGATAACGTAAAACGCCTTGTAACACAATGAAACAAAATTCAATTAGACTTCACCCGAGTAGATCGATTCGGGTCAGTAACAATTTACGAAATATAGCAACTGGCCACAGACAGAAAAATGACCATAAACATTAATTTCTGCAATTGACCTTGGGAGAACAAACTAGAAGACAACTCTGGTTTAGTTGAGGCTACTTACATTAGTACTCGTACATTTATAAATTACAGAGCGCAGCAATCGGTCGTCCTTCCTTTGTAGGTTTTATTACGCAAATCCAGATTTCGGCTAGCGCCTATTACGGCAAGAAAGGAAGAATAACGATCCTCCTCCTTTACCTCCTCTGCATTAGTGCAGATGACGTGTCACTGAGCACATTTGTTCTGTGCATGCAGAACACGCGAGGCGCCTAGTTGTTTCCACTGCTCTGTGTGGAATACGAAGGTTCTCTTATAGTTCACTAACCTGCTGTCTTCAAGTTGATGTCCGCAGCGCAGAAAACAGAATGCAGGTCTTAGGTTCTGTATCTTGAGGCTGAAACTGACTTTTAGCGAGGTTCTGTTCTGAAATAAAGTATCACTTCTTTGGGATGCCACACGAGAAGAGTACATGATCTTAATACAACACCTTCTGATACAGCAAAGTACATGATCAAACACAATGTTTACGAAAATGTATCTTTACACTATTTCTGGCACGTGTCTGTGTCTCATGATTACCGAAGTGAGTCTTTTAATACTGAATACAGGCAAACACATCCTGCCACAGACAACATGACTGTACATCTCGACTGCCTAATCCAGAGCGACGAACAGCCCAAAACACTTTGCATGCCATACCAGAAAAGGCGTGACCCGAACGCTTCCCAAGTGCTTCGTCTGCCATTTCGTCAGTCTTTTGTTTTTTATTTAAAGTGTTTTTAATAATTTTAAAATGACTGATGGTAGTGAGCTGTTGAGAGATATTTATATTAAAATGTGAGGTCATTCCAATGAGTAGTTAAACAAATAATAATAATTATACTTTAACGTTTTGGCGCCCTTGCTTCGAACACAGCAGCCAATCACAGAGCATTAGCATTATGCAGGCGGTGTTTCTCACGGCAATGGTACCGAATCTAACATCTGTCACAGGTACCTCACACCACATTCCGTCATCTATATACTTCTTGCATCTCCACTGCTCTGGGAACAGCTTCTTGGAGCCTAATATGATGGCTGACTAAGCGAGAAATATTACACTATCCATTATCAATGCACTATTTTCTAATCTTGATGCATGTTCGCTGCTGTGTAGTAGTAAAAAAACTGTGACTGAGGCCCAAACAACAGGGAATTAACATGCATAGAGATTACAAAACAGTGCGTTGATAATGGCTAGGCACTAGCCGAAATCTGAATTTGCATAATAAAACCTACAAAAAAAGGATGACTGCTTGATGCACTCTATAATTTATAAATCACATACGAGTCGCTGAATGCACCCACTTTCCTAATGGCAGGTAACCTGACTAATACCTTTACCTTTGACCACTCCCGCCACCAACTAGTCACTAAAATAGATCTTCTACCAACCATTTACATGATTCACTATGACAACTTCTCAGTACAGTTTCATGTTCGACATGACATTCAAATCACATCAATCCTACAGAGTAAAATAAGAATTTTAGAGATAATGGCACCAGGAAAATCAGTGATGCGCACAGCATAATAAAATCACCCTTTGTACAATGGGACATACATCAATCACGCTTACGGCGTATAAATAACGAAGTCAATGTGCCTCTCATTTGTAGAGAAAATATCATCACACCCAGCCTGCCACCACACTACCACAGTAACACGCTGCACTGCGTCCACGGACCCCGCGTGTGCAACATTGCTGATCACCAGGTACCCTCCATGCAGAGCCTGTACCCTCCACTGCACGCTATGTTGCATCACTGGAGAGGCCAAAATACTGCATTAGCTGAGTAAAGTGCCCAGTTACTGCTCCTCTTATAATCTGGAAGCCCCCTGTCTGCATCTCCCCTGGAATCGCCCGGGAGTAGACAGTAACTGCCCCCATTGGGTGGTTCGTGTCTACACAACAGCCGTGCCCCATGCTGACAGTTACTGAGGTCCTGTAGATAGCTCGGAGAACGCTTCCTCTTCTTGGCCTTCCACCAGCGCCTGCCGTCTCGATCCCGGCGGCGCTCGAATCAATCACGTGCACCGACACACAGCGCTACAAGCCGCCCAGCGTACACTGGCTGCGGGCGAGACACGCCACACTTTAGCAACTCGAGCAAAATCAGCTTTACACAAGTATTTCATACTTTTACTATTGACTATTATTATTATTATTATTATTATTATTATTATTATTATTATTATTTCGCTTGAAACACGTTTGCTTCATGAATAACAAGTACATAACACATACGAACAGGAAGTGTACAAACGAGATACAATATGGAGAAAAGTGAAAATAAAAGAATACAAATCTCTCACACAGGTTACGGCTTATCAGCCAATCCAATGCTGAGGTGGTCGATTTCCTGTAGTGACACTTCATAACGAGTATCTGGGCACTCGAAAGCTATGTGGAAGGTTTCCACGTGAAGGATTTTCGACCATTCTTCACCGAAACGATGATTTACTGCATATTTCTAGTCCATTCGCCGACTGTGCTGAGGTTTCACCATACCCTTCTGCTCCGGCAGCTTAGTGTCAGGGCTTTTATGAGGGTACAGTTTTCTGACTTCCTGGCTCCACCGTGATCGCTAGCACTTGTCTACAGTAAAGCTCTAAAGTTAGCCTGCTGTTCGCACTGGCGGCAGGGGTTCTCGATTTCAGTCTTGATTCCGTAGGTTCGTTGGTAAGCTGGGCAGAATTGGCGTGAATGTGCAATGCTGGCTTATTAGATCCTTCATGAAGCTGAGATATTTGAGTAGTAAAATATCTGTACTGTGGCGGTGCTTTGTTGCTAAGAGCGGTAGCCAGTAAGTGGGATTTGTCCTCGCCATTCCCGTGACTAGGACGTCAACGAGGCTTGAGTAGTGGCTAGCGATCGAAACGAGAACACAGTACTCTGCAGCAGGGTAAACCAGAGAAATGCTGCTGGTTCTCAAATTGTTGGCATTAGCTCCCCAAGACGCGTTTGCTAATTTTTGGATGATATTTGTTAAGTTTTTACATCACAAGGGAAACTCCCCATCATCCCCCCCCCCCTCTTATTTAGCGGTAAGATAGCCCAGTGGACAGCCCGCCCAAAGATGAACACGGACCAAGCATGAAAACAGGAAGAAGGTGTACTGAACTGTGAGAAAAAAAAGCAAAATAGAAACAGTGAGCGGTCTAACACCGAAAAATAAAACATAGAGCAACGTCAAAGAACGAAGGCTGTGTGGTTAAGTGGTCACGTTGTTCAACTGCAAAGAGGAGTAGCCGTATTCAAAACACCCCCACGCTACTGTTTTTACATTTTTCACAACATTATGAACTGTCCGTCCTGTCATTGAAATGCCTATTCTCTTTCTGTAGTCTTGTCATACTGCACATTGGTTAAATGAGTCATGTGGTAAGAATATATTAGCAATGCAAGTAAATGTAATGAACAGTGAGAGCAGCCGAGATAGTACAGACATTTCACAAAAATCAAAATAACAAATTAACGGGTGTGAACTATGTTACAACAAAGGAATTCAGAAGTCAAAACTTCCAAAACGGAACGCAACTTCAAAAACTTAAAAAACGTATGTTTTGACAGAACACGGAGAAACAGTGTGATCGTGAAACTGTTGCGTTCATTTGTTGCAGATTATGTGACAAACTGTTATCTTTTGATCATTTCCTTGGAAGTGATTACAGTCACATTCATACGAACACCTATATTGGCAAGGAGGCATATCTCACTCACTCACCAGACGTGCAAGTTAGGTGCGTCGGTAAGAGATTCCTGTCATGTGACACACGTACTGTCTCTAATGCTGTGCATGACACAGCAGACGTGTTTTCCTGTGGAGTGTTCTGTTGTCTTGTCGTCAAACGTTTCCCGTTTCCATTCGAAAGCCACCTTCCTTGTGCAAAATCAACTTCGGTTATAGGCCCCTTCCTTAAACGTCGCTGTTGCAAACGAAAGCTACATCATGATACAGACATAAATCTGGACACAGCGAATAGGTACGTCAATAACCGAACGGAGAGTTCATAATTCTGTGGGGAAAAAAATTGTAGCGACGGGGGAGTTTCGAACACACCTCGCTCGCTTAGCATTCCAACACCGTGACGCCATGACTCTTTGACTTTGCTTGATGTTGTTGTGCTTCCTGAGCTTCGACAGTTCACTGTTTCCATTTTTTTGTTTTAAGAGTTGAGTACGTCTACCTGTTTTCATGCTCGACCTGTGTTCAGTTTTTGATGCGCTGTCCACTGGGCCCTCTTACCACAAAATCTGAGGGAGTTTTCCTAGTCAGGTCAGGCCTTTTTTTCCAGGGGTTGCTTGTGGAATAAAGTTCAGTCGAGCGTTACCCCTTGATATTTAGGGACAGACTCTCTCTTAAGAGCGTACCTTCGGAATATAGTTGAACGTGGGCCTGTCTGTGATTTAGATGGAAGGCTGAGAGTTTTGTTTCGTTCGGATTTTGCTTAAGTCCCCTTATCTACTATTTGGTGGTATAGTCTGTCTGAGCTGAGTTTACGCTTTGTGCAGCTATGGCTACATCATCTGCATATATGAACTTCGGAACGCTGTGGTTGGGTCATTGACGTGTAGATATTTAGCAAAAGTGGGGCCAGAACGGAGCCTGGAGAAAAGCCGTTCAGCAGGCTTCGGAACTTTTCCTACCGTTTAACATTACTTGCAAAGTTCTGTCACTTTATATTTCAATCATAAGCTGGAGAAAAGCTTTACAGAGGACTAGGTTGTAGTTTTGCAAACAGGCACTCCTTCCGGATCGTGTCGCAGGCACAGGTCAGGTCAATGAAAGCTGCCGCCGTAGTGAGCTACGTAAAGCCCTTTTCGATGCGAGCTGTCATGGAAAGCACGTGGTCGCGGCAATTTTTCCTTGGAATAAAGCCTTTTATTCGATGGGTATGCAATTTTCAACGATGGGATGGAGTCTCGTGTAAATAATTCTTTCCGATATCTTGTAGTACACACTCAGGAGAGCGATTGGTCTGTAGCTTTCAGAAACAGCAAAATCCTTACCTGGTTTGACAATAGCCATAATTTTTTTAAGTTTAATGTCAGTTTAATGTAAGTTTTTGATCGCTGGGTTCTGAAGATGCTTCATACAAGAAAAGCGAAACGCATATGACACACAACAGACAGCCTTTCGAATAGATGTCTTAGACGGGTTACGTCTCCAAGAACAACAACATACCTAGTTTCTGAAACGATGTCAACAGAAATTTCGTCAATGACTGTCGGTGAATCTTAACAGTATACCTAAGGAACGTTGTAAGTAATATCCTGTCGGTCCCAGCGTTTTATTTTTCTGTTTTAGACCAACCCGTTCAGACGCCCTCTTCTAGCAGCGGCGTATCGTAGACGACTGGAGCCTTCCCAGTGATTGTAAAGGATACACCGGTCGTTCCAATTCTCTAGAAGTGTCATCCAACAGACGCACAAAACCATAAGCCCATATCGCTGGCGTCAAATTGGAACACGTTCCTGTTCGAGTACCTTAAAATTTCTGGAGACCGAAGTTCTCTTGCACGAATCAACTTGGATTCCGAAAACAACGATCGTGTGACATCCAGCCCGCTGTGCTCGTCCACGAGACCCCGAAGGCAGTAGATGCCGGTGCTCACGTAAGTGGCGTGTGCCTGCCTTCACTTCCGGAAGGCGTTCGGTACAAGTCCGCACCCTCGCCTGGCGGACAAAACGCAGGCGTAGGGAATAATAGAGCTGCTTTGTGGTTTGAGTGAAAAGTGCCCAACTAAAAGAACACGTCATTCTCAACGAAGAGAAATCGTGAGACGTAAAAGTAACTTCGGACGTACACCAAGGGGTGTTAAAGCGCCACTACTTTTCACTGTATGATCTAGCGGATGAACTGGAAAGCTCCGCACGGGTCTTGGCGGATGATGTCGTTGGGTACTGAGAAGTCACAACGGCGGCCCTCTAGATCCAGACGGTTTGTTTGGAAAGCACACCGCAAATTTGATTCACTAATGGGAGCTTTTTCTCAGTCTCTAACGTGCACTGTTGTCGACGATTCGCTTAAGCCTAATCTTCTTTCTTCCGTCCACTGCAGCAGTGAAGCGTAAAGCCCACAGACAGCTCCCAGAATCGAGTCAACACTAGATAGTAAATAAATTCTAGTAACTGCATTTCTCGTCAGCCGAAGAAGACCGAAAAAGGGGCACACTAGGAACTTCATACATAGCGTGAACAGCTGAAGAAGCATCGGGAAAATTACCGCGGTGTAGCCTCACAGCCTTTTCTGCATGCGTTTGTGAAATAAGATTTTCTGTGTTCATACCGTCTAGATCGCCCAACCACAATATTCGCTGAATGTCGTCTACTCGCATTTTTCGACATTCAGGAGTGACTGAATGGTGATTACGATGTACAAATACTGCAACAAATAGAAAGTGATTTGCATCGAAAGCAGCTGTATGTCGAACGCCAGACCCAGTGCCCCGGGGTTCAGCAGCCTAGGATTTTCATCTGTCGCGTGTCACTTCTTTCACAGTGAATGCCATAATCTCTGTGTTAAAGTTTGTCAGCCTTAGTATCGTGAAACACAGCAAACCCTACTTATAGACCAAGAGAAAATCGAAAACTACTGTCCCTGGTCAACAAAAAAACCCTGTTATAAAAGAGGGAGTGCAATGCTCAATCCGTTCTGTGAATTTTTTAAAGTTGCTGACCGGTTAGTTTAACCCCTGTGCACAACTAAACTACCGTCACATTGAGATCATAGCTTACGAATACAATATGTTACTCTTACATTTATTACCAGCACATTTATTATTACCTTAGCGGCCGCTGCTTCCATCGCGCACACTGCATGGCCCGCAGAGATTTTTTGTTTTTATTTAATAGAATTTTTATGTTGTTCACAAACTGCGACACCTAAGTTTTCCACGCTAATTAACATATTATAAGCATGCTCTTTTCCGAATGTATTTCTCACCAAAAAGCGATTCTCGTAATTGAAGTCCAAATCGTTTGTTAATGATGCTTTTTGCGTTCTTGTGGAGATATTTACATGGCAACTTTCATCCCATAACAAATATTTCTTTATATATAACCGGGAAGTGAAATATCAGTTTTCATAAATTTAGCTTTAATTTTTTTCATGTAATGAAATATTTTCTTAATTTTCAACCCCTATGCACTGACTCCCTCTGGGATTAAATTTCCAGAAACACTGAAACACTTTTTTTTAATTTCTAACCGAGAAGTCAAGTACCAACTGTCATGGATGTAGCCTTTAAAATCCTTTAGCAGTTTTTAGTAACTATTTTCAAAAAAACTTTGACTCACTATTTTACCTCCACAGTGGTTGAATTTCCAAAATTGCTGAAACACGTAATTTTTTCTGACTGAGAAACCGAAAACCAGTTTTCGTAGTTCTACCTTAAAAATTCCCTTAATAGTGCATACTTCCAAAAAGCTTTTGTCCCATATTTCACCTCCATAGGAGTGGAATTTCGGACAATCCCATCTTAATGATGCTCACAGTATAAGATACACACCCTCTCCAAACTTCAAGTTTCTATTCTTAGCTATCTGGATTGGGATGAGGAGTCAGTGTGGAGACAGCCTTTTACACACAGAGATTTGTGGGTCGCCTGACCAATGAAACGTTGTGGGGCAGTAAAGAATCTTGTAGTCACGACTGCGAGTAACTGAGATTTAATTGTTCTCAGTGATAAACCTAATTTACATAAAATAGAGCAAGGTTCTCCAAAAACATCAAACTAGAAATTGACGCTACCACTGTGGGGAGATACCAAATAATATGGAAGACTGTACGGACAAAACACAAGCTCTCCTTCCCTGGGGAGCTCACGAATTCAGTCAACGAGACAAAATGAGGACACAAAATGTAACCAATTGAGTAAGAGAAGTTGCGAGACGAAGTAAGTAGCGAGCTGCTCAGAATAGATGGCGCTACCGTAATTGAGACACGGTTCCCCAAGAATCAGACTGTGGCTGGAAGACGAACCATCAAGAGTCTTTGTTCAAAAACTCAACTACCCACTTTAAAAAACACGCTCGGCGGAAGGGACTGCTCGATGTTTTTTCAAGTGTGACGAATAAGAGTAGCACTTGTTTTCCGAAAGAACAGGTAATGCAGCAGGAACTTTACACTCTTGGCGTAGAAAACGCACATCAACAAACATTTGTACTTCCCTGGAGCACTGTCTCCTGGACTCCAAGCGCCAAGCGCGGTGGTGGGGTGGTGGGGTGGTGGGGTGCAGCTCATCTGACTGGAGTGACAGCAAACGCCTTTCCCACGTTGGTCGTGTGGGGCCGTACCGTCCCGTCCTTTCAGTGTATAAGGAGCAATCAAGTGAAAACGAGGCAGATGGAAAAAATGAAAGTAAACTGTTTAGTGTTCCAAAGTATTCTCCACAACTGTTAATACATTTATCCCATTGTGAGACAAGACGGTCAGTGCCTTCATAGAAAAACGTATGCGGTTGCCTACGACGAAACCGTGACTGTACGCAGGCGTGCACGTCTTCGTCCGAAGCACATCGACGGCGACAAACATCCTCCAGGGTTCAAAAAATATGGAAATCGTATGGGGAGAGATCGAAATTGCAAGGAGGCTTTGTAAGGGCTTCATCAGTGTGGGCAGGCCCGAAAGTTGCCAGCGTTGTTTCGACTGTGCTGCTTTGTAATTAGCCATTAATTTATATTATTATGTGAAAACAGTGACTAATTCTTGATTTTATATCGTCTAATATAATACAAATTCTTTTAGGAACCTGATGATGGTTCGTGAACCGGAAATTTTTCCAAATAAAGAAGTTTTATCAGCAGCTCTTGGCGTTTAATCGTCACTTCTTGAGATCATTACGTGTTCTAACGCTAAACAGTTCTGTATCTTATACATGTTCATACTGTGTCAAATCGTGCGTTGACTAGTGTCTTCATTCTGGTAGGAAACTGTTGTCGACGAAGCCCTAAACACTGCGGAAACTGGCTGTCGCGTGGTATCGCAGTAGGCAGTAGAAAACAAATGTTCTCGGTGTGCTCCTCCGCTCCACCATCGCGTTGGGGCTATTCAAATCAGTTGTGTCCGATATCCTGTCCGTGCAGTCGGAAGCGTCCGTGGTTAAAAGCGGCGTCTTAACACGATGAACGTAAATTTTCTGTTGTACGTAACAAGGGAATGCAACAGTCCTGAGTTGCTTAAAGTCTTGCCCTTTGATGATAAGGGGCCACTTGCTGACCTACAAGATTGCGATCGGCCGCCTCACGCCTTGCAGAAGGTCCGTATAAGAAACAAGTTGATTCGTATTTGCTCCCTGGTGGATGGCATTAGCGAGAGCATAGTAGAATACTGGGGAAGTACAAGGAGACTGCTTACAAATCACTAGTGCAACCGGTTTCAGAATATTGCTTAAGTGTGTCGGATCCGAACCAAATAGGACTAACGGGGGCAGCACTAATGATCACAGGTCCTTTTAATCCATGGGCATGACTCACAGAAATACTGGAGGAATTGAAGGTGGAAGACTATTGAGAAATATGTGAACTACCCTGAGAAAGTCGAGTAACAAAGTTTCAAGTAGGGGCTTTAAATGACGACTCTAGGAATCCCCCTACGTCATTCAAATAATGATTCTTCCAACGATCCGTACGTGAATGGAACGGGAAGAAACCCTGGGAGGTATGCTCTGCATGTGCGTCGTGGTGCTTTGCAGAGTACAGAAGTAGATGTAAAATCTCACTGTGCCTGGTACCATGGTGCCTCTTCACCCACACCATGTTGTTTTCCTTGCAGCCGTGGTGTTGTTCCGCAGAACGGTCTATAATCTCATAAACAAAGTTATTGTTGATATTCTTGACAACATGACTGAGTATATCAGCAGTGCTGATAGTATGTCAAAATAATGACTGTATCTGTAAATAAATCATCATATTGAAGACCCTCTGTTTTTGCAGTGAGCTTCGATTTAACTGCGGGGACTTCCTTAGAGAATTGTAATTGGCCATTAGAGCGCATCTGTTCGTCACAATATGCGCTTCCAACACGATACAGATGGTGCGCATGTCCCAATGCATCTACAAAGGGATTATACAGTTGCGGGCTCGAAATAAGTTTCGCGAACAGTGTATACGTGCGAATGTCAAAATCGGTCCTGGAACTGTGATGGTGCGAAACTGCCGCAATGCAGTGACGTTTTGGTGAAATATAAGAGATATATGCTAATGGTGATGTTTATTTTTAAACTGGCATCTACTAGTGACGTATTGTTCGGCCAAGAACCGAATCCTCGAAAACAAAGCATCTTACCCAACCTGGAACCAGTGCACTGTCTTCTGAGTTAGTGAAGGTTCATTAGCTTCGACAAGAACATTCGTAGAGTTTGACCGCAGAGCAATCGAGAAGCACAAGGTCGCTTTACACTGACATCTGCAAAGAGATTGTTTAGCGAAGCCATCGAATGTACTGCTTACAGAACAATTTTAATTCCTGGTTTCCGATAAGTGGTGTTTTTGCCATATCCATGAGAAGTGAGTGAAATCTGGCAGGGTTGGAATCGTCCGGTTTAATATTTGAAATGCATCATAGGTAACCATATATAGAACATCGCACATAAGTGGCAACAGGTAGCTTCTTGCAATGAAACATATAGCTAGTCCCATTTTGATATCCTTCCATCCATGTCTTGAGCCTCAGTATATCAGACAAGAAGTTCTCGTGGGCGATCTGGCTGTGTGTCGAAGAATGAGGAAAACTGGTATGCCGCTTAACCGATGGCGCGGATTCCTTTTGGCCTTCTGCCCTTCTCTGACGACCAGTGGGGAGGGCGCGAGTGTTAACATGGCACATGAGCTTGTAATTGCCCTCAAAGTGGGTCAATGGAGTGAGCCGCCGGGAGTCGAACGCGGACCTCCGGCAAGTGGTCGCGCGGTGCGCCGCGCCGGCGGTATTGAGCGAGGCGAGCGCCCTGGCGGCCAGACGCGGAACTAGGCCGTGTCTGTCTGCTGCGGCGGCGGCGGCACGCGGCCGGCTGCCGGCAGTGCAGCGTGGGACAGCCACGCGTGTGGACGAGGGGAGGTGGGGTGTGTGTGTACCGCTGCGTGCTGTCGGGCCTGCGACACTACCTGCCGTGCGCGGAAAACACTGCCTCGGGGAACGTAGGCAGCCTCGTATCGACAGCGGCGTGCAGACGTGTCACGGCGTTCACTACTTTTTGGCTGTCAGCGAACTTATACCCCTCCCGTATACTACTTGCCGGAGAATTGACAAGAATTTCGTTATATCAGGAGCTCGGGGGGAGAAACAATAAACATGTTAGCAAACTGACGATAAAGGGAGTTACTGAACAGTGCAACTTCTGAGTGAAGCATACACGAAACTGACTTCTTAGTAGGCTACAGTTTATTTTTTTAGTATTGATAGGCTTCCACGATAACCGTCCACGTGGCTGTACAGTGTACTTAACGTCTGAGGCTGTTGAAAAACTGTCACCTTGTTAGGTCATACACTTGCATAGTATCATCGACTTATTCGCATCTGGGTCCTGTAGACATCAGTACCAAAATATTCTAAAGTACAGTCCGCTGTCTTCGGCAGTGAAGTAGCCTACCCAGCACCGTCTGGACTATTTCCGCGTCCCTCCAGAGGCAGCTGGACCACTCTTGGCTCTGTTTCAAGCGCTCCAGTTTCTATTTCCTCCTGCGAGGAGACACTGGCGTCTCCTTTCCTTTGCTTTTGTTTCAGTACTGCCCCCACTTGCCAGACGCCGTTTCCGTCTACTCGGCCACACCCTGCTGGTGGCGTTGGCAGTTACAGTTATCACGAGTACTTTTTGCCCCACTTCACGTTACGTACAACAAACTAGAACTGTGCGTTCTTCTCCTAGTAGCTACTGGTAGCATTTTTGCAGGAATTTTCTGAGACCATTTTTCCTGCTTTCGTAAGGCACCGGTGGTGTTAATCCCGAGCGTGTTTGGTGGTACGTGTTTGCCAGTGTGCCGGCGGACGACCTTGTGCGGTGATAAACGTCTGCTTAGCGCCGCGGTCCTAACAGGTGTTCCCTGTTTGCCGTCGCCGCCCGCGCCGCTTCTGGTCCGCCTCCTCCTCCCACCTGCCTCTCCGAGTGAGCAGAGGGAACCCAGTGCCCGTCTCGTAGACCACGACAGTCGCCGGCCGGCACACTCGCGGTGTGCAGTGCGCACTTTCGAAATCGGCAGCGAGTGGCGGTCGGTGCTGCGCACAGTTTGTGTGCAACCGTCGGACCGGCGCCTTCTGGTCGGGGTCAAGGCTGAGCTGAACAAAGTGGCCGCACCAGCAGGAGCGCCGGCCCAGCCTTCCGGAGCGGCGATGAAACGGCCACTCCGAAACACGCGGTCTGCCGAAGAATTCTGCCCTCCCGAATATCCTGTCATAATTTAGCACCGGCGCTGACGGGATAATTCGACAACTCTTAAAGAGCTCATCGCTTCTTTATATTTTCTGACGAAAATACAGCATCATTTTAAAGATAGCGGTAGCTCCTAAACGCTTCAGGGTGCCTCCAGTTTATCTCCCTCTCTCTTCGCCTGACAAATAACAGAAAAGAAAATTACGAACTGACAGTCCTTCTGCAACGGTGTACTGCGGCAACCGACCAGCGAGCACGTAGCAGTAAGCCGGAAGCAGTCTGTGCGTAACCTCGTCCTAACCGAACCGAACCTGTGTTTTGCCGGGTGTGTTAAGTGTGAAAGACTGTCCAGTGACTTGTCCGAGACAGCGTGCGTGTGCGTGGAATCAGTGCAGTGTGAAGTGTCCGGCGACGGCGAAACATGGGAGCGCACGGGTCCAAGGAGCGGGAGCGAGAGCGCGAGCGGGACGGCTCGGCCACCCCTTCGTGCAGGGTGCGGATCTCCAGCCTGCGGAGAGGTGAGTCCGCGGCAGAAGCACCCGCCGCGCTCCACAGCGGCTGCCCTGGCTTGTCCGTGTTCGCCTTCTGTTTAGTAGTAGTCCTGATCGTGGGCACACGCTTTGTGGAAATGAACACAATGTGATTCTTAAAATCGCGCAGCAGACACCATAGTACTGTAGAATACGATACCATCCATCAACTATAACCAGTGAAGCTTTCTGTAAGGCAACCAGTTCGCAGCACTACGTATTCGTGTAATTGCGGAGTCAATTACGTGTATTTAAATTAACGGGTTATGGGAACTCTTGTGGCAATAAACGATTTGGACGGGGACGCTTTTTAATCAAATCCATTAAATGTATTTAAAAAGTTGAATGTAACAACACAGTGCGGTGTAAAAAGTTTTCAGTGAGGACGTATATTTTACTAAGAAATTCACAATAGTTTTTAAAAAAAAGTCGTAGGTTCCCTATTTCACAAATTCTTTCCAACCTGAACTAGAACTTGAGAAATACTGCTAACCAGCCTACCATTAAAAGTAATTCTTATTTAATTGTGCCGATAGTGTTGCCATTGGTCGCAGCAGAACAATAGTGTGGTGAAATTAACCACAGCCCTCACCTCTTAACACAAAACCTGCTAGAGCTACAGCAAACACCGATCGATATAAATTCGTTAATGATTTTTTTTATTCCAAATGCCAAGAACGACAACTTCAGCCTGAGATACGTGCCCCATTTTAGCGCAACAATAAATTTATATCAAAACAAGATTTACGGCAAGAGATGCAACGAGGGATTATTTTACTCTATGCTTGTAGACTAGTCCTTATCTGCCTATAGAATGAAGATATTGCGCTTCCTGAAAATTATAAAATAAGCGAGTTAAGTCCTAATGGCAGAAAATAGTATAGGCTAGAGAGACTGAAGTTCCACCCTACCAGCTAACAGCTCATATTTAGGATACCTTACGAACTTTCTTACTGAAATGTATAGTTACAGATATTAAGAGTTATTTTGGACAGTTACTGAGTAGCCCGATAAATACTCACTCGATGAAGGAGAAAAATTGACACTGCCAGTTGCCGAAAACATGTATAGATACCCGCGTCTGTCAGCAAAGACAGTGAATACAAAGGTTGTCAGTTTTATTCTTAACAACCATATAGAACCTCACTGACACGTACGTTTCGTGTTGGATCATAAACACTTGCGGCTTTCCAAGAAAGCCGAACATAACGAAATAAGCGAATGATATGGGTTTAACGTGAAGACCCTAACACTGCACGCTGGCCGTTCCAATTAAGTGGCTGCGTGTGGCGCCGTTATTGCGGTGAGCCGATAAGTGCTGATCACTTAAACACAGGCGGCCTATTGCACAGCTGACCACGATATCTTACGATATAGCAAAGCCCCTTTTAGCGGCTTACTTAATCCTGGAAACGTTTCGTGTTAATGAAGTGCGTTATCTTTTGCGTAGGTTACCTTCAAAGCTTTTTCTTTTGTCTATAAAACTATCCTCACTGAAACACACATTCCCGGTTCGACAGATGTTAACGTTCGTCAGAGGTATTGCTTATGACAGAAGACTGCAAAAACTTCGTAGCTAGCAATAATACTAAGTAACCACATAATACGTTCGATGGTAATATTTGAAGACTTCACTTAAAGAAGGCTGTATATCACAATTTCATAATTTTTGAGGGAGTAAAAGTAATTGTTCTTTCCCTTTAGTACTATTTATTCATAAATTTTATTATGTACGATGAAGAGATACAGTATGTTTTACAGAACAGCAACATGCATTTCGCATGTTATACAATATTTGGAAAGTTACTTTAATTTTTAAGTAGATTTCTGTGGAAAAACGTTGCTTGTTCTGTAGAAGAAATTGTGAAATAACATTGTGGGCCATATCAGACAAACATGAATTTCTGTTAAAATAGCGAAAATAGTGGAAAGCCTTAACAAGAATATAATACCCGACATGTGGAAATAATTCACTGTATTTATTTAATTAACCTGAAAGGTAAAAGACTAGATCTGTTTAGGACAAGAAGCAATAATAAAAGAAAAAACTATACATAGGAAAAATAAACTGTTGACTCGGAAGGTAAGTTCACATCAAATTATCTGTATTGTGCATAAACGTAATTACATATCCCAAGCTAGCCCATTTTCTCTTTCAGTGAAGGAAGCAGCTCTTCTGAATGACATTGCATTTGGATCATCTGCATTCATATTCAAACATATAATTAGTAATTTCCAATTTTTGGATCAGACTTCATAATAACTTCAAGAACATTGACAGTAGCAAAATCGTTCTGACCATTTTTTTTTGCTTTTGTAATGTGGACAGATATTCCATACCTCCATTCATAGGTAATCATGACATACGTTACTTTTCTTTCTTCTCCAGTAATGCAGAAGTACGGTTCCAAGGCAGAAAGCTGCATCCTGAAACAATATACTTTGCTATAATGCTGTAAAATATCCCGTGAAAAGAAAGTAGTTGTACAAAACTACCATTCTGCAGTTGTTTTTCTCCAAATCAACGGCAAGACCGAGCAAATTATTTTAATGTAAAATTTTTACGTTCTAATGATACACACCATTCTTTTACGTACCACTTTGACTGTAGTTTTCATGCACATCTTTAGCAGCTTTAGAAATAATATTTTTCAAGGCTCCTCCTACTTTTCTTGATATTCTGCTTCCAATTTGATGGATCTATTTTCCTTTTTGTGCTTCTGTTTAACGATTTAGCATCCTTTGCAGTGAAGCGTAAAGCAGTCACGTTCGCCAGTTTCATTGACAGGGTCTATGCAACGTTCTTCCAGGATAGTCAGCTTTTTACAACTACACATAGCTCAACTTGTAAACACAGTTGCTATGGTAACATGTCTCATGTAATGGCCTTCTTTATTCCAGTGAAAAGTGAACTTTGCAGCAGATGTGATATACAATCTTCTTCGAAGCAGGTTTTCATTTATCGGGAGAGTGCATGGCAGTGAAAGAACAGTTCTCCGGGATTTTTTTTAGATAAGATAAATTTGTAAATTGGTTTTAGCTACTGCAGGTTAACAGTAAGTCAGTAAGGGTCTGAACCATGAGTGACTTATCTTTGTGGTTAACAACTGGGACAACAGTTAGGAATATGCACGGTGAAGTGCGTTTTATATCGAAATTTAAAAACCATTAAATTAGCATTTACTTTGTAGGTTTGTGGGTCGCAAAATGTGATCATCGGGAAAAAGGAAATAAAACTTATATTTGTCCCGGTTGTCCCAGAGAGCGCGAATCATTTGAAGTGTCATCACCCGGGCTGACAAGCCCACGGAGGTATCCACTAACAAGAAGGAGACAGATTTTCCAACCGTGTGTTAGGTCGCTGGCTCACCTTGAGTTGCGTAATTACGACTGCTGGACCTGGCATTGATGTTCACCAATTTGCCCAACTCGTTTGCGGCCGACAAGCGACACACGCACACACGCACACACGCACACACGCACACACACGCACACACGCACACACACGCACGCACGCACGCGCGCGCGCCCGGCGTTGCCACCTGAAGCACTCTCTCACGGCCGTGACACACTGGCAGCTGGCATTCTGTTCAGTTGCTGCCAGTTGTCAGTGCGATTTCTATTACTTGTTTCCATTCCAGCACGGGAAAGTATTTGTAAGATATTTGCGTTCCAAAGAGTGTTAAAGGTTTAGTATAGGTAGTTCTGGAATCGGCTGTCCTTTAAACTGAAGCTGTGACAGTGCATACGTCAGATGAAGAGCGTTGTTCCCAACCGAACTGCGCAGGGAGGACTAATTAGTTTACCAACGTTTCCACTCTCGAGACTTCTCGGTAGTGTGTACTGGCAGTCCTCAGGGTACACGTGTTGCGCCGAGTGGCTCACACAGTCCAAAGTATATTTTAAAGATGGACTTCGCACTCACCAGCGAAGTCTATGGTGGATCAACGTCAAGCATACACATTGAATCTGTCGAGAAGTTACACGACATCGTGAATTCCGATGCAGACCGTCAGGTTGATAGTAACATGGAAATGAAAAAGACAACCTATGCTGCGCAGCCACTTGACAGTCTGCCTTCCTTGTGACGTATTAAAACGCCGGCTCTGTCACTGAGCCCCACTGTAGAGCCTGGCCTCTGCAGTTTATTAAAGGACGCAAGTTTGTGATGCGCAAGACGAGAGACCCTTTGTGGGAGGTTCCGCTTTAACGCTGCAGTCGCTGGACGTACCTCGGATTAGCGGCCGCGGAGCCAGCGAGATTAGGGTGCGTGAGAAGTGCTTACATTTCTTGTCGACTTTCGTATAAAACGTGACACACATACGTCCAACAGCAATGCTAAAATTTCTAGACACATTACAGACGCGACATTACAGAGCTTTTATGTCAGTATAATACCCCGCCAGCGGTGCGCTATCACTTTGTTTTTTTTTTTTTTTTCATTTATGTTTATTGAGCTGCCAGTCAGTGAAACCATCTGTTACTGATGTTTTATAATGTAAGCATATTGAGCTACAAAACGGAAGATGTTATTAACGAGTTTCTCATTCAACTACAGATAGATTGTAAAAGCCTGCGGAAACAAACCCAGAAACTTCGAAAACAAACGACAATATAAGGAAAAAATGTTACAGCTAAAATTGTTAGAAGCTGAATCACGTCTCTGATTGGTTGAGACATTACCCATTCCAAGTAACTCTGAGGTATCACTGTTGGCTGCGCGGTGACACATACATAGATTCCCCTACAAAAAACTGTGGTGAAAGAGCAGCTATCCCATGCTAAACGTCTGTCGTCACCTCACCGTAATATATTAACGCCTTTGCTGTGCTCCAATACCGACGAAACAGACGTGTCGCGAGCATCAGAGTTGCAGCCTCACTGCTAGATCATGGCAGCTAGTAGTGCCATCTAAATTACCACTTCCTACGCAGAGTGTCTTCAAATACTTCTCTGAAATATATTTCCTATTACGAGATTGAGATGATCTTTCACTAAAGCGCATACATGACAAGTGAAAACTGCTAAAAAATTTTATGCTCCCTTGTATTGGCTCCTTTGGTGATTAATTGAACTGGTGAGTTTTAGAAGGGACTATGCGCACAAATTTTTATCTCCAAGTTAAGTTTGCCGAACATACCTTATCTTTATACCCGTACGCATCGTTTGGTATAACATTAGCCATAAACGAAATGGTCGTGAGATGGGTATTGAGTTAAAGAATGGGCCATGCCCGGATTGATTCCAGAGGAGTATGAAACTGGTACGTTTGTCTTCTCAGAATCAGAACTTCAGCGTCATAAATGTGGAAACAAGATATTCTGGATTTAAAGGCGTATTGGCCCAGCCACTACAGAAGGGATACTACCGTAGTCTGCTCTTATGGTAGCAAAACAAAATAAAGTTTTCGATATGTGCATAGAGCCAATTCATTTTTAGCAGCAGTTCTAGAATTACTGAAGCCAGGCCATTCATTGATGATGGAATCACTGCTCAAAGGAGGACATAAGGCAGATCTTCAAGATGAATAAGCACGTAGTTGACCTATGTAGTAAAAAAAAAAAAAAAGCTAGATACCAGACCAGCAGAAACTGTTTTGTAACAGTATCTGCCAGTGCACAGCGAAGGATGGACAAGACACAGATGATAGAAGTGTACCTTCCATTGTCTGCTTTGTTGTATTTTGATTGTGGTTGTATTTTGGGTACTTTATTAATAAACCTGTATGCTCGTAAAACTCTTTCTATTGCTATAATAAATACGCATAATATGAACTTAAGTAATACATTCCTTCCACTGCAAATAAAACGCCAATTGCCTTATCGTCACGTTCGAAAAGAGCTCATCTCCAGTGCATTCAAATTGGATTACTGAGCACACACGATGGCTAAAGTGTGTTGTAATGGTGTATATTGTTTCACCCTGGGGTTAATTGCTACATAACTCAAGACACCGTACTTAAACCCATTGTGTAACAAAACAGTGTTTTCTCTCCTGAGAAATTTTTCTGCGACAAATGACCCCTTTCCAACTCACCGTTTCAATTTTAATTACTTTTTACTGATTTTTTAATACCCTGATGTACTAGAGATTTGGTAGTGAACTTCATATCATTTTTTACAAAAATGATCATAACTGTTGTCACAATGGAAAAGACCACGTAAGAGAAGTGGACTGGACTTGAGCCACTTCCGTTCTGGCTGACGTCTAACCAGTGTGAGAGGCGGCGACGCCAGTGCAGCAGCTGGCCAGATGGCTATCTGCGCTGCAGCAGGCGGGGCCGCGCTCCACTTCGCGCTTTCAGCCCGGCACGCTCTGCCGCTGGTGATTGGCTGCAGTGGAAAGTACACGCGCGAGTAGCCAGCAGTGCGGGGCACTGCTTCACCGCCGCAGTCCCCAATACCTCGCTCTTTCTGAGACGTCAGTGTCAAGTAATCACGTGCATTGCGCCAATGCAACCCCCAACATTTCCGCTGCAGCCGAAAACCCAACTCTCTTCTCTCTTTTATCAGGAGATGCCCTATCTTGTATCGGCTCATCTATCGACAACTGTGCTATGGCAACTGTGGTACGAGGGATTACAGTGTCTACCGGGTCTTCAGACACGTAATTGCAAAAAAGTTATTTTACTATGCCTAAAACCAGCCGTACATGTCCGCTTCTTCCCATCCCGACTCTTACCGGGGGTATGGGCATGTTACCTGGGCTGTAGATGGTAACTCTGGAACGTATATTTTTGCTTGTAATTTCTCCATCTGTACCAGTGTTAAGGTCACGTTGAAAATGCGATGAGGGAAGGAGAGGTCTGTCACGATCTGGGAGGTATTTTGTACGAATAGAAAGTATCAGTCACACGGTATGTTCGCGCCAGAGTGAAAAATTCGGTGCTATTTGTGAGGGGTGTGCGACCAGATCCTCAAATTAGCTAGTTAGGTTTCGACATTTCGCCTGGCAACTATCTTCAAATATGAAGTGGAATTGCTGAGGAGCCACAACCACGGCCTTCCTCAGACCTGTGTACGGGCGTTCTCTCTGGCTTCGCTCCCGCTTCTGAACGTAATGGCCAACCAAAACGCAGAAATATTACGAAACACTTACTTGAGGATGTTGGGGGCAAACCTGACAAAAAATACCGTGCCAGGAAAGCTTCAGCAGTCATACTCAACGGGAACGTGCGTCAACTCACGACTATAATAGGCACATAACCGAAAACGCGTTATTGTTCCACGGCAGCATCCCGTGGGGTCGTTATTTCGCATGTTAGCGCCATAACCGCCATTTGATTGGAAAGAGGTTTGTGTAGACTTCAGTTAATGTGCTCCAGACCGTGTAACTAGATGTAAAGGAACGTTTTTGGCTGATTTAACAGCTAGTTGCTTTCCTACGACAACATGTTTCCCAGCACATTTTCTAAACAAACTTAGATAAAGACCTGGTGTCAAGCAACACGATTTTAAACACCGATATATAGGATTCCCGGTATTTTTTAAAAATACGAGGGTTATTCCAAAAGTAAGGTCCGATTGATTGCCAAATTGAAACCACAGTGAACATCAGAAATGTTTTACTTGTAACAATTAGCTACACCTTTCAGCTACTTCTCTACGTAGTCGCCGTACTGACTTAGACTTTTGTCATAGCGTTGTACCAACTTTTCAATAGCCTCATCATAGAAGGCAGCCGCCAGTGCTTTCCGCCAACTCTCCACGCTGGCCTACACCTCGTTGTCTGTGTCAAAATGTTGTCGTCAAAGACAGCGGTTCATGTGACCAGAGATGAAACTCAGGGGGAGACAATTGCGGACTGTATTGTGGGTAATCTAACATTTCCATTTGAAAACGATGCAGGGGCATCTTCATTGCCCCTGCAGAATGCGGCTGAGAATTGTCGTGAAGACGAAACAGCACGACAGTTATGTAATGTTGGCTGCATAGCTTCAGGCGAAATTTCTGACCAGGCCCTCGTACTTGGCGGCAGACACTATTTTCTAGACATCTTTACGCACACACTGCGAGCTCAGAAATGAGAAGAGCGACGTGATGCTAACTGGGGTTATACTAGAGACACTACCCAACACATCTGTGCAAAGCTTTATCGGATTTTCATAGTCGTTTCCATTTCGCGACCGATCGGACCTTACTTTTGGAATAACCCTCGTATCAACAGTCCTAGGTGGTGCCCAGATAAGTCCGTTCTGTGCATTACGGATGCAAGATGAATCTCTCACCATCCGGCTCCTCTCCACCTGTCGATCTAGCAGACTCTTTCTTTATACCAATATTTTGAAGCTAAACCGTGCTGCGGGAAGGTGTCGCTTTATTGTAGCCCGGCTTGCGCTAACGGCTTCTGGCATTTATAGTAATTCTTGTTGCGATCGCTGTGGTAAAGGTATTGACTGCTTCTCTGATTCTGTGATCCAGGATTGGATTTTATGCTGCACCCGGAAACAAGACGAAGATTGTGCGCACCTTGCTATATGCACAGTAGTACGCTGCAGACGCTACGTGTCGCAAGTATGGGCCTATCTGAGAAGGACCGTCCGACCCCAGATGTCCTCAGTAACACCTTGCTGCAATTTCATTTTCTACTGTTCGTTGGTCCAGCTAGTAGCATAGGCTGATCTGTGTGCCGTTCACCGTACAATGTTGACAACGAAATGGTAAAATCATAGTCCACAGAGTCTGGCGCTACGTTGCTGACATTACGGCGTGTATCGCCTATTGGTCTGACGTCTCGCCCCGATCGGTTTCGTTGGCGTGCGGTTTCTGTTAGTGTCTCTCTCGGTGGCTCGTTTCCACGTCTGTATGACGGCGCGAGAAAGCAGCAACTAGTGAGGGCAAACCCTGGTGCCAGTGTTGTCTCGCAGATAAGACGCGATATCGCCGCGAGAGGCGCTGGCTGGCTTATGTGCGCGGGTATCAGTTTCGCACTAGTGCCAGTGGAGAAAGTGGGTTCAGTGAAAGGTGCATTATAATGTCTGTAACGTGTGTCCTGTTAGTGGACGATGTGTTCTGGAAACCCGCAAGCGTATCTTCGGGTGGACAGCCTAGTGTTATCTACACGGTTTCAAACGCAGAGGACAGGATATACTTTCAAATCTAGGCCGTTGTAAATAAGTACCGTAGTGAAAGAGAAGGCAGGTACTTAAATTGACGTTCATTTCTTTCCTTCTGTCCGTCTTCTTAGGGTTCTATACCTCAGTCGGTAGAAAATGAACCTTCTGAGGATTCCTTTGTCTGTCCGTCCGTCTCTCCGTTAAGATCCCTTTTTCACAGGAATTACAATAGCAAAGACGGAATTACAAAAAAAATTTAACTGAAAACATAAAATATTTTCGAAAGTCTTGGAAATCCTGGGACCGATGTCTTTGATACTATAGACATCCGTAACAGGCAAGAATCGTACAGCCACTCGTTTCTCGCAATGGTCGAACTATCTACATATATAATCAAATTTGTACGGAAGTGCGAGTTCTACTCACACTTGATCAGTGATTTTTATATTCCTGTCTTCCTCCGTTTTTCTTATTTTTCCTCCTATTTCTTCCACATTAAGCCTTTTTGCTCATTTATTTAGATATCTATATTGATACGGCAAGAAAAAAGGAATAAAAGTGAGATAGTGTTAATACTTTCATCCTTCTTTACCATCTCTGCGTTACTGCAGATGACGTCACTGAGCACATTTGTACTGTGCATGCAGTACACGTGAGGTGCCTAGTTGTTTCCACTGCCCTGTGTGGAATACATAAGTTCTTGTACACTTCACTAACCTGCTGGCTTCATGATGATGATGTCCACAGCGCAGAAAACAGCACGCTGGCTGAAATTAACTGCTGCTACGAATAAACTATAACTCATTTGGTATGCCACTCGCATTTTTATTGATATAGACACGAGAAACTATTCTTGATCACGACGTATTCAACATATCTTTCCAGAGCCATTATATCTGGCTAAAATAACATGAAATACATCCTGCCACAGACAACATGTCTGTCTACTGGAACCGTCAGAACTGGAGAGCCGGACTGCCCGAGACAGTTCGCGCGCCGAGCCAGCAAGGCGTGACCCGGACGCCACCGAAGTGCATCGGCAGTAATATCGTCAGTCTTTTGTTTTAGTAATACTTTGATTTTAATAATTTTGAAATGACTGATAGCTGGCTGTTGAGAGATGTTTATTTAAAACATTGAAGTAATTTGGATGACAGGTTTAATTAATAATAGCAACTAAAGTTTAACGTTTTGGCGCCATACCGCCGAGCACAGCAGCCAATCACAGAGCAGCAGCATCATGCAGGCGGTCTTTCTCACGGGAATGGTACCGAATCTAACATCTGTCACCGGTACCTCACACCACATTGCGTCATCTCTATGCTTCTTGCATCTCCACTGCCCTGGGAATAGCTTCCTGGAGCCTAATATGATGGCTGAATAAACCAGAAATATTACATTGGCCACTATTTCCTTGACGGTATAGTCATTGCTCAAAATTACTACTAGCCGCATTACGTTCAATAAGAAAGGTAACACATTTTTTTTCTGGAAGAAGGTTGGTTTTATTCAGGATTCCAATACACCATATTATTCCTCACTGTTTTGGCTACAAAATCCCATTCTTTTTTTTTTTTTTTCAATAAAATCTCCGATCAATGCGACAGCCTTACGCCATCTTACTGAGAGTGCCCGTATGCCCGCATAGTGCCGCTCCACCGGTGCATCAACCACCTCCCCATCATCCACGTACTGCCTCCCAAGGAGTGTATCCTTCATTGAGCCAGAATGGCGCGAGATCCGGCCTGTATGGTTGGTTGAGGCCAGACTTGGGCGAGGCCAGTTGTGCAGTGAGGTGTTCGTTTGTGATCCGTCGATCACCTCTAGCCTGTCCGCACGTTCCAATGTTGCAAGACCCACATCACAAGGTTTCCGCGACCTCATTAATTGTTTTCACTGCCAGGTCTCCGTAGACATTCTTCAAGCGCCTGTGAATATCTGCGACTCTCTGCTTGGAACGCACCCCCGTTGTAGACACCATTTTGAATGCTATGTATAGCGCCGCCACCTGTGGGAACTTCGTGAAACTACAGTGTCCACAGTGTCCCACAACAAAGTCCGCAGTTGTCCAAGCTAAATTGGTCGAGGAAAAAATGTTGCATTACTTGTTGAACGATGCTTGCACGTAGAGGGAATTTCCTGGAATACTGATTAGAGTACTTGCGGGGTAGAGATGGCGCCTCGCCCACTATTAAAGCGGCCGAGGTGGGGTCGGCGTCGCCCTCCCTCGCCCCTCTCCGCCGTCTGCGAGCTAAGGTTCTCGTGTCCCTCACAACTGTTTACACACGGCCGATCTTGCTTCGCAACAGGCCATTACTCGCTTCCACGGCCGTTGCAGTAACTTATTTGCGTCTCTACTCAAGTTGTGGAAAAAATTGAACGACATCCGCTTCTTTTATCGTGGAGTTCTGTTAAGATGCGATGTGCGATAGGAATTGGGTTTCCTGGAACCCTATATGGTACCAGTATTCAATGCATCTTCACTTCTGGTGCGAAGTTTTTTCCGCTTTTTATTTTTAATTTTTTGTTATAGAAAATGACCTCCAGGTGTTCAAGACAACTACCTCCTGTACCGTATTAACTGAACTCAACTTACGTAAACGAAGTCACGTGTGCCACTGGCGGTATCAGTCACTCACATGGACCGCAAGACGTAGGCGGTGAGAAAATTTAAATCAGCGTTTCGTCATTTAGTACCATAATTCTACGAGGAGCGCCTGACAACAATAGCTGCCGTCCGGAGACCCTGCTGAAGTTGTAAGCAACGAGATGAAAAAATTGTGAAGGGTCCAGCATCACGAGTAATTCGTGAACGATAAATTACAGCAAACGGAAGAGGACGCCAATAGGAGAGACGGAAGACTTACAAAGACTGGTCGTTTACTGAGGCTGTTAGGCGATGCTCCACTGTAGTGGATGCGAGATCGCGTTTACGTCTGCCGCAAGTTGTAAAGCGCACGCGCGTCAGCCGGCGTGTGTAAACAGCAGCACAGCGCAGCATAGCAGCGAAAGCCGAGAGGTGCGTATATCCGCGTGTCGCCGGGCCGAGCCGTGCCGTGCTATTTCTGCGCCGCCCTGATCCTCTTTGTAGAGAGAGAGAGAGTGTGTGTGTGTGTGTGTGTGTGTGTGTGTGTGTGTGGGCGCGCGCGTCTGCGGGCGCCGACCCGAGCAGCAGTTCGCGGGTGGGTGCGTGGTGCCGTGCGTGTCCTGTTATAACTCGCAGCGAGGCCCGGCGCGTGCTTAGCTCAGCTCTAGACGCCGCTCCACGAGGTGACGTCACTGCGGTGGGGCTTCCCCTGTACCTTGAGAGGACGAAGAAAGTGGCAGCCGGCAACGTGTGGTCATGACGTCATCCGTGACTAATGACCGCACTTGGAGAGGAGGGAAATGGGCTGATAGGGGTTAATTGTCACATTGCATGCCGGACTAGGCCGCGCGCGCGTGCGCGAGTAAGTCTCAAGTGCACCCTTCCAGGATTTACTATCTCCAAGGTGGACGGCAGGAAGCAACAGCGTTTTTTTCTGGAGATATGGACCAGCTAATTGTCTACGCATGATTACCCTCCGCGATTCAGTGTAGAGCGGCTTAAAAGTGTAGGTAGGGATGTCCTGCAACTTAACATAGTGACTAGAGCGATGATGTAGTCTAAGTGGACTCTTGCACCAACACCATACACCTTTCTCCATTACTGAACACAAAATAAGGTTACAGCAGACATAGCTGAGACGTCTAACTTCATGAATTTAATGAGATATTTAAAGTGTAGAGCACAGCATTGTACAGCAGTAAATCGTGGACAAAGAAAATCGGAATAGAAAAGAATCGAAGTGTCAGATGTCGTGCCACAAAAAAATATTGAAGATTGGCTGGACTGATTAGGGATGCGCTGGGTGTCTGCATAATTGTCCAGGGAAGAAATAGGGATAACTGTGACAAGAGGATGGGGCAGGATGACGGGACCTGCGTTCAGACACGAGCGAGTAACCTGCATGGTACTACGGAGAGAGCTGTAGAGGGTGAAAACAGTAGGCGAAGACAGTGTGTGGGGAATAAATCGAGGAAATAATAGAGGACGTAGGGTGCAGGATGACGAGGTTAGCGCAGAAGTGGAATTAGTGGCGAGCGGCAAAAAACCAGTCAGACTCATGACTGAGTTTTTCTTTCTTTTTTTTTTTTTCAACTCTATGCGGCTCTACGCCCGAAAACTTTTTATATCGAAGCTCTTACATAGCTCAAGTTCTTGGTCAAGAAAATGAGATATTAATTTTCCATCACAGGTTCCTCATAGCAAAACGCAGAGTTTTGGATCCTGTACGACTCACGTAAATACGACGGTAAGGCTTCGGGAGACTTGTTCGTAGTTGGAGAGTCTTCACCCTGGCTGTCCCTGGCCGGGCGCGTGTGCTGCGCCAGTCGTGTCGCTGGTTGCGGTCGCGAGGACCGCCCTCCTGTTCCGTCTGGAGGTGATGGACCGGGAACTCAATAGCAGGAAGTTGCGAATGAAAATGCCTGCAATCTGCTCCTTATTCTGATTAGCTGGAAGGGGATAAATTTTAAATAATTACGTGGAGCGGCTTGGAGCTCGCGAAATCGGAGGCTCTTCTGGCAGCCTTCGTGCTAGAGTTGTCTGCTCTCTGGGGGCGGAGGTGGTGGTTTCGTAGTGTCTCTCGAAAGTCTGACGAAGTTATCGTTAGTGATCTACACAGTTATTTCTTGCAGTCTGGAAAACGCAAATCGAAAGCGCGTTGCCGTATCGCGGATGTAGATTTCGGGGCGAGTCATTCCTGTTTTCTAGGTGAGTGTTGCCGCAGCCAGACATTAAACTAGGTTGTGGAGCCGATTAAGCTGCTGGACGGTGGTGTTTGGAGAAACAGATGGACTTGCTGAGATTTCCTTTGAAATCGACAAATGATGCTTATTTGCGTGTATATCTGAGTTTGGTGTTTTAGTGTGACTTCGAACTGTTTCTGTTCCGTTCTTCTCGAGGTTGGTAGGAGCCAGGGGGGAGGTGGTTTACCACCTGACGCACTCCAGTCTGATCTCAGAATTTTCTTGAGAGCAGTTGGATCGCTGCAGGACTACATTGCCTTCAGCGTTGTGAAAAGTTTCACCTTGTCTCGGGAGTCAAAGCGAGGCTGGTGACCTTCCTTTGGACTGGTTTCACAGTGCAGCAGAGACGAGTATCAATCCGGTTTTGCGAGGACACTTTTCCGATTAAGTCGGCAGAGCAGTGCGTCGCGTGATTTTTTTTTTATTTTATTTTATTTTTTTTTTCGCGGCGCGCCGCACCGCACGTCGCCGAGAGGGCGTCGGTAGCGGCAGGGGCAGCGGCCGCGAGCGTGGACCCGCGGGGGCTCAGATGCACGGAGTCGGAGTAGACGATGCAGTGTCGAACTGGGTGTGGATATGCAGCAGGATGAAAGCTGCACAGTTGCTGCTACACGCTTAGCTTAAACGAGGAATGGACGGACGAGGAAGCGCAGACAGGTGGAGGGAGAGCGCCGCAGCTGGTGTAGGGATCAGTGCTTCCGTGGGAGCCCGAGCCGCGTTCCCAAGGTGGCCGCTGCCCGCCAGCCCTAGCCTTGCGTGCGTGCGTATGTACGGCCCGGCGCTTCCCACAGGAAACCCGACCCAGACGCTGCCGCAGCCGCGGCACCCGCCCACTGTGCGCACGCACTCACTCACTCACTCACTCTCTGACCACGGGCTGCCAACACAGCGTTTGTCTCTCTAGGTACGAAACAATCATAGCTGAGCCCCAAATCACACTACCGAGTAGCAGATGCTAACCCTGGGACAACCGACCAATCCGGGACAAACACGGGAATTTTTGAACACAGGAAAAATCGGGGTAAATCCCGGGAACATTTTACAATTCCGGGGAGTTTTCATTGTTCTAATTTGCAGTTAAATTTTTGTAATATTGTCAGCTAACAAGAGACTCAACGAAGAATTTTAATTTAGTCCGCTACCGCACAGTAATACTACAGAAATAAAGCATAAACGAGAGAATAGCACTAAGATAAATTGCAAACACAATGCGTCATTTACAACAGAGAAACACAAGGCACAAACGAGGGTCTGCCGACCGCAAAATGTGTCAAAGGCTTTAGGGCAATACTATGCAGTACTTAGTAATAACAAACTGCTTCCGATGTGCGTGACGTCACAAATGTTTGCACTTATATTGAGGGAAAATATTGCGAATGGTGGTTTGAGAAGCGTTACTTTCAAAGTAAATTTCGTTTCAGGCGAAACAAATTACGTGTGAGAATGTGCTATGAATTTCTTAAATCACGGAGCGTTTCACTGTCCTTCAAAACTTAACACCTTGTAGACCAGCCACTTAGACATCTTTCGGGCCCAGAAGACAAGCTGTTTTAAGGATTATTTAAAATTTTACTGGCACATTTATGGGTGATGTATCTTGAAGGGTAACACAGGTAACACATGCTAAAAAGGACCAAGCGTCAACGTTAGCTTTTTATACTTACTTCAGTTCTTTCATAGATTACAAATTACGCAAAAACGACGGCAAAAAAGTAGATGCAGCCTTCAAAATAAGGCGGAGGTGAGTTCAGTAAATTCATATGTAATTGGGTTTTCACTGGAAGGGTCGAAGTGCTCGACGGACCATTTATTCAGCCAGGCAACACACACAATGTTCGGTGTACGGAAGCCAATATTTAATTTTAATCGTGCTTGCCAGAAATATTCAGCTGCTGCAATTTAAGCTGTAATCTTAGGATCCTGCTTAACCACAACCCCGAAAAAAACGCAAAAATTTTCTGATGACGTATATTACATATGAAAGCATAGTTTTTCTTGTACCTATCCTGACTGTATATTGATTTAAGTCATTAACTTTTTGTATTTGTGCGTTCGCGCTGTCTAATGGTGATGTTGCTATTGGCTGAGATCACATGTCCTATGTTCTGGACATTTGCTGTCATTGGCTGGCGAGATCGCAGAGTCGATGCTATATTTGGTGCAATTCGTATTTATACTTTCGCACTATAAAATATGCAGTCTACCTTTTGCCGCGCAGTAAAGAGCTTTCCAAAAAGCTTTTTTTCCGTTTCCTAACCGTGGGGAAGTTCTGCGCTGATGTATAAAACCTTTACCATTCAAAGGATTGATAAGTCTTACAGCTCCACAGAAAAATATATTGTTGATTAACAGGGGGAGACTGTACTCTCATCCGGACTATAGTGTATTTTCACGCGGGAAAAAGTATGTTTTTAACCGGGAAATCCGTGATTTTTTTTCTTGTCGCGTATACATCCTGGTTCAGCTTTGCGCAAATACCGCACCCTAAAGCTATTAGAAACTGCTTACTGTCATTCGATCCCTTTCTTTAGACGAGTTGTCACTTCTCAAATTCGCTTCAGTGCCGCTCATTAGTTATTCGCTCTACCAGTCTATTCGCCAGCAGTCTTCTACAGCACCACATCTTATTCTTCAAATTGATTATTGTCCGCGTTTCACTTCGCTAGAAGGTTACACTGCATACACACACACCTACAGAAAAGCCGTCCTAACATTTACATTCACATTAGATTTCAAAAATTCTTTTCTTCTTGACGCCAGACTGCATTTTATACCTCCCTGCTTCGGCCGTCATGTTTTGTTGCCCGAATAACAAAATTCGTCTACTACTTGTAGTCTCTCATTTGATAATCTACATCCCTCAGCATCGCCCATTCAATTGCTCATCTCCTAATTTGACTTTTTAATTCCCTTTCCAAATTTCTCCTAGGTTTCTTTCACACCTTGCTCAATTTACAAGTTGAGCAATATCGGGTATAGGCTACAACCCTGTCTCGTTCCTTTCTCAACTGCGGCTTCCATTTCCCATTCACACCCTTATAGCTGCAATCTGGCTTCTGCACAAGTTGTAAACAACCTTTCGCTTGCAGTATTTATTCCTGTTACTTTCAAAATTTCAAAGTGTAGACAACATCTTCATAAGCTTTCTGTAAATTTGTGAACGCTATAAACTAGTTTTGCCCTTCTTCCACCTGTCTTCTAAGTTATGATATCACTATTGTCCTTCATTTCTCCCGAACGCAAACCGATCTTCCCCGAAGTCAGTTTCTGGCAGTTTTTTTCAATCTTCTGTAATTGAGTTGTGTCAATATTATGCAAACATGATTTATTAAGCTGATAGTTCCGTAGTGTTCACACACGTCAGCGCCTCACTGCTTTGGATTTGGAATTGGAATTATTACATTTTTCTTGAATGTCTGAGGGTATTTCGCCTGTCTCCTATGTACTGCACACTATGTGGAATAGTGTAGTCGTGGCTGGCTGTCCGATGTAACATGTTCTCTCACTTCCTAAAATGTACGTCTGCCAGTTTGAACAGTAATCCTCTCCGTGATGCCCAACGCCTCTTTGCCTCCTTTCGCAATAGTAAACGATACCGTGACGAATAGCGCCGCTCTCCGTTGCATCTTTTATGTCCCTCCTACTAATCCAACCTAGTAAAGATCGCGTACTGATGACCAGTGCTCAACAACCGGTCTTAAAACTGCTTCGTAAACCATTTGTTTCGTAGATGAACTATATTTCCTTAAGATTCTCCCGTTGATATCCTGGAATCTGCTTTTCGTATACCAATTTAATGTGGTCATTTCACTTCTTATCGGAACTTCCAGTGATTCCGGACACTTGCTCGGAAATAATCTACCATTGTTACTGTTTCCATTGGTGGTTCACCAATACTGTAATGGAGCAGGTATGTGTCACTCTGCCTGATTACGTGTATGCGCGATAACTTACATTTATTTCCGTTCAGGCTGCACTGCGAGACGCTGCACCGACTGCCGATCTTGCATTTCCCTACAGACTCTGACTCGCAGTCTTCCTACTGACGAGAGCATCCACTAGATCTAGCCCAACTGACCTTTCAGCCGATCCAAATACGTTTTTATTGTTGAGCGTTTCCAGTTGACGGAGTTCTCTACTAGTTCAACAATGTGAAGTAGAAAATTCGCGGAAACGTCAGTCAACGAGAGGCAGTTAATAAATGGGAGTATTCACGATCGCGATTTCGTCCTATTATGCCATTCTCAAGTGACATCTGACTGTGAAGTGCGCCAATGCGTGATCTCTTGTTCTCGGACTGATCTGTCCTTGTCAACCACCTTTGCATATCCAGTATGCGTAATATGGGAAGAGTCTTCGTCATTTATATGAATGAACGAAGCAGTTACTATAGTTACTATCGAATTTACGTGATCTGCGCGCTTAATTTTCACCGAGTCCACCAGTTGCGAAATTTGACCCATCACCGGGTCGAGGATTCCAACTCTGTACTTGACCACGGCAATTCACTCGATCGATCTCACTAAATAAATTCTCTCCCTAAAGTCGTTTTGCGATCTGCTGTAGAAACACTGTGCATTCGAATTAACTGTAAGTAAAGGTAACTTTGTTCTATTTACTGTATCGTTATTTTGTCAAATAGTATTTCCTCAAACAATGCATCGCATGTCGTCAGCGAGCAAAAGAAGAGAGTTGCGAGTAAAAGAAAGAGTGCAGTTCTCGACTGCGAATCGTGTCGCACGTGTGGGGAAAACGCTGCGGAGTCCTCGAGCACTTCTCTCTGCTCTGCCCGTCTCAAAGCAATCTGGGGGGGGGGACTAAGAGCTCGTGGGGGGACGCCTAAATATTCAGTGCGGCAACTTTTGCCGAGGGCCGGGAAAGAACGCTGCAGAAAGGGGTGGAAACGGTACCCGTAACAGGTGGTGAAATATCGATGGCTCCTGCGCCAAGGCTCTTCTGTAGAACTTGGTGCGAAGTGTGGTAGCCACGTATTCAAGTCGCTTCTGCTTCGCGTTCCTATAGACTTCGGGTCGGCGTGATCGGTTCTCCGACAATTGGAGATCTCATAGTATTGGTGAAATCCCGTTGTTTAAATTTAGAGAACCTGTTTTCGAAGAAGCAGCGACCATTATGTTGCGGCTATCGTAAATGTCGCGTAGGGATCATGAGAGTGGGATAAGAGATTAGTATGTGTACACAAGCGTGTAGTCAGTATTTTTGCCTCTCTTAATACAGAACGGAGTAGGACGAAGTCGATAATAATGATATAAACTACATTCCGCTAGGCACTGTAGAATGACTTGTATGTAGACGTGGATGTACATCTGTCGCTGATAAGCATGTTTAACATCTGGTTCATGCACATTTCAACTGACTGCTTGTGTAAATGATGACCGGTAAGATACCTCTGACGCAGTATAAAATGAAGATTAACAACACTGTGAACATTTCCAAAGATCTTCCATTTTCCTCTTGGCGATTACAGATTACTCAGAGAAACGTATAATTTAATATTGAAGTGTAGGAACATCATGGCAGGATGGTAGGCGACATTGTACAAGCCTTGTTAAAAAAAGAAAACACTCTTCTCCACTAAGAAGGTATTTCTAGTGGCCTGGTATGTGTCTGACTTCTTTCCGACCTTGACCTGCACGCTACGGCGTAATAAGTTCTGGTGAAACTGACCAACCTAGTGATAGTGGGCAAGTAGTTTATCATAGACGTCCCCTTGTGCTCAACTGCAGTGTCATGTACGAGAAATGGCACAAAAAACGAGACAAAACCAAAAAGTATTCAACGGTCCACTAGCATCGCAAGGACAGGCGCAAACTACAGTTCTTATACGGAAGTATAAACACATGTCCTGCTCTTCACCCGTGAAAATGACGCAAAGAGCCTTTGGTACATGGGAACTGTCAAGTGCTCCCTGGAAGGCTCTTAAAACTGGTGCTCAGACTAAAGACGGAGACACAGCTGGTAAGCACATCAGCGTTACGGTGATGAAAGCACAGGAATAGCTGTATGTTAGTGAACATCTTGCGGCCACCCTCTACTCGTTCTTCCGAGGTGTGGGAATGTCTGCTAGTGTCGGTTGCAAGTCGGTTTCGTTACCTGAAAGGCCACTCTCTCGAAGGACTAACACGTTACTCTTCAACGGAAGAAAAGCCGCCCTGGGCCGTTGTCAGTAGAGATGAGGATAGGATTCAGCATTTCTCATGTGCACAGCATGTGGTAGAATTGACAATGGAAAACCGACAAATTGCAGGGACGGATTCCTCACTGGAAATGGAGAAAAGAAGGCCCCATGAACATGAGTTCGGTAATGAATCGTTGCCAAGGTAGATGGCGCTGACAAGTTACCGTTCCTCTTAGTGCCGTGTGTGCCGTGTGTGTTGCAGGCTGTGTGATGGACGCAGCGTACTGTAAGCAGCAGAATGGTCAGGTATTCATGTCGGGAACGAACCGTTTCTTCTTCTTCCATTCCCACTCAGTAAACCGTCCCTACAGCAGTTCGTACGTTTTATTAATATTCGCCCTGTTTTGGTTCATTGTTAATATCGTTTCCTGTCGCCTTCCAGTTTCAGCGTAGATGGGCAATTGTGATTTTGTCTTTCCACAATTTCTTTAAGTAGTCTTCAGCAGCGACTCGAAGTAGCCTGTACGCTCCCAGTAGCCTGTTATGTTCTTTATTCGGCATTCTCTCGTTTTGTTGCTGCAGTAAATCTTAATTCAGTACTCGATCGATCCATCTAACCTTCCACAGCCTTTCGTAACACCACACCAACTCAGTTTCTGTTCACTTTTGGCGACCACTGCTTTGTCAGCTTGACGTGTGTAACAACTTCCACATCGAAATATCACTATTTCTTTCCTCGCCTTTCAAATATCAGAGCTGTATTTCCTTCCTCGCCTCTCAAATATGAGAGGTGAGAACAACCAACACGCCTTAGACTATCTCGTGGTATTATCCAAGCCGTCCGTGCTCACTTCTGTAGGCCGTTTCATCTATAGAGAATGGATTTTTCTAGCCGTGTAGTTGATTCCACACTGCCTATGAATGGATAATGGTGTATTCTATGGCATGTTAAACTCCTTTCTGAAAATCTAAGAATGCAAATGCTGTCTCGTTGCTTTTGCTAAATCCGTCCTGTGTTATTGATAACAATGTTAAAATCACCATTACAGTGCCCCTGCTTCTTCTAAAACCCAGGAAGTTTTTTCATATTGGGTGCCACAGTCGCAAATTCGTTAAAACGTTTCCATTTTGCGCCTTGGCGCTATTATGATCCGTCATTTATCTGTCACAATTAATTGGTGTCGGCGGTGTGGCACGTGGAAGTGCTTACTCATATCTCCATCATTTTACTGTCATTCTGTGCGGGTCTATACAATGTACAGCTGTCATTCAGATGTACACATATAACCCCAAAGACCACTACGGAACAGGAGTGGCGCATTGCCAGGAGGGACCATGCTCCGTGTGTCCCGAAGACCCAGTTCTCCTGGGGCAGAGACCACAGGTGCAGCGCAGTGTGTGTGAAATGGCGGGACAGTTAGAAACGTACCCCATAGTTGAAGTACACGCTACAGTAAGACTCTTGTGGACCAAACGCCTAAACTGCACAGAGGTGCGCCCTGAAATTCTGTCGGTATATAGACCAAATGCAATATGGCATCCATCCGTGGTGAAAAGGTGTCAACAGTTCGACCAAGGACGAGAAGATGCAGTTGTTGATCGGGGAGGAAGATTTGCAGTCATAGGATTTTTATCTTTTTCGGCTAGCTGAAAGAACTGTATGGAAAGAGGTTTGCCAACTCTGAGGTTCACGCAGAGGTTCTGGAATGCCCTGCGACCCAGGAGCGGTTTCCTTTCGTTGAGGAACTGAACGATTGGTAGGATGTTCCCGACCGTTGTTTACAAAGACGTACAGACTACTGGCGAAAAATGGTCGTGCATCTGTCACTCTGAAGTGTAGTGCAGTATTCAATAAGTTACTTGGCCTGCCATGACAGTGAATACTTTCTGAAATCAGTTCCTAGAACTGTTAGACTCGAAAGAGAACGACGTTCCATACTCGTCAATGACTAGTAACTTTCAGGTCTACCACGTCAGTAGTCGTATGTTTAAATGGCAGACCTCATCGTATACTCCCAAATTGCGTGACTGTGTCAAATTACGAAGACATGAGTAAGCACTTGAAACTGTCTCATAGCTGAAACGTACTGATCTTGTGAAATGCACTGATCAGTCAGAACATCATGACCACTAACCTACTATCAGAGTAAACCCGTCCAGGCGTGAGCATCATCACGTGGTGAGGAATGATGCTGGTCGGACACGCGATGCACGTAATACCAGTGAGCGTGCTGTCCGTGTGTAGAGTGGGGGAAGGCGCGCTACCTGTCAGTTTGGTCGGCGGAAGATTACACCGGAGACTCGGCACGGGGGTTTCGGAAGCTGCACGACTTATCGGGTGTGCGAGGAGCGCTGTGGTGAAACCACGTCCAGACGTCGTCAGGTTGGGCGGGCACCACTCACTGCAGGTGTCGGACGTCGTAGGTTGAGCAGATTGGTAAAGCAGGACATGTGGCGAACTGTGGCGCAACTATAGTCATCAGACTTTAATGCTGGGTACAGTACAAGTGTGTCTGAACACACAGTGCACCGAACACTGCTAATGATAGGCCTCCGCAGCCAATGCCCCTTCCATATGCCAATGTTAGAACGACGACGACGACAAAGGCAACTGCAAATGCCACGTGACCATCGGCACTGGAAGTTGGCCCAGTGGCAGAGCGTTCCACGGTGTGATGAATCCGGATACCCTCTCCATTATGCCGATGGGAGGAGACGAATCCGTCGTCTTCCAAGTGAACAGCTCTTTGACACCTGTACGGCAGGACGGGGCCGCTCCATTATGCTCTGGGTGACATTCACGTGGGTGCCCATGGGGTCAATGGAGTTGATGCGAGGCGCCATGACGCCCAAGGAGTGTCGTACACTGGTTGCAGACCGCGTACACCCCTTCATGACGATCATGTTTCCCTACGGAAGTGGAATTTTTCATAAGATAATGCGCCGTGTCACAAGGCCAGGACTGTGGAGTGGTTCGAGGAACACAGTGGCGAGTTCCAAGAGATGTCCTGCCCCTCCCACCAACTCGCGAGGTCTGAAGCCGGTCGAACACAACTGGCATGTCACTGAATGTGACGTTAGAGCTCGTCGCAAGGCCTCATTGCTTCCGTGTCGCGACGCGTCGCCGCCGTCATTCGTCCCAAACGTGGACATACCGGCTGTTACGTAGATGCTCACAATGTTGTTGCTGATCAGTGTATATGACTGATCACATTTCAGCCGAGACGGAAAATGCAAGTGTATGTCAACTTTCCCATCTGTTCTGCAGTAAAGCTGTCTAGTAAGTAATTTTTAGGCGTGTAATACTAAACTTAGTGTGGTGTGGGGGTAAGACTGTGTGGTAATTGTCGCATATATTCGCAATCCCCATGAAGGCAAAATAACGCAGTATTGAATTAACTGTCAGTGAACGTGAACGCTAGTATTTGTCCCAATAAGTACCGCCATAAATCGTGGTTGCTATACTTCGTAACTCGTCCGTGCATACAGTAAGTCGGAGAGCTGAGTCACGCCGGGGCAAAGGTAAGCTGCTGGGCGCTGAAGACGACACGGGCTATAAAAGCCGCGGTTGTCCCGTCTGGGCGACGCGGAGACAAAGCAAAGCGAGCTCTGCGTCTCGTCCGTCTTTTCTCTTCTTCTCTCTTCTCCTCTACTCCCGCCTGTCTCGTTCCTCGCCGATGTTTTACTTTCTTTAGGCTCGCCACGGCACCTTAATAAAAGTCTGCAACTCGGCCGCCGCACGCTGCAAGTTCTTCGGTCCCAGAAACTCCTTTACCACAACACGATGGCGGTAGGCACCTCAGCGTCATGCTGGACTACGTTCTGAATAACGTCCACTGTGGCACAACGCCGAAGCCAAGGCGCCAGTCAGTCTTGTGCAGTCGTAGTTTCGCGACTGCACTCAGTAGCCGTTGTCCTGACGCTGATAGTCATATACCCAGATAGCGTCCTCTGCTTGGCTGGGATTGACTACCAAACAGTGTTCAGGTTTCTGGCTACAGTACTTGCCGCAGGATAATGTTCGTCTATGAACGAATAGGCGGTGAAATGTACAATTTTTTTTCTTTTTGTTTCACACAGTTTTACGTTTCATAGGTACTGAACGGTTATTCCTGACAAGCTGAAGAACAAATTTCACAATAGAGGCATCCGAGCACCACTTTCGGCATTTTCGTTTTTATGTAACCATTATACAACTAATAATTTCACTTGAAGGCGTACTATAGTTGGTGCGACGAGTTTTTAGGTACCCAGATGTACTGCTATTCATTTATTATTTTGTTTTGCTGGCCGACACATTTATTGTATGTAACATAAATAATATTTTGATCTTCGTTTGTAGATTTTAAGAAGACGTTTACTGACTGAAACCCATTATCGAAAATACATTCGTTAATTAACTAAAAGTTATCTAGCAACTGGTAACCTAATGTTACGGGAATATTCCGCCGTAGGCTGTAACTTAACCGAACGTATCGCGTTATTCAAACGGGTTCCACGAATGCAGACCGGTGACTTGTACGGCAACCGCCCGTCATTTTCGAAGCAGAATCGGAAAGAGGAGCACTGCGCAGGATTCCTCGAAACCTCAGTATGCAGGACAGGCGGACGCGCACACAGTAAAAACTATTGTGCCACACAACCAAGATGTGACCAAAGCGACAAGTTACCGTAAGTGACTGTTCGTTACCCAGGGCTGAGCAGTATGGGTCTCTCTTTTGTTCGACCTGGGAGAGAGCAGGATTCCAAGCAGAATTTAAGTAAAAAACCTCCGTCTGTACTTATAAGGTCGCTTGCTAGTTTAACATCTACTGCTCCCTTTAATAAGGCTGTCCCAGTGGAGTTGGAAGTGCACTCCAGAATTCGTTACATTCTCTGAGATGACCGGTGCCAGGTATTGTTCTGCAGTAGCAGATTTGTTCGGCTATTGCGTGTGTGACGCTTATGCTCTCTACACTTGGTCTCCGTCGTCCTGATCGTCCTAACACAGTGCGACATGTCTCAATTCCATGGGTAGAAGCTCGTCTTAGGCAAACCAAGATCATACTTTGCAGACCCTAAAAGGGGCCTATTGTTCGATAGCGACCGAAAAACCCACTTCACATGGTCTTTACACAGAAAACGACCAGTTCTGTCGGAGATGCTACCTGCTTAAAAGAAAAAGTCCTTAGACGTGACTTACTTGTACAGCCCATTATTGAGGTTTTCACCGGATGGCCTTTTCAAGCGGTATTAACTGCCCTTCAGAACATGTCAAAACCAAAAAACGGCTGACTTGCTTATGTCATAACATTCGTATGGTGGATCTTACAGTCTAGAAAACTCTTCTGACACGAGGAGGGGCAGGCAGCAATCCTTTCGCACATATATCGTGAAGCGACTACTCAGATATTCCGCCTGAAACTCAATCTCACATAAGAAGCTGTGCTTATAAAAATGCAGTCAGATTGGACCTCTAAATTCTAAAGCCAGTTGATTATAAATTACTAGTTTCGACTTCAATAGATCAGATTTCAGGGCAGGGGCAATTCTACCGCCAGAACAACTCTGGTGTACTGACCGCTTGAAATGATTTATGTTAGGGCCGTTCAATAAGTAATGCAACAGATATTTTTTCTCTGCCAGTTTCGGTTGAAAAAAATGCGCAATTTGCTGTAGTATATCTCGAAATATTCCCACTTCAGTCCCTATAGTTTCATGAAGTCCCGATATGTGGCGACGCAGAGCATCGCAGACGTTCAGAGGCGCTCGAAGAATGTCTACGGAGACCTGGTAGTGAACACAAGCACGCAGAGTCGTCGGGCGAGGCGTCTGTCATCATTACAACGAGGTCGCATAAACCTGTCCGATCTCCCGCGTGCGTCGGCGGCACACGATTGTGACTCCTGCAATGTTGGAACGTGCGGACACTCTAATTTGAGATGATTGACGGATCACAATCGTACACCTCGTTGCAGTAAGACGTTGACTCCGACGTCGACTAATTGAGGGGTTAATGCGCGCAACGGCCCCCCTCTGCGCCCGCCCCCCCCCCCCCCCGTAACGTGACGTAGCGCCGTGGCACTGAACGAAGATTGATGGAAAATAACGTGCGCAGACCACCACCTGCGAGCTGTTTGGGAGTCCCGCCTCAGCAATAGAAATGGGGGATCCGCTCCTGAACTGATTCATAGAGTTGAATCTTCAAAGGAGTGAAAAATCAGTGATTCAGAAAAAAAGAACGGTAGCTCCAAACGTTTCCCACAGGAGAGAGAGAGAGAGACGGAGCGTATCAGCAGTGCCTCTGCTGGTCAGAGCCGGCCTCTGCCCTGCTTCTACCTTGGCTGCCTGCATTGTGCGGTGCCCCATTGGATTTTGTGTTTCACATATGCCATGTCTCTGTGCGTCCTCTGCCGCATGCAGTGTCTGGCGCAGCTTAACTTAGCATCGCACTCTGTCGCCGATCGTTTCAGTCGCACGTCCTGCCCTCTGGGGAGTTGATGTGAGCAACAGGACAGAGAGCCACCTAGCGGATAACATAGGAACTACTTGCAACAACCTGCTCGCAAGAGAACTGACGATTTGTCTGGGAGCGGGTGACTGGTGGCTGTTCACTGCTCCCCCCACCCTCGGAACTCGCCCGCTCAACGCTCACCCCACCGTTCTCGACTCTAGCCAGAGCGTTGAGCAAAGCAACTCAGGTGTCACTCTGGTCTCTGCGGTCTTAACTCGCGCAGTAATACAGCTCGCGGCTCGACCTGCTCGACTCAGTGCTTCTGCATTGGAGTTCGTCCCCACTGGATATTGTTCTTCGTAGTAATACCGCTATGTATATTACATTATTATGTTATGTATACATCATTTGTTTTTATTTTATTTTTATTTGTTTAAACTGATCAGATTAGGTCCCTGACAACTCCTCTTACTATAGGATTTTTATTATGGACACTCGAATTAACGCTTTAATTACGAGGGAACCAATAAACGTATCTCATAACGTGATACACCAATATTTTCCTTGTTTTATTCTGCGTAAGGCTATATGCAGCACTTTCGTTTTACAGTCAAATTTATATATTTTTTTTCTTATTCTGGTACGGATTTTGCGATTTTAGGCGTCTTCAGAAGGAAACGTTCACTTTAAATATATATGGCTTGCGATGTATTTGTACGAGGTTAATGAAATTTTAATACATTATAGCCAAATATATTGTTAATGTAAATCTCAAGTTACAACATTTTCCGATCACCCAAAAAACCACGATAGTGCAAAATAAATCAGTAATCAAAAACTTTGTCATATCGTGAAAATTTCAATAAACAATACAAAATTCTTACTCATTATCTGTGTTACTTCAAAATAGGATCAAATAAGATCAAAATAAAGGTATAGTACTGGAATAAACCAAGTTTAAAGGGCAATGTGCCTTCCATTTATTTTCTATTGTGAATGAGTGGTGAGTCATGAAAAGCTAGTTCATTTCAGGGAGTGAACAGTTCTGATCCGATCTCTGAAAAGAACAGTTTTGCCCATCTCTACTCAGCAAGCGAGGGGCAGCCGGTGAATGGAATGGCTGAGGTCGCGTGTCGCCCGGTCGGGGCCCGGGTGTCGCCCGGCGGTGGCGGCCCCGCAGCGCGGCCGGCATTCCTGCGCGGCGTACGCGCAGCCTTGGGCGCCGCGTATATGGCGGGCGGGTGACCTTGCCCCACACACAGCGTGGGTACTCGCCACACGCGTACTCAGGGCGGGCACCTGCCGCCGCCCGGGGCCCACGCGGCCGTTTGTCGCCTGAGCGCGCAGCCTCCGCCTCTACCCGTGCTAGGCAAGCCGCCCTGGCGGCGCACGGCCCATCAGGTCTAGTCGCAGAGTATCAGTCGTCACCTCAGAGTCACGTTCCGTACTTTTCGTTAGCTTGCTGGCACATCTCTGCAGTCCAGCGCGACACAGTACCGTACCGTACCGTGGCGTGGCGCGGCGTGCCGCTCGAGAACAAAAACAAGACGCCGCAACGCAGCGATACAGAGGTGCCGCGTTAGTTTCCTGCGCTGGATGGGGACAGAGCTGTAACATCGCACGCAGAGTTGGTGGACGCGCACTGCAGCAGTGAGCCGTCATACACCATGTGATAAAAATTATCCGGACACTTGGCTGAAAATGACTTAAAAGTTCGTGGCGCCCTCCATCGGTAATGATGGAATTCTATATGGTGTTGGCCCACCCTTAGCCTTGATGACAGCTTCCACTCTCGCAGGCGTTCAGATACTCGAAGGTTACTTGGGAATGGCTCTCCACTGAGGAGAGGTATCCATGTCGGCTTCTGAGCCCTGGCACGGCGCCGGCGCTCCAAATCATCCCAAAGGAGCAGTGTAGGACTCGGGCCACGCCCCTGTGCAGGCCAGCGCATTAGTCATGCCCATGTGCAACCACTCCGCCACAGGCCGCCAGGTGCCCAATCGCGTTGAAACATGCAATCGCCGTTCCCGAATTGCTCTTCAACAGTGGGAAACAAGAAGGTGCTGACAACATTAAAATAGGTCTGTGCTGTGATAGTGCCACGCAAAAAAGGGGTGCAAGCCACCCTCCATGAAACATACCACGACACCGTAACACCACCGCCTCCGAATCTTACTGCTTACACTACACACGCTGGCACATGACGTTCCCCGGGCATTCGCCAACCCGCACGCTGTCATCGGATCGCCACATTGTGTGCCGTGGTTTATCACTCCATACAAAGTTTTCCCACTGTTCAATCGTCCAATGTTTACGCTCCCTATACCAAGTGGAGTGTCGTTTGGCATTTACGGGCGTGATGCGTGCCTTGTGAACACCCACTCTACCAGGAAATCCAAGTTTTCTCATCTCCTGCCTAACCGTCATAGTACTTGCAGTGGATCCTGATGTAGTCTGGAATCCTGTGTCATGCTCTGCGTAGATGTCTGCCTATTGCACATTACGACCCTCTTAAACTGTCGGCGGTCTCTGTCAGTCAACAGACAAGGTCGACCTGTACGATTTTGTGCTGTAGGTGTCCCTTCGCGGTTCCACTTCACTACCACATCGGAAACAGTGCACCTAGGGATGTTTAGGAGTGTGGAAACTCGCGTACAGCCGTATGACGCAAGTGACACCCAATCACGTGGCCACGTTCGAAGTTCGTGAGTTCCGCGGAGCGTCCCATTCTGCTCTCTCACGATATGTAATGCACACTGAGATCGCTAATATGGAATACCTGGCTGTAGGTGGCAGGATAATGCACCTAATATGAAGAACGTACGTTTTTGGGGGTGTCCGGATACTTTTGATCACAAAGTGTACTTCAAGATCCATCTCACCCTCTGCCGCTATCATTGTTCATTAGAAGAAGACGCTTCGCCCTTGAGCAGCCACATTGCTACCGCACGGACAGATTGGTGACACTACATCACTGACGGAGGTACGGTGGAGTTAGTCTGCCCACGAGTTAACTTCACAATGAACTTACAGGGAAACACGTTCCAAAATAACTGGCATAAATAACCCGAAAGTGGAAAATATCGAGACAGTGGCCGACACGGAAAAGTCGACTGGATCGAATCGAAGCGCCGATTGATTCACTTTGCGCGCTACAAAATTTGCTCGTAAGGTCTGGAATTTTTTTTCGCTTACTCTTCGGGGACTTCGTCCCCGTCATTCATTAGGCAAAATTTGAAGATTACTTCATATCAATACTACCGTAATTGCGATCAAGGGCTCATACCCTCCCTGACGTCTAAGAGAAACATGAGTAATTTTTGATAATATTTGTACGTGAAGTTACCGCTCATTGTCGCCCCTTCTCTGGGTCATCCCCCACCTGTATCTCAGCTTGTAAACACCTTCTCACGCAGCAAGCAGCTCCTCACACCACTGTTGTATCCTCCACATGTCGTGAAATGTGTGCTGCTCGAGCGTCCTCCAACTATGGGAACAGGCTCTCACTAAGGTCCTATAGCTGCAGCTCGATACAGTATAGGAATGTAAGAGCCCTCAGTACCGTTACTTGTGTACGTCCTACGAGAGGTCCCCGGTGGAGAGATCAGACTTTTTGAAACCCTCTGTACGGTGATTTAGGTTAAGGTCACAAGTATCACACCCTGCAGCCATTCTTCCTGGCGGAACCCCCATTTGCGACTAATCGCCAGAATTTCGCATGATGCTCTATAACTTTCGAAACACAACATTGTATAATATGGTTGCTTACCGTAATTGTTATAGCTCAAGCGTCCCGTATAGTAGGATGTGGGTTCGAATATCATAAAGTATCGAAATGACTTTGATCATTATTTTTATTCAGTTAATTGGTTTAAATATCTACCTATATTTCTAGGTATTTATCACGTCATTTGAATCACCGTATTAAATTTTGCAGTTGCTTTCATTTTTTATTTCTTTAATTATTTTTACACTTTGAAAACGCGTAAAAAGCAAACAGGGAGCAAAGCCTACTATCACAAGAAGCACCGCCCAACCACTGTTCTTGCCTACAGCTGAGTACACCTGCCCGCTATAGACCAGACCAACCAACACGTAGCACCCTAAGCCCTAATGAAACATGACTCATAACAGGGTGCATAAAACCCACGCCCCTACCAAAGTGTACAGAGCTGCCGGTCTTTAGAGTCCCAGCTCCCGAAGCACACATCAAGAAATCGGACGGAGGCTCAGCAAAATCATCGACAATCGACATCCTCTCTTTCGAACTGGGTACAAATGTGGTTGACTGAGAAACGTTAAAACGTTCTTAAACGCAGCCTTTGAAGAATCGTCACTTAACTATCCATTAGCACAAGTAGTGTCTGGCGGCTGCATTTAGATGAAGATATACAAATAAATTTCTAAGAAGTTAACATTCGAAACCACATCTTGCATGGCAGGCATGTGGTATAATCATCACACTACGCAACCAATCTACATAATGTTTCTTTTTTAAAGCTATAGAGTGTCATCCAAAATTCCGTTTTTTTTCATCAAGTACTCGTAAACGGGGGCCCCACCACAGTGAATAGCTGCGGCGTGTGATGTCTCGGACCTTAATCTAAAATTCCGTGCAGATGATTTCAAAAAGACGATCCCATCGCTGCGGACGCCTCCTCCTTAGTCTCAGACCATAGTTTCGTGATGAAATTACTGTTTTCATTATTCTTCATTGTTACGATGATTTGAAAATGACCACTGGCATTTAATACTAATATTAAAACTTCACTTCGTTTCTTGGTATGGAAGGAAAGCAGTATTTCCTTTCGTTAACGGGTAAATCGTGTTACTAATGAGTGTTACGTCTAGCTCAACGAAACCGCTCTGCGCTATGTTCAGTTTAAAGACTGCGTGTTGTGGGCATCCAACGTATATTTTTATCACGTCACGAGTGAAAATTAGCGCGTTTCAGAGCTGTTTTAATCGTTTGGTAGTAAATTTCAGTAATATTTAATGGATGCGAGAAAAATAAGCTTGTTACTACTTGTTTCACTATTTTTGGGGTCTAGGTTTCGGGTTATTAACACTAATAACAGACGGTAGGCAGTAGACAACCTGAAAATAATTAGTAAAGCAAATGGTAAGTTTTTTGTTCCTTTAATGTTTCAGGAAGCAGTGAAGTCAACAGAATTTTAAATACTTGTTTATATATAAACTTTTGATCTCCATGCTGCCGTTCAGTACACCGTTGTTTCACTAAAAAACTGTAATTTATGGGAAACACAAGTTCGTTGTAATTAACATATTCCGACATTTTTAGTAGACAATGCAAGAAATGCATTTTCGAGCCGAAATGCGCAGAAATAAGAGGGTGTGATATTTAAAATTTTCCCAGCGAATTAAATATTTGAAGATATTTCGGGGACTGCAGCCGGTCGTCGCAAGTTTCATTACACGATATTTAGACTGGACACCTGCCAGTCTTGGTCAGGTGAGCCATCGAAGACTGACGAAGACCCCCTCATCTCCTCTCCGCCTCATATAGCGCGCTGACAGCACCGCAGCGCGTGCGTCAGACGGACCACCCCGCCCGGCGGCAGCGCCCTCGCTGGTGGAACTGCGAGGACCAGCAGCTGTCTCCGGCATGGCCGCTCGCCGCAGTCGTCGGAGTATTCTGGCGTCTTCGTCTGGGGCAAATCTCGGAGATGACGGGATTCCACCCATTAGCCAGCTCCTAGCGGCTGTCGCGGTTCATTAGATTTTCCACGATGCTTATTCCAACGGATTCTTTTATAATTGAGTCCCAAAAAGATGCTGTGGTGAAAATTGTTTTTTAATCTCCATTGAATGAGTGGAGATAGAATGCTCCGCAGTTGTAGGGCTGCAAAAGCAGAGTGCAACATTTAAGTTCTGGGCAGCGGTTTTCCACTATGCGTGTTGTTTGTCCTATATAGGCCATACCATACCGGCAAGAAATTTGTTAATTCCCGCCTTCCGCAATAATAAATTATTCTTCACTGATCCCAGCCAGGTCGAATTCTTAGATGGTGGGTGGAAAATCACTTTCACCTGAAAGTTACTATAGAATCTTGCTATTTGGAGGAAATATTTCCAACGAAGATAAGAAAAGCTAGGGACTTTGCTGATGCGTTCTCCTCTTCATCCACTTTCCGGTTCCTCGTTTTGGCTGAGAATGCCCCGTTAATTTTCCGGGTAGAGTATCCATTGTCTCTGAACACTGTCTTTAAATATGCAATCCCTTTAGACAAACTATCTGCATCCGACACTATATGGACTCTTTGTACAAGGGTTTTAAGCACACTCGTGGTTTGGGATGAGTGATGGCAGCTTGAAGAGAGCAAGTACAAATCAGTGTGAGTGGGCTTACGACAAACAGAATACCCCAGAGAGCCGTCACTCTTCCGTCTAACCGAAACATCTAGGAATGGGAGCCAGCCATCTTTCTCTAATTCCGTAGTAAATAGAATATTCTCATGAATGAAGTTAAGATAATGTAAAAACTCCAGTTACTCGTTCTTGTATGTCTATCCTTTCGGCAGGAGGCCTCTGGGACGACGGCCGTTTACTATTGTGACAAAATAAAACTCCTACAGCCGTCCTTATGATTTTATTTTGTTGCAAGCAATTACTTCTCTCGAAAGTATCATACAAGTACCTCAAAAAAAAATGGTTTAAGAACTGTTGATTCAACTGCCCTTTCCTCAAAATCCTCCATATAAAAGTTAGCCAACAGGGGAGACAAGCGGCTCCCCATGGCGACGCCGTCAGACTGTTGAAAATATTCTTGCTTAAACATAACATTGGTTAGAGAAGAGCATACCGAAACAAAGCAGTTATGCCCGACTGACACTGTTTACCAATAAGTACCAAAGAATCAGCAAGAGGTACTTTTGCAAAGAGAGATTCATCAAAACTCGCTAAAAAATCAGACTACTTAGATGGACAGTCCCCATTCTGTTGATAAAATATGGTGTGGATACTTGCCAACCAATGGTCTCAGCAAGAAAATAAGATGTTTGGCTAATTCATTTTTGGGGGCGCCAGTATTACTCACTATGGGCCGTAAAGGAAGACCTATGTGCACTCTAGGAAGACCATGCAGTCTTGGTGGTACGCTGCAATATGGTCTTAACCACTTGATGGTCTCTGGAGGTAGCGAAGAATAATTCAGGAGTGTACAAGTTTCCCGTTGCACACACGCTGTACGGTCGTGATCAGTCGTCCTGTACGTAGTATCACTAAGTAGGCCAGATATCTTCTCCAAATACAAACTAAGAGGTAACAAAACAGGTGAGTTACCTTTATCAGCCTTCAGCACCACTATGTCCAGATCCTCTGTGATTCCATAGTGCAGCCCTATCTTCAGAGGTTATATTACTGCATTGAGGAGAAGCTGACAAGACCTCGTACAGCTGCCCTTCTTGTTTCTCTGGCAGTGTCCATGGGAAGGCATCATACAGCTTCAACACCACTCGTGAAACTAATCAGAGGTAGTGCACTAGGTGTAGGTGCAAAATTGAGTCTTCACGCAAAACAGACAGCGTCACATCGTCCAAATTCTTCTCCGTGAAGTTCGCAACGGAACGTTATGCATTTATTGCCTGTGGCGACGACTGTTCTGGCACCAAACGATCAAATTTTGACATCTGCTGAGAACTTGCATATTTATATAGCCAGTCAAACTTGGCTGAAGTTACTCCATCAACTGCGCGACCGCTACGGTCGCAGGTTCCAATCCTGCCTCGGGCATGGATGTGTGTGATGGCCTTAGGTTAGTTAGGTTTAAGTAGTTCTAAGTTCTAGGGGGCTGATGACCTCATATGTTAAGTCCCATAGTGCTCAGACCATTTTTACCATTTTTTTTTACCTTCTCCGTTATCTTCCGTGCAGTAGCAGCTAAATAAAATGTCACTCGGGCAAATTTTTGTATAACGACGTTGTCTCGAAGTATCATAAAAAATTTTAGATCTTAAGCATTTTACTCCCTTCCATGCAGCTTGTCGAAACTTCTTACATGAGCGGCCACCTCCGCAAAGGCGTCTGATGTGGAATTTAAAATTTTCCCACCGAATTAAGTGCTATAATAGATTTCGGGATAGCAGCCGTCGTCGCAAACTTCACTCCACGATATTGCGGCTGGACACCAGCTAGTCACATTCAGGTGAGCCATCGAAGACGTTCTCCGCTCCGCCCTATATAAAGCTCTGAGAGGACTGCCGCGCATGCGTCAGTCACGGTGACACACGGACCACACTGCTATACAGAGCGGAGCGTAGGACGTCTTCGTCAGTCCTCGATGGCTCAGCTGGATATCTCTGGGAGGTGTCCAGTCGAAATATCGTGAAGTTTACGACGTCCTTCTGCAATCCCGAAATCTCTTACAACAATGCGAATGTGGTTGGATAAGTCGGGTAGATTTCTATGAAAGAATGAAACATTTTTGTTGCGGTTTGTAAGCTTCATTATTCCAAGGATCAGAGCCATCTAAATTGATCACTGTGTCGACTGCGACTGAAAATGGAGAAAACACATCTTGCTGTTATTAAACATTTTCGTTCGAAGAGCTAGACTGCCATACAAATCATAATTCTGTGCCATCATTGAAGACCATTTACTTTCGGATTAATGAATGTAAAGCACTGAAGACGAAGCGCGCTCTGACCGTCCAGTTGAGGTCGCCACAAAGTAAACCACTGACAGAATCTATGACCTGGTGTGGTAATGCAAGACCGTCGGTTAAATATTCGTGAGACTGCTGGGACTGTAAGCATCTCAACTGAGCAGAGTGCATAATGTCCTGCGTGGAAGATTGTCTACGAAGTTGCCGCGTGGAAGTGGGTGCTGCGATTGCTCCGAGCCTACCAGAAGCGCATCCGGCACTCTTCGACACAATGTCTGGCGACGTTTACTCACAATTCAACAACCGCTCCCATTTGTGATTGTTGATAAAACCTCAATCCATCATTACACACCAGCGTCAAGATGGCAGTCAAAACTATGGACAAAGGCTGGTGAAAGTGCAACGAAGAAGCAGAGACTCATTTTGTCAGCTGATAGGCCATTGTTTCTTCTTTCTTCTTTTTTGTTTCATCAAACTGGTACTCTCCCGATCAAATAATTCTCTAAACGCAAAATTTTATTGGTGTTGTGAATTAATATCAGAACTGGAAATCTCGTACAGCCGTTATTTGTGTTTCACTGATGTTAGGTCTTCGTTCCCCAGATTTTTTAATTTATCTTAAAAAATTGTCAGAGTAATCTCCGTGGTATTAATTTAGAAAAGTCTCGCGTCATCCGTGCCGCTCTTCGGAGCTACTTTCAGCGGAGATCAGCTTCCCTGTCGTTAACGAGGAACATCGCCTGAAGCGATGGTCTAAAAGCAAACCTGGAGAGGTAAATGCTGGTTTGATAGTTTTAGCTCTGGACGATTTGACCTCCGATCTACCACAGCACCGACGCAGTTATCCCCTCCTCTAATGCAGCTAGGCAGCCCGCCGCGGCCAAGTAACGAGTTTCATTTGCTCAATACTGCCGTGTACCTTCAGCCCGCTGCGGCGAGTCGTGCGTAGAGAATTGGAAGCTACGAGATCTGCCGTAAGGGATTTCGATCAGCTGTGCGCGGTGAGGGGGTGTAGAGAAGGTCAGAGGTGAGAGAGCAGGCTTTGCAACCTGCACCTGCCAACGCAGGGACCAGGTGGGGCTTCAGCTGCAGGCTGCAGGTCCCACGGGGACCAGGGACCTAGAGCTGCCTGTCACGGGACAGTGCTGCTCGCGCCACGCCACGCCACGTCAACAGTGTTCGCCGTTGCGCTCGTCCTTCCGTTTGCGTGCGTTCCGCAGAAAGTAAGAGAAGTAGGGTTCACGTGCACAAAACGTATTCCACAGAAAGTCACCAAAGAGTGTGTAATACGCCACTAATACTGAACATGTTCAGTGTTCAATAGTTTCTTAAGCATTGATGAGTAGGAGAAATGAAATAAGTGACAAAGTAAACATCTAAATTGAAGACTACGTAGCAGATAGTCTAGGAATTCTGCTACCTCGGAAGCTAAATAATCCATGACGGAGGAAGCAACTACAGTTATTAGTCAAGAGGAGATAGCAGAGGCAAAGGGGGTATTCATAGTCAGAATGTGTCTATTTAGTATCAAATATCGGCGTTAGTTCGAAAAATATCTTCGTATGTACTCCCGGAACAGAGACTTGAATGAAAATAAATGCAGGCTGTTGGAGAGCCCTAAAAGGGAACCGAAGACTGTGAGTTACATGACAGAAGGACGTTGAAAATTGAGTACCTTGATAACTGAGGAACACACACACACACAAACACACACACACACACACACACACACACACACACACACACACACACCATTGATAAATTCAGAGATTATCCAGGGACGTTTTGTGTGGTTTAGTACGATGGATCCGTGGTGGCTGGGGTTCGTTGCAGACTAACATAATTTCATTTGGTTTGTTATCTCCATTTGTCTACGAAACTGTATTGCATTGAAAATACTTGCACAGCAGTGTAAATGGACAGTACGGCACTGTCTTGTTTGAATAGAAACTTTTTTGTCATTCAAGTGACTTGCTGTTGACAGTGATGATCACTTAATTCTTTGCCCTCAAAGTTGTGTACAGTAATGCTCGATTCTGCCTAGAGTTCGGGTTTTCCTTTTTCTTTTTAGCGGCCTGAGATGTTATTGTGAATTTTCTGTCGTAGGTCTTCATGACTGCGCCTTTGAAAATACTTTCACAAATGTGAAACAGACTACAATACGCTAAGCTAATAGAGGTGGCATACATTATTTCTCTGTAATGGAGAGTACGGGACCCTTGTACCAAAATACTCGGAAAATATCCCTGAACAACGTCCGAAGTTTTCTTGGCGGAGTTAGATTTCACCTAGAAGAGACAGGATGACGATATGATACGTATTAAGACGTGAAGGAATAACTACCGTTGTTGTAGGAGCCATAGAGGGAGATACTGCTTTGCCGTAGGCTTTAGGAATAGTAATGTCAAAACGACGGGGTGGGTGTAACCATAGAGCAGCAGTATCTATGGCTACACAACGGAATACTTGTCGTCAACGCGAGTTTCTCCTCTTAGTCACAAGAGTTCCGTGGCTTAGGGTTCCACTTTTCCTTCTGGCATGTTTCAAATTGCACGTGCAGCAGCAACAGTTACTATCGTTGTTAGTAATGAACGTGTAAAAACCGAGCAAACATATGAAATATTAATATTTAAACGTTACACCAGATTTACGTGACAATGAAGTTTAATGTTGGAACCCGTGCTCGTGGTGTTAAGTTCTTTGTGTACCGGAGGTAGAAACAATGAAACAGAATTTTCTTCCGAGGAGAAAATTCGCTGTGATCTTTTCGTTCTGTGCGTGATTATTAGTGAAGCCGTTTTTCATTTATAAAGTAGCGCCCAAGTTCCGCTGCCACCGTAGTGTTTGAGGTTCCATACAAATAAAATTGTATCTTTATTCAGAATCACCAGTGGGCGTTCTCAGTGAGGGATAGCGGGACACTGTAAAACAGACCATCTCCCAACTTGTGCCGTCACACAGACAGGCGGATCAGTTCCACACCAGCGTAAACACCACCAGGACACGTAAAAGATACTGACTGATAGCACCTGTACCCAGAGCTGTTCGTCGCGAAATCTGTTTTTTCCTTCGACGCTTTTCTCCCTAGCAGTGATAGATGACTCTAAGTACTAAAAAGTTCGAATAGCTCTCTAACATAAATAACAATAATTTTCTTCGTGTTACAGGCCACTAAAAACTACTAACAGTGAGAATATAGAAAGGATTCGCATGCATCCGAACTTATTTACCTGAAAGCAAGATTATGAACAACTTGCATTAACATTGTTACGCAGGCTGCAGATATAGTAGGTAGTGGGAGCATTAACGTGTTAGGTGATCAATGAATACACTTCCTCTAGAATTTTCCGCCTTTTTTATGAACTTGTACTTAGTCTATGCCTTCCACAAAACGAATGTAAGTTGGCGCTCGCACCCATCCAGAGCTCAAATCGTGGCTGCGCTCTTGAGCGTTGTTGCAATGAAACGAGCTTTTGGTAGCCGACCCAATGTGCCTTCATCACACAGAGCTGGAAATGCAGTCCGCTGCTAGTGCCGCTGTGGCCATCCTGGGCTGGAGTGTAGCCAGTTACGGAGCGGTCGGAGGAAGCCAGCGGGTGGGACCATTGATTCTGGCGACGTCGCCGTTGGTTCTCGCGGTGCACCTCTGCGGCAGACGCTAAGAGGTCCTTGACCGCCTTCTGCCCGGCAGGGAGAAAGCACCTGCCCACGGCACACGTCGTGCGGAAAGCACCTTTCGCGCACATCGCTAACCGAGGAGCCGAGAGGAGGAGGAAGGCGGGTTGTTCTTGTTAACGGGGCTAATTAGCTCAGTGACGCAGGGGTAGACTGATTCCGGGCAACCGACACTTGTCTTCGAGGATGTTGTTTCTGCTCCCTTGTCCCCCTGTCCCTTGTAAATTTTCGTACGAAGGGCTTGATAATCGCGGCGCAGTTGCTTAAGCGAGCAGCAGTGACTCCTAGGAAAGATGTTTTAAACTACAGCAGAGCTTGTGCTGTGCAGAAACTACTTAAAGCGACGTGCGGAAGAAGTTTGCGCAGGTGACAGCAAGCCAGCGGTTAATGCGGCGTAAGGACGGCTTGCGGTTAGAGCGTGTCACCTTACGTTCTAGTACGATGCCCTTGTAATAAGCAGCTAGGAGACCTCTAGCTCACTCCATCGTTACCGTTAGACGTCCGCGTGTTGCGATCAGATGCAACTGAAGACTGTCCCCTCAACAGACGGTAGTTAGTGTCATATAGCCATGCTATCCGATCAGGGTGCATACAGAGAACAGAAAAACCGAGGCTGCAGGAAAAGGTAGACAGTACATACTAGCCACATTAAAAAAATACACCATCTTCAGAGATTTAACGCGGATAACAACGCGTACGTGTTCACCATATGCCGCTAACATTTTTGGTTACAGCAGATGGGGAATGTACGGTGGATACCGATCACAATTAGAAACATCTTAGCCAGTCCAAATCTGGGAGATATGAAATGGTTATAGGAATGTATACCGCACACTTTTCTACGTGGGAAAGTAACTTTTAATGGTGTGTATCCGGACGTCAAAGCCACCAGCATGAGAAGCGGATACAGCTATAACGGGGGCATGTACCTGTGGAGCCCCGGAAAACCCTGCCTTAACAATACCATAACGGGCAACGACGAAGACACGGTAGTTGTATTAAAATCGTGTAGTTAGTTCCAGTGGTGTGCGCGGCAGCACCCAGCTGTACGTGGACTGACAGGGAGGCCCCGAAGGGAGGCCGCGGCGCGCTCCGCGAGCCCACCAGCTGACCCTGCCGGCCAGCTCGGTGCCCGTCTGTCCATCGCTCTCCCCGGTCACGCATCGACCTAGCCTGACCTCAGAGACGAGCCAGCAAGGCCCTGTCCGCGCCGTGTTGCAGCAGAAGACGTCCACTACGCCGCGCCGGCCTGTTTCTCGTGCGAACGGTGTGAAACACAGCTGTGTCACTGAAAACTGAGAACTGACTTCCGCAACATGTCGTGTTGAATCGGGTAAACATTCTTACGCTACTAATTTTGTTCTTTACCGCTTTAAACGATGATTTTCAACGTAGTTCCACGAGTTCCTGATCTTCTCCGGAGACAGGACGTGAAACACGAAGTATGAAATTCTGAAGCGTTGTAAAATACGCCATACCCAATTATATGCCGAGCAAGCATCTGAGGAATTTGTAAGTGCACCATGCTTCAAACAGACGTTTTTGCCGTTGCTACCTAATCAGAGAATAATCACTGATTTAAAAGAAGTCGAAACCTGGTTGACGAACAAAACATGAACGAAGCGAAAATAAGTATAAGCAGTGCGATGCGAGAACCCTACAATGAATTCGAAAGCAAACTTTTACCCACTGATCCGACCATAAACCACTGAAATCATTGAGTCGTACTGAAACGCAAGAGGAAAGAAGACCGAAACACTGAAGGAGCAGGTCTTTCGAAGTTGTTTCGTTGTGGGTCTCGATACGGTCCCTTCTTTGGCCCGTCGCAAACACGGTAATTTCTGATATGGATCGCGGAATAGAAACATTGACTAAAAATCCCTCGTCAGTGGAGAGTCCTCTGGATCGTGAGAGATACATGTTAGATGATCGTGAGAGATACATGTTAGATTCTTCAGAGATTATGCGAATGGAATTTCTACCACTTAAAAATAACAATGTTGACTTCATCTGTTTCAGCACTAGATTAGGTGTGATTAGTGTCAGACCGGTTCTGGGCTCTTCATCCGGTACCGCGCTGCTGCTAACATCGCAGGTTCGAATCCTGCGTCGGGCATGGATTTCTGTGATGTCCTTAGGTTAGTTAGGTTTAAGTAGTTTTAAGTTCTAGGGGACTGATGACAGCTGTTTAGTCCCATAGTGCACAGAGCCATTTGAGGCGGATCACAGGACGGCCTCTATGAAGTTTACGTCACGGAGTTTGTAGTGACTGTCACCTTCCATCCAGTGATTCACGTTCACGTTCAAAATGGCTGTAAGCACTATTCGACTTAACTTCTGAGGTCATCAATCGCCTAGAACTTAGAACTAATTAAACCTAACTAACCTAAGGACATCACACACATCCATGCCGGAGGCAGGATTCGAACCTGCGACCGTAGCGGTCGCCCGGCTCCAGACTGTAGCGCCTAGAACCGGACGGCCACTCCGGACGGCTTCACTTTTATGGTTGCCGTGTATCTTATAGTCGCGTCTGGACTATTCAGAGACCTAGTGGCTCAATATTCCTTCCACGTGTCCCTCGATGTAGTTAGTGATAAATTACTCGAGACAGATACCACAGGATTATTACAAACGGCGTGTTTCAAATATGGGCTGCACAATTGTTTCAATAAACCGTCTTTCAGTGTGGTTTTACACACTCAGTCCATTTCATACGCTCCGTCCACGATGTCGCGAAGGTTGCTAGATCCTAATGTCATCTTCGTCAGAGCTACATCAGTGATGTTACCTGTAGATATTTCAGCACAGTCACGACCTATTTACAGTGGGCTGTCGCAGACTCGGCGTTGTGTTTAAACGCAGTGCATTGCGCTTTCTTAGATAGACCAGTGAGGCGCGCCTGGCGCTACGCCGCGTTTTGCTCGTGCCCTGCTCCGCTCCGCTGTGCTGGCGGCCGCAGCAGACGGAGTCAAGGCCGCTCGCTCTATGCCTGCCTGACTGCCTGGCCGGTGTAATGGGGTTTGCTGCCGCTGCTGCTGCCTCTGCCTCTGCCGCTACTACTACTGGCGTCTGGCCAGCCGGGAACTCCGCTGTCCGTCTCGTCTCCTCCGGCGCCGCACTGAATTATCCACTGCACCTCCTTTTTGTTGGGGGCTTTGCTCGTGCTGCCTTCTGCCAAAACTTCTCACGGCTCCCGGCCTGGGGCGTCAAAGTCGCGGAGATGATTTCATTTCCACGTACTGAAAAACTATATCACTAGCTGCTGACTGGTATACGCTCCCCGCCTCGGAAGATCACTTTGCATTACGTAGTCAAGAAAGGGTTAGGGATCGACAGTGCTGGGATTTCAGTGCCGCACATGTTCTGTAATACTGACGTATTGTGTAGCTGTATGCCGTTAGAACTGTCAAGGGGAACTGTTTAAAGGTGATAAGATGCACATAGAAGGTGGAGGATGAAAAAAGGGCCACAGCTTCTTATGTTAAATGAGTCCGTGGGTGAAGCCATTACTTGCATGCGTAATCCGTTAACATGTATTGAATATTCCGTCGGTACTTGGAGGAACATACACATAAAAAACTCAAATACACAGCGTTGATGTTCCGCTAAAATATTACTGTATATCGCTACTGCGTATTTCAGTAGCGGCACGTGATGCAGAGGAATCGAGGAAAACCAGCCATTCAGCCTCACAAAAAGCCATAAAATCATAGAGCAGACACAAATTCTGGTCAAGATTACTTGGACAAACTCACCAGACGGTGCAAATTGGTGTGACAGCTACATCGACAGAGGCATGGAGTTTGCTCTCAGCAGTGCATGGACATCGACACTTGACAGTGAGACTCCACACGTTTGTGTATTTTCCAGTATGTAGCTGCAACGGTTGTCAGTCGAGTGGTTTTACTGTAGGGCGAGGGTGTTTTCCACCCAAATATCTGGCGAGATGCTAACGCGGCGGAGCGGCGGAGTTAGTTCCTGTTCAGAATATTTGGCAGGAAGAGTTCAGTTGCGCTACTTACCTTAAAACAGAGAAACTATTGTCCATAGCCGGTGAATGGGAGCCATTTTTTAATTGTGGGACAGTGAGTGCGCGCCGTCATATATACATCTCGCAGCGAAAGCAACTGCTGTGTGAGGCTTCTGTGGCCACACTGGGCACATCTTTATTACTTGTACCTTTGGGATTTCCTCACTCGTTCGCCAGTAAGTAGTTCTGCAGACTAAAACAAAGGGGGGCCGGGGAGAGAGATATCGTAGAAATCTCAGATATAAATAGGTTTAGCTACTGCACATCGGAATCTTGTTAAACAACATAATTGGAATATTTGTGGTAGGTCGAGGTCTGTGCACGATATTGCACGATACCAGAATGTTCCAAAAAGCCGCGCGCGAAAATGTGATTTTTCAAAGGGTCCTGTCTCTGATTCTGTTGATCACAAAGATAAAGGGCCAAGTGGTTGGGATAGCAACTGGCCTAGCAACCATTTTTATACAGTTCATATTTTGATTGACATTTTTAATCAACAACTGTTACTTTTTAAAATCTGTCTACCGCTTTCGGTCATGGACCAACCTGACATGACGTAAACTGAATACAGATCAGGTAAAAGGAACAAGAAATTTTCTTTTCGCTGGTCTGTTTTCGCTTTACGTCCTGTGAAGATAGTCAGTGACCGAAATAGGTATACAAAGGTTTTAAAAATAGCAGCTGATGGTTAAAAATGCATTTTTCCATTTTTATACCGATTGGGAGAACAGGCACACTGTAGCTACCTTAAATTATCAATTCCTCGAGATCAAGCAAACTAATCGCATGGGGTGGTTCTTTTACATTAGGTTTGGTCTACTGTGAACTTTGGACAGCTTACAAAAATACCATTTTTTTCGTGGGCGGTTCCTGAGAAAACCCCGAAAAACTATGATTTTTGAGTACAAAAAGGATCAGTTGTGGGAATAACCACTTCTATAATTTCTGTTCATGAGAAACCTACGGAAGTTTTTGCAGTATGTTCTTGAGATGATAATCTTGGGAACGTCGAACTTTTTTTTTCCGATACCATTACCAGTTGCCGAGAACCTCAGGTTCAAATTTACCGTATTTAAGGACTCAGATATGCTCGTAATATCCGGTGTGATGCGTAAATGTAGTTTTAACCGACGTAATGAACACTTGGCAATCGTTCTGAGGTTCCCAAAGTATGTTTTTAGTCAGTATGTTTTCATAAAAGATTTATCTGTATATAGGCGCCTCACACCTTTACAAATATGCCCGAAGTGGCACTACAGTGTCAAAAAATACGCGAAAAGGGTTTCAACATGTCTGAAAAAAAGACTGCCAGAAATGTTGCAAAACTGGAAAGACTGCAGTTCCAGTAAAATGTTTCTAATATCATTCTTGCTTTTCTAAGATAGAAATCATAAGCTGGGAGTTTCTGATGAAGTGCGATCGACTTGCAAAGTATCAAGAAAAGGTAAAGCAAACGATTCTGTGCTAACCTAACACTGTGCGTACTTACTTGTTGTTTATATGTGTCAAAGTATATAAACGTGTCGAAGTATGTTAATAAACTTTCAGAACTTGACTGCCCTGTAGAATTTGCCTTATATAAGCAGTACAGCCTGCTTTAGCAGGGTAAAGAAGGAAACCAACGGGAAAAGGCTACTACCGGAGCACGAAAAGGCGAATGTGTTCCTCTTTTAAAGAGTGTCAGAAATGTGGGGAAACCAGCTGCCTCAATGTCCGTTGCGCCGTCCTCACCAAACATTTGTCATGCGAACATTTCCACACATTTCTGTGCTGCAAGAGTGGCAGATATACGATGACGGTGGAACAGGCAGGAAACAGTGCCAGTGGAAGGGGAGGGGAGATAGTGATGCTGGAAGGAGAGGGAGAGGGAGAGATATTGGAAATGATGAGAATAGATGGAGTTCACAGGTAAGTTTTGTGGATGTGGACGCTCCGAGCATTAATATATAGGTATGGGACAGAGCTCATTTTGGACCGAAATTTTAAACACGTGGGTGGAGGGGGAAAATAAAGTTCGACCCCTAGAAATTTTGAGCTGCCGACGTATGGCGGGGACAGTGACGTGCGGAAGAAAGATAAAAAGAAACATCAGAAATCAGAAGTGAGAGAGGAGTCTGTGGCAATGGGATACAGACTTCTGTAAATCGATGAGAAAAACGCAGTGGGGGAGACATTCATAGACATTGGCAGTGAGAGGGAGATGCTGAGTATGAAGACTTAACAAGAAAAATGATTTAGAATTTTCTGTGTTAAAAGAGCGCGAATTTAGTGTTCTGGGTGATTTAAAATTTCATATTCAAATTTTGAGGAAATGTCTATTCTGAGCAGCTACTGGGGTTTTCAGGTCTCGCCAATTCCTTTAGAGTGCGTCGTTCAACGAACCTATTGGTTAAGGTGAGGTGTGGCATCGTGTGTTGCAGATGCGAAAGTGCGGGCAGCTGCTCGATCCGGACCACCTTCAGTATTTCCTCTGATTTGTATCTAACTGTACTTGGAGCCATATTAAGAGGCAAAGCAGCCACATTGAATCTCTCTGAGAGAGGACAAGAAGGTAGGAGCACATCCTGAGGGCGGACATGATCTGGGACCAGCTGACAGCTGACAGCTGGCAGGACGTGACTGGGCGAGGCTGTGCGAGGCCAGAGCTGCGTGTCCGCGGCCGCAGCTGACGCTGGTTTCTCTGCTCCGTTTAGCCTATCAGGAGCGCGGCCACGTGCCTGCCGTTCGCTACGGCTGCGAGCGAGCAAGTCTCTGGCCGTAGAGACGGGGGATCCGCTCTTGAACTAATTCATAGAGTTCAATCTTTCAAAGGAGTGAACAATCAGTGATTCAGAAAAAAAGAACGGTAGCTCCAAACGTTTCCCACGGCAGAGAGAGAGAGAGAGAGAGAGAGAGAGAGAGAGAGAGAGACGGAGCATATCAGCAGCGCCTCTGCTGGTCACAGCACAGTGCACGCCACACAACACAGCCAGCGCCGGCCTCTGCCCTGCTTCTACCTTGGCTGCCTGCATTGTGCAGTGCCCCATTGGATTTTGTGTTTCACATATGCCGTGGCGTCTCTGTGCGTCGTCTGCCGCGCAGTGTCTGGCGCAGCGTAACTTCGCATCGCACTCTGTCGGCGATCGTTTCAGTCGCACGTCCTGCCCTCTGGGCAGTTGATGCGAGCAACAGGACAGAGAGCCACCTAGCGGATAACATAGGAACTACTTGCAAAAACCCGCTCGCAAGGGAACGAACTATTTGTCTCGGAGCGGGTGAGTTCACCGCTACCCCCTCCCTCGGAACTCGCCCGCTCAACGCTCGCCCCACCGTCTCGACTCTAGCCAGAGCGTCGAGCAAAGCGACTCAGGTGTCACGGCTGGTCTCTGCGGTCTCAGCTCACGCAGTAATACAGCTCGCGGCTCGACCTACTCGACTCAGCGCCTCTGCATCGGAGTTCGTCCCCACTGGATATTGTTCTTCGTAGTAATGCCGCTATGTATATTACATTATTATGTTATGTATACATCAATTGTTTTTATTTTATTTTTATTTGTTTAAACTGATTAGATTAGGTTCCTGATGACTCCTCTTACTATAAGATTTTTATTATAGACACTCGAATTTACGCTTTAATTACGAGCGAACCGATAAACGTATCGCAAAATGTGATACACCAATATTTTCCTTGTTTTATTCTGCGTAAGGCTATATGCAGCACTTTCGTTTTACAGTCAAATTTATATTTTTTTTCTTATTCTGGTACGGATTTTGCGATTTTAGGCGTCTTCGAAAGGAAACGTTCACTTTAAAAATATATGGCTTGCGATGTATTTGTATGAGGTTAATGAAATTTTAACACGTTATAGCCAAATATATTGTTAATGTAAATCTCAAGTTACAACATTTTCCGATCACCCAAAAAACCACGATAGTGCAAAATAAATCAATAATAAAAAACTTTGTCATATCGTGGGAATTTCAATAAACAATACAAAATTCTTACTCATTATCTGTGTTACTTCAAAATAGGATCAAATAAGATCAAAATACAGGTATAGTACTGGAATAAACCAAGTTTAAAGGGCAATGTGCCTTCCATTTATTTTATATTGTAAATGAGTGGTGAGTCATGAAGAAGAGCTAATTCATTTCAGGGAGTGAACAGTTCTGATCCAATCTCTGAAAAGAACAGTTTTGCCCATCTCTATCTGGCCGTGGAAGTCTGTGGCAGGTGGTCCGCTGCGCGCATACTATCCCTTCACGCTCCTACGTCGTTTCTACTGAGCGGCACTGCGCAGTGTGTGGAACGGTGGTAGGCCGATTCACCGCATCGCTGACTTGATGCTGATCCTCCTCCTCCTCCTCCTCCTCCTCCTCCTCTTGCTGCTGCTGCCGTTGCTTCTGCACATTTCTGCATCTGTAACACAATGAACAAACGTTCTTACTGTGCTGTTGCGCCTGAAACTTTGTTGACAGATCGATTAGAGGTAACTGCTGTTCTAGAGTGAGGGCTCTTGTCGCCACAGCAAATAAAATAGTTGCTGTCACGTGACGTAAGTTGCGTACGCGCCGTCGCCATGGCACCGCTTATGATCGTGCGGCGATATATTTGGTCCCCGAAGCATAATACATTCATTACGGAGGACAAAAACTGTTTCCATGTGTACTCTAGATGAGACTGTAGTTAGTGGGACTAACTGCTGGGTGGATACAACAGATAAGAACAAAAGCGAATATTGATTTTATTCGTCAAATGACGCTGCTTGATTTTTCGGAGGCGACCTATGACCTTCGTGTCGGATTGGATTATGAAAGTCGACGTCTTGGTTGGCAAGACCTGTCTTGATAGCCGTGCGTGTTAAAGCGCCGCATCCGGGACGGGGAGGTGGGCCGGCCCCGGATCGAATCCGCCCGGCGGATTAACCGTGTGCCGGCCTGGTTTTCAGGCAATTCCGCACATCTGCTTAGGTAGCACGGGGTGGCAAAGGGGTGGTGACAGGAAGGCCGTCCGGCCACCCTTTAAACTACCCCTGCCAAAGCCATTAATGATCGTGCCCATCCTGTACAGATGCGAGACAGAGGCACTTGAAAAAAAGGTCTCGGTTGGCCGCGTAGTGATTTATTAAAAGTGATCATCGGTTTGAGTTTTGCAGCCATAGACAGATATAAAAACTGCAGAAGCAACACACAGGCCTGGGATTCGCGAGTTCAGAAGCCCACGGCCCTGCATCAACAGAAATGCCAGGGCTGTTCCGCCTATTGTAAGTGCGCTAGCGTCGTCCACACACGGTGGCACCGCGCTGCAATTGGCAACGCGATATGGTACTGGTGTCTGTCTGCAGTCTGCAACAATAAACGCGAGAGGCTGAAGAAGACACACCCTCTCTCAGCATAGAAAACCCAGGCACGGAAGTCAGTACAGGGGTGAACAGCCAAGTGTTGTGCCCCAGTTCGTAGTTTCAAGTGAAGCAGTCAACGTCATAAAGTAGGGCTAAAGAGTCATTAAACTCTCAGACGGAAATTTACTTTTATAAATGTTGAACATTGTACTTAAGAGAAGATTTTGTTTATGAGAGCAAATGATGCTTCAATATTCAGTGACAGTTGTAAATTATCAAGCATTCCTCTGGCAAAGGATTGTATCATTTGTGTAATAAAGTGAACTAATATTTCATATTTTGTAGTTCCGATGAGCTATCGCCCGGAGATATCAAAGAACGCGCTGTTATGGCCGGATGATTGTCAATTTGTCTGGTCATAAGAGGAAGCGTTTCCTGCAATGCAGAAGGCATTATTGTTATCTTCTAATGCATCGTATAACACACAGAATATTGCACTGTGTTCTGAACCAGCTGGACGAAAGAGAAAACTGTTTGTTCTTAGAGAAGCATACAATGTTCAGGGCTTCTGTAAAGCCGCGTTTTGATTGCTGTTGATATAGTCTCAGCACTCTTAGACAATTACGGGCAGTTCGCTTCCTCGTGTCCCTATTCCACGAAGATGGAGAAGAGAAGCTGGGAAAGGCAACTAGTGGCAAGTGGGAAAACGGTTAATTGCCGAGGTAAATTGAAGTCGTGAGGCGCGTTGTGGCGCACTGTCTACGGGTTGGGATTTCGGCGCAACGAAAACCGCAGACTTCTTTGTAAGGTGGAGGCAAACTGTACGCAGCCTCGACGTCTGTATCCTCTCTCCAAAGCCGTGGGAAGATGACGGCAGTGTCAAAGGTCAGCAGTGCTAAGGACGTATGGGGGTAGCGACTTGAAATTTTACGTTTTAAAGACGTCAGATCAACATTACTGTGTCCTCGCAGTTTTGCGAACAAATTATTCATTTCCCCGCTGTTGCTTCTTCGCAATATTTTTAAACATTCTCCTCGTCCTCCTTTCTGATACTTGTTGCGCGTCAAGTTCCCGGCAGCGTCAGCAGTAGACGTCGGAGGTGTCTGTAGAGCACGTAAAAGCTGCCGAGGATGTGTGCCGTGTAGCAAGGTGTAACTGGCGCCTTCTCTTCCCAGAACGTCCTCGACTCGCCAACTATACAGAGACACGAAGAATTCAGTTTACCTGTTGATAGCACGGGTTGTTGTCAGAATTCGCCCCCCTCCCCCCCCCCCACCCCCCATACATTCTTTTTGTGAAATACTTTTCATTTAAGAAGTGATGAGTAGTGTACCTATCTTACTGCCTCTGTTTTTTCATCTCTCACATTATTAGAGTGTATGCTCTTGCGATGTCAAACAGAACAAATAAAAACGGTTAAGTAACAATCCGTATCTTTCTTACTTCTGGTACTTTGTCATACCTCATTTTAGAACAAACACCGGAAATTTTTGATACGTATTTGCTCTCTGATGGAGATGGTCTACAGATTTTCTAGTTTCCCTGATACGTTCAAACTCCTGATATTCCTCGTCCCGACTCTTAGAACTATTCTTTCGTTCGTCACTCGGTCTTTTTCTCGTGGTCGCCTCCCCCTTGGCAGTCTCTTCAAGGAGATCCGAATGGTCGACTAGTCTGGAACAGTTTGCCAATGGAGAGATCATTATGGCTCAAGTAGCGGGTCACATGTTCTGTGGAGACACATGTGTCTTTAATGCAGTGGCTTGTGTTGCCTTCGGCATACTCATACGTTTGATCATTGCTGATTCTTCCGTCTTTCAGGGCGAGTTTCCCATCCAAGGGCGAGAGAGTGCCCGTCTTTGATAAAGCCTTTGGAAGAATGAGGGTGACTTGTTATGCCGGATGTTTTTGGCCGTCAAATCTCATGATTTTTTGTTCAAAATTTAAGCAGTGGCGGGTTCGAACCCGGGACCGAGGACACTTTGATTACTAATCAAAGATGGTAGACCACGGGTCTCTGCATAACGAAATGGTTCAGATCCACAGGTGGTAGTGTAATAATCTTTACTCGCTCACAGCAAGCGCTACTTGCCTCATAATTAAAATCATTAAAAATTTTCCCTGTGGTTAGCCACGTTCAAATGGATTTTCTTGGTAAACCCCTAGGCTCGTCCACATGTCTGAAGGCCTTCTTCAGGGTGTGATGTCTTCGATTCACTGCTCATAGTTACTAGCTAATGACAGAAGTAATACCTCTCATAGACAGCCTGTTAACGACTTACAAGGCTACACACATTTCTATCGGGTCAAGTAAAAGATAGATGATTAAAAAGTGTTAGATACGTAAGAATATTCTATATGGGAACTCTATGAAACGCGTCCAGTCAAGGTCGTAAAAAGGTCGTGCATTGTAAAAACGTTTTTTCGTACGTTAATAATGAAGACACCTGTTCCCGATGGATGTCAGCGGCACTGCGAAACAGGATATGGTATCCGCTTTTTGTGAGGGGTTTAAATCTAGTGCGCTTGCATGAGCCTCGTGCGCATGCGTGAATTTTTTCCCGCCTATCGATAACGTCAGCTGCTGACAGCAGCAACCGAGTGAAATAACGTGTAGTGCTCGCGTCTGTTTCTTCAGTCCAAGGGAAATGACGGAACGACTGGAGCAGAGCTACTGCATCAAATTCTGCAAGAAATTGGACGACAGCCAAGTGGAAAGCATTCGGAAGATTCAGAAGGCTTTTGGTGACGATGCTATGGGCATCACACAGATTAAGCTTTGATACAACCGGTCTAAAGACGGCGGCTGCACATCGGTGGAGAGAGAGCCACGCTGCGGTCGGCGATCAACATACCGGAATGACGAGGTCGTTGCCAAAGTGAATGCCGTAGTGATGGTGGACCATCGTGTGACTCTCGTGGAAATTGCGGAAGAAGTGGACATCAGCACTTTTTCAGCACGCTCCATTGTGGCCGAAGATTCGGGTGTACAGATACGACCCGAAAAGTCCCAGTTGTCACGTGGAAGCATTCCTCCTCATAAAGACCAAAGAAGGCCCGCCAAGTGCGTAGCAGCGTGAGGGTTGCCGATTGCTTTCTTTGACTCCTGTGCTGTCAGTCACCAAAGAGTACTATAAGGGTGTCCTCTGTCGCCTACGTGATGCTGTGCGCCGCAAGAGACCGGACTTGCGGACACCAGGAAATTGGCTCTTTCATCACTACAATGCTCCAGCGCATTATTCTTTGGCGAAAAACCAGATTGCTGTGCTTCAACAGACCACCGTCTTCATATGGCCCCTGAGATTTGTGACTGTTCTCCAAACTCGAGAGACCATTTATTGGAACGCTATTTGAGACAAGAAAGAACATTATGTGTAGCAACGACAGCAGAGCTGCATTCCGGAAGAGGCTTTTTCGGCATGCTTCCAACAATGGTGGCACCGCTGGGAGAAGTGTGTGAAGTGTCAAGGGAACCACTTCGAGGGTGATTAGGTGTCGAACACCTGAGGTAAGCCAGTTTCTATCCCGGCCAAAGGTCGGATACTTTTCTAACAGACCTCAGAAGTGATGAGACAGGGCACCCGTTATCCAGGGGTCTCGCACCTACTCCTTCGGTTCCACGGTGAACTATACCAGCCGAGAAACTGTCGTCGGACCAGAACGCAACCACCAACCGGCCGCCATTTGGTTGCCGTGTGCCGAGGCCGGCGTGGTGATGACGTAAAGGGCATGGCGGGCGAGCGAGCGGGCGGGCAGCGAGCGTGTCTGACGAGGGGCCATTAGTAGCGGCAGCGCGCCGGAAGACGACTTGATCAGCTCTCCCCGCACAATAACCAATTCCATTAACAGTGCCCCGGTCCCACAACAGTCTCGTATTTCATTTCGGCCTTTAGAATAAATCACTCAACTCTGCTGGAGCGATCTTCACAGGCATGTTGTGCTCAGAAGTACAAAGAGCCTATTCAGGACACGATAGCGGCAGATGCGGTCTGTGTGTGGTTACAACATTATTTTTTCATGTTAATGTTTAATGTACCCATAGAGGCAAGGTCATCGAAGATGTATCGCCGAATGGTAATGAAACATGGTCGACTTGTCTTAATGGCGAGACGATGTCAAACGTAGATCACCTCGTCATAGCATTACTTCGTCGACAGTTTCTTTGCTTTGGACAGACACTGTTAGTCTGGTATATCTTACTCCTTATAGATATGCAGAGTTCGCTTTTTAATTTCTTTATATCCTGAGTGTTACAAATTCGAAACGAGCTTTCTCTACAAAATGAATAGACAAGCAAGTACAAGGCTAGAAAGACACAGGACGTTGGCTCATCATACAAGAAGTGTGAATGAGTGAAGAGCTCTACAAGCATCAGTGTATGTCTGAGTTTTCTTTGTCAGTCAGTCAGTCAGTCATCAATGTCTGCGCAGGAACTGATATCTTAAAGCTCCGCAGCTGCACAAAGAACCCAATTCTCTGCCTTTCACGATTCAGACTGTAAATGCCAGCAGTGTCAGCTCGTGCAAAATTACACCAGTGTGTGCTACAATGTGGTGGCCTATAGCTACATATATGCACTGATATTTTTAAATATAATTAAATTTTATAATTAATAGTTTAACATCGCGGGGAGTGCAGCAAAATGGAAAAAGAAAAAAAATGTCGGTACCAGTGGGATTCAAACCCAGGTCCGCAAATTACCAGTGTGTCCTTTACGCCTCTCACCCACAGTGATGTCACGACTCCTACTGTTCAACAAGTCGCCGTACTCTGCAGTTACGCAATACGCTACATGCAGTTTCGGATAAATATGTTGCGATCTGGTGCTGTGAGCAACGCAGCACTCGTGTTGCTGGAGGGGATGACGCCATAACAGATCATGTGCAGCAGAAACCAGGCGGCTGTGTCGCTTCTCTGAGTCGATCGCAGTGCGGCTGTCATTTCAGAACTCGCTCCTAGTTCCTAGTTATGGTGGAAACAACGCTACAAAACAGGTTTTTGTCTGTTTTATTTGCATGTCAGCACGCATTTGAAGAGAGATAGCGTAATTTTTGTGCGATTTCTGGCTCGCTTTCGAAGAGAAATGGCGTAATTGTAAGGGGATTTCCAGAGTGAAATGGCATAATTCTAACCTGATATTTACAATGTGCTGTAGCACATTAGCACATAACTGGCCGCCACTGAATGCTACTCTGCTTCCCCCTCAACAAGACTAAAGGTGTTCTCTTCCTTTGGACTGGCAGAAAGACCTCTAACAAAATGGCATTTCTTAGAGAAGCTATGTAGTAACGGCGAGGAAATGTGTGTTTGAAGTTCGTCCATCATATGTGATACGATTGTTGTAGAAAATTCCCGAGAATTACCGCTCCACTCTAGTACGTTGCCGTCGAGCTATAGTTTTAGTCTCGTTTTAAGGTGTACATAAACGACGAGCCAGCATTTCTCCCCACCCTAATGAGAAGTAGTCTCTCAACCTCGCCTCTACTCCATTTGAACTATATTTGGAAAATTTATCGACCCACGTCATTTGGCGAGTTTTATATTCAGAGAACGGTTTCCACCTAGGAAATCCTGAGGAAGTTTTTCCGAAAATATATACAAGGCCTTGCAAGATTTTTTCCCTGATCTCGAAAAAAGTATACGTGGAAACTCGATCCAATTATGTGTCTCGGCCTACTTGTGGCGCCGCAGTTGTACGCTGTACATAGCGATCTTGCAGTCGGCTGAGAGTGCAGTGGGTGGGTCGGCTGTTCACTGAACGCAGCACCGCTCCGATGTGACTGTTCAGTCGGCCACATTTGAGTGACTTGGCTCGCTTCTGATTGCAGGGGAAGGGTCACGGAGCAGGGTTGGGAGCAATTTGGCGGCGGTGGAGCAGGGTAGTAGAAGCAGAGGCGGTAGAAGAAGAGCAGCCGGTGTGTGTGCGCGTGTGTTGTGGCGCTATTTATATGCCGCGGGTTGGCCGCCTATTCAGGACGGCGCCTCATTGAGTGCCGCGACCGGCCGGCGTCGCTGCTGTGTACACAGTGCAGTCCAGTACAGTAAATAGTCCCTCGTCTGGACCAGCAATGGTCGGTTCCCAGGTGTCGCAAAAATCATTCCACCTCCCCATAAACCTGTTCTCGCCTGTCACCTCCCTTCCATACTTTTTCTATCAGCTTGCGGTGCCTTCTATAGTAGTGAGGCCTCCGTTGAGTGAGCTGTCCATAAATCTGTAGACGAGGCCGCTATATTTGGCTGGCAGTGGCATGATAGGCGGTGGTGCACTTTCCTGTTGATGCGGCAAGTGCCGCTATCGTGGATCAAATATCAAAAGTCACATCTAACATGGAGTTACGGTATGTAATGACAAAAATGGTTCAAATGGCTCTGAGCACTATGGGACTTAACTTTTGGGGTCATCAGTCCCCTAGAACTTAGAACTACTTAAACCAAACTAACCTAAGGACATCACACACATCCATGCCCGAGGCAGGATTCGAACCTGCGACCGTAGCGGTCTCGCGGTTTCAGACTGTAGCGCCTAGAACCGCTCGGCCACTCCGGCCGGCTATGTGATGACAGTCCGGCCGTCGTATAAGGATGTTAACCTAGGTCACAATAGAATCGATACTCCATAAAATCAATCGCCGGCCGGAGTGGACGTGCGGTTCTAGGCGCTACAGTCTGGAACCGAGCGACCGCTACGGTCGCAGGTTCGAATCCTGCCTCGGGCATGGATGTGTGTGATGTCCATAGGTTAGTTAGGTTTAATTAGTTCTAAGTTCTAGGGGACTGATGACCTCAGAAGTCAAGTCGCATAGTGCTCAGAGCCATACAAATCAATCCATTATGCTTCGTGGGGCTACGTAAGCAAAGCTACTCGGAAATAACTAGAAAAAGTTCATAAAGAAGAATTTCAGATATTGGTAGACATTCTGCAAGCGCTTGTGAATATCTGCGATGCTCTCGTTTTGCAGACAAAAAACCCTCAATCACAGCTCTCTGCTTGGAACGCCCCTACGTCACAGACGCCATTTTGAAGGCTACGTATAACGCCGCCACGTGTCGGTACTTCGTGGAACTTCAGGAGCTGAAGCGGCAACACTCCACGATGTCCCGCAACAAATTTATGAATTATGAATATTTTTTAATTACTTTGCAAATGTGCCACGGTGATGTAAGGTAATGAAAATGTACTTCGTTGTCAGGCACTCTTTCTTCTTGCATTAAAGAAAACAGCATTTCATTTTTTCGAAAGGTCCAGAGTGCGGTACTTTGTTCAGAGATTTCAGTCAATCCTCAGTCCTATGAATTCAGATTTCTCGACTCGAGTAATTACTTCATCACATAGTAACAAAATTTCACTTCCCTATGAGCTCCATCACATATGTTAAGTAGGCCGTACTTACACTCTGGAAACCACTGAAAAGTGAAAAGTGCATGCGTTGTCTTAAGTGACGTCAGCGTATCACCCGTTACCCAAGAGTTAGTTATACACTATCCCGCTCGCACCAACTGCGTCAGCCACACTACACAAATATTGATTTACCCTTTATAACGCGTTGTGATGGACAGTAGATTGGTGTAATGTGCCGCAAGTGTACGGTGTACTCTTATCCGTCGGACAAGGCACGACCTGCTTACAGTTATGCCCTTGTCTGATAAACTACTAGCTCTATCACACCAGCAACTTCATGTCCTCTGATAGCTGCCAGTACTGTCTACATTTCCGACCAATGGAGTCCACTCTTTAACTGTTACGTTGAAGACATTATTGTACACTTCGGTAGTATCTGTTCAGGAATAACACTTTATTGTGGTGCTAAACCCCAGCTTGTCCTTTAATTTGTTCAAAAAGTGTGTTCTTGTAATTTTCCATGAGTAGCAGACGAGTATAACTTCCTGCTACTGCTGCATCACTCCTACGTTAACGTTGTCTGGGGCGCAAGAGGCATCATACTAAGTCCTTCGGAAAATCTTAGTGTTGTTCGTCTGGAAGGAAAACACTGGGCTGGAGGGAGAGAGAGAGAGAGAGAGAGAGAGAGAGAGAGAGAGAGAGAGAGAGAGAGAGAGAGAGAGAGCTAGCTTTAATGAGTTTATTCAAAATGAAGATCAGAACGCGCCTTGGCGGCTTGAGAGCCTCCGCGTTGAGAGCCTCCGCGTGCTACGCAACTGGTGCCAGCTAACAAAACAAGGCTACGGTGAGCCGTGTTTGTTGGTGGGGAGTCGTTTTTACCGCCTGTTGTGCCTGCGGTTGCGGCGGTGTAATGCGCTAAGTGCGGGAATCCGGGACCCGAGACAAAAAAGGAAAGCCCTGTCGGATCCTTTTCCTCTGCCTCCTACAGCTGCTCACGTCACAGTGACGTAATTACATTACGTCGGTCTCGCCGAAGCGCCTGCTTGTAAAAGTGACCGAAATTAGCTGTATGTATTCTTCGAACATTACACCAATGCATTAAAGACCGAACTAACTGATGGAACCAGTGAATTAGAATCTTCGTACGCGGATCAGAGTTTCGCTGTGTGTCAGCTAGGGAGGCACGTGCCATAACACGTCGTCCGACATTCAATTTTACACGTAATCCACTCGAAGGCAGTGGCGAAATCACATATTTCAAATGAGATGTCTCTGCTAGGAGTTAAAAGTTAGATTGCAGAGATAGACGTCAAACACATTTCATTGCCTGATCGTCGTTGTAAATTTAAAAATGCGCATCTGTTCTGTGAAATACAACGTGTCTGGTTCGATGTAGGAGACGACGGGAAGGCTCATGTCAGAGGACGGAACAAGAAAAAGTAAATATATTAAGTATGTACATTCCACAGGGATCCACCGTGCTATGTAGACTTCGGATTGGCCACACTTGGCTGACCCATGGCGCACATTCTCAGACGTGCTGATCTCTCGCAATGCCGAAGTGGAGCCCGACTGACGGCGGCCCACTTACTCATAGACCGCTGCTTTGAGACGGCATCTTAATCTTCTTCACACGCTCCCTCTGGTGCTAGCAGACGACGCCTACTCGGCTCAACTAGTAATAAGTTTTCCCCACGAAGGTGGTTTCTATTCATCTTTGTAAGAAAGGGCTTTTTGGGGTCATTGACGTCTTATGGGGTTGATGCGGCATCCGCCTCGTCCCCGTCTCCCCCCCCCCCCCAGTACCCCAGAGGTCCCTGGGGGGGGAGGAGGGGCGGCCCTTGCTGGATAGCCCACCGTGACCGGTACCCCTTTGCACCTTTTAATTCTCTTTATTCCTTTTTATTTTTCGGCTCTTGGTTCTAATGCCTTGTCTTCACTGATCTTTTAACTACCCGTCTGTGCTTTTTCTGGGTTATATCTGTTTTTTTATTGTGATAGTTAAACTTAAGCTTTTCACGATGTGCATTTGGCCTTCTTTTACAACTTGACACTTAACGGATGAAGAGGTTGATGACCCTGCAGTTTAATCCCATTCACTCCAAACCAAGCAACTACAGTTCAGAGGATTGGCGATAACAGTGAAAAGGAAAGTTTGCGTGAAGCTTAGAGACTTGTCCAGACAACATAGTGGGTAAGGCGTTTGGTCCTGATAAGCTGGTGATCCTAATGTGGTAGATTTTTGTATTTAGGATAGGAAGTTGAAACCACACAGCGTGGCGTTTAGTAGAATCTGTTGAGTGCAACAGGGTGAGCTCCGTGGACAACGTGGAAGATCTGATACTCTGAACTCGGTCCGAAGAGGCGTCGCAAGGCCCAACCTTACCGAGCACGCTGCGTCTCAACCTCAGCCGAAAAGCGCCACTGTATGCGGCGGATATGGAATGGCTGTGCTCGACATGTAGTTCTCCTGGACGTTCTCAGTTTTCCTGGCCGGAGCCGCCACTCTGCAGTCAAGTAGCCCCTCAGTTGGCCTCGCAACGGCTCAGTGCACACCCCCCTGTCAACGGCGCTCGGCAGACCCAGGCGGTCACCCGTCCAAGTGCTAGCCACGCGCGACAGCGCTTAACTTCGGTTATGTCACGGGAACCAATGTTTCCACTACGGCAACGTCTTTGGGATCTCATATTGTAAGGGAAATTGAATTAACTGAACAAAGTCAGGGAAATCTCGAAGAATTATTAAAGGCGTGAGCAGTCCTGAGAAGCTGGTGGGAGTTGAGCTGTTCTTTGGAAAGAAACGTACTGAGTCTTTTCGTTACAAATCACGCTAAGATTATAGGCGCTAGAATCTCGCGTACTGTGTGCGTGAGATTTTCTCACCTGGTAATGAATTCGTAATGATTACAACATCGAGGAATCTTCTTTATTATTTTTGAAAACTCTAAATACGGATCTGTCTTTGAACACACGCTTTGTGGATCAGCATTAAATATAAGGCGGCTTTTTCCCCACGCATATTATTGTAAAATATTACTTTCTCGATTTACATGTCGTGCCACTTCATAAAGTCGACAATGAGTCTACAGCGATGGGCGTCCAGTTCGAAACATAATGCGTCGTTGCAATGAAAGTGTACCGATACTGCGTTGCAGCGACAACGATTGCAAGCGTGCTCCTGCGACGATTTCCCACACGCACGCAGTTACCGCACAGTGAGACTGCACAAGGCGCACTGGTGACAGACGGTAATGATGGATTTTTCAGGGGCGTTAAGCATTTATACGTCACAGAATATGTAGTAACATTGTATGGAAGTGGCCGGCCGGAGTGGCCGTGCGGTTCTAGGCGCTACAGTCTGGAACCGAGCGACCGCTACTGTCGCAGGTTCGAATCCTGCCTCGGGCATGGATGTGTGTGATGTCCTTAGGTTATTTAGGTTTAATTAGTTCTAAGTTCTAGGGGACTAATGACCTCAGAAGTTAAGTCGCATAGTGCTCAGAGCCATTTTTTTTGTATGGAAGTGTTAAGAGTAACGCAAAGTATAAATTCGTATTCGTGACTAGAGTGACGAATACCGTGACATTACGCATATTCTTCTGTACTGGTGGTTTAACAAGCCCGAGTCGTAACTTAATACGAATTGTATACATATTGCGAGGTTTCTCACTGTAAATGAACTTTATAATATAAATTACAAATTTTTGACTACAGTAAGTTTTAACAATATTGTGATCGAATATTATGTCTGTAACAAGGAAAAAAGATTCGTACATGTTGTTTTCAGTTTCTAAACATGTGACGAGGCAACACAAATTTCATTTACGGCCATGAAAACTCGTAAAGCAAAACATGCTTACTCGTACAATGAAATTGATTAGGGAAATTTTCAATTTCATTCCAGCAAAACCTGGAATCATCAGGGAAATCTTTGGCTGAAACAGTCTCCATCCTGTGCAAGTAAACGCATCTTCTTGCGGTTAAATACCAAAATGGGCCCTCACAGCGGAGAGAAACTGTAAACCCTAGTGAAATGGCGTTAACTTGGCATCCCCCTGTCGCTTTTAGCGAGAGCAGCCGTGGAAGTTTAATAGCGGCGCGCTAGGCAGTGTGTCAGTGCCTGCTTGCTTTGAGCCGCCGCTCTCGTGTCCGGCAGTGACGGTGGGTATTTGCAGAGGTGACTGGGCACGACCTCGCGACTCTGCAGCCGGGACGCGCGCCGCGCCATTACGTAAAAGTCGCGTCGGTGCCCGGCGAACTTCGCGGATGGTGGCCTGCGGTTTCGCAACGGCGTCATCCCTTCCACTGGCGACACGGTTTTCCTGGAAGCGGTCTCCTAGGGCAGATATGCACCGCGGACGCCGTTCCATTCCCAAGCCCCACTGAGTAGTCGGTCAAAGTCAGTCTCCGTGAACGATGACGTCCATACGTGCATCAATAACGCTTACATGCTTTGCAGAATGCGGCACATCTGTGGTATCAGAGACTGGCGTGTCTCATAAGATTTTTCTTCAACCGGACAACAAAGTCTTTAGTTATACGCTGATGGATTTCGGCTAAGATATTATTTTTCTTCAGATTTACAAATAAGAAAAATCAAAGGAAGGAACACCATCAGACGAGCAGAGACTGAAGTAATCGTACCAAATGTTGCTTAAATAGAGCGTGAGGTGAATACGTCGTCGTACTCCAAAGGATTATGTTTAAAAGAACTTAACTAGCACGCATGAAAGAGTAGTGCATTTCCAAACAAACCCCCTCGATAAAAACCCAACTTCTTCACATGCGCAGTGTTACTTAAAATGCGATAAAACTTTAACGATAAACACATACTTTGTAATACTTTTTATCAAGCAAGTTTTTAGAGAGACACGCATTGAATAACGATTTCGCGATTTTATCGCCAGGGGGTGGCGTTTGACATGGGTTATTCTTCCTTTACGTTACCAAAAGCGGTACGAAAACGCTTGCGCCACGTGCGTTAAGAGGCTATTTAGACTACATTATTTGCAGAATGATTTAAATCCCTTATAAAAAAAAGTTAATGAGTGTTTGTTCCTGTTGTTCAGTTTGCTTACTTCGTTTATGGATCTGGAAACGACTGCAGCTTACAAACGAAATTCCCCATTCTCTGTTTTAGGCCGATGACCTCTAATGTCCGAGCAAAGGCCCTCTTGATTGACGAGTAGAAATTAAAAAAAGTTCCAAAATTCTAATATTCAGCATTCGAAGGAAAAGAAGCCTTGAAGGACAATATGTAAGAAAGGATAGAGTCAAGTAAATGTTATTGGATAGTACAGACAGAGTAGTCGTTTGATAAGCTTTTTTCACAGAGCTGAAGGATGTGTGTTAAACATCTCACCGAATGTGAAGTTCTTGGAGGAGTAGTTAGCATTGGGCAAGAGCCCGAAAAATGATCAGCTTGTGTTCTTCTTTCGCGAAACCGACTGACTAATCGCCTTAAATGATTACGATCCTACGGAAAACTTGCAATCCTATGGCTAGTCGGTGCTCCGAAACGAACCCGGCGACAAAAGGTCCAAAGTCTGGGATAAAGCGTTATCTAAACTGGGAAGAAGAGCACAATGGATCGGACACTTAGACATGTTAGATTTAATTGGGTGGTGGGGGAAACGCGAAATAAGTGAAAAATAACAGGCTATACTGAGTAGGTTCTCAGAAGTTGGAAGCTAGTCTCTTTACATGTCGCTTGGAGCTAAATAAAATACAGAGGACTCCCTACATGCTCCTCGTAACTGTACGTCCAAATTAGCGGGAACAACAGAGGATAACAGACTGAGGTGGCAGATATAGGGGATGGTCTCCGCCAGAGACACGCGAGAATCGTTTACAGGACTGTGAGGTAAAAATTTCCCGAGGAAGCGTCATGACGAAGACAGAGGCGGCAAGTGGCCTCCTGTGAGGCCCACAAAAAGCGGCGGATGCTGGGCTGGGCGCCGCTCCGTTCCCACCTCCGGCTGCCTGCTCTGCATAAGGACGCTCTCACGGAAGGCAATGCGGCGGAAGCCAGCCTCGCCGCTTCCCGGTTCGCTGCTGATAGCCATCCGAGCTCCTCTGTGCCAGGCCATTAGAGCTTTCTTCTCAGGCTCCTCTCTCTCGCCCCCCCCCCACCCCACCCCTCCCCCGTAACTGTCTACGAAAAATTTGTTTTGCGGTCACTGCTGAACGGCTCTGACACGCTATTGCCGCATTAGGATGCTATAGTGCCAAACAGTAGGCACAAGCAGTGAAACTTTTGGTGCAAAGGGTATCTGTGCAATCCATCAGGCAGGGTACGTAGCCGTCCCATGCTGGTGTAATGTCACATTTTGTGATTCCAATAACTGTGTTCCGTTACTGTGCTGTAGTAGAAACGAAAAACGTTACTCCTTACATAAGAAAAGCGAACGTTCTCATGGCGTTATCTCTGATTCTTTACTATCTCTGTTGTTGAATGTAACGTTAATAATTCCGATTTCGTTCTTGGTCTGACAAAGACGAAGGAAACTTGTAATTGTGAATATTACCTATTACAACTCGATAGTAAGAGAAAAGTTGTATTAAAGGAAGAAATAAAGGCGTGCTGATCTCTGATAAATAAATAGTTGAGACTTGAACGTAAATATTACTCTATCTAGTTATTCTAATTACTATAGAAAGCTTCAGCTACACTACATCAATGCGGAATTGGAGAGACGCTGGGGAAATTGGCGAACGAACCTGCAGATGAACTCGGCTACGTTCAACGGAGTCGAGAGCAGGCAACAATAAATCTGCCACAGCTCTTTACCAACATTTTACCACACGACAAAACACACGCAAGGCGAGTTTAGTTTCAATGGACATTTCAATATACCGTTTAAAAACCAAGAATACATGCTAATCTTGTCTTTAAAACCATGAAAGTAGCAATATACTGGCACGCCCTTCATCTGTTCCGCTCTTTTTATTTGGACGATGAAGAATCTTGTACGGTGGCATAAGGTAGATGTACAGTATCTGACTATAACTGCATAACGAATCGGCGTTTCAACTTAACTGCGCAGTACAGTCAAAGGCGCAGTCATTGCGAGTCGTTAATTGTCTTCTACTGCGACGTATAAATTTGAAATTTTCCTCAAGAGTGCCTACAACTTTCTTCTGTAATGTGCAAGAACGTGGCGCCCAGCGACGTCTCTCTCGGGCTCGACGCTTCTTCAACAGCAAGGTGCCGGCCGACACGCGCGAAAAACAGGCCGCAGGAGCTCGGTTACCGTCACTTCCGCACCCCGGTTCTGCACAGCGCTATCGCGGCCACGGCACACGATGGGAAGGTCGTCACACCCCCTCTAACCCACATTTCACCCCTTCGTTTCACACCACCTCCGTGGAGATCAGAACTCCAACGCCCAGCATCGAAATGACGCAGGTCGTCTTATGGGTGGCCGAGGAAGACCTTTCACATGCAGCGCCGCTCCGAATCGACTCGAAAAGACCTCAGCAACTGCCATAAACGGCGTCAATGAAAGCGCCCCTCCTTGGGGTTTGATTACCGCACATTTGGCGGTCGAAAACGTCAGTTCTCAGTGACAGGAGCAACAGGACGACGTTCTTAACATCGTTCGACATTGCTGACACACCCGGACGATTCAACCCCACTCTAAGGATATCGTGGGGTTACACCACCATCGAACGCGATCGCACCCCAGTGAAAAGCATGGCGGCAGCAAATTTTGCTATCGCGTACGTGTGGAACCGCTAGGGACGTTCAAAGCCGTTCCTCGAAATTTCAACCTAACCCGAAGCGTCAAAGGGTACCAATCCTTTTCCAACACTCTGTGGCATCCATTCACCTTTATTGAGAATTTCAAAAATGTACATGTACACACGCAATGTGTGGAACAGTCATAGGCGCCTGCAGGCAGACAACCTTCTGACACGCCTCCGATGTCATTTCCCTGCTTGAAGGCATGTAGGACTACTTCACAGGTTTTCTCTGTAAATGTACATTTTAAAAATCCTCAGTAAAGTTGGCCTGGTGCCACTGAGGGTGTTGCGAAATGGGAGTCCATTACAGAGGAATGTTCTAGGCACGTTCGTCACAATGGGAGACAATTACACGGCTTCAGAAAAGTGGTTCTATAATTGTGTCGAATAGCGTAGAAGTCACTCCATGCGGAAAGGTGTTCTCTGCTAGAGGTGTGTCGTAGCATACGAGCAGATTTTGCGAAGTCCTTGGAATTAGTTGGCCTGAATAGTGGGGTCATGGGTGATGTGTCCCGGTCTTGGTTACATCCAGACTAACGGCATCTTCTCTTTTGTGGGAACGAGCTGACTATCAGGTGACAAACATCGGGCCTGAATACACCTGGACTACAGATTTGTCTTGCGTGCAGTGTCGTCGAGTGCTAGCTGTACCACGGCTGTTGTGAGCCCAAGAGAGCGGAAGAGACACCAGCACACACACACACAGTGGAGGGCGTAATTAGGGCGGTTGTTTGTCTCGGGAGGGCTGTCGATGCCCGCCCGCCTGCCGGGCGGAGCCCTCTCCCTGCGGCGGGCACAGGAAGAACACTTCACGTGTGAACCGGGTAAACAGAGCGGCAGGCGGCGCCGGCGGCTCCCGGAAGGCCGGCCTGGCGAGGCACTGTGCCAGTCTTTGTGGCTTCCTCTCCACACGTGACGGTCACGAGTCGCACATGCGGCCAAGATGCGTTCACCGATAGCGGAAACAGCGCGCCGCACTGAGCCGCAGCAACGCTCGGCAGCTGCCGTCTGTGAGGTCGTGAGTCGAGGGTCACCAGTTCCGAAAATAAAAAAAAACAGACTCGATGTTATTTTGCTCTAAAAGCCGGACTACTAGTTTTAGATAGAAATTGAGGCAGACGGGTATTTTCAATCGTTTATTAATGAATTCCAGTCAGTTGTATTGATAAGTCGGCTTTAGTCGTGCCAACTCCATCAATCTGCACGTGAACGCATAAACACGGTCAGCAGCGAGGCTTAGGCGAGCGTGGCGGCGCGGCGCGGCGCGATTCGCCATCGGCGCGTTCTGCCGTGTGGTTGTCCTATTTAACACGCTATAACACGGAGACGAACTACCGTACGGGTACCAAACTTGGTAGCATTAGTGTCAAAGACATGGGGGAAGAGAGATAGTGCAGAATCAGTTCAATTGAAAGTTTTAACGTGCTGCTATGGTACATCATACCATTACATACCGGTAGCATTACTGCTACAAAAGGGGCTCAATATGGCGCCCATCAGTGTCCAGAAAAGTCTGAAAGCGCAGTTTTGCATTGTGGACAACAGAACAAAGCATGTCCGTTACATGTCTTGCTATGCTGTGCTTCAGATCAGCACATGTGTGCATGTTCCCCCTTGTAAATCCTGATCTTCAGGTAGCCCTACAACCAGAAATCACAGGGAGTGAGGTAAGTTAATCGTGTCGGAGAAGGATTTGGAAACGATGCGTACATTATTCTATCGCTTCCAAATGATTCGCTGAAGCAGCTGAACTTCACGAACGATGTGCGGTGCGGCATGTTGCACGAAAACTGTTCAGTTCAGTTCATCTCTCTCCTGTAGGGCGGGTATCACGTGCTGGCGAAGCATATTGCAGTAACGCTGGCCAGTCACATTGCACGTGTTTCGTCCTTGAGCGCCAACCTGTTCAAAAAAGAATGGGCCAATGACGAACGTAGACGCACCATACGGTGACACATTCACCATACACAAGAACTTCATGAACAGAGATTGGAGGTGGAGCTCGCCACACCCGGCAATTCTGTGTGTTCACTTCACCCGTCAGAGAAAAATGAGCATCGTTTGTCGTTAGGGTGGTCCAGGGCCAGCTCTCGTCAACTGCAATCCTTCCGGGAAGGTGAAGAGCGAAGTCAACACGTCGTTGTGCGTCCTCTGGTGCAAGCTGCTGTACGATGTGGATCCTGTACGGACACCAGTTGAGAATGGTTCGAAGCAGCTTTCGTACAGTGGACCACGGGACGTTCAACTGTCGTGACGCAGCACACGTACAGCCTGACAATCGGGAATTGCGCTCCGCGTTGTCTGCAATAGCAACAGCGATTTCATCAGCGACCTGTAGTGCAACCGGTCGCCGGCCTCTTCCTGGAGTGACGCCCAGTTCTCGAGTTGATTCGAACTCCGTCATACTCCGTAACAGTAATCCTTTCAGCTGGCGATATTCTCGAAGGGTAGCTACAACGTTACCGTTGTGTAGATAACAGAGCTTCACCAATAACGCCTTGCTCCTTTTGTCCTAGCTCATGTTGATAAGTCAACAAGTGCACTGTGATTGGTCAGGTGTGAGAGGCAGAATCGCAATGATTGATCATGTCACCTAGTGGCCATTGTTGGAACTGGACTGTGGCGGTGTGACGCATGGGAATCGTGCACCCCATACTCTGGACATTAATGCTATCAAGTTTGGTACCCGTACTGTAATCAGTTTCCGTGTTATAACGTGTTTAATAGGGAAAGTTTAGTTATAGCCATCCGCTACTTTCCATCGCTAGCCCTGCACGTAGTGTTCTGGGTTAGGCTCCTTTGGCCTACGAACAAAAAGATAGGACACTAACAGAAGAATAGCACTTGTTCCTATGTCTATATATCCTGATGGTATCTCCTAATTCTCTCTTATTTAGTTACTCAATGCACCTAAGTTATTAGCTTGCAAAGGGCCGTGTAGTGCATTCACAGCTTCATTGGTAAACAGCCTAACAAAAGCCGTACAGGTCGGACTTGCATACATTTCGCCGGACGCGACCGAAAGAAGGCGGACATTCCCCCTGAAACCGGCCATCTGGCAACCCTAATGCTGTGCGTCCACTGGAACCGTAATGGTCCGGCTAGTTCATCGGCCTTACGCAGCCACCCAAGGCCGACTAATGCCAAGAACTGTAGCGCCACTGCGCATGGCCAGCTGACGGATCCTAGTCAAACGGGATTGGTCGGACTTAAAAGCTCCTAGCGAGCGCCTATCTGTGTGTGTTCCGTACCTAGTCAGCAAATGTGGACTTAAAGAAACGTTAAGTACGTGAATGAGAACAGATCACTGTGGGGTATGCAAGACGAGACTGCGCCGTTCAGGGGAATCTATGGCTGAGAGCTGCAAAGGCCGGGAGTGTGCTATTGGAAACGCTAATCATTATGTAGGAAAAAGACATAACACTGTGCAGTCACATGTGTTAAATGTGAGATACGTAGCGTACAGTCTACGGTCATTAACGATTTAAAACTTCTCAATTTTGATTTTAAATATAGTTTGTAGAAGACAACCTTCAACCGTGCTTTCACCCTTATATAAAGCGTTCAAACCTCTTCCACTCGTGCATTTCCACTGAACACAAGATGGTAATAAATTACCTCGGATGCAATACGCTGATGTTGCCCTCGGCGACAAAAGATTTTATTTTAGTTAATTTTGTTAGCTGGCAAGTGACTGCAGCTGCTGGTTCTTCCCCTCCTAGCCATTTACGGTATTGTGCAGCGATCATATACATTTCACAATAATGTCGACATTGTCAGGTTTACCAATTTCAGTACTACCTTGCAGCAATCTCCACTTAAAAATTCATTAGTCCAGATGCATATTCTCTCACTTATCGAGCCTTAAAAGACATTTGTTCAAAGTAGCTTCCACTTGTTCAACGTTTGGCTCTGGGAACAGCTGGGTCAGCTGACACTTCAGGTCCGCCGCCTGGTGACTGGCAGGTCGCCGGCCGTGTGTCGCGTGTTACTCGGCCGCAGTGGACGAGCTTCATCGGTCGGCCGCTGTCGTGCGACCATACGGAGCATAACAATCCAGTGGAACAGTTAGTCTTGAAAAACGAATTTATCTCGCGACCTAACTAGAACACCTGTAAAATAACCGTCTGCATTCGTCACGTCTTTGTTGCGCCCCAAATGATTATACCTAGAAAATAACTATTAAGTTAAGAATGGTAGAGGTTCAGAAAAGTTACTAAGTATTGTGACTAGAAAGGTGATCTAACACTCCGTCTTTCACACCTCTGTTTCAAAACCGTTAAAGTGTATTTGCTGGCAAGCGGCACTGCGCTCATGTCGAAACGTTTTTGTACAGAAATCCAATCAATGCTTTGTGTGTTTATCCATTCGTTTGGGCCAAAAGTCTTCCACAGTATTTGCCAGTTCTTTTTACCCTGTGAAAAGTAATGAATATGAAAGATCCTCTATAGATCCCAGAAAACTTTAATTTTTTTAGTTGCGTACCACAATTTCCAACCATTGTTTCCAATGGTGTGCTGCGTCTCGTCTAAAATATTAGGGACACTTCCGATTTGTTGATTCCAATTGACATACAAAATCATTTGGATTCTATTTTAAAAACTGTCAAAACACTGCCGAGAAACTAGTTTTCATTTGTGCTTGAGATCAGTTAGTTTAATATTCTGTGTATCATTTGCACGATAAATCGTAATGGTGTGACAGAAATCGATTCACATTCACATCGCATCAGTACTGAATAAATGCGGCACCAATTTTGCGCAGTAGTTTTACATGAGTTATTACTGTTAAATGTGTACTAATCGTTGTGATAAGTCTCTGACATCAGCTGTAGGCGCCAATTATCCAGTACCACATTGCACACTTTCACAAGTTTCTGGATGTCCTTCACGTGGATAGTCTTACAGAACTACCCTCACGTCTGAATTCAATCGTCTTTCTTAATCGCTTAGAATGTAGCAATCGCTTTAAGACAAACTTGGTATCGGTTTACATCAACCATAAAACGTTACTCGTAAAAAAATTTTATATCATTACAGTCGTCTGGGTGTGTTGCGGTGTCATCATATAAAACGAGAGAGGTGGCGAAGTGGTTAACACACTGGAGTCGCATTTTGGGAGGACGACGGTTCAACCCCGCGTCCTACCATCCTGATTGAGGGTTTCCGTGATTTCCCTAAATCGCTTCAGCCACATGCAGGGATAGTTCCTTTGAAAGGGTACGGCCGACTTCCATCCGCATCCTTCCCTAATCTGTTGAGACCGATAACCTCGCTGTTGCGTCTCCTCCCCCAAACAACTCATCATATAAAATAATAAAATAACAGGTGTTCGGACCGTGATGCATTGCTCCCCTTCACAGCAAAGCCCATTTTTGTTGGAGTAACGTTCTTCCGCCTATCGTTTTTCTGCTGGTGGCTTAAGACTACCGAACTTCGAAATGACGTCCTCGGTCTGAGGACATTGATAGAAAAGTCGGCATAAAAAATTGTCCACGCCTTAAAGGCCGCTTCAACACTGCCGAAACGTGAGTTTATCTATAGTCCCACCAATGTTTACAGTGATTACTGGTTTCGTTCCATTATAGAGTATCTTCAGCTGTACAGTAGTTGCAGGAGAATCAGTCAAGTGCTGTGGTCAGCATTGATTAGTGGCTTACGGAGGCTGAGCATAGTACGTATAACGGGCGGGTTGCTCTGTAGTTACTATAAATTTGAAGATGTTTTTAAAATGGAACGAAACGGATGATCATTAGACAAAATGCGACTACAGACTGCAATAAAAATACTAAAGTAATAGTTGTCCTTTGTACAATGCATACTCGACTTCGCGCTGGTGTTTCACATTTTCAAATCACTTTGACACTTCAACCGATATTGAGCAGCACGTGCCCAAAATTTCTTAGATATGAAAGTCATGCGTGTCTTTCGAGAAATGGTATCTCGGACGTACTATATTAGTCGTGACCCCCGTAAGAACTGCGGACTGTCCGCGGATGAAGATTCCGAGCGCTCTGTTCACGGGAACAGTCTCACCAGTAGTAGCAGCTGCTCGAGCGAATGTAGTAACGCTACTGTCAGAACGTGATAAAAGTGTGATGTAGAATGAACAGAGGGGCGTTAATGCGTACGGGTTGACGTCCCCAGCTTGCGCAGCCCAAGCGTTTCCGCGTTGCGCGGGCTCTGCCGCTGCTGCCAGCATTAGCATACAATGCCCCCTGGCGGTGCGGCCCTCAGCTGCGCGGCGCACGCACGGCATGTGGGGAGGCTGCGTGAAGAGGCACGCATTCCCCACCCGCCACCTCACCGGGTCCCGGCCGTTCTGCAGGGGCCGAGATGCGGGTGGCTGCCGTCTTCCGACGTTTCGTTCACAACGTGCCACAGCGCTTATGCGACTGCAGTTTTTCTACTGAACTGATACTAACGTACCTAATCGCTTCACCACCACCACCACCACCACCACCACCACCACCACCACCACCACTTACAGTGGTTCAATTCAGGCACTAGATTTGGTGCTTCCCAACGATGTTCGAGTGAACTATGAAAAGTATATGCAATAAAAGAGTAATGAAAAGTAAATAATGAAATTCGAAGTCTGCTGAGGAAACCACTATGAAATTTTACGCTTTGCCGCACTGCTGGTGGTATGCCGTTGCTAGGTCGTGTAATAAAAAATTCATACCCAACATATTATCTGTTTGTTTGTGGACAAAAGATTTGTAGTAAGCGCGTTCCATCTCTAAGCTTCTGATAACCGTAATTCGATGTTTAACCATGCTAATAAAACTGTAGATCAGTAACTGTTTACATCAAACACGCGCGTCACCCAGTAGATCCATCCAAAGAAGAGCAGCGTTGGAGGTCATCGGTCTGCAGTGACAGACTAAAAGAGAGGCGTCGTGCACCACACAGACGTTTTCTGCTATAATTAGGGGAAAAACACGTGGAACGCTTCTGTGTATTTACGGTACATGTTTGTCTTGCTGAATTAGTGGTTGTAATGTTTGAAGAATAACTGCTTATGCATCAATGTGCGGCCTGTAATTGCCGGCCGCGTTGACAGAGCGTTTCTAGGCGCTTCAGTACGGAACCGCGCGACCGCTACGGTCGCAGGTTCGAATCCTGCCTCGGGCAGGGATGTGTGTGATGTCCTTAGATTAGTTCGGTTCAAGTAGTTCTAAGTTATAGGGGACTGATGACCTCAGATGTTAAGTCCCATAGTGCTCAGAGCTATTTGAACCATTTTGGCCTGTAATTGCGTCAGTGATGTGCGAAAGGAAACTACCGGATATTACTGGACAAGTCGTTGAGGCGCATGTTTTCAGTTCGGTATACGAATTTCCATGTGGGTGTCAGTGTCTTCATTCTAGCGGGAATAAAATAAATACTTCCGTGGCGGTCAAAGCGAAATGATAGACAGCTGCAATCTGTATTTACCGCCGCAGCATGCCTACTTAGATTCCATCGACATTACGCCGTCACTTACAAGACAGCTTTTTATGAAGTACTTTCTGCTTTCACATGTTGTGCCACATATGTAATCGATGATAAAACCTGTTCGTACGGTTTGATCAGTCGACTTACTACGTCACTAATTTATTCGAAGATTGACAAAGTTTCCTATATTTCGGTACTTGCAGAAGACTGAAATGTTGTCTGAAAAGTTTTTTTAGAGACCGATACCAGTCGTAGATTTTGTTGACTCAATCAATCATTTAATAAACCAACGTTTTTCGGGGTGGAAATCTCATCTACAGGCTACAGTGGCAATACAGAGAGTTTTGAAGAAAGCTCATATAGATGTTAGTTATTTACACTCTTGGAATGTGCTGTGGTCATCCTTCTGCAAATGAGTTAGTACTTAGTTTGTTGATCTGTTATTTACATAAATTTAGTGCTGTGTAAACAATAGATCAGCAAATTAACTGAATATTCCTCAACGATGGATCATCACTGCAGGATGACCACAGCACATGCAGTGACTAAATAACTTTAATATCTGTATACTTATGCGATTTTTGAATTGCCATTGTAGCCTGAAGTTTGTGTCCCGAAACAAGTCAGTCAGCAGATTTCATGACTGGTACCGGCATCTGAAAAGCCACATTTTTGAAACAATCACGCTCGATTAACAGCCAATATAGCTCTCTCTGCCGGAGATGACGGAGACTTCTGGGTGCATCACTTCCGCGCTCGTTCTCTCTCTAGCGTGGAGAGGGGCCTAGAAGTAATTAAGCGAATGGAAGAAGAAATGAGTGGAACGTTCCCGTGTCGGCGTGGCGCCCATGGCACGCGGCCAGGCATTTCCGCCCCTGTCGCCCCACCCCCACCCACCCTCTGGCTGTCAGAACGCAGCAGGAGGGGCGGGGAGGGGAGAACCACTCCAGAGCCAGTGCCGCGCCTGTTCACGGCGTCACCTTACTTACCTGTGTGTCGCTCCGCAGGCGGCACGCCGAAAGGGCGGACAGTGAAGATACTACGGGACGGACTCCACTACTGCAGCCGCACTTATCGCCTTGGCCGCCAGTTAGTACAGATTTATGTGCGCGATGGTCCTTCTAGAGCTGGTTGCCCGTTAAAAGTACTCTCGTGTTCCTGATAGCTACTGACGGAACGTAAATCCGAGACCATTACTGACATACTGGAATGAATCGGAATAAGAAAAACATACCGTCTGTAACTGGTTCAAAAGAATGCAGAATAATACGGAAGGAACTTCTACCTGGTTCTCAAAGTGCACTGACCTCTTTGTTGCGGAACCACTACATAGTTCACTTAAGCAAACTGATAATTCTCCAATTTGCGGAGGTTTCAAGAACGCATTAAGCAAAATTAATCCGTTCTCAATTCGGTAGTGTTGCCTTAGCGCCCGTAATTGCCTTAAAGTTAATGATCATGCTTTAAATCTGGCTGTGCGACCATAACAAAGTAAATATTTTTGTCACCGAACGCGTCTCTTTTTGGTGGTACAGTAAAAAACATCACCAGTACTGCTATTTTATGTCCGATCTCCGCTCACATAAGTGAACTGTCTGTTTCCACATTTTTGAAACATTTTCTTGAGATTTCGTAGCGCTGCAAACCGACATTAGTTTTGACAAAAAACATCGGTACCAAACAAGGGAATACCTCAGAAATGTGCAAGCGGACGACGCTTGCTGATCTGACCGAACACGACATAAAATACAGACACTGATTATAACTTACATCATTAACACACAACGCGTTTGGTGAGAAACACGCGAACTTTCCTATAGTTTCACAGACAGATTTAAAATATCTCCAGTCACTTTTATGTTCAACGTTGCATCAGAACGAATCTAATGCTCGCATATAGAACTCTAGATGACACGAAATATTGGGTGGAAAAGGGGCGTGTCGCGTTGTGTGTCCAGAATTGGGAGTATCGCTTCATGACTCCACACATGATTTCGCTATGAATTCTACCAAGCAGGTGAACGTATCCAGATGTGGATTATGAATTCGTTGGACAGCGGTCGACCGTAACAAAGTACTGGGCATGGCTGAGAGTTCACCATACACACATCATCAATTTACTTTCCTGTTCCATTCGTGCAAGTAAACGGAAAACCTGTGTTAATGCTTTAGTCCCTCTCAATCAATGGCGGCAGAACGCTTTACTTATAAGAAGCCACACATGCCATGTCAAATTAGGGCGGAGAAAGGGATAGTATGCCACGGTAACCTCTTGTCCTTCGATTGAGAAACTGCTTCTAGAAGACAGGAGCATCAGGAGTGATCAACGGCCTGAGAATGCTGAAGGCCATGGAAACCGCTGCATTAGACACACATGGCCCGTGACGCAAAAATTTCTTTGGCGATCTGTCCATTGGCAAACGATCCAGTAGCAGTCCCGGGAAGGGACTACAAAGAGAGAGATAACGATGAAAGACGATGAAAGATTGAATAACCAACTAAAGTGTAACGTTCTACGGGTCGGAGTGTGGAATGTCAGCAGTTAGAACGGGATGCTGAAACTAGAATATCTGAAAAAGTAAATGGGAAGTGTCAGTCTATATACATAGAGAGAGAGTTGTGTGAACTGAAATAGATCGGAATTTCTCGTTGGCCAAAGTTAGGTAATATCAACAGCAGCAGAAAGTAGTATATTGGGAGCCAGATTAGAGATGAATAGGTAGGTAAGATAGTGAATTACTCTCATCAGAAGCTGCAAAAAACACCTACAATTATCGTTAATTTATACATGCTGACGTCCAACGAGGAGGAGGAGGAAGTAAATCAGGATATTAAACGGGTTATTATGGAATGAGAGGAGGGAGAGCTTGCTTCAGTTATGCAATAAATTTCGACCAGTAACAGCGAATACACTGTCAAAAAAGCAAGAGGTAATCATATACTTCGAAAAAACCCGTCTACATGGAAATTCAAGCTGGGTTACAGAGATCACGAAACCATACATTACATTGTAAGATGTACTCAGGAGCAGACTGACTCGGATCACAATTTAATAATGATGAAGAGTAGACTGAAATTCAAAAGGTTCTTCCGGAAGAATGATTGCGGAAAGAATTATCACCGAAGAAATGACGAACAATAAGATGCGACTGAAGTTCTCCAAGGTTGCACATGCTGCGATTTTGAATGCCACAGTACGTGGCAGAAGTTGATGAATATCGGTACAAGGACGTAAAAAGCAGACTAGCATAGGAAAAGAGCTCATTATTCACAAAAAGAAGTCTACTCATATCAGACATATTTCACTGCATAGTGTGGAAGGGAATCGTGGAACTGTGAACATTGGGGTGACCGGAAAAAGAGGGCAATCGAAGCGTTTGAGATGTGGTGTTATAGGAGGACGTTCCAAAAGTATTATAAGAAATGAGGTTGTCCGTAGTATCGGCGAGGAAAGGAAGATAGGGAAAACGTTGACGACAAGAAAGGGGGACATCGTGAATAGGATCTGTGGACGAACGGTTCAAGAGCAGAGAACAATAATTCGTAGCGGGCCACATCAAACCAGCCAGCAAAACTGATGACTAAAGAAAGCTTCCCGTAATCTCTCTTGTCATATTCTCATGACGCCCGGGCGAATTGTTCGTTGGTGACAGCGTGATGTTCGCGTACTAATCTTGGACTACAGGTTCCGTAGATTTATCTAATAGTTTCACGAAAACATTGTCTTCCTTGAAAGGATTTTCTGGTAGGATCGTAACAGCGCTTTTCTGATTTAGCTCGATGACTGATGTGTACACTGAAACAGCATTGCTATCACTATCCTCTTGCGTGCAATTTGCTTTTCAGATGCACTGCATTTGCCCAAAATCTTTTTAGAGTTCAAGATTTCAGATCCACCCGAAGACATGAGTGGTAGTATTTGGAGACCTTTTCACCGGCGTTGTGCCACCATAAGAAGAAATATTTTATTCTGAGGACATGTACTGCAAGGCTGGGCGTAATACGTGTCACGTTCAAACTATTTTATTCGGAGAAGCGAAAGACTTCTGTACAAAGAGGATCCTACGACAATAATCGTGCTAATAGTTAATGTCTTCAAGAATCTTAGAGGAATGTGTGGAGACACGAAGCGCATTGGAAGCAACACTCACGGGGACTGTGGGTTCGTTATTTGTTTCACGCGATAATTCTTGAGAAAATCCGTCGCTATTAATTATTTTTGTTTTGGTGCCAACAGTCTTTTCACGCGTCACAGTGGGTGTGCAGACATCGTTTAGAGCCGTCTGAGTACATGTTAGATGTAGTAGTAGTAGTAGTAGTAGTAGTAGTAGTAGTAGTACGGAAATGAGGATGAACACATTCATAAATCGGAAACATAAATAACACACTTTTTTTTAACTTTCGATCACAAATATTGCACAATGTCAGATGACTACGCTTATTGATAGATAACGTTTATGAGAACATAATGTGGATTTGATTACTCAATATTACAAACTGGTCATGTGAATTATACGTCTGTTGTGAAGCAAAAGAAAATATTTAGTTAAACAGCAGATTTTTGTAGCAGACCCATCCTGAAAATTGAGAACTGTGGCTTGCTCAAAGGTCTTAAAATAAAACTTTGATGGAACTGTGCATATAATGCTCTTGGATCGTTTGTCAGAAATATCAGAGTCGAGGGAGCTGCAAGTTGGCTGTCAGCTGTTGGATGGTCCAGATTCTGTGAGAGCCCGTCTTTCCGTTTCGCACAGTAGCGCCACAAACCTGCAGATTAGAGCGAGTAATGGCGTGTCGGAGACTCCCATCTATTATACGGAGGAAAGCGGAAAAGCGGCAGGAACTGGAGTACGCTTTCCTTCCCCCGCCGCCTAGCCCGCGGCGGCGATGGGCGCCTGTAATTGGCTGCTAATGAGTGTCGGGAAGGGAACGGTCCATTATGGAGAGGAGAAATTGCCGCCCAGAAGGGGGTGGGGAAAGTGGGCGCCACATATCTCTAGGCACCGGAACACGGTGCCTTAGTGCCTGAGAACGCACTGGATTGGTTTGTATGCACTCGGTTACAAGTATCTGTTTTTCAAACCCCAATGTGTTTGGAACGTTATTCAAAAAAATGCTTCAAATGGCTGTAAGCACTATGGGACTTAACATCTGAGGTCATCAGTCCCCTAGAACTTAGAACTACTTAATGCGCTTGGATCGTTTGTCAAAATTACCGGAGTCGAGGGAGCTGCAAGTTGGCTGTCAGCTCTCTCTCTCTCTCTTTCCCTTTCCCTTTCCCTTTCCCTTTCCCTCTCCCCTTCCTTCCTGCCTTCCTTCTATAGTAACTCAGAACTACTTAAACCTAACTAACCTAAGATCACACACATGAATGCCCGAGGCAAGATTCGAACCTGCAACCGTAGCAGCAGCGCGGTTCCGGGCTGAAGCGCGTAGAACAGCTCGGCGACAGCGGCCGTCGGGGCGTTATTAAGGCAAGTAGTGTTGCTGGGAGATACGGTGGGCGCGTGAGGTGGCGCGGATGCTGGTGGCGCCCCGGCAGCGATTAGCCGTTGCGAGGGCGGCGTGGGCGTCAGTGGCGGCTGGCGACCAGCTGGCGGAGGCCTATTGATCGCGCGTCCGCACTGCGCCGCCCTTGCCTGCTCCTCTTCTGGAGGCGAAGCTTGGCGAGACGAGGTGAGTGTTCGCGTGGGCGGCACCGCCACAGGCACAGACACTCCCTCCAAACTCCGCAGGCCTGCGCCAGTGGCCTCGCGCTGCCCAGGCGGCTGGACACAGCGCCCTAACCTGGCCCAACCTAGTGGTCCTACACAGGGCGTTGTAAGGTCCAGGGAGACAGCTGTGTTCGGTCTTCGCTGTCGCTGCACAGTAAGATAATTTACTGTACGCTGGACGACACTCCTTATTCTCCTGCATGTATCCATTATTTGTTTTGACGTGATTTTCAGTTCGCATACTACGGTTGCACCAAGTGAAGGAGCTCTAAAGAGAATAGTCGTGTCCAGGGAAGTGTGTTGGGACTTCAGCTGTTCGTCTTGCGTATGATGAAATGTAACGGTCTGTGGCAGAGGACAGTTGGTGTACCAGCGTCTCTCCCTCCACCCTCCCTCCCTCCACCCTCCCTCCCTCCACCCTCCCTCGCCACCCACCACCCCTCCCTCCCTCCACCCCCCACCCCTCGTCCTTCCTTTCGTTCTTTCTTTCTTCCTTCCTTTCTTTCTTTCTTTCTTTCTTTCTTTCTTTCTTTCTTCCATCCTTTCTTTCTTTCTTTCTTCCGTCCTTTCTTTCTTTCTTTCTTTCTTTCTTTCTTCCTTCCTTCCGTCCTTTCTTTCTTTCTTTCTTTCTTTCTTTCTTCCTTCCTTCCGTCCTTTCTTTCTTTCTTTCTTTCTTTCTTCCTTCCTTCCATCCTTTCTTTCTTTCTTTCTTTCTTTCTTTCTTTCTTTCTTCCTTTCTTCCTTCCTTCCGTCCTTTCTTTCTTTCCTTCTTTTTTTTCCTTCTGTCCTTTCTTTCTTTCTTTCTTTCTTTCTTTCTTTCTTTCTTTCTTTCTTTCTTTCTTTCTTTCTTTCTTTCTTTCTTTCTTCTTCCTTCCTTCCGTCCTTTCTTTCTTTCTTTCTTTCTTTCTTTCTTCCTTCCTTCCGTCCTTTCTTTCTTTCCTTCTTTTTTTTCCTTCTGTCCTTTCTTTCTTTCTTTCTTTCTTTCTTTCTTTCTTTCTTTCTTCCTTCCATCCTTTCTTTCTTTCTTTCTTTCTTCCTTCTGTCCTTTCTTTCTTTCTTTCTTTCTTTCTTTCTTCCTTCCGTCCTTTCTTTCTTTCTTTCTTTCTTTCTTTCTTTCTTCCTTCCGTCCTTTCTTTCTTTCTTTCTTTCTTCCTTCCGTCCTTTCTTTCTTTCTTTCTTTCTTTCTTCCTTCCTTCCGTCCTTTCTTTCTTTCTTTCTTTCTTTCTTTCTTCCTTCCTTCCGTCCTTTCTTTCTTTCTTTCTTTCTTTCTTCCTTTCTTTCTTCCTTCCGTCCTTTCTTTCTTTCTTCCTTCCGTCCTTTCTTTCTTTCTTCCTTCCGTCCTTTCTTTCTTTCTTCCTTCCGTCCTTCCTTCCTCCTGTAGTAAACGAATGATTAGCAACAAGGAATACTTTTGGTAAGCCTCCGTCTGAGGTTGAATTTATCTATTTTTACGTTCATGGTCTTTGCTCGAGATGTGCGTAGAAGGAAGCAATACCATGGTCGACGCTTACAGGAACGTACGCTCTAGCAGCTTCAACAGTAAAGCACACCTTGATCACAACGCCTCTCGTGCAGGGTCTGCAGTTGTCGGAGCATCTCCGTGACGCTTTCGCTCTTATCTGTAATGGGCGGCTCTTATCTGTGTCCTTTATCAATCGTATCCGGTAATATTCAAGAATTGGTCGAACGGGGGTTTCGTAAGCTACATCCTTTGTTGATGCACTGCAGTTCGTGAGGATTTTTCCAGTGAGTGTTCTGCAATCGTATAGTCATACAGTAAAGGGTCTCTCTCCATGTAGGCAAGCGTCGCGGTTATGTGCAATGAAGTACGCACTTGTGTGGAGAAAGCTGCGCAAATATTGTCAGATCGTCGTCAGATTTGAGGGTGGTGGTGTTGGTGTTGGTGGTGGTGGGTGTGTGGTGCGCGCGCACGCACACACACACACACACACACACACACACACACACAATCGTTTAAGGGATCGTCCTTTCCACGCTCCATATGGAACGGGAAGGAGCCGTGATAAAACTGGTTCCAGGAAAAGTAATATCGACTAATTGTAGAAAAAATGTGTGTGGAATAACGACTACAGCTTGCATCAATCTGATTGAAATAAGAATTTTTTTTCATAATATTTTTAGCTCAACGACTAAACCATGCAGAAATGTTACAAGAGCGACTTATAAAATTTAAAAAGAAACTACTGAAACAAACAAATGTGAATAACATTCTCTAAAGAGGACCTCGAAATGGAGGTCTTACGTCGTTTCTATAGTGGTTTACTTACAAAATAACTCGGCCTAATGCCTAAAAGCATCTTACTGAAATCTACACTGCCCGCGAAAGGACACAAGTTCAAATAATTTATCTTGTATCTTCAGTAAACAGATTACTTAGCGCATCGTTGAAAAGTGCCTTGAGTATCTGCTAACTATTGCTGCCAGCGAGACGCCTTCAAATCAGCTGAACAGCTGTCACTCTTCATGACCCGACGCTTAAGGCCTGTCTCCCTCTATTCACATGAAAGGAACTCGAGAGAGTTCACCTGAAGCCTCTCAGCGCAGACGTCTCCACTACACGAGATGGCCGTCTGGTAGATGTTATCTCGTCACAACATTCAAACGAAGGCTCTAAAATCTGGCGTATCTACACAGTTACAGGATAAAATATAGCGATACTGGCTCCTGTTACGCTGTCGTACGTCACAAAATGTGGCGTTGCCATTTTGCATTTCTTCGCTTGGTAATAAGTAACATTCACGAGTAGTATTCTTTAGAGAATAAACGTTTACATTTGTAGTCCTTTCCGGTGAGCGGGTGAAGGGAGACAAAAATTATGACTGCATTTGGGATTCCGAGCGCGTATTACCGTTGGACAATTAAGCCAGGCATTAACTCATTCAGCGCCGTAAGGAAGAGGAATGGGCCGCTGTAAATATTCGGACTCGGAGGGCGTTGCGCTGTCCCTACCAGTTGTGAAATACACTCCTGGAAATGGAAATAAGAACACCGTGAATTCATTGTCCCAGGAAGGGGAAACTTTGACACATTCCTGGGGTCAGATACATCACATGATCACACTGACAGAACCACAGGCACATAGACACAGGCAACAGAGCATGCATAATGTCGGCACTAGTACAGTGTATATCCACCTTTCGCAGCAATGCAGGCTGCTATTCTCCCATGGAGACGATCGTAGAGATGCTGGATGTAGTCCTCACGCCCCACGTGTTGAGCAATTCGGCGGTACGTCCACCCGGCCTCCCGCATGCCCACTATACGCCCTCGCTCAAAGTCCGTCAACTGCACATACGGTTCACGTCCACGCTGTCGCGGCATGCTACCAGTGTTAAAAGACTGCGATGGAGCTCCGTATGCCACGGCAAACTGGCTGACACTGACGGCGGCGGTGCACAAATGCTGCGCAGCTAGCGCCATTCGACGGCCATCATCGCGGTTCCTGGTGTGTCCGCTGTGCCGTGCGTGTGATCATTGCTTGTACAGCCCTCTCGCAGTGTCCGGAGCAAGTATGGTGGGTATGACACACCGGTGTCAATGTGTTCTTTTTTCCATTTCCATGAGTGTAGTTATTTCAACGAAATTGTCAGTTTGTGTAGCGACATCACTCATCTACGCGAACAGCCTGTAAGTAAGACATAACTAAATTAAAGATATCCTCAGGCCGGAGCTTAGTATGAACACGACAGTCATTTGCCGACCAGACTCCTATTGGGGATAGTACGTCATCGACTTTCTGCTACCTTTTAACTTGTCCAGACATCTGGAGGCGGAGCTATAATGCAACCTGAACTGCGAACAATGTTTCACAAAAACAAGAAACATTCACAGAGGTGAAGCAGAGTGACAGGACAAATCCAAGGACCGGCTGTTGATAAAACTGTCAGTATTTAGACTGACGCCCGGAGGGCCAGCGAGCCACACTAGAACCTCTACCGTCAGTCTCTTAAACTGCGTATTTCAGCTACATCACACCACTACATTTGAATAACGCATTTTTGGCGTCGCCATTTAAAAAAAATGTGAAGTAACACGTCTTCCAGCATTCTTTATAAGACCCTTCTTCCATATGCTATATAATAATATAACTTAATAAATCTAAGAAGCAGCCTTTAACAGCTTCACTTCTGTCGTTGTGTAAACAGGATATGACTCTGGAATTTATTGTAAAACGTCGTGAAACTTATCGCTGCCGTAAGGCGATTAAGTGATCTTGAATGTAAGCAGCTCTCAGCACTTCTTTCTCATCAGTATTACGAAATGGAGCTACTTGGACGCAATCGTTCACGAAAAGCTCGAAGGCGGGCTCTCATATGTTCGAAATTTCCATTTTATTTTCAGTCGGCGTTCACTGTTTTCAGTCTTAGCGGGAGAGGCAGCTAACCGTACTAGATATGGCGTAATTCAGTTTTTACATCCTTACGTCGGTTCTAATGACTAATTTCGGTAACAATTCTAATGTGTTTGACTTCAACATACAGTTGGTCTTCATAGCGTAAAACTGTACTGATATTGACAACTAATTGAATATAATATGGCCGAATAATGCATAAATTAACATACGAAGTAGAAAATAGTGCAAATTAACAATGAAGTTACAGAGCCACTTCAAGAGTTTTGGTATTGCGAGCGTTGAAAACGACTGATGTGCGTGGAAAGAAACAGTCATAAGAGTAAAACTGGCTGGAAATGCATTTTGTAAGCTAAATGGGTGTTTTGATTTACGGCAGTGTGACGTGGACTTCAAATGAGAAAACCATTGAAAAACTGAGCGTGAATCAGCGAGTAACGAGTGATGGATATCGGAAATTACTGTATGAGAGAAAAAACAAACAAGAGATCAAACTGGGGACATAATGGAATGGGAGATGCGGCTACGGGTATTGAAAATTAAATCGGGGCTGGGTGAACTGATACTAGATGGACCATTAGCCGTTTGCTGCATTAGCAGAGCTAAGACGAAAGCATTGAACTAACGGGAGGTACCCGCCATAAGAAAACGTTCAGGAGCGCGTAGAACAGCCTAGAATGTAGAAGCATCCAGCGGTAAGTGTGAAATGGTTAAAGGCGTGGTGAACCACTGGACTTATCTCTTCCATTAGTTCAGGTCTCCACCCGTCACAGGGAACGTACAGAATTTCTCTTCCACCTTCAGGCTGAAGCAGAGAAGCCGTGATGCTGTGTATATTTTGATTCAATGGTTCATGCTCTTTGATCTAGATGGTACCCTGGTTCTAAGTTCTGATCATCGGTTAAAAGTTGTCCTATAAATCAAATCTCACTCCGCGAGAATATTTGCTGCGACTGCTCTGAGCTTGTTTGAATGAAATAGGTCTTCGCGGTAACAATTCAGAAATTCCATTGATACGTATCATAACTTTACATGTTGCAGAAAAGAGGCAAAACATCATGTTCCCGGGCGCTAGCTGAGCCAAATGTAGTTATACAAAAAAGAAATCTCTTTCAGTTACAGTTGTAGTGAGGAAGAAGCAGACCAAAGTTAAAGATACCAACTTTGGACAGTAGAATTCAGTCGTCGTCCTTGAATTTAAACTAACAATAATCAGCAATATGGACATAACTGATTTAAATGTATATGCTTTACCCTGGAACAAAATGCATGGACAACTACTTACCTGTTCAGAGTCAGTGACACCAAAGTTACTTTTTTTCTGCGTGGTTTGGCGATGATTATTCTAGTAATTTTTCCAGTCAAAATTGCGTTAGGATCGACACTTTCCTTGTTCAGTCTGCCCAAACATCTATTCCAGAAGTGTTTTCCGTCATAAAAAAGATTTTTTTTCGAGCAGTGAATAATGGAATACTCTTCACTTAGGAAAAATGAGACAAGTTAAAGCACAAAGTACCCTAAACATTTCCCAGAACTTGAAGTTACCACCACGGAGAAATTTATTCTACCACCGGCTGCTTCAAAAGTAGGTAAATTTCGACACAAGTAACATAATTTTCTTTGAACAAAAAGAAATATAAGTTTACTATACTTCACGAATAGTCATTTCATATATATAAATGAAAAAAATAGTTATGGTGTAACAAATTGCATGTATGCAACAAGTGATGTAACTAGAATCCTAGTGCAGTATTCCGCAAGAGTTCCGAAAGCACACACCTCGCTGTTGGGTGAGGGTTGTAGTTGTGACTGGGAGACTTTGTCTCGGTAGAAGTGAGTGTAATTAGGTCGCGCAACCCGAGCTTTGTACTCACACCGAGACGTCAACCGCGCCAGGCGGAAATTAACTACCTCAGCAGCCACTGGCCGCTCCTAGGCTGCTCTGCAGGCGGTCGCCGGCTCGGCGTGCAGTCCAAGCAAGGCCGGCGGCGCTGCGTACCACCGAAAAGTCTGTAAGTCTGTAAGTCTGCAGCTGGGGGTGTTTCTGAGCACAGGCTCCATTCTCAGCCCTATCTGCGATCGAAATCTTGATAATGGGCAAACAAAAAAGCTGATAGTCCTTTAACGTTGTCGTGAAGGTACCATCAGGTCACTATACAGGGTGTAGAAAAACTACGTATACGAAATTTTAGTGTGTTTAGAGATGATCAACACTTCCTCGCGTGACAAAAATATCACCGGTGCGCCATTTCTTCTCAAGTTCGTGACGCTAGTGATGTCCAGAAATGGCTTTCGAACTGCCGCGTGATATATTGTTAAATATCTGTTGCTGAATGGATAATTTTTTTGTGGGGGGAGTTTAAGCATTTGGCGTACGTGACAGCGATAGACTCCAGAAGAACTGGTTGTTGTGAACGTGTGTTAGCCAGTCATTAGCACGCAAATGCCAGCTGTATGTTAGTGCAAACGGACGACGTTGTTAACAACATCCACAAAACAATAATCATCACACGGTGGTCTGGACACCGCCTCTGAACAACACTACCGAAGAAAACCTTGGAATCCTAGCGGGGAAACGGTGCGCCTGTGACATTCTTGACGCAAAGAAACGTTTCGTTTCATCTCCTCTATAATAATATAAAATTTTGTGTACGTAATTTTTTTTTCCCACGGTGTAAAGTCTCAGCTAAATTTGTATACCTTAAAGATTGACCTTCTGATTTTCGTAGAACGTCAACAAAAGCAGAAATCAAGGTACCTGTTAGTGCTTACCAATACGCTACCGCATGGGCTTTTTGTCTTTTGTCATCTGCTCGGCTTCCATAAGGATGTCGCGTCGGTGTTTTACCTCTTGCTAATCAGCAGTGCTTTCTTGGTTTATCCACCACCCATTAACCTGGCTACTTGACCTCCCTCCCCTCCCCTCTCCTCTCCCCTCTCCTCTCCCCCCTGCCCTTGCCACCTACATTACGGTTATAATAAACGTCTTCCATTGCATTTTGTTCCCGGACCCATCTGTTGCGCTTTCGTGTCGCTCTTAATATTTCCCAATATGCACCCCCTCCACCCCACCCCCCTCCCAGTTGCTCGCTGAAGCATCCTCAGTTTTTCAGTGGTTATTAAAAGTCAAAACTGATAAATACAGTGATTTCGAGCTTACCGCGTAAGACAAAACTCTGATTTGCTTTACTACGTTTTTCCTTATTTTGTGATCCATTCATTTGTTCAGTCCACTTTCTCTAAATACGAAATTTGTTAAAACGTTTCAGAGACTACGTTATTACTTCCTATTATCTTTTCGTTGTTTATAATTTAATCTCGCTAATTTATATGCTTACTCGTGGTATATTCGTGCAGTGTGGTGCTGTGATTTTACATTAAATATGGAAAGGTCATTAGCAAAGCGCTGCTTGTTATCACAAACATAGTTTGTATGTCACGCCACGGTTACTGCAGTGTATCACGCGGCGGTGGCGGTGGTAAAGCGCGGATGTGATGTGCTTGGCAGCATTTCGTCCCCATTGATACGCCTCAGCGTACAGCATAAATGCGTACTGTGGCTATTTCCAGGATTTTTCATATTATATTTAAATAATACATTTATTATTAACTTGAACGACATAATTCATACACATAAAAACATGGCTGCAAAAATTAGATGTGACCAAAGGCTTTCATGAAGGCGGCAGGACATTCTGAATACGAAACGTTTACACATTAAAAAAATCTGCCTCTATTTAAAAAATTTTCTCTGAATAAAACTTGAAGAAATAACTAAAAGTGTACTTGTTTTTTAAAGTTTATCCAGGGAGTTCTGTGGCCGGTAAAATGGTAGTATATAAACTCCAAGGGACATTAACCTCTTTCACCATCTCGGAGGGCACAACTTTTTTGGGACTGCATGGACATGTCATATGGAGGAATGCCAAATGTCATTTCAAATTTTTTTAAACGCGAAATTTTAAAATTTGTTGTAATTATATACGTAATGTGAACCATGGATCAAGTTTTATATTTAATTATCAATGTCTTCAACTGTCTTGATACGTTTTCTTTCCTTCACGTTGGAAAGTTGTAACATATAACTTTTTCATTTGCCTCACTTTCTGTCTTCGTTAGCTCTCATTCTCCTTATTATTTGGCCATTTGTTTTCTTGTCAACATCTTTCATTTTGACGAAAGCACAGGCCCTTACAAAAACAAGCATTCCTCCTCCTTAGACATTTCGTACCTTTAATTTCCTTCAATCTTATGAAACCTTTTGGGTTATGATCAGTGAAATTGTGTAATCGTTGAAGAGAATTTCACCTTTCTCTGAAGGAATACTACGAACCGTTCTCGTAGCGTCATTAGAGATCTCCTTGAAATTATTCGAAGCCAGTTCTCCCCTGAAAAACTTGTGTGTTACGTTAGATTACGACATACTTGAGCCAATTCTGGGTGTTTACGCTTAACTCTGTTTGCAACATAATCATTATAAACATTTATACATTTTTGTTTCGTCTTGTAGTTCCTGGATAATTCATGAAAGTTGATTCCTAACGATTTGCGTTGTCAGCAATGATTATTACAACTCGCGATTGCACAGCAAACCATTCTTTTTCACCGTAAACAAATCTCGCTCTCAAAACTTCTCAAACCACAGATAACTATAGCACAACTGTGCACTTAGTCAATCACCGATAAACGCTGACACTCACGTAAACAACCTTCTTTCCACTCAAAGACGCAGAGACGACTCCGCCTACGTCAGTGACTGACTGTAGAGCGATATCTGGTCCGACTGTTACGTCAGTGTCGCGTCTGTTTCGTGCCGGCGCCTTGAGCTGCGCGAAATGAGGGACGCCTCCAACTGCTCAGGGGCACCGCCAACGGTCGCCAGACACTGGCGCCAGAGGTCGCCAGATAACATCTGTCGATAGTGGTCACAGTGCGCCCGACATCCTTCGTCAATGTTTGGCAGGGTCAAAGGAGGTGAGGCTGGGCTATGTTAGGTTAGAATCTGTCCTGTGCATGAAGTAGGTTAGATTTTAATCTCCTAGGATGGGGTGGATACACGGCGCCTCCGTGCTTGGATACGAATGCTGCATAGTGGCTTCTGCTCTTAGATCAAATACATATAGCTTTCCTGTCTCGTAAAAAACGTGGGGAGTACTATACTCTCTCCCCTCAGTTACTGGAATAACCAGACAAGTTTTAAGACTATTTGAGATGACGGGAGGAACGTTCTGTTCCATACTCGAGATAATTCTTGGTGATATTGAAAAGGAAGTTATAAAAACTGTCTTGCTGTATTTGTTTAAAGTTGTGGAGACGTACGACAATTAACTTTCAATTACTGTCATTTAGCACGTGAGTGAAAGACAAGCACAAAGTGTAGCTTAAGATACTCCGATGACGTAAAGCACTTAAAAGTAGAAATACATACGGTACACCACATTTGCAAAACACTTCATAATAACAGTACCAATACCATACTGGCATAAAACGCCAGTAAGCAATAATAATAATAATAATAATAATAATAATAATAATAATAATAATAATAATAAGGCCCGGGAGACGAATAGGCCTCCGGTATGTTCTGCCAGTCGTAAAAGGCGACGAAAAGAACAAACCACTAATAGGGCTAACCCCCCTTTTAGTGTGATTACTTGGTTCAGGACAGAACTAAAGAAGCCTCGGACAAGTGCCGTCATGGTTGGGGACGACCCTTGAACCCTATGCCCGCCCACAATGGTAACGACACTGCTAGCCAACTGGAAAAGGATTTAAATCCGAATACAGGTGTTTTGCAGGATATGCTTCCTGCAACCACCCTAGAAGGAAAACAAAGACAGAGGATGAGATGGTCAGATGAAGTTAATCGACACCTCATGTTCTGTTATTACCAAGCAACAAACCTAGGAACCAACACAACTGGATACAGATCACAAGTATACACAACATTTATTACCAGATACCCGGAATTAAAATTTTTAACAGAACAACGACTAGCTGATCAGATCCGTGTAATAATCAAAAATAACAGGATACCCCAGTCAGAATTAGAAAACATCAAACAACAAGTACAACAAATACTGGAACAAAATAATGTGCAATCAGAAGAAGAAGAAAACACAGTAATGGACTCAAACATCCCAGAGCAAACAAACAAAGACCAACACGCATCAATTAAACAATCAGAGGAAAACGAAATCTTAAGACAGCCACCAGAACAAGCACAAATAGAACACGAAGAGAGACACGTGTTAGATATAGAAATTTCAGCTGACATATATAGAATACAAAGACACAAATACAGACATTAGACCATTCTTGCATAGACCGCCAAATAACCCACAAGTCGAAACAACAATAAAAACTATCAACACAATCATACACAACAAAATAAATGAAAACACAACTATGGAAGAGTTACAACTACTGGTTTATATAGGAGCACTCACTACACTAAATATACACACTAGGCAGAGATCAGAACAAACCAACACACAGAAGAAACCCACAAAACCAGCATGGCAACACAGGTTACAGATCAGAATAGAAAAACTGAGAAAAGACATCAGACAGTTAACACAATTTATAAGAAATGAAATATCAGACAAAAAACGAAAAAGGTTAGGTAAAATCTCACAACAAGAAGCAATAGAGCAATTAGATGAAAAAAAGCAGAAATTGCAAGCATTGGCCAAACGACTTGGAAGATACAAAAAAAGTGAAAATAGAAGGAAACAAAACCAAACATTCAACACAAACCAAAAGAGATTTTACCAAACAATGGATAACACACACATTAAAATAGACAATCCACCAAACATAACAGACATGGAATACTTCTGGAGCAGCATATGGTCAAACCCGGTACAACATAACAGGCATGCACGGTGGATACAAGCAGAAACAGACACATACAAGTTGATACCACAAATGCCTGAAGTGATAATTTTGCAACATGAAGTCACCCGAGCAATTAATTCTACACACAATTGGAAAGCCCCTGGAAATGATAAAATAGCAAATTACTGGCTAAAGAAGTTCACCTCAACACATTCACATCTAACTAAATATTTTAACAGTTACATTGCAGACCCATACACATTCCCTGATACACTCACACATGGAATAACCTATCTGAAACCTAAAGATCAAGCAGGCACAGCAAACCCAGCTAAATATCGCCCCATAACATGCCTACCAACAATATACAAAATATTAACTTCAGTCATTACACAGAAATTAATGACACATACAACACAGAACAAAATTATAAATGAAGAACAAAAAGGCTGTTGCAAAGGAGCACGAGGATGTAAAGAGCAACTGATAATAGATGCAGAAGTGACATATCAAGCTAAAACTAAACAAAGGTCACTACACTACGCATACATTGATTACCAAAAAGCTTTTGATAGTGTACCCCATTCATGGTTACTACAAATATTCGAAATATACAAAGTAGATCCTAAATTGATACAGTTCCTAAACATAGTAATGAAAAATTGGAAAACCACACTTAATATCCAAACAAATTCAAATAATATCACATTACAGCCAATACAGATTAAGCGTGGAATATACCAAGGAGACTTATTAAGTCCTTTCTGGTTCTGCCTTGCTCTGAACCCACTATCCAACATGCTAAACAACACAAATTATGGATACAATATTACTGGAACATACCCACACAAAATCACACATTTGCTATACATGGATGATCTAAAACTACTGGCAGCAACAAATCAACAACTCAACCAATTACTAAAGATAACAGAAGTATTCAGCAATGATATAAATATGGCTTTTGGAACAGACAAACGTAAGAAAAATATCATAGTCGAGGGAAAACACACTAAACAAGAAGATTACATATTGGATAACCACAGCGACTGCATAGAAGCGATGGAAAAAACAGATGCCTATAAATATCTAGGATACAGACAAAAAATAGGAATAGATAATACAAATATTAAAGAAGAACTAAAGGAAAAATATAGACAAAGACTAACAAAAATACTGAAAACGGAATTGACGCGCAAAAAACAAGACAAAAGCTATAAATACATATGCTATACCAGTATTGAACTATTGATTTTGAGTAGTGAAATGGAGTACCACAAAACTAGAAGCACTCAATACTTACACGATCACAATGCCACAAATATAGAATACATCACATACATTCAGCAACAGAAAGATTCACATTAAGCAGAAAGGAAGGAGAAGGGGATTTATCGACATAAATACCTACATTATGGACGGGTAGACAATTTAAGAAAATTCTTTCTAGAACGAGCAGAAACTAGAAAAATACACAAAGCAGTCACTCATATAAATACATTGCCTACACCACTGCAATTTCATAACCACTTCTACAACCCTTTAGATCACATAACATCAACAGATACGAAAAAAGTAAATTGAAAAAAGAAAACACTACATGGCAAGCACCTGTATCATCTAACACAGCCACACATCGAACAAGACGCATCCAACACATGGCTAAGAAAAGGCAATATATAGTGAGACAGAAGGATTCATGATTGCAATACAGGATCAAACAATAAACACCAGATATTACAGCAAGCATATCATTAAAGATCCCAATACCACAACAGATAAATGCAGACTTTGCAAACAACAAATAGAAACAGTAGATCACATCACAAGTGGATGTACAATACTAGCAAATACAGAATACCCCAGAAGACATGACAATGCAGCAAAAATAATACATCAACAGCTTGCCTTACAACATAAACTTATAAAACAACACGTCCCCACATACAAGTATGCACCACAAAATGTACTGGAGAATGATGAATACAAATTATACTGGAACAGAGCCATTATAACAGATAAAACACCACCACATAACAAACCTGACATCATACTCACCAATGAAAAGAAGAAATTAACACAACTAATCGAAATATCCATACCCAATACAACAAATATACAAAAGAAAACAGGAGAAAAAATTGAAAAATACATCCAACTGGCCGAGGAAGTCGAGGACGAGTAGCATCAGGATTATACCAATTATACTATCAACTACAGGAGTCATACCACACAATATCCACCAGTACATTAATGCAATACAGCTACATCCAAACTTATACACTCCTGGAAATTGAAATAAGAACACCGTGAATTCATTGTCCCAGAAAGGGGAAACTTTATTGACACATTCCTGGGGTCAGATACATCACATGATCACACTGACAGAACCACAGGCACATAGACACAGGCAACAGAGCATGCACAATGTCGGCACTAGTACAGTGTATATCCACCTTTCGCAGCAATGCAGGCTGCTATTCTCCCATGGAGACGATCGTAGAGATGCTGGATGTAGTCCTGTGGAACGGCTTGCCATGCCATTTCCACCTGGCGCCTCAGTTGGACCAGCGTTCGTGCTGGACGTGCAGACCGCGTGAGACGACGCTTCATCCAGTCCCAAACATGCTCAATGGGGGACAGATCCGGAGATCTTGCTGGCCAGGGTAGTTGAATTACACCTTCTAGAGCACGTTGGGTGGCACGGAATACATGCGGACGTGCATTGTCCTGTTCGAACAGCAAGTTCCCTTGCCGGTCTAGGAATGGTAGAACGATGGGTTCGATGACAGTTTGGATGTACCGTGCACTATTCAGTGTCCCCTCGACGATCACCAGTGGTGTACGGCCAGTGTAGGAGATCGCTCCCCACACCATGATGCCGGGTGTTGGCCCTGTGTGCCTCGGTCGTATGCAGTCCTGATTGTGGCGCTCACCTGCACGGCGCCAAACACGCATACGACCATCATTGGCACCAAGGCAGAAGCGACTCTCATCGCTGAAGACGACACGTCTCCATTCGTCCCTCCATTCACACCTGTCGCGACACCACTGGAGGCGGGCTGCACGATGTTGGGGCGTGAGCGGAAGACGGCCTAACGGTGTGCGGGACCGTAGCCCAGCTTCATGGAGACGGTTGCGAATGGTCCTCGCCGATACCCCAGGAGCAACAGTGTCCCTAATTTGCTGGGAAGTGGCGGTGCGGTCCCCTACGGCACTGCGTAGGATCCTACGGTCTTGGCGTGCATCCATGTGTCGCTGCGGTCCGGTCCCAGGTCGACGGGCACGTGCACCTTCCGCCGACCACTGGCGACAACATCGATGTACTGTGGAGACCTCACGCCCCACGTGTTGAGCAATTCGGCGGTACGTCCACCCGGCCTCCCGCATGCCCACTATACGCCCTCACTCAAAGTCCGTCAATTGCACATACGGTTCACGTCCACGCTGTCGCGGCATGCTACCAGTGTTAAAGACTGCGATGGAGCTCCGTATGCCATGGCAAAATGGCTGACACTGACAGCGGCGGTGCACAAATGCTGCGCAGCTAGCGCCATTCGACGGCCAACACCGCGGTTCCTGGTGTGTCCGCTGTGCCGTGCGTGTGATCATTGCTTGTACAACCCTCTCGCAGTGTCCGGAGCAAGTATGGTGGGTCTGACACACCGGTGTCAATGTGTTCTTTTTTCCATTTCCAGGAGTGTATATACAACTACAAAAATCCGTAATTATTGGTACATGTTAAATTACCCGAAAGTTCCTAAATACAATATAACATATACCGTACAGTTAAAAGCAAGTCACGCTTGATCAAGGTCCGCGTCACTTTCCATTTTAGACCAGACATAACGTCTGAAAAGAAATAATAATATTATTATTGTTTGCAGACAATTAATGACAACTTATCACAAAGACCCAGTAAAATAGCTATGAGCATATAAGATACGCCACCCTTTTCACCTGAACAAATAATTTTTTGAGGTTTTACTTCATGCCTGCAATTTCCAATATTTTGCCTATTTTAGGTCTCGAATAAACTTGCGGTTTGAGTCCATAGATTCCTAACTATATCCCGTTTACGATATTTTCATTCTTAGGATGCCTCAAACTTACTCCTTCTTGGACTAAACTTACCAGTTTGTGACGCTCCATATTTCGTGTGCGAGACCGTCTGTCGATTTGACTGAAGAAAACAAACTGGACCATAATCGTTGAAATTGAAATCAAAGTCTGCACCTTAGAAAGATAAGATCGTCTATAGTGTGACTGAGCACATAGTGGTGTACCGATTTCGGTCGTCTGGCCGATTTCAGTCGTCGGCGAAATCCACCGTGACCGCAGCCTTAGACTTGTTAGGGAAAGCCCCCGGCTGACCGCTACCGGATTCGGCCGGTGTGGCCGCTGTCGATAGACCTCTGTCCGTGGCGCGCTCCACCCCTCCCGAAATATGCGCGGCGCGCAATTCTGTTAATGGACGGCTGCTGCCTCGCCAGGTCTGTTGCCCTGGCCCACCCGCCCACCACCCAGACGAAGGAAACCACCGGACAGTGGATCACGTGGTCTGCAAATACGTTACACGTCTCAGTACTGTGGGACGCGCGGCTGGGCGTACGTGTTTGGTTGAACATATTCGTGCTGTTTTCCTCGCTTGTTCTGGACGTTGATCGCCATATTTGATGTTGTGGCTTAGTTTGCCTCGGCCACAGATGATCAGTGTACTCGCGTTGTAATGTAGTAGTAGCTACGTAAAACCTTTAACGCATAAGAAGATACAGCGCTTACATATTTCGTTTATATTTTACCATACCTACACAACCCGACAATGCTGCGGACGTGCAGTGAATGCGTACCATCTGATGAATTGCTAAGTGACTCGAAATCGATAACGGAAAATAAAAACTGAATAACAAAATAAAAGGCGCTTGGTTGCAGTAATTTGTGGAAACCTTTATTCGTCATAATCGGAGTGTTCCACACCCATAACGGCTAAAAGTTATATAAGACCATACGTCTCGCAAGCATCATATTCTGGCTGTTGCTGCTGCAACATATTTGGAACTGTTACATCCTTGTGAGAATAAGCTCCCGAAAGATCTAATCGATGAAACGTTATCGTGTTTTAATCGATTTTTCACGCCATTAAGCTATCTCGTGTCGAACTTTGAGAAACGCCTTCTTCGTGCGATAGCAAAAATCAGCTGATGTCTGTTAATCTCTTGGCTGTTGCTACATCTTCCGTGTCCACATGTGTGATGAAAAACGCATTAGGTCGTAATGTTTCGCCTGAAATGATACTGTACAGCTACGTGATACATCTGTCCACGGTTCATAGCATTTGGGATACTGGAAGCACAAGCTTAAAAATTTAACTGCGTATGTGAGAGATGACGTGCCTAATGGATCACTGTGGTTCCCAGACACAATATCCGGTCTGATAAGTCGGCCATTCACGTTGTGAATAAAAGGAAGGCAATTTAATAGCGGCACTTCCTCAGAAATAATGACGAAGGTATAAAATTACCAATTTTTCCTACCTCACATTACGCAGTTACGACTGTGGAAAATTACGAAAAGAGAAACCAGTTTTTTACTCCTATTCGGGATTCATACCGACAAAAACATCCAAACAAGAAAAAAGAAATTTTGGAAAAAACGACATACTCTCTACAAGTGCTACTACTATTTTCATATATATCAATGTTTTCTCCTTGTTCTGAAAAGTTATTTCTTTGAAGTAACGATCTGTTTTGTAATTTTAAATTTTATATACATTTGACCTAAATATTAATAGTAAATTTGTCATATTTTAGGGTTTTGTAAAATAAACACTATCTTATAGAGGACTTTGCTCTTTGGTTACTTTCATTCTAGTCAACAGGTCGTGTAGTCCTTTACCACTTTTTGGATACGACAGCAGCGTTATCAGCGAATCTTGCTACTGATATAGTTTCCAGATGAATTTATATACTGCTACCAAATCTTTTTTTCGTCATTGCTTCTTCGATGTATGGATTGATCTGTTAGGTAGAAACAGTGTATTATTGTCGTTCGCCCCCTTTCTAATCCGAGCACTTGTATCTTGGTCTTTCATTCTTATTGCTCCTCTTCGTCTCTCATAATTCTGTATATTACGTAGTTGTCCTCTGCCTCTAACCTCGTCTGTCTGACACGTAATTTGTCGCTGAAAACTGAATGGACTGATAAGAAATGAGGTGGTTTTCAACAGGATCGGCAAGGAAAGGAATACATGGAAAACACGGAGGAGGAGGAGGAGAAAAGAAGGAAGAGAATGATAGTACATCTTTTTATACATCAGCGAATAAATTGCATGGTATCAGAGGGAAATGTAGAGGGTTAAAACTGTAGCGGAAGACAGAGAATGGAATACATCGAGCAAATAATTGAGGATGTAGGTTGCAAGTGCTACTCAGAGTTCAAGAGGTCAGCACGGGAGAGGAATTCGTGGTGGGTAGTATCAGAGCTGCCATAAGACTGCTAAAAATAAAAATCATAATAGCACAACTCTTACTAGTAATAGTCAGGAGTATCGTGGCTAATATGGGCACTGGAGGAAGGTGCTAAAGCAAGCATATCGGACGCTTATTACGAAGCTCAGTAAGTTTCCTATGGTGACATCAAACCAAAATTTCGTTGTTCTTGCATTATTATTATTCACACAAAAGGTACCGAATCTGTTTCCCTGTACACTGTCCCATAACCTTTTCGAAAAATCTACATATTTCATTCGACTTAACTGGTATTATATATTTAAGATGTTAGCCCCATTTCGTATAGTGTCTGTTACCCGCAAATATTTAAACAGTTAGACGGGCAGCAGAAGCTCTAATCGGATATCGCAGGCACCTTGCTCTCCATCGAAATTACGTTGCATTTATCCCTTTTTAGAGAGATCTGTCATAAATGAACCAAGTGGGGGTCTTTCTCCATAGCCTTTCTCGCAAACAACAGAGTGGTCAGACAATATTTCTGTTGTCTGTTTTAGTATAAATCCAGTCACGGGCCACAGTTGTTTATTAATCGGGTCATCATTTTCGGTCACCGATGACTACCTTGAGACCTGAGTAAAGATGGCATACTGCGTGTCATTTCGTATTTTGATCGTACACTATGAGACGGATTGTGTTGTGTACTGCCTTTACTCAAGTCTAAAGATGGTCATCGTTGACCGAAATTAACAACCTGATTGATAAACATCTGTGGTCCGTGGCTGGATTTATAATAAATAATTTCTGGATCGCCGAAGAGCCTGGTTGCGCCTGTGTCGCATTTCGTAAGTTCTGTTGACCCTATCAAGGATCGACAATGTATTTTGAGAGCACAACACACCACGAACGGTGCACTCGCAGAAAGCTTTTAAGAAACAGTTTAACAGTGGCTGTGTTGTACTAAGCAATGTAGTTCAGTCGTGCGTGCATAAATTGTACGGCTAATGTATAATCGTATTAGGAGTTCATGAATACATCCCTTCTGTTTTAAGAAACATCCACGTATATAGTAACGGAATTCCGCGCGATCGATGCCGCCACTTATCGCAGAAGGCAAGTTCGCAGATGAGCTTCCGAATCGGATTCTGCGCGCGTCCGGCGCGGCTGCTTCCCGTTTCGCCAAACACAGCGCCGGAGCCGGCTGGCCATTGAGAGGCGCCGGCAAAAAGCGCCGCCTGCCGCCTTGCGGCCGCGGTCGTTCATCTGCTCGCCCGGCCGCGGCCGTCGTGGTCGGACGGCGGCAGTGGCTGGGAGCCGCGGGCGGCCGTCCACCTCCAGAGCGGCTCTGCTGCTCCGTCGGCTTCCGTCCGCGTCCTCAGAGCGTGAGGAGAGTATCACCTCACGGTCATCTGTTAGAAGGAACAAACGTAGAAAAAGTAGTATACTTCAAGATACGTTATGATCTGATAGTGCCTGCTAGGTACGGAGATGGAATAAGTCTTCGGACTTTCCAGAAGAGTAGCGACGAAGCACAGACTGACGACTGGTTCTGTGCCGTGAAGAAAGGACAGTGCAGGAAGTTATGGTGGAATATAGTGGAGAAAACGACTCTCGTTTAGTCTGTCGTAGAGAGATACGGCAGTAAGACTCGAACTGGCCCACCGAGCGAGGTGGCGCAGTGGTTAGCACACTGGTTCAAATGGCTCTGAGCACTATGGGACTTAACATCTGAGGTCATCAGTCCCCTAGAACTTAGAACTACTTAAACCTAACTAACCTAAGGACAGCACACACATCCATGCCCGAGGCAGGATTCGAACCTGAGACCGTAGCGGTCGTGCGGTTCCAGACTGAAGCGCCTAGAACCGCTCTGCCACCCCGGCCGGCTAAACAAATGATGCAATCCTTTGCCAGAGGAGTGCTTGATAATTTACAACTGTCATGGACTATTAAAGCATCATTTACACTAATTAACAAAATCTTCTCTTTAACTACAATGTTCAACATTTACAAAAGTAAATTTCCGTCTGAGACTTTAATGGCTCTTTAGCCCTAGAACCTCTCGGCCACCGCTGCCTGCTAGCACAATGGAATCGGATTCGGGAAAACATCGGTTTAAACCCGCGTCTGGCCATCCAGATTTAGGTTTTCCGGACACGGACCTTATACCACGCACTTAAACCGCGTGAGTCTGAGGCAGACACCTACATGCACATGCGGGGAAGAAGGTTCCCCAGAACACACTCTTTTTCTGCGGGCAATACGCGAACAATAGACATACACTACACTTAGATTTCACAGATACAGACATAGATAAATACACAGCAATAAGAGACGAAGAACAATGGTCGCACATAAACGCACTGACAAACAGTATTTCAAAAACACCACATAAAGAGTATATGCGGACACGACATTACAGACATGCCTATGTGCAGTGTAACAGCAATCTCCAGAGGATGGACAGCGATACTCACAGTGACAACGAAAATACAATGAGGTACAGGAGGAGGAAGCTAAGATGTGACAGTAAATAAGCAAAAGTGCTGGCAATCTAGCCAAGAAAACACTAAATGCTGTACATGGATGGGCACCTAAAGTACTTAATACATAGGATTAGTAATAAATAGCATAAGCAACATTATTTCTCTACTAATAACCATTTGTGTGTGTGTGTGTGTGTGTGTGTGTGTGTGTGTGTGTGTGTGTGTGTGTGTGTGACTGGCGGTCAACGGCTCGAACAAACCATTCCGAGGTATTCACCGTCAGTCACAGTCTCTCATCTATCCTATCTCCTTTTTATATTCTTCTAAAAAGACAACAAAATTTTATTTATATTTCAATCTTAAATTATTATTATTTTGAAAAGTATCATTCTTTGTAAATGTTGCAGATAAAACGAAAGGAAAGAAAACTGTAAAAAGATGAAAAACGAAAATTGTAAGATGTACGACCTGTTTTAAACATCAACTAACAGGTCTATAATTTGCCAATAAATTAATTAATAAATTTCCGTGATTTCCCTAAATCGTCCCAGGAATGGTTCCTTTGCAAAGGCATGGCCGATTTCGTTCTCCGTCCTTGACACAATCTGTACTTGTGCTCCGTCTCTGACCTCGATGTCGACGGGACGTTAAACCCAAATTTTCATTCCGAACTGACGAGCTAATCTTCGAAGGGTAATACTGCTGCAGGTGAACGGAATTTATCAGGAAATGAAAACGCTGCTTAAACGAACTAAGATAGCAAAATCACTGGGAAGTGATTGAGAGGCTGGAGTAGTGATAAGCCATATACAAAGGTGAAATTACGCCAGAGAAAGTAAATGGTTTACGCATGACGCACTACATGCTCAGCAGTATCGGTTTAAGTAAATAATCATGTTGTACTCAGTACACAGTCAACATGCTACACCCAAACTTCAGACAAGACAAAAGAACCTCAGCACAAGACAGCTTGGTGGAACACGTAACGACATACAGGAAGAGTTAAGAATTAAGTACAGAAAGTATTGAAGGGAGCGAAATTTTAAGGCTGCAAACACTGAAACGTCTTTCTCGTTTTAGTGGAACGATTGACGCTTCGAAAGATGAAGGGTGGTGAGAAAGAGATCGGAGCGTAGTGGTTGCCAGCACATTATCACTACGGAGCCACACTGTGAAATGAAGCATGTGTGGATTCGGATTGGTACTACACTGAAGGTATGCACCGATTTGTCACAGTATCTAAACATTTTTCGGCATAGCGGAAGAACATCTACACATTTCGTAAACTATTCATCCACTTCAACGTAGCGGAATGTCGTTGATGAAGCTGTCACAGCGTAAGGATACAAAGGTTGCGAGATCGCTTTTGTATTACTCCATTTCTGCAAGTATGCCGCGTAATTACTAGATTTCCCTGTGACATGGGGAAGTACTCCGTACAGTGAGTAAATCGGCAATACACTTAGACTAGAGCATGAAGTTGTCGGGAGATTGTAGACTACTACTCGTTAGTTTTGTCCTGAAGGGCAACGTATTGAAGCTGCCGACACATGGCACGGCGTTCCCGCTGACCCAGCACCTACTGCGCACTGGCCGCGCGTTTCACATGCAAATGGGGGGGGGGGGGGGGAGGGAGGATGAGGAGGAGGAGGAGGAAGAGCCGTCGTTGTGCCACCCTGCGTCCTGCTCTTGCCCCTCCCTCCCTCCGCTCCTGTTGGAATGCGCCTCACGCGGTTTCTTAAAGCCGAGATTGGCTGTTCTCCGAGGCTCCCTTTCTCCGTGCCATTAGCAGCGAACTTTCTCCCCATAATTTACGAGCTGAACCTGTTGACCTGCTACATCCCTAAAGACTGCCTCCCCTACTCACGTCCCGTGAATTATTACCATCATTTGTAGCTATCGCAAAATCAAAACAAGCAGTGCTATAATTACTTGCACGGTGACACTGCGGCTGATTTTTCGCAAGTGAAAGGAAAATATTTTATAGAAGAGTAGGAGACCGCATAAACTGACAGCATTTAGTAAGTAAATTGCTTGTGGTTATTTTATCTGCCATGACTTGAGTAGACCACTTCGTTTTTCGAAATATGTGTGAAGTCATAATTGCAACCACCCATACTTCTTAAATCAACCTTTTTTAACGTTACCTTTTCTGATCGAGCTGCATATGAAAGTTTTGCCCTTTCGCTAGTAGTTATCCCGGGTAACTATTCGAAAACACGCAAGCTCGTGGTGAGGTCCGTCGTAATTTGGAAAGTGTGTAATGGAAATAACAAAACCCGGCATGATAATCGTCCACTGCTGTAATAATCGGGATACGTGTTCGAACTTCGTCACAAAAGATGCACGTTCAGCTGTACAATGAAAATAGAATTTTAAATACGTTAACAAGTCTCGCCACTGGCGGATCGGAAGACACATCAGTCCTCGTGTTCTCCACAACTGGTCTGAAAAATATTTTGAAATTTTTTGACAATTTAATACATCAGAATTTAGTAAGATAATCAATACAGTAAAAATTGTCTTCAAATATCATTGTTAATCACGAAATCACAACAGTACAAGAGAAATGTTTTCACATGGCTGATCACATGCAAAAGAGCAAGGAGTACAGCAAACACATGTCTCGCTGCCTCTCACAACATATGAAGGCTGAGCCTTATTTTATTTATTATAATACAAATTAAATCTTTGACATTCATTGTACGGAAGTTTTAAACCCATAGTGAAACTGTAGCGAAGATTTCTTGTACGAATTTCATTAGTTCACGCATCTGTCTTGTAAACAATTCCGAAAAAACCGCGGAGTTGTAGGCCATCACGGATAAAATATTGTTGCCTCGCAAATTTTAGTTAACGAATGCAGTCTGGGCCATTGCGAAAAAGTGTTCATGAGGAAATGATTCCTAAATATATCAAAGTGAATATCAACAACAGTACATCTGCATAGCAAGCAAAGGACAAAAAATGTGGCTGACTGTGGTTTTATTCTTCAGTGAGACTACTACTTAGTTTGCACATCTGAGTATGAACAGTTTCTGTTCAACAGAACAGAGTAATTACGAGTGCCCAAAATGTATTTCGTGCTTGTTGAGACAGGCAGCCCAAGTTAGATCATTCACCTCGAATGCGGATAATGTTAGTTCGGTTGCCTATCTTTAATTGCCCGAAATATTTACCGGGCCAGTTTTGTTTCGCCTATCCTGCACGTGCAGGAGTCTGTTAGTGTGAATTTCTTAGAGCAGCAGTATTTCAACCGCCTGCTAGCCCGCTTTAGAGATCTCATTTCCGAAGGCGGGCTGCAGATGACAGATGTCGTCACGCACAGAAGAAAAATGTGAAAGTCTCTCTTCCTGAATCATGAGGTTCGCCGACCAAAAAGTGCGAATTTGTTTAATCTGTCATCTTAGATTTCAGTGAAATTGTCTCGATACCTGCTAAAATCAGTTTCGATTAAGTAATATTTTGTTTTCTCGTCTCGAAATATCCCCTCGGCAAATTTTATGACTTAAACTTTCGGTGCATAAATTTATCATCACATTAGAAAAGAAAGGGTGAGTCGCTTTACTAGAGAAGTTTGTTGTAACGTGTCGTTCCGTGACTGTTAAACGTTGCGTCCTTCAGCTTTCACATGTTTCATCGAATGCAATCTCAGAATCAGTAGATCAGCAGTTCGCTATTGAAGCATTCTTATGATCTACCGAAAAGTGGGGAAAATGCGGTGTGATGAAAAGGTAACTATACTGAAACTACAGACGTGTGAACTTGGTTAGCATGTTGAAAGAAAGGTGGTAGTCTCCAAACGCCTTAAAATTCAGGCCGCACAAGTTTGCATCAGTTGGTTCCACCGCTTGAAACATTTTGTCCTTGAAGCTATCCAGGAGCTTCATTGGTTCTGCCTTTTGGCAGTAGGATGCATGTACGCGTAAAACTTTCTACATTGTTCTGGACTGTCGGGAACGAACCTGTTACAGTTCCTTTCTGGATGTTCTGTTTCTTTCGTTGATTCCACTTACGGCCGCAGCCGGACAACAGTAGTCTGTAGACACAGGTAGAGAACGGTGGATACTCGTCTTCTGTTGAAGAATTTCGCGTCATTACACTTTAGTACGTTACTTAAGCTGTGAAACAGCTGCCAGTCTTTGCAGCAATTCTTACCACAGTTCTGTTTGTAACCAGTGCGTTACTCGAAGGCGCCGTCATCTGTTTCATTGTACATATGAGGCTGATTATAAATTTACAGATTTTCTTGTTAAAGGAATTTTGTCGTTTTTAAGAATTCACAGTGTATGCGGTAAGCTTCGCTGTAATATGAACACACAACTTGGTGATAATTAGCATATTTTCCCCTCGAGGCGCAGGAATGAATAAATGTGCACCAAACGTTGTCTCTGCAGGAGTCCCGTGGCAGTCTGATATCTACAAGTCAGTATTAATAACTGCCCTAATGGTATTGTGGACTTACATCTTATAGACTGACACAAGGTCAGCCAAGTGGATGCAAAAACAGTGCATTTCAATCAAATGTAGGCCGTTCATATTTTCCCAATGTATTCCCTTTTCACACATTTACCTTGATGGTTTCTGTGTCTTTCTCCACACCACTCCATTTTTAAAGGTAGTGATTCTTACATATTGCTAGTCTGGTGGATAGTTCTGCAGGTATTCCAGATCTCTCCCACGTATACGGTACATATATGCGTTTTCTGGAAATAGGACCTGATAACTTACATGGCTGACAGTGCGTTTCTAAGTACCCAAAGGGGGCGGGGTCACCATCGCATTCATCAAAAGAGATATTTCAAAGTGTGTTGAAGTGAGACCGTATCCTGGTTAGTCACTCCGTAAGTACGCAGTCAATTTACTGAGTGGTAATGTGGAAACATAGCAAAGGTGTTTCTGAAGTCAATAACTACGATCTTTAATGGCAATCAGCCATACTCATCAGGTATTGATCTCGCGATTGAAAAGGTAGACACACGATTAACAGAGCTGTTGCTTGTTAAAGTGGTGTTGGTAGTCGCGTAGGAATTGTTTGCACTGGAGAAGGGAAAAACAGATAATGCGAGCGGCATTCGACGAAAACAAAATGCTGCCTTCAGCATCCCAGTGGCACAGTGAACAGTGTCTCATATACATTTGTATACGTAAACTGGGTAGTTGAGAAGCGTTGCGGGGCGCTAATGCGGCAGACGGTGGCAGCACCATTCTCTAGCCGCTAGCCGCCAGCTCGCGCAGGCCTAGGACGGTGCGACGGCGCCCCGGGGAGACGTCGGCATCGATTGCCTCCGTTCTGCCTCCGGAGCGCAGATTCCAGCGGCCGCTGACGTAAGGCGCGCTGCGTTTCGTAATGCAGCACGGGTCGTGATGTGAGAGGGTAGGGTGTGGGCGGCGCCACCGCTCCCCACAACAAACCCACCGACGCAGTCGCCTTCACTTCACACACACACTCTGCGGAGGGCTATTTGAGGCCGGTGATGTTCCGTATTGCCTCACGTTCCCTCGACCACGCAGTGCGTTGGCTGCCGTTCTTGCCGGTATTGTTGACACGTATTATCTGTACGTAGGATATAGACAGCCCAGCTAATTTGTTTGCAAATTTTGTCGTGTACCGTGCCGGTATCTTGAATGTAGTCAGGTCACGTGGGAGCTCGTGTACCGCAGCGTCTGAGGTTGAAAACGTACAGCTGTTAATCTATAAGCAGCTGCGAAATAAAAACGTCGGGACTGTGTGGAGGATGTGTAAGGGCTTCTCAGAGAAACTTCTGCAGCGTAGTGGAAACAACCTTGGCAATACGCGACCCCTCTGTCCCCATGCGAGTTTCATATTTTTGGAGCCCTGAAGAAAGACATTCGTGACCGTCGATTTGCTTCGGACGAAGAGATGCACGCCTGGGTACAATCTGGGTTCCGTAGGCAACCGATAACGTTTTTCCTTGAAGGCATTGACTGCCTTGCCTAACTATGCGATAAATGGATTAACAGTTCTGGCGATTGCTTTCTGTCTCGCTTTCATTTGACCGCCCATCGTACATCCACATCTTCAGTCCACTGTGAAGTGCGTAGCAGCGGCTACTTCTCAACGTACCTGTTGTTGGGCTCCTTTCTGTTAGTGACAGAGCGAGTGCGCGGAGCAGGGTTAGTTGCACGCCTCTTTGGGCGCTGAAATTTCTCACCTCGTCTTCGCGATCCCTATGGGAGGGACCGTAGGGGCTATACTCTATTCTAGATCACTCGTTCTTAAAACTCTGTAAGTAGCTGTTCACGGGATAGTTCGCGTGTACCTTAAAGCGTCGACCAGTGAAATTTTTTCAACTTATCCGTGACGCTGTCCCACGAGTCAAACCCGTGACAATTTTTCTTCCTCATGCAGTCTCCTTTGTTGACTGATTGCATTTCTCTAGTAATCTGCCAATCAACCGAAGTCTCCCACCTCTTTCACCTACGACTGAGTCTGTGATCGCTCCATCTCATATCCTCAAAAAATATTTACATCAAGGTATTCGTATTAGTTGACCGACTGCAATTGTGACTCCGTGATATTGTAGTCATAGGTCACTACTTTCTTCATTTTGTGAAGTGCACAATTTTACATTTGTGAACATATAAATCCAGTTGCTACAGTTTCATCGATTTGATATCTCATCAAAATTTTACTGAATGTTTGTGCAGCTTGTTTCAGACAGTACTTTATTACAGATAACTGCATCATTTGCGAAAAGTCTCAGGTTACTTTTGATGTTGTCTGTGAAGTCAGGGTCCGACAAAAAGAACTCGCCTGTTATCGGAACGAATAAAAATAAAACATTGTGAGATACCAGAAACTATTTTCTATTGAAGAGCCTTCTACAGTAACGGATTGCATTAATGGGTTTTTGACAGTACATCACTCAGCCTCCGATGTTGATGTACTGGTTGAGCCGCTCTCGGACACTTTCCACGGCTGTGACCCATCTCAGGCAGAATGGCAGCAACCTCGTTTGTTATCGCTTCCTTAAGAGCTTCCATGGACTTGGGGCGATGGATGACGCTATTTGTATTTTAGGCATCCTCACTGTGTGTCAAGTCGCTTGAGTGCGGAGGTCACCCGAAATCACCTCGTAAGGAAACAGCATGCCCAGGAAACGTCTCTCTCAAGATTTGAAGTGAACGAAGAAGTGTGGAATGTTGCACCATATTGCTGAAACCAAACTTTTTTGTCCCTTGTTAGTTATTAATATCGTCCACTTTTGGCCGGAGAAAGTTCTGCGTCATAGTACATTAACGATCAGTGTTCACTGCAACTCCCAGACAGTCTTCAGAAAAAGTAGGGAAACACTAAACTCTTACTTTCGGGCTGTGTAGTTTGTTCTCGTGGGTTGTTTTCAGACTATCTGAAATTTTATTTTCTGCACCAGGAAGATGAATATTGGTTTAGTCTTTAAAGAGAATATCTGTGCAGCACACGTTTCAGAGAATGTTTAGGCACAATCTCTTACATATTACAAAGGTAGGCTCTGTCACTCAGTTATTGGGTCATCACATCCGTGCAAGGATACGTCTTCAGATTTCGGTGAAGAATTCTACGTACGCTTCGGTACTGTAAGTGTAGTGCCAGGTGTTCCCGTGCTGGGCTCCGTGCAGACAGCTGAATTTAATACCTCACTAAAGCTACATTTTCCTGTCATGGTGCAGTGCGAGGGCGGCTAGGAGATTTCTTTTTGGAAGCAGGAATTGTTCTCTAAAATTCATATTTTGTGTGTACAGTGTTTCCTTATCCGGAACGGGGTCATGTCAACGAAGCGTGAAGTGGACGCAGTAAGATCGCTGTGTCGCTATCGGCGATCCGCCATTTTTAATAAGCTCCTTGATTACTTGCGAACAATACCCACCAGTCGAAGCCGATGCTGACACAGTGATGCAGACACAGCAAATTAATGGCACTACTCCCCCACTCGTGACCATTCCTTCGTTTAGCTGTGTGGTGTCAAAACCGTGGAGTTCGTTTTGCCGCACCCTGCATAAAACATGGCCGAAAAGTTGGCTGTTGGCACTCCCTGAAGTAACTTCCACCTTCGTAAGTGACTTTCCATCCAGCATAACATGTTGCATCGCCCGCACTCTGAAGTCCTCAGTCCAGTCACGAATTTCGCTTGATACTCCATATGGTCGTAATTTGATAATAAGCACGTGTGTGGTATTGAGCAAATGCTTTTCTGAAGTGAAGTAGTACTGCATCTACCAGATTACTGTGATCCGTAGTTTTCAGGATATGTAAGGAAAGCACGAGTTGGGGTTTCACGTGATGGATGATTCGACTACCGCGGAATATCTGTATGGCGTAAGGTTTGGCGGGGGCAGCTGGCAGTTACCCACGGCCTGAGTGGAAAGGAAACGAAGAGAAAGGCTAACGGCAGCGACGTAGGAGGCGGCTGGTGACCATTGCCTGCTGTGATACTGAAGTAGTTATCCCGTCATTACGCCCAAGTTGTGGGCGACTTCAGTTTTCATCGAATCCACGCAGGCCTGACACTAGGCTTGTTTAAGATTTGAACCCAACTCCTCCTGAATCAGAGTCAAACTTCGGAGAGTCGAGGCCGTCGTCTTCCCATCTGACCAGTGGTCAGTCTAAGACGTTCATGCCCCATTAAGTGGATGACCAGTGAAGATGCCGTTTTGAAATGTGTCAGACACTTGCCTAACTGTAACGATCTGTAGTGAAGGTTTTTGTATCAACACAAAAAGATTTATACTTTTCAACTCAATCACTTTGTTTTTCGTGAATTTATATATAAAATTTATCCAGGAACATAATTTCACCTTGTAAGATACATCACTTCACCAAGACATAAGATAAACCGGCAAATAATGAAATGCAGTACAATGAATAGATCAGCAAACAACTATGTTGAGGATCGTTAAAGGAAGAAGGGAAGGTTTGTGGAACGTCTGCAAAGACAACCAGGATTTTCCACTGGAAGGGGAAATACACGCGAAAAAATAGTAGTGTCATATAAAAGTATTTTGGGCAGATGTAATATATAACGAAGAGATGTGGTACCGTTCGAACTAGTAGCCTGTGGATAGACAGATGAAGACAAGAAAATGCAAGTAGGTTGGACACAAGCTGCGAAAAAGTCGGACGGCAGTAGACAGTGATAAGCCCTGAGTTGGGGTTCCATCGCAGAAGAAGAGTGAGGGTAACGCGGAGGACAGTGGAGAGAAAAGCAACAGAAACGAGAAGAACGTGGGGAGAGGGGTAGAGCAGTGGCACAAACCAGGAGCTGCTGGCAAAGCTTCGTTCCAGCTATTGGAACAAGAGGTCAGAAGTCAGATGCACTAGGTACGTAGGTACATATGTACGGGTGACGAAATTTCCTCAAGAGAGGACAGCATCAAGCAGTCGAAAGATTGACACGTTTTAAGAGCATAATTTTGATAAAACTGTGCGAAAAATGTAAGTAAAATTTTGGAACAAAACGACCTGACAACTAGAAACAGAGTGCTCCGTATTGTAAGTCGCTTTCCTGTATTGTTGTCAAACATCTGCTTTGTTTTCTCTCCTAATTTCGCAAGCGCTTTGGACGTATAATTACTCCCGTTATTAACAGTAATTACAGCATTAAAAAGCCCTGATTTTTGGCTTTGTTATACCAATAACTGCCTTCTTCGGACTAGCCTGTAGAAGTGACAGTGTATCTGCACTGCAGGAACACGAAGCCTAATGGTGGAAAAAATCTGTTGATAAAAAAAGTCGCTTTAAGGAACGAAATAAAATGAAAGCACACTGCTAGGTAGATTTGTATTTCGGCTGAAAAACAGTATCTAACTACAGAAATATTCCTGTCCATGCATCTGGGTCAAGTGGAAAACATAAAAGGCATTTCATGAGAACAAGAGGTGATATAACCAACAAATACAATCTCAAATAGTTCTGTGGTTCCGTACATTGTAATCGAAGTGGAAATGATTATTATTGTTTATCGCCTCACATTGTTACTCTGAGCCAACGATTCCATAGTGTCATAACTACTTTTCTGTTTGAGTGTAATCTGAGGTGAAATTTTGCATTCCTTGTCAGGTATATCCAAGGGAGTGTGTGTAGCCCGTCTCACGATCAAGCCTCATTCTTTTGGTGGGTCGTGCTCATTCCGAAGAGAGGCAAGTAACAGTGCTCGAGCACCAATCCAAAGCACGTTTTCACACGTTCATTCTATAACATTTTTCTCGGACTGTTTTCAGTTTTTGTCAATACATTTCGTCAGACGACCTGGGCCGCTTAATCATACTTGTACACACAATCGTTTATTAGAACCAGTATCTTCAAAAGTGCTGCCAATAACGTCTTCCAAATCCTTATTTGTTTACGATTTTGTGGCATGCACTTTAACATAACCCGAAAAGAAGAAATACATTGGTGTAAGGTCAGGAGATGTAGGAGGCATTTCTATTGCCCCTCGCTGCCCAATAAATTTCTTACCAAGTACGTAATCAACGTATGACATGAGGCACGTAATGTTTGAATTTGGCCTCATGTAAAAATTTCCGCATAGATGATCTAGAAATATCAAAATGGTTCAAATGGCTCTAAGCACTATGGGACTTAACATCTGAGGTCATCAGTTCCCTAGACTTAGAACTACTTAAACCTAACTAACCCAAGGACATCACACACATCCGTGCCCGAGGCAGGATTCGAACCTGTGACCGTAGCAGCAGCGTGGTTCCGGACTGAAGCGCCTAGAACCGCTGGGCCACAGCGGCCGGCCTAGAAATATCCTGTTAGAGAGTGAGTCTACGAGTAGACTGTTTAGTACTCTGGATAACCGCTTGTAAGACTTGAAGATTAGTTTTATCACTTATTGATGGCCTACGTGACCAGTAGCAATCCGCTGCAAATCCACTCGTCTCGAAATGTTACCGCAGGCTGTAGACAGCCTTCGTCGTAGGTGAATCGGTGTCGAAAGTATTATTCCACACATGTATTATTAATGATTTTATAGAAGTGCACTCTCGTTTTCGTGTCTGTAATTATCACGAACAGATTACCTTAATGTTTCCAGTGGGTTACGATGGGTAGTGACTTCATGCCCATCCCTACATACAAAGATTTTATCAAAATAAGATGTGTGGAAGCATGTTTTGACGGTAATTTTTGCCTCTGTACACACGACTTCGAAATTGTTTACATAATCAAAACATAGTCAGCTTACTAGTATTGATGGATTAGTTACAAAAACTGTACGATGTTTCCTCCTGGCACTCCTAACTGAAGTAAGTCATTGATTTACTAGTCGTCTGGGTCAGCAGCAGTGAAACGAATGATCTGGAATTATGGTTCGTATATTGGACTCGTGTGTCCTAAATCTTGTGATGAATAACCCTGTCAAACCACCAGCTTTTAGATGCTTCTTAGTCATTCAGCGGTGGCACAAGCGATTTTAATCGTCCGTTCTTTCACGGCAAGGCCGTTAACTGTAAGTTAAACTGTAACAAACGATTAATGGGTAACGGTTTTTTATGTGAATTCTTGGTCCGGGTTTCTTTGTTGGATCTCATGTATCTGCGCTAAATGCCAACATTTGTTTTTAGTTTCGTTTTTAATTTGTTTTTAATTTCGTTTGTAATTTTCTGAAGCGGATGTGGTATAAGTGTCATTTCGAACCTCTTTCACCCCGAAGTAAGCTTTCCTCATTTTTAATTACATTCGAAGCAGGAAGAGCTGCAATTTCCGGGCGCGCAGTTGTCGATAGTTTAATAACCGCGAGAAGCGCCGTTAATTGCCTGAAGTAATTTTCTGTCGGAATGAGAAACTGATTCGGGTCTAAAGCTGCCCGTGACGGACCTTGTTTTCACCACCACTGCAATGGTTACCGGGATTATGAACAACTCGAAACCTGGGTTAACACGTTCTCATTCGACTGTAAGAGTAATACGAGCCTCCAGACACCTCGTCAAAGTTTCAAACTTATTTAGGAGTACGCTATGTTGCACTCATAAGTATTTAATTCATAATATAAGATTCCTTTGTTTGCAAGTTTTCATAGCTTCATGTTTTTGAATGTTTCACAAAATACGGTTTGTTAAAAGTACGACGTATGTACAGAAATTGTTAGTGAAACTAAGAGAGATGCTCCAGAATTACAGCGAAGCTGGAAGCTACGAAACAGCATTTAATATAAACGAGAATTTGAAACGGCAGCAACTCTTCTTGAGTGAAAGAAAAACAACGACCTCGTTTAGATTATTTTCATTCAGTACAATAACTGTTGACGAACGCAATTTTCATTTGCTAGCAGTCTCTGTCGAAACGATCGTACTCAAGTAACATGAAAATGTTAAAATACGCTGTGTTGCATCACTTTTACTGCGGCGTCAACGACAAAAATAAAATTTCAAGAAAGCTTTCTTTGTCGGCGTCGTCAAGGATAAAATTAATTTCTGCAATTAATCGCAGTCAGTGCCCATTTGTATGTACTCTGCTCTCAGATTAGGACTGCGGTGGTTCTAAATATGAGCTTCCACAGTAGAATACTTCGCCAATGTAAATTTCAAGGTTTTAACTGTGGTGGAGCACGTAGACCACAGGAAGCTGGTACGGGTTATGGGAGGAATGGTTTATTGCATTAATATGAAGCTGTTTTATACCAATCAGGTATTATCAGATCTTGTATGCGTTGTTTTCTGTAAGCATGCACAACACGATTGCCATTAAATGGATTTATCGATTTTGATGTAACTTGGAGAGTTTGTCAGGGTCTGAAAAGTCCCGTACCAAAACGTCACGGCGTGTAGTTCGTTACCAACACGTGCAGATTTTCTGCACACCGTGGTGGTGGTTAGTGTTTAACGTCCCGTCGACAACGAGGTCATTAGAGACGGAGCGCAAGCTCGGGTTAGGGAAGGATTGGGAAGGAAATCGGCCGTGCCCTTTCAAAGGAACCATCCCGGCATTTGCCTGAAACGATTTAGGGAAATCACGGAAAACCTAAATCAGGATGGCCGGAGACGGGATTGAACCGTCGTCCTCCCGAATGCGAGTCCAGTGTGATAACCACTGCGCCACCTCGCTCGGTATCCACACCGTGGTGTTCCTTCTTCGCTCATTACAACGGAATACGATCGCATAACTTCATCCTAACTGTTACCGAATTCAGTTTCACAACAGGGAAGAAAACCACCGAAGTTCCTGTAGGATCATGGTTTCTAATCTCGAACAAGTAAATACGGTGATTCAGGGCATTTAGCATAGTGTTCTGTGGAATAAGATGGTTTCAGTAGTGAAGTTTAGCTGTCAGTCCCCGCACATCCACTTCGTACGTAATAGATTTTCTGACTGTGTATGTTAATTTAGGCTCGTTACGCTGTGGCGCAAGATCGAAAGTCGTAAACAAGTTTCCGGAGGAGGAAGTCGTTAGGAAACACGCGGAGCCGCTATGTTGGCACACAAAGCTGTTTACCCACGCCTGCCGGAGCAGGCGGATACGCAAGTGCAGTACCCTGGCGTGCCGCTGTCGCGGCGTCCCAAAACACGAATCTAGAGGCGCTGCGCAGTAAACGGGAAAAAGTGAAACGCCATCTGAACAGATCTTCAGTAACAGCGGTGGTCCAGTAGTCGGTGGCTATCATATTACTTCCATTAGTGAATCTTCGCTAAAGACTGCGCCTAAGAACGACAATCAGTTTTTTAAGAATCACGGGTAACGAGGCAGCGCTGGGTCAAGCAGTGTGGAGGTTCCTAGACAATAAAAAGCCCATCACCACCGCGAATTATTTTCCAGTACCATGTTAACTGTATCGACAAATGTTTACTAAAACTTTATGGAAGAAAACAAACCTATAGTTAAAGTTTTACGAAGAAGCAAGTGTTATAAAACAGTAGTACATCAGATTTTAAATAAGTTTTTTTAATGAACCACTGTATTGAAAATTCCCTTTACTCAGTTTTTACGCAATAAAAATCTTTCATATCATCTTCAAAGCTCCTTGTTTTCAGAGTTTTATACGTCGTTTTCTGTGATCCTAACGGCAATTGATCGACGACAGTTTTTCTGAAGCTCCAATTTCAAAATGCTTCCCTCCCCTCTGATATCAGTCGATGGTAGCGAGACATTTATAAATATTTACAGCTCTCACCGCATAAGCAGATGCTGTCACCGTACAATGGCATTTCTAAGATAGCGATGACGGAAATGCTTTGTGTCCTTGACTTGTTTCGAAATAGAACCTTCATTCATCGGTATTGTGTGTCGGTTTTCATTTGTTTTCTAGCCATTGTCATCGAACAGAGAATTCTCATTGTAACGTTAAAGAATTTAGAAAGCATTTAAAAAGTTCAGTAGTCGTTTGAAGTTATAATTTCTTGTGAGGATTTATTTTATCCGGGTTATGGAACGTCTAAAAGCCAAAGGCCGAAGCATACTACGCCCAGTGGTTAATCCCGTTGCTGTAACTGGGATGAAGCGGCGCAGTGCTTCTCGTAATTTAGAGCAACCGAAGGGAGTTGACTGTCCGGCCTTCTGGCAAGGCTGTGTTCATCGGAGCCACCGTAAAACATAAGTGCAAGAAGTTTCACGTGAGACGCAAGCGCACGCCCGCAATTAGCACGGGATGTTCACTGGCTAGTCAGTTCCCTCCGTGTATGCCACGTGCAGACTCAGCGCGTCCCCCCTGAGTTGAGCAAAAACTGGGATGGAATGCGACGAAAATTGACCTGACATCTATTTGTGGCAGCTGCTTAAAATGTCGTCCCTCTGTGGCAAAAGCCGTAAGCCGTCGTTTTAGTGTATGGCGGAGGTTAACTTCCACTTTCCATTCGCAAATAGAGCGAGGGGAAACAAGGCTCTCTTCACGCCTCTGTACGAGGCGTTATTTCTGTTATCTCCGTGGCCCGCTTCGGACTTGAGCTTCGATAGCATTTGCTTAGAAAGCAATCTCTGCAGTCAAACTGAAAAGTTAAAACGTAACGGTCTCCTGACGTCAGTAAAACAAAATACTAGCTCAGTCTGCACGTAATGGAGATGCTGATCTGGAAATGATCCTTCTTCTTGATGAAGTGTGGCGCCTTACAGTGGGGTACGTGAATTCTCAGAACAAGCGACGCTGGTGCTTGCACAGAACTTGTAAGTTGGCTACAATTTTGCACCTTACAAGCACTCATCTACAAACTTTGCCGTGATCTAAAACCACAATTAGGTATCATTTGATAGGTTGTACATCGCATATATTAATATTTATAGAAGACTGACATTGTCACGTATGCCTTGTAAATACACTCCTGGAAATTGAAATAAGAACACCGTGAATTCATTGTCCCAGGAAGGGGAAACTTTGACACATTCCTGGGGTCAGATACATCACATGATCACACTGACAGAACCACAGGCACATAGACACAGGCAACAGAGCATGCACAATGTCGGCACTAGTACAGTGTATATCCACCTTTCGCAGCAATGCAGGCTGCTATTCTCCCATGGAGACGATCGTAGAGATGCTGGATGTAGTCCTGTGGAACGGCTTGCCATGCCATTTCCACCTGGCGCCTCAGTTGGACCAGCGTTCGTGCTGGACGTGCAGACCGCGTGAGACGACGCTTCATCCAGTCCCAAACATGCTCAATGGGGGACAGATCCGGAGATCTTGCTGGCCAGGGTAGTTGACTTACACCTTCTAGAGCACGTTGGGTGGCACGGGATACATGCGGACGTGCATTGTCCTGTTGGAACAGCAAGTTCCCTTGCCGGTCTAGGAATGGTAGAACGATGGGTTCGATGACGGTTTGGATGTACCGTGCACTATTCAGTGTCCCCTCGACGATCACCAGTGGTGTACGGCCAGTGTAGGAGATCGCTCCCCACACCATGATGCCGGGTGTTGGCCCTGTGTGTCTCGGTCGTATGCAGTCCTGATTGTGGCGCTCACCTGCACGGCGCCAAACACGCATACGACCATCATTGGCACCAAGGCAGAAGCGACTCTCATCGCTGAAGACGACACGTCTCCATTCGTCCCTCCATTCACGCCTGTCGCGACACCACTGGAGGCGGGCTGCACGATGTTGGGGCGTGAGCGGAAGACGGCCTAACGGTGTGCGGGACCGTAGCCCAGCTTCATGGAGACGGTTGCGAATGGTCCTCGCCGATACCCCAGGAGCAACAGTGTCCCTAATTTGCTGGGAAGTGGCGGTGCGGTCCCCTACGGCACTGCGTAGGATCCTACGGTCTTGGCGTGCATCCGTGCGTCGCTGCGGTCCGGTCCCAGGTCGACGGGCACGTGCACCTTCCGCCGACCACTGGCGACAACATCGATGTACTGTGGAGACCTCACGCCCCACGTGTTGAGCAATTCGGCGGTACGTCCACCCGGCCTCCCGCATGCCCACTATACGCCCTCGCTCAAAGTCCGTCAACTGCACATACGGTTCACGTCCACGCTGTCGCGGCATGCTACCAGTGTTAAAGACTGCGATGGAGCTCCGTATGCCACGGCAAACTGGCTGACACTGACGGCGGCGGTGCACAAATGCTGCGCAGCTAGCGCCATTCGACGGCCAACACCGCGGTTCCTGGTGTGTCCGCTGTGCCGTGCGTGTGATCATTGCTTGTACAGCCCTCTCGCAGTGTCCGGAGCTAGTATGGTGGGTCTGACACACCGGTGTCAATGTGTTCTTTTTTCCATTTCCAGGAGTGTAATTGTTAACGCTTTTGCTTGAAAGCTGACGGTGTATCTTTATTATCAAAATGGCGTAATGATTGCCTATACTAGTAAAGGTTGGAACGCCAGTCGAGATGAAACGGCAGGCGGAACTCAAGCCCTGGGTGGAAGGCCTGCTTAAACACAGGAAATAGCAAGACGGACTTTGGGGCACCTGAGCGCTGGAGCACAATAGTCGCGGCCGGCCAGTGTTGTAGCGAGACCGAAAGACCAGCTGAGAGGATGGAAGAAGTGTCACCTCGGAAATCACACAGGCTGGGTTATTTCCAAGGATTTTTACTCAGAAGCATACCATTGTACGAATATAGGTATTTCCTCGCAAACTTTCCGCACTAGACGACAAAAGACTAAAATATGGTTGGTCGGCGTTCGGAAGAATCTGTAGAGAGGGAGAATATTCTGGCGTTTCGAGAATATGATTCACCTTCTGCAGTTACGAGGGAGGGGAGCCGAGTCTCGCTGGGGTGGTCTTCAGTTTCCGTGAGCACGTGTGTCACGGTCGCTCAGTATCAGCTTTGTCGGTACAGGCGGACTTGCTGTCTTTGCTCTCAGGAGTGTTTATAGTTAGAACGGCTAGGCACTGTAATGTTGCGAACTTACACGATTCTGGACTTCGCCTCCGGGTTGGAAGTCGTCGTTGAGTAGGCAGTGTTCAGTGATTGAGAGCACTTCTTCTGCCAGTACTTATCCTGAGACGTTATTGTAACTCCTTCCTTGTGGCTGGCAGTTCGCGTTTCTCGTCTGTAGAACACAGAGAGGACAGTGTTAGAGAATATTAGTCAGAGGACCGCCTTCTGCCGTCCTAGTGTTTGAAAGAGTTTTATTTAGTGGCTGGAGTTCTTCCATCGTTGCAGACGTGTACGAGAACCATCACTCCGACGAACCGTATGCAGTACATACGGTGATATTGCTAATTGGTTCGGCTTATTAGGGCTGTGAAGCTAAGCAGCTGTGATCACGCAAGTTTATTTCCACTGAGGTTCCACACCACCGTAGATAATCTTTGAAAGTAGTGTCTTCTAGTGTTTGTTATGTAGATGATGTCAGTCATTTCGCATTATTTATGTTAGATCGCGTGGCCATAAAAGGGCCATAGTTGGGCAATTGATCAGTAATTTTTTAGTCGGGAAATAGACAATTGCAATATAAAGGGTTGTTTTTTAATGTACAATAAATGAATAATGAGAAAGAACGTTTATCATTTAGTAGTATTAGTTGCCTTAATCATTCATTTATGTTGTGATTGTAATTTATGTCAAAGAGAATTAAGACAACCTAAGATCTGCTTCAGGGGGTAGTCAGACAGGGCCAAATCTTCATTTTAGCGTTCAATATTTTCCGATGCGCACATGCATTTTACACCCGCCTGGAGTAGCATCTTGGAAGCTGACAACTGATCGTGCCAAGTGTGAAGCTTCGCTAACTTTTCTTGCCCTAACCTGCATTTGCTGTCCTAATTTATTTGTATTCGACTTCGAAGTAAGTACGACTTCATCTTCAGACATTTTAGCACTTACCAATGTGGCACCATGGCAAGTATATCCTGTCAATGAGCCGCAGTATCTCATAGTGTGGTCATTGTACGCCAAGTGTAATAGTTACCACTCTATAGCTGGGTATACTGCGGCGGTTGTCACATCGGTGTTGAAGTGTCTGAAGATGAAGCCGTAATCGCTTCTGAATCGATTGCAAATACTTAGGACAATGAACACAGCTAAGAGGAAGAAACGCAATAATTGTTCTGCGGCAGTGGAATCGTTCTGCAGTAAGCGGCAAATGCTGGTTCTGTAAATGTTAGCTCCACAGCGATTCTTTCCACACAGTAAGTGACACGCGTACCAATTTTGGATAAAGTCAGTACAGCGGTTTCGGAGATAGTGGGGACTGTACGTCCTACTACGTTCTGTGTTTCAGGAGGTGGTGTGGAAGTTAAATACATACATGTATGTACATCCATTTTTGTAACATGTATGGACTACAACGGTTGGTTTTGTAGACTTCTATTCTCTAACGCTGATCCTGTTGCTTGAAATTTTCTTTCTAATGAATGTATAGTCATATCATTGGGAACACGTACACGAGAATTGTTTTTTTTTTTTTTTTTGAACAGTTCAAGAAAGGAAACGCTGGTTCATGGTTCATTTACACCACAGTGGAAAGGAACTGAATGCAACAAAAGGGAGGCAGTAACCCCGGTCAGAGAGTACACGGGATGCGAATCACACGCCGTCAATCGCCTCGCCAGGCGCCACACCGCCAGCGACGTGCTGTGCTGTGATGGGATGGCATACAGGCAGGGCACAGGGAGGCGCGTGACACGTCCGGCAGAGGAATACCGGATCATCCGCAGACAAGTTATACGGCCTAGTTGTGTCTCGTCCCGCTGGACAGCCGCCAAGGCGGTACCCCATGCTGCATTGTAAACAAAGGGCGTATGTGGCGAGCGCGCCGCTGTAGTCGGCTGACACGCGTTACCTCGCCGCCGCATCTCGCGAACCCCCCTCTCCAGTCCCTCCGTGTGGCTGGCGCGGGACCGTTGTGGTGTCACAATAGGAGACAGCACTCCCTCGCTGGGGAGTTGTCTTGTCTTCCTGCGTGTGCCTCCCTGCCGGACGCGGCGCATTACGACAATTGCGGGCGGTGTGAGGGAGCCGCCCCCGCCGTGCGTAGCGGCGTGTCAGAACACACGCGCACGCACACTGACATTCTTAAAGCAACAGAAGACGAAGAACACAGCACTCGGATTAGAAACGGTGTAACACAGGAACGTAGTATCTTGCCCTTAGTGTTCAACCTAACACGACAATAAAAGACAGGTTCACTTGTGGCATTAAAAGCTGGATGAAAGAATATCAGTGATAAAATTCGCTGATGACATTGCTGTCATCACTGAAATTCGGGAAGAATTGCGGGACAATTTATGTGGAATGGACTCTGCAGTGAGCACACACCATGGATTGAGGCCAAATCGAAGAGACACGAATGTTGTGAAGAGTAGAAGAAATGAGATTACTGACAAAGTTGAAAGTATCATTGATAAGATTGTTCTAAATTAATTATTCAGCAAACCTGCATCTGACTGCGTCTGTGAACTTGTTTCTTGCACTCCTCCATTTTGCCAGAAATGCAACATGTATTTGACTCACCAATAAAATTCGAGAGAATAATGCCGTTTGTGCAATGGCATTAAGGTGGTACTGGAAAATTAACTTTTGGCCCTGATGTTTATTTGGTTCTTTCATTGGTGGGTAACTTCACTCTACTACTCATTTTCATATTCAATTTAAGCAAAAGGATTTGGATGATGATTCAGGCTGTTAGATTTAAACACATTGTTGATCTCAATATATATATATTGTTAAAATTTTAAGTCATACACAAAACCTACCATTTCTAACATGTTTGTAGCACGAAACACTCTTACAAATATTTTTACCAAATGCTTACTGTGTCAGACCTTGAACATACAAATCCTAACTCTGAATATTATCTAACAAAACCAATTTCAAATCGTATCTTCTCTCATTTACGTGTAAGGTTTGGTCTGGGGCAGCGAGCGCGACCTACCTTATTGCTGTCTGCACACGTCTGCTTCCTCCGGACAGCTACCTGCCTCCTACTCAAAGATGTTATACTCGTTCCAACTTGCGGTTTGCAACTACCAACTATATTCTGGAGCTACCCTGATCAGACCTTAGCACATACCTTTCAGAGTTATTTGTGACCAGGAAATAGACGAAGTGAAGGCAAAATAACACCTCCGGCGAGGACGACGTAAAAAGCAGACAAGTATAGGCAAAGAACGCTACTGGTGACAAATGTCGACCTTAAGCTGGAAAAGTATTTTCTGAGAACATATGGTATGCCAATGGATCGAGGACTGTGGGAAACGCAGGAAAAGAAGAGGATCGAAGAGTTTGAGATGTATCGTTATATAAGGGTTTTGACAATTAGATGGTCGAAGGAGGAACTAGGTTCTCCGCAGAATTGGCAAGGAGAGGCGAACATATGCGAAATCGTTAAGAACAGGATGATACGTCGGGGAATAATTTGGTACTAGAAGGAGCAGTAGAGGGTAAGAAGTGTACGGGAAGAGACAGACTGGAATACATGCAGCAAGTAATTCAGGATGTACAGTTCAGGTGCTACTGAGATGAAGAGGTTGGCAGAAGAGAGGAGAGGACTTCATGGCGGGCCGCATCAAACCAGCCATACTGAAGAGAGAGACAAAAAAATAATCCATGAACTATCAGGTTTTATTTCAACGAATTCACTTTGGAGGACTCGATCATAAAGCGGTTACGGCATCGATGATTTCAGCCGTAAATAGGAATATTAAAAAGGGTAGGAAGATTTTTCTGTTTAGAAAAAGTGACAAAAAGCAGATTTCAGAGTACCTGTTGGCTCAACACAAAAGTTTTGTCTCAAGTACAGATAGTGTTGAGGATTAGTGGACAAAGTTCAAAACCGTCGTACATTATGCGTTAGATGAGTATGTGCCAAGCAAGATCGTAAGAGATGGAAAAGAGCCACCGTGGTACAACAACCGAGTTAGAAAACTGCTGCAGAAGCAAAAGGAACTTCACAGCAAACATAAACGTAGCCAAAGCCTTGCAGACAAACAAAAATTACGCGAAGCGAAATGTAGTGTGAGGAGGGCTATGCGAGAGGCGTTCAATGAATTCGAAAGTAAAGTTCTATGTACTGACTTGGCAGAAAATCCTAAGAAATTTTGGTCTTATGTCAAAGCGGTAGGTGGATCAAAACAAAATGTCCAGACACTCTGTGACCAAAATGGTACTGAAACAGAGGATGACAGACTACAGGCCGAAATACTAAATGTCTTTTTCCAAAGTTGTTTCACAGAGGAATATTGCACTGTAGTTCCTTCTCTAGATTGTCGCACAGATGACAAAATGGAAGATATCGAAATAGACGACAGAGGGATAGAGAAACAATTAAAATCGCTTAAAAGAGGAAAGGCCGCTGGACCTGATGGGATACCAGTTCGATTTTACACAGAGTACGCGAAGGAACTTGTCCCCCTTCTTGCAGCGATGTACCGTAGGTCTCTAGAAGAGCGTAGCGTTCCAAAGGATTGGAAAAGGGCACAGGTTATCCCATTTTTCAAGAAGGGACGTCGAACTGATGTGCAGAACTATAGACCTATATCTCTAACGTCGATCAGTTGTAGAATTTTTGAACACGTATTATGTTCGAGCATAATGACTTTTCTGGAGAATGTAAATCTACTCTGTAGGAATCAGCATGGTTTTCGAAAAAGACGGTCATGTGAAACCCAGCTCGCGCTATTGGTCCATGAGACTCAGAGGGCCATAGACACGGGCTCCCAGGTAGATGCCGTGTTTCTTGACTTCCGCAAGGCGTTAGATACAGTTCCCCACAGTCGTTTAATGAACAAAGTAAGAGCATATGGACTATCAGACCAATTGTGCGATTGGATTGAGGAGTTCCTAGATAACAGGACGCAGCATGTCATTCTCAATGCAGAGAGGTGTTCCGAAGTAACAGTGATTTCAGGTGTGCCGCAGGGGAGTGTCATAGGACCGTTGCTATTCACAATATACATAAATGACCTGGTGGATGACATCGGAAGTTCACTGAGGCTTTTTGCAGATGATGCTGTGGTGTATAGAGAGGTTGTAACAATGGAAAATTGTACTGAAATGCAGGAGGATCTGCAGTGAATTGACGCATGGTGCAGGAAATGGCAATTGAATCTCAATGTAGACAAGTGTAATGTGCTGCGAATACACAGAAAGATAGATCCTTTATCATTTAGCTACAAAATAGGTCAGCAACTGGAAGCAGTTAATACCATAAATTGTCTGGTACGCATTGGGAGTGATTTAAAATGGAATGATCATATAATGTTGATCGTCGGTAAAGCAGATGCCAGACTGAGATTCATTGGAAGAATCCTAAGGAAATTTAGTCCGAAAACAAAGGAATTAGGTTACAGTACGCTTGTTCGCCCACTGCTTGAATACTGCTCACCAGTGTGGGATCCGTACCAGATAGGGTTGATAGAAGATATAGAGAAGATCCAACGGAGAGCAGCACGCTTCGTTACAGGATCATTTAGTAATCGCGAAAGCGTTACGGAGATGATAGATAAACTCCAGTGGAAGACTGCAGGAGAGACGATCAGTACCTCGGTAAGGGCTTTTGTCAAAGTTTCGAGAACATACCTCCACCGAAGAGTCAAGCAGTATATTGCTCCCTCCTACGTATATCTCGCGAAGAGACCGTGAGGATAAAATCAGAGAGATTAGAGCCCACACAGAGGCATACCGACAATCCTTCTTTCCACGAACAATACGAGACTGGAATAGAAGGGAGAACCGATAGAGGTACTCAAGGTACCCTCCGCCACACACCGTCAGGTGGCTTGCGGAGTATGGATGTAGATGTAGACACTACGAGACAATACGTTACCGAATTTGCTAGTCTTGTTCGAAAATTAGTAATTAGCAAAGTAAAAACAGTCTGGCTTGCAAGCAAACGACACCTATTTTTAGTTAAAGCAGCTTACGATCGTTTGTGTACAGGAAGATCTCTAAGTGAACTCAGTAGCCCAACCGAGCGTAGGACCATGATTTAGGTTTTCCGTGATTCAGGAAAATGTCGGGATGGTTTCTTCGAAAGGGCATGGCCGACTTCCTTCCCCAATCCAATGGGCCCGACGACAACGCTGGTTGGTACCCTCCCCCAACCAACCAACCAACCAGCCAGCCAACCGAGCGTGGAGCGCAGTGATTACAGTGCTGGCCTCCTGTCAGGGAGGACGACGGAAACAAAAAGTACTTTCTGGCCAACCAAATTTACCATTTTCGTGAACTCTGTAATCGCTTCAGGAAAATTCCTTTTCGCTACTTTCAAACGATCCAGTAGGTAATGACCTATGTCGTACAGACATAGGTTTATGCTGACCTCAACCCGGACGCTGGTTTGAATACAGCCGTGCTTTACAAGTAGAGGTCCCGTTCTGTTGCTTACCCCAGAGGCTTAAACTGACACCCAGCTTATTGTGGTTTCCGAATCACGATGCTGCTTGGCGTGTTCCACACTGACAAACCATTACCAGGGGTGAAAGAACAAAGAAAAAATTTTTTGGTATCGAACCTCGGATCTTTCAATGTGTAGCTTGGCACTTCTCACTGCGCCACTGAGCTACACTGAAGAACTGAAAAAGCCTAGCAGAAGAGACCCGGATAAAATAATTTCCTTCCCCATGCACAGCGTGCTAATCTTAGATTTAGGGATACGAGAAGACTTGGTTTAGCTTTCTTCTCTTCACACTGCCCAAAATACTTCTTCCGTTAAGCTATTTTCCTGCTCCCAGTGTTTAGACGGCAGTATTTCTGAGGTAACGGGCGTTTCACGTGTTTAGAGGGGCGTAAATATCTGTAACGAGGCAGTCGCTGCAAGGCACCCCACACGCGCAGGCGGCGGCCGTATCTTACGCAACAGGTCGGGCGTCTTCCCGTGGGACGTGGGACCAGACGCGGCCCGTTCCCAGAGCGTCTGGTGTCTGCGACAGCGGCCTGCATCAGCCCTGCCGCTCCTGTCATACGACCACCTGGGGGCAGCGCAGCGCAGCGCAGCGCAAAAGGCGAGCGACGGCTGTGCGGTGGACGCGGTGCCAGTGTACAGGACAGGTGGAACGCCTGTGGAAGAGAAACGGTTCCCAGTAGCCTCTCAGAAATAATAACACAGTGAACTGATGTATTCGCTTATCAAGGCGCATGGGCAACACCACAGTCGTAACACCAAGAGGTAGAAAACAAATTTCAACCGCAATAGCAATATATCACTCCAGTATACAAATATTTTGCACAGAAATGGCAGGAATAATGGCGCTAATATCGATGATGAGATTTTAAAAATTAACAAAGGCACCAGTCTCGGAAAAGGTTCTCTCTTCTGATTGATTCTGATGCGGCCCGCCACGAGTTATTATCCTCTGACAACGTCTGCATCTCACAGTAGCACTTCCTCCCCGCATCCTCAATATTTCTTGAGTTTATTCCAATGTCTGTCTATACCTACAGTTTGTGCCCTTTACGGCAACATAAAGTAGCAGCGAAGCTATTCCATGATGTCTAAATATACGTTCTGTCATCCTGTCCCTTCTTGTCACCGTTTCCGGTTTGTTCCTCTCCTGGCCCATTCTATTGTAACATAATATTCTGTCTTTAAATTCTTTCAAAATAAGAAAAACGTGTTTTTTTCAAAATATAGGATCTGTCTCAAAGCTGCTAGAGACCACATATTAGTACATTTGTTATCCGCTGACCTCAGGTAAAAAGAGACTTTCAAATGATTTGTGGACAACTGCTCCGAGGCGAGTAGTTGCTTACGTTCAGAGCCCGCGTCTTAATGTGGTGAGATTCGTGTCGGCCCTGCAGTGCAACACAGGCACCCCAATGGCAGGATGTAGAAGTTACGTAGGGGACAAAGGGATAGTGTGCTGTTGATCAAATGACGGTAAATTGAGAACGCGATGAATTCGTTTATACTGTACACAAAATATCGTTCTTGTTTCCGTTATTGATCCTACGTCCATTTGAGCCTGGTTCTGTATTCGCCACATGGTCTCCCTCTACAACTCCTTCCATAGCATATTAAAGATTCAGTGATGCCTCAGGGTGTGCCCTGTAAACCGAGCCCGTGTCATAAAAGCATTTTTCTCTCCAAATTCGATTCTGTGCGTCCTCATAAGTAATCGGATCTACCCATCTAGCCTTCAGCATTCTTTTGTAAGGCCGCATTTCAAAACCTTCCAGTCTCTTCTCGTTCGAACTTACGGTCCACGTTTCACGTCCTTGCAAGGACACGCTCCACGTATATACCCTCAGAAAACACTTTCTAGCATTTAGATTTGATTAATAATAATACACGATTAAAATTTTAATAAATACACTTCGCGCAAAATAATAACAACCTTTCCCGAGTTTCCCAGAGTAAAGGTGCCGGCCGAGTTACTTCACTGCAATCAATCTTAGTTGTCCTGCCCACTGCCTAATTTGTCATATGGATAGTTTTACTGGGGTAATCTAACAAGGGAACCTCCCCATCGCACCCCCCTCAGATTTAGTTATAAGTTGGCACAGTGGATAGGCCTTGAAAAACTGAAGCCGGCCGGAGTGGCCGAGCGGTTAAAGGCGCTACACTCTGGAACCGCACAACCGTTACGGTCGCAGGTTCGAATCCTGCCTCGGGCATGGATGTGTGTGATGTCCTTAGGTTAGTTAGGTTTAAGTAGTTCTAAGTTCTAGGGGACTTATGACCACAGAAGTTGAGTCCCATAGTGCTCAGCCAATTTTTTTTATTTTATTTATTTATTTATTTTTTTTTTTTTGAAAAACTGAACACAGATCAATTGAGAAAACAGGAAGAAGTTATGTGGAACTATGAAAAAATAAGCAAAATATACAAACTGAGTAGTCCATGCGCAAGATAGGCAACATAAAGGAGAGTGGGAGCGCCGTGGTCCCGTGGTTAGCGTGAGCAGCTGCGGAACGAGAGGTCCTTGGTTCAAGTATTCCCTCGAGTGAAAACTTTAATTTTTTATTTTCAGACAATTATCAAAGTTCAGGCACTCACACATAATCAACTTCGCTCTCCAAAATTGCAGAACATATTCAGATTTACTTGGACATATGCAGGATTTGGCGGTCTACACACGGAAAAATTTGAAAACGTTAAAAACATATGTTTTCACAGAGCACAGGGAAAATTGTGAGACTGTTGCATTCATTTGTTGCAGTTTATGTGACAAACTCTTATGTTTTCACTTTTTTGGGAGTGATTGTCACATCCACAAGAAAACCTAAATCGGGCAAGGTAGAAGAATCTTTTTACCCATTCGCCAAGTGTACTAGTTAGGTGGGTCGACAACATATTCCTGTCATGTGACGCACATGCCGCCACCAGTGTCGTATAGAATATATAGACGTGTTTTCCTGTGGAGGAATCGGTTGACCTATGAACTTGCGATCAAATGTTTTCGGTTCCCATTGAAGAGGCACGTCCTTTCGTCTACTAATCGCACGGTTTTGCGGTGCACACTAAACTTATTACAGTGAACAGAGACGTCAAAGAACGAACGGACAGATCATAACTTTGCGAAAATAAAGATAGTAAACTTTTCAGTCGAGGGAAGACTTTAACCAAGGACCTCTCGTTCCGCAGCTGAGCACGCTAACCACGGGACCACGGCGCTCCTGTGCTCACAATATCCTTTATGTCGCCTATCTCGCGCATGGACTACTCAGTTTGTATATTTTGCTTATTTTTTTCACAGTTCCACACAACTTCTTCCCGTTTTCTCTATTTATCTGTGTTCAGTTTTTCAAGGCCTATCCAGTGTGCCAACTTATAACTAAATCTGAGGGGGGTGCGATGGGAGGTTCCCTTGTAAGCAGTGGCAAGCTTAAGTATGATTTAAGTGGCTTCGTTGCAGTCTGTAGTATGCATTGTGAGTGGCGACTTTTGCCTTCAAACATCATGAGAAGAGTGCGTGATAACACAGACGTGCCAGGCAACGTGGGACGCGCTGTGTGGCGTCGTGACGCCGGTGGCCGGGGAGGCAGACTCGCCAAAGAGGAGAAAGCAGCGAGTCGGCCGCCAGCCACGGCTATCGGCAAAGCCGCTCTTCCGGTGAGATCACGCGTAGATGCGGCGGAACACATTTCTAACGCCAACAGTTGTCGGGTATAAACGAAAATGGTATTCCACACTTAGGGGCGCCTCATTTTGTAGTGTACTTTAAAAGCGAAAGGAATGAGGCTCCTAGTAACAGGTGTTGGCGATGCCTTTATTTCATTCTTTAGACTGCGCCTAATGTCACTCACTAACTTCATATCTGTGTCGATACGGTACGTGGAAGGCCCCACATACTGTATCAATAATTCCGAGCTTCATAAATGTTAAGCACAGCAAATGTTCTATTTCTGTGTCGAAAGTGAACTATATCTTTACAGATTTCTTAACTGCTCTTTGACTACGACAGACGTATTACGTGCGATTAGTAGCGAAGGTCTTGTTTACGGCACTGAACATACTACGCCGTGGTGCCGACATCAGATACTCACATGTTCATTTGTTTCGTTTACAATGCTGCTGCTTGATCGTACAAAATAAGCAATGGAATGTCACCTTAGTGTTTTCCAACTGCCAGAGTACAAGAAAGGGAAACTGACACTTTTGATACCTTGACGGCCTTTAAACATTTTACGTCCAGCCTGTAAATTTTGTCTAATAAAGATGAAGTTCGATAACTCCCATAGAACTTTCTAATTTTTTAATGCTAGTAAGTTCCTATGCTTCGGTGGTGATGAGATAGAAAGCAGTGACGGTTGTACTTCAAATATCTTCCTTAACTTGGTGCCATTTCCTCATATCAGGCAGGGATAGCCTTCACTTTGTGCGGAAAGTTTGTTCATTCCCCACAGTTTAATGTAGATACCGAACCACTAATGTTTTTTGTGTTCATCGTATGCATTATATACGTCCGTTCTATTGTCTTTGACTTCAGAGGCCCATAAAAACTCATTAACCCAAATATTTGTTTGGGTGCTTTAGTAGCTATGATTTCGCAACCTGTGAATAGACTTCGGTAGCCAGTTGCAGGTGACCACTTCACCGCGAAGACTACCATATTTCATATCTGTAAATGTCATTCCGAAAAGATGGAAGGAACGAAAAGACACAGTATCGTAAGACATTTGAACCAAAAACCTCTGGAATAGCAGTTTGATTTAGCCAGCTATTAAACTAAGAAACAAAGATCTAGAATGAGATTTTCATTCTGCAGCGGAGTGTGCGCTGATATGAAACTTCCTGGCAGATTAAAACTGTGTGCCGGACCGAGACTCGAACTGTTACAGCTCTTGCCGGCGGAAGGCAAAGGTCCCGAGTTCGAGTCTCGGTCCGGCACACAGTTTTAATCTGCCAGGAAGTTTCAACAAAGATCTAGGTTATGAAAAAGCCACGTAATTCCATTAAATGAAATATTTCACTTTCTCATATTTAGTTACTACACTGGGTGCTGGTAATAATATTTTCGTTCTAGTAAAGGTTGTAATGTAGGTTTATATGCAATTCTTTTCAGAAAAAAAAAACTATTGTTTGGCTCTGTTTGGTCTTAACTATCCCTTTCCTTAAAAAAATTATATGATACTCTTTTATGCTTTATCACTAGTTAGTAACTTAGCGCAGTTTTTAATATAATTACAGCAAGTGCAATTTTACAAATTTCAACAAACGTCAGCGATGTGTTTCATCATAGAACCCTACAAAACGGCCATTAGTGTGGTGTGAATAAACGCTGTTGTTGGTAGTTGTGCACTCTTTGCGCAAGTGCCACTTCCTCATGTGAGCGTTTATGAAACCTGAGCATAATTTCTCTTCAGGGCGGCATTAAACGCGTGTATAATGTGTATTCTCTCCATTATCTGCCTCCCCTCCCCTCCTACCGCACCCCACAATCTGCAAACAGCCCACTGCAACCGGATGAAAGAAATTACGCGGGTATCGGTCTCAGCTGAGAGGATCACGATGACTGTGAAAAAAACTGTTTTGACTCTGGCAACAGAAATAATGTAAATTAAAAGAAGAATTACAAAACTGAGGTGTCGGACCGATGACCAGTATGCGGGCAGCTTACGCCTGTATTTTATTCCAGACGGGAAGAAGTAGTGAGAACGTGAATCGTTAATGTAGAGCTCATAACGTGAGTTCGCGAGCGCCCGCTCGCGGGCTCTTGCGTAATTAATAGGCCAGGCTGCAAGCCATTAACACGCGGGGCCGGCTATTGTCTTCAGACCAGCTGCAGCAGTCTGCGCAGTCGGCGCAGCTCCCGACTATCGCAGGCTGGTGGCGCGCCTGCCATTGTCAGTCATGCATGCGCTGCCGGAAATTCCGAAAGGCAACGTCACTGTTCCCGCCGACTTGCAGGTTCTCTACGGTTCGTCACGCTCCTGGCCTTTAATAAGCCTTATAACCATTGGATTTCGCACATTAAACTAAACTGACTGTTTGACAAAGTACCGTGCTCCGTTTATACTTACAGCCAACTCCACGATGAACATATTAAGGAAATACGCACATTAATAAAGCTCATAACAGAACAAAATTAATTCCAATTCAATAATGAATTTTATTTGCAAGAAGATAGATTACCAATTGGGCCCCGAGTTTCAGGAACCTTAGCAAATATTTTTGTAAACCACATTGAACACATTTTCACAAAAATTGTAGCAAAAGATTACAACATGTTATACTGGCTCAGGTATATCGATGACGTCCTTTGCTTAATAGATGAACCACAAACAAAAATTGAAAAACTACATACTGACATCAACAAGATACATAAAAATATAAAATTCCCAGTAGGAAGAGAACAGAACAACCAAATAAACTTTCTGGATACAACAATAAAGAAACATAGCGATAAGAATATGTTGGAAATTTACCGTAAACCCACAGAAATGGACATTCATTCCCCAATCCTGGAACCAACCGCACGCACAAAAGCAAGCAGCACTTCGACACATGCTCCGTAGACTCAACACAGTACCACTCACCAAAGAAAGCTACCAGAAAGAACTGGACATAATAATGCAGATGGCACAAAATGATGGTTACAATAACATAGTCACAAAGCTAAACAACAAAATTAAAAGTAAGATAAAAGCAGAAAGCACCAGACCACAGACGACAACAAAAAAACAGAACAAGACTCAAACATGCAGTCCCATGACAACTACAAAGGATAAACAGAAAAAGACGAAAGAAAACACAAGATGGTACTCAATGTCATACAAACGCAAACTCACCCATAAAATCACTGACATTTTCAAAAGACAGGAAAGAAACATACCATACACAACAGACAATTCTATACAAAAATACACCCCAAAACTGACAAAAAACAGACATAAACCAGAAAGCAGGTATATATCAACTACAGTGTGACACTTGTGAAGGCAGATACATAGGACAAACAGGCAGAACATTTGATGTCAGATACAAAGAACACCTGAGAGCCTGGAAATATGGGACAAACCACTCAACATTTGCAGAATACGTAAGAGAACGTTACCACAAACCAACCACTAGAGAAGATGAAAATAATTAGGATGAACAATAAAAAACACCTAACCCTGCAAGAAAATTACCACACACAGAAAACCAAAGATGGAAGAAAACCCTTTTGAATGACCAAGTATACATGCCAAGCAATTCATTATTTGCACTAATAGATAAAATAACAGAATAACGATCCCAAAGAGGATTAATGTAGTAATACTGTACAATGTAATAATAATACCACCCAACATCTTTACACTCACTTATCCAGGAACCCCTCCACAGAATACTGAAACGAAAAGTCAAATCAGCGGTTACCAAAGTTTCCAACCACTCGCTAACAGCTAGTACAACACAATACAATTCAAACCACCAACCTCCCCCAAAAACAAGCACTCATCTCTCTCTCTCTCTCTCTCTCTCTCTCTCTTACCAAACAAAAGCGCTGGCAGGTCGATAGCCACACAAACATACACACAAAATTCTAGCTTTCGCAACCAACGGTTGCCTCGTCAGGAAAGAGGGAAGGAGAAGGAAAGACAAAAGGATATGGGTTTTAAGGGAGAGAGTAAGGAGTCATTCCAATCCCGGGAGCGGAAAGACTCCTTACCCTCTCCCTTAAAACCCATATCCTTTTTTCTTTCCTTCTCCTTCCCTCTTTCCTGACGAGGCAACCGTTGGTTGCGAAAGCTAGAATTTTGTGTGTATGTTTGTGTGTCTATCGACCTGCCAGCGCTTTTGTTTGGTAAGTCTCATCATCTTTCTTTTTAAATATATTTTTCCCACGTGGAATGTTTCCCTCTGTTATATATATATATATATATAACACACACACACAATAAACATCATGAATAGAAGTTAGTTTTCAACGTATATGTCGTACTTTGTTAGGTTGGCAACAAGTAGGTAAACATGCCAAAGAGGAGGAATTTCGTCGCAATATTTACTTTCTGAAAAGCAGTGTTCGGCGAAATAGTCATATCGAGTGGCAAAAGAACATAGTACACCACAGGAAAGAATGAGAAATATGGTGAACAGTGTGAAGGTCAGAACGCAAAGTTGTGATTATATGGCAGTAATAAAAGTGGTAGTGCGACCTCCAGACCAGATGTGAGGAAACGCAGATAAGCAAATCGTAAGTAGAGCACTTTACCCGCGAAAGGCAAAGGTCCCGAGTTCGAGTCTCGGTCCGGCACACAGTTTTAATCTGCCAGGAAGTTTCAAAACGTAAGTACTTACTTTTTACAAAAAATCGCGACGTGAACTGTTAACAATCTAAAACTAACAAAACTGAGTCCTTAATAATGCCACTGATAAGGCGAAACGCGTATGTGATAAATAAATTAAGTAGCAGCAGGAAAAGGCAGTTTTATTTACAAAACAAGTATTTATATGCTTGTTGCGGAGGATGGCCACGCAAACAAACTTGTAACTGTGCCGCTTTCGACGACTCAGTATTAAAAATGTAATGTTGTTGAATTCCTAGAAAGAAATTCAGTTACGAACGTCATTTGGTGTCCCTAATAATCGTACTTCGGTTTATAAGCGTTGACACGATACAGTTTAGCGTGCCGAATGACGAACCCACAACGTGGAATACGTTATCACCTAAATGCAAAAAATTACCATTGTAGTTTGGTTCTTCAGTTATGATGCTGCCATTTCGTTCTTAACAAAAATGGGGGGCTGGACGTTGCACATGTAATACTTGAATCAGCGTAAAACCCTAAAACAGATTTGGTGATAAAATAGGTTCGGTTCAAGGAAAAACTTTCATTCTTCGCAAGATTCCTGTAGGCTGCGGAATCGGGCAGAAACACTGTGAGACGAGTCCTCAGGATGGCCGCTCTGCTTCCAGTTGGCAACCGCGACGGCGTGCTGCACAATTTCGTGAATCCTTTGAGTCATATTCAGTATTAGTGCAAAAGCATTTTCTATAAAAATTTGTTTCATATCTGGCTACTGCTGCAAGTCCATTCTGTCAGCACTCTGAGCTCCCTAGAAAATACGGGCACCACATTACTTCTGCGCACCTGCTGAAATGGGAATACGAAACACGGCGCCATGCCGCTGTCCACCAGTGCTAACCATTATTACTGAAGTTGGTCTCTGCGGTAGGTCTCTGCCCGCCGGTGCCTTATTACTTGCTTACCGCAATCTTACACTGAGAGGGCAATTGTATCTACAGTGTAAAGACTTTATTTATATATATGTTCTATTTTTACACAGCACCTTGGCATCACCAAGGGTGCTAGATATTTTATCACCACCCCCACCCCCAGTGTGTTCTTTAAATTTGTTGTACGTATACAAAGTTTTGTTGCGAATTCTCCACGCAGTTTACAGTTCTGCTTTAAACGTTACCTGATTTCTTTTCAATCTACACCCTCTCCGCCCCCCCCACCCCTCCGCGATCACGGCATAGGGATTTCACGTAACGTACTGACTCCCGAAATTATTTTCAAAACTGAATTGAAACCAGTCTTGACCACAATAAAATATTTGCAATGCGTACCAGTTTCGGTCAGAATGTGACGATCTTCAGACTGTTTATATCATGATGGCAGGCAGTGGCGATGAAAGGAGCAGTTGACGTCGGTGGAGTCAAAGCACCTGCTCAGTTCACGGGCACCGTCTACCTTCTTGGTAAAAATGGTCTGAAGTTGGTCACATTTCGACCGAAACTGGCAATCGTTGCAAATATTTTATTGCGGTCAAGACTGGTTTTAAAGTATTTTATCCACATCGCTGTTTCTCTTAACGGGAAATGTTATGAAAATTTGTTATAATGTTGATGAAACTGCCAGTATTTTTCCATCCATATTCTCGTTACCAGGAGTGGAAGTCATCCGGAAAGTTAAGACAAACAATCCAGAAAACTACAGGTTATACACAGTCTGTAATTTCGACTGGTTTTACGTGTCATCTCCCAACCACACCTACCTTTTATTTGTAAGGGTTGTCGTATTGCACCCTATTCTTTCCTGGATAGCCTACAATTTGTGGTTAAAATTTTTCGAGGCCCAGAGCTTAAACATTCCTCGAAAATTAAGGGTGTCGTAGTCCCACAGTATTTTTTTTCTTTTGTAGGAAGCCGTTTGGCGAGAAATTCGGTCGTAATTTGTCTAGCAACTTTAGAGTTAGACTTTGTCCACACATTCCTCTTAACGCCACGCCGACTCTGAGGGGAAACGTCATGAGCTCTGTAAGAAATTAGTCTGGCGGTCTACTTCACTATGAATTCGACACTAGTGTCGTTAGTTTCTGTTTATTTTTGTAGGTCAGACCTGCACCCCTATAGCTAAGGCAACTGTGGATGTTGCGCGAGCGCTACTTTTCCCAGACAATGTCGCTATTCAGTGGTTTACAACCTGAGAGTAATTACCCGCTGAAGCATAAAATGAAATTTTGTGAAGGTTAAAAACAAGATAGTACAATGGTGTTTATCAGAAAATTATTTTTTAAATATCATTACTATTATCACCACCAGACTGTAATATTTATTTTAACATGAGGATCAGTGTAGTGGTGGTTACAGGTTATGAAACGACTGTATGAGCATGATCTTCACATAGTGCTCTCACTATACGCGCGTACTCTGTACTTTGCACCATGCCTCTATAACGCTAAAATTGAGACATAAACATCATATCTACTACAGTAGCTCATGAAAATGTCTTTTCACAGTTGTGGATGGTTCCAGCAATAGATCATAAATTGCTTCACTTTTCACTTGGCATCAACAAAGGAACTAAGCGACAGCACAGCTCCGGATAGCAGAGCACAACGTAACAGTAATTATGGCAACTACGCTGACGTAAGGACTAAACTACTACTACTACTACTACTATTACTACTACTACTAGTACTACTGCTGCTGCTGCTGCTGCTGCTGGTGGCAGGGGTCACGTAAGGCATTGCAGGCAAACTTCCTCAAATTTCCGCCAATTCCAGCAGTCATGTAAGGATTCCAGCAAACAGTAGGTCTAAGTACATTGCAGACATTTTGGCTTGGTTGATTTTAAATGGGGGTACAGGGTGTGGATGAAGAACGTGCCACTAGAAACAGCAGTGCTGCACAGGAAGCATGTTTTTTAGCAAGTGTCTACTGTCAATGTGTGTAGCTAGCTTCCTCTTATAAGAAAGAATTGTAGAAGCACTCGGGACGTTGTGGAAATAGCTCCTTTATTCTATAAAAAGAAATTCTTAATGCAATACCCAGAAAAAGTAAATATCATTTATCTTTCATTATTTTCAAAATGTTTCCAACAATAGGTTTTTTGTGGAGTTTAGCTACGCGCGAATATTGTCGATAGTCCGTGCGGAGGGTAGTAACTAATATCTGACTGCACTCAGGTGCAGTGATCTCAGCTGGGTTGGGAACCAGCGTCATAGGGTGCACAGAGTTTGACTTGAAATCGCTACACGCGCCCGTCTTTGAGCGCGCCACGGTCGGTGGCGTGGCCAGATTGCGCGGCCCACTCGGTGTGGTGGCGACCTGGTCAGTGTCGCCGGCCGCGTCGACCTGAGAGCGCCGCAATAAATTCTGGAGGCCATGTGGGCCGGCAGCGCGCCTGGAGCCGCTGGAGTGGCCGCACTGGCCGGCTCCAGGGTGTGTGTGGCGCCACTCCACGGCCGGCCGTCGTCTCTGCGTCGCCGTCTACATTAGGGAGCCGACATGGGCTGCAGGTTGTTTTAATAAAATGTGCTGTCGTGTTTGGCTGCAGAATGCTTGGAATGTTGTCACTGATTCCATACACCAGTGCTTCCCAACCTTTTACACCATTAAAACTGAGCGCAGTCCCCACTCCCCCCCCCCCCCCCCCCTTAACATTACCACCAAACTAAACTTCGGAATGGAAAAAATTATCCCTGAACATTTTTATTTTTAAAATGACGAAAGATAATATTCAGTTCCTATAGGTATTTTACTAAACAACCACCTCCTATAGAAGGTGAAACAACTCCTAAGTGCGTCGCCAGTGCCACGAACACTCTCTTAGAAAAGAAAGTCAACCACGCACGTTGAGGGTAGCCACTCCTTGCAAAACGTTCCTCCTCCACCACACTTGCGTCCCTTGCGACACTTGCTTCACCCACACCTCACCCACCACCGATTTCAAATCAACCAAATTAAAGTGCGTTCACTATACTCAGCCCTTCTGCTCGTAAATCACTTCACTGCCGGACTCTGTACTCCCCAACCTCTCAGAAATTGCAAGAATTCAAGGTGCGAATCCTTTCTGGCCGCTGTCAAAAATATACAAGACATGTAGCAGTACCGAGCGGGGTGGCGCAGTGGTTAGACACTGGACTCGCATTCGGGAGGACGACGGTTCACCCCGCGTCCATCCATCCTGATTTAGGTTTTCCGTGATTTCCCTAAAATCGCTCCAGGCAAATGCCGGGACGGTTCCTCTGAAAGGGCACGGCCGACTTCCTTCCCAATCCTTCCCTAATCCGATGAGACCGATTACCACGCTGTCTGGTCTCCTTCCCCAAACCAACCAACCAACCATGTAGCAGTATACACAGTTACTTAAATCGTGTATAGTTACGAAATGAATGATGAAATAATTTCTGGTGTATTGTTGCAAATAAGCACAACTCTGAGTAGGCATTTCCGTGAGACATTTAAGCATATATGGTGTATGGGCTTCACTTTTACTATAGGTTTGTTTATAAATAAATAAATCTTCTGCTACCAGTCACGATTTTTCTTTATTTTACTGTTCGCACGATGGGTTTCGAGAAATAATTCCCATTTTCAAGTGCGTTTTTTTTGTGTGTGTTAAGCCATTTCTTTTGATGTTGTCAGTTTGTGTGCGTCTGCTTCATTTTGTTGACTTTTAAGTTTTCTAATGCTCTTTGTAACTGTCATGTTTATATAAGACATTTTCGATGTGTAAAGTGTACAAGTTGTGTGTGATGTTAAATGTGTGTGAGACTCTACACAAATGGACCATTAGAAAACTTAAGTCAACAAAATGAAGCAGACTCACACACACTGAGAACATCAAAAGAAATGGCTTAACACACATCAAAAAAACGCACTTGAAAATGGGAATTATTTCTCGAAACGCATCGTGCGAATAGTAAAATAAAGAAAAATCGTGACTGGTAGCAGAAGATTTATTTATTTATAAACAAACCTATTGTATCTACAGTCGCAGGCTTTCAAAAACCATTTATAATGGATCAAATCAAGTTCACTTTTACTGTTACAGTGTTGTAGACGCGGGTTGTAAACTACGTGTGTAGTGTGTCTGTTGATCCATTGTGGACCCAGGATAGCGGCTGATCAAATGTATACATTGATGTATCGATATTGGCATACTGGAGCCGTCAGTGTCTGGATATCGTGAATTCGTTATTAGAGTGCTTCCTTCGAAGACTCGATGTCAAGTCTTCGAAAGAAGCACTCGAATAACGAATTCACGGTATCCAGACACTGACGGCTCCAGTATGCCAATATCGATAAATCTGAACCCATGTAATTTCTTAGACTTTCCCGGCGATTTGATGACATCTCGTGGAAATCGCCCTCACGGGCGCGGACCGAGAAGGCAACACCAGGAGGCCACGACCGCAGTTGGAGGCCGCCAGAGTGGGCACGGACGGAATAGGGAACACCTAGAGCGGCAGGATAGCGCGACTCGCGGGCGCGCACCGACTAGGGAACGGCAAACAGAACACCAGGCACCGGGCAGGCATAAATGTGCGACCCGGTCCAGCAAGCAGCCAGTCTCAGGGAACACCTGATGAAAACGTCAAGTAATGACGTCGAAATATCGTGTTTGGAAGACGCTGATATCCGGCAGAAAACCCGATTTCCACGAGATGAAATCTGAGCCGCTCAAAAAAAATTTTAGTTGAAGACATGGTGTTTATTTCGTGCATGTCCGAAAGAACACATACCAGGCACTCATATAATTGATTTCCCTAGATGGGCAATCCTCCTCCAGTGCGGATGCACAAGTTCGTCCGACCTCCTGCGGGAATCTCAGAGTAACGAGTATGGACGAAATGGCCATGGACTGCGGGGGAACCTGGGTCGGCCGTGCGGTGTGCCGAAATGGTCCGCACGGTTGCGATAACGCTGTGTCCCGGTGTCGCAGTGGTTAACGCATCTGCCTTCTAAGCAGATCGTCTTCGGTTCGAATTTTGGTCCGGCATAGTTTCACTTGCCGCCGCTGATTCCGCGAAATGTCCCAGTGCAGCTGACATCAGTAATTCCTTTCCTTTCGTCCCCCCACCCCCTCCACTCTCATTTTAAATATAACATTTTACCCTTAACGGTAATTACCCCTACTTTGGGAAGCACTTCCTATTGAACCAGTGTTCATTAAAACAAAGAAACCAGCCTAAAGTTGCTTCGTGACTGTAGCTAATGGGTAAGGGTGAATGGCTCGGAAAACATGTTATCACGATAATACACGGCTGCATGCAAGTATCGACTTGAATTTAAGTTAAAGTCACTGTTGAGTTTTAACATAGTGAATTCTTTCTAAGCATAAGTTAATGAGTTAATTTTACTAGTGCAATCAAAAAATAACGCATCAGTCGTATAATAGCTAAACAGTTCTTATCTGTATCCACTCTTAATAAAAGATATACTTCCTCAGTAATACTGGTAATTATGACTATTATTGCCGCGTGAGCGATACACTCAAACGCTGTCTCTCGACCGCCACCTCGCTCTCCTGCTACTACAGAAGTAACTTTACTGGCATACAGCGCTCTGCGCGCCTCGGCCTGTATAACCACTACATACACGTGTTCACGACCTGTGTGAATAAACAATAATGATGATCCCCTTACACTGTGCAATGGAAAAAGGATTTTCAATGCCGACAAGTGTGTTACGTCATGTTGTTTATATTTTATTACTAATGAAAAAATGTCACTACAGACCGGCTGCCCAAACTCGTCAGGCGACGCTTCATGAACCATTATTGAGATATGAAACACTCTGGCAGATTAAAACTGTGCGCCCGACCGAGACTCGAACTCGGGACCTTTGCCTTTCGCGGGCAAGTGCTCTACCATCTGAGCTACTCAAGCACGACTCACGGCCCGTCCCCACAGCCTTACTTCTGCCAGTATCTCGTCTCCTACCTTCCAAACTTAACAGAAGCTCTCCTGCGAACCGTGCAGAACTAGCACTCCTGAAAGAAAGGACATTGCGGAGACATGGCTTAGCCACAGCCTAGAGATGTTCCCAGAATGGTAGAGCACTTGCCTGCGAAAGGCAAAGAATGGTCCCGAGTTCGAGTCTCGGTCCGGTACACAGTTTTAATCTTCCAGAAAGTTTCATATCAGCGCACACTCCGCTGCAGAGTGAAAATCTCACTATTGAGATAATCTTTACCTGAATTCTCCGATGTCAACGGCGTTGTATTTCATGGTACATTAGTGATGGCGCACTCCGGCTATTCGTGTAATGCTTATTGTTAAATGAACGAATTGCAGATTGCTGAAGTTAAATTTGATAATTTGTACTTGTAAGCATGGCAACAAATTTTCGTCCTCAGCGTTTCGTAATCTAGCAAAACTGAGTGCTACCGTGCACCAACAACAATCTATGAATGAAAAAGGATTGCACTACAATTATTGGCAGTAAAGTATAGAGGTACTATGTACCTAGCGGTAGAAGCTAATGCATGATGATAGTACAACGCCAGTGCCTAGGTTGTTAATGCCATCAGTTTGGTCACCATTCCGCATGGTGACTGCTAAACCTATGTATTCGGTACCCATATCGTTAGTTCTCCATTACTTTTGCAAGTCAGCTCTTCAGAGACCCAAGAGATGTCAGAAACGTCTTATACCAGCAGTAGTGTAGGCGATGGTGTGATTGTGCCGATGGCTCAAATTATTTGCTTATTTTATGATTCTCTGGTTGGTGGTGGTGGTGGTGGTGGTCACAATATAAAGCTGAAAAGAAGGCCAAAATAAGCCAGCCTTTCCTAGTAAATACGCACTTTACCTACCATCTGGTAGACACTAGTAATCCCATCACACTGAATTGTATTACTGGCCGTGTCGAATTCCGTTACCTACCAGATACCTCTCGACATAATATACCACAGAAAGCACTGCTTTCTGCCATCGTGATGTCGGCCAGAAGTACTCCAAATCATCCTTCGCCACAGCAGAGAGAGCACAGCTGTGCACAGAGTGTCTCTTTGGATAATAATTGTACCCGACAACGTCTCTGCGTGTCACCGTCCGCTACGTAACGCTGAGGGTGGGCAGCGGCGTATTAATAGCGAGCGTCCAGTTGCTGCTGTTTCGGCCGCCGTGTGTAGACGCCGGCCAGCGCCGCAGACGGACGAGGTGTGAGGGATGCGAGGCGGCGTCGGGCGCTCGTGGCAGCTGCGCCTCGCCGCCGCGCAAACGGCAGTGGCACCGCTGCCGTACAGCAGGTGGGCTACCAGAGCTGCGCTGGCCGTCCGTCTGGTGGGTGGGTCGATGGTTTCAGGTGCGGTTGTGGCGCCCTATAGTGTACAAGAGAAGTTCCAGCGGGTACAGATCAAGCGAATTTGGTACCAAGTGAGTTTCCGTATCATTCTTCTCCAACCACTGTAGTAGGATGGTGACAAGTACAGCTGGTGTCCGAGCTACACAGCTATAGCAATGTTGTAGACTAATACCACAGCTACCACTGGAAGCACACGTGAATATCCCCCATAGCATATTACCGCCCCGGCCAGCGGCCTTGCCGCAGTGGTAACACCGGTGCCCGTCAGATCGCCCAAGTTAAGCGCTGTCGGGCTGGGCTAGCACTTGGATGGGTGACCATCCGGTGTGCCGAGCACCGTTGGCAAGCGGGCTGCACTCAGCTCTTGTGAGGCAAACTGAGGAGCTACTTGATTGAGAAATAGCGGCTCCGGTTTCGTAAACTGACGTACGGCAGGGACGGCAGTGTACTCACCACACGCCCCTCCATATCCGCATCCAGCGACGCCGGCGGCCTGAGGATGTCGCGGCGGCCAGTCGGTGCCCTTGCGCCTTCACGGCCTGTACGGGCGGAGTTTATTTTAGTAGTAAGTACCGCTCCGACCGACCCACGTACGTGGCGCGGTGCGTACTTCGAGTAGCGATTCGCCTCGATGATGGCGTATCCGGACACGACTCTCAACGTGGCGTAATGAGAAACATGATTTAGTCGACGAGGTAATACGTTACCATTGATCGACTGTCCAGTCTCGACTCTCCCGTGTCCACTACAGTCTTAATGAACGGTACCATTGGGTCAATACGGGAAGACATATCTATGTCTGCTGCGGAGATCCAATGTTGAATAGCGAGAGCGTAACGGTGTGCTGCGAAACTCTTGCACCCGCACCAACATTGTATTCCGTCATCAGATTTGCCAGATTGCAGCCTATGCCGCTTCGCAGCGCGGGCAGGCATCCGAACTCCACTGCCTGCGATGAGCGGTGGGCGTCGAACACCATGCCACCTGTACCTGGTCTCACGGTCTTTCAACCACTTTCCGTAGGCGCTCACGAACACAGCAGGTGAACATCGGACAACCTTCGGCGGCGTTTTCCGGAAGCTTGTTCCCAGCCGTTGAGCCGTAAGAGTCTGCCCCTTTGTCAACAGTCGCTTATGTGAGTGGATTTCCCCACTTGCGGTCCGCATCGTCGCTAGAATGATTTCCCATTTCCGTCTTTCCCGCCTGTGCACTACTGTGGAAAACTTAACGACGAAAGTATGTTTCACATGATGCCAAGTAACATCGATGAAACTTGGACCATACATAGAAAGAACTAGTACATTGCATTACAATAGTTAATTGAAAGAAACAGGCAATAACACGAACAGAAATGACACTTTTATTCAAATATAATAACTATACTCAAGTCAGGGTGTTTCGTTATGTTCCCCTGGACATTACAAAAGGTGGTACATGGTCTTTACGAGGACGTTGGTCAGCACGGACGTCTGCCCTCATCTTTGATGAGCAGTTCCAGTAGTAGGGTGTTCCATTCCTCTGCTAGGTGTTTGACAACCGGTGGATGGTCTTTGATGCGTGCGGACGTGCTGCTACTCGTCTCCCTAACGCATCCCACACGTGCTCGATAGGATCTAAGTAGGGGGAACGAGAAGGCCAGTGCCTTCGCCGAACACGCTCTCATTCCAAGAGCTGCTCAACCTGCGCCGTTCTGTGTGGTCGTGGATTATCTATAAAAATGAAGTCTTTGCCGAATACACCCTCGAAATGACGCACATGAGCGAGGAGTGGAGACTCACAGTGAGGTTGATATTTGAGTGTAGGGTGTTCGAAGATCTGAAGGTCAGTACGTCGAAGTAACATTACACCTCCCCATACAATAACACCTGGACAACCGAAACGAACAAGTTAGGCGTTCCTGCGTGCATTGCCTGTTTTCACCTCTCGCCTTATAAGGGCGTGTCCAGAACCACTACTCAGACCGAATCTGGTCTCACCCGAGAGGAGCACGCGACGGTACTCCTCGCTGGCCCAGTCCCTATGATCTTGGCACCATCGCAAAAGGTGCCGCCGATGCGCGGACGTTAACGGAACAAAACTTACTAGCTGTCGTGTAAAGAGCTCATCCTGATGCAATCGCCGTGCCACTGTGAAGCATAAGACTGCGCATCTTGCAGTCCTGTTAAATGTGGCTGCAATTGTCCCCGCTGTCTGACGTGGGCCCCTTTTCGCCACTCGCAGAAAGTAGCGGCCACTTGCTGCCGTACTTCATCGTAGTAGACCACCACCTGGCCTTTGGGCAGCAGTGCTTTGTGATTCGGAATGCTCCCCATGCCCGCGAAACAATACTGTGAGCAGTGAGATAAACCCTGGGCTACGCTCGTCACATTTCGCCGTTCTTCCAGTTTTCCGATGATTCTGCCCGGCGTGAACTCATCCAAATATTGCCTCCGGACAATACTGTACTGTACGGCCCTACAGTGCACCTTGACTGTTCACTGATGGACGCACGCACGCATGCTGTCTTCCCCGCCGCTTCAGCTGCCTCGTGTTTGCTGGACCAGCTCCGTTTGCCCCCCACAGTCTAGCTGAGCTTAGGCCATGTGACGGCTAGCTTTGTGCACGACTGGGAGACCTGTGGCTACTACAAATTCCAGCACTTTCTCATTTCCACAGAATTGTTAAGTTACTTCGTCTAGTTCGTTCTCGAGTTCTGCGGAGCAGTGTACATTACCTTGCAGCATCAGGGGTCCGCAGCGCAGCGGCCGAGTTTGTCTCGTGGTGGTCGGTAGCCACAATTTTGTGGCTCATTTATAATCTCTTAAATCACTGTTCACGGTATTAGTTACGCAACCAAATACACGATTGTTTGTTGTTTATAGACTGCCAACATCATTTGTTTGCCTATACTGTTCATGGATCATTATTATTATTATTATTGAAAGATTACGCCAGTATCATTGCCACTTTCACTTACGGTAGTACATACAGGATCTCCTAATAAGTTTTGGATAACAATTACATCGGTGGTAGAGAATGACCAATACTTTCACCCAAGTAAGGAAGGACTGAAAATGAATATTCAGCTTTTAGCGACATCAATGACTCTCCCAACATAGCGCCAACAGTAACTCACGGCAACTAGACCGTCGTTCTAAATGCCTGCAGATCATCATAATCATTAACATGACTCCGTGCGCGAAATCGTTTTGTTTCACTGCTTGTGCGCATTGATTGTGATAGGTGCGTGCGTAACTGATGAACGACAAGCGTTCTCCTACTTCACACAATATTACTACTACCTCAGTGCATTAAATGCACGTCTGCAGGAGTTTGTAGCGAGTAACGCTCCACCTTCGACAGCCAGTGATTGTCTGTAAAGAGCGGTAAACTCCACTGTCGACGCGTCACAAATGATTTGTTTTTCCAGGTTGCGCTGCCTACGCAGTGACGAAAGCAATTTCCAGACAAGGGCCTCACGCTTTTCTCATTAAGGCTCTTGTTTCTTCCAGAGGCAGCCATTTCAGACAATTTGATTTTGGTATGACCAGGACTCGCATTCGACAGAGGACTGTGATATAATCCCCCATTGCAGTTTCCTTGTTTTTGTTAAGTCGACTGTCGTGGATACCGGGCGGGTCTCTTTCCCTCCCGGTACTTGTCAAATCGCCGCTTGTGCTCAGCATTTAGAAAGGTGGTGTTAGTATGTGTGAAATATTAATCTCGTCACTATTTGCAGTTAAACAGTAACGGACCTTAAATAACAAGTTGTATAGCTGACGCCTGTCTCCATTATATAGCGCAGTACCGTCGGCAGTATAAGAAAGGAAGTGTTGTTCCAGGTGCCTCTGGATGTTTCACTACCTCTTATAGAGAACAATTTGGCTGCTGCTTCCTATATGTAGTCTGGTAGTACAGTATCAGACAACAGCAGTTAGGCTGTGGCAGCGTCTAGCCCAAGTAATAGCAAATAAGCGCCCAATAGTACGTGCGTGTTGTATCTGGCTGTTTACAGCTGTACCGGACAATACAGGTAGCATAAAAACTTAAATTACGGCATTTTCGTTAATAGGAAAAGATGTAAAAGTCAGTACATTGACTTGATGAAAATGACATGAAACGAATAGTCCAGACAGTAAGAAATATTCAGTTCAAAGAAGTATGTTACGTGATGGACTTACAGCTTTACGGGAAAGCAAAGAGGTGGTCATAAAACCTGTTCCAGAAAATAAGATTTCTTCAGAGAACATTCAGCAACGAACAGGAAGCAGCGTTCTATGACCATGTTAAAATTTTACATACTCAGATTATGTCTTTAGTAAAGATGAGTTCTTAAAAGCAGTGCATAAATATGCAGAATAACTGAAAATAAAGCATCGGTTATATGAGGCAAAAGCAAAAACGGATGGGCACTTATACGACGAATTTATGAACAGACTGGAAGATTAAATGCTGAGGATATCACATCTACGGGTGTGCAGCGAGCAGCAGGTTTCAGGAGAGAAAAAGCTGACATATTATTTCGCAAACCAGGTGAACTGACGGAGAACTTAAAATGTTTATAACCATGTATAATCCATTTAAAATCTTTTTGTAACAGAAATTGTTTCCTTCACTTCATAATTTCACCTTGCATACAGCCTTCTAAAAACTTAAACAACCATAATATGTGGACGGAAAAAAATTAAAAAATCAATGAACGTACGTGGCACCGAAGTATATTATATGAGGTAATAGTACTGCTTAGTGTGAAGAATGTTGCAGTGCAACCTCCAGAAAATATTGTAATTGCGGTGTAAGATGCCATCCGACGTTGTTCTGTCGAGTGTTGGACTGTGATGGACGCCAGCATTGGCCTGAGGTGAGAGAGAAAGAGGGAGGGAACGTTTCATCTGATGGGTGTGTTTGTTGTGCCTTCCCCCTGTTGTGTGAACGCTTGGGGACTGGTTCCCATGAATGGCAGACACGCCAGCTGCGGTTGCGCTCTCTCTCTCTCTCTCTCTCTCTCTCTCTCTCTCTCTCTCTCTCTCTCTCTCCCCCCTCTCACTCACACTCACACACACACACACACACACACACACACACACACACACACACACTTACAGTCCGATACATATTTCATTGAATCGAAGGGATAGACGCATGTCATTTAAGTCTGCGACGCAGGTTTACGAAAAATGGCCGAAAATAAATTCAAACAAAGACTAAGCTGGTCAGTGCACTAAAATTTGCTTTACGTTGCAGTGGAGCTGACAGTGCAGGATGTTTATGATGGTGGTGATGATTTTTTTGTGTTAACGCAAATGGCAACTAGAGTAAGCTTTATATCATCACGCCGATAAGTCTAATACCACTCCGGTGTGGGACACATCAGGTGGAACACCTAGTGCATGCAAATAAGCGTAATGAAAATGTTGAAATTAACTAGCGCATACATTGAAGAAACCACAGTACCACTTGCTTAAGCCCACCTAGAACAACTGAAGATGCCATTACCAGGACAGAATCTGCGTACATACTTCAGCTCTTACGTATTTACCAGGAAGACAAAACTGAGCAAGTAGTAGCTCGCCTAGAGTCGTTACAAGCAGTCACTCTTTCACGCTCCAGCCGGGCATGTAGAGGAGGGATACCTTAGTACATCGTACAGTGAAATGTACCCTATGCCACAGACTTCTTAAGGATTCACAAATTATGAATGTAGACAGAGGTAGATTATTATTGTTATTTGCGTAATCTTACTTAATAGATTTTAGCCCACACCTTCTGCCGTGACTTAAACGGTTTTGTTATTGAGAAAATCATTTTTCCATTTGTTGGTATCCTTTTTCCCTTCTGTGTTCCTCAACAGATCAAATTCGTTGCTAAATAACTCGTTCATTCCATTCGGCGTTACTCGTCCCTACTGTAGGCCAAATGGACGCAGTTATCTGCTAGTATTAGAAACTGTAAGGTCGGCATTCAGCAGCATAGGTGATCAGTCATTCGTCGACTGAAAGACGCCAGACCTTCCTGTGTGTCAGCTGCGAAGCAGCGTTTGAAGCGATTATGACGTGGAGCGAAGAGAGGGAGGGGTGCCGCGTGCTCCCCCACTGCACAGGGCTGACAACGTGGCCCTCGGCCAGCTGTCCCCGGCGCGTCCGCAGCTGCCGCTGTGTGCCTTCTGATAGCGCCAATTACCACCAGCCCGTGGCAGCGACGCTTTCGGTGACACTGCCGTACTGAACAGATCTCCTGCCGGGACTCCCTTTACGCTGCCAACGTTCTTTTCAGCTAAACTATGTACCACAGTACGCTTCATGGCCGGAATGAAAGCTGCGCTTCTAAACCGCAGAACTCCTCTGGACGAGACGTGTTGGCGCCTGAACGTATTCAGATGTCAAGTGGCGACGTCTTTGACAACGCGAGATCCTGAGAGGCGTAATTGTACACACATCAAAAACAGTTTTGCATGACCTCGGTTCCGAGAATACCGGAACCTGTACAAAAAATTGGAATAGAGATCAACATAAACATCATTTCCGCCCTTTTTATGGCTCATGAAAACCACACATTGGATGTTGTACCACCATACAGCGAGATCTCCAGAGGTGGTGGTCCAGATTGCTGTACACACCGGTATCTCTAATCCCCAGTAGCACGTCGTCTTGCTTTGATGCATGCCTGTATTTGTCGTGGAATACTATCCACAAATTCATCAAGGCACTGTTGGTCCAGATTGTCCCACTCCTCAACGGCGTTTCGGCGTAAATCCCTCAGAGTGGTTGGTGGGTCACGTCGTCCGTAAACAGCCCTTTTCAATGTATCCTAGGCATGTTCGATAGGGTTCATGTCTGCAGAACATACTGGCCACTTTAGTCGAGCGATGTCGTTATCCTGAAGGAAGCCATTTACAAGATGTGTGCGATGGGGCCGCGAATTGTCGTCCATGAAGACGAATGCCACGCCAATATGCTACCGATATGGTTGCAATATCGGTCGGAGGAAGGCATTCACGTGTCGTACAGCTGTTGCGGCGCCTTCCATGACCATCAGCGGCGTATGTCGGCCCCACACCAAAACAGCAGGGAACCACCTTCTTGCTGCGCTCGCTGGACAGTGTGTCTAAGGCGCTCAGCCTGATCGGGTTGCCTCCAAACACGTCTCCGACGATTGTCTGGTTGAAGGCATATGTGACACTCATCGGTGAAGAGAACGTGATGCTAATCCTGAGCGGTCCGAGTGGCATGTTGTTGGATCCGACTGTACTGCACTGCATGGTGACGTGGTTGCAAAAATGGACCTCGCCGTGGACGTCGTGAGTGAAGTAGCACATCATGCAGCCTATTGCGCACAGTTTGAATCGTAACACGACGTCCTGTGGCTGCACGAAAAGCGTTATTCAATTTGGTGGCGTTGCTGTCAGAGTTCCTCCGAGCCATAATCCGTAGGTAGCAGTCATTCACTGTAGTAGTAGCCCATGGGCGGTCTGAGCGAGGCATGTCGTCGACAGTTCCTGTCTCTCTGTATCTCTTCCATGTCCGAACAACATCGCTTTGGTTCACTCCAACACGCCTGGACACTTCCCTTGTTGAGAGTCCTTCCTGGCACAAAGTAACATTGCGGATGCGATCGAACCGCGGTATTGACCGTCTATAGGCGTGGTTGAACTACAGACAACACGAGCCGTGTACCTGCTCCCTGGTGGAATGACTGTAACAGATAGGCTGTCGGACTCCCTCCGTCTAAAAGGCGTTGCTCATGCATGGTTGTTTACATCTTTGGGCGGGTTTAGTGGCATCTCTGAACAGTCAAAGGGACTGTGTGCGTCATAAAATATCCACAGTCAACGTCTGTCTTCAGGAGTTCTGGGAACCGGGGTGATGCAAAACTATTTTTGATGTGTGTATCTTAAACTTCAGTTGCGTTCCATTACAGGGCTCATCTCGCTCAGTGTTGAGCGAGATTCATTCTGCAGGCACGACGTCGAACTGTTCGTCGCAGTGGCATTAACGCATTACTGAGCTTGCAACACGGTAAGGCGCTTGTAAGAACTGATAACGTTGCAGCTTAAGATATCTCGTTAATTTGCCACAGCAGTTACTTCGAGTGTATTGCGCGCAGTTCGTTGTCTGGTGGCTAGCGTTGCTGCCTCTGGATCAAGGGATCTCGGGTTCGATTTCCGGCAGCGTCGGGGATTTTCTCCGGCCGGGGACTGGGTGTTTGTGTTGTCCTCATCATTTCATCGTCATTCGGGAAAGTGGCGAGACTGGACTGTGTAAAGATTGGGACTTCGTACGGGCGCCATAACCACGCAGTTGAGTACCCCACAAACCGGATATAATAATAATCATCATCATCATCATCGAGTATATTGGAAGTAGGGGAATTTGGTAGCGCGCAAGGTGTATTTGCGCTAATGTTACACTTTCCACAATGAAATACGTATACTATGCAGCTTACTCAAGCTTTAGTGCGTTTCGTAACGAAGATTACTCTATAACTGTGTGTTAGTGGTTTCCATTGTTTTCGTTACGTTGTGGTTCCCTTTACAAGCTGCCCCTTACTTCGTCGACAATTTTTAAGTTCACCGCCAGACAAAGGCCTCTGCTAGACTTTTACAGTCTTCAGCTATACACACACGTATTGGTATGGCTTCTAAAGTCGACTGCTCATCTTCCGTTAAATCATCTTTCGGTCTTTCCTTATCTACTGCAATACGCCAGAGAACTCCCGTCCTCCATCACTATTCTATTCTATTCTACAGTTCACGTATCGTGCCCACTTGTTTGATTACGCTAGCACACAGGACAGCGTCGCCCGATAAGGAGGTGACTTTATCAATGTCTTATTTAGCGCGAACCAAATAAGCTGACAGCTAACTTCGTTTTCTTCTTTCTTCGTGGGGAAGGGGGAGGGTTTCATTGGCATCTAGCAACAATTCAGAGAAATAAATGCAAATGGAACTTGAAGCTTCCGCAATTGTGAAGAGACAACATTTCTGGGGTAGTTCCCAGTGAGTTAAAAAAAATTTTTTACACCTACACAACCTCCTGAGGAGGCCGGTGAAGCTCGCTGACGCAGTGCATGTACTGTGGAGTACACAGACCGCCGGCGACTAAGGAGTGTCGTTCTCTGCGCGCCCTGGTCCAGTTGTTTCTGCTCCGAGTGGATTGTTGCGCGAGTCTGAAAGTTCAAAAACAAGCTCCGGTGAGACAAGTTGTTGTCCCGGTTGGGATCCCTCGGGCCCTATTCCAGCTGGACTGACGTGGCTCTAAAGAACAAAGTCCTGCAAGGACCTGCCTTCTACGAAATAATAGTAAAAAAAATACAAAAATGGCGAGGAGCGGGCCGCGCTCTGTGCATCCCTGCCTCCAATCCTTTACGCTCAAGTACCTCGCTAGAGGTTCCCTCGGGGCCACTTCCGGCCCGCCATTGTCGGGGTCGGAGGATGCTAAGTTCACCCATCCTGGATATGATGTGACGTCATTATGACGTATATGCGCTTTAGTCGATTAACACACCTATCGACTTTTACGAACGTTGGAGATTCTAAACTGTCGTCAGCTAGTGGTTTGTTTTGACACGTTCGATTCCGATAACAGCTCAGTGTGGCAGCGTATATGTATTTCGCCAAAATAAAAGAGCTGGATATTAATAGAAATATTTCTGACCGTGGCCTTGAAAACACCACGAACACGTTTCGTAAAAAAGTGAAGTCTTCTTATGTCCCGACCAGATTAGATTGTGAGATTGTTGTATTGAATGCTTACGCCGAAAATAATATTTATTTATTATCAATATTTTAGTATGGTTTCATCGAATTGGTCTCGTCAGTACATATTAGATTGTAGCAGCATACTCTTGCTGACTTTCTTTTCTTAATTTATATAGCTGCAAGAGAACTCGTGCAAGTTTGTTAGCTAAGTAATTTATATGTCCATCCCAAGATAGTCTTTTATTAACCATAATTCCAAGTAATTTTACACTCGGACCGCAGAGACAGGTACCTTAGTGTCCAGTAATGACTGGTGTGTAGAATGATTGAATTTCGAACTTAAAAAGAAAAATATGAGGCAGTGTTGAAGAAAAATCGTCGACCGGAGATGAAATACGAGGGGAAGTGGATTTCTCAATGTAATCTTAACCAAAGGTTAGTGTCTTGACGCATCTAAAGATTTTGGCTGCTGAGTGCTTCTTCTCACCGAGTACGAATAACCGACGCACTTCAGCTGGGTCAGAAGTACATCAATTTCTGCTTGAGATTCACAATAACCACGCAATTGCCCGTCGTCATCGATGCTGAACTCTTTTCAGCTTTTCTCTCATTAGTCTCTCGAATGCTGAACACACAATTACAGACGAGCAAACGAAAAACAACGCACAGGACACAAATGCAGTACAATACACGATTTAAACGCAAGGAACGCAAAACACATCTAAACGAATGGCTCAGAGCACAGCGCTACTGTCACAACCTCTCGAAAGTTCACAAAAGTCGAATAGTCGATATACGGTTTTCTATCGTTTTCGATGTAGCGTGTATACGTCATAATGACGTCACATCGTATGCAAGTCCGGTGAACTTAGCATCCTCCGTCGGCGGCGGCCCTGTCCTGTCCTCTTGGAGAGCTGCTAAAGCGTGCGTGGGTGGCGCGGCGCGCTGGTTACCGCAGGCCCGCTAATCCGCGAGCTCCGGCCTGTGGACCGTCATGTCGGCGCCACCGGGTTCCGGACGGGGCCGCAGTTGGGCAGCGGGCGTCTGAACGCCGTGGCGACGACGTGACGGTCCGGGGCACCGCAGGTAGGCACGGATGAGCTCTGGCAAGCGAGTCCCGTGTTATCAGCGGCCGCCGCCACTCGGCGTTCACTGCTGGGTCGAGGTCTGCTCGAGACTTTCCCTCGAATTACCGTCTACAGTTATGTGCTTCCGCCTGAAATTACTTTTTCTCGTGTTTTCGTCACAGACCTATTTGTAGCAAATCCAGCAACAAACTTCCCTGCTCCGTCTACCAATCATTCGTCTTTCTGTACCTCCAGCCTATCTACATTACGTTCTTCTCGTCTCCAACTGAATATGGAAGTTAATAGGAATATAGAAAAAGGGAGGAAGGTTTATCTGTTTAGCAAGAGTAATAGAAGGCAGATTTCAGACTACCTAACAGATCAAAACGAAAATTTCTGTTCTGACACTGACAATGTTGAGTGTTTATGGAAAAAGTTCAAGGCAATCGTAAAATGCGTTTTAGACAGGTACGTGCCGAGTAAAACTTTGAGGGACGGGAAAAACCCACTGTGGTACAACAACAAAGTTAGGAAACTACTGCGAAAGCAAAGAGAGCTTCACTCCAAGTTTAAACGCAGCCAAAACCTCTCAAACAAACAGAAGCTAAACGATGTCAAAGTTAGCGTAAGCAGGGCTATGCGTGAAGCGTTCAGTGAATTCGAAAGTAAAATTCTATGTACCGACTTGACAGAAAATCCTAGGAAGTTCTGGTCTTACGTTAAATCAGTAAGTGGCTCGAAACAGCATATCCAGACACTCCGGGATGATGAAGGCATCGAAACAGAGGACGACACGCGTAAAGCTGAAATACTAAACACCTTTTTCCAAAGCTGTTACACAGAGGAAGACCGCACTGCAGTTCCTTCTCTAAATCCTCGCACAAACGAAAAAATGGCTGACATCGAAATAAGTGTCCAAGGAATAGAAAAGCAACTGGACTCACTCAACAGAGGAAAGTCCACTGGACCTGACGGGATACCAATTCGATTCTACACAGAGTACGCGAAAGAACTTGCCCCCCTTCTAACAGCCGTGCACCGCAACTCTCTAGAGGAACGGAAGGTTCCAAATGATTGGAAAGCTGTATGGCTGGATTGAAGAGTTCTTAGCAACCAGAACACAACATGTTGTTATCAATGGAGAGACGTCTACAGACGTTAAAGTAACCTCTGGCGTGCCACAGGGGAGTGTTATGGGACCATTGCTTTTCACAATATATATAAATGACCTAGTAGATAGTGTCGGAAGTTCCATGCGGCTTTTCGCGGATGATGCTGTAGTACACAGAGAAGTTGCAGCATTAGAAAATTGTAGCGAAATGCAGGAAGATCTGCAGCGGATAGGCACTTGGTGCAGGGAGTGGCAACTGACCCTTAACATAGACAAATGTAATGTATTGCGAATACATAGAAAGAAGGCTCCTTTATTGTATGATTATATGATAGCGGAACAAACACTGGTAGCAGTTACTTCTGTAAAATATCTGGGAGTATGCGTGCGGAACGATTTGAAGTGGAATGATCATATAAAATTAATTGTTGGTAAGGCGGGTGCCAGGTTGAGATTCATTGGGAGAGTCCTTAGAAAATGTAGTCCATCAACAAAGGAGGTGGCTTACAAAACACTCGTTCGACCTATACTTGAGTATTGCTCATCAGTGTGGGATCCGTACCAGATCGGGTTGACGGGGGAGATAGAGAAGATCCAAAGAAGAGCGGCGCGTTTCGTCACAGGGTTATTTGGTAACCGTGATAGCGTTACGGAGATGTTTAACAAACTCAAGTGGCAGACTCTGCAAGAGAGGCGCTCTGCATAGCGGTGTAGCGTGCTGTCCAGGTTTCGAGAGGGTGCGTTTCTGGATGAGGTATCGAATATATTGCTTCCCCCTACTTATACCTCCCGAGGAGATCACGAATGTAAAATTAGAGAGATTAGAGCGCGCACGGAGGCTTTCAGACAGTCGTTCTTCCCGCGAACCATACGCGACTGGAACAGGAAAGGGGGGTAATGACAGTGGCACGTAAAGTGCCCTCCGCCACACACCGTTGGGTGGCTTGCGGAGTATAGATGTAGATGTAGATGAGTCTGTTGCCCGAACAGCCGGATCTCTCTCTCTCTCTCTCTCTCTCTCTCTCTCTGTCTCTCTCTCTGTCTCTCTCTCTCTCTGTCTCTCTCTCTCTCTCTCTCTCTCTCTGTGTGTGTGTGTGTGTGTGTGTGTGTGTGTGTGTGTGTGTGTTTTGCAACAAACTGATTGCGTCCGTTTGATTACGGCTGAAAACGCAGAAAAAGTTCCGTTAATATGTCTACATAACTATGCAGCGATTCAGAATTACGCTAACAAGTTCTTCACGCAGCCTAAATGTTAAGAACGGAAAGCTCTCAGCCATAAACTGGTGGATGTCGTTCGTCAAGGTACTTCTGGTTCCCGGATAATACAGCTCAGCGTATCTTAACTCCTCCTCTGATCTTCCGTAGTACTGAACAGTAGTATTAGGACTGGTGATACGATCCTTGACTGAACACTACCGGACGGGATGGAGAATAAGACCCACAGACGTTGCTGGCGTGGTTGTTTCACATCCCAGCGACACAAAATCAATGTAGGAGCATATATGGTATCTGCCCCCACACGCGCCCCAGTAATACAAAAGGTGTCCGTTTTTAGGTGTAGCATGCAAAGTACAGTCCATGTAGCAGCAGCGACTACAGAAATGGGCACTGTACTAAGATTTCTTGATTTTATGAATGCGCTTCACTCTAGATGACCGTGACACAGAATGACCGATCATAGTTTATTATTGACGCTATAGAAGAAACGGTGCTATAAATACAACAGTACAGATTTTGCGTCGCCTGATGATCGTTTTGCTCAGAACTGTTAGTAATTAAATGTTTCAACAACAACCCGAGTTCTTACATAAAAATTAAGTTTCTTAAACATTTGTTTACAGCTACCTTTTAAGTCCTAGAAGTGGAATCGACCTAAGTTGGTAATCTGTCAGAAAGTGCACACTCTGCATTCATGCACTGTGCGGCTGATTCCGGCGGAGGTTCGAGTCCTCCCTCGGGCATGGGTGTGTGTATGTCCTTAGGATAATTTACGTTAAGTAGTGTGTAAGCTTAGAGACTGATGACCTTAGCAGTTAAGTCCCGTAAGATTTCACACACATTTTGAAGTGCACACTCTGCTCTAGCTTGTAACACAGGTTTCTCCCTTCTGTTCTCTAGCAGCATCGACGCACTGCTTTGTCAACGGCCTTGCGAGGTGGATAAGCAGAGTACCGTCAGATCACTACGTTAAGGACCGTCGTGCGTGATCAGTTCGTGGATGGGTGACCGTCCGCGTAACCGCGCGTTTTTGGCAGTTTTCCGTTTGCCTTTCCGGCAGGGACGACAGAAGGGTTGGTGGTGTCAAGTCCCTGATCACCTGTCTTTGCGCCAGTGTCCTGGATTAAATTCCAAACTTCTCGCAGTGCCTCACGGAGTGAGGGAATGCGACACTGTTGTTGATAATCCGTCCATCGGAGGGTGGCGTTAAACTCAGGGGCCCCACGGTGGTTTTCGAGAGGCGGCGGCTACGTGCCGGCGACGGCTTCCACACTCTGTCATCACCTCCAACACGAATATATACCATTAGTCATCTACATTTAACAGATACACTTACACACACAGCTCTCATACTTTGCGAAGGAAAGGTGACTGCTGGCGCTGTGTATAGGAAACACATTTCCTGTTAGGCGTTTGAAACAGCCCTTCGGAGTCTCCCTGGCATTCATCCCAAACGACTTTAATTTTACTTAACGTATTGGTCGATGTTTCTCACTAAGAATTATGGTCTGCTACATTTTGTCATCATCGAGTAAACCATCGACCCTTTTGTAACTCGCAGATGATGTAGCAGTCCAAGGCGACTCTATCTTGGTGATGTGTCGTGTTGTTTACAGTACCGAACGGCGACTTCAGGGTTCGCAGCTGAGAGTGAGACAGCGACAGACGTCGGTTAATGTCGGTGAGGAGTCGCCAGCCAGACCACGGAGTACGCTGCAGTGCAGACGCCATGAATAATGCACAGCCCTAGGGCAGCGCAGGGCAGAGAAGAGACGTGGCTGACTTTTTATTCATAACTCCCTAGAGCAGCGGGCAGGGCCGGCAAGTCTCTTGTGTGTGTGTGTGTGTGTGTGTGTGTGTGTGTGTGTGTGTGTTCGGAAATCTGATTGCAGCCGTCAAGCAGTAATGTCGGCGCTTTTTGTTCCCTCAAAGAGGAACGAGAACTTCAATCTCGTGGCGCTCGTCAGCCTAGTTTACAGCGTGGAACCTAGAAAGTCGCCGTTTCGCCTGTGAGAATATCCCTTTCTCATAATTTCAGATTTACAGGTCTCTGTTAAACAGACAGCGGAACAATGAACGAAACAGCCACGAAGGAACGGGCTACCCATAAAGCTCCAGATGTCTGAGAGGCAAAGTTGTCTTGGGCGAGTTCCGAAACAGATCCTTATGGGCATTGGTTCTCTGTACGGATGGTTCAGTGAACAAGGTGGTGACAAGATGCACTTTCTTTAGATTCTAGTGTGCAAGGAGGATTTAAGCACAAACTCCCGAAGGAAATTCCTTTAATGACGGCAGATCTTGTGTCAGCTTCGGACAGTTAAAGTATTGTCGTATGGTACGAGAAGAAAACATTCGCACGTTGATTCTTAATCTGCCAGCTTGGGCCTGAAGCAATTTTATCGACGGCGTAAAAACCACCGGATAGCCCAGGCCATAACAGCGTTCCGAAGCCAGCTGAAAAAGTGGCGCAGTGTTACCTTGTACCGAAGTAAAGCGCGCAGCAACACAGAAGGAAATGCGACTGCTGATTCTCTTGGTAGTGAAGCAGTGATCTCGTGTAAGGAAGATGATACACATGTCCCAGCGCAGAGTCCAGAGATTGGCAAGGCTCGCACATAACTAGAAGAAAACATTACGCTCAAAAAACGCATGTAATGCCATCAAACCTATAATATGATGAATACTCCTGTATGTCGAAATCTGTTTATGTAGTGAAGCCTTTTCTCACTGCATCTCATCGCATAAGGAAAACACTATCTTTACTTTGTAATTCTGGCGAAGTGGAAGATAAAAAAATCATACGTCTTTTGAGAGGATTAACCACTACGATCGAATGTAAAGATTGTTAAGGAAATTTATGAATAAGAAATATCCGTTAGAGGTCACAGAATATGCTAGCTATATATATATATATATATATATATATATATATATATATATATATATATATATATATAATGTGTGTGTGTGTGTGTGTGTGTGTGTGTGTGTGTGTGTGTGTAAATGGTGGGAAATAAAACTTGTAATCCCTGTTGTCTTCTCGATTTGTTTTGCCGGGTTTTTATATCAAAAGTATATGCGTGTTTATAATACGGATGGCTGTTAAATGCCTTTCATGTTTATAAGAAATTTTTTTCTTATTTGTACTAGTTACATGTATTTGTTATCTGTACGTGGGTGCATGTGTGGGCGATTCGCAAAGGCCCATTATGTAAAAAGAAGTCTAACTGTAAGCGGTAACCATATGCATTGTAGAGTGCTTCCTTAAGTAAAGAGAGAGTTCTAGGGCACTTAGAAAACAGAGGATAAAAGGAAATAGTATAGTTTCATTACATCTTGAAAGCCTTCTGTAGAAAATATATTGCTGTTGCATAACGTACTAAGTTTCTTGGGAGGGACGACGCAGTAAGATGTCCGCGATGGAGAGTCATATACAGGCGCAGATGCAGTGCCTTACACGTCCAGGAACGACTAATATGACGATTATCCTCTTACATTTCAGCGGATAAAATAAGACGCAACACCGTTTTAAACGTACGTGAAGAAGTTGGTGAAGAACAAATCCTATCACGTGAGAACTGTATGTACTTCATATTTTCTAAGTGATCTTTGTATTATTGCAAAGGCTGGCATCTAGCACTAGAAACAGGGGAATGTCTAGTTCCCGCGAAACGTTGAACTGTAAAAGCCTTTCGCATCCTAATTAAAGATTAATAGCTAATCAGTTACGTTATACATTTAGCAGTAATATTACGTCGAGATTAGGAGGCAGAACTATTACATCAGTTCGGTTGTTGGTAAACAGAGCAGCGGGGTTGGGTGTATTCGTAGAATGGTAGGAAATTGCTGTTATCTACGAAAGAGACCCCCTTAAGACACGCCTGTTCGACTAGCGTTGAACATTGCCCTTCTGCGGGACCCACTTCACATCGGAGTGACGAGGGGATTCACCGTGGGACGAGCAGGTCAGTGAGACTCACCACAGGCAAGCGGGTGTAGCAGAAGTGTTCAGGAAACTTCACTGGCAGGCACACGCCGGACGACGTCGACCATCTGGCGAGGAAGTGCTTGGCGAACTCGCCGCAAGTGAACGCATTACGAGGACACTTCATTCGTGTTAAAACTTAACAGAATATCCTCACGTCCAGAAGTTACGCAGAAACATATCGGCAGAGCTGCTGTGTGAAAATAATTTGTAGATCTACTATTATTACTACTACTACTGCTGTGCCCGTCCAGTGTCAGAACAGTCTCTCACGGACAACGAAAATTATAAGAAAACTGTGCGAAGAGGTACCTCGGTAAGTTTCTCCGCTGATGTTCGTCTCCTGCGGGACTAACTGCTCTTTCCGCAGCCACCGTGCTTCGCGCATTGTGTTGCACTGACGCCATTAAACACGAGCAGACTTGCACTCCAGTGTGATGGGTGGTGGGTGCCTGCCAGGTGTAAGACGGGCCATTAAGCAGTGGAGATAATTGCGCCTGGCGAGTTTGGCGCACCTCTGGAGCCCGGAGATTCCAGACTGCTGTAGTTTCCGTGCTCCTCCCCTCGCTCGGCCCTCTGTTTTTCCAGCCTCGGCCCCCGCCGCTCCTCCAGACAAATTATCGTCTCCATAACCCTTCACCTCCGCACCCGCTGACTTTGAGGGCCCCGCTGCGCGCCTCGTGTTTCCCGAACAGCTGTTGCCTTGTTCCCCCCTCCTCCCGCCCTTCCTGCCCATTCTAAGAATCGCCCCGTAAAGTTTTACTGAGCACACGAGCCATTCACAAGCAACAGCAGACGTGGAAACGCTATCCATACCTACACGGGCGTAGCCTCTTAATCAGTCAGTTTAACGGTTCTTTGTTCTGGTGTCGCACCTAACTTCCGAAAATGCCGCGTTCCTAGAACTTAACCAGTAGGGATGATTCTGCTCTAGACCTAGTGTACAAATGTTGAAGAACCTTCAGAAAACTTCACATTATACTCTGGCAATTTTATTTCGAACTCTGTAGCTGTTTTCTTCCAGTACCGCTCACCTAGTACGCGTTCTGAATCCACTGGCGTCCCGTGTCTAAATTCAGCCGCAGTATGCTTTATCTCAACACCAGCTTCTTCTTGTGGGGCATGTATAGTGTCAAATACAGACATTGAAAGTTATCAACCCAAAGACAGGTTATAATACCTCAGCGCTTTAGTAGGTATGGTCGCATTGGGGGTGGTAGCACCTTCCAGTTGTCAGACCTTTCGAACTTGCTTACCGAGCCACTTACCGGAGGCACATGGCCAATCCAGACGATATGCTACTCGCCTTCATCTACATCCATACTCTGCTAATCGCTGTGAAGGGCATGGCAGAGGGCACTTACCATTGTAGCAGTTATTAGGGCTTTCTGACATTCCATTCGTGTATAGATCGTGTGAAGAATGACAATTGAAATGTCTTCTTTTGTGCTGTAATTATTCAAACGTGGCTTAACGATCCCTATGGGAGGGGTTGTAGTTTATTCCTAAAGTCAGCAGTCAAAAGTTTTGAAACTTGGCAGTTGGTTTGCATCTATCCTGTGTAAGCCTATCTTCAAGCGTCTGCCAGTTCAGGTGTTCAGCATTTCCGTGGCACTTTCCCACGCCTCGAACAAACCTGTGATCATTCGTGCTCCCCTTCTCTGTATATATTCAGTATCCCCTTGTAGTTCTATTTGACGTGGGTTCCACACACTAGAGCAATATTCTAGGATGGGTTGTAAGAGTGTTTCGTGCCCAGTCTCCTTTTTCCAGTATTCTACCAATGAATCGTACTCTGCCACCTGCTGTACGCACAGCTAAACCATTTCATATCGCTACAACCCGTTACACCTAGGTATTTATGCAGGTCGACACATTCCACTTGTGACTCGGTGACTTTATATTCATAGGATACCAAGTTCTTAAAGTTGTGCAAACCGCACTTTTTACATTCCTGGACATGTGAACCAAGTTCCCAATCCTTCCCACACTTTTAAATTTTGTCACGATCTGACTATTTACGCCCAGTCTTTCACACGGTATTCCTGAGAGAAGCCATTTGTACATTAATAAATCGTTACCATGGTGTGACCGAGAGTCGTACGTCCATGTATTGCACAAACATTCCTAACGTTGACAGTATCCGTACTATTGCGAAACTGAAAACTGTGTTAAAGCTTGAGACAATTTTTAACTGCAGTAAACTATCTTGTTTCGGGTTTTTTGCCGTCAATCTCTCACATTACGTGACTGAGACAGCGTACTGCCTTTGCAACTCGGTTTCCTTCTCTTTCAGATTAATATGACGTTAGGTGCATGTAACGAGACTGGCTGCTGGGGTTGTTGCGAAAGAAAATCTTGGATACTTAATTACATGGTAAAAATTAAGCTTTGAAAGATGGTATTAGCGTTGAAGTTCGCCCTCTGTTGCCAGAAGTCTAAGGTAGTATTTTGCTTAGAACAAAACGAACCGTCCAACATCTGAAGTTTCTAGCTAAGATTTGAGGCACCTGATGTCTTCGACGATTCCAGGATTGAGTTACTTTTATCAAAGCTGAAAAACATGAAGGAAGGCATCGGTCTGTCATAACACGTCATGACGCGACAGGACTGATAGTGAGGCAACAGGGAGGGAGTAGCGGGCGTTGCAAACGGCGCTTGAGCTGTCATAATTGATGATCAGTAAAACGCACACGGGGAGGAGATGGAACATTTCCTTCTTGTAATTAATACTAAGGGCGTTCAGCGTCACATCGATGTATCACGAACACAACATTTCCGCATTAAAATACTCGTTGCTGCATCGCATTTATTTCACTGCATCGTCTTAAGATGTCCATTTCTATTCGAGGGTATTCACGATTTCCATTAACGTCTTCAAGCATATGATCTTGCACTGCCCTTCATGGGACAGCGAGTAAGACTGCACGATTGTGTCAGTACGCTAAGACGAGAACCAGGAAAAACTAAATCACTCAACTTGATGTTTCCCGTTCACTGGTAACAACTAGATGGGTGAGACTCACTACAGATTATAAAGCTCAACGGTTGCTATCGAGCGTGAGCAAAGTACGGAAGGAGGGCGCCCCAGTCAATAGTCGGCCTGACCCATTCGTTGTGTGTTTGCTGGTCCGGGAGTTAGGTCGGTGATAAGACGGCGTTGTCCACCAGTAGGAAGACACCGTTAATGTGTGCTACACACGACTCCAAAGCGGGAGCGGCTTCCCTCAAAGTGAGGGAGTGCCGCGACAGACGAGCATTGCGTTCTGACTCAGAAGGTGAATTATTTCGTTTTCTGATAGCCAACAATTGTTGAGCTAAGCAACCAAAGAGCATCCACACTAAGCAAATGTTACATGCATATTTTATTTCCCGTCTGGCGACTCAAATACAAGAGACTGTATTAAGAATTTGCAATCCTTAGACGAAAATACACAATTTCCGGCCCATAGATGCAAGGATAGATTGACATTTGTGTTCGATAAATGCGAAATGAGGTTGTAGAGGATAACATGTCATAAAAAAAACACACTAGACTATTACAGAAGAAGGAACATGCTACTATTACCTCCACAGTTTCCAAGTGGATACGAAGAAAAAAAATCGAAAACTTAGTTTCATTTGAAGCTTGTTTTCAAACCTATCACAAACGCATAAATGAATGTACACTCCCAAAAGTGAACTCAACAACTGTTTTAGCCCCATCACGCACAAAGCACTTTAAAACAATTGTTTACTCAGATATCACATTTACTGAAGCTGTGCGACTGCCAGATTTTATTTACATGATAACACGGTGTCTCGAAGCTTCCGGGTCAAATTGAAAAAGGTGGTAGTGGGTCTATAACCGATTATATTGAGATAGGGAACCAATGGTCGGAAATGCATATTTACTGTTACGGACATACACAGCGTACACCGTATAACAATGTCGCTCACGGAGACTTTTCAAAATGTTGACCGCCGGTCTCAATGCATGTATTGGGCCGGTGCATACAGTTCTGCCGCACCCTCGCATAGGTTCCGGGTACCTGTCTGTACATGGGAACAGGCAGCAGGTGGTGAACAGCGTACGTCCTGACCACCAGACAGACACGCCGTTCACAACTTAGCTCATGGTTCGTGTGACGACTGCACGAAATGCATCGGCGCATTAACCTGTGACGCATGCGCTCGGCACTTTGAACAATTACTATGAGCTACGTTCTTATTATGCGGTGTACGCTGTGTATATCTGGGACACAATAATTATGCATTTCCGATCATTGGTTCCCAATTTCAATACAATCAGCTGTGGACCCACTACCACTGGTTTTACTTTGATCCAATAGGTTTGCGGCACCCTGTACTTACTATTACGAAATTCGTCAGTGGGGTAGGAGCTGACTACCGATAAATTCTTTAGGTTGATGGCTCTGAGCACTATGCGACTTAACTTCTGAGGTCATCAGTCGCCTAGAACTTAGAACTAATTAAACCTAACTAACCTAAGGACATCACACACATCCATGCCCGAGGCAGGATTCGAACCTGCGACCGTAGCGGTCGGTCGGCTCCAGACTGTAGCGCCTAGAACCGCACGGCCACTCCGTACCCACACCCTGCCATCGGATCGCCACATTGTGTACGGTGATTCGCCACTCCACACAACGTTTTTCCACTGTTCAATCGTCCAATGTTTACGCTCCTTTCACCACGCGAAGCGTCATGTGGCATTTACAGGTGTGATGTGTGGCCGCTCCAAATATCCCGACCAGAAGTGGGTCTCTCACACTGAAACGTTGGCATCTGAAAGCTGAAAAGTATTTACCACTAGCCTCTTCACGACTTGTCTTCTTAATAAGACGCTCCATTGTCTGCGAATACAAGCGACGGAAACAAAAGCTAAACGTGCGAACTCCATTTGGTTTCTCCCTGATAGCGACTGGACATGCGTCAGGAAACAATGATTTTTCAAACAAAAACTCCAGTCTTAGCTATAGTGTACAGATCCTTTAACTGTCGCGCTATCACCCAAATGGAATGGACAAAAACTGTTCTCGCTTCTGTTTGCAGAACAGCCGAAATACCCTGTTATTGCACAAATCTCCTCATAATTGACCTACCAATATTCTTGCAGAATTTTTGCTATTTCAAGACGCTATTGTGTTGGTCCCATAGTGCCAACTGACGGTAATACTGTCAACGGCGTTAACACCAAAACGACAAAGTAACTATCATTTACCCCACTGGCATGAACATGTAACTTGACATCTTCGGCCGGGTACTGGATTACTGTTGAAGACAACATACCGATGATGTCATCGTGCAGTTGGGGTTCACGACGGCGTCACTGGATACGTGTCAGGGAGCAGCTTTAGTTTCTAGCCTAGCCGCAGACACTTTGGTTGTCGGGGCAAGACTATTGCCGCAGTTATTCCTTGAAACAAAGCCACAATAATCTCCTTCCCCACCCTTGTGCAATAAAAGTTGTTGCCCCCCCCCCCCAAATGCTGCACTATGGGATCAAAAGTATCCGGACACTTGGCTGAAAATGGCTTAAAAGTTCGTGGCGCCCTCTATCGGTAATGCTGGAATTCAGTATGGTGTTCGCCCACCGTTAGCCTTTATGACAGCATCCACTCTCGCAGGTATACGTTCAATCAGGTGCTGGAAGGTGTCTTGGGGAATGGCAGCCTGTTCTTGACGGATTGCTGCACTGAGGAGAGGTATCGATGTCGGTCGGCGAGGTCCGGCACTAAGTCTGCGTTCTAAAACATTGCAGAGCTGTTCTGAAGGATTCAGGTCAGGACTCTGTGCAGGCCAGTCCATTACAGGGACGTTATTGTCGTGTAACCACTCCGCCACAGGCCGTGCATTATGAACAGGTGCTCGATCGTGCTGAAAGATGCAATCGCCGTCCCGAATTGCTCTTCAACTGTGGGAAGCAAGAAGGTGCTTAAAACATCACTGTAGGCCTGTGCTGCGACACTGCCACGCAAAACAACAAGGGGTGCTAGCCCCCTCCATGAAAAACACGACTAAACCATAACACCACCGCCTCAGAATTCTACTTTTGGCACTACACACGCTGGCAGATGACGTTCACCGGACATCCGCCGTACCCACACCCTGCCATCTGATCGCCACATTGTATACCGTGATTCGCCACTCCACACAACGTTTTTCCACTGTTCAATCGTCCAATGTTTACGCTCCTTTCACCACGCGAGGCGTCATGTGGCATTTACAGGCTTGATGTGTGGCCGCTCCAAATTTTGTCACCTCTCGCATAACTGTCAGAGAACTTGCAGTAGTCCCTGATGCAGTTTGGAATTCCTATGTGATGGTCTGGATAGACGTCTGCCTATTACGCATTACGACCGTCTTCAACTACCAGCGGTCTCTGTCAGTCAACAGACGAGGTCGGCCTGTACGCTTTTGTGCTGTACGTATCCCTTCATGTTTCCACTTCACTGTGACATCTGAAACAATGGAGTGTGGAAATCTCGCGTACATACGTATGACCCAAGTGACACCCAATCACCTGATCACGTTCCAAGTATGTGGGATCCGCGGAGCACCCCATTCTGCTCTCTCACGATGTCTAATGACTACTAAGGTCACTGATACGGAGTAGTTGGCAGTAGGTTGCAGCACAATGCACCTAATACGAGAAACGCATGTTTTTCAGGGTGTCCGGATTCTTTTGATCACATAGTGTATCTACAAGTCGTTGAACGGTAAGCTTCCTTTCTCCGCATTGCAGATAGTAGGCTAGTCTGACTGTAGCATGTGAGGCACCCGACTGTTAAGAAACGACGAATTTTCGAGAATGTAACAGTGAATGTAAAATCATTGTAAATAAAACTGAAACCTCCGACTGTTGAGAAATGTGTGCAAGTTAGGAAAACCTTCGTAAAATAAAACGCTTCAATAGCTTCCCGGTGAAAGACCCGAATCAGATTCATTAAGCGTCCTCGTTCACCCAAACTCGTGGGAAACCGTCTTTCTGCAGATTCTTGAGATTTCGTCAGCGTGTGACAGTTATCAAGTAGGATTAGTAGAAGATATCTAGAGAGAGAAACAACTGGTTCAGAAGAGGGAGAACATTAAGCAAATGCTCGTCAACTCCAGTGGCAGGCAGTTTACGAGAGGTGTTATGCATCGTGGAGAGCTTTACTGACAACACTCTGAGACCGTCCGTTGCAAAAAGACACGCAGCGTTCTACTTCCCCTCCTTACCATTACGATTTAATAACGTAATTTAGTAATGATACGGATTCGCACAGGCCGCCGTTCTTCCCGTTCAGTATTCTCGAATGCAAGTGGAAAAAAAATGTGAGGAGGGAGGGAGGGAGTGAGTGAGTGAGTGAGTGAGTGAGTGAGTGAGGGAGGGAGTGTTAGATATTACACAAGTAACCTCCACCACATACCTTGCGGTAAACAAGGGATTTGTGCCGCAGTCGCCCGTACGTGAAAAATGTTGTACTGGCATTAACAGAATTGAAACAAGTATTGACGGCTGAGAACGGGACCTGCAAGTTTTCAGACCGGTTTTGTAACAGATTTAATCTTCACGATTAGTTGTGTGCCGAACCGCGACTCGAACCAGGCTCTACCAGTGGTGAGATTTTGCCCGCGAAAGGCAGATCCGGCTGCTGCGAGTATCTAGTCAGCGGCCGGAACCTGTTAGACTTGTCGGGATGATTAGTTCCAGCGCACAGTCCGATGTGAAGTGGATGTTGTGTTTTACGATTTCGCGAGTAGTTGTTAGAAAGTACCGTCTTGTGCTTATTACCTCGTAAAACGATGAAATAACGTTCGCACTGACGCCGATATTTTAAGTTACTGTTACTTCTCTGATGCTATGTTTCCTGTCCGTCTTTCGCATTATCGAATTTGGAAAAAAAATGGCAGACATTAAGGTGCAAGTTTCGTAAATGGCATAGGGCTTTACTGCGGCGCGATTAGCATCGTGAGACACTTGGGGAGCCAGCTAGTAGCAGAAAGCCGCGAAAGGCCCACAACGGCGGGGAGAGCGCTGTGCTTCACCACATCCTCTTCTACGCGGCATCCACATGAAGCGCTATGACGTGGCGGTCAGGGCCTGATCGCAGAGTTAAATTAGCTGTAGTAAGCAGTCAGCAGAGACGCAGAAGCGGACGTGCGCAGAGAGAGAGAGAGAGAGAGAGAGAGAGAGAGAGAGAGAGAGAGACTGCTCGTGGGGAAACATAGTTTGCGGTCTGCCCACAATCGGGGAGGTGGATGGACGCGACGGTGACGTGATTTGTGCGACACTCGGTAACTTGCTCCTGAGAGAAACGTGAGAACTGCTATTTAACACACAATCAACATCGGTACATCTCCTTTATGATGCGAGACCCCACAGATCTGAACTGTGCATTGCTTGAGGTACCTATACTCCTTCCCTTACTTGCCATGTAATCCGGAACTAGCGCCACCAGACTAGCATCCCGATGTATCCCCCCACATGCGGAGGAACTTCAAAATTCCGCATGACGGTGTCTAAAAGACAGTGATTTTTACGGCGTGCTAATAGTGCTATATGCGCTACTTCAAAAGTGGATGAAATCGTTGAAAAGAGCAGCAGTTTCATTACTAGGCGAACAGTTATGTACGAAGGTTAAGCCCGCATCCTGTGCAAATTTAGCATAATTTTTCTTATAAATTAAAAGGGAAATGAACTTCTTACGTAAACATCTGCAACTCTACACGACAAGCCACCACACAATCTATGGCGAAGGGTGCGTCTCGTGCCACCACCATCATCGCGACCTCCTGACCCCAGCCCTCCACTTCATGTTCCACTCGCGAATGAATGATGATCGAAAACAAGTACGCTCGGCAAGTCCCCGATTGAGCTCAGCTTCCTCTGATTTTACCGTCAGAGACTTACCTTACCTCGTTCTTCAAACGTATATTCGTAGAATTTTAGCTCTCTTCGTGCAATAGCTTCTCTTATAGCGTCTGCCACTTTTCGATGAGTACCTCTGTGACGCTGTCACGATTATTAAGCGTACATTTGCCGAAACGCGCTTCGCTTCTTCGCATCTCCTCAGTCGCTGCTGTTAATTCTACCTAACAAAATGGTTTAAATTGCTCTAAGCACTATGGGACTTAACATCTGAGGTCATCAGTCTCCTAGACTTAGAACTACGTAAACCTAACGCAAGGACATCACACACATCCATGACCGAGGCAGGATTCCAACCTGCGACCGTAGCAGCAGTGCGATTCCGGACTGAAGCGCAAAGAACCGCTCGGTCACATTGGCCGGCTCTACCTAACACGGCATCACGACAATGCACCCGCACATTCATCCCTGTTGTTGCATGATTGTTGTACAAAAAACTAAATAATTGTGCTGCATCATCCTCCGTACCCATCAGACGTGGTCCCTGCGAAAACCCCGCTCAGTAGACGATTTCCAACGAGAGACGAGATAAAAAAAAAGTCGTAGACGGAGCTTCGAGCGATCCGGCAAGGGGCGCATAAAGACTGCTTCCGGAAGTGGAGAGTCCTTGTATATATAATACAAGTGCTGTGTGAGGGTCCCTGCGACATTCCTAACAAATCTGAAGTCCTTTACGAATTAAGTGACTACGGTAATCTCGTTCAGCCGATTCTTGAGTAATGGTCATCAAGTTGGGAGTCGTGATGAAAGCGCTGTGAATTGTCTCACCACATTTCAGGCCACTCTCACATTTTCTCGCAGGCGTCGCAACACGTCACGATAACGCTATGGATTAACAGTTCGTTCCTGTGGCGCGAATTCACGATTACTAATCCTTCAAAGTCAAAGAGAACTATCAGCATGGCTTTCACGTTTGACCTGACCTTGGAGAATCTTTCCCGACCCATTGTGAATATTGAATCTTGGTGTCAACATCGTAACCGTAGACCCACGTCTCATCACCAGTTACGATTCTCTCAGGAAACATCTCGTTCTCATTTGCGCCATGCAAATGCTCTTCACAGATTGCGAGGCGAAGGTCTTTCTGCAGTCATGAGCCTTGGGTCGAACTTGGCGGCAACACTACACATTCAGAGATGCTGGGTCAGGATTTGATTACATGACCCAACTGGAATGCTGCATTCTTCTGCAGCCTCTCGAACAGTCTGTCTTCGATTGGCACGCACAATTTCGTTGATGTTCCTGACATGAGCGTCGTCGATAGACGTCTTGAACGAGGGACATCTTTCTCCGGTCGCGCCGTTTTTAAACCGTGTGAACCATTCGTAACAGCGAGTACGTCTCAAACATTCATCACTGTAGGCTTCCTCCATCGTTTGGCGTGACTCCGTAAAGGTTGTCTCGAGTTTCACGCAAAATTTAGTGCAGACACGTTGCCGCTCTAACTCCGCCACCTTGAAATTTGCAAACTGTGTGCAACACAACGGTCTACTCGGTACAGCACCGAACAATAACAGACATACAACAATGAAATTTCCTGCAGCTACACATTAAGCACAGGCGTGCGCAGCGATGCCAACTCGCACGGAACACCCAAGTACAGGCCGCTACTGGCTCACTTTGCGTTCCTTTTTCTACACTCGCTTACAAAGCGGAACGTGAAATTCCTTAAATGAGTTTCAACACGCGAATTAACCTTTTCGTCCGCTTACTAGACGCAGTAGCTGGAACACGTTGTAGCGTCCATTAGCGGTTTTATTACTCCAACCCTGAGTTAGTGCATATAAGCATCACAGATCGTCTAAAAACAGAATTGATATCAGCTGTAGCTGTACGGGCGTGCCCGTAGGGAGAAAAATTACGATCTTTGCTAACTGTATTCGCATCCTATACCGTCAGACAGGAGTATCGTTTCAGTATCAATTTGAAGACAGGCAGAATATTTATCTACAGTGACTAGAAGGAAGTTTACGCAGAATCATGTGTTACGAATCTTAAAACAGTTTTGCCTTCCGTCGCTATTGTCCTTGTAACTCAAAATACTGGCCGGCTGCCCGCTTTGAAAACTTCCAGCACCGTTGTACCTTCAATTCGCAGACTTATTTGCCTTGTTTACAATCAGTGACAAGATGTACTAAAAATGGGAATATAGGAAGTAGTCGTGTGTATCTGAGAATTACCTGCCTCCGCCTGAAGAAAAAAAAAACTTCAGAAATAGCGCACAAACCGTACCTCGTCAGTCCTAAAAGTTTTTTGACTGCATTAACAAAGAAAGGAAGTAAGTTAAGTTGTTGGTTTTGATTGTTCAGTGTTCAACGTGGTGTGTCCCCCACTCGAGAACAACGCCCAGAACGTCCATACAACTGTGGACAACTTACGGAAAAGTTGTGCTTTGGAATGTAGATAAAGTCGCGTGTCGTTCTTATCGATAATAGCACATGTTGTCATACATGGTGATCTTTTCTCTAAAGGAACTTTGCATTTCAATCGATTCACAGCTGACGACCATGCCTCGTTTTTGTTCGGGAGTCAAAGTGTAGGTAGGACAAACTTCGCATAAATTTCTCTGTTCGTCAGGAAATTCTAGTGAATCTCTTTAACATTTGACTTAGAAATGTGCCTCCATCCCTATTTGTGACACAGCCACGATGAGACAGTCAGGGCAGACCTCCACTGTTTAACACTGCCTGCTCACAACTGACTAGCGAATATACGTATGTTGTTTACAGTTCGTAATTCAAAGTGCGACAGTAATTACTGCGGTGACGTAGCGTGTACGCTGGAGGTGACGTCAGTCTCGTAACGTTTTGGTCGGACGTTATGCACAGTTACATACATTATAGATAGTACGTATTGGTAGCATTTTTATATGGTTGGTGACGAAGAAACGCAATTTTTCATTTTGAGTTCTTTCTAAAAAGTTTAGCTCTTTGCGTCACACCACGTTTTTACAAAACTTAAAATTAGATTGTACTTTCTGATTCGAACGGTAAATATTTTTATTTCTGACAAACACTTTATATGAAGTGAAGTGCTACGTTTTATGCACCGTAGAGACGGCATGAGGACACGATTAGTAACAAAAATGTTTTGATGACAGTTATATCTGTCGAAACCTATCTTGGCTATTGAATACCAAATTAAAATTAGTTCCCTCTCCCTAACTTCGATCCTGCATACTCTGTCGTGTAGCAGGATTAACGTAAATCGCAAATGATGAATCGGGAGAAAAGGCTCTAATGCAAAAAGCTTTAGAATAGATGGATGGATGCGTAGGAAAAGGAAAATCTCCAGAGCGGTGAAGTTTGTCAAATAAAAAATTAAGCTCCGGAACACTACGCTGAAGTCTTCATTTATCTGTTTCTCTCAGAGTTTTATCACTGAACAAGACAGCTGAGACACTGCTGGGATACTGAACTCTAGATCGGCAGGGTGCCGGTTCAAAGCACCATCCAACAGGTAAGATTTACGTTTACCGTAGTTTTGCAAAGTGCTTAAGGCAAATAGCGGGGTGGTTAGTTTGCACAGGGTACGGTCGATTTATTTCTGTATCTCTCCCCTATACGAGATTGTGTTCAGTCTTTAATGATGTCATTGTGGGCGCAACATTAAACTCTAATCTTCATTCCTTTGTGCTGTCACTTTCTGGTATTTATGACGACGTTCGAAGAAAGTTCTTCCCAAGCGTTTTCAGTTGGAAACCTTCAATAATCAGATTTGGCAGCTAGCAACTTCCGTAATACTACGTAAACCTTCCGGAATGCCCTGGTGGGCTTCCGTGTCGGTGAGCGCCGCACAGCAGCTGCAGCACACAGCCGCCTGCAGACAATGTCGGCGCACGCGCCTGTCTGTCGCTTGCGAAACACTTTTCCTGCGAACTGCTGGCCTCGCGGAATTGAACCGCAGACCGCGTATCGTTTCGCAGCCCACGAGAAGCGTATAAACTTTCATACCTGTGCCTTTCGCTTTCACTGCGGGTGGCGGACAATGGAGTAATTTGAAAGAAACTCACCAGATCCTTCAAGAGATATGCTAACAGCCCTCACAGACCGCAAATAAAATCAGACGACTTCGAATTGCGTAACTTCCATTCGCAGGAGTGACTCGATCATTACATCATCAGTAAGAAGAAAATTCGTGCATCGAATTTCATAAGTGCGGCTAGCTCTAACAAACTAAATTTTATAGAACTGGAGAAGAGGTCTTATCAATTTATGCGATCGTAAGTAGTTCAAATGCAAGCAGGCGACAGAGGATCATCAGCTGTCTTGTGATAAGAAACCAATGGTCGGAAATGAATATTTCAGGCGGTAAGCAATCCGTGTGAGACACCTGTCGGTAAACTACTGATCTTTAATGTCGCAACGTACCTGTCTAAACAGCGCCGCATCCACGTAACTAGGCTGCAGAGAGGGAAAAAAAACCAGTTGGTGCGAACCTCTGAAGCTGTTGACCACGCCTCTTAAGTTCACGCCAGCATATCGACCGGCTTCACCACCCACAATCCTGGAACAGTAATTCGGACGTAGGTGTCCACGGCTCTCGACGACTTCTACTACTCAAACTGTTTTCGCTTCGCGATGAATTTCACTTCGTGTGCCGCATCGTTCTCGAACCACGCGCTGTCACTGCTGCTGCGCTGAAGGTACCACGCGAACTAATTGAGGAACACTGCTTCCTACGTCTCCAGTGGTTGCACTATCTTTAAAAACAGCACGCACTTGTCGGTGATGTGTCAACGGCGGACTGCACAACAGTGGAAGATCGATGGAGCATTATTCATTAAGCGAACACGCAGACAAGCGCTTAATGTATGGAGCAGCCGGGCGCAGTGCCCGGAAGGTCGAAGGAATGTAGACAGAACAGTTTCACTACGGGGATCAGTCTGAAGTGAAGAAATGTAACGAGACCGTTCAGGCCACAGACAGTTGGCTAAGGTTGTCGACAGTTTTTTTTCCCCCGCTTAGTACAATTTGAGCAGATAATATTAGATGAGGTGCGAGGAGATTCTCGAAGCATCCTTTAAGTTCTCCGTGAAAACTAAAATTCAAGGAACTAAAGGAACAGCAAATACTTCAGTGTTGTGAATAGCGTGTGCAAGCAGCGGAGTCAAATGAATCTCCATTAACAATACCTTACGTCCTACGGTGGAGTACACTGCGATGCGCGGTTTGAGACAGAGCAGATGGTATGAGCCTGTATTGTTCCGACAGAGTATGCAGGATAGAAGTTGGGGAGAGGGGACTAATTTTAATCTGGTATAAAACACTCAATAGCTAAGATCGGTTTCGACAGATATAACTGTCATCTTCAGAACATTTTTGTTACTAAACGTGTCCAGTGTGAGAGCCTCATGTCGTGTTGTCTTTACGGCGCATAAAACGTAGAACTTCATACAAAGTGTTTCTCAGAAATAAAAATATTTACAGCTAGAATCAGAAAATACAACCTAATTTTAAGTTTTGCAAAAAAATGTGAGGTGTGACTCAAAGAGCACGACTTTTTAGAACTCAAAATGACTGAAAAATTGCGTTTCTTCGTCACCAACCATATATACTAATGCTACCAATACGTACTATCTATAATGTATGTAACTGTGTTTTAAATTTGTCAATAAAGAACTAAAATTTTTTTCAGACCATTAGTGCAAATGAAATACTCAGTTTGGTATCTTATTTATATAAATTCGACCCAGAATGGAAACAATCTGCTTTTTCGTTCGTAAGAAACCCAACATTCTGCCGTAAGCTGTAGTTCAGGGTTGTAGTTTGCACTGTGTCACTGGTTCCACAATGATTGTCTCAGCCTCACATACGTACGTGAATCATAGCATTTTGGCTAGCCATTATATAGAGCGAAACTTGGCTAGCAAAGGTTGGGGCACTCGAGGATAACGTCAGTCATGTACAAAACGTCGCAGATGTCTAAAACGTATACGGCCAAAAAAATTTTTTACTGCGACGATAAAAGTTACAGCCCTTCCATTCTGTTAACGCTATGAATTAATCTCCAGGGCACGTCGCAGCCAGATTTCCAGAGTCTACTTACAGTTACTTACCAACGAAAGTCCACGTACTTCTAGGGCACAGATTGATGATAATACATTCTTCTTTGTCTCCCGTTTGAGGCAAGGCCACTGGACAAAAGTTCACGCGCCTGAGAGACCACTGGGCGACAACTCCTCCAGCTCTGATAACGGTACCAGTTCCAGGAAGAAGTGTCGAAAAGTTTGTGCAGTTATGTTTCACTGAAACCGTTCACTAATTAATGATTAGATCTCGCAAAGCAACCAAATTTCGGGGTTGTGTGCTGCTACCTTTCACCTCCTGTTCCAGACAGTTCCAGATGTATACAGTGGAAGTAAGAACGGGTGATTAAGCGGGCCAGTACGAGGTGAGATACTGACGGTGTTTTCGGCATGCCATTAACTTACGTACCACCACCAACTACTACGACGTCGTCTTCCAACACGGAATGGTCCGCAGCATACTTATCATTAAGATAAAGAACAAAAGACAACCCTTAGTTACTGAGAAGGGTGAAACATACATCCGGGTTAAGGATCACAGTAACGACGCGGAACACTAGCAAAACACCATAGAGCCGCTTCTGGCTTGAACTACAGCCTGCATTTCATTCCAGTGGATAAACTGGGATGTCGTACAGTCTTTATATTCTTTCTGACGGTTTACCGCCGAAAGAAATTCACCGCAAACAGTATAACGTTGTTGCTTTAATTTTCTTTGAAAGCGGTACTGATAGACAATAAAAGCGGTTTAAAAGCTGTGAGCTGTCTGGGGAAGTTAACCTTGCATTACTGCGCAACTGTTTCACCAGGTATCCAGTCTAGCTTACCAAATTCCCAACCAGACTAACATTAATTATAATCTTTTAATAGTCATACGACAACCGGTGATATATATATATATATATATATATATATATATATATATATATAAGAGAATTTAAATAAAAAGAAATAAATCAGTTTATATTTGGAAATTTATTTTAACATTGATCATTGAAATTTCAGCATATTAAACTTGAGTCGTAATTAAGCTGGTGCCTTATTTAGGATTGTGAAAATGTGAGATTGTAATCTTACGGAACACATCAAATATGGAGCCAAGATTGGGAGACTCCATACAACACTGCATTCATAAAATAACACACGAAGAACGTTGAAACATATGCAAGAGGAAATTAACCACAACCAACCGATTCAATTTTCACTCAAAGAAATTACGTTCGTAGCACAATCCTGTCCGTCATGTAATTACCACACACTGGTATACTAAATTCATACTAACTCTCTGTGAAATCTTCCCAAAAAGAATAGCTGAGGGCTACTTTGATGATTACACCACATGCTTCACGTGGTCAACTTGGTTTACACAAAGCGTGTAACTCCACAATAATTTTGATAATTAAAATAAATTAGATCGAAAAGCAATTTACAAAAGAAAAACCTCGAACTGGTTACTAACGTCTTACTATTAACCTGATGGGTCAAACAATTATATAAGCACGTGGTAGTCGTCTCACAAAGTACACCCCACGTGGGTTGAACATAAAGAAAAGTTGCTATATTGAAAAATACTGTCAAGACGAGACGTTATAATCTCACGCACATTCGCACTGAAGATTGATGATGCTAGTTAGAGTTACTGATCAACACGTGGTTCCACTTTACTCACAAAGTAGTGACAAAGCAACTACCGGAATATATTCTGAACTTCACACTCGAAATACACTGCGTTGCAATTTAAGATAACATTAGATATTTTAGAGCTAAACCTGAAATAAAGGTGATTAAATTTTCAGTTAGGCTGAACTTAAGAAATCCATTGTCCTACGGACTTAGCAGACACGCGCTTAGCCGGAGATCTTACCACTTCAGACGCTCGCCACGGACAGACTGACCTGGTCCCTCCTTGAGGGTGGCTCACAAATACAAACGGAAGTGGCCAGAGGGGCAGCTTCCTATACCAACATGACAAGGGACAGACAGGACCATACTAAGGATAGAAACCTCTTTGCTTTTAGAAAGCGTAGCTACCTGTTCCGACGTTGGTCCTACTGTTCTCTAGCAGACAGGCTTGTCTGCTACCCTGAGGCATGCAACTAGAGATACATTTGCTCATTCATCCTCTCACACAGAAGGGAAGGGGGATGACAGTATCTTATCATATGCAGTATATAAAAGAAAGCGGATGTAGGTTCCGTATGAGACTGCGGGACATGAATTACATATCAACTGTGTTTTAAAGTGTAGTAGTGTGACAGATCGTTCTTGTTTATGTGTAAAAGTAACACGTTCCACTACTCAGTCTCCTCCCAGATAGTCAGAAACGCCACAGTAAATTTAGAAGAGGAATTTATGCCGTAAATGACAACAGATTTAAGAAATTAACATGAAAGGAATCCAACAGAGACCTTTCAACAGGTATGTGTAAATGAGTGTCTTCTTTCATTTGCGACAGTTTATAAACACGGGTTCGCGCGGCCACCACAAAACTGCGCAGCCACAGACTCGTATAGCACAAAATATGGATCTGGACAACCGGCAATTAAAGGTTTAGTATGTCATAGCTTTTTGGAATTTTAGTGCAGGTTTTTTAAACAAAGATCAAAATCGAAATTGGAAAGAAATTTCTCAGCTAAATGGTTCAAACAGTTTCAACTGATTTTGTGCACATATTTGTTGCTATAGATGTGCCTAGCGTTTACCACTACGCGCCAAATAAAGTTTGTTGCAGTCTCTGGATGGTCGCCGATAGCAGAGCTAATGCAAAAGACGAACTCGATTCTATCTACCGGAAAGGTTATAACTTCTATTACAATATGTGCGACATGAAAAGGATGCTTCGCATTGATTTCGTTGCGAAATGGTAATAACAGCTGCCAGTACTATGTGGCTTTGACTATTGCCGAAGGAACATGATGAGATCGGTCTGGCCACCTACAAAGTTAATTTTGACACTAGGAAAATTGGTTCGTTTTTCAATTTATTGACTTTCTCCTCGTGCCCATACAGACATCTTTCGTTGAATGTCAGTTACGACGATACGAACTTGAGGAAAATACAGCAGCAAGACTCCGGGCGTAGAAAATCTCCGACCCAGCCGGAAATCTACTCCGGGCCCCTTGGATTAGCAACCTGCCGCGCTGACCGCGCAGCTAAGAAGACGGACGAGAAAAGTGGTAAACTGCAGTTGTGCTGATGGAAGCTTCTCCCTGTTCGCAAGGTCAGACACCCCCTCCTACCACCTATTCCTACGTGTAAAGAAGAGTTTTTAGCAGCCATAGGCGGGTTTTATTCAGACTTTCCACGGTAACACTTGACAGATTGATTTCACTAGCGGAAAAAAATTGCGAGAAAATTAATGAACTTACGGCTTTCCGACGTGGAGAACTGCCAGGTAGAAAACTTTCCGCACTGCGTTCGTAACTTAATGCAGAAATGGAGGTACATGAGATGGGTGGGGTTGTACGGAAGCTGTTGTCACTCATTGCTCCCAGTGGCGAATGAAACCGAAGGTGATACCTTCGCAAATCACGGGTGGCGATACTACGTCGCTGGTGCCGGATCACCAACAGTGTTTCGGCTGGCGGATTCCTACGCGCCTTTCGTCGCTTCATCTGGCGCAGGAAGTCGCCAGAGAGCGAAGCTCCTCTTTGATCGCTTACAGACGGCGGTTTCTTCCTCTCGCTGGCGCGCCATCGTCAGGACGGCCGTAAAAATAGCGCTCCGGCTGCTCGCTGCCGCGCGCGTCCGATCTGCCCGTGAAACGCGGCCTCTGCGTCCGCTTCCAATTTCACGGCCGCTCTCTCGGCCCCCAGGTGTGCCGGTCGCGGCAGCTTCTGCTGCTCCTGCACGCCCGGTCACTGGTCGCGTTTCAGTTGTAGTAGTCTGTAAAAATTCGTGTAACTTGCAACGCGCAATCACGTTAAGTACCAAGGTATTCATTTACTTTTCACAATCCTTCAGTATGCAATCCATAGGGCACACCACCAACATCCAGTCCATATCATGTCTGTGACGCCATGTCTTGGCAAACCATCTCGGAAAACCATGATCTCCATTCCCATTTTTGAGTCATCAGTCTTCTGACTCGTTCGATATGGCCTGCCGCGACTTGCTCTCCTGTGCCCAACCCCTTCATTTCAGAGAAGCACTTGTACCTACGTCCCGAATTGCTTGGTTTTTCTTTTTTTTTTAATTCCTGTCTCTATCTTCCACGGTTTTTACCGTCTACAGCTCCCTCTAGTACCTCTAGTAACGTCATGATGACTTAAGGCGTGTCTTTCATCCTGTTTCGTAGTGAAGTTTCTCATACTGAGAAAATGGAAGAAGCAATCTAAATTTAACTTGAAAAAACGTAGCCGGCCGGGGTGGCCGAGCGGTTCTAGGCGCTACAGTCTGGAACCGCGCGACCGCTACGATCGCAGGCTCGAATCCTGCCTCGGGCATGGATGTGTGTGATGTCCTTAGGTTAGTTAGGTTAGTTAGGTTTAAATAGTTCTAAGTTCTAGGGACTGATGACCTCAGAAGTTAAGTACCAGAGTGCTCAGAGCCATTTGGACCATTTAAAAAAAAATTAAGTCAGGCTCCCACTAATTAAAATTTATTATTGACGATCAATTCAGACAGTTGAAAGTGTCATCTTCTAATCTTGAAAAAATATTCGGTTTTAAGTCATGTTCCATTATGAGTTGATGCCTCATACGATGTCATTATGGTGGAGAATGTACAGCACATTATACATCGGTGTATCAAAAGTAAAACCATATGCAGATATAAAGCATCTTGTGTAAATGGGCGTGTTGAGACACATACCACGTCACTGAGGAACGCACAATATATAATAAAAATGCGCATTTGTACAGATGTTTACGTTTATGCGACATGTTGTAATTGAACTGAATAGTCGTGCGGTTGCCACTTCCTTCAGTGATATTATCAATTCCAAAGACATGTTGCCTACCACGGCATGTTACCTACCACGACATGTTTGATCCTAAGTGTCCTAAATTTCTGTGAACTCTAATTGCTAGTTTTCACCAAAATCGGTCAAATCTGCGGCAGTGGACGAGGCGTAAACTGCGGATGCACTCCTGTCGTCCACCCGGAATTATGTGAGGTATCGGACACATGTAAAAACGTCTGATGATTGCAATTTGTTTACTTACCAAATATTATTTAATTGCTTCGGTCACTCAGAACCTTTCTGTGCAAGTCGTTTTTCCAGAAGCTGTGCCACTTTCAGTGGACCACGAAATGAATCTGTAGTGAAGTGCTCGTCCACTGTCACATCTGATGGATTTTGATGAAAACTGTTAGAGCTTAAGGACGCAGTTCGACGCACGGGGTGGGTGGGGCAGCTGCCGCGGCGCGCCGGCCATCAGCGATATTTCTGTCCAGCGGGGCTCCAGCGGCCTCCGGGCTGGCGCTGGCGATGGCGACGGCACGCCACCGTCAGCTTTATTTCCGTCCGTCGCCGCGCCGCGCCGCGCTGCGTGGCAAGCAGAGTCCTCCAGTCCGGATCCAGGGGACAGGGAGTGCCCAGTCAGGCCGCTTGCCTCCAACCGATGACCTTGCCGGTACGTTCCCTCTCCGTTGCCACTTGACTGGTGATAAAATCTGTCAATAAGCTCATCCGGACAAAAAGAAAAACTTTCACCCACTGGAGACAAGTCGATAATACTGTGCAGCTCAACATCTAGCCTCAGTTCAGCGAGGGAGAGGCGTTCCACAAGTTCCTTCACGTATGCCACATCCAGCTACACGTTGATCTTCAGCTCGCATAAAGCTATCACATTGCGGTTTTATTGATCGATACGTTTCACCAGCTGTTCCAAATAGAGTCAGACATTTTAGAAGGGCTAAAATCGGGTGATTTAGTGGGCCAGTGGCGGTTCGGTAGGGTGCCTGAGTGTTCGTCAAACTATGGGTGTGTATGTGCAGGTCTGCGAACGCGCCTGTTCGCACCATAACATTCAACGTTAGTGCCGAAAATGTGCTGGTGTGGACTTGGAACGGTCAGACATATCACGTGGGCCTTGCAATTAGACTTCACCATGTCACATTGCCCGCTTACCATGCGTCTTGTGCCCCTTTGCAGAGGAGTCTGCACTACAGTCGGTCCATTGATGCCATTCACCTTGACGCTACTGGCAATGAATAATTGTATGCTATAATCCAGAGTGGGGCAAATAAAAGTGACCCGCAGAACAGAGTTCCAGGGTACAAAGAAAAACAGCAGAGGAAACGAAATGGAGTACCTAGCTCACTATAGCACATGTTGAAAGTGACCACCACTCACCTCTTGCCAGTTTTGGTGGTCAGTAAGCTGCTGAAGGCGAATCGAAGTGGGACTGCTGGAATCGCTGCAGTCTTATCCGAAATGTTCTGCTGCAGTTCTTGAAGACTGTGAGGACTGTTGCGATGCAGCTTAGACTTCAGGGCTCCCCACACAAAGTAATCGCACACCGACATCAGACTGAACTCTGCCAACAGTTCTGTCAGGCGTAAAGGTCGTGTGAATGTGCTCCAAGGGACGGGTGTGAATCACTTGGCGGGCGTGCACGTCGTGTGGTTGTATGCACACATTCACGTCCAGTCATATCCGCTCAGAGATACGTAAACAGGAAGAATACGGCGCTGCGGTCGGCAACACATACTACTGCTGCTACAATGGCAGGTTATCAAAGTGAGTTTGAAAGTGGTGCTGTAGTCGGCGCAAGAGCGATGCGTCACAGCATCTCCGAGGTAGCGATGTAGCGGGGATTTTTCCGTACGACCATTTCACTAGTGTACCGTCAATATCAGGAATCCGATAAAACATCAGATCTCCCACATCGTTGTAGCCGGAAAAACATCCTGCGAGGATGGGGCCAACGACGACTGCAGAGGATCGTTCAACGTGACAGAAGAGCAACCCTTCCGCAAATAGCTGCAGATTTCAAAGCTGGGTCATCAAGAAGTTTTAGCGTGCGAACTATTCAACGAAACATCGTCGATATGGGCTATTGGAGCCGAAGGCCCACTCGTATGCCCTTGATGACTGCACGGCATAAAGCTTTACGCCTCGCCTGGGCACGTCAACACCGACATTGGACTGTTGATGACTGGAAACATGTTGCGTGATCGGACGAGTCTTGCTTCAAATTGTATCGACTGGATGGACGTGTACTGGTATAGAAACAACCTCATGAATCCATGGACGCTGCATGTCAGCAGGGGACTATTCAAACTGGTGGAGGGTCTGTAATGGTGTGGGGTGTGTGCAGTTGGAGTGATATGGGACCCTGGATTAGATACGGCTCAGACAGGCGACACGTACGTAAGCATCCTGTCTGATCACCTGCAGCCATTCATGTCCATTGTGCATTCCGAGGGACTTGGGTAATTCCAGCAGGACAATGCGACACCCCACTCGTCGAGGATTGCTAAAGAGTGGCTCCAGGTACACACTTCTGAGTTTACACACTTCCGCTGGCCACCAAACTCCCCAGCCATGAACATTATCGACTATATCTGGAATGCCTTGCAACGTGCTGCTCAGAAGAGATCTCTATCCGCTCGTACTCGTACGGATTTATGAACAGCCCTGGAGGTTTCATGGTTTCAGTTGGCTCCAGCACTACTTCAGACATTATTCGAGTCCATGCCACGTCGTGTTGCGGCACCTCTGCGTGCTACACCATATTAGACAGGTGCACCAGTTTCTTCGGCTCTTCAGTGTATATCCTACACTGTACGTCGTCAGGGTGAGTAATGTTGAAATAACGTTACAATTCCTATGAGCCTGTGTTACGTATATCTTTCAGTTCTCGCCTCCACAATCAGACTGACTCCAGCCTTACGTATCAGGCTGTTCTATTGTCTGTTCTCCCAGTCAGAGACCAGAAAAGGTCATTCTTCTTTATAACGACATGCTATTGAGAGCCAGTAGGGGACGAGGAACGCATTTATCCGCCATTGTACGTGATCCACCACGCAGCCAATGAGTGATTACGACGCAACATCTATCGCCGAGTAGTTCGTCCCTCTTTGCACAACATTACAGCAGGTATCATAGCACAAACTAGCCAAAAACGCAACATACCGACATCTTGGAGGACGGGAATGTCAACGACGAATATATTATGAAGATGAAGAAGAAAGGCCTACGTATGACGATCGAGAAAGTTGATATAAACGTCCTTGTTCATGATCATTGCTATCTGAACGTCTGGGTTGAAGTTATGGTTCTAAAAACATGTCCAAACCATCACGGAACCACCTTCGACAAGAACTCCTTCCCCATCAGTGGCTCAGCATTCGTTTGCCGAGTACAGGCTTGGCGACACCGAGTTTCCTGAGCTGGGGACTGGTAAGCGCCACCAGTCCTCTGTCACCCTAAGCTCTGGGCATACTTCGACCACCATGCGGCGCGGCGGTGCAATGTTGTGTGTTTCGGAGAACGGGGGTCTTGGCTTCACCGCCTGTACCGCGAGGAAGGTAAACACCTCTGTAAAAAAACCCTAAACCTCAAGGTGTGCTACGTGCTGAGGAGGTGAATGTCTGTCGAGGTAAAACAGTCGTCAGCGGGCAACCTCTGGGGCACCTGCCGCCCCCCAGTTGTATTAGGCTTGGTCAAGCATGCAGGGCTCTGCCTTGGTCGACAGTTGTTTCCCTAGCGTCTCGTGGGATCATGATGGAACTGTCACGAGAAACTACTACTGCTGACGTGATGGGTGAACCGTCAGGCAGTGGGTGTCACTGCTCAAAGAGAGCTCGATTGGTCAGTCCTCCCGAAAAGAAGCTTCAGGTTAGTAGTAACAGGGAATTAGCGTGCCACAACACTTTCATTGTAATCAAGCGAAACGGGGGAAGCTTTGAGAAGATATACCTTTTCTATATTCACAAGTCATTGAAAGGTATTGCTGGGTCTCTGAAAAGTGTCAAACGACTTCGTAATGGAACCCTTTTAGTTGAAACTGCTAATTCCAACCACATATCCCAAAGAAATCAGGTGTTGACAGATGTGAAAATTACCGAACTATTAGTTTAATAAGTCACAGCTGCAAAATACTAACGCGAATTATTTACAGACGAATGGAAAAACTAATAGAAGCCGACCTCGGGGAAGATCAGTTTGGATTCCGTAGAAATGTTGGAACACGTGAGGCAATACTGACCCTACGACTTACCTCAGAAGAAAGATTAAGGAAAGGCAAACCTACGTTTCTAACATTTGTAGACTTAGAGAAAGCTTTTGACAATGTTGATTGGAATACTCTCTTTCATATTCTGAAGGTGGCAGGGGTAAAATACAGGGAGCGAAAGGCTGTTTACAATTTGTACAGAAAGCAGATGGCAGTTATAAGAGTCGAGGGACATGAAAGGGAAGCAGTGGCTGGGAAGGGAGTGAGACAGGGTTGTAGCCTATCACCAATGTTATTCAATCTGTATATTGAGCAAGCAGTAAAGGAAACAAAAGATAAATTTGGAGTAGGAATTAAAATCCGTGGAGAAGAAATAAAAACTTTGAGGTTCGCCGATGACATTGTAATTCTGTCAGAGACAGCAAAGGACTTGGAAGAGCAGTTGAATGGAATGGACAGTGTCTTGAAAGGAGGATATAAGATGAACATCAACAAAAGCAAAACGAGGATAATGGAATGTAGTGGAATTAAGTCGGGTGATGCTGAGGGAATTAGATTAGCAAATGAGACACTTAAAGTAGTAAAAGAGTTTTGCTATTTGGGGAGCAAAATAACTGATGATGGTCGAAGTAGAGAGGATATAAAATGTAGACTGGCAATGGCAAGGAAAGCGTTTCTGAAGAAGAGAAATTTGTTAACATCGAGTATAGATTTAAGTGTCAGGAAGTCGTTTCTGAAAGTATTTGTATGGAGTGTAGCCATGTATGGAAGTGAAACGTGAACGGTAAATAGTTTGGACAAGAAGAGAATAGAAGCTTTTTAAATGTGGTGCTACAGAAGGATGCTGAAGATTAGATGGGTAGATCACATAACTAATGAGGAAGTATTGAGTAGAATTGGGGAGAAGAGAAGTATGTGGCACAACTTGACGAGAAGAAGGGATCGGTTGGTAGGACATGTTCTGAGGCATCAAGGGATCACCAATTTAGTTTTGGAGGGCAGCGTGGAGGGTAAAAATCGTAGAGGGAGACCAAGAAATAAATGCACTAAGCAGATGCAGGAGGATGTAGGCTGCAGTAGGTACTGGGAGATAAAGATGCCTGCACAGGATATAGTAGTATGGAGAACTGCATCAAACCAGTCTCAGGACTGAAGACCACAACAAAAACAATGTAAGCTTCTGGGATGTAAGGCCTTAGGTGACTACCCAGTCGAGGCTTAACTGCATAACACCCTTAACTATAGTAAGGGCGTGGTTACCTGCTCTGATATAATGGAGGTGGACCCCGCGGAGTTACATGAAGAGTGGAAGAACGTGGCCGTCACGGAGGTGCAGAATTATATGAGGAGTGTCAATGGCAAATTGGAAAAATCGGCAGCGTTTATTCTAACATTTAGTGTTCCAGAATTGCTGGAACATACCCTTGCAGGCTATATCCGCCGTAAGGTTCGCCCGTTTGTTCATAACTCCTTGCGGTGATATAAATGTCAAAGATTTGGCCATACCACTTTGGGATGTAACGGAAAGGCTATGTGTGGCAATTGTGGAGGCTCCGCTCACGACTCGAGGACTTCTTGTACATTTCCTCCGAAATGTGTAAACTGCTCTGGGGATCACCCAGTGTGGAGCAGAAAGTGTGGGATTTACAACGAGGAAAAGAGAATTAAAGGGTTGAAAGTAAAGAGACGCATACCCTATGGTGAAGCTAAAAAGGCTTACAAAGCCATGCAACCACCGGTTTTTGCAACTTCTTTTGCATCGGCCCTTAAGAAACCAGTAGTTAACTGTGATGCCTTCGCACAAACTCTGACCACAGATTCCGGTACGAGCACATGCACTTGTCGACTTACCTGTGGGGAAAACGCTTCACTTGCAACTGATGTCGTGCGGATACCGTCAGCAGTAGGTTTACCACCTGAGCCACATACCACTCCCCAACATCAGAAGCCATCCCCGCAGCCCAGGCAGCAGCCTCCTCCTGTCAGTAAAGAAAAACGTCCTTCGAAAAGTAGTTCCAAGTCCAAGAAAGCGGTAGGTAAACCTTCGGATCGACGAGCGCTCTCACTTTCTGATGGCGACTATGCTCTTGAGGACATGGACTTCCAATCGGAGGAACCAGAGAGCACGGAACGTTCCCCCTGACATCCCCAGTAAATCACTGCCTCTTACTGAGAAAGAAAAGAACCACCACCGCTAAGGAATGGCTTCCGTAGGGACTTCAGTGTTGCAGAGGAATTTGAATGGATATCGCTCACATTTGGAAGAACTGCAGCTGCTGGTGCAGGATAAACCTTTCTGCATCTGCTTACAAGAGACGCATCTTAGTCACTGACGCACCTGCATTACAGGGCTACCGCATTTACAGGACAGACGATACTACTGGAGACAGGGCTGAATGCGGAGTGGCTATTTTCCTTGATGACAGATGCCACTCCTCTCCTGTCCCTCTTACCACGGTCATGCAAGCAATGGCTGTGAAAGTTCTCGCGCCCTTTACTATCACAGTGTGTTTTTTTGTACCAAATATGTACCATACTTTTATCGTTATTTATACAGATGGGTCCCAGCAGGGGAACGCTCTCAGTTGTTCTGTGGTTTTCCCTGATAGGGTTTTTAAAGTGCGTCTTCCAGAACAATTTAGAAATTATGATGCTGAGTTATATGGCATTCTTAACCTCGGCGACCAAACCCGACCACAGCTCGGGCCGCAACGCAGTGTTCTAAAGGCCGCGCCCGAGTATAGCTCGGGCCGAGTTTTTATCGACGTGCGAGCCAATTACAGCTCGAAATTTGGATTTATTTCGTATGAGAACAATATTTGGATGTCTTGCTACGTGCGTCCAGACAGCTACTGCCTTCTGTTGTCGATTTCTAGAATTATTCCGAAACAAAGATTAGCGAACGTAACAGCTGCTGAGGCGACTGGCTGAGCTAATATGCGATCGCGCCGATGTAATTTCGTGCGTGTACTCCTTACGTTTCGCAGTTTGCTGTAATTCTTCTATAAATGCGTCACGTTTGTTGGGTGAGCAAGAAATTTTGGAAGCTCGAGAGGAAGAAGCTGCTCAACTCACCTCGCACTTTCTTATGGGAGGATACTTACAGATTCTTTAATCATTCTCTTAAAATTTGTATTCTATCAAATAACTATAACAAATATGAAAAATAAATGAAACCTGACCTGTTTTAGTACGTTTTACTCTTGAAGACATTTCAGTTACGTATGTGTCCGTAAGGCTTTAAATGATGTCATAAATGGCCAGTTGTCTAGGGCCGACCATCCTTCTAAGTGGTCGGTCTTCAGAGAGTTGAACTCCCTCGTATAATACAGCTTCAAACTTCTGATTATTTTATAAATGATTTAAAGTGTTCATTATTTGCTCTTGAGCAAGTAAGCGAGAAAAGTGCAGAAAAGGTTTGAAATTATGTTTGAAGTTAATTGGAAGTCGCTGAATGCTCTAATTCTCACATACTGGGCGAATATAGTCTGGATATCTGCAAGTGGTGACTTCCGCTGCCTCAAGACGTATATATATATATATATATATATATATATATATATATATGTAACTGTAGCACTGGGTCTTACTGCGTCGAAACTTTCATGTAAACCTCCCAATGAGCATATTATGTGCGTAATTTAAATTCAGTCACTGTTCATGTGAAATACTGAGACTCAACTTCTGTTGCCCCTGTGTGCCGTTTGATAGGCACCGAGCAATATGGCACGGTTTCGAGCCCCGGTATAGCTGCTATAAAATGTTGGCTGTAGACCCATTTTGGTGTCAGCTTCACCAAATTCGCATGTAGTTTGGCTGGTATTCGTGCTCTTGTTTAAGACGACTTGAAAATAAAACTTTAGCCGAACTCAGGCAATTGCAGTATATCCAAACAATATATTGAGCAAGCTTATAGTTCTGCCGAAATAATGACGACGTTGAAACAGCCTTTGAATTGCTTAATTACGAGGTGAGGTCGGTGTCAGTGCTGGAATGGAAGTCTGTAGTTAAAATCTCTTTGGTTCTTCTCAAATACAATGTTGTGTGCGAATGTGGTTTACAGGTGTTACCTTCCACTTTTTAAAACGTGTCATAGCACGTGTGTGGGGGATTTCATAGTGCACATGTGAGGTCACACACACACACACACACACACACACACACACACACACCAGCGCGGGCGCATTAGAATGACGTACTTGGTTAAATTAACAATGGCCAACAAGTAGTATTGTTTTGAAGAAATAAGCAAAGTTCATCTCGTGATTGCAGCTGTGCTAGCAATGTAGAAAGAGTATATAACATTGGCTACTGTAACAAAAACCCCAGTCACAGGATTTTATTTTCCTCTGAGGACAAACATAACGGTAAGATTTAGACGTATTCATGTTCTCAGAAAACTTGTACGATCGTTTTTAAGGGAATATTTATCTGTTTTGTTGCAGGATCAGCGAAAAAGCGAGCAGATACGACTCGAGCGAACAGCCCCCTCAGCGATGGGTCCCTCAACTCGTCCGCGTCACACCAGCCGGCGCGCAGGCAGAACCAGCGTGAGTACCCGCTGCAAATTACGTTAGACTACCCGCAGTCCGCGTGCGTCACCCTTGTCGCTTCCGTCTGCTTGACGAGCATAATCAAGCTTCACTGTGTGTGTGTGTCTCACAGTTAATGTACATACGTCTGACGTTCATTACATGCAGATTGAACATTCACTGTACTAAAAGTAAGCGGTAAGCGCCTTTTCAGAAAAAATAGCAAAATTCGTGTTATTAATTTTTTTTAAGTAGTGTGTAAGAGAAGATCCTAAGGGAATAAAATAAGTCACGACCTACACCGTGATTATGATTGTCTTCGGCAGGACAACAGTAGTATTTCAGAGGGTGGAAGGCGTTTAGATGTTGTTACTGAAAGTTACAATCAATGCAGCCCAAACATCCACAGAGCAGAAGAGTTACTTTCTACCACTGCTGTGTGAAAAGATGGTGATATGCACTGGAACAAAAATGTGCCAACACAGTAAGAAACTATAACATTTATTAATAGTGGTGGTACAAAACTTCTCTTCAGGGGAGGTTTACTATCTTTGACCCGAAAAAAGTATGATCTCTGAGAATTTTTTCTCGGGATGTGTTATAGATATCAATGTCAAATTTGGTCAAAATGTTTATTGATATTTCTTCTACAAACTGGAAGTTTTTCGACATGAAATATCGAAGAGCAAGGGCGGACGTGCCGTCGGAACGAAACAAAATTTCGATGTAGACCTCCACGCGCGGTATGTCACGGGTCAGCCGGCTCGTCTGACACCAAAATTGAATTGATGTTAGAGAAATATATGAGAGTCTTTAGGAGCTGTACTTCTCTTAAGTTATTTGGACCATAGGAAACAAAATGGCGGCCATTTGAAAAAAATACGGTTTTTCATGGATTTTTCGACTTCGTCGGCAACGTAAAAATATTTATAGTTGATGGATCGGAATAAAAGTGGTACTATTACTAGACAACTTAGTTAGCTTCGTCGGAAACAAAAAATCATGCCACTCGGTTCAGTAGATTTGAAGTTACAATACCGCGCGATAAAAAAAGTCATTTCGAGAAAAACGCGTTTCAAGTTTTGACTACGTATAAATGCAATATTATGCAAATGACGTTCAATCTGCTATTCCGGGTCCATAAACTAGTCCTTCCTCTTCCTCATAGAAGGCGTTGTGCTCGATCTGGGCCATCCTGCGCTGCTCCAGAGCCGTTCGTACGCCCGGTGACAAGCGGTTTTCGGCCGCTTGCATCCGGTGGTCGTCAGAATGCTCGGCGAACTGCGTCGAATAGAGTCCCAGGGTGACGTCCATCATTGTCATGGTCTTCAGAATTGCTGAATACCCTTCGTTCAAGCTGCTCACTGACAGGAAAGTCGCAATCTCCACAGTCTTCGCGCGAGAATGCAAATGCTTAGGGACTAACTTCTAAACACACGCGTTCAAACTTTCATTTGAATTTTGTGTGTTTCCTCCCAAACACCGGTACAATAACGCGTCCTCCGAAAGGGCCTCGTAGATAGGATGAATCACTTTTTGAACTTCTTTGGAGAGCGGCTGGTCGTGTTGATATTCGTCCAGATGTCCGGTAGCCTCTGCAATGCGCCACTTGCCCCAACTAGTTTCCCCAGCCGGACAATTTTGGTGTCGTGTGTGGTCATCCGTCGAACACTTGTGGAAATACGTTGCCCAAATTGCTTTCTTCATCTGTTCCACCGAATTGGAATGCCGTCGGATTGCCAAGCCGTAGTACGTAGTAAATTCCTTGATCACTTTATCATTTTTAATCATGGGCAAGCACACAGAATAATTCTTCGGGGCTACAAAGTCGAAATTCCCGAAAAAAAAAAACTGGTGCGTGAAAAAGGCCATTTTCAGGCAGGTGCATTTTTTTTGTTCAACCGCGAATTACAGACATTTCCGTTCCGTATTCGGAAAAACCGCTTCAGGGGTGGATTCTTAAACACTTTTATGGATCCAAAATTGCAGTTTAAAAATAATCGTGTTTTGAACCATAGGGTAGTAAACCTCCCCTTAACTTTGGTAACAGCTCGATGTGTGCCAACTTATGTCCTATACCTAATACGATGAAACTCTAAAAAAAACTTCAGTCTCGTGACAGTATATGATTTAGTTGTTCGCACACGAGTGTCTGAATAATTCTTTATCTTTTGCTCCGTAAATAACGACTGCTAATTCGTAACTGTAGTCCTCTGAGCGGAACTCGAGAGAAATGCTGTCTCCATCGGTTCCAGTACAAGGCAGAAGCGAAGTACTCTGAGGTGACTGAAGTCATGGAACGGCGATATGCACAGACATAGGTGGCGGAAGTATCGCGGAAACTAAGTATAAAAGGGCGATGCGTTGTCGGAGCTGTCATTTGTACTCCGGTGATTAATGTGAAAATTTTCCGACGAGACGACGAGAATTAACAGACTTCGAACGAGAAACGGTAGTTAGAGCTGGACGCACGGGACATTCCGTTTCGGAAATATTTAGGGAATTCAGTATTCCGAGATCCACAGTGTCAAGGGTGTGCTGAGAATATCAGATTTCAGGCAGTACCTCTCACCAGAGACAACGTAGTGGTCGGCGGCTTTCACTTACCAACCAAGAGCAGCGGCGTTTGCACAGAGTTGTACGTACAAGCAACACAACCAGTCGGTGTGTGAAGTACGACGGACGCACCCGTTACGACTGTGCGGCGAAAAATTCGGCGTTAATGGTCTATGGCAGCGAGTGTGTCTGCTAACAGCACGACACCGCCTCGGCACGTGCCCACGTCAGCTGGACCTTAGACGACTGGAAAACGGTGGTCTGGTCAGACCAATTCCGATTTCAGTTGGTAACAGATGATGGTGGGGTTAGTGTGTGGCGCAGACGCCACGAAACCGTTCACCCAGGTTGTCAAGGCAGTGTGCGAGCTGGAGGTGGCTGCATAGTGGTGTGGGTTGTTTGTTTTTACATAGAGTGGACTGGGTCTTGGTTACGTTCGGCAACTTGGAGTCCATTTGCAGCCGTTCATGGAGTTAATGTTCTCAAGCGACGACGGAATGTAAATGGGTGACAATGCTCCATGTCACCGGGCCACAACTGTCCGCGATTGGTTTGAAGAACATTCTGGGCAATTCGAGCGAAAGATCTGGCCACCCAGGTCGCCCGACATGAACCCCAACGAATATTTATGGGACATAGTCGAGAGGTCAGTTCGCGCACAAAATCCTGTCCCGGCAACACTTCCGCAGTTGAGGACTGCTGTAGGGGCAGCACGGCTCAATTTTTCTGTAGGGGGACTTCCAACAACTTGTTGAGACTACCTTGGGAAAAAGGTCGTACACGATACTAGGAGATGTTGCATGACTTTTGTCATATCGGTGTAGTCCGCTGTTAACAGTGCTTTCTGGCGGCTGTCAACAACGTCGGCGGACGAATACGGTGGACGTGGTGTGGAAGCAGTGTGTGTTGGCCATCTGCAGGCGGCTGCTCGGAACTGATACGCCACCTGGCGACTCATGTGATCTTCCAGTATGATGGCAGCCTCACGCAGTAACGCTATATCTCTCTTGAAACATGAACACATCAAAAAGAATAAGCTTGAACAATACATTATCTGTTCGGTAATGTATTTTTCCCATGTAAAATACCTGCTTAACACCTACGAAATACCCAGGCCTGACAAAATACAAACGAAAATCGTCGAATTTCTAAGCAAGTGGTTACCGTGAGGGGACTGTCCTTCGGCCTTGAACTGTGTTCTTACGCTGTCCCACTTACCACAGTCTATTAACTTAGCCGCAGTCGGCGACCATGTTACTACAGGTGTTACCGCCACACGAAACTGTAGTTAATGTGGTCTGGCACAAAGAAGCGAAACTGATGTCGCAAAATTTCGTACCTCCCATATATCTTAGTGATCGTCGTATAGAAAGTATCGCCCACAGCTATATCTGTTTTCTGCCACTGCTCTAAACATTTTGCCTTATCGTTCACTCTGAAGTTGGACAGGAGCTCCGTCGTTTTTGACTTACGTGAAGGAACACCAGAAACTGTCTGCAACGAGATTCGGGACCATTGCCATACAGTTACATATATCAGAAGAAAAGTAATACTTTGGACAAGCACGAGTTACTACTAAAATCAGTTCCCGAGTGAATATCGCCAACGAAACAACATGAAGGTGGACATTTGGAGCTCGGCTGTCAATAAAATGTCATTGCTGGCAGCGGCACGATTTCCGTGGGCCAGACTACACACAGACTGGAGCCGTGCCGTGTGTCGTGTCGTCGTTGGACGAGTTGCGACCTTGCCTTTTCTCGACTGATGCAAAGGGTCAGAGAGCGGACAGCGCGACGAGCCGTTAAAACTGCGGTCTGTGGAGGCTGTTAGCCGAAGCCGAGATGCCTCCGAGATGACGGTCTGAGCGGCGTATACCGTTCATTTCATGTACAGCAATGGGTGCTAGTCGCCTAATTTTAAAAATCGATACGCAACGGCAGGGACAGTTTTATTAAATAAAATAAGCTAGTTTTTCGCCTCTTAATGCGTAGCGGCGCCTGTTTGTATGATATTCGTGTTCTCGTCTGTCAAGTACCGCAAATTACTAGATATGAGCTGTCCAGAAGGTTGAAACCACGTCACGTCAGTCAGAAATGCTATTAGTGAACCTACGCAGTTGTTCTGCAGGTTATAAAGAACAGGTTTACAAAAATCCACCCTCCTAGTGATATCTGGCTCCCTAAAATCTTGCATAGACCATCTTGCGAAACATTTAAAATGGATCTTTAAACATACGATGGTCGTACACCAAGTAATGCATTTTATTCTGTGCCAGTTTCGGTTGGAAGAATGCGGAATTTGTTGTGGGACATCGTGGAATATTCCCCCTTCAGCTCCCATAGTTTCAGGAAGTTACGATAGGTGGCGCCGCTGTGCGTAACTTCCAAAATGGCGTCTGTAAGGGAGGCGCATCCCAAGCAGAGAGCTGTCACGAGTTTCTTTTGCCTGAAAAACAGCAAGGGAAGGGGAGGCTGGTAAAGCTTACAGATGACAGTGTAGTGGGTAGTGGTGGGATCACTCGTGGAAAAATCGGTGTAGTAGTTGTTGCTAGAGCTGCACCTTTTTTAGATTGAAGTCAGCTCATAGGTATACCTGCTTAAAGGGCTCACCTTCAGAGGACGTCATGTTTCCAAGTAGATATTTCATCAAAATATAAGAGGTATTAGAGATAAAGTTAGTGAACTGCTTATAGATGTTGACTCTGAAATTGATACATCGGAGCACCACATACATTATTTGACAAATCAAAAGCTTTCTTTACCAGGATACAGATTAGCTGGCTGTTTATCAAGGAGTTCCTTGCAGGGTGGGGGGAGTGGGCATACACAGAAAAAAAAACTATTGCATTTGAGTCCACAGACGTATCACGTCACTGCACTGAACAGCTATTTGAATCTTATGCAGGCGCAGTTGAATTTAGTAAAACGAAACTTCTAATTGTTGTTTATAGCTCCCCTAACTCTGACTTCGGAGCATTTCTGCTCAAGCTAGGGAGGCTTCTTGTTTCAATTTATGGGAGCTACCAGAAATCAGCTACATGCGCTGACTTCAATATAAATTCTGTATATGATGGCGCAAGAAAAGCATGATGGTAGATCTCCTAAATTCCTATGAATTGATCCAGACTGTCTTTTTTCCAACTACGGTGCAGGGGAACAGTTGCACAGCCATAGACAATATTTTTATTCATTCTTCATTACCAGACGGGCATTCTGTTAGTAAAAGGGTGAATGGCCTTTCAGACCAAGATGCACAAATTTTAACAGTAAAAGGCTTTTGTACTCAAACAAGTGTCACATATAATTACAAACTATGTAGGAAAGTTAATTCCACAGCAATACAGAGTTTTTAAACTTCGTCAAGGAACAAGAGTGGCAGGATGTTTATAGTGCCGATAACATAGATGACAAATGTAATGAAACTTCCTGGCAGATTAAAACTGTGTGCCCGACTGAGACTCGAAATCGGGACCTTTGCCTTTCGCGGGCAAGTGCTCTACCATCTGAGCTACCCAAGCACGACTCACGCCCGGTCCTCACAGCTTTACCTCTGCCAGTACCTCGTCTCCTACCTTCCAAACTTTACAGAAGCTCTCCTGCGAACCTTCCAGTACAAGCACTCCTGAAAGCAAGGATACTGCGGAGACATGGCTTAGCACAGCCTGGGGGATGTTTCCAGAATGAGATTTTCACTCTGCAGCGGAGTGTGCGCTGATATGAAACTTCCTGGCAGATTAAAACTTGCCCGCGAAAGGCAAAGGTCCAGAGTTCGAGTCTCGGTCGGGCACACAGTTTTAATCTGCCAGGAAGTTCCATATCAGCGCACACTCCGCTGCACAGTGAAAATCTCATTCTGGACAAATGTAATGTTTCCTTAACACATTTCTCAGGCTGTTTGAGAGTTGCTTTCCATTACAACGTCCTAAACGGGGTACTAGCAGTAAAAGGCAGCCCGGGCGGCTGACTAGTGGGATAAGAACATCACGTAGAACAAACCGGGGATGATGTCCGCAGCTCGTGGTCCAGTGGCTAGCGTTGCTGCATCTGGATCCAGGGGGCCCGGGTTGGGGATTTTCTCCGCCCGGGACTGGGTGTTTGTGCTGTCCTCATCATTTCATCATCACCACCATCATCCTCATTTGTGGCAGTGGCTAGAGAGGACTGTGGAAACATTGGATTGCGTAACTGGTGTGTTGGCAGAAGAGCCAACACCGTATTGCTAGAGGAGGCCGAAATGCACGCTTTTAAGCTCACGCAGGCTGGCGTGAGGTCTGGAAAATGACAGTGTAATTAATATAGCCAATAAGGTACGTTACTGGTGGAATACTTAACTTTAATCCATAATTGGAGTACATCGGTCTGACTGTACAGGCTTCATGAGATACATAGCAAAGGATAAATGGCGCCTTGCTAGGTCGTAGCAAATAACGTAGCTGAAGGCTATGCTAACTTTCGTCTCGGCAAATGAGAGCGTATTTGTCAGTGTAGCTTCGCTAGCAAAGTCGGCTGTACAACTGGGACGAGTGCTAGGACGTCTCACTAGACCTGCCGTGTGGCGGCGCTCGGTCTGCAATCACTGACAGTGGCGACACGCGGGTCCGACGTATACTAGCGGACCGCGGCCGATTTAAAGGCTACCACCTAGCAAGTGTGGTGTCTGGCGGTGACACCACGGTAACAATTGGGACTTTGTACGGGCGCTGATGACCGCACAGTTGAGCGCCCCGTAAACCAGACATCATCGTCAAAGCGGGAATTACACCAAAATGTCAGAGGTAGTCACAACAAAGCTACAGTAATCCGTTACAAACAGTACTGTAAGGTGCTTAAAAATGTTATTAGGAAGACAGAGAGTACGTGGTATGCAAATAGAATAGCTAATTCACAGGATAAAATTAAAACTACAGTTGTGAAGGAAGTGTCTCGTCAGCAGCACAAGGTCGTTGATGTAAAGTCAGTTCGCAGTAAAAATATTTCTGTTACTGAAAAATCAAATATATGTACAGTATTTAAATTTTTATTTAATTCAGAAAATGAGTTAGTTTCTACATGGAATCATATAACTTTCTTTCGCCATGGGTACCTGCGGGTAGTTTTTATGTTTGTTATTAGCATCTGCGTCTCCGTGTACCAGATTCTTCTCTTCGACCGTGGGTTAGAACGTTTCTATTACGTCACCAGCAAACAAGGGAATACCTCAGAATTTGCGTGTACAAAAAAAAAATGGCAGACGCAAAGAAGAGCGTGACCCCAACACGAGACCAGCACGTGGCAGCCACGTGGCGTGCAGATGGCGCGGCCATCGTTGATGTGTGAGGGGCGTTTTTAATAACCAGAGAGAGAGAGAGAGAGAGAGAGAGAGAGTGTGTGTGTGTGTCTGGTAGGCAGGCTGCCAGCACGGCAGACGCCTCTCCAGACAAGTGGCGTGGATCTGCGGCTCAGGACTATAGGAGGGTCTGACGCCAGAACCTCACCTCCGTCTGGAAGCTCTTCCGTGTAACGACAAAGGTGCCGGACCATAAATAGTTCCCAGTGTGAGTACCAGTTCAGATATTTCCAGGGACCAACGAAGTATCTCAAGAATACAGGATAGCGGATTAAGATTCAATACGAGTCACCTTGCAGGACAGAAAAGACTGGATGTTCTGAAACTTCCAGCCGGTTCATTACCACCGTTTTGAGAGTGAGGCCGACAGAAGCCGCAACACCAGTAACACAAAACTTTGCCACCATGGGCAGTAGAAAACTGCTAGACAGGCGTATTAGGCTTTAGTTCTTGAAATACCCCATTAGCTGTTAAATCATGAGTAGTGAGGAAAGCTGCACAGTCAGTACTGGCGTAGTAGTAGCGATAGAGAAGCGTTAGCGAGACATCAGCAATGGTGGATGAGGCAAGAGAAGTTCCAGAGTAAAAAGTAGAAGAGAACTGGCAGTATGGAGAGGCCTTGGAAAACACTTCAAATGTATGGGTGGTCGCACAGGGAGAACGTGAGACGGGATGCGATTAAGGCGCCAGAAGGGGAGAGACAGCATAAAAAGCTGGGCAGTCCCTTCCGTTAAGTGTCAGTGCTGTCCTTTATAAAGAGAACGATAATTAATCAAAACATAGCTCATTTTAAAGTTGTATGTCTCTTGATATACTCGAATACGTACACCACTACAGTGAGCACCCAAAACATTGTGAGCACCTGGTTACTAGCGCGTTGGCCTGCCTTTGGAAAGAAATGTGCGTGCCACGGATTCGACAAGTCCTCGCCAAGTTTCCGGAACCGTATCTGTCGCACCAGCCACCTACGCTCACCAAAGCAATTCCCTCGGATTACGGACAGATGGTTTGTGGGAGTGTAGCTGGCACCCAGTAGCGTCCTGGAAGCGTTCGATCGGTTTCAGATCAGGCAAATATGGGGGCCAAGGCGTAAACTTCATTTCACTCTTACGCTCCTTATACCACCGTAGCACGGTTCTGGCGTTTTGAGACACGGGCAGTTACCCTGCTAGAAGTTGCCATCGCCGTCGGAGAAGAGGTCAAGCGTCAAGGGATACGGGTGGACCGCAGTAACGCTCACGTAGTCGACATCTGTCGTGATACGTTCGGTTACCGCCACAGATCACCCGGACACCCATTTTCGAGCAACGAGTCGCCTGGATGACGTTATATCTGGACACGACCATCGACCTGCTGTAGCATGAAACGTGAGTCGTTCGACCATGAGAGATGGTCTTACCCGTTGATTCATGGCCCAGTCTCGGTGATCCTGTGCCCACTGCAGTCGTAATCCTTGATGTTTTTGGAACAACGTAGAGATTGCCTGTGGAACCTCGGGTTCAACAATCATGTGCTCTGAAACACCTGTGGCTGCTCCAGCATTGTACCCTGTTGTCAGATATACCACAGATCGCCGCGTATCCATTCACAAGTTCTGTGCTGAGGCGTCGACGACCAATACCTTGCTGCGTACTCGTGGCTTCACCCCATTTCCGAGAGACTCGCCCATAACAATGTACTTTACGGCATAGTCGCATATCTCAGTGAACTTTCCCCATTTGTGGACCGCGCCGTCGCTAGAATGGTATCCCAATAGTCTTCGTTCGTAAACTTTAGTTACCGCTCCGCATCTGTGCGCAGTACCACCTGGCGACAAAGGAGTTCGCGGTTGGCGGCAATTTTCCGGCTCCTGAGTATATGCATTCCCTTCAGCGCACGTTCAGGATGTTACCTTGAGAAATAAGACTCCATATTCGCCATCTACCTGTTTCCTGCGGAGTTCATGTTCAGTATGCGGTGATCGTGCTCACTGTGGGGCATTAATTTTTTTTATTTTTCAGTAAGCCATCATGTAGTTTCCTAAATCGCTTGTTAAATTTGAGGACGGTCGTTAGTCAAAATGAACGGAGTAATGAACGCGGATTCATCGTATCCATATAACAGAACATAAATTTCATATTGAGCTGAATATCTCCACAGCTGTTTCTTTTTGTGAATCTCCTCACTGGTATTGTATGCCGCCACGACTTCTCCTGTACCTGTCTCTCCCTGACAGGGTAGCACTTAAACCTAACGTTCTCAATTTTATATATATATATATATATATATATATATATATATATATATATATATATACCCCTCTCTCTCTCCCTCCCTCCCTGTACAATTTTTGCCCTGAGCTTTTAATATCATCCTGTCTCTTCGATTAGTCGCTGATTTTGCGGACAACATTCTTGTTCCGTACAAGTTTGCTTAATTTTCAGTAATCTTCTGTACCACCACATTTCAGACGTATCTTTTCTGCGTAGCTCACTTATTTGTACGAAGTTGATATACCGATAACACGAAAACAGTATAGTTTATCACAAAGGTAAATATTAACTCGATGTTAGCTATAGTGTTTTATATAGCACATTTGGCAAAATTATTAGAGTAATGTTGAATCTAAAGATAATACATAATCTGTGAACACCTATGTGCTATGTGATATTAGTTTGTCAGTCAAAAATTAGAAAATATCGATTAAGAATTGACAAATGTTCTGATCATTAGACGATTTTTGAGTGTCCTTAACCTTAAATGCTATTTTTATCATACGTCACAAAAATTACACGAAATAGAAATGGAACGCCGGACTGGCAAGGACGCAAATTCTCTGAGGCATGTCGCCGACATCTTAGCGGAAGCCAATCGTAACGAGCTTGGTGGTGCATTATTCAACTAAAATGTTCTTTCGTGGAAATTTACAGACTTATCAAACTACCCTCGTATGTCAAATTTCACATTTAGTAGAGAGAAAAAGACCACCTCGTATGTAAAGCAGTGCCAAATACAGAGTAAAATTAATTTTCCTTTCCGTTGTCCAGAAATGAAGAATGCCACGCAGACGAAAACTAGGTATGAAACTTCCTGGCAGATTTTAACTGTGTGCCTCACCGAGACTCGAACTCGGGACCTTCACCTTTCGCGGTGAATTGCTCTACCAGTTAGAGCACTGGCCCGAGAAAGGTGAAGGTCCCGAGTTCGAGTCTCGGTCCGGCACACAGTTTTAATCTGCCAGGAAGTTTCATATCAGCACACACGCCACTGTAGAGTGAAAATTACATTCTCGAAAACTAGGTATGTTACTTTCGATTGGTGCATCCCTCAGTGGCATGGTGCTATTTTGACCATTCGAGAGGCAGAATGTGCTGCACACAGCAGAACAGAGCGTGACAGCAGGTGGTGTTTGGCGGCATGGTGGGGGGAGGGAGGGAGAGAGAGAGAGAGAGAGAGAGAGAGAGAGAGAGAGAGAGAGAGAGAGAGAGACGGCAGGTGGGGAAAGTGGAGGAAAGGAAGCAGTGGCTGGCCTTAGAGCGTCGCGCGTGGTCGCTCTCCAGGAATGCCGCCCGCCCGGCCAGACGACTGCCAGAGCGCCGCGCCGCGCTGCAGTGCGCTGTGCTGTGTTGTTGCAGCCGAGCCGGCGCAGCGCCGCCGTGTAGTCAGCTGGCAGCCAGCTGTCTGTAAACGCTGCACGCCGTGTCAGAGTCCGGCATTAATCGCCGTCACAGTGCCGGCGCCTGTCGGGCTGCGCGTCCGCTTTGCACCAGGAACCTGCTGTTTCCGAGCAACTGCCCACCGTAGCCGCTAGCGCACGAGGAGTCGGACTCCACCAGACGGGCGTCCTGCAGACAATTCTGCCGCAGTACAGATCACACGTGCATCAGAGCGCGCGACGGAAGTGGCGTGGCAACTGCAAACTTAGGCCTAATCTGGCCTCGTCTGCGCAGTGCGATTCTCGTGGGCAAAACTGCGCACGGATTCGCCGTGAAATTCCCACGCTGTATGGGTCAAAGGTAGTGTCACTTTGTGGTAGTGAAGTGGTGCCAAAAATTCTAGCAGAGCCGAAGAGGCGTGGCTGATGCTGATCGGGAAAGGTAGACCATCGACATCGAGCACAGACGATGATGTCCAGGCAGTCGAGGAACTGAGTCGTTCTCGAATGGCGTCCGTGAGCACGCAGCGGATTTATGTCGAACAGGAATTAAAAATTATCCAACATTTGCTTACAGGTACTCGGTGACTATGGTGGAAATCTGTGCTGAGGCTGAGGCCTCGATCTCCTTAGATCGTTTGTTTGTCGATACGCACACCCATCTTGCGTACTGCCTGGCACGGAGAGGAAAGAGAGGTAGAGGCGAAGTTGTACCGGACAGGGTTCCTCCCAGCACGTGATATAGCGTTTCCTTGTTTCAAAGTTTTTCTTTCGGGTATGAGATATTTGGTCTGCTCAAATTTAGACTTAGTTAAAAGAGCAGTGCATTTTAACATGTCAAAAAGTTCTGTCCTCTTTATTTGTTGCGGTATTATATCAAAGTGAAATTATTTGCGCTTGTGATTTGTTGCTGTTTTCTGCTACAGACGTTAGCTTAAGAAGTTGCGGGACTGTCGCAAAACAAAATACAAAATTGCTGAATTTATTGTATCATTGCATTCCTCCGCATGTGGCACATACTCGCAGCACCGATTACTGAAGAGGCTCTGGAACACGTTAGCAAAAGTTTCTGCTAGGAATTATCTTCATAACTGGCGTCACATGCCGTTCAAGCGATTCAGAATCCTCAAAATGTTCCCGCTTGACTGCAGATAAGAGTTTGGGAGATGCCCATGAAGTCTGCAGATGCCAAATGAGGGGGGAAGCGGCGGGGGGGGGGGGGGGGGAGGGAGGTCAAGACTCTAAAATTACCGTTTTTCATACAAATTACTTGATCAGTTTTGAGACGCGTTATGCCACAAGAACCAAGAATTAAGTTTTGTTAAGTGACACAAAAATTTTATTGTAATCCAGAGAATTGATGGCTGTCGATTCAATATTTATTTCGTTATAGAGAGATTACTTTTATTCTTGAAACACAAGCATGACTCATGATTCCTTCTAAAGCAAGCCTTTTTCTATTACTAATATGATTATGGATCTGACACCTTTTCGAAGTGCACGCAGATTGTATCCTTTATGATTACATTTGAAATGTATACAAAAAATGATAAATACGTTAGGAAATAAAGCAGCAAAATATTAACGATATTTTTATTCATATATCAGTAATATTTACTGATACTCAGTGTCACGCACGTGGCATTCTGTGAAACGAAACAATGCTCTAGGAAGCGCTGCGTTTAGGTACGCTGATTGCCTTAAGAAGACTGTGACGGGGAATTTGATTCCACGACAGCTCGAAAGTGTGTCTCAAGGTGAGTGCACACTAGTAAACAAAGTAGAGCGATTGCCTACAGACATTGTAGAGGGACTGTCTACAGGTATGAAGCTAGACGATATACTGTAAGTAGACAGTCTAGATACTTCGCCTCATGTACACACTTGAATACCTTGTTGCTAAACATTTGCTAAATACGGCTGACCTCGCTGGGATCTCGGCTTGTGCAGTGATGACGTATGTGGACGAGGAGGTGCGTGTCGGCACCCGAAAGTTCAGAAATTAAGCACTGAATCACACTGATGTAACACGCTAACACACAACAACGCTTTTGTTTCGATGGTTGAAACGATGTATGCGTGAATATACTATGATTTGAGATTTCTGGCTCACAGCCATTGACACTTTACGGTTATTCTTTTTGTTTCTATTTCATGCGTATCCACTGTGGTTACAAGCTAGGGGCGTTTCACGTTGAAGATTGGTCGAACAACTCAGGGCCGATTGGTCAAACGATACTGCTGACACTTCCGCCATCTTAGTCGCAGCTGTTTTCGTTCCTGGACTCGGTAGACGCCTCTCGCTTCTGGTAGCAATTTGAGGGGGAAAAACATTCGTTAGGACTTGACATTTCGCGTTTTTCGCCAGAAAATTCCGCAGCCAAAACTGAGAGTAATACTAATTCGGTACGCACCGTCGTTTTGTGGTGCTAGATTATTACAGTAACATGTAGCCTGTAGTTGATGCTATGTTTCAATAAAGGTGGGATTGAAGTTCAGTAACGGCATGTCACAGCAGCCGAGCTGCCCCAAATGTTATTGGCTGGATTGTCTAAAGGCGGTGTAAATGACTACACTATTAGTTATTGTAATTCTAGATGTCTTATTTCGAATACACTGTAAGTTATATTAATACTTGGTCCATTAACCATCTGGAACTAAACCACCGTCAATGAAAGGGATGTGACTGAAGAGGGCGGTAAATATCGTATTATAGTATGCGTGCCTTGTTATTTATTAACTGGTTGGGTATGAACGGATAAATCAATCCTGCAAGTAAATCTGAAATCTTAGAAAGGAAAAAAAAACTAGAGTTGTATCAGCAGATGCTGTTGCAAAGGATATTAAAGAGTCAGCCCGCCTCCAAAGGCGAGGTCGCTAACGCACGGCTTTGCGATGGCGCTCTATTCTCTGGTAGCCGGTTCAAATCCTTCGCTGCCGCAGTTTGCTGGCGAAGGGAAAAGAGGTGCTAAGTGCAGTACCTGACCACCAGACCTAAGACCAGTGTTCCGGGTGAAATTCCAGAGTTCCCTGCATTGTGACGAACTGAGAGCGTGTGACACTGTCTGTTGGATGGGGGCGTTAGGCCGTGAGGGCCAGTCGGTGTTGTTGGAGAGGAGTGTGCTGTGCGACGTTACACCCATCACCCTCGCCTACGTCCAGGAGATACTCTTTGGACACAACACTTGCACACCGCGAGGAAGGCTGGCCGATGTGCGCGCGCGGCAAGAAACCCCTTTCCCGTGAGACAGCCCAGCAACCACTCCGATTCTCCTACCCAGCAACGCTCTAAAAGATTCGACAGAACGTTGTTATCGACAAAAATGATCTTGGCTATCCAACTGGAAGCGAAAGCCATCGTGGCACAACAAGGAAAACTGTTAGTTTCCCAACAGCACTTAACTCCCTCACAGTTCAAGGGTCATCCATTGCCTACCGCTACTGCCCGTGCAGCAGGCACAGGACGATATCTGCTAACGGGTTAACAAAGCTCGGGCAACGTCCGTGTAGCTTCCGCCAGTAAATTGCTCACTTCCGATCAAACTGGTGGGTCAGCTTCCCCCAGCCCTCCCGTTGTGCTGAGTTGTTTATTCAAATCATCCTGAACGTAAACGGAATCAGACATTACACGGGGGGAAACGACGATGACGGTGTCTGCTGGGAAGTAAAAGGGAGCGACCCACTGAAGGTAGCCCGGTCATACAGGAGAAGAGGTGTTGCAGAAGGAAGTATCGTCAGCATTTCGTCCTCAAAGCTGTACGGCTGTTGAGAGATGTAACGGTCTCACGTAGCTATCAATTTACTGTACCAGGTTTGATATGTGACATTAAGTACCTTGTCCCATGATTAATACTACACCGGCTGCATTCGAGGTTAGCGGATACCGTTTCCGTCTCTTGATACACAGGACGCTGAATCTGAATGTAGTTAATCTTGAGCTTTCAAACCTCAGTACTGCGAGGCTTGAATTAAGGCGAGATACCCTCAGCTAGACGATGCCGTAGAGATGCAACAGGTTATCCTTCCGGTATACATTAAACTGCATAACTATGCAATCAGGCCCGAGCATCAGCCGCTTACAGCTTGAGGACATCAGCTGCTGAACTTCTGCTTTGTTAAGTAAATAAACGCAAATGACCGCAAGAGGATCAGTGTAACAAAAGCTCGACATTCTGGTTCAGAGGAGCGAATCGGAATCGGCCGGCCTACCTACCTACCTACCTACCTACCTACCTAACTACCTCAATCGAATCCTTCACCTCTACAAAATAATCATACACGCTGACAAAATACGGAAGCGAAGCTTGAATGTCAAAACAACGTAGATGCTCCGTTTCCGGACATATCAGATTGACGAAAATCAATCACTGTCATTATGTAAATGATTTAAAGCCACGTGCAGTTGCCATTTTTCTTTATTTGTTGGAAGAGTGTAAAGTTTACCAAATATTTGTAGTTGGCCCATTAGTCTCTTGAGAGGGCAGGTTCAGTAGTTGTCACAAAATTTATATCACGTTAGTATGTGCTATATTAGGAAATGGATGTTGAGTGTGATGCTGTGTGAAATATGGGTAATTTTAAAAGAAGTGACGTGTACCAGAAAAAACGGTGCTAGCTATAGTAATTTCATGAAAACTATGACATCTGCACCCACAACTGATGTCCTCCTCGCCGTGTCCGGCGACAGCGACTCCGTCAGTCTTCTCTGTCCTTGTTGTGGTAGGCTCGGATGTGGCTCGCGAATCCGAATTTCGCTTTGAATATCCTGTTGCATGGAGCACAGTGAAGCTGACCAGCAGAGTTGTGAGTATACGTGTAGACAGGCTTGAGCTGAGATTTCCGGAGCTCTCTTTTAGCATCCACGTCCATTAGACGCTTTTGTTCGAATTGTTCGATGCTCTTATGTACCGTTGATCGCCACTCCGATCGGCGCAATGCTAGCTCCTCCCAACGGTTGCTTGGGATGCCACAGGCTGCAAGGTAGCGTTTAATGGTGTCTTTATATCGCAGGTGTTGACCACCTTTTCTCCTCTTCCCGCACGAGAGCTGCGAGTAGAACACCGCTTTAGGTAGCCTACTGTCATCCATGCGTACTATGTGACCACTCCATCTCAGTTGATATTTCATTATTAAAGCTTCAATACCAGCCAGTTTCACGCGGCGCAAAATCTCCGTGTTTGGGACACGGTCTTCCCATTTGATGCGCAGAATTGATCTCAGACATGGAAGATGAAATTTATCTAGCTTCTTAATGTCAGCTTTGTAACAGCACCAGGTTTCCGAGGCATAGAGTAAGGTGGATAATACTACTGCTTTGTAGACTGCAATTTTAGTTTGTAGTTTGAGATCATGTGATTTCCATACTCGGTCATTAAGCTTACCGAAGGCTGAGGCTGCGCTGGCTATACGCGCTGCGATTTCCGTTGTCAGGCCGTTGTCACTTCTAATTTGGCTTCCCAGGTATTTGAACTTTGACACATTTTGCAAGGGTTTGTTATTTATCTCAATACTAGAGTCATCTGCATTAAGACCTCTAAGTGGCTGTTTGAGAACTTGCGTCTTAGTGATGCTAATGGCTAAGCCAAATCTTCTGCAGGAGGCATTTAGCAGGTTTATGTAAGTCTGAAGAGTTTCGCAAGAATTAGCCATCATGCATACATCATCTGCGTAGAGAATCTCTAAGATGGATAGTTTGGTTACGCGACTTTTTGTTCTGAGGCGAGAGATGTTGAAGACACTTTTGTCTGTCCTTGTGTCGAGACTAATTTGATTACTACAGGCTTTGGTCGCGTCTCTCATAACAACTGCGAAGTAAAGTGAGAAGAGTGTGGGAGCCAGAACACAGCCTTGTTTTACACCACATGTCACGGAAACTGTTCTGAGAGCTTGTCCTCATGGCGGATTTTTGCCATCATGTTTTCATGAAACTGCCGAATCCACAACTACAATCGTGGTGGATACTGTTTAAAAATACTCGCAGGTTGTGGAGACTTGGGTGGCATAATGTGCAGACGATGAACTTTTTTAAAGAATCGTAATACTGGTCTAAGAGAGGAAACAGTGAAAACCACAGCGAATGAAGAAGGTAATGACAGGTGCAGGCAGCTTTACATCATTTAAACCACTCATTGCAGCTGCGGAATCAGTCTCAATGAACATCTATTACAATTATGGTTTTTTTGTTGTTAAGAGACTTTTGAGTGTAAAAGCTCATTCCTCTTTTTGTGCTTCAACGAGACTCGTGTCATTCATTCTAAGTGAAGTTGAAAATATGAATAAATTATTCATACCTTATCTATGAAAATTGCGGAATTAAGTAATGATGTAGATACGATAATGGCACAAATTTTAATTCATTTCTTCTGCTTCCATCATTATCGTAGATACAGATGAGGCTTAAATGTCTCGGGGAAAATTTAATTATAAGGTGTGTTAGGATGTTAACAAAACAGTGAATAGTCGCCGTTTCTTCTCGTTACTGTTTTATTCACGCCACGAGCAGTTTCAGCGACGAAGATCAATTAGTGTGAAGAAGGGTTTAATTATTCGACTATATTAGCCAGTTAATGGTTGAGAGAGGAATCCAAAACTTCGAACTAAAAGGTTTACGGGCGATGGAGAAAAATAATTCGCTTGAAATTACAGTAGGCTGCTTTTCTGTTTCCTTGCATCCACAGTCCAGCAATATTTTAGAAACGTCAACATTTGGCGCCTGGCCTGTTATTAAACGCTTTTATTCACGATCGCAACTGCTGCCTGTTACGCCTCCGGCACACGTGTTCTAGTTCCAGAAAGCTTCAATACAGCGCACTCGCCTCTCTGAATTGAGAATTTTAATTCCCCTACAAATGGGTACTGACTTGAATCCTAGACAGTATGTCAGTACCAGGGGCGGATCCGGGGGGGGGGGGGGGGGGGCAATTGCGCCCCCCCCCCCTGGTGCGTGACCGATCTTTTTTTTCCGACTGCTTTAGGGGCTGATTACGTCGGCCTATCTAGTATGTTTTACTTGAAGTCGAAGATGCAAACAATGGCACGCAGTTTGATGTAACAATTCAAAAAGAGACCTTGAAACCTCTTCCATTTAGCGTATAAACTAGAGAAGAAACAACTATACTTCCGAATAAAATGATAATATTCGCTAAGGTATGAGCGACCTGTGTCCCTTTCTTTAGCACTTTCCCCGCAGTGCGTATGTAAGATTTTGTTTCTAGTGGCAATCTGCAAAGAGATGGTGTTGATAATTAAGCGATGAACACCGAAGGAATACTTGAAAACATTCTCATTAGTTGCAAATAGTGAGAACCTTACGACAGTCCCTTTTATTCTGCAATTGCACGTTTTCGATTTGGATGAACGCTTCTCCCCCATTTTGGCTTTCTTCTCACTTTTGATACGGAATGTGAACAAACAATAATTAGCCAAATGTAATAATGTACACGAAAATAACGTCTGTGGATTCATTCGCAATCCATTCTCTCACACGGTAAGAATATAAATGTTACAGTCAGCAGATTCAAACAGATACTGAAATCTAGAAAACTCAGATTCATTTCTCTTTCTCCAAAGTGCAGAGGGCAACTCTGCCAAAGACTGAGGAAGATGCGTTTTCCTCATCAATATTATTTATTCTGGGGTACTAAGCGTATGCTTCTATCGCAATCTGAAAAAAAGCATGAATTTCATAACAGTGTTAGAACTTGGAGTTCTGGCTTTGTTCTAAACTGTTTGCTTATTTCGGAAGTCAAATCTTGAAGAAACGAACTGGTGTTTGCAAATAACCAAGGAAACTGCTTGAGTAGAAGGAAGAATCTGCTTATTTAAGAACATCGATGAATGAAAACCGCCTCCTTGGTCTTGCACTTACGCATATTCATTACCAGATTCCTGTTAGACGTAGAAAAAGTAATTACAAGATTTTAACAAAGTGGGCGTGAAAAGAGATTAGAACTTAATATTTAAGAGCAGTACTGTGAATATACATATTTAATATTAAATTTCATTTTATTTATACTTTAGCATTTTTATTTTATTTCTTTTTTTACACGAAGAAAGAAATAAATTTCTTATTGTTAGTATTTACATTCATGAGAAAAACAGGTTGTTATGAGCATAAAATGACGTAATTAACAATATGATTTCCTGAACACAGTCAAATACCCTATTATAACTTTTCGCCGTCGTGTCGTCATTGCTGCGTATAAACATATGCGCGAATTCGATGGCAACATTCTGTCAAAAGAAAGCAACTGGTGAACTAATTTAGAAGATTTAAGAATGGAAACAAATGAACATTAGCATTTTTATAGATTATTTTACATTAGCCGACAAACGCAGAGTTTTTCAAGTGCACGTGTCGTCTTTGAGGAATATGTTTTAGGTAATGCAGTAATTTATTTCATTAAACACACTTAACACACATCGATACACAATTAAACTAAAAACAGTATATATATATAGAGAGAGAGAGTGTGAGTGTGTGTGTGTGTGTGTGTGTGTGTGTGTGCGCGCGCGTATAGAGTATTAATAATTTTATTTGGAATTAATTTTTTGGAAAGCAGGTACCAAAAAATTTGCCCCTCCCCCCCTGACCGAGATCCTGGATCCGCCCCTGGTCAGTACTTCTTCATATTAATCTCAGAATAAGTATCACATAAGCAAACAACACGTATCGAATATTTACTTTCAGAACGTTAAACCGTTATGCCGTGACTAACCCGACATCACTACAGGATACTGGAGTACATCATCACATACCTCTCCAGTGTACATTTTAGCTTCGAAAGCAGTGCATGCTCTCGCTATTGAATGATGCTGATAAATTTACAGATTCAAAAAATGTTTACAGCTTGCATCTCTCACGAGCAAAACCTTTTGAAGAGACTCGTTATAAGATATTATGGTATATATTAAATTGTTCCATTACAAACAAATACGAAAGGTAAGTGAAAAAGTTATATCTTTTCTGTGTTTCTCTCTGGATTTTTGTTTCTCTTGTAAGATTAACGTGATTGTAATTGTATTTATACTTACCGATCAAAAAAGAAGAATTCGAGATTATTTAATTTTGATCTCGATTAAAGTCTGATAAACAGTTAAGCCAAGCCAAATTTCGAATTAGCCCACCGTACAAAGCATCGTGACAAGATAGTTACACAACTGGCTGCATGGAGGCGCACTGTTACTGACTGGTGCTGCTGTTTGCAGAGTCCGCCGCAAGAGCGCGCACGCACAGCGTCAAAGGAAGTGGCGCCTCTGGTGGACGCTCCTCAAAGCATTTGGTGGCAACGGCGCGCGTGCTCAAAGATTCATCTCGCAACAATAAGCTCGTCTCTCAACGGTCCACTGAAGGTACAGCCCTGCTGTGGTTCGATAATTGCGTTTGTCACAGTTCCCGCTCATAATTTTAAATTATTCCAAAATCAGTTTCCAGAATTTAATTTCTGCACTCCATGCAATGTCCTGTAACATGTGATCTTGGAAATTTGCATGATTGATACCTTTTTATTGTAATCTCCCACCTTTGTGACGGCAAATTATCGAACTATAAGTGGACTTGGTGTATGTTGCCTGTTGAAAATCTTTGTTTTTTATGTGTTGTCTTGCATCTCCCCAATGCATAGTCGAGTGCCTGCGTAAATAATACCAAGTAATCCATAATTTATAGACGTCCAGTTTTCGGAATGTTGGTGTGTTTAACGATCATAGTTCCATATTGGCATGCTGTCCCGTTTCTGTTTCACAAAATAATAAAATAGAGATTCCAGTTTTTGGTAGTCCGTATTACTTTCTATTGAATTTTAGTTCGAAGGACCACTACTCTCTAGCAACGTTAATAGACCTTTATTTCAATAAAAATTAGAAACTTATTTCCTTCTATGTGCAAGCATTTGCGTTGCTAGACTGGAGGCGTAAATGCATGATGTTCTTAGAGACTTTAATCTTACCGAGTGATTGATAGGTGTGTAATAACACTCACTTTGTGTTTCCCGCATGCTTTGATGTACAGGATTCCTATAAACAAATGTAGTTACGTGTATCGCTCGTATACAGAATATCTTTGTGTTTTCGTTGTATGTTGTGTGGATTCGATAGTTTTATCAAAATATTTTCAACTGTTATTAATTATAGTCTTTCCGAAACTTTGCTTGTCGTGACGTAGAACATTATTTACAAGATGCTTACAGATCTGCGGAAACAGTAGAGGTAATTGAAGTCAACAAACCGTGTTTGGAAGACATTTCGCTTGGCGTGTATCTGCGGCCCTAGATAGTATTTTCCACACTTTTATCTCGCGTATTATATTAACTCAAAAGCATCAGAACTATGTTTTCAGCACAACTTTCCATATTTCCTACCCTTACGAAATTCAGAACATTAATGGTCTTAAGAAGGATAGAGCAGAGTCCTTTCATTCGCCGTTTATACAGAAGTGTGGTAGCGAACTGAAACGTGGGGCTGACGACTCGAATTTGTAAACAAAGGGAAAAAATGAAAACTGGTAAGTGATGGCGTATGCATAGTCATAAAATATCTCCTCCTCTTTGACTAGTGTGTTCTGTGGGGCCACATCCTCGTAATGTCCTTCTGACTTCCGTTGGAAGAAATGAATCCATCTTACAGTTCTACACATCTAGTGTAGACACACACTAGGTAAATTTAGTTTGTAGACTCCATAGGACGTGATATGTTATGGACGCATGATATAAAACTGAAAAGTTTGATTAGCATCTCGTATTTAATTTTAAGACAGATAAACTGAGTTTATAGTTTAACATTGATGTTCGTGGTCGCATCAACTATTGTGCCGTCTGTTAAAAATCAAATAAACCAATATCCACACCTACAAGATACGTCATTTGTACTTTTAATTTTTCGTTTTCATAATTTTTTTTAAAAAAGTTTTGTTGTTCCTAGAGTTACGATAAGTGTTAAGGTGCGTGGAATAAGGGAACATGTCGGAGAGGAATTAATTGTTCTGGAGACTGCGGTATACGGAAATATGTCGCTCCTGATCTCAGGAGTCCTCTAATCACTGTTTAGTTATTGTGTGGCGCGTGTCGTATGGGAAAGAAAAAGTGTATTTTTATGTTACGTCGTCCATTTCTAGTTTGCCACTCAAACGATGAAAACTCACCGCCATTCTACTCATTCCTTGTCCAAATGCCTTAGACGAAAGGTCAGAAGCATTTGTATCCCATTGCTTTCTTTTATTTTTGCGCGCGCTTCTGCGGATGTGTGTGTTTCGACGTAAGGAAACCTAAGATAAAATTGCAAAAGTAAGATAAAAACGCTGAGTTACACGAATCTGTCTGGTACTTAATTTTTCATTCTCAGCTAATAACCCATCTATTTCCTGGTAAAGATTATAGCGCAGTGCTCTCACGAGCACGATGAGAAATTTTTTCACTATTATGATATTCTGGTTACGTCTGTCTGTTCACAGCTGCATATGTGCAGTTTCCGTTTCATAATTGGCAACCAATGCTGTACAATCGGAATAAAGTCATGACATGTTCCGTTTAGCCCGACGTGATTCGCATTAAATACACATGATTTACTGTTCGTACTAAGCAAAACAGTGACAGGACCAGAACTGTTGGTGGCTCAATGTGTAAATTAAATGTGCTGCACGAAAGTGAAAATCTGCATCCAGTATGCTAGGCACTTTGAAGTGCCTGCAGAAAGTTCTCCCCGTTGTTGTACGCAGTTTCGTTCCTTCCCGTCCCATTCGCCAGTCAAGCTAGGGAAAAAGTTTTAAGTACCTCTTTGACGCTACAGATAGACATTTATGGCGTCCCTATAAGAGCTGTACGTCGGCGTTCCTAGGTTCCTCGTCTGATACGGTTCGTTGAAACTCTGTAAGAAAGATTTCGCGAGGCAGCTGACGTATCTCATAAAGCGTCCGCCGGTAGAGTGTTCGCAGTACCTCCACAACGTTCTCTCCTGGGTCTAGCCAAACTGTGACCATTCGTGCTGCCCTTCTTTCTATATCACCGTCGCAATTCTTTGGTACTGGTTTCGTGCGCTTACGCAGTATTTCAGAATGGGGCGCACCAATGTTTTGTAAGCCGCCTCCTTTGAAGACTGACTGCTCTTGCCTAGTATCATCACATTTCATATCCTCACAAACTGTTACATCAAGCACTTATTTGTATTTGTTGACTGATGGCAGTTGTGACTGACTGGTATTGCAGACATAGATTACTGCGTTTTTGCATTTTGTGAGGTGCACAATTTTACGCCTCTAAATATAAATCAACTCGCCGGTCTTTTCAGACTCTGAAATCTTGTCAGGGCCGGACTGAATGTTTATGTAGCTATACCCCATATAGTATTACTTTAGCTAGCAATCAATCTTGTGGTACGAAGTGAAATGACTTCCAGAAGTGAAGTAGTACCGCGCGTTGCTGAGCGTCTTGATCCGCGACTGACAGCACGTTCAGTGTGTGAGCGCGAGCTGCGTGCTGCACGCATGAAGACAGTCATTGTCTTACATAGATCGCTACGTTTGTGCTCAGAATATGTTCTAAAATTCTACAACAGTTGAATGTCAATATTGTACGGTACTTTATGGATCGCTGCTGTCACAATTCTTGTAGGCGTGTATTACTTGTGCGTTGCGGCGCGCACTGAGCACGGTTTGTTGTTTGAGGGATCGCGGTTTGCTGTGGTTAAGAAAACGGCTAATTCCGTATAGAGTCTGACAGGGATACCACGACAAACGGCTCCGCATACACTCGCTACTAGTCAATATTCATTACGTGTTGCCCGCCCCGATAACTGAGTGGTCAGTGTGACGGATTGTCGTCCTACAGGCCCGGGTTCGATTCGTGGCTAGGTCGGGGATTTTCTCCGCTAAGGGACTGGGTGTTGTGCTGTCTTCATCATCATTTCATCCCCATCCAGCGCGCAGGTCGCCCAATGTGGCGTCGATTCGGGACCTGGGGACTGACCTTGTGGTGTAAGACCCAATCCCTCTAAGGGCAACCCATGTGTCGGGACCAGGTCCGAGCGCTGGCCACGCTACGAAGTCTGATCCCCGGGTGGCGGATAGGGGAACGCCTCCCGTAATAGGAGGTAGCTGCCGAATATATGTCAATAGGTAGCTCCGGACCAAGGCCCCATGGGCTTCTCTGGGGGCCCTCTGTAGTGGAGGGTTGCTGCTGAATATACTGAACAGGCAGTGCCATGCAGGACCTACAGGCCGACCTTGTAGTAAGTCCCCCTTTTGCTGCCGTCGGGGGGCAAACAAGAGTTGGTACCGGGTCCAGTCTCCTGTAGTGGGAGACTGTCACGAATATACTGAATAAGTGACTGTTATGGGGCCCTCTGTAGTGGAGGGTTGCTACCGAATATACTGAATAGGTGGTGCCAGACCAGTCCATGGTAAAAGGGTTGTTGGCCAGGGCCATCGTCAGAGGAGTCGGGCCACGTTCCTTAACGTGGGAATCACTAGTAACCGAGAGCCTTTTGGCCACGATGTTACCCTGTCAACTGCATGGCAACTACCCTTAGAACTGTCATGTTTCTACCCAATCCCTAGCTCACATGAGTTAGGTCGTAACGGGCGAGACTGGCAGATCGTCAGTGCAGTAGAGGATTGCGTCGGCGGTAACTCGTCACGCGCTGCAAGAGGAGTCTTGCTAACACGAGTAGCGTGGTGGTAAAAGACCATGCGAACAAGCGGTAAACGCTGGGATAGCCGTCTGAGGTGTCGGTTTACGTGGTGGCGTGAACTAGTATCCGAACCCTGTGTGATAACGGCGATGTCCCTTGGCAGACCACACGGCGTTTACTCACAAAACTGCCAGAAGCTACCCAATCCCGCGCCTCAAAGGTAGAACCCACGGGCAACGGGCGCTTTCTGGTATGTAAGAGATGTGTGGTAGAGGACCGCGTAAGCGACCTCGAACAGTAACTCGTCAATGTGACAAGAGAAATCTTGTTAAAACGAGTACCCTTTTAAAAAGGGGAGACATGGGGTACCTGCTGGGGTAGTCGTTGGAGGTGTCGGTTCACGCGTGAACTGCACAAAGGCGGTCCGACCTGCCCGGCAAGGGGCCTCCCGGACAATGACGCCAAACGCTCATTCCCATTTTTCATTACATGTTTAGCTGTATTAAAGCGATACTGAATGTGTGGCGGGCAGCATGCAAAATCGCTTTGCGTAGATCACATAAATCATAAATTCTGATGATGTAAGAGGGGCAGGGGGTTTTTAGACTTCTTCCCTCTGTTGCCCTCCGACCTTGATGCCAGCGCTGGCCCCTCGGCCACTCCCTCAATGTAGCTGGTATACCGTGCCGTCTGTAAAGACGTCGACGGGATGTTAACTAACGGCCTGCCTCCGCTCCTCTCGAGGTCGTACGACTGTCCCGCCCGGTCTCAATTAAATTAAGTACAAACACGGCGCGTCACAGATAGCACGATTCCTCTCAGTCAGCGCGTGTCGAGTTCGTCCGCGACCGCGACGCCTTGGCTGAAGTGACGCGAACGCACGTGTGTGTGACGGGTTGCGTCAAGTGCGGTCGACAGGCGCGGCGCGTTCCGCCCATTATGCGTGCGAGCCTTCTGCCGGAAGAGCAGCACTAAGAACGGCGGGGTAATTCCCGGTAATTACAGGCTAATTACCCGCAGCGTCGCCACCGCCGTGGTTCCGCCGCGTGTGAGGCCCGTCTAGGAGAGAGGGGGAGAGATCTGCCGCGAGGTCGTCTCGGCCCCCCTCGTTTAAAGACTTCGTACGATTTCGTGTTAACGAAGGTGAGAGAGGCTGGGATGCAGATTATCCCCAGTGTACGTAAGAAGAGGCAGTAAAGAAACCAAAGGAAAATTCCGAACGGCAACAAAAGTTAAAAGGGTGAGGTTTCGTAGACGACGCAACCCGTCTGGCCGTATATGAGGAATTTTTGGAAGACTGACTGAAACTACGAACAACATGTTCGGCACGAAATAACGGTTAATCCTTTAAGTGACACTAGTAAATGTGTATGACCCTGGCAAACAACTGAAATTGCCATGTGTAATTTTTTTCTACTGATTCTTCGGTATGAAAATGTACCATCCCATACAGCACGATAGAGTTAAAAATACACAGTAAATTGAGCAGGCTTATTCCTTGCTATTCCCAAATGGTACGTGGTGACAGGTATTGCTTTCTTTGAAAAACCTTTTGTCTTTTCGAGGATTATGGATAAACAAAGACGGTGATGAAGAGTAGTACAAAGAATTTTAACGACTTACTTAACATCAAATTTGAGAACGACGCAGTAGCAGTGAAGTAATTGTCTACGAAGCAAGGTTATACAGGATGATCGAGGCAACGGAGACATCAGAAGTAAATTGGTGCAAGACAAGAAAACTTTAATCACCAGATACTGATGCGGAAATGAGAAAGTAGTTATTGAAAATGCTCCTCTGGAGCAGAGCGTCGTCAGAAAATGGAACGTAGACTATAAGAAATCAATAGAGGAAACTATAGTCTGGCTAAAATTACTTGATAGTTGACTCTTCACGTGTTGGAGGTCTCTTCGTGCAATCAGAGCGCTCAACGTCACGCCAGAACTATTCGCCGGTGCCAAACTGCGACAACAAATGGTGAGTTAACTTCAAATTCCTTGTCTGGCTTTTCTTCTTTTGTTTGGATCCTAAACCCTTCTATTTAGCATTTCAACACGCACATGCACATTTCGTACACATCACTAGCGAAACACTACTGGATTCTTTGGCACAAGATGCGATTCAGCTTCACAGATTCAAGTTATTGTCATAGAGATCGGCCTACATAGGCAAACAACATACAACACGGTGTGAAACGAAACTTTTTAAAAGAAGAAAATCATCGTTGCAACTGTTGATACATTTTTCCTTTTAAATCTTTACCAAAATGACTTATTATTTTCAATTAGTTTTTTCAATTTAATTTTTTTATTTTTAATCTTTTATTGCATCATTTTCATTATCTTAGTGACTTTTTATTTTTTTCCAATCACTGTTCTTTCTTTTAGAATCTACCTGTGAGGCCTGTAACCTATAAATGAGTTCCAGACAGGAGTGCTTATTGGACGATATCGTGTCAGCTCCCGCAGAAAAAGCGAGAACTTACAGTTAGCTTCTAGCGCTGAAGCTGAATTTATTCGATTTTTTTTTTCTTCTGTGTCGAGTTTGGTCGTACAGGCCAACTTCAGTCGCTGTGAGCAAAGCAAGCGTGATTTACAGTTCAGCAGCTGCTGGCATCCGTTTTTCCAGGGCTGCGTTATCTGCCGCAGTTCAGCCACTGGTCATTTAAAGTCACCTGTGGCCAGAGCATTTCCCATACCCACCCTACCTGATGCCAGCAGCTTCCAACATTGCACCATGTTACATGAACGGCATTTCAGCACTGTGAAGCAACCCGCCGAGTTTCCGGACCGCCTTTGAGTGGTAGCCGAAGTGGCAACACTTTAGCACAAGCTGACAAGACGTCAACTATAAAGTAATTTTAAACGGACTGCAGAAGCGTTTGAAATTACTGCTATCGAAAAACGTAAATATTAAATGAGAATGTATGTACAGGATGAGGAAACACAAAAAAGAATAGCTGAGAAACGAAATCTATGGAACATTTACCAGAAGAAGGGAACAACGGCCTGCAAGAACAACTAAGCGGTGGAAGCAACAGTTCAGGAGAAAATGCAGTAGAGCAGACGGACTCAAATAGGCAAATAGATTGATGATGTTGGGTCTAACAGTTCTTTGGAAACGAAATGATTACGTTAGTATAGCGAAAGATAGTCTGCAGCACGAACACAGTAAAGACGAAGGACAAAAATTCCCCTAATCGACATAAAGATTGTAGTGGTGTAAAATAATACCAATATCCCAGCCACATTGACAGTAAAGAATATTGAAAGTAATCAAGTAACATTTCAAACAAACTAAGCAATTGTTAGCATCGAAGCTGCCGCGAGCTAACAAGGTCTTCGGTTGAACAAAAATACAGCTCGGAGTCTTTATGAGAGTATTTCTTGGCAAGCTGGTACGATCAGGGTCCGTAGACCATTGCCGTAAGGGACTCACAAGTAACTGAAGATGAATGACAATTTTCGTCCGCGTGAATCAAACCATTGGGGTCAAAACTATATATACAGCAGACGATCTAAACGAGTATTTTGAGTTCAGGGAACAACGGTCCATGGTTAATATTTGCGGCGGTAGGAGATCTCGTATGATCAATATAATCAATATAAAGGCTACCATCTGCACCGACTATTCTGGAGCTGTCTTCTAAAACAATATACTGTCGCCTATGACGTGGCCCTTGCGCATTTTCTATGTTCAGTGGTGTGATTGGTTCTCGAAGGATTGAAATTTTCCTTACAGGAACTTAGGAAAATGATTTTAATGTTACGTATTTGTCTTGCTGAGTAGAAACAGTCTAGAAATGACGTCATTCAAGCCACAAAGGACAGACCACGGTTCTCGACAAAGTGTTCTTCGAATTGTGATCGTAAGGTACAAATTTCATAGGATAAGCATACCTTAAATAGCGCGTAAAATGCATACCTCAAAGTATATGGTATCTAGACTTCTAACGTTGCAGAAATTACGCTCCTATCATAATGCACGCAAACTATGCACCCAAATTATTTTTAACCCACAGTTCAGTTCTGTCCACGTGTTACTCTGTGATGCATGCATTGCAAGTATCGTCATTATGAACAGTTGGCATGGGCTTACGTCTTTGCTATAAGGTGCAAGTTCCGTCAGTCAGAAACTAAATATTGATTTCCGTCCATGAGTATCTCTACAAAAACTGACGTAGTGCCGTCGGAGAAAATTAGCAGTCGCTCTGGTTGCAAAACATTATTTGCCATCTTGATGATTTTAGTTCTGCCGGCCGCAGTGGCAGAGTGGTTCTATGCGCTTAAGTCCGGAACTGCGCGACCGCTACAGTCGTAGGTTCGAATCCTGCCTCTGGCGTGGATATGTGTGATGTCCTTACGTTAGTTAGGTTTAAGTCTAGGGGAATGATGACCTCAGATGTTAAGTCCCATAGTGCTCAGAGCCATTTGAACCATTCTTGTTTTAATTCTTTAAAATGACCGATTTCAGTTCAACATTAATCATACACATATCTATAGGTAAAAGTAGAATAACTCATTAACAAATACTCTGTGAAATACGTTGTTATTAAACAATACCATTAGAAATCAAATATACCATATAGTACTTATCAGCAAAATTTACGCACTACATCAAAGGATAAAATAGTGGCCGGTCGCGGTGGTCTAGCGGTTCCGGCGCTGCAGTCCGGAACCGCGGGACTGCTACGGTCGCAGGTTCGAATCCTGCCTCGGGCATGGGTGTGTGTGATGTCCTTAGGTTAGTTAGGTTTAAGTAGTTCTAAGTTCTAGGGGACTTATGACCTAAGATGTTGAGTCCCATAGTGCTCAGAGCCATTTGAACCATAAAATAGTGAGTTGGTAGAACTCATGTTATTCATATCGCCCGCAAGGCGATCACCAGAAGGTGGGATGTGTACATTCGTCGCATGTGAATGAAAAATGTATGCCGACACTGAATTTTTATTTTGTTGTTGAGAAAGCTATTTTTGCAAATACTTGACTAAAAACTTGTAGTTTGTCCATTATTATTGATTACATGTTGACATATATGTTTCATTCATATGTGACAAATGTACCAGACGCAACGTGCTGGCAGTCGCCTTGTGGGCTGTGTTAATAACGTGTATTCTAACACACCACTATCTTATGGTGTGAGGTAGCATGTAAATTTTGTTGCTAAGTTGGTGGGTTACTCTTGGAGCCGATACAAGCAGGGACGTGTCTGGTACGTTTGACGGTATGGGTTAATAAGAGCGTCGTATTTTGTTGATTAGTTATTTTACTTTTATCTACCGATATAAGGATGGTCATGTTTAATAGGAAAATGTTTCAAAAAACTAAAGTTTTTGACCCTAAGGTAGACACACTGTACAAGTACTAATTTAGCCACACTTCTCGCAAACGGTTGGGCCATAAAAGAAGTTTCCTGATTTTGTCCATTAAAGGCTGCGAATGTGAAAACAAGAAGTTGTCTGCGAAGGAAACGGGGGCATTCAGAACATTATGTAGTTAGGCATTGTCCAGTTGCAGTACGGAATACCAGTACTGAGATAAAAGAAGGGATGAATTTTTTTTTCCACGACATAGCGTCTTCTGTCGAGCGGACAGCTGAACGGGGACAAGTCTCGGTGTCCCAACAGAAATTTGTTCCACACCGTCTCACCCCGATCAGCATCCTCAGGTGTTTCCTTGGTCACGATGTGCATATGAAGTCAGTCGATACTTAACAGGATTTATAACGGCTCGCATGCTTGGATTATTTGTGGTTTTGGATATCCGCGTAGGAATAAGATGGCTTCGACTTAACGTTGTACCGCGCCATACAGGATAAATGAGGTTAGTGTGCTTTGCCTCGTGTTTAGCTTACCAGAGACAATGAATACAGGAAGTGTTCCCTCAGTACATGCGCAACTTTTTTCTGCAGGAAGTACACGCCACATGTGGTTGAAACTGTGAAGCCTTCTCCATAGCCTCACAGAATTTTTGCTGTGACCTGTTTGTTGCCCTTCAAATTCGCCCGACAGTCCTTACTTGAAGCTTTGGATGTGATTCCCAATGCACTGCAGACTGAAGAAGTCGGAGTGGCTGATAACATAATGAGAAACGCAAATTTCTTCTCAGTTTTCGTCCGACTCAGTCAGCACTCCAGCTTTGATTAATGACCTCGACTTCGAGGCGTTAAACTCGAATCGTGAACGACTTCTCCTTCTCTAAGAGAAAGTGTCACAGCAACAGACGACGTCACCTTTTACTCTCACGCATTTTGCACTTGCTCGTGAACCACTTACGGCATACTTAATTTTCTTATGGAGAATACAGCCAAATAAAAATATTATTGTTGCCTTGTTGCAAGATGAGGTTCGTTCATGTCATAAAGTCAAGTCAGTTCTTCATTCGAGGATATATTTTTAGTAATATGTCCCAGTGATTTGTTATTTCCGCAAAAGTCTCATTTAAATTAGTAAGATACTCGGAGTTAATCTGTCGATTGCTAACCCCCTGCTGTGGCTTCAAAACAGAAGAAAGTTTAATAAGCTATCGTTTTTAGCCACGGCAGCTACACTTGCAGTTCGCCTAACAGTCTTGGGCTGCCTCTTATTTCTCCCACAAGATGCGCGGGAAGCGCTGAGAACTTCAATCTGATGCTAGCCTCTATTAAAGATAGCGTTTCACTCTGCAGTGTACAAAACGAGAAGCACGTTTTCGTGCGACGTGATGCGTTGGCTGGTTATTTAAAGCGACAACGTTCTTATCAAATAACTGTTCGTGGAAAGCTCCATGATCTTGTTTCTGTTGCTATTAGAATTCTTGAATTTTGTGAACAGTGCAGTACCAATGGCAAGAAAACATTTTTTGGCACGACAGGTTTTATCATGTTTTCTGTTCAGTAGCATTCTGCAGCACTTGTAGATTGGCCTGTTTCGGATCAAACTGCTTACTTTTGATTCGGAACAGTATAAATTTATTTGTGAAATCGTGTCACGGTAGTGCATTTTAGTGCTTTGCTGAAGTGTCGTGTAAAGTAGTAACTCTGTGTTTTGGAGGTGGTGGAATGTAGCATAATTAAATAGACTTGACAGAAGTCATCAAAAAGTTGGAAGGGGCTAAAGTACTTTCAGTGTAATGACAGCAATACGTAGGTAAAGAGAGAGTCGCGTTGTAAAGTTTATCAGGTGTAAATACAGCGAAGATTCGTGCTCTCTGTTTATTTTCTGAGCTAATGCTATTCGAATGGTTGACATACACGTTACATCATGCGCTCAGGGAGCACTGTGTCTGATGCGGGCAGAGGTTACGTGTGTGTGTGTGTGTGTGTGTGTGTGTGTGTGTGTGTGTGTGTGTGTACGGTAGAGGGGCTGTCTGCGGACACCGGGTCCCGGCAGTCGGCCCTCTGCCCTCTCATTGGTAAACAGCGCGCCTCGTGGCCGCCTGTTGAGTGGCGAGGTCACGCCGGGGTCGCGCGACTGCAGCAGGCGTCGATGGAGCATCGCCCTCCTGGGACCGCCGCTGCGTCTGCCGTCCACCAGTCACCAGCAGTGCGTCGGGTACATAACTCAAAGGCAGCGTAGCGTCGCCTTTAATATAACACACAGGCCGCTCCTCCTGCCTCTTTTCCCAAGGGGGATGACACAATCTGTTTTATTCTGGGAGTAAATATGTTTTCTCCACTATAGCGTAAAGCTGCATTCATACTCGCAGTTTGCTAGCGTTGGACCGGTATTCTCTCCCCTTGTATTTCGAATACTCTTTTGCTATGGAATGGAAAGTAGTGTTCCTTCATAAAATGCCAAAGAAAAAAAAGTCTCACAGTTTATATTTGCTTCAAGGTGACTCCATAAAAATTAATGATCGTGTGTAAAGTCGATAACACACAATAAAATACTTGCGAAGAATGTACTGATGGAAAGAATAAAGTAAATATAGATTTACGTAGTCGAAAATTTTTTGGCTCTGTTGCAGCATCGAAAATTTTCTATTTTTGCTACAAAGAAATTTAATTAATGGTGGGTAGGAGTTGCATCGTTTAGGACAGGAAGAGTAAGGATTTCTTTGTCCGCTGTTGCTGTAGAGACGTTTGGAAACGTCAAAACAGAAACTCGGTTTCAGGCGAAAAGTTCGTGACTGTTTCTGTCACCACAATGACTAGCCATAAGTGTGACACATAACTGACAATTCAGGTGAACAAAATATCTCAGTCCAGTGCTTTATTAGCAGCCGCCGGAGACCGTTATGAGAAGTTACTATTCCTGGTGACCACGCTCCCTTTGCAGGTATAAAGAGCGCATGTAATTGTACGCTAGTATCGCCGTAAGCTTGAACAAAGCATCAGCAACTACACTCATCAATGTTAGAACTTGTGTATTCATTTCCTTGAAGTTCTTGTTTTGGTCCATCGTTAATGGATGTCCTATATCAGAAACAAGATGTCTGCTCGCTTTACACGTACACTGAGGAGCAGATGAGCACCATCACCATTTGTTTAAGGTCGTGTTCGTTCGCCTGTGCAACGCAATACCTCAGTGATTCTTAATGACAAGTCCCTGATAGTTTTGCGGAGGTAGGTTTACCAGATGTCTAGACACAGGTCAGGTCGTGCGTCTCCTCTAAATCACGGGCCGGTGGTATCTGGTCTCGAAGCTGGCGCCCAATAGGGTGGCACGTGAGTTCCATAGCCTTCAGGTCAGGCGACGTTGGTGTTCCTCATACCACTGTAGCACGATTCTGTCATTGTGATACAGACACTTACCCTGTAGGAAGATGCCGTCATCATGGAGGAAGACACCAACGGGATCAGTTGGTGTGTTATGGCGCCTTCGGTTACTACCACGGATCGTACGAAAGCCCACAAAAATGTCCCCTGTTGTATAACATTACCCCAGCGGCCGCTTCTATCGCACGGTGTACGTTTCTAGATGGCGTATTGGGACTCGACCGTCGACCTGGTGTAACAGTAAAAGTAATTCCCCCGACCACGAGACACGTTTCTGTTGCTACACGGTCAAATCTCGAAGACCCAGTTTCCACTGCAATCGTAAATAAGATGTCGGAGCAACAGTGTGGCAAAATGTAAGGGTCACATGCTGCTGAGGTCCATACTCAACAATGTACACTGAACGGCGTGTGTGCTCCGAAACGTGCTCGGACCAGCACTGTACCCTGTTGTCAGACCTGCCACAGGTCGCCGCCCGTCCTGCTTTACAGGGCGGGCAAGTCGATGTCTTCCACTGCCTTTGATCAAGCGTGGACGCCGAGCATCTTGTGGCCTAATCAGGATGTCACCGTCCTTAAACCACTCACCGTAGACAGCCGACCAGCTTCATCCTTTCGGAGCTGCTCGTCCCCCAGGTCCCGGGCCCTGTAATCTGTAATAGTGGCACGGCGAAAAACTGTACTCCCTTACCTAATGAAGATGGCAGCTGTATGAGAGCGTAGAGAATAAAGGCAGTACTGAGCCGCCCCCCTTGCTGGTATTTCCGCGCCGCCTCGAAGCGTGTGTGGGTGACAATGGCAGCGTCACCCAGCGCGGCGCCCCCGCGACCGCCTGCTGCCAGGCAGGCAGGCAATTTTCCGGCCCGCTGGAGGCCGCCGCCGCCGCCCCCGCCGCCGCCACATACGGCGGCTCACTTCCGGCCGGCCGCGGCGGCGCACAGTGGAGGCGACGGGTCGCTGCCCCGCCACGCCCCTCTCCTCTGCTGTCCTGTCCTACCACACCCGCCGTCCAGCGTGCCGGCTCTGCCAACACCCACCTACACCGTGTCACTCGCTACTGCATGTAGCCACGTTACGGCACCACATCCTGTTCTGTTTGTCTGGTATTAAATATGCAACTAGTCGCATTTTTAGTTTTTTGACAAGGTTTATTCAACTATAAAGAAGTGTTAGAGCCACAGCAGGCTCATCACCAAATGGATGAGTTACCCGTACATTACGCTGTGGACCAAGTGCAGCTAGGTGCAGGGCTGATGAGCGCACTGCCTTGTGGTGTCCATTTCAAATGTCTTCCGATAATGTTCGTTAACGAGTACACAAATATACACAGTGCTTTGCTGAACTTGGTTTTACAGTGGTTCACCCAGTTTACAGCACTCTAGGCTACACCTCCAATACTTTGCTGTTTTTCGTGTGGACATCGGAGGAAAATAGAACACATCCATGTTTTATACACTGAATTCCAAATTTACGTACACAAGTTCATGTGTCTATTAACTTAACTGCAATTCTTCTTCGAGCAGCTTCCAAAGTCATTCAATTTTTTTGAAATGCAGCGTTTTCTGCCTTTGACTGTAGTAACTGTTTATTTCGACTATTGGCCAGTTTCCGCTTTATACCATTTCACAGAAGGTGGTTGACGTGCATGATGGGCGCAAGTCACCCAGCTACACATTTTCCAGCGTTTGGTGGGCAAACAAAACTTACGTATTGTTAAGTGTCATAAATTGTGTGTTTGCCCGCATTAAGCGAGTCGGTGTGCGTAGTCTCTAGCCTTGTGATCATCGTCCACGTCAATCATTGTCTCTTAAGTGGTATAATAGCCGAAGCTGCCCAATAGTCGAAGTAAACAGTTACTACAGTCAAAGGCAGAAAATTCTGTCATATCGGGAACTCCCTCGTAATTCGTACCGCGTATGTCCTGAGCAGATCAAAAATTGAAAATATGTAAATTTTACTCTCTGACCTAGAGCGCATTTCCTTCAGAATGTATAAACTAGATGTGAAAAACATAATATAGCAAGACAAAAAACCAGAAATCTGTACGCAGACGACATGGTAAAAGTAATAGTAGTGAGATAGGAGGAGCAGAAGTCACTAGAAACTCTCGAAACGTGGGAAAAGGAAAATGACCTAAAAGTAAACAAAGAGGACACTTCAAATGACACTCAGGAGAGGACGAAATTGTCAATCCGAGACGGTTTAACTCTATAAAGTGAAACCCTACAAATAGTGGGGAAATAAAAATACCTAGGAATTACTTCAGAGAACATAATTCGATTTGCAGCAATACAATATCCCGAACGCAACCAGTCTGTCGGCAAGCACAGCGACAGTGGCGTCTGTCATTATGTATAGAGGATACAGGTCGCATGGAAAGAAACTTGTGATCGGCGCTATAGAGAGGACAGAAAAAGTCAAGACGATGTTCATGAAACAAGTACCAGGGTCCGAAAAATAGCGCCATAACAACTTACATATGAACTCACGAAAGAAACTTACTTCATAGCGGATATCAGATTAGAACTATGGCTACCTACCACGTGGTCATGCTAGTAAATGACTGACATCATGGATTGGGGAAGAGAAGATAAACCGAATATTCTGTAACACACCAGCCACGCTGGACGATAACTGGACCACGTAACGTAGAAACCCGCAATAGACGGGTTTCCTCGTAACATACACTCCTGCAAATTGAAATAAGAACACCGTGAATTCATTGTCCCAGGAAGGGGAAACTTTATTGACACATTCCTGGGGTCAGATACATCACATGATCACACTAACAGAACCACAGGCACATAGACACAGGCAACAGAGCATGCACAATGTCGGCACTAGTACAGTGTATATCCACCTTTCGCGGCAATGCAGGCTGCTATTCTCCCATGGAGACGATCGTAGAGATGCTGGATGTAGTCCTGTGGAACGGCTTGCCATGCCATTTCCACCTGGCGCCTCAGTTGGACCAGCGTTCGTGCTGGACGTGCAGACCGCGTGAGACGACGCTTCATCCAGTCCCAAACATGCTCAATGGGGCACAGATCCGGAGATCTTGCTGGCCAGGGTAGTTGACTTACGCCTTCTAGAGCACGTTGGGTGGCACGGGATACATGCGGACGTGCATTGTCCTGTTGGAACAGCAAGTTCCCTTGCCGGTCTAGGAATGGTAGAACGATGGGTTCGATGACGGTTTGGATATACCGTGCACTATTCAGTGTCCCCTTGACGATCACCAGTGGTGTACGGCCAGTGTAGGAGATCGCTCCCCACACCATGATGCCGGGTGTTGGCCCTGTGTGCCTCGGTCGTATGCAGTCCTGTTTGTGGCGCTCACCTGCACGGCGCCAAACACGCATACGACCATCATTGGCACCAAGGCAGAAGCGACTCTCATCGCTGAAGACGACACGTCTCCATTCGTCCCTCCATTCACGCCTGTCGCGACACCACTGGAGGCGGGCTGCACGATGTTGGGGCGTGAGCGGAAGACGGCCTAACGGTGTGCGGGACCGTAGCCCAGCTTCATGGAGACGGTTGCGAATGGTCCTCGCCGATACCCCAGGAGCAACAGTGTCCCTAATTTGCTGGGAAGTGGCGGTGCGGTCCCCTACGGCACTGCGTAGGATCCTACGGTCTTGGCGTGCATCCGTGCGTCGCTGCGGTCCGGTCCCAGGTCGACGGGCACGTGCACCTTCCGCCGACCACTGGCGACAACATCGATGTACTGTGGAGACCTCACGCCCCACGTGTTGAGCAATTCGGCGGTACGTCCACCCGGCCTCCCGCATGCCCACTATACGCCCTCGCTCAAAGTCCGTCAACTGCACATACGGTTCACGTCCACGCTGTCGCGGCATGCTACCAGTGTTAAAGACTGCGATGGAGCTCCGTATGCCACGGCAAACTGGCTGACACTGACGGCGGCGGTGCACAAATGCTGCGCAGCTAGCGCCATTCGACGGCCAACACCGCGGTTCCTGGTGTGTCCGCTGTGCCGTGCGTGTGATCATTGCTTGTACAGCCCTCTCGCAGTGTCCGTAGCAAGTATGGTGGGTCTGACACACCGGTGTCAATGTGTTCTTTTTTTCCATTTCCAGGAGTGTATATACTTAACAATTATTCCAGGAAACAGCTGAAGAGTGCGAATGTGTACTAGGTGGCAAAGGGTGTAAAATATGTCTCATTACAACGTATGGGAAGAGAACGCACACTGAAACCTGTAAAATTTGAATGTTGATACTCGGAGCACACGTTTCACGTTAATAAATAAATCGTACACGAAAAGCTCAATTTAAGAAATGATTTTGATTTAATACCGTGGTACGTATTGTTAATAGCGTTGAATAAATTTCTTCTCAATCATTTGACAGCAAAACTTCTTTTTTTGTATTGAACTGTTTAAAACAATTGGGGCTCTTCAGTCTAGGTGAGAGGCACGGTGTGAACCGACACGTACGCAACTGCGGCTATTTTAAGTTGTTCAGAATTAATACTGACGTCCAATAGATAATCCTGTTTGACATGTTCGTATTCGAATTCTGTGAAGGTACCAAACAGAGCTATTGCTTCATTCTACGCTCTCGCACCGCCTGAACGCTTCAGTCCATCCTCCCCCCCCCTTCCCCCCCTTCCCCCGTCTCCCCCCCCCTCCACCCAGGTCATCAGTCTTTGTGTCTGGTTTGATACGGCTCGCCACGTGAATTCCACTCCTGTGCGAACCTCTTCTTTTCGGAGTAGCACTTGCAACCTGCGTCCTCAATTATTTGCTGGACGCATTCTTCTTCCACAGTTTTTGCCCTCTACAGCTCCCTCTAGTACCAGGGAAATCTTTCACTGAAGTCTTAACAGATGTGCTGTCATTCGTCCCTTCTCTTTGTCACTGTTTTCCACATATTCCTGACGTCTCCGATCTGCGGAAAACCTCCCGATTCTTTGCCTTGTCAGTCCACCTAGTTTTTAACATTCTTCTATGGCACCACATCATAATGCTTACATCCCCTTGTGTTAGAGTTTTCGCACAGTCAGTGTGTCAGTACCGTACAGTGCTGTTGCTCCAAACGTACATTCTCAGGAATCTCTTCCCCAAATTAAGGCTTATGTTTGAAACTAGTAGACTAGGAGTGTCCTTTTTGCCGGTACAAGTCGCCTCTTTATGTCGTCCTTGATCCGTCAGCCACGGGTTATTTTGCTGCCTACGTAGAAGAAATCCTTCATTTCGTCTTCTTCGCGGTCACCAATCCCGATACTAAGTTTCTCGGTGTTCACATTTTGCTACTTCTCATTACTTTCTTAGAATTACTCTCAATCAGTATTCTGTACCAATTAGACTGTTCATTCCATTCTACACACCTGTAATTCTCCTTTACTTTGACTGAGGATAGCAACGTCATCGATGAATTGCTGACATCCGTTCACCTTGAATTTTAATCCACTCTTGAATCTTCATTTCCGTTATTGCTTCTTCGATGTATAGATAAAACAGTAAGGTAGAAAGAGTAATCCCTGTCTTAGATCCTTTTTAATGCGAGCACTTCCTTCTTGGTCTTCTAGTCTTATTCATCCGTCTCGGTTCTTGTACGTATTGTATATTATGTCTTTCCCTATTTTTCTCAGAATTTCGAACATATTTCACCATTTTACATTGTCGAACACTTTTTAGGTCGAGAAATCCTCTGAACTTGATTTTTCTTCAACCTTGCTTCCATTGTCAACCGCGACATCAGAACTGCCCCTCTGGTGCCTTTACCATTCCTAAAGCCAAACTGATCGTCAACTAACATATCCTCAATTTCCTTTTCCATTTATATATATTTTTTTCAGCAACTTGGATGCGTGAGCTGTTAAGCTGATTGTGCGATATTTCTCGCACTTGTCGGCCCTTGCAATGTTTGATACAGAATGATGAAGCTTATATGGACTAAGTAAAAGTTATACTTACTAACTTGAAGGTGGCAGGGGTAAAGTACAGGGAGCGAAAGGCTATTTACAATTTGTACAGAAACCAAATGGCAGTTATAAGAGTCGAGGGACGTGAAAGGGAAGCAGTGGTTGGGAAGGGAGTAAGACAGGGTTGTAGCCTATCCCCGATGTTGTTCAATCTGTATATTGAGCAAGCAGTAAAGGAAACAAAAGAAAAATTCTGGATAGGTATTAAAATCCACGGAGAAGAAATAAATACTTTGACGTTCGCCGATGACATTGTAAATCTGTCAGAGACAGCAAAGGACTTGGAAGAGCAGTTGAACGGAATAGACAGTGTCTTGAAAGGAGGGTATAAGATGAACAACAACAAAAGCAAAACGAGGATAATGGAATGTAGTCGAATTAAGTCGGGTGATGCTGAGGGAATTAGATTAGGAAATGAGACACTTAAAGTAGTAAGAGTTTTGCTATTTGGGGAGCAAAATAACTGATGATGATCGAAGTAGAGAGGATATAAAATGTAGACTGGCAATGGCAAGGAAAGCGTTTCTGAAGAAGAGAAATTGGTTAACATCGAGTATAGATTTAAGTGTCAGGAAGTCGTTTCTGAAAGTATTTGTATGGAGCGTAGCCATGTATGGAAGTGAAACATGGACGATAACTAGTTTGGACAACAAGAGAATAGAAGCTTTGGAAATGTGGTGCTACAGAAGAATACTGAAGATTAGATGGGTAGATAACGTAACTAATGAGGAGGTATTGAATAGGATTGGGGAGAAGTTTGTGGCACAACTTGACTAGAAGAAGGGATCGGTTGGTGGGACATATTCTGAGACGTCGAGAGATCTCAAATTTAGTATTGGAGGGCAGCGTGGAGGGTAAAAATCGTAGAGGGAGACCAAGAGATGAATACACTAAGCAGATGCAGAGGGATGTAGGCTGCAGTAGGTACTGGGAGATGAAGCAGCTTGCACATGATAGAGCAGCATGGAGAGCTGCATCAAACAAGTCCCAGGACTGAAGACCACAACAACACATGTTGAGAACAAAAAAGTAATGCTCCGAGGGATGCTGTTTTTTCGTAAGTCAGACGGTATAATGCGAGACTCATACATTCTACACACCAGTGTGAATAGCCGTTCTGTTGCCGCTCTTCCCTCAAAGCTTTCGAAAATTCCGACGGAGTGTTATCTGTCCCTTCTGCTTTATTTGATCTTAAGTCGCCAAAAGTTATTTTAAATTCTGGATGTAATACTGGATCCCTAGCTGTTCCCTGTCGCTTACGAGCTTGAAAGATAACCTATATTAGCGCCTGCTACATTCAAAATAGCTGTCTGGTTAAAAGGAAGAGGATTCCTGGTTCTCGATGACCTGCCATTTCATATTTCACCAGGCAGACTTGTCTGACAACGCTGGAAGCGTACTATCTCAGCAACACCAGCGGCGTGCTACGGTAACGTGAGTCGGGGATTTCAGCGTATACCAGGATGCAGGAATGTACCTGCAAAGAAAGAAAAAAAAATCGGAATGATTAAAATTTATGAACTGTCGTACCAAAATATTGATAAAATACTCGTGAACAACCTCAGAAATGTTGTCAATCTTACTTCAACGTGGTATGTTCCTACCACGTTCTTCTAACGTCATCCCAATCCTTCCATTTTATTTTCCTGCCCTGATCACTTGCAAAGTCGCTGATTGACTTGTAAGAAACCGTCTCCTCTGTTTCTGAATGTGTAGTGTTTGTTTCCAGCCGTCCGTGCCTATTGTTCAGTTGGTTTCGCGCCGTGAAAGTGTGGAGTGGGGAAGGATGCGCGCCCAGCTGAGCTGTGAGCGAGCGAGCACGAAAGCGGCTCCCGTCTTCGCAGCCTGCTTTGCCCGGAACGGCGCGCGGCGGCGGCGGCGGCGGCGGCGTCCTCCTCTTCTCGTGATTTTCCCAGCGCGGCAGCTGAGACGCGGTCTGCGTTCCGTTTCCACTGCCTCTGGCAGAGGCGAGCCTAGCTGACTTAGCCGTGTAGCGAAAGCGCCCGGCCTAACGAGGGACCGGAGAAAGCAAACTCGCTGGCGAAAGTGCTTCTTCACCATACGGGCGCCACCTCCGTCAATGAGACGGGCCGCGCTTCGGCAGCACTCAGCCGGGTACCCAGCGGTCAGCAGTGCTGAGGGCACTCGAGAGCCCCTCCCCCACATTACGCAACAGCTGCCAGGTGGCGGGTGCGCGCGTCTCCTGCGGAAGTCTCTCCTCTGTTTACCCCCGTGTCTCGTCAGAGGTCGCTGGCACCGTGACGTTAAACACGACTGGTTTCACTTTCTTTTCGCCACTCCCAGCAACGGCTTTTAAAACGAAACCTGCAAGAAAGTTGTCTTCTATAATTTCAGTAGCCAGCTTACCGAATATTGACAAACAATATATCATGTCATCACCCTTTATCTTATGTTGCTGCTGTACTCCATGTGTCTGTGTTCATCTTTGTCTTAACATCCACTCATTCATCCGTTAGTATTCTGCCCTAGAGAGGCCTTTTTTGCCTCATTTTCTAACGACTGTTTCGACTTTCATTTCGCTGCACTTGTGCTGTTTCAATAGATTTTTTAAGAGCTGATTCGTACTCTCATTGCTGCTTCTCCCTTACTCCCCCCCCCCCCCTACATATCCTTGAAGGACCTTTTTTTATGATCCCTTTCCACTTAGATTCCTTTCCACTTTGAACAGTCCACTCCAGTTTTTCTCTGGCCTGCCTTCTTCTACAATTACCTGTTGTTTATTTCTCCCCATGCCGACTCATTATATCTTCTTCGCAACACCCATGTTTCCAAAGCTTCAAGCATTCCTATACCATCCTTCCCCATAGGTCCAGCTTTCCGCACAATACAACCTAAGTCGTAATTGTTAGTCGCTTGCTCAGGCTAATAGTGTATGATGTCATGACCCTTTCTATCTTTGCAAAACATCCTCCCAGCTTTTATCATACTATTTGTATAATTTTGGTTTTCATTATTTTCATTTCCGTGCGTGGTCATTTCCAGAAAACTTAACATAATTAATTTACATTTTTGTAAAGTTTGATAGTTGTCTGTATTGTCTCCAAACGCCGAACCTCGTCTTCTTTGACCTTCAATTTTTACCCGTTCGTCCCTTAATCAGCAACTGTAATGATATCCTCCACACACATATACTGATAAAAGTGAGAGACAGGAATCAACCAAGTGCTACACCTTTTCCAAAAGATATTGAAGTGCAGTCTTGCTCTTTTCCCCGGAACACCACTGTTTTGTTCTAAACGTAGCAAGTTAGTAAGTATAACGTTTATTTGGTCCATATAAACTTCCTCATTCTGTATCAAAATTTGTCAAACTTAACGTGATTAAATACCTCTTGCGTGTAAAACAAAAACACAAGCGTAAGACGTTTCCCGTTCTCAGTAAGTCAGTATCGTAAACCTTGAACTTATTTAGTATTTCTCCCCTTACATTTACTTAGCGTCAGTGACGTAACGTCTGTGAGCGGAACAATCGGAGCTGCAGATGCTGCCCTCATTCTGTTGAGCAGAGAAGCGAATGCTTGTAGTTTGTCGTCCTTCTCATGTTACTGGACAGACGTGTAGCGTCACAAAATTGAAAATCAATTCTGCAACACTCATTAGTACGAGAAGAATGTAAGATCCATCCATGAACAACACAACAAGAGGAAATATGTTCACAAACATTGGACTGTCATGTATATTTCCTTATCCCACCGACTAGTGCAGGTCAAAATCGGACAGGAAATTAGCTTTTCCGACGATCCTTACTGCCAATATAGGCCCATCTATATATCCTGGCAGACCGTCAAATTGCAGACGATGCAGACGATAGGAATCTGAAGCTATGCAGGGGAAGTGGAAGTGCAGTTTTGTCAGACCAGAGTTCTCAATGCAAATAGTATAAAAATCAGTGGTGCTTTTCTAGCGCGAGATAATTTTGTAAAACTCTACAGCGTCGACTGCGTATACATTACAGCATTGTGACACTGCACCGGTGTCACGTCTCAGCAAAAATACCACCTGTGTCAGTTCATATTGTTACTGCCGTAACAAGTGTTGGCTCCCTGACACACTGTTCAAAAGAACACAGGAACACGTATAGCAACTTCCAGTATTTTAAATCTCTTTTGAATACAGGTGGTACCTGTGGTCTTATTGCATGGCTTGAGTTCTCCGCTTTGAACGTAGGCAACAATTACAATCATTCATCATCTGTTGGTGGTATTAAGGATTACAGTATCAGGTGACTTCCTCTGATGGAAGTAAGGTATACAGATGACAATTGTTATTTTTGGACATTGTATTCAACCAAGCACATGCAGTAAGACATCTTAATGCAGCGAAAGTTGCAAGAGCAGTTTGTCTGATCCAAAAAGGATGGACTTCCGGTCGTATTGTTGCAGTTGCCAATGGCTCTCCATGTGTCATTTATAGGTTGTGGACACAGGTCAGTACACAAGGCGAGTTGGACAAGGTCGCCGACACGTCACGACCGTACCTGGGGAATGATATCTGGCCAGCTCTGCGCTGCGGCGTCGTACGGCTATCGCCAGAGCACTGCAAGACTATCTCAGAAAGGCCACTGGGGCTTATGTATGTTATCAGACTGTATTGAACGGGCTACGAGAAAGTACCTTTCGCCACAGCGTCCTGTTCGATTACCCCGCTCTACACTACAGCATCTTGGACCTCACATTCAGTTCCGCCATCCCCATGTCAACTGGCAACTTCGTCACAGAAGAGTCCAGATGTCCTCTGACGCAAGGCGACGGCCGTGTCCGTTTGCGGAGAGCTGTAGTGAGCTGTGCCTGCCAAATGTTGTCCAGGAAAGCGACAGATTTGTGATGTTGTAGGGACACCCCATTGTAGACAGCCATACGGACTATGCCGTTGCCCGTCGTCGCCTTACCGGCAGGCAACAGTCGGACAGACCCTGAATTCCTTCTAATGTCGGGCCTTATGTGACCGTCACCAGCAGGAATGTCAAGCAAACTAATGGAATGGCCGGCGGCGAGTGTATGTGACACATGCTTCGAAAGGCGTGTTAGTGGTAGTCTTGTTCCATCATAGACTCTCGAGTAACTCTCATGGGCTCTCACTGAAGAATAGGAACGGATCTTGAAGGGCGACATGCCACTTAGGTGTTAGGATAAACACTCACGGACGGCATACACGTTACTGAAGGGGTCAAATCCCACGAAAAGCACCCAGGATGAAGGGATGACTAATTGTTTCCACTATGTTTCCAATGCCTGTTGGACATTCCAGCTCTTTCTATCTGCACGCTCGAGGATGTAATGATGTTTTGTTGTGTACATAATTTGTGAAAGATAAAAGCAGTAATTTGGTAACATACGCATTCCTCAATTATTGCTCAGTGGAGTACGGCAGACGCAGAAAGTCATGTTACCCTGACTGTTTTGAGCATATCACCTCGTTCTCTCCGCTCGTCGTGTGGTTCGCTAGGCATGAATTCTACTTAAGCTAGAACTGTTAGGTGGTGGTTTCCGCGAGTAGCTGGCCCAGTTGTGTACCTGGTGCGTCGACATGGGAGGTCAACTTGGCTAGCAGAGTTTGTTGACAGAAATATTGTCTCAACAGCAGTCTCATTATCGCAAAGTACCACAGAGTCGATTTCACAGCTGATGTAGTCGTAGCAATAACGTATATCTTATTTTATTGTACATTCCAACCCGGTTACGTGTCCGGAAAGGTTCAGCTTGTCACTCTGTTACATTTGTAGCACTTGCCATGAGTCTTGCAGTAACCTCTTTGCGCGAGCTTACTCCTTTCAGTGAAAAGTTTTGTGGAAAAAGCTAAAAGGCAATGAACGCCTGACATACTCGTACAGCCAAGTGGTGGAAAAATCCTTTCAAATGACATGTACTACAGCGTAGTGTTGCTCTCATGGACGCTGAACATTGCTTCTTCCTGCAAACGATTGGTTTTGCTCTAGCTGCAGTCATCTGACGATGTTCAGAAACATGACGTTACTGAAAGACACAAATATGCACTCAGGATACAGTCGCTGCAGAATGCAGTCGATCTCAAAGGTTGTACCCTCAAGTGTGACGTGTACGTTTGTTGACTGTCAGTTCCATGTTCATTCCATATATTCATTTCATTTCAGTGCATTTAATTCATTTCCTATATATCCTTTGTAGACGGTATGACGGTACAGTGCGAATAAGTTTTAACTCATCACTGTACTGTATTTAATTGTCACTATAGTATTGTAATATTTATTTTTGGTATGTATAATTTGTCGTAAATGTTCTCTGTTGTACAAGATATTCCTCCCATTTTAGGAGAGTTAAAACTTATTCGCACTGTCAGATGTTACATGGCTTCAGTTTCGCAAAAAAGGTACTTACAAACAAATGTGGAAATTACGAAATAACAAAATAAAACTTTTTTTGTAGAACTGGTGGCACGGCTGGATGGAGGGCGAGTTTGCTGTATTAACTTAAAGTAAGGTAGCCGTTTTGAGGAAGGAGTGTTGACAATAAGGATTAGGTACGAAAGTTATTAAAACAGTGTATATTGGGTTAAAGAGTACAGCCTATATGGAAAGATGATTGCAGCGGCAACGAGAAGTAACGCTGACTGCATTTACGTAGGAAAGGAATATAGTCTACAAACACCATCGCCGACTCGGGGAATGCAGTCAGACTTTGTAGTGGATATGTGAGACCCACTGTTTCAGAAGTGCGTTACTGCAGTTACTTAGCTGCGGAACACGTCGTGTAATTTAGGTCGGTGAGTAGCGAGGAATCGGCAGTTTAAACAGCAATGGAAAGTGCCTCGTGCGTAGTACGCAAATTTGCCAATTGGTTTGGTCTATCAAGTGAATATTTCCGTTTATTATGCCTTGCGTAATATGTCCTTTCCACTTAACTTCACAATCGACACGCAAGAATTTACTGCTAGGGGATCCATATTCCGATGTGCCCAAAGGTGTAATTAATCAGGCATTCCGTACAACAGAGTGCTTTCATTATAACACGATGTCTTAAAACAGTCTAATTAGAGACTGAACTAGCTTCTGGGTAGCACGATAATGTCGCCCATGTGCCTTTCCGGACTGAGTTCTGGTCCTCAGTCGATGATGGCAGAACTTTCCACTTCAGCCCAGCACGCAGTTTCCAGATTGTATGCCTGTGTGTAGGCGGTACCGGCGTCGTTGTCGTGGCACTTTTAAGGGCCTGACTTCCCAGAACCTGCCCACAAGGGCAGCAGCTATTTACTGAGTCGTCGCAGGGTCGCCAGCCGCGTTTATGGGCTGTGACGTCATTTCCGTAGTCCATAAGGGACCCGTACACGTTGGAGACGATAGCTCGTTCCTTGCTATGGAGTGCCTCCATTGGTCCGGCGGACTTTAACTAGCTGCTTACATGTTCTTTTACCACAATAAAAACCACACTAGCTATTTTATTGTAGTGAGTGGCACACAAACGTTGATCCATAACAGGAATTATATTTACTCCTTGCAAGCTCAACGCAAGAGATGTAAAATTGTTCGTTTCAAACAAGGACAAATGTTCAAATAATACTCATTTTGGGAGTGTTGCATGAAATGGTTCAAATGGCTCTGAGCACTATGGGACTTAACATCGATGGTCATCAGTCCCCTAGAACTTAGAACTACTTAAACCTAACTAACCTAAGGACATCACACAACACCCAGTCATCACGAGGCAGAGAAAATCCCTGACCCCGCCGGGAATCGAACCCGGGAGCCCGGGCGCGGGAAGCGAGAACGCTAACGCACGACCACGAGCTGCGGACGGAGTGTTGCATGAAACCAAGCAGACAAGCCTCAAATTACAAACCCAAACATGCAGTGTTCAATCCTAAATAGGGCACGGGATATTTTGTCATTTTTTGACTTCTAGCAGTGATTTTATAGTATGTCGAGTCACACAGTCCAAGTTAAATCGCAGCTGGCGTTATAACTGACTAGATAAGTCAATTAAGAGGTCGGAGAAAGTCTAGGACATACCAGATATAATAGGACCACGCCCGACAAAAGCCCAGTGGTGTTGAAAGCAATCTGTTTAATGAACGCTTTCTTAAGGATATAAAGAATACATACTTCGGCAATATAAGAAAGAATTTGTGTGTGGGAGGGGGGGAGGTTGAAATTGTATGATCATAAACCTGCTTCGTGTTTTCAGAACACGCAAGATGGAAGAACTAGTCCTACACCTGTCAACCGTAGATTATGGAACTGCTCAAATTTCTAGTTACGGGTTCCAAACGTGGTGTATTGTTCAACGATATAAAACAAAACAGCGTAAAAAAAGGAAAAGACTGGTTGAGTTATATATCCTTGTTACGTTTGCGTGTCCGCACCTCGTGGTCGTGCGGAAGCGTTCTCGCTTCCCTCGCCCGGGCTCCCGGGTTCGATTCCCGGCGGGGTCAGGGATTTTCTCTGCCTCGTGATGACTGGGTGTTGTGTGATGTCCTTAGGTTAGTTAGGTTTAAGTAGTTCTAAGTTCTAGGGGACTGATGACCGTAGATGTTAAGTCCCATAGTGCTCAAAGCCATGTGCACCATTTTTACGTTTGCGTTATTGCATTACCAGTTTCAATATAGGTGTCGTAAGCAACGATACTTGTTCAGTCGTTTACGTATCTGTGAGTACTATCATAGTATCTGATGGCGTGTATAAATAATTTCGAAAAGATTAGTCGGTGTGTCTCAGAGTTCCTGCAGCACCAGAAATGTAGCATTACACTGCCGCACTGTGTGTGCATGTGCCATTGGCTGAGCATTAAGTGATAATCGACCTACGTAGACTTCGCGGATTAACGGGGCTAAAGAGGATGGCGCTGTAGTATGTGACGAGACTTGCAGATTATCATCAGCGTATGCTAGGAGAATTTACAACCAACTTTAAAAATTAGTAAATGCGATGTGCTACACAGTCAAACTAATATCGTTTGACTAATTGACTGGCGTTCAGAAGAATAATTCAAAACGCCCAGTTGCTGAGATCTGTGTCCAGAGCTATTTAATAGCAAACGACGTCATGTGTCTAGCCTTGGGGAAGGTAGATAGCTCCTAAGAAAGTGAATTTTATCGAACAATTCTTGAGTATTGTTAATCGGCGTGTTACCTTCATTAAGCTAGGCTAACGGAAACTACGGAATAGAGCTGCAGGGTTCTATATCTACATGATTACTCTGCAATTCACATTTAAGTGCTTGGCAGAGGGTTCATCGAACCACAATCATACTATCTCTCTACCATTCCACTCCCGAACAGCGCGCGGAAAAAACGAACACCTAAACCTTTCTGTTCGAGCTCCGATTTCTCTTATTTGATTTTGATGATCATTCCTACCTATGTAGCTCAACAAAATATTTTCGCATTCGGAAGAGAAAGTTGGTGACTGAAATTTCGTAAATAGGTCTCGCCGCGACGAAAAACGTCTTTGCTTTAATGACTTCCATTCCAACTCGCGTATCATATCTGCCACACTCTCTCCCCTATTACGTGATAATACAAAACGAGCTGCCCTATTTTGCATCCTTTCGATGTCCTCTGTCAATCCCACCTGGTAAGGATTCCACACCACGCAGCAATATTCTAACAGAGGACGAACGAGTGTAGTGTAAGCTGTCTCTTTAGTGGACTTGTTGCATCTTCTAAGTGTCCTGTCAATGAAACGCAACCTTAGGCTCGCCTCCCCCACAATATTATATATGTGGTCTTTTCAACTGAAGTTGTTCGTAATTTTAACACCCAGGTACTTAAATGAATTGACAGCCTTGACAATTGTACTATTTATCGAGTAATCGAATTCCAACGGATTCCTTTTGGAACTCATGTGGATCACCTCACACTTTTCGTTATTTAGCGTCAACTGCCACCAGCCACACCATACACCAATCTTTTCTAAATCGCTTTGCAACTGATACTGGTCTTCGGATGACCTTACTAGACGGTAAGTTACAGCATCATCTGCGAACAACCCAAGAGAACTGCTCAGATTGTCACCCAGGTCATTGATATAGATCAGGAACAGCAGAGGTCCCAGGACGCTTCACTGGGGAACACCTCATATCGCTTCAATTTTACTCGATGATTTGCCGTCTATTACTACGAACTGCGACCTTCCTGACAGGAAATCACGAATTCAGTCGCACAACTGAGACGATACCCCATAGGCCCGCAGCTTGATTAGAAGTCGCTTGTAAGGAACGCTGTCTACGTACAGATTTCTGGTTTTGTGTCTTGCTGTCAAAAGCTTTCCGGAAATCTAGAAATACGGAATCAACTTGAGCTCCCCTGTCGATAGCGGCCCTTACTTCGTGCGAATAAAGAGCTAGCTGCGTTGCACAAGAACTATGTTTTCGGAAACTATGCTGATTACGTTCCCTTCGAGGTGATTCATAATGTTTGAATACAGTATATGCTCCAAAACCCTACTGCAAACCGACGTCAATGATATAGGTCTGTAGTTCGATGGATTACTTCTACTACCCTTCTTAAACACTGGTGCGACCTGCGCAATTTTCCAATCTGTAGGTACAGATCTATCGGTGAGCGAGCGGTTGTATATGATTGCTAAGTAGGGAGCTATTGTATCGGCGTAATCTGAAGGGAACCTAATCGGTATACAATCTGGACCTGAAGACTTGCCCGTATCAAGCGATTTGAGTTGCTTCGCAACCCCTAAGGTATCTACTTCTAAGAAACTTATGCTAGCAGCTGTTCGTGTTTCAAATTGTGGAATATTCCATTCGTCTTCCCTGGTGAAGGAATTTCGGAAAACTGCGTTCAATAACTCCGCTTCAGCGGCACAGTCGTCGGTAAGAGTACCACGTGTTTGTTTAGTACGCATGGCAGTGTGACAGAGAAACAGAAACAGAAAGGGGGCAAACGGTGCTTGTACACAGCTCATCCTCCGCCACGCGCAGCACAGTGGCTTTGGCTTTCGGAGGGCAGGTGTGGCCAAAGACGTAAGCGGTCGGGGCGGTGAGACTACCATCCGACTGCGGCGCCGCGCCGCTCGCGCGTACCTCTTCGACTCACCGGCGGGATTTTTCACCTGTCAGACACTGGACAAGGCAGACAGGTAGCTGTCATCTCCAGGATGTGTATCTGTCCTGCCCGGAAACAGGCAGTCCTTCACTGTACGTCTGAGCTACGGAAGGTTGTACGCTGGCAGGCCGCGGGCACATTATACCTGTCAGGGCGTCCATATCACCCTGTACAGTGTAAATATTCCTGTCCGTTGACGCCGCTTCCACTCACCATTCCCGGTAAGGAGAGTGTGTTTTCTGTTTACGTGCGGAGGAGACCATCTCTGTCGGCAGTGGCGCCGAATGGTAAGCGCCGTGGAGTGTGAGCGGAGGGACAGCGGGCACGGGGGGAAGTGGAAGCGGCGAATACCTGCGGCGCGCGGCGCGCCGCGATATCAATCAGGTCCGTAGCGGGGGAGACAGCAGGCGGCGCCGCCAGGGAATGTCAACACTAGGAGCGCGGCGGCCCGGCGGCCGGTCACGTGTGCGAGGGCGGCGCCAGCCGGCCCCGTCTCCATTTCTCATCTTAACGTTTACACTTGACTGGAAACAAAGCCGTCACAGACTTCGTGGCTCGTAAATATCCACACTGCTTCGAGCCTATACGTTCTCACCGCCGCACTCTCCCTCTCCCTCTCTGGCGTCTAGAATTTCACGTACGGTTTCTGCTGCACCATTTTGCTAGTTCCAGGGTAGATTCATTTTCCGGTTGCCACAGACAATGACAACGTATTCACAGTACATTTTTCGAAATAAATCTACATTTAAATCATTCCATTATAGCAGTAGACAGTATTTGGTATTTGATGGTGTAATACACTTGTGATAAATTAAAATTCAGAATATGTACGTACATAGGAGTGTGGGGTTAGCGGAGCGGTGTGGGGGACACATCTTAGATCCCACCATCTACACGACTGCAATCTGTCACGCTCAAGTGGATGCCACGTGCTTCGTGGGAGCACTTCCAAACTACTCAACCTTTCCACTCTCGAACAACACATGGGAAAAACAAACACCTAAATCATTCTGTGAGAGCTACAACCTTGTAAGGATATCGTTCCGATCAGTTTCTTCGTCCAAGTGTTCTGCCAATAAAACTCAGTCTCTTGTACGCGTTCACCGGAACATTTTCTATATGTGGCCGTAATTTAAATTGGTCGTTATTGTAAAACCTGGGCCTTTAGTGCACTGGACAACCTTTACGTTTCCGTCACTTACGGAATAGCTGAAATTTAACTTCTTTTCGTACTCATGTGCAGGACCTTACATTTCTTAATGTTTAGGCACTATTGCCACTTTTCGCACGATTCAGCTGTCTTGCCTGTATTGTTTTGTCCAAGTTGTTAATACTACTCGCATCTGGCTGCCTGTTCTCGGCCACGTACTACCCCTAAATCTGCTGAGGAAAGAAGCCTCGATCAGGGAATACAAGGAGGTCGTAGCAAACCCTGGACGACTGGTGCATTCTGACATCCTTCACCACGGAATCAACAGTTTCCGTTCGAGACATCCTTCTTTTCCGCTTGCTGTCTCACGTCACCAATTCCTGAAGCAAATAATGATTCCAAAATGCCCCAGCAACATGCTTTGCATTGCTGATACCGTCGCTGGGTTTGATCACTTCCCAGAGAGAGGGTAAAGATTAAATCGACTGAGCCAGGACATGCGATGTGTACAGTCACTTTTTTAGATGGGGACTGCTGTTCTCTGCACAGTTGGACATCGAGGCACACTATCCGACGTGTCAGGGAAGAGTACAGCACCAGACCACACAGAGGGGTTGTGAGAATTCGCAATGGCAATCCCAAATTCCATCAAATATGTACAAGGACTAGATGTTTGTTGTGATCAAGTATTAAATGTTTAGAAATAATGTAATGTAATGTAACTTAACATTCAGATACGCTTACATCTCTCACGCTTCATGAATAAAGTCGTTCGCCGTGAGAAAGTGTGCAGCGGTACCCGCTGTCGCTTCCACCCACAGAGGGAGTAGCACGGGCACAGGGGCGCAACTCCGCAGGTAGTCGCTTGAAGCAGCAAAAACAGTCACATAATGGACCATACACGATGATTCAGCTGCCCCTACCTGTGGGTTTTACGCAACCCGCAACGCCATCAAATTCTAATTACAGTAGGCGTAACAGTTTGCGCGTACCGAGCGAGAGAATGTGAAATTCTCGCACGTGGCTTTTGAAGGCGCTGTGCGCTGCATAAAACCGTCAGGTAAGGGCGGGTGAGTCACACTAGGCCAGTGCTTCCAACCTCGGGGTAGTTACCTCCTGAGGGGTAAAATGAAATTTTCTGAGGGATAAAAAATAATCGATTTGATTCTGTTTGTCACTAATAATTTTCGAAAGATCATTACTACTATCATAATTGTGTAAGACACAAATATTGGTTATATAAGTTACCAATAATAACTTTTTTCAATTACTGGTATTAATCAGGAGGAGGCTACAGGTTCCTCACATAGCCCGTCCAGTACACACTTATGTTGGGCTTTGTCCTGTACATTTCTGATGATTCCCGGCGGGGTCAGGGATTTTCTCTCCCTCGTGATGGCTGGGTGTTGTGTGCTGTCCTTAGGTTAGTTAGGTTTAAGTAGTTCTACGTTCTAGGGGACTGATGACCATAGATGTTAAGTCCCATAGTGCTCAGAGCCACTTTCATTTCTGATGATAAAAGTGAGACATGTTCGTAACAAATGCTGAATGTCTCAAGAAAATATCTTCTCCAAGTTGTACATAGTACCTGCAGTCGTCCAGAAATTGCTTCATTACTCGCTTCGAAACAGATAAACGAATTACCTGACAGCACGACACAGCAGTAACTACATGGGGTGGAATGAGGTACTTGATGAGGTTGCGATCTCGTCTTCAAGCGAACGCTACGTTAATTTACTGTCCGATCGCGTGAATGTACACTCCTGGAAATTGAAATAAGAACACCGTGAATTCATTGTCCCAGGAAGGGGAAACTTTATTGACACATTCCTGGGGTCAGATACATCACATGATCACACTGACAGAACCACAGACACATAGACACAGGCAACAGAGCATGCACAATGTCGGCACTAGTACAGTGTATATCCACCTTTCGCAGCAATGCAGGCTGCTATTCTCCCATGGAGACGATCGTAGAGATGCTGGATGTAGTCCTGTGGAACGGCTTGCCATGCCATTTCCACCTGGCGCCTCTGTTGGACCAGCGTTCGTGCTGGACGTGCAGACCGCGTGAGACGACGCTTCATCCAGCCCCAAACATGCTCAATGGGGGACAGATCCGGAGATCTTGCTGGCCAGGGTAGTTGACTTACACCTTCTAGAGCACGTTGGGTGGCACGGGATACATGCGGACGTGCATTTTCCTGTTGGAACAGCAAGTTCCCTTGCCGGTCTAGGAATGGTAGAACGATGGGTTCGATGACGGTTTGGATGTACCGTGCACTATTCAGTGTCCCCTCGACGATCACCAGTGGTGTACGGCCAGTGTAGGAGATCGCTCCCCACACCATGATGCCGGGTGTTGGCCCTGTGTGCCTCGGTCGTATGCAGTCCTGATTGTGGCGCTCACCTGCACGGCGCCAAACACGCATACGACCATCATTGGCACCAAGGCAGAAGCGACTCTCATCGCTGAAGACGACACGTCTCCATTCGTCCCTCCATTCACGCCTGTCGCGACACCACTGGAGGCGGGCTGCACGATGTTGGGGCTTGAGCGGAAGACGGCCTAACGGTGTGCGGGACCGTAGCCCAGCTTCATGGAGACGGTTGCGAATGGTCCTCGCCGATACCCCAGGAGCAACAGTGTCCCTAATTTGCTGGGAAGTGGCGGTGCGGTCCCCTACGGCACTGCGTAGGATCCTACGGTCTCGGCGTGCATCCGTGCGTCGCTACGGTCCGGTCCCAGGTCGACGGGCACGTGCACCTTCCGCCGACCACTGGCGACAACATCGATGTACTGTGGAGACCTCACGCCCCACGTGTTGAGCAATTCGGCGGTACGTCCACCCGGCCTCCCGCATGCCCACTATACGCCCTCGCTCAAAGTCCGTCAACTGCACATACGGTTCACGTCGACGCTGTCGCGGCATGCTACCAGTGTTAAAGACTGCGATGGAGCTCCGTATGCCACGGCAAACTGGCTGACACTGACGGCGGCGGTGCACAAATGCTGCGCAGCTAGCGCCATTCGACGGCCAACACCGCGGTTCCTGGTGTGTCCACTGTGCCGTGCGTGTGATCATTGCTTGTAAAGCCCTCTCGCAGTGTCCGGAGCAAGTATGGTGGGTCTGACACACCGGTGTCAATGTGTTCTTTTTTCCATTTCCAGGAGTGTATTTCCTTTCCTACGGCCCTGTGCGTTTGACCAAACACAGCATCATTCCGTCCCTCCTCAAATATGTGTAAGATGATTTGAGCAAGTTCCCGCTGGTATGTGGATCGATGTCGATCGATCTCAGTCCTGCTGAGCATATATGGGGCTGTATCGAGGGAGATGTAGGCGGCTTGTATGCAGATCAGAGAACCTTTTTTTGGGGACGGTAGCTAACCGGTCACCGATGATGTTGACTGTACAATGGTTTCACTGTCTCGTGTGGTGCACTTCATAACGCGTTTCTATGTGTGTAATAAAAGTGCTCCGGAGTGCATTTAAACACTCGCCGCTCCACTGTCGCTAGTCGCGGGATTTTCACTCCAGCATAGCAGTTTCCCTGACGAGAAGTTCACGTTCAGATCTCATCACTCCAGGTCGTTTATTAGACTTTCTGCGACACAGTTTACGGCAGTCACGCGAGCAGTTAGTTGTGACGGCCGTGTCAGAAGTGCGGCACTACTTGGTAAGAGAGACGATTTATCAGAATTGCAAAGATACATGGTTGACACATAAGAGCCAGTTTGAGTACCGAGTGAAATACGCACGGTCAGTCTTTTACTTCTGTGACGTAGCTTTTCGGTGATACCATTAGACGAGGTAAACTAACACATCCCATCAGCGGTGGAAGCCTTCTGCGGTCCGGTACGATCTCGGAACCGCCGCCGGGAGCGTGGAGCAGGCGTGGTGCGAGCGAGAATAGCTGAGCGCGTGCTCTGGAGCGCATTAGCCTCGGGGTGTGTAATTCCAGCGGGCAGCAGTCGGCGGTTACGTGAGCGGCCGGCAGGCAGCTGTCGCGCCGTGTCATCCCGCCACTGCCTGTAAACACTGTGCGTCTGACGTCACGCGGCAGCTGACGCCGTAAACCCGCCCGTGTTTGTCCTTGGCGTCTTATAAGCTGCTCTCCATAACAGTTCTCGCTGGTCGTTAGCCCCTAACTGCACCGCCATATCCATAACTAAAGAGCTTGACACTCAAGCCCAAAGCACTTCACCCAATAGGTGGCTTGAACGCGACGGGCACTGCTACGACAGTCTACGTCCTCCTCCATCCAACTAAGGGTATGTGATAGGGGCCGCTTTCAGTACCAATATCATTCCAATCCATTCCTGTGCTATTAGCGATTGATGCTCGGAAATACTTCGGTGAAATCGCTGTACTAACTGCAATTTTTCACGTTTTTTTCCCCATCATGGATATTCTCTGAAATAAAAACGTTGTTTTGTCGAAGTCGTCATAACTGTGTCATGGATGGCAAAGGAAGATGAACGTAATCAACAGAATGCAAGGCCACTGGTATGTAGTCGAATTAAATCGAGCAATGCACACTGAATTACAGTAGAAAATAAGACGCAGACACCATTAGACAAGATTTACTGTTTGGGCAGCAAAAGATAAAATGCATACTGGTAATAGCAAGAAAAGCGTTCCTGAAGAAAAGCGAATAGAGACGTAAGTGTTACGAAGTCTTTTTGTGCAAGTATTTGTCTGGAATATAGCCTTGGAAGATATAAGCAGTTCAGACAAGAGGAGAATAGAAACATCCGAAATATCGTGGCATAGGCGAACGCCGATCACTGGATGGGCAGCAGTATAACTAAAATGATAATTCTGACTCGAATGCGAGGGAAAAATTGGAAAAAAAAATCGACTAAAAGATGGGGTCGATTGATAGGTCACACCCCAAGGCGTTGAGGACACGTCAATTTGATATGGGACTGAAGGGTGTAAGTGGGGATAAAAATTGCAGAGAGAAACGAAGGCTTGACTGACTGTAGGAAGCAGATTCAAATTCATTACGTATCAGTACCTAAGTAGAGATAGAGCTTTGCGCAGGGCAGACCGGGGCAGATACCTCCGTCTAACTAGTTCTGGGACTAAAAGCGAGAACCCTAATGAGATTCGTGCAATGAATAGGCCTTTTATACAAATGGTTTTATTCGGCCTTCAATCAGTGATGTATCACCATTCATGTAATAGAATAACAAAGGATCACTCCGTTCAATTGTGAGACTGCGTTGGATTTGTTGTTGTTGAGTGTTTACTGCCAGTAAAAACGCAAAGTGTAGATCCTGTACAGGTTCGCTTCCCGGCCTTTACTAGCGATCTGTCGGGCAGTAAGTGGTGCTTAAAGCAATTCTCCATAAATTATGAGTGTGGACACACCTAGTTTGTATGTTACTTTCTGAGGATTAGCGAATAAAATAAATATTACTCTTTATGAGGAAATGTTTGGGAGCCGACACTGCCAGCTTAAAGTTTAACTACGAATGGATACGAGTCGCTAAACTTCTATGTGACGTGATTCGTGCTTTCCAGGCGCTAAACGGGAAGGGTACCAGCGCTCCCAAATCGGGAGATTTTTGGTAAGTGAAGACGCCGGGTGGAACGTGGTAGCGTGTATTTTTGTGATCGGTTCGCGTAGATTTACAATCACGAGGAAAGAATACACAGCGCGCTTTCTTATGGCGTTGTCTGGTTACAAGATACACTTGTGTTACGACCAAGCTCTGGGCGTATGATGATGTCCCCGTTCTCATGGGAAAAACACTAAGACGAGATTGCCGTATCTGCATAGTCTTGAATTTGTTGTGGCGAGTTTAACTTGGTTCATTTTGCCGTTAGCAGCATTGCGGTAACACAGTATGCCGTGGAGACAAAGGTGTCGCTGTCAGCTCGCTCACGTAAAGCTGCTGAATAAGTAGTCAGGAGCACGTCTGTGGCTGAGCGAACAGGGAGACGCCGAGTAGACACCGCTGAAGGCTCGTAACTGCCGGTCACCACCTCTCAGTGAGAGGTGCACAGATGGAACAGTCTGGTGACTGAGCCGACCGGAGCAGCTGGCGAACATTCGGAGCCCTATTTAGGCAATAAGGTGTGTACACTGGCGCCTTCGTGCTGCAGTGAGTATACGAATGGGGTTGTGGGAACGCCGTCAGAATGTTTAACAAATGATTCAAATGGCTCTGAGCACTATGGGACTTAACATCTGAGGTCATCAGTCGCCTAGAACTTAGAACTACTTAAACCTAACTAACCTAAGGACGTCACACATATCCATGCCCGAGGCAGGATTCGAACCTGCGACCGTAGCGATCGCGCGGTTCCAGACTGAAGGGCCTAGAACCGCTCGGCGACACAGGCCGGCAGAATGTGTAACTCCTCGATCGGATAAATCATCATGATTCTGTGATGGTACGTCTAATAGGGCAACCAGATCTGAATTACAGCCGAAACCAATTTGGGAGAGAGCAGTCTACTGTCAAAAATTAGCCAAGTGCGAGGACGACTTGCTCTCTGGGGGTTCCGCTCAGTCAGTTTAGTCATCCCGGGAATAGAGCATCTAGACGATTTTTGCCTGTTGTTAACGTTGGTACTGGCAAGATAGTTTTCCCCGGGAATTTTAAGACTTTCGAGAAAGTTTTAACTTCAAGTTTGAAGTCGGGTGATAAACGAGAAAAATATTTTTTATGCTATGTAATTACAAACTAATGCTTTTTGGATTTTTTCCTGTAATTGTACCATTACTCTTTGCTTCCTGTCAAATTTCGCGAGTCTAGGTCAATAGGAAGACGCTATAGGTTTTCATGAGTTAAGTTTGCGAGTATGAAAATATGTGACATAAATTGCGTAATCTCTTGATTTCATTGACTTTGAAGTCCCAGTTTTTTACACCACCAAGGGACGGTAGACCTTACTATAGCGTGTTCGGAAATTTCCACTGCAAACTTCTACGAGTTGTAGAGGGCAGTGAGTACATAATAGATTGAATAGGAACACATGTTCGGAAACGCCATCCAACAACGCTATGGAGCGTCTAAGAGATATGGACTGGTGCCTGTAAATGTAGGTATGTATAGGATGATTCCGTACTGATGTTAGAAACTTTGTAGGACGATGATGAAGGATGAATGTATCAATTTCAGATGAAGGATAAACTGTTCTGACACCTTTGACAATGGAATACACGTACCGGTATATTGTTGCTAAGATTGTAGGGTAGGTAACTTTCAGAGGTGGTAGTACGGACCGAAACGAGGAAAATATGTGTAGTGAACATGGGCTCTAAAACGGATTCCTTAAGAGCCATGAACACCTGTTCAGTAGAGGCGTGTTTTACAGTAGGGAACATTAGCAGGTGATCACGGTTCCTCAGGTGTGCATTTTAGAGCCCATGTTTACTACACATTTTTTCCTCGTTTGGTCCATATTACCATCTCTGAAAGTTGCGTACCGTACATTCTTAACGATGACAGAAAAGGTACATGTATTCCACAGTCAAAGGAATCAGAATGATTCTCGGTAGTAAGTTTACGACTAGTTCGTTTCCCAACTACCTCAGTTGCTACATTTACCCGTCTCCATCATACTTGGAAGTTTGTAACAGCAGCAAGTAATATATATAGTAACGGGAATTTCCGAACACTCTCTATGATATAAATTAGAACTTGACACCTCTATCTGTTCCTGAGGAAAAGGGCTTTTGGTAGAGAGGCGGACAAGAAAGTGATGCTAAAACGGTTCCGGAACCCTACGAATAAGCAAAATAATAAACAAACATAAACAATAAAAATAAGTAGAATAATTCACGGTGTTTTGATTACGCGCAGTGCAAAGTAGTAAGAGGATGATCAGACGTTAGAAGGGATCGCAACTGGTAAATAATGGTGCAGACAAGAATAATTACGACAATACAATAAGATCACTAGTCCAGTACGAACAGTTGTACTGTATGCCGAACTGTTTTCAACTAATTAGTTGCAGCAGCAGTGTTCTACATAATTTAGAAACACACACCTACATACGCTTGCATAAAGACGTTCCATGTATAAGCGAAAATCTTCCTGTCAAACGCAAAAAATGAGTTACTTTGAGCTGAAGGAACTCTTCCTTTTAAATCTTGGTAAAGGCTAGTACTACAGTTCGATGACAAGTCAATGGAAACAGTAGTTACCGTAAAACGCCCAGGATTAACCATCCAGAACGACCTAAACTGGAATGGTGATATAAAACACAGTAAGAAAAGCACATGCTAGGCTGAGGTTCATTGCGAGTATCTGGAGGAAATGTAATGATCACTATGAGATAATCTCATGCTTGCAGTCGACACGCCTCCGTGGCCGAGGTCACTAAAGCACGCCTGTGCGGTGGCGCTCGGCTCAGGTTGTTGTTGTTGTTGTTGTATTCAGTCCTGAGACTGGTTTGATGCAGCTCGAATCGGGTCCTGGAGGTGGGAAACATTTTCAGTGCCAGTATTGGGTCGGCGAGGGCTGGAGAGTTGGTGGCGTAAAGTTCCTGAGCACCAGACGGTGCACCAATGTTGTGGTTTGTGTACCAAACCTTTCCGGAGTCTCTCATGAAGTGAGGGCCTGCCACACAGTTCACAGCGATCCGTCCGTCGGATGGGGACGTTAAGACTGGCGGCCACATTGGTGCTATTCACGAGGAGTAGGCTGTGTGGCAGCGCCGTGTTTCACTATCTCCCTTTCATCGTCATTACACACACACACACACACACACACACACACACTGGAGTATGTTGCAAATAAACAAACAAAACAAGAAATACTTGCTGCTTGAGTGATTATTCAACGTCTGCGTAATGCTCGTGCACACTAATCCGCACAATTGGTCCATAAAACCGTAGGTAGATAGACAACGATATAAAGAATAACAAAAATTATCATACTAATTACTAGACGATGAAAATTGCATCATGTTAGTTTAATTATACTGATAGCTTTCCTATATTGAAGACTGAAACTACTTAGTTAGTACTTCAAATGGTTCAAATGGCTGTGAGCACTATGGGACTTAACATCTGAGGTCATCAGTCGCGTATAACTTAGAACTACTTAAACCTAACTAACCTAAGGACATCACACAGATCCATGCCCGAGGCAGGATTCGAACCTGCGACCGTAGCAGTTGCGCGGGTCCAGACTGTAGCGCCTAGAACCGCTCGGCCACTCCGGCCGCCATAAGTACTTCAATTCTTGAGGCACTTTAACGAGCAGTAAAATTAATTATTTAGTAGTTTATTTAGTATTTAGTAGTTTATTATTTAGTAGTTTATTTATTATTTAGTAGTTTATTTATTATTTAGTAGTTTATTTATTATTTAGTAGTTTATTTATTATTTAGTAGTTTATTTAGTATTTAGTAGTTTATTTAGTATTTAGTAGTATTAGTAACTTAATCAGTGACGCTAACAAATTTAGTGGTTCAGTTTTAGTTTTTCAGACTGGAATGAAAGACGTAATCACAAGCAAACAAAAATGGAACGGTGGTCGTGACATGTACCTAGACGAACGTGTGGTCAATAAAACAAAAAAGAGACGATACCTTAATGGAATCTGAGTACATGGCATTAAAAGACGTGCGGAAGGATTACAGATAAGCATATCTGACCCCTTAAGGCATGGAGAAATTTAAGAGTCGACCTACATGCAGCATTAGATGTCAAATACGTGGTGGTGGTGGTGGTGGTGGTGGTGGTGGTGGTGGTGGCGGTGGCGGCTGCAGTTGCTGCTTGCATCGTTATGCTGGTGACTTGCTGAAGAGGCCGACCGGCGCTGTACAGCGTTGAGCGACAGCTCGGGGTATCGAGGCTAATGCGACGTGACGTGAGGCGACGCCCACGGCGCCCGGAGAAACGCCGCCCCCAGCCAGCCAGTCAGCCAGCAGTCCAGAGAGCCTCGCGGAAGGCTCGCAACGCCGCTCCCTGTGCTCGTACCTGCTGACTCACTGGCGGCTCCGGTGCTCTTGCCATTGTCGTCTGTAACCACTATGAAAGCAATCTCTGGCAGACTGCTGTGGCACCCTTTCGAACGGAGAGCGGCTAATACTCCCTCATCTCGAGGTTTAATGCTAAAAAAATCTGTCTGCTACCGTATTTTTTTTTACACAGTCCACTATACATGCAGAGTGTTTATAACTAAACTCTCCCTATTTAACACGTTGTAACACGGAAACTAATTACCGCACGAGTACTACACTTGGTAGCATTATTGTCAAGGTCATGGTAAAGAGAGATGATGCAGAATCACTTCAGTTCAAACACTTTTAATGTACAGCAAAGGTACGTCATACAGTGACATAGCAGTACCATTATTGCTAGAGAAGGGGCTCAATATGGCGCCCGTCAGTGTCGATAAAGATCTGAAAGCGCAGGATTGCGCAGCAGAACCAAGCGTGTCCGTAGCTATACTACCTACCTCTCCTGAAGTGCTGCACTTCAGATCAGCAGATGTGTGAATGTTCCCCTGGTAAACCTGTCTTCAGTTAGCCCCACAACCAGAAATCACAGGGGGTCAGACCGAGCGATCGTGCCGGCCAAGCATTTGGAAACGATCGGCTGATAATTCAATTGTTTCCAAATGTGTTTCGGAGAAGTACGTGAACTTTACATGTACATTGGGGACCCCATCTTGAATGAAAACGGTTGAGTTCAATGCGTTTCTCTCCTGTAGGGCGGGTATGACACAATGGCGAAGCATATCGCAGTAACGCTGGCCATTCCCACTTCACGTCTTCGGTTCTTGCTTGCCAACCTGTTCGAAAAAGAATGAGCCAATGCTGAACGTAACCTTGAAGCCACACCACACGGTGTCACGTCCACCATACAGAGGAACTTCATGCACAGTCACTGGAGGTGAAGACACCCCCTCCCCCCCCCCCCCCCCCCGCCGGCATGTCTTTGTGTTCACCTCACCTGTCAGAGAAAAATGAGCATCGTCTGTCCACAGGATGGTGCAGGGCCAGCTCGTCAATCTTTACGAGAAAGTGGAGAACGAAGTTAACACGTCGTGTTGCGTCCTGTGGTGCAAGCTGCTGTGCGATATGGATCTTGTACGGACACCATTTGAGAACGGTTCGAAGCACCTTCCGTACAGTGGACCACAGGATGTTCAACTGCCGTGACACAGCACGCGCACTGCCCGACCATCGAGAATTACACGCAGCGTTCTCTGCCGTAGCAACATAGATTTGATGAACCGACTGTGGTGCAACTAGTCTTCGGCCTTTTCCCGGAGGGACGCCCATTTCTCCAGTTGATTCGAACTTCACCATGCTCCGCACAGCACGTGGAGAAAGAGGACCCCCTCTGTAATCCTTTCAGTCGGCGACAATCTCGAAGTGCAGCTGCAGCATTGCTGTTGTTTTGATAACAGAGCTTCACCAATAATGCCGTGCTCCTTTTGTCCGAGGTCATGTTGACACGTCAACAAGTACACTGCGACTGGTCAGGCGTGAGACTATGAATCTCGATGAGTGATCACGGCACGTGGCCGCCATAAATGGAACTGGACGGTGGCGCTGTGACGCACGCAAATCATGCGCCCCACACTCTGGACATTAGTGCTACCATGTTTGGTACTCTTACGGTAATCAGTTTCCGTGTTACAATGTGTTAAATAGGGAAAGCACAATTATAGCCACCCGGTATTATAAAATACTCCGCCTAGTTTTCTGCGTGCACGATCAGACAATCTCAGAAACTATTTGGGGATTTTGAAAGGGGTTTTCACTAATGGGTGGGCTGATTAACGAGGAAGGCCAGTAGGGTATAGCGTGTAATTTACTAGCGTTACTAGATAAGCACTTGTTAGAGCTGGCGGAGGGAAGCCAGGCCGGTCGCTAGTGAAATGTGTGTGAGCATTCAGCCATCTCGGCTCTCCTTCGTTCGTCCAGCGGACTTTTTATGTAAATATCAATATTCTCCGAATGGCAATACCTTGACGAACACCGCTGCATTCACCTGGGATGGATTAATGTAATTGTTGTGAGTATGCTTCAAATAACCATTATATAGTAGCACAAACAGGCGATATAAACTATGTTTCAACTTCTAAATACGTAGGTTCCACCTGAAGATGCAGCTGTAACGTGTGAGAACAGTAGTCTGTCAATCAAAACCAAGTTTCACCAGCTGTCAAAGGTGTTTCCATTTATGACTCGAGTAAGAAATTTTTTTAATTAAAATCAGAAGCTTTCGTAAAAACCGGGAGACGAGATCAGAACCGGATGACTTAAAATAAACGTACGTAATTATAACAATAATTGGGCGGTAGTAGTAAACAAATAACTTAAGCAGTTACATTGGGGGGGAGGGGGGAATAGAACTTTAAACATACAATTTTTTTGTCCTCAAAGTAAAGGAACATAAGTTGCAGATTATAAGCTGCAGAGGCCATCCAGCAACGAAGAGTGTTCCTAAGATACCCGTGAATGTCTTGTTAAAAGTTTCATTGAAACTAATCGGTAGTAATCACACCTGTATCTATTGGTTTGTTCGATGATCTTCTACAGCATAATAAAGTGAAAGCACTGAGAATATACATATCGAGAACAAGAACAGTGATTATTGTGAAGACACAGTTGCCGACATGTTTTATGTCATACTCACATTTTACGAAAACCCACGTGGGTCTTGCTATGTGAGTAGTGTCCCTTATTACTGTGGAGTATGATACTACTCTCTTAACCTCTGCATTCACGCTTATTTGAAAATTAGTTGTAGAGCTTAGTTTCATATTCATTGTCACAGGACTAACCGGTAGATTAATCGTAGTTCGACGAATACGTAATAATCAATTTTCTGACTCTCTAATTCTGTCTGGGGTATTGTCCCTAATTCATCGAGTAACTTTCTTAGACCTCTCCTTTCAAATATCGTACTTGTATTCCTCAATTCTACAGCTAAACTTTGCGTCTTAAGGTGGCAGTTGGACATGGCTGAGGAAGCTGACCGTGCTTACCGGAGAAAGGCAGTGAGACCAGACACCCCCCCTCCCCCCCTCCCCCAGGTCTGTACAACGGCTGTTCCCGGCCGCTGAGCCTCGTTCCGCCAGCTGTCCACAGCAGACGAGTCGGCGGAGGCTGAGGCGGGGGGCAACAAGTGTTATCGGCACAGTCCCTCACTCGGGCCACCGGCTGCCCTCTGCAGCTGGTCGATCGATGCAGTAGCATGATCCGACGTGGCTTCTTTGCTTTCGTTAATGGAATTTGAACCATTAGGAGCTTATAGTTTGTATGTTAATATTAGCAAGGTACAGTCGTCCCAATTAGCACATAAATGTACAGGGTGTTTCAAAAATGACCGGTATATTTGAAACGGCAATAAAAACTAAACGAGCAGCGATAGAAATACACCGTTTGTTGCAATATGCTTGGGACAACAGTACATTTTCAGGCAGACAAACTTTCGAAATTACAGTAGTTACAATTTTCAACAACAGATGGCGATGCGGTCTGGGAAACTCTATAGTACGATATTTTCCACATATCCACCATTCGTAGCAATAATATGGCGTAGTCTCTGAATGAAATTACCAGAAACCTTTGACAACGTGTCTGGCGGAATGGCTTCACATGCAGATGAGATGTACTGCTTCAGCTGTTCAATTGTTTCTGGATTCTGGCGGTACACCTGGTCTTTCAGGTGTCCCCACAGAAAGAAGTCACAGGGGTTCATGTCTGGCGAATAGGGAGGCCAATCCACGCCGCCTCCTGTATGTTTCGCATAGCCCAAAGCAATCACACGATCATCGAAATATTCATTCAGGAAACTAAAGACGTCGGCCGTGCGATGTGGCCGGGCACCATCTTGCATAAACCACGAGGTGTTCGCAGTGTCGTCTAAGGCAGTTTGTACCGCCACAAATTCACGAAGAATGTCCAGATAGCGTGATGCAGTAATCGTTTCGGATCTGAAAAACGGGCCAATGATTCCTTTGGAAGACATGGCGGCCCAGACCAGTACTTTTTGAGGATGCAGGGACGATGGGACTGCAACATGGGGCTTTTCGGTTCCCCATATGCGCCAGTTCTGTTTATTGACGAAGCCGTCCAGGTAAAAATAAGCTTCGTCAGTAAACCACATGCTGCCCACATGCATATCGCCGCATCAATCCTGTGCACTATATCGTTAGCGAATGTCTCGTGCAGCAATGGTAGCGGCGCTGAGGGGTTGCCGCGTTTGAATTTTGTATGGATAGAGGTGTAAACTCTGGCGCACGAGACGATACGTGGACGTTGGCGTCATTTGGACCGCAGCTGCAACACGGCGAACGGAAACCCGAGGCCGCTGTTGGAATGTACAGAATGGCGCACCCACAGACTGCGTTGTCTTCTATATCTTTCACATCACTTGCAGCGCCATCTGTTGTTGAAAATTGTAACTACTGGAATTTCGAAAGTTTGTCTGCCTGAAAATGTACTGTTGTCCCAAGCATATTGCAACAAACGGTGTATTTCTATCGCTGCTCGTTTAGTTTTTATTGCCGTTTCAAATATACCGGTCATTTTTGAAACACCCTGTAAGCATATTAGTCGATTTCTTTCGTAGGATGTTCTTTTATTTTCACTCAATTTGTCATTATCGGACTACATCACAACGGAAAGTGTTACGCTTAGTGTTTTTTTTATGAGCCACACACCATTATGGGGCAAGAAATATGTCGTAGCGGCCCTAGTTTGAGTGTTACATAACCTTACTATGTACGGGCACATCTCAGATGTGAAGTCCATATGTAAAATGGAAGAAGTGCTTCTTTTACGCGGGTTTTGACACTGTACCACGATACGTGACACATTAAAATGTGTTAGCGTAGACTAGCTATAGTAATCAAACACACGTTTTTTATTGATAGCCCCTGCGTTTCACAGTCGAAGATAAGTAGCTCTCTTGATTTGACTCTACGCAGACATTTTGTCTTGTCCAGGAGTGAACAGAACAGACTGAGCTCCCATCTGTTATTATCTGTTACTGTCGTCATCAATCATGATGGCGGTCATCTCCGTAAGGAGTCTGGGCGTGTTGCGACTGCCTACTGATCCTGCAATCGTTTCCATGGATGTCGTTGCCTTTGTGAACTTGCTGCTTTGTACTGCCAAGGTTGTTTTGGTTATGCTTGATGCATGCATGTGGTGCAGGAGTTCCAACCGGTTATTTTGAGACGAAGCAATGGACAACTCGCTGCATGTCTCTGAGATTTAATTTCCATCGTGTCTATTTATTGAAATCTCAATTTTTCTCATTAATTTACTCTCTTATTATTATTTTGCAATGAAACATTCTAGGGTTCCGTGGCGGTGGTGCAATGTGTGTGCCACTTTCACGAAGTAAGAAAAAAGGAAATATCTACCTCCGACTTCGTTTAAAAAAAAAAAAACCGCCCGTTGAATAATCATTCGCACAGCATACAACAGTAAAATGTTTCCACAGGAAAGTCCTCAAATAGATCTTACAAGGAGACGGCACGACCGTGAGGTCGGGGATTTGTCCGCAATTTTGTGTGGTGGAAGAGGACCCCCCCCCCCCCCCCAATACCTCACGTGGTTAAAAAAAATCTATCCAAAGTTTCTTAGGTGCCGTATGAGCATAAAATGTTAGTCCATTGCCGAGATGCCGTCTGGCCTACATGGTTAGCGTTCGGACGTTTATGCCAGAGGTCTCGGGTTCGTTTCCTCCTCCCGCACATTTTTTTTCTTCTGTTGCTTGCAAAATTGCAGCGCATTGTTACAGGAGAATCCTCAAATTAATTCCAGGGAAGGTTGCATAAAAATTCATTCTATAATTCATCATCAGTTATCATCACCAATGTTCAGAGACATGATTCAATATTCCTGGTTTGCCTCAAAATTATCAGAGACTCAAAACATTTTCGTAAATGTTACTGGGGCATGTTTTGGTACAGATTTATTGCAAACGCCCTATGATTGTAAAAAACCTGCTTTCATATTTTGCGCAAGATGTCGCAAAAACTATTGCTTTGCTTGTTTTTACGATAATTACCGCTGCGGTTCTTGTTTACAATTATTATATGTATAAAAGTTGAATGTTTCCCAATCGACTTTGCTATTCTGATTAAAAACCCAATGTGTCTCCTCATGTACTTTACAATGAAAAATAAAAAACCCACCGCCATGAATTGTGTTGGTGGACAAAAAGAAAATAATTTTCATTCAGTAATGTAGCTAATCTGTTTAAGATAATGTAGGTTTGGGAAACTTTCTGAATAATTGGTGGAATAACAAAAGAAAATGAAACGGAAGAAAAAAAGTGCGGGAGGAGGAATCGAACCTCTGGCGTAAGAGTGCGAGCCCTAAACATCTAGGACAGACGGCGCCTCGGCAATGCACTAACAAACTTTGGATCGATTTTTCCCGGGATTTTCTGGGTAGTGCGTCCTAATACTTTAACCACGTGAGGTGGTCCTTCACCACACAAAATTTCGGACAAATCCCCGACCCCACCGTCGTGCCGTCTCCTTGTTGGTGCTGGTCCCCGTATTAAAGGGCTCGCTGACGCAATGAAAGCACAGATCAAAATAAACAAATGTGCCGCAACATATTTATAACATATTCTATAATGAAGGCTACCCTGTTAAGTCATGAAGTTGAGCGAAAAGAATATTAAATTCAACTCTGAATTAATGCGGATACAACACACGCTGCGATTCTTGCAGACGAGCGTCTCGGCGGTCGCAAGTCTGACCTCGCGGAGCCACGCGCCGCTCCCCACCCTCTAACGAGGGAAGGCTCTGTCACCAGTACCACATTAACGACGCAGGATTTATCTTTCCAGCACAAATCACAGAGGAGAAACTGCTGAAATCCGTGAACAGCGCCCACTGCGTATTCCTCAGTTGGGTGAAGGCTGGCACAGAGATTATTATCTGCTGGAGCTCCCGGAATAGTAAAAGTTCTCACGCTGTGGAAGCAGAAAATGGTGGAGTTGCATATTTCAGTACTCTGAAGGGATAACAAATTCATCACGCTTGCGATCACTTCTGGGATTGCCGACTCGCAAGGGCGCGCTCCGTCCTGCCGACAGACAAGAACGGTCACAGGCATCCTGTGACTTCTTGTAGTAACGCGGCCCTTGAGAAGCCCAGGGAGAGAGCCCTGTGTACCAAAGCGACCAGCCCTCCCAGGAGCGACGCTGGATCGTCTGAACTGTCTCACAGGAGGGAAGACACTGTAGCTTGGCTCCAACAGGCACTACATGCGTGCAACCTCCCAGCAAAGTTAACAAAACGCAAATATTTCCAGATACAATAGAGATCGCGTAGCAACATGTAACAGAGCAGTTACGTTACAAGATGTTAAAGTCCGATTCTTTCTGCCGCGAAGCACTAATAGTACTGCAGTGACCTTACATAATTAGTGTTTCTTGTATCTTTTCCGTTCAATACGTAAATCTGGTATGTTTGATGTAGCGACTCTGTCACAATCTCAGAGCTGCTTAATGATTTGTTCGTTGACAACACTTTTCGTTATACAGGGTTATTACAAATGATTGAAGCGATTTCACAGCTCTACAATAACTTTATTATTTGAGATATTTGCACAATGCTTTTCACACACATACAAAAACTCAAAAAGTTTTTTTAGGCATTCACAAATGTTCGATATGTGCCCTTTTAGTGATTCGGCAGACATCAAGCCGATAATCAAGTTCCTCCCACACTCGGCGCAGCATGTCCCCATCAATGAGTTCGAAAGCATCGTTGATGCGAGCTCGCAGTTCTGGCACGTTTCTTGGTAGAGGAGGTTTAAACACTGAATCTTCCACATAACCCCACAGAAAGAAATCGCATGGGGTTAAGTCGGGAGAGCGTGGAGGCCATGACATGAACTGCTGATCATGATCTCCACCACGACCGATCCATCGGTTTTCCAATCTCCTGTTTAAGAAATGCCGAACATCATGATGGAAGTGCGGTGGAGCACCATCCTGTTGAAAGATGAAGTCGGGGCTGTCGGTCTCCAGTTGTGGCATGAGCCAATTTTCCAGCATGTCCAGATACACGTGTCCTGTAACGTTTCCTTCGCATAAGAAAATGGGGCCGTAAACTTTAAACCGTGAGATTGCACAAAACACGTTAACTTTTGGTGAATTGCGAATTTGCTGCACGAATGCGTGAGGATTCTCTACCGCCCAGATTCGCACATTGTGTCTGTTCACTTCACCATTAAGAAAAAATGTTGCTTCATCACTGAAAACAAGTTTCGCACTGAACGCATCCTCTTCCTTGAGCTGTTGCAACCGCGCCGAAAATTGAAAGCGTTTGACTTTGTCATCGGGTGTCAGGGCTTGTAGCAATTGTAAACGGTAAGGGTTCTGCTTTAGCCTTTTCCGTAAGATTTTCCAAACCGTCGGCTGTGGTACGTTTAGCTCCCTGCTTGCTTTATTCGTCGACTTCCGCGGGCTACGCGTGAAACTTGCCCGCACGCGTTCAACCGTTTCTTCGCTCACTGCAGGCCGAACCGTTGATTTCCACTTACAGAGGCATCCAGAAGCTTTAAACTGCGCATACCATCGCCGAATGGAGGTAGCAGTTGGTGGATCTTTGTTGAACTTCGTCCAGAAGTGTGGTTGCACTGTTATGACTGACTGATGTGAGTGCATTTCAAGCACGACATACGCTTTCTCGGCTCCTGTCGCCATTTTGTCTCACTGCGCTCTCGAGCGCTCTGGCGGCAGAGACCTGAAGTGAGGCTTCAGCCGAAGAAAACTGAGTTTTTCTACGTATCTGTAGTGTGTCGTGACCATATGTCAATGAATGGAGCTACAGTGAATTTATGAAATCGCTTCAATCATTTGTAATAACCCTGTATATGAAAAGCACAGTATTGTATATGTTCTACTGTATTAATCTATTTTGTTAACTGGTTTTTGGCCAACAAAGCCATCAGACGACTTGAAGTGATTAACACTACTAACAAAATAAATTAATTCTGTAGAACATAAGCAATGTTCTACTTTTCATTTATTATTATAAAGTACGAAGAACCGACAGAAGAACGCGTTTAAGACAGTCTCTTGTTTTGGTTTTTTTCCGTAGATACTTTAATATTCTTTGGCAACAAGGTTCAGTTTGTACATCATTTCTTGTATTTCATTCTCTAGACTACCTATGATACGTTGATCATCCGCAAATAAGGCTGTCTTCTACATCTACATCTTAACTGTCTCACACACACGAAACAAAACTTTTCATTAAGTGTTTTTGTTACCTTGATGACTTCACCTAAACACACTGCTGCCTGGCAAGATCAGTGACGAAGCTAAAAAATCGAGTTCTTGTGATAACTCAGCTTAAAAAATTAATTCCATAAACATTACGTTGAAATGGTATTAGCTCCCATTTAATTTCAATTAAGTATTGTTGGCAGTTGATTCAGTCGTATTTTTCATGCCCGTTGGGACACATCACACGTATTTTTCAGTGACAATCTAAAAATTCTGAGAAGACGTGCCACATGTTGTGTAGTGGCGGTGGTAAAGGCCACTCTTGTCACGCACTTTGACGATCGTAGTATCCCTGTTAAAACGCTGCAAGGAAGCCCCTATTGCAGGGGCTAATCAAATGTTTCCTCGTTATCTGCCATTTCGTTGCGGCTTTACCTGTGGTTTTTCGACGTTTAATACGTTTGAGCCCCCATTCAGTACGGTACCAGCTCTCCACAAATCAAACTTTTGCGTTTCATTTTGATGCTGTGATTATTTTGGTTGCTACAGTTATTCCAGGTATCTGGTTCCGAAATTAACTTCTGCCATCAGATTTTAAAGCTATGTTCATGGTCAACATTGATCAGTAACTCAGTTTCCATAGTTTAGCATTTATTTTCTAAACAACTGACAAGACGCACGTGACTTTCACCCGACAGGCTCGTACACTGTTTCCAACGTGTATTTAGTTACACTGCACAAAATTAAAAGAACAGCAGGTTTACATTTCCTATCACACAACTCGTGTGACGCTTGGCGTCTGCACAGTATATTTAAATACGTCACTCTCTCCACCGATGTAAGAAATGCGATGCCAAAGAACGATGTATGGAAACGTTTGTAATAGAAACAAGCTTCCAGCTTTCTTGTTTTATGTAAGAATTAACTTACGTGTTTTTCTGGTGTATGACACATATATGTGAATGTAAGTAAATATGCTACTATATTAATATAGCATGGGTCCACTTTTATATCTTGGAATCTTTCTGCCTTAAGTGATTAGTATTAAAAGTGAAATTTCAACGAAATTTAAAAGTATTGAAATTTATTTATGAATTCTCATGTTACTGAAATTTCGTGTTGATTGCAAAACTGCGGGTCTGTAATGTTTTCGAAGTTACGGAGAATTTTATATTTAGGTTTATGTTTTAGCAAAAGCTCGGCTGATGTGTTAGGGTTAGTTATTAGTACAAGTTGTGACCTTTCGTCCTCCAACACTTGCTGAATAAATGTTACTTTTCAAACTGAATGTGAGTAACGCGCAACAGCTTACTTAGTTCATATGTAACGGAATTTTGGAATTAGCGCGGTGAGCTGTTCCGCAATGAAACCTGTATTGTCCTACCATGTTTTCTGGTTGCTGTGGATTCTCACCACATGGTACCAAATTTGGGATAACGTATTAAACTTGTTGCAGCATTCGAAATATGGTTTCTTCACATGAACTCTAAAATAAAATTTTGAAAGGATTGTTTGGTATGAATGGAATTAGAAATCAGTTAGCAATATTTCATTATTGTAGTAAATATGCCCTATACACACTATATGATGAAAAGTATCCGAACATCTGGCTGAAATGACTTAATGTCGTGCCGCCCTCCATCGATAACGCTGGAATTCAGTATGGTGTTGGCCCACCCTTAGCCTTGATGACAGCTTCCACTCTCGCAGACATACGTTCAGTCAGGTGCTGGAAGGTTTCTTGGGGAATGGCAGCCCATTCTTCACGTAGTGCTGCACTGAGGAGAGTTATCAGTGTCAGGTGATGAGGCCTGGCATGAAGTCGGCAGTCCAAAACATCCCAGAGGTGTTCTGTAGGATTAAGGTCAGGATGCTGTGCAGGCCAGTCCATTACAGGGATGTTATTATCGTGTAACCGCTTCGCCACAGGCCGTACATTATGAACAGGTACTCGATCGTTTTGAAAGCCGCAATCGCCATCCCCGAATTGCTCTTCAACAGTGGGAAGCAAGAAAGTGCTTAAGACATCAATGTAGGCCTGTGCTGTCATAGTGTCGCAAAAAATAAGAAGCGGTGCGAGCCCCCTCCATGAAAAACACCACCACACCATAACACCACCGCCTCCGAATTTTACTGTTGGCACTACACACGCTGGCAGATGACCTTCACCGGGCATTCGCCATACTTACACACGCCATCGGATTGCCACACTGTGTACCGTGATTCGTCACTCCACACAACGTTTGTCCACTGTTCAATCGTCCAATGTTTACGCTCCTTACGCCATGCGGTGCCTCGTTTGGCATTTACCTGTGTGATGTGTGGCTTATCAGCAGCAGCTCCAAATTTTGTCACCTCCCGCCTAACTATCATAATACTTGCAGTGGATCCGGATGCAGTTTGGAATTTCTATGTGGTGGTCTGGATAGATGTGTGCCTATCACACATTACAACACTCTTCAACTGTCGACGGTCTGTCAGTCAACAGACGAGGTCGGCCTGTACACTTTTGTGCTGTACGTGTCCCTTCACGTTTCCACTTCACTATGACATCGGAAACAGTGGAGCTAGGGATGATTAGGAGTGTCGAAATCTCTCGTACAGACGTATGACACAAGTGACGCTCAATTGCCCTACCACGTTCGAAGTCGTGAGTTCCGCGGAACGCGCCATTCTGCTCTCTCACGATGTCTAATGACTACTGACATCACTGATATGGAGTACCTGCGAATAGGTGACAGCAAAATGCACCTAATTTGAAAAACGTATGTTTTGGGTGGTGTCCGGATACTTTTGTCACATAGTATATTAGAAAAGTAATTAAGTTGATATAACATTTTTAGTTACGTTTACATAGTTTGTTGGTACGGGCCGCGATCGACTTTGCCTCTATAATCAATTATGAACGTACATCACATGCCCACAGTGCAAATATAACGCGTGGAAGATTTTATTTTCTAAATCTACGTTGGTGTTCCATTATAGTTTGTGGCAACCTCTTAGTACTTTAAGCTACTAATAGCACTAAGAGTCGAGTATTACGGTGCGCAAGTAATTAGGACACTGACTTCTATCGGTGTATCAATTCACGTATTGACCTTCAAGTGCTGCCTACCGTTATTTTGCCTTTCCTCTCGGCATTTTCAAAATTAATTGCAAATGTTGGAAAGAACAAGAGGCAAGGCGACACGTCGCTGCGTACCAGCCCAGTCGCTCTTCCGGCCCCCACTTCCCCTCTGCTCATACAAAACAGAGTTATCGCCCTCGTCCGGTGGACAGATGCGTACTTCCCCATTACGGCTAAACAACTTCAATTATTAAATTGCTGTAGCAGGAACTGAGCACGCGGGGCATGTGTGTAGTTGAGTCCATAGTGTGTGTGTGTGTGTCCAGGCGTTGTTCGTCGACAGGCTAGATAGCAGTCCCCCTCCGACAAAATATCCCGTGGTGCCACATGCCGTTCTTCAGAATATTATGCCTGTCGCATTATTTGCGAGTGTCAATTATAAAGTGTATACAGCATAATGACATGGTCATGTATTCAGTGTCTGCATAAAACTAGTACAAACAAGCGAAACAAAAAGTGCAGACGTAAGGCCAAAACATGAACTAATCAGCCAGTGGCATACATATTTTGAAGTTGGCCTTAGGGGGCATGAAACTACTAGTTCTATGCACACACTGTGAACACACTTGACTATGGCATTGTGCTGTATCCACTTTATTATCGGCACTCGCAAATGATGCGAGTGGCATAACCTTCTAAAGAAGACTAGTAAGTGCCCGAAAGCGATCAAGAAATTACTTATGTGCAACTTCTTGCTTATTGTTTCATTATAGAAGAGTTGTTAAACTGTGTGGACATGCCACCAACGACACTTCCAGCCATGTAAAGCACAGTATTGGTGAGACTGCTTCAGCTTGCAGTGATGAGTCACGTAACGGCATTCTCAAGCGGACATGAAAGAAGTTATTAGCTGTCGTAATTGAACTAACGGAGTACGCTTCAAGATAGGACTTGTCACTAGTTCCGTCCAATGGTGAATCCTTCGCCTGTGCTGTGATCCAAACTTTGCTTGCTTCCTAAGTTTTCAGTGCCGTTGAGCCGTTGAGATGTTGTGAGGAAATCGCTTGTGATTGCGCGCCCGGTGCTGCTCTGTACGTAGTCTGCGCACTGATTGGTGCCAGATGTTATCTCGCGCTGTGCGCGCCTCGGGTACAGCTGCCGCATACAGAACAGCGCAGCCGCGGCGTGTCGGTTTCATCGTTACATCATTGGTGGCCAAGGATCCCACGTTACTGGTCAACTACCGGCTGCGTATTCTCCAAGCAACCAGGGGATCTGATGCTTCCCTATCTTGTGTGACGTAACTTCACCGCTGAGCATCGAGGACACTAGTGTTGGTTGGTCATCGCGCAAACATTGATCGATGTTTGCGGGGGGGGGGGGGGGGGGGGGTTGGAGGGAAGGGGTTGAAAGAGAAACGACAGGCGGGGAGAGGAAGAAGGGACGACGACAACTACTACCACCACCACCACCACCACCACCACCACCACCAACAACAACAACACAATCACAACCCCCACCACGAATACACATCGCTTCGGAACATCGACAGTAGGAGGATATTTTTTTACACATTGCATACTGGTAGGTCTTAAGAACAAACGTATTACTTATTGATATTCCTTAATTCTATAGCCATTTTTGAGTCTGTAACAGCTATATGAGCAGATTCTTTTGCTCTGTCGGTAGGACTTCCTATTATCCGGAAGCCACAACGTTGGTATCTCGGTCACTTTCCTAGTCACTACCTTAAAGTGCGCATCACAAGCATTTCAAGTTTCCGTTACATTGAAAAACACCACTGTCCGAGCGTTAGATATTAGTACTTTCGACAATTGCACACCTTACTCCTGAATCTTCGTGAGTTCGTTTCTTCATGCAGCTTGGTCGGCCACTTCAGACTTCTCAACGAATCATTGTTGCTGGTGCATTTTATGTAGAAAATCAGTCATATTAGATTTTAGTGGCAGTGACAGGGCAGTAATCACAGAGCAGAAAAAGTTTATTCTAAAATTCTGTCTACGACGCACACAGGCTTTATTTGCCTCGATAAATTTCGCCCCTTCAGTAATGTTTTCTTTAACTTATACAGTGATTATCTCCGCAGAAATTAAGTTTGGGAGCTTTGTTTTCTTCATCTGTGATGTGGTGCTCTGTCTACATCTACATCCATACTCCGCAAGCCACAAGACGGTGTGTGGCGGAGGGTACCTTGAGTACCTTTATCGGTTCTCCCTTCTATTCCAGTCTCGTACTGTTCGTGGAAAGAAAGATTGTCGGTATGCCTCTGTGTGGCCTCTAATATCTCTGATTTTATCCTCGTGGTCTCTTCCCGAGATATACGTAAGAGGGAACAATATACTGCGTGACTTCTCGGTGAAGGTATGTTCTTGAAACTTCAGCAAAAGCCCGTACCGAGCTACTGAGCCTCTCTCTTGCAGAGTCTTCCACTGTAGTTCATCATCTCCGTAACGCTTTCGCGATTACTAAATGATCCTGCAACGAAGCGCGCTGCTCTCCGTTGGATCTCCTCTGTCTCTTCTATCAACCCTAGCTGGTACGGATCCCACACCGGTGAACAGTATTCAAGCAGTGGGCGAACAAGTGTACTGTAACCTAATTCTTTCTTTTCGGATTGCATTTCCTTAGGATTCTTCCAATGAATCTCAGTCTGGCATCTGCTTTACCGGCGATTAATTTTGTATGGTCATTCCATTTTAAATCACTCCTAATGCCTACTGCCAGATAATTCATGGAATTAACTGCTTCCAGTTGCTGACCTGCTATATTGCACCTAAATGATAAAGGATCTTTCTTTCTATGTATTCGCAGCACATTACACTTGTCTACATTGAGATTCAATTGCCATTCTCTTGCACCATGCGTCAATTCGCTGCAGATCCTCCTGCATTTCAGTACAATTTTCCATTGTTACAACCTCACGATATACTATAGTATCATCCGCAAAAAGCCTCAGTGAACTTCCGATGTTATTCACAAGGTACGACTCTCCCCTGTGGCACACCTAAAATGACTCTTACTTCGAAAGACATCTCTCCATTGAGAATGACATGCTGCATTCTGTTATCTGTATTGTACAATAACGAATCTGCGGCACTTGACATATGTTGTTCCTTCAATCGTTTGTGGTTATTTGCAGTGTACATTGCGTTAAGTGATGTGCCACAACAGAAGGCCATCGCAGCTTAAACGGCTTCAGCCGCGCGCACCGGAAGTTTCTTAGGAGGCACGACTTAACCTATCATCATAGGGCAGCGAATGTGCACGATCAGAGCACTTCCGCAAATGATTCACTCGTTTTCAGAGTTCTTCATTTTCCAAAGTATTACATGTACAAATGTGATTGTCCCCACCACATGCCGCCGAGTGCAGTGCCTTGACAAAATGGCCAGAAAACAAGAGAACAGTTTCTATGTCTTGGAATATGCTAGACGTTTACCTGTTAATAGTGTGGCGTGCATGCAGGTGGACTACAGTAAAGATCCGCCAGGTAAACGGAGCAGCGTCGTGCGTTGGTATCGATAATGTCCGGATACTAGTCGCCGCTGTAAACAGTAAAGTAGTAGTCGACCAAATGCGTGAGGGCAACGGTGGGGAGGGTGAGGGAAAGTTTCGAAAGCAGTCAAAGCCTCGCAAGCCACGAACTTGCAGTATGCAGCAATATGTGTAGAAGATTTTGCGACAGCGGCTGTACTTCAGACCATACCGATTGCAGCAGAAAGATCCTGGCGCCTCCAATTTGCGTCACAATGCAAGAAGCAGTCGAGGATGAATATTTCGCCCGCAAGCTGATATTAAGCGACGAAGCAATCTTCTTTTACTTGGGAAGGTTAATGACCTCAGTGTGAGAGAGTGGTGCGTGGAGCATCCTCATGACATTGTGGCACATGAAGGACATCCGCCGCAGATTGCTTTCCGTGCAATGCCGTTGGCGAAGCTGTGTGGGCCGTTCCTCCTCTGCGGGAAGACTGTGACGGATATGTTGCGGTGGTTGTTGTTTCCACAACTGACTGCTGATCCCTGGAATTTTATCTTCCAACAATACGGGGCAGCCCCTAGTTGGAGCATCGCTGTTTCTCACTACCTAAACTACGAACTTCCGCATCGCTCTGTTCCCTTGCCCCACCAGGTCCCCTGACCAATCAGCTTATGACGTTTGCCTTTGGGGTTACAAAGAACAGTGTTTAGGTAACACCTTCTGCCAAGAATACTGGAACAGCTCAGAGAGGCGTTGGTGTGATGACCACTAACAGGATGTCGCAACATGTATGGAACGAAGATGACGTGCATCGTAGGGCAGTCATAGAACGTTTGGTGAGGTTGTGATTCTATTCATGCAGCAGTCATATTTCTACAAACAATACCTTCGCAGATATAGAGGTTTGAAAACTAATGAATGTTTTACAGTAGCCCTGTATTTACATACCGGTATATAAGCCTTTCTCGAGAATAACTCTGCCAGTTATGTGAAACACTATCAGATTTCATATACTAATTTCTGAGATTCACGTACAGGCAGGAAAAAGCGGCGGGAGACTTTTAATTTAACAGTATGTATAGATGCTGTGTGATCGGAGACATCGGGACGTAAGGTGAAAGCCGACATTGTACGTCAGCAGGGACGTGGCCCGCCTCCTCTGCTCGCAGCTCTCGTCCACAGCTAGTCAGTGCTGCCTCCTCTCCACGGTCGTTGACTGAAACGGTACGTTTCCCTAACCGCCATTCCTCACTCCGTACAGACACTCGTGATTTAAGGTTACACGTGGTCCATGCCATACCTGGCTCGCTACGTAGCAGAGTGGTTCGCTGAAAACACGGTATTCCTTCTGTCACCTTTCAGTAAGCGTTGGCCACACGTCTTCTGACATCTCCTCCCTCGTTTTGTTTCTTGAATACTTCAGTGTTGTCAAATCGGTGTCCTTTCATTCCCCTTTTGGAAGTAAGAAAAAGTCGCACGGAGCGGGGTCAGGCGAGTAAGGTGCGTGGGGCAGTGGAACCATGTCATTTTTAGCCTAAAACTATCTAAGAGAGATGGCTGTGTGTGCAGATGCGTTGCCACAAATCTTTTACGAGCACCGAGCTCCAATATAACCCACTAATCTCTGACAGTTGATCAATTGTCTGTCGACGGTCTGTGAGGACAAGCTCTCGAATTTTTTCAATATTTTCTTCGACTCGGGCAGCTGACGGACGTCCAGAACGAGGTTTTGTCAGCAGTCGACTTGTCGACATTTTTAAATGGAGCAAACCACTTGTAGACTTGAGTTTTTTCCATGGAGTCATCTGGTAAGTTGTTTTCAACATTAAACCAGTTTCAACAGAATTTTTAGCGACTAGAAAACTAAATTTCACAGCTGGACGTTGCTCGCTTAAAGCTGGCAACAAAAACAAAACAAAAACGAAACGCTAGCAAAAAACAATCACTGCAGTTGGACAGAACAAGCCAGGCTGACAACAAAGGCGGTACTGCACTGGCTTTGAGTTGAGCTATACACTGCTGCTCTCCTTTTGTGACTTCCTCACTGTGAGGATGTTCTGTTGGAAGTTTGTGGCCGTTTGGCCTTTACTCCCCTGGGAATCTTGTCGAATCTTCTTTCTGTACTGGTAGGTATTTCTGGACTGGCAAGGAGTGCCGATGACCTATTTCCTGTACTTGTCGGTGTGACGATTTTTCTTCTTCTTCTTCTTGGCTGTTGCTGAGGGTTCTTCCTCGGTTGGGATACCGTGCATAAGGATTCCTGCTTTATCATACTCTCCGTTTACCAGAGAGATGATGATGCAACGCATTTGCAACTGTGTGAAGATAGGGTAGGAATCAATCAGATTGAATTCCTCCCTAGAAAGACCAAGAAGGCCTTCTGGATACCCAACTGGGCGATGTGGGAGTTGAGGTTTAGGATGCTTAGGTGGAACGAAAGGATAAGGGTTGTCGTGGTGGGGGTACGTACCATCGCGAAGCGATGCAGTGATCTTCTGCGTTACAGCGCTTGCGCTGTACATATCTGGAAGCGGGAGGAATGGGACTTCCTCCCACTCTTCTTCTTGCGCTGCTGCTTCGGTGTCGGTCTTGGGCTGTGTTGCCTCCCCTTCGGCAGGCACGTCGGTCTGGGTGGCCACCGTCGCGAAATCCTCCCGTGGAGGAGTCGCCTGGGTGGCGGTGTCGACCGTTGTGGCGGAAGCTGCTTTGGCTGAGCGAAGCTCCTGCGTCAGCTCAGCAATCTGACGCCGAGCCTCGCCCAGTTCCGCCAGCATGGCCGCCCTCTCTTCCGCCATGGCGGATTTGAAGGCGGACATGGCTTCTTGTACGGTGTCGTTAAGGCGCCTGGTGACGACGTCTTCTGTGCAAGTAACCACCTCTTCGTGTGTGGTGGTCACTTGCTTCTGCGTCTTCTTCTCCGGTCCGCGCCAGTTTCTTCTGTAGGCGCAGGAACGGCCGTTGGCCGCGTGTGCGCCGCCGCAGTTGGCGCAGGTGCAGGGGGCGTCCTTCTGCTTCTTGCAGTCGCGTGTCGCGTGTGTCGTGTGCTTGCGCACACTTCAAGCACGCAACTGCTCCGCTGCAGTGCTTGGCGACGTGGCCAAGCTTTTGGCAGCGAAAGCACTGCGCTGCTGTCTTCCTCTTCTTCTTGCCGGAAGTCCCTGCTATCGTGAGCAGCAACTCCGCCAAGGCAGCAGCTTTGCGTCCACTTCCGCGTCCAGGCATCTCCAGTAGCAACAGCGACAATCTGCTATGTGTACCTCACCGCAGCGTGAGCGGGAATCGCCTGCGCTATACATGCCTAGCGGCAGAAATGCGTACTACACAAGCTCCGCCCACGGCAATGTTATTCCGGTTTTTTTGGGGGGGGGGGGGAGGAGGGAAGGGGGGGTGACCTCTTTGTATGGTGCTAGATTGCCCTAGCGGATGCCCGAACTGTCCATCGAACCTCGCTGTTGAAGTGTGCTGGAGCAGAAGTACAGGTCAACCAGGCAGCCAGTCCCTGAGGCCGGAGCGTGTTGTGGGGCGACCCCGCCGCCACGCAGCGGAGGGCGGCGAGCCGTGCAGCGCAGACCAGGCCAGGGGTCCGCGGGCCGCCGACCGTGACCGCGGCGCCGTCCTTGATCCGCACGCATTGTCGGTGGTAAGGCGGCGTGGAGCGTGCAGCCGGCGATCGCATCTGGAGTGGGTGGCGGGGGCCCCACACCACACTCTGTCCCAGGGGCATCCACCAACTGAAACACACACACACACACACACACACACACACACCTCTAATCAAATGGAATACGCAAGTAACCAGAACCATTCACTTCTATCTCGGTTGAGAATCAGATTTTCGCAGGATTGTAGTTCCGTCAGGCGAGTCACGCGGGGTTGCCGCCCGGTCTAGTACGCCATATCACGGTTCGCCCGTCGAAGGTTCGAGTCCTCCCTCGGGCGTGACTGTGTGTGTTGTCCTTAGTGTAAGTTAACTTAAGTTACATTAAGTAGTGTGTAAGCCTGGGGACCGATGACCTCAGCGTTTTGTTCTCATAGTAACTTACAGAGTAACATAGTAACTTACAGAGCACTGAAAGACCTGAGTCGAAACAAGGCCCCCGGAGTAGACAACATTCCATTGGAACTACTGACGGCCTTGGGAGAGCAAGTCCTGACAAAACTCTACCATCTGGTGAGCAAGATGTATGAAACAGGCGAAATACCCTCATCAGACTTCAAGAAGAACATAATAATTCCAATCCCAAAAAAAGCAGGTTTTGACAGATCTGAAAATTACCGAACAATCAGTTTAATAAGCCACAGCTGCAAAATACTAACGCCAATTCTTTACAGACAAATGGAAAAACTAGTAGAAGCCGACCTCGGGGAAGATCGGTTTGGATTCCGTAGAAATACTGGAACACGTGAGGCAATACTGACCTTACGACTTATCTTAGAAGAAAGATTAAGAAAAGGCAAACCTACGTTTCTAGAATTTGTAGACTTAGAGAAAGCTTTTGACAATGTTGACTGGCATACTCTTTCAAATTCTGAAAGTGGCAGGGGTAAAATACAGGGAGCGATAGGCTGTTTACAATTTGTACAGAAACCAGATGGTAGTTATAAGAGTCGAGGGGTATGAAAGGGAAGCAGTGGTTGGGAAGGGAGTGAGACAGGATTGTAGCCTATCCCCGATGTTATTCAATCTGTATATTGGGCAAGCAATAAAGGAAACAAAAGAAAAATTCGGAGTAGGAATTAAAATCCATGGAGAAGAAATAAAAAATTTGAGGTTCGCCGATGACATTGTAATTCTGTCAGAGACAGCAAAGGACTTGGAAGAGCAGTTGAACGGAATGGACAGTGTCTTGAAAGGAGGATATAAGATGAACATCAACAAAAGCAAAACGAGGATAATGGAATGTAGTCGAATTAAGTCGGGTGCTGCTGAGGGAATTAGATTAGGAAATGAGACACTTAAAGTAGTAAAGGAGTTTTGCTATTTGGGGAGCAAAATAACTGATGATGGTCGAAGTAGAGAGGATATAAAATGTAGACTGGCAATGGCAAGGAAAGCGTTTCTGAAGAAGAGAAATTTGTTAACATCGAGTATAGATTTAAGTGTCAGGAAGTCATTTCTGGAAGTATTTGTATGGAGTGTAGTCATGTATGGAAGTGAAACATGGACGGTAAATAGTTTGGACAAGAAGAGAATAGAAGCTTTCGAAATCTGGTGCTACAGAAGAATGCTGAAGATTAGATGGGTAGATCACATAACTAATAAGGAAGTATTGAATCGGATTGGGGAGAAGAGAAGTTTGTGGCACAACTTGACCAGAAGATGGGATCGGTTGGTAGGACATGTTCTGGGGCATCAAGGGATCACCAGTTTAGTATTGGAGGGCAGCGTGGAGGGTAAAAATCGTAGGGGGAGACCAAGAGATGAATACACTAAGCAGATTCAGAAGGATGTAGGTTGCAGTAGGTACTGGGAGATGAAGCAGCTTGCACAGGATATAGTAGCATGGAGAGCTGCATCAAACCAGTCTCAGGACTGAAGACCACAACAACAACAGTAACTTACCACACCACCACCATCAGGTGAGTTCATTTAAACTGTCGTAACATAAGTGATGGTAAAATGTTGGAGAAAAGCGAGGGCTAGGTACAGCAAGCAGGTCCAAATTATGCAAAAATTGAGGGCTCCGCAAGACAGTCCAGCGTGAAACCAATGTTCATGATTAAACGTGGAGACAAGGATTAGGGTCCACAGTAGAAAGATGAGATCGGCTTACTTGTTCAATTGAACGCAAAATGCATCTTTCAGCTTTATAAATGAACTAAAAATGAGAAAAAAATTGGAAAATTTGAAATTTCCTCCTAGGCGCGATAATTGTGCTTGGGATGACACAGCATACGAGCGTCAAACATTGTCAGCTGGTTACATTAGCTGCTATATCCCAGGACAATAGACGCACAATACTACACGTTACAAAAACCAAATCGCGAATAGTAATTTTCGAGAACATTTCTCTTGGAAAACAGCGTTTTTTTATTTCTTTAAAATGAACATAGTCTCGACCGCAAGAAACGGTTTTATCCTTTTTTACGGTAGGCCGTTAACTGCTAAAGAGGGCAACACAGCTGTTGCATCGCGTATTCAAGCAACAGCTGCCTTGTTCTCTTTAGCAGTTAACGTCCGTGGAGTCGTAACGCCTGTCTTGTTCACCGCCTTCGCCTATCATCAGAGGTGAAATTTCTTCTTTTATTAGTTGTTTTGTAAGATGTATTTCGTATATTACTACATACCCCTCATTCTATTATATGTTCCTATTTCAGTATGAGGTCTGAGGATAGCCTAAAACAGACCGAAACCGGTAACCTCAGAAAGAGTTTCTTGCAGTCGACGCTGTTTATGTTCATTTTAAATTTCAAATACATGGTGAAACACGAAAGAAATTGCGCCTGACGACTCTCAGGTTTAAGGAAAGTGAAATTCCCTGTTCCCTTCTGTCAATGTATACGTGCTAATCGCAGGGACTACTGTAAGGATTTTGATCCGGTTTTCGGTGATCGATACATCCACGACGAAAGTTTCTCTACAGAACTGACATATATTTCTTGCAGATTGGCTGAACTGTGACGAAATAAAGACCGCATCGCTTTCGAAACGATGACATCGCCATCTAACAATACAGCCGGTACTGCAGACAGTATTGAACCTCGATCGGAAGTTGGGACGGACCTGGTGGCTGGCGGTCTATCGTGCGCCTCAACCGGGGTAATGTCGTGCGATCAGATTCCGGCAACAGCGGGAATTGTCATTGACTTTTAAGCTAGCATTCACCACTTCGTGAGGTGGACATTTGCCAAAAGCAAAACGTCGCGTGGATTTCGTGTTAAACTGAAAGCCTCATTTGCCGACAGAAGTGGTGTAGTGTAGTGTTAAAGCACGGCCTTCCGGGCGGGAAGGAGCGCCTGGTCCCCGGCACGAATCCGCCTGGCGTATTTGTGTCGAGGTCCGGTGAACCGGCCAGTCTGTGGATGGTTTTTAGGCGGTTTTCCATCTGCCTCGGCGAATGCGGGCTGGTTCCCCTTATTCCGCCCCGGTTACACTATGTCGGCCATTGCTGCGCAAACACGTTCTCCACGTACGCGTACACCACCATTTCTCTACCACGCAAACATAGGGGTTACACTCGTCTGGTGTGAGACGCCCCGTGGGGGGTCCACCGGGGCCGAACCGCACAATAACCCTGGGTTCGGTGTGGGGCGGCGGAGGGGTGAAGTGGGCTGCGGTAGTCGTCGTCGGGTTGCGGACCACTGCGGCTGCAGCGGGGACGGAGCCTCTTCATCGTTTCTAGGTCCCCAGTTAACATACAGTACAATACATCATAAAGGTTGCGGGATCGAATTACGGTCGGACCACGGCATATCGTCTGTGTTTCTGAACTTAGCGATCACTTCACAATGATGGGTACATTCGTCAGAAACGAAACGTGTTTCGGGTTTCACGTGGGGTCCCAGGTTGTTACGGCGTAAAGTCAAACGCCGCCCAGTTGTACAGCAGCCTCAAGACTAGCGACTTGCATAGAAGCGTCAAATCTCATTACTTTGCACAATCTATGTATCAGACTTTGGAATTGTTATATTGGGGAAACTTGATTATTTCGTATGTCGCCCTTTGCTTGCGACACATATGTGTAACAAAAAATTGAGCATTGTAATTGCTCATTTTGTAATAAAACTCATTAATACGATTTGTTTGAATGTCGTCTAGCGATCCGAGAAAGCGGATTTCCTAGACACCCCATACTGACGAGTAGGCAGGATTGACCACATGTTCGGTTCCCGGTTGCGTCGATGATTTTCTTCGGTCTGCGACTGCGTGTTTCTGTTGTCCCCCATCATTTCATCCATTTGATTTCGTCTTCATCGTCGTACAAGTCGCCCAATGGGCGTCAAGTAGAAATACTTGGCAGTACGCCGGCGAACATCTCCAGGCCAAGTCTCCCAGCCAATAATGCCATACCATCATTTCGTAAATATATATGTGGTGCTAATTTGCTGAACCATAACGAATACAGTTGCCCACGGCGTTTTTCTGTCGGTGTGTCGACTCTACTCTCGGGATCTTGTGGGCGTATTTTTATAGTCGCGGTGCGCAGGCGCGGCGGCCCAGCCGAGTGCGGCAGTTCCTTTGATGCGCGGCACGCATTGTTCACGGGTTGCTGGTGGGCAGTCCGCTCAGGCCTTTGGGCTCCGCCAAGCGCCTTGCGCTGCTTAGGTCGTTGAATTTGTATGAAAATGGTGACATTCAGTTACCTAACGCTGTTACTTGATTTTGGATCCTAACTGTATGCAGTGCCCCGTAAACAAGACTACCGCTACGCCAGGCAACTCGTCCGGTCGTAAACGCTGCTCACTAGTTTGACAATGCTTACCACAACGTGGGCGCCGACTTGGACGCAGTGTCAAGTAGTGTACGTAGCTGTTCGCCCTGTCAACGTACAATTACAAACTCGTAAATTTCCCATATAGCAACTGCGCGTCCCAGTCCACTAAGGAACACCACTTTAGAATGGTCTTACCAGAATTCTGAAACTGCAGTGTATCCTAAGGGTTGCCATAACATCAGGTCATTGTTAAACGACCCACTTCAGTAAAATATTCTATCAAGTTAGCATCGCTAGTTATTTTAAAATCATTTTGTAGGTGCCTGCACGTTATTGTCGTCAACAGGTGCGTGTGAATATTCACGAATAAGATTCCTAAAAATCGAAAGAAACTACAAAAAGTCATCAAAAACGGCATCTGAATTAGTTTTTCCCTTAAAGGTAAGTCATGCAATGCACAAAATAATGAGCAAGAAGTAACTGAATTTACGTTAGCACGATTAGTTTGCAAGTATACTAGTGCCGCAATATTCTCACTGACGAGTTCTCCTGCACTCTTAGTTTTCTTTGTCACAACTAGAGCAAAGATTTTTATTTAACATTAACATGCAAAGTATTTACATACTTATGAAAATAGGTAAAATATTCAAGGAAGTATTGTGTACCATCACCAATACATGTTACTGAATATTTCACCCAAAACAGTAATTTCTACTCAGTCAACTACCATAGCCTACTATATTATCTTAATACGCGCTTAAAAGCGCCAGAAACACGAAAAGTGTATAAGGAACAATCAGTAAGGTACTCTACCTTTCCTTTCACCCTGAAGCGCAATAAACAACCAGATACATTTTTAGTTTTGTCACAAGTAGGGACAAGATTTTTATTTAACAGTAACATGCAAGGTATTTACATACTTAGGCAATGAAAACATGTAAAATATTCAAGGAAATATTGTGTAACGTCACGAATACATGTTATTGAATTTATTTAGAAGAACGTCGACAATGGTGTAAGGGCTTCATAATTTCTGGTGGCACATCCTTACTGAGAAAAAGAAAACAAGAATCAATCATTGAATCAGTTCTGGGAGCTGTTCACGCAGGCAGTGTGAGCAGTAAAAGAGAATTAGATGGCGCAGGGGGCTCACCCGTAGTGAGATGTGGTACTGCGCTTCTCTTCTCAGAACCTAGCGGCGTGTCCTTACTGCTTTGCGGCCTTGGGTTTCCTTCCCTCACAGCCGTAGAACCGCCGCTGACCTGCGTTCCAGGAATCCAGGCCGCCGCTTCCGCCAGCGAACGCGATCAGTCCTGACGTCATCGATCAAGAACAGCTGCGCGTAACAGCTTTCGCAACACACACACACACACACACACACACACACACACTCTCTCTCTCTCTCTCTCTCTCTCTCTCTCTCTCTCTCTCTCTCTGTGTGTGTGTGTGTGTGTGTGTGTGTGTGTGTGTGTGTGTGTGTGTGTGTGTGTGTGTGTGTGTGTGTGTGGAGGGGAAGGAGGTGGGTGAGCCGTTTTTGCATGTTATTGCACAAGATAGCATGCTGCTGAAGTGAAATTTCGGATCGAGGTAAATCAGCGCTAAACAATGACGTCATGTGGCTGTGGATTCGAGGACAAAATCCTGTGGCGATGCGTTAATAGCACCCAATCTCGGATCTTATCAAACTGAATATTGTGATTTCGTGATTGGAAATCGTTCTCCTCAGTTCCCACAAGTCTCTGCCAAATCCAGCTGCAAAGACAAAGCACAAATAAATATAAAATAAACAAACCATTTAAATGTTTCCTAATTCGAGACAGGCGGTCCTCAGCAACATCTAGTTTGTATCACTGCTGCAGATCGTACATTTTGTCAGTGTTCAGATTGTCTTCAAGAAAGACTAGAGGTCTTGTTAATGTGGTGGTGGAGGGCCACAGCTATACAGGAACTGTTTTAACTCACGTCTTCCCAAGGGCATGGAGTTAATTGCTACAGACAGAGATTACTGCTTGAGATTAGTCTGCGGCAGGAACGGCTTTATTAGGCAACTTCCACTCTGCAGGGGGTACGTCTTTCAAAGTAATTTTAGTTAAAAAAAGACATGACGTCAGAAACAAGTAGTATGCCAGCTCGCCACCACATGTTTTTTTTCCCGCTTGTTAAAGATCTCTCGCTTGAAAACGAGATAACTGCTACAGTAATTCCTTGGCGCTACCCGCTCGGTGTCAAAACAAACAATGACAACTAAAGGAAACCGTTCCTTCACCAATTTTAGCCGTGATTTATCGAAAGCGTGACTTCATACGTTTGATGTTTTTATAGTGTGCGTCAGTTTCTGCTAGTATCTATGCATCAGTGTAATCTGATAAAGTACTGACAGGATCTCATGATGGAAAACAGATAATACAGTTTTTGTGTCGTCACTCTTTTGACTTGTTTGATGTGGTCCGCCACAAATTCCTCTCCTGTGTCAACTCTTCACTTCAGAGTAGTTCTTGCACGTAAATTGCTTCGTTATTTGTTGGATATATTCCAGTCTCTGCCCTTGCCAGTAGTTTTCATTCTCTGCAGCTCCATCTACTACCATGGAAGATACTCTCCGGCGTCTTAGCACAAGCCCCTCCTTGTCAGTGTTTTCCACACGTTTCTTTCTTCAGTTTTGTGGAGGACCACCTCACTTGTCTTATCAATTCACTTACTTTTCAAAAGTCTTCCTTAACATCACATGTCAAACCTTTTCTTTACTTTTCTTGCTTTCCCATAGTCCATGATTCACTACCACTCAATTCTGTTCTCCAAACGTACTTTCTCACAAGTTTCTTCCTCAAATTATGGCTGAGCTTTAATATAGTACATACCTTTCGGCCAGGATTGCCTTCTACGCCTCTACTAGTACGCTTTTTATGTCTGTATCTACACTATGTAATCAAAAGTATCCGGACACCTGGCTGAAAATGACTTACAAGGTCGTGGCGCCCTCCATCGGTAATTCTGGAATTCAGTATGGTGTTGGCCGACCCTTAGCATTGATCACAGCTTTCTCTCTCGCAGGCATACGTTCAGTCAGGTGCTGGAAAGTTTCTTGGGGGATGGCTGCCTATTCTTCAGGTCAGGACTCTGTGCAGGTCAGTCCATTATAGGGATGTTATTGTCGTGTAGAAGGACGCAATCGCCATCCTAGAATTGCTCTTAAACATTGGGAAGCAAGAAGGTGCTTAAAACATCAATGAATTCGCCATACCCACACCCTGCCATCGGATCGCCACATTGTGTACCGTGATTCATCACTCCACACAACGCTTTTCCACTGTTCAACCGTCCAATGCTTATGCTCCTTGCACCAAGCGAGGCGTCGTTTAGCATTTACCGGCGTGATGTGAGGCTTACGAGCTGCCGCTCGACCATGAAATCCAAGTTCTCACCTTCCGCCTAACGGTCATAGTACTTGCAGTGGATCTTGATGCAGTTCGCCGTTCCTGTGTGATGGTCTGGATAGATGTCTGCCTATTACACATTACATCCCTCTTCAAATGTCGGCGGTCTCTGTCAGTTAAAAGACTAGGTCCGCCTGTACGCTTTTGTGCTGTACCGTGTCCCTTCACGTTTCCACTTCACTATCACATCGGAAACAGTGCACCTAGGGATGTTTAGGAGTGTGGAAATCTGTCGTACAGACGTATGACACAAGTGACGCTCAATTGTCCTACCACGTTCGAAGTCCGTGAGTTCCGCGGAGCGTCCCATTCTGCTCTCTCACGATGTCTAATGACTACTGAGGTCGCCGATATGGATTACCTGCGAATAGGTGGCAGTAAAATGCACCTAATATGAAATACGTATGTTTCTGAGGTGTCCGGATTCTTTTGATCACATAGTGTGCATACATACTCCGCAAACCACTGTGCAGCGCGTGGCGGATGGGACCTTGTACCATTACTACACTCCTGGAAATTGAAATAAGAACACCGTGAATTCATTGTCCCAGGAAGGGGAAACTTTATTGACACATTCCTGGGGTCAGATACATCACATGATCACATGATCACACCGACAGAACCACAGGCACATAGACACAGGCAACAGGGCATGCACAATGTCGGCACTAGTACAGTGTATATCCACCTTTCGCAGCAATGCAGGCTGCTATTCTCCCATGGAGACGATCGTAGAGATGCTGGACGTAGTCCTGTGGAACGGCTTGCCATGCCATTTCCACCTGACGCCTCAGTTGGACCGGCGTTCGTGCTGGACGTGCAGACCGCGTGAGACGACGCTTCATCCAGTCCCAAACATGCTCAATGGGGGACAGATCCGGAGATCTTGCTGGCCAGGGTAGTTGACTTACACCTTCTAGAGCACGTTGGGTGGCACGGGATACATGCGGACGTGCATTGTCCTGTTGGAACAGCAAGTTCCCTTGCCGGTCTAGGAATGGTAGAACGATGGGTTCGATGACGGTTTGGATGTACCGTGCACTATTCAGTGTCCCCTCGACGATCACCAGTGGTGTACGGCCAGTGTAGGAGATCGCTCCCCACACCATGATGCCGGGTGTTGGCCCTGTGTGCCTCGGTCGTATGCAGTCCTGATTGTGGCACTCACCTGCACGGCGAAAAACACGCATACGACCATCATTGGCACCAAGGCAGAAGCGACTCTCATCGCTGAAGACGACACGTCTCCATTCGTTCCTCCATTCACGCCTGTCGCGACACCACTGGAGGCGGGCTGCACGATGTTGGGGCGTGAGCGGAATACGGCCTAACGGTGTGCGGGACCGTAGCCCAGCTTCATGGAGACGGTTGCGAATGGTCCTCGCCGATACCCCAGGAGCAACAGTGTCCCTAATTTGCTGGGAAGTGGCGGTGCGGTCCCCTACGGCACTGCGTAGGATCCTACGGTCTTGGCGTGCATCCGTGCGTCGCTGCGGTCCGGTCCCAGGTCGACGGGCACGTGCACCTTCCGCCGACCACTGGCGACAACATCGATGTACTGTGGAGACCTCACGCCCCACGTGTTGAGCAATTCGGCGGTACGTCCACCCGGCCTCCCGCATGCCCACTATACGCCCTCGCTCAAAGTCCGTCAACTGCACATACGGTTCACGTCCACGCTGTCGCGGCATGCTACCAGTGTTAAAGACTGCGTTGGAGCTCCGTATGCCACGGCAAACTGGCTGACACTGACGGCGGCGGTGCACAAATGCTGCGCAGCTAGCGCCATTCGACGGCCAACACCGCGGTTCCTGGTGTGTCCGCTGTGCCGTGCGTGTGATCATTGCTTGTACAGCCCTCTCGCAGTGTCCGGAGCAAGTATGGTGGGTCTGACACACCGGTGTATTTGTTTTCTCTCCTGTTTCACTCGCGAATGGAGCGAGGGAAAAACGACCATCTAAGAGCGTCTGTAAAAGTCCTAATTTGGCACATCTTCACGGTAGTTAACGCGTAACGCATGTAGGCGACAGTAGAATCGTTCAACCGTTGGCGTCATACGCATCTTCTCCAAATTTGCGCAATAGTGGCTTGCGGAGGAGTGTTGTCTTCCCTCCAGAGATTTCCATCCGAAGAGATTTCCATCCGAGTTCCCTAATCATCTCCGCAATATCTGGGTGCTGATCACACCTACCGTTAACAAATGTAGCAGCGCGCGTCTAGAGTGCTTACACGGGAAACACCCCATCGCAGCCTCATCAGATTTAGTGGTAAGATGGCCCCGTGGAAAACTGAACACGGATCAAGCAGGAAAACAGGAAGTAGGTGTACTGAACTGTGAAAAAAAAACACAATGGAAGCAGTGAACGGTCCACGAACAAGAAGTGCAATGAAAAGCAGCCTGAAACAGCAACGGTGTTGTGGGTGAGACGTCATGGTGTTAGATTGCCAAGTGGGCGAGCCGTGTTCAAAACTGCCTTGCGCCATTTTTTCCCCACAGCTTTATGAACTTCCCGTCCGATCATTGAAATGTTTGCTCTCTTTCTGTAGCCTTGGCACTTGTCGTACTATACATTGGTTATAGAATATGAGTCCTGTGGTAAGAATCCGTTACCACTGCAAGTAAACAGAGAGCAGCCGAGATAGCAATTAGACGTCTCACAGAAATGAATACAACAAATATAGAGGTGTGAACTAGGTTACAACAAAGGAATTAGAGAGTCAAGACTTCCAAAACGTAACGGAAGTTCAGAAATGTTAAAAACGTATGTTTTGACTGAGCACAGAGAAACCGTGCACTTGTGAAACTCTTGCGTTCGTTTGTTGCAGCTTATGTGCCAAACTGTTATGTTTTGATCATTTCCTTGGGAGCGATCACATTCACATTCATACGAACAGCTATATCGCGAAAGGAGGCGTATCCCACTCGCTTATCAGGCGTACAAGATAGGTGCGTCGAAAAGAGATTCCTATATATTACACACGTACTGTCAGTAATGCCATGTATGGCACACCAGACGTGTTTCACGGTGGAGGACTTAGTTGAGTTGTAGGCTTGTCATCAAACGTTTGCGGTTCGCATACGAAAGCCACTTCCTTTCGGCTGCTAACAGAGTAATTGTGCAGAATCAACTGTTATTATAGATTCCTACCTTACACCTCGCTGTTCCAAAAGGACGTTACATCACGACAGACACATTTGAATATAATTAGAATCATGTATTAATACCTTCAGCTGGTGACTGGCTATGATATATATCAACGGGGAGACGTGAAAATGTGTGCGCCGACCGGGACTCGAACCCTGCACCCATGGCAAGAGATCACGGGTTCGAGTCCCGGTCGGGGCACACATTTTCACGTCTCCCCGTTGATATACGTCTACCATATACGTATAAATTAGAATAAAGCGAACAGCGAAAAAAAAACTGACATGAGGGAGATTAGATCACGGTTCGGCCGCTTGGTAGTCAAACACCATGACCACTTCACCACGACGCGATTTCTCAACTCGACTGCTCTACATTGCACTTTTTCTTCTTGTCTCTGTTTTGATTTTTCTTCACAGTCCAGTACACCTTCGTCCTGTTTTCATGCTCGATATGAGGTACCGCATATCAGCAGCTGCGGAAGCTGTAACTGAAGACATGCTCGCTGCACTGTGTGAACGACTTGAGCACCGCACTGGCATACGCCGTTATCTCAAGTGGGGCATATTGAACACCTATGAAACGGTATGAAAAAAGAAACTGAGTTTCACGTTCATAAAAAAATTTCATTGTATATGTTTATACTTTCAGAAATATAGACGTGCCAAAACGGATGATTCGCTTTGATACAACCTGTATTTTGTTGACCTTCACCTATATGGGGAGAAACGACAATCGCAATAATAAAAGAGATGAGAGTTCGTTCTGAAAGATTTAGACGACCATTTTATTCGAGAGTGAAGCGGTCGGGAAATAGTAGGAAAGTGGTTGCGTGAACCCTTTGCCAAGTACTTGAGTGTGAATTTTGCACAGTAGTCGCACAGATATAGATGAGTGTATATTAAAATGTGCCGCTGTGTCGCTCAGGAATGGAGCCCCGAGCCAGTTGGGTTGTAGTAATCCACCAGGAACGACAATACCGATAAAGGAAGAATGTGTAACCGGCCGACACTGGCTGCCGAACGAACAAACCTTCACACGGGAATGCCACCCGTGACTGGCCGTAACTCCAACTAGCGACAGTTTTGTCGGTATTTAATCTTCTCGACGATAACAGCGGCGGTCCTTAAAGGCATTGCGTTGCAGGCTGAGAGCGCGACTCGCTCGGTACGAGCCGCTCCAGCGTCCGTATCAGTGATTTACCAGCGGCGGACGTAAGCCGTTCCTAAAGCCGTGTCGGGCGCTACAGCGTCGGCAGCGGCACAGTGAATACGCCGCCGTGACACGCACGGCCACTATATAATTCGGTATTTGGGCGGTGCGTCATCTTTACGGACGCTCGCGGCTGGGGAGTAGTTTGTGGTCGCCGGGTAGGATGTCCTGCCCTCGCGTTGAGGGGGAGCATATTCTTGGCGCGAATGACGTCAGATGCGGCGGCCGCCACTCAGATAAACGTGGGTCTGTCGCTGCGGTTATGACACACGGCGCTGAGGACGTCGGTGGCCCCTGTGCGGGAAAGTGGCTCTCGGGTGGCCAATCCTGCAGTCCTGCTAAGACGTACCGTCTTTACAGGCGCGTACGAAGTACAACAACCAGTGGGATCGGCCTAACGTTGGTCGCCAACGCATCAGAGCAACTGGTTATGGCCAGGAGATTCGTTCGTGCGGAATCGCAGTTGATTCTCACAATTCGTAGAGGTTACTCCCCTTTTGTTACTGTTATGAAGCGGCGTTTCAATTAAAATTTCATCGGTCGGTATTATGAGGGTGTAACCTCCCCACAGCATTTTTGAAAAGGATAATAATTAAATGTTAATGGGAATCGTGTTAAACGTAACCTCCCAGCAAAAATAAAAACAAAAGTCTATGATAATGAAAACGTGCCAAAAGTTATTTCCTCACAAGTTTACTGAATAATAATGACGCAAATGTTGTTGAGCTCCCACAAAACATCGTTAAATTGAAATAAAAGCGACTGTACCTTCGCTACAAAAATATTGATAAATAATGGCCCAATGTAAACTCGACACAAAAATTGAGAAATGAACATTCAATTGTAATGATTTTTTTCTTTTTTTTTTAATAACGATTGCTTTGAAAACAATTATTATTGGGGCATTTCTTGAACAAATTAATTACAATTACCATACATTATTAGCTGAGCGCAATGGTGCTTCATTACCTTATTTAACAATATACCTCGTCCTGAATCGTGACCAGAGACCCATGTCGACGCCCGCCGACTCCTCACACACAACTGTACTGACTGAGTACTTCCTCTCGCGACTCGCTACGTATAACAACTGCGTCCAACTCGGAACTGCCCACTCGCGCGGTTAAGCGCAGACTAGCAACGATAAATAACTCTCTGGTGAGAGATTCTGTCATGCCTCGCCATCGCTGTACTGAGTACCCTGCATACACACGTGTTTCAAGGGAAGAAAAGGATTAACAGTCGTCGCATGTGCAGCATTTAGTTTACTGCAACAAGCTTATCAGGAAACGGAATATGAAGAAAAGAACAACAACGCTGGTGGACAACCTCTCTTTTTCAAAAGTATAGAACTCAAACTTGCAAATCTATTTTTTTATTGTTAGCACAATTGGACCGGTTGTCTTCAGCTTCACATCGGTCGCAAACCTCCTTTGAGACGCAGGTGGGCTGTAATTGCTCGCATAGTAGGCTTTCAGAACCGCTGTACGCTCAGGTACGCTGTACTGTGACATGTTCACGAGCAAATGGCCGACAAAAACAAGGCGCGTGAGCATGTGCATACTAATCCCCATCACCCCCCGCGACCAACCTTACAGTTTGAACGTCCTAACGGAAACCGTTCAGAAGTCGTGACGATTTTATTTCACATAGTTCAGTAATTGTCACCTTTACTTAGTAGAATATACAGGCTGTTTCAAAAATGACCGGTATATTTGAAACGGCAATAAAAACTAAACGAGCAGCGATAGAAATACACCGTTTGTTGCAATATGCTTGGGACAACAGTACATTTTCAGGCAGACAAACTTTAGAAATTACAGTAGTTACAATTTTCAACAACAGATGGCGCTGCGGTCTGGGAAACTCTATAGTACGATATTTTCCACATATCCACCGTGCGTAGCAATAATATGGCGTAGTCTCTGAATGAAATTGTGTGTCTGGCGGAATGGCTTCACATGCAGATGAGATTTACTGCTTCAGCTGTTCAATTGTTTCTGGATTCTGGCGGTACACTTGGTCTTTCAAGTGTCCCCACAGAAAGAAGTCACAGGGGTTCATGTCTGGCGAATAGGGACGCCAATCCACGCCGCCTCCTGTATGTTTCGGATAGCCCAAAGCAATCACACGATCATCCAAATATTCATTCAGGAAATTAAAGACGTCGGCCGTGCGATGTGGCTGGGCACCATCTTGCATAAACCACGAGGTGTTCGCAGTGTCGTCTAAGGCAGTTTGTACCGCCACAAATTCACGAAGAATGTCCAGATAGCGTGATGCAGTAATCGTTTCGGATCTGAAAAATGGGCCAGTGATTCCTTTGGAAGAAATGGCAACCCAGACCAGTACTTTTTGAGGATGCAGGGACGATGGGACTGCAACATGGGGTTTTTCGGTTCCCCATATGCGCCAGTTCTGTGTATTGACGAAGCCGTCCAGGTAAAAATAAGCTTCGTCAGTAAACCAAATGCTGCCCACATGCATATCGCCGTCATCTATCCTGTGCACTATATCGTTAGCGAATGTCTCTCGTGCAGCAATGGTAGCAGCGCTGAGGGGTTGCCGCGTTTGAATTTTGTATGGATAGAGGTGTAAACTCTGGCGCATGAGACGATACGTGGACGTTGGCGTCGTTTGGACCGCAGCTGCAACACGGCGAACGGAAACCCGAGGCCGCTGTCGGATCACCTGCTGCACTAGCTGCGCGTTGCCCTCTGTGGTTGCCGTACGCGGTCGCCCTACCTTTCCAGCACGTTCATCCGTCACGTTCCCAGTCCGTTGAAATTTTTCAAACAGATCCTTTATTGTATCGCTTTTCGGTCCTTTGGTTACATTAAACCTCCGTTGAAAACTTCGTCTTGTTGCAACAACACTGTGTTCTAGGCGGTGGAATTCCAACACCAGAAAAATCCTCTGTTCTAAGGAATAAACCATGTTGTCTACAGCACACGCTTACAGCAGAAAGACGACGTACAGAATGGCGCACCCACAGACTGCGTTGTCTTCTATATCTTTCACATCACTTGCAGCGCCATCTGTTGTTGAAAATTGTAACTACAGTAATTTCGAAAGTTTGTCCGCCTGAAAATGTACTGTTGTCCCAAGCATATTGCAACAAACGGTGTATTTCTATCGCTGCTCGTTTAGTTTTTATTGCCGTTTCAAATATACCGGTCATTTTTTAAACACCCTGTATCATCTGCGTATTCGAGAAAACTGAAATTACTATCCATCTGTACTACAGCTCATTCCTGTTGCCTATATTCCCTTATTACTATCTCTAATATGTCATTGCACGGAACACACGGGAGAGCATCCTGCTGTCTGTGACCTGTTTTAATGTCGAACGACCGAGCGAACTGGCGCGGTGGTTAGCACACTGGACTCGAAATTGGGAGGACGACGCTTCAAACCCGCGTCCGGCCACCCTGATTTAAGTTTTCAGTGATTTACCCAAATCGGTTCAGGCAAATGACGGGATGGTCCGTATGAAAGGGAACGGCTGACTTCCTTACGTTTCTGACGTAACCCGTCGGAAACGCACTGCTGCCCGTGATCCTTCCATAAAAGTTTCCAGCATTCTCACTTGCATGAGAGGGATTCTGAAGTTACCCAGTGCATTGTATAGGCTATTCCCCTGTATGCTGTGGTATGTACGTTGAAAATCGAAAGGCAGACGGACTAGAGATACTTTTATCATATTCCCAGCGTTTTTCAAACAGTTGTCTTAGGGTGAAGATGTCGATCGGTTTGGCCGAAAGCCAGCTTGGTATCCCAGTATGTTGTTCACTTGTTCCCCTTCTTTGTCGGTCGGGTATATTATGGTCAATTTCCATTCTTCTGGCAATGTCTTATCAACTGGATCAGTTTGTAAATCTCTTAAGTCAAGCTCTCAACTTTCTTTTCGATTAATTGTCCTGTTATTCTGTCCTGTCCTGGGGCCTCGTTGTTTCTGAATCTCTTGATGTCAATCTTCACGTCTTGTTCAGTGACTTCCCATTCTTCTTCTTCTTCTTCTTCTTCTTCTTTATCTTTTCTTTCCTACGTGTTATCAGCACGTGGCGTCTCATCTGGATCTGGTCGATTCAAGAGTTCCACGCTTCTAAAACTCTTTTCTTATCATTTCTCAAGTTGCCGTTCTTAATCTAATGACAAATTATGAGCTCTGCAATACACGTTTGCAATTTTTGATGGATTCGAAAAATTGTCTTGAATTCTTGTTGCGGCGCTCTGCCTCAGCTTGTGCTAATGAACTGGTTGGATATATTATCTTCACTGTTCTGAGAATTCACATTGTCTACTTTCTCTTGTTGAGAAAATATTCCCTTTTCTGCTCACTCACTCCGTCAACCAGCCACGTTTCCATATTCCTTCTCTTCTCTGCAGCGTTCTAGCGTGTCTCGTTGAAACGTCCTTTCTTCTACATTTTTTCTTTCTACCACGTATCCTCCGCTACACTTAGTACTGTGATCTTTATTTCTTTCCACTTTTCCTCCTCGTTCTCTCCTCTTGCGTCTACGTTTTCAGAGCGGTTTTCGATTTCTATAGCACATTGTTGTTTAACTGAACTTTCACGCAGTTTCCCAACATCCTAAATAGGTTCTAGTGATGTTATCTAGAGCAAATGTATCCTTCGCTACTGCGACATTTCCACACTTCCAAAACCGTCAGCAAAATCGCCATTTAGTTGCCGTCGGAGAAGACATGTAAATGTGTATTAGTAATTATTTCATCACTTAGATAAGTGCGAGCAATCATTATTGTCGCCACCTCTCAGTGCACTTGGCCGCCGCACACAACGGCTCCGAATTTCACTAGATATTACATCATATTTTCTGACAGTTAATTCCATGCGTCAGAACCTAGGGAAGCAACAGATGGCAAATATTGGAAAGTTATCCGAAGACGACGAACACTGCTTTCCAGACTTAGAGGCCACCCTTTAGCTGAGTCATCAGTGCAGCTCCAGTTCACCTTCAATCTACGCCATTTGTACCGTAAGCTGCTAGTGTGTCTATACCAAATAGTTAAACGCCTGAAAGCGGTCGGTAACAAGGTGCACACATCTCTGTTTCAGTATTGTGACATTTCTATGCTGTGCGCGCTACCGTCCCCCAAGACGACGGCAGACTTGACAGGGCTGAATGCGTTAAGTTCCTGCTCTGACGAACTCTGCGCTCCCCTATCGTCCGCTAAATCGCAGCGCCTTCCCCATACAGGATGTCCGTTTGGCGTTTGGGGGAGCGGCTGAATCTTATCTGTCAACATTCCCATATTTCGGCAGCTGTATGCGATTCTGGCCAATGAGCGGCTTGGCTAGATGGGGCACACATCCAGAAACCTGTGGGTTCTCTTCCGTTACCAAGGCCGGAGGCGGTATCAGAAACTGGGGGTCAATGTGCAGCGTGCTTATTACGTCAGAGCAGAAAACTGCTGTACTTCGCATCAAGCTTGGAAAGAGACTTGATGTGATCTACATCTACATCCATACTCCGCAAGCCACCTGACGGTGTGTGGCGGAGGGTACCTTGAGTGCCTCTATCGGTTCTCCCTTCTATTCCAGTCTCGTATTGTTCGTGGAAAGAAGGATTGTGGGTATGCCTCTGTGTGGGGTCTAATCTCTCTGATTTTATCCTCATGGTCTCTTCGCGAGATATACGTAGGAGGGAGCAATATACTGCTTGACTCTTCGGTGAAGGTATGTTCTCGAAACTTTGACAAAAGCCCGTACCGAGCTACTGAGCGTCTCTCCTGCAGAGTCTTCCACTGGAGTTTATCTATCATCTCTGTAACGCTTTCGCGATTACTAAATGATCCTGTAACGAAGCGCGCTGCTCTCCGTTGGATCTTCTCTATGTCTTGTATCAACCCTATCTGGTACGGATCCCACACTGCTGAGCAGTATTCAAGCAGTGGGCGAACAAGCTTACTGTAACCTACTTCCTTTGTTTTCGGATTGCATTTCCTTAGGATTCTTCCAATGAATCTCAGTCTGGCATCTGCTTTACCGACGATCAACATTATATGATCATTCCATTTTAAATCACTCCTAATGCGTACTCCCAGATAATTTATGGTATTAACTGCTTCCAGTTGCTGAGCTGCTATTTTGTAGCTAAATGATAAAGGATCTATCTATCTGTGTATTCGCAGCACATCACACTTGTCTACATTGAGATTGAATTGCCATTCCCTGCACCATGCGTCAATTCGCTGCAGATCCTCCTGCATTTCAGTACAATTTTCCATTGTTACAACCTCTCGATACACCACAGCATCATCTGCAAAAAGCCTCAGTGAACTTCCGATGTCATCCACCAGGTCATTTATGTATATTGTGAATAGCAACGGTCCTATGACACTCCCCTGCGGCGCACCTGAAATCACTCTTACTTCGGAAGACTTCTCTCCATTGAGAATGACATGCTGCGTCCTGTTATCTAGGAACTCCTCAATCCAATCACACAATTGGTCTGATAGTCCATATTCTCTTACTTTGTTCATTAAACGACTGTGGGGAACTGTATCGAACGCCTTGCGGAAGTCAAGAAACACGGCATTTATCTGTGAACCCGTGTCTATGGCCCTCTGAGTCTCGTGGACGAATAGCGCGAGCTGGGTTTGACATGAGCGTCTTTTTCGAAACCCATGCTGATTCCTACAGAGTAGATTTCTAGTCTCCAGAAAAGTCATTATAGTCGAACACAATACGTGTTCCAAAATTCTACAATTGATCGACGTTAGGGATATAGGTCTATAGTTCTGCACATCTGTTCGACGTCCCTTCTTAAAAACGGTGATGACCTGTGCCCTTTTCCAATCCTTTGGAACGCTACGCTCTTCTAGAGACCTACGGTACACCGCTGCAAGAAGGGGGGCAAGTTCCTTCGCGTACTCTGTGTAAAATTGAACTGGTATCCCATCAGGTCCAGAGGCCTTTCCTCTTTTGAGCGATTTTAATTGTTTCTCTATCCCTCTGTCGTCTATTTCAATATCTACCATTTTGTCATCTGTGCGACAATCTAGAGAAGGAACTACAGTGCAATCTTCCTCTGTGAAACAACTTTGGAAAAAGACATTTAGTATTTCGGCCTTTAGTCTGTCATCCTGTTTCAGTACCACTTTGGTCACAGAGTGTCTGGACATTTTGTTTTGATCCACCTACCGCTTTGACATGAGACCAAAATTTCTTAGGATTTTCTGCCAGTCCACCCCCCCCCCCCTCCCCCATTCCCTGTTGTTTGTTTTGTCTGATGTCTGAGCGGAAAATGAACCTCAGAACTCACGCTGGCACCTCACTGGCTTGGCCTGGAGACGCTGCTGGTCTGTGGGGTGGGCTGCAGTGTTCTAAGGTGGAATGCGCGAGTCGTACGCAGAGGTTGAGGCGGCGTGGCGCGGGGAATCCCGCCTCTCGCCGAACAACGGCCACTGCCGGGGCCCACACTGCGGCGGCGCCACGGTAGCCGGGCGTCTCGTCAGGTCTGCGTTTACGACAGGAAGCGCTCCCTGAAAATGTCCGCTGCGTGTCTGGCAAAGGAAAGGAAAGTGAAGGGAAGCCTGGCGCGTGGGTGCCTGTGAGGTGTGTCGTGCTCGATAGCCACTCGTGTCTTCGGGTCACGCACAGCCAATTGTTCGAAACGGATGTGGTTTCAAGATCGGGTCTTCCGATTTTATCTGCACGGCGAAGTGGAGAAATCCTGGATGAGTACAAAGCTGTTTTTTGTTCCTTTCGTTTCAACATGATCACGAGTGTTTTGAAGAAAAAAAAAAAGGCAGTCACTGATGGAACGGCTGCAAAATTTCCAAGTGAGTAAAAATGATCCTGTTCAAGTGTACAGATTTGGCGCACGTTTTGTCACTAGAAATCGTGTACCTCCGCCTTTCCATTTTTTGCCGTTGCTGTTTATTTTTAAATCAGCAACCAAAGTGAGTTTCGACTGGATGCCTCGATTTAGTCTTCCTCACACATGAACTAATATTTGAAGTACCTTTCTAATCGTACACGTGCTCGTTAAGACGAGAAGCATAAAGTGACAACACCTGGTGTAAAAGATGTTAGGGTTGAAACTTCCTCGCAGATGAAAACTGTGTGCCGCACCGAGAATGGAACTCGGGAACTTTGCCTTTCGCGGCCAGGCGCTCTACCGACTGAACTACCGAAGCACAACTCATCATCAAAGCTTCACTCTGCCAGTACCTCGTCTCCTACCTCCCAAACTCAGTCGGTAGAGCACTTGCCCGGGAAAGGCGAAGATTCCGATATCGAGTCTCGGTACGGCACACAGTTTTTATCCGCCACGAAGTTTCGTATCAGCGCACATTCCGCTGCAGAATGAACTTCTCATTCTGATGTTAGGGCTTTTCATAGGTTCATGTGAAATGAGCTCATCCGGCGAAAAATCTGACATCTGGCATGTCGAAGCTAATTTCGGTGCGCATATACAGCGTGAACCTGTATCCAACCGACGAAATTATATACGTTGATAAGGGATATTTCCTGACTGTTTTACTGCGGACGACCGCAAGTCAACGGTTGCTGGTTGCAAAAGTTAATGTGTGCAAGCGAAATATAATAAGTCTGAAACTTCCTGGCAGATTAAAACTGTGTGCCCGACCGAGACTCGAACTCTGGACCTTTGCCTTTCGGGGGCAAGTGCTCTACCATCTGAGCTACCGAAGCACGACTCACGCCCGGTACTCACAGCTTTACTTCTGCCAATATTTCGTCTCCTGCCTTCCAAACTTTACAGAAGCTCTCCTGCGAACCTGGTCCCGAGTCTCAGTCGGGCACACAGTTTTAATCTGCCAGGAAGTTTCATATCAGCGTAAACTCCGCTGCAGAGTGAAAATCTCATTCTGTATAATGAGTCTGTCTCTGTTTACTGACTGGACAGAAACAGTCTGAAAAGCTTGTAAGGGTGTTGAAGGGTAGGTTGTGCTGAGAAGTACTTGTTAAGCAAAAATTCTATAAGTTGCGCCGTTTCAGAGTTAATTATCACTGAAGTTAGGCAGTCAAGCTGTTGCGCGCGCATATACAAGCGGCCCAGTAGATAAAACTAGTCTGAATTGATCTCATAGCGTAAGTGATCGCGCCCGAAACTGCACAGCCTTGGCTCGGATTCGATCCTTAGTACCTCCCCTTGCCCAAATTTGTATCGTTCTCTTGTTTGGTTTTAGGAAACGAGAGGAAGAAAGCACCGTCTCTGGCGGGCCACTTGAATTTGCGCGCAACGGCCTCATTGGGCACCTTCAGTGCTAATTAACTAGGAAACGGCGGAACGGAATGAATTTTTTTCGTAACAGTTATTTCTCAGCACAACATCCCCCAAAAAACCCTTACAAGGTTTGCACACTGTTTCTGACGACCCTGCATACCTGCGCTATCTCGTTGCGTTCACTCTTAGATATCAAGCTTGGATTCAGTTGTGCTCGAGTCTGTCACGGGTTTGTATTTCCTGCCACGTGAGTTGTACATTAACTGTGACCCACAGCAGTATTGGTAGTTGTGCGCTATGCATCTGGTGAATAGAATCAGCGGATGGAACGGAAGAGCGACAGACCGCCACTACGCTCAGCTCCTATACCGTCGTGTGTAGAGCGCCAGTTGCCTTGCCAGAGCACACTGTAATAGCGGAGAGTGAGCTAGGTGGCGGTGTGTCACGTGGGGTGCAGCTAAGATACGGAGTGGAAGAAAGTGTTCACAAGTCTCGGGTGTAGCAAAGGTCACCATGTGAGACGAAGAATTCGCGAGTATTATCGGTTCGTACAGTCATCTTGTTTGTTTGTTTGTAGTATAGTTACGACCGGAAAATCACACGCTTGTGCTATTGGTAAGTCTCCATTTCACTCCGACGTTCAACGGCTCGTATTCCACTCAATGTTCACTGACGCTGTAGTGGTGTGCTCGCCAAGTGTCTGTTGGTACAAACAGCACTTAAAGAGGTCGTTACTCGGCTAATGGGCGACGTCTCGAACTGTTAGACCTTTCGCATGTACCTTGGCTTTCCAGTTCTGTCCTTATCTAGCGGCTAGTACAGATTACTTCAAAGTGGCAATTAGACTGTGAAACGGCCAGACAGTGGTCGGTACGAGCTAAGTGGCGACTCATTTGCGAGCCCCGGTACAATTAGGACCGGTAACAAGCGAATTAGGCGGGCGGGCGGGCGTTATCGTGCTGGGAGATCGGCGTGGGAGCCGCGGCCGCGGCCGGGTCACGGCAGGGCGCGCGCTGACCTCGGCCGCCCCGGCAGCCGGCGACTGGCTGCCACATGCAGCAGTACAGAGGGTCCTCACAACGTAGGGCATGAAATGGTCGTACGGCACTACTGGCTGGGAAACCCCTCAGTGTTCTTTCGTCCGCCTGGTGCAAGTCCCTGCATTTGACGCCACTTCGCCAAGTTGCGCGTCGATGAAGATGCGATTAAATGATTGGGACAACACAGCCACTCTGCGACCGAAGAAAGTCTCCGGCACGGCCAGGAATGGAACTCGGGAACTCCCTATCTAGAGGCAGCGATGCTGATCAATATTTTATCTGCAGATTCTAAAAATAAACCCAAAAAATTTTGGTCGTACGTGAAATCTGTGAACGCTACAAATAATTCAGTACCTTCTCTTGCTGACAGAATGGGTAATGTAACGGATGATGATAAACAGAAGGCCTAAATTCTAAAACTAGCTTTCAAAAACTCGTTTATGGTAGAGGACTGCAGCACCATTCACCCTTTCAATTATCGAACAAACACAAGGATGCCAGAATGAGATTTTCACTCTGCAGTGGAGTGTAGGCGGATATGAAACTTCCTGGCAGTCTAAAACTGTGTGCCGGGCCGAGAGTCGAACTCAAGACCTTTGCCTTCCGCGGGCAAGTGCTCTACCAAATGAGCTACCGAAGCACGACTCACGCCCGGTACTCACAGCTTTACTTCTGCCAGTACCTCGTCTCCTACCTTCCAAACTTTACAGAAGCTCTTCTGCGAACCTTGCAGAACTAGCACTCCTGAAAGAAAGGAAAGTTCTGAAAGGTTCGCAGAGGTACTGGCAGAAGTAAAGCTGTGGGGACGGGGCGTGAGTCGTGCTTGGGTAGCTCAGTTGGTAGAGCACTTGCCCGCGAAAGGCAAAGGTGCCGAGTTCGACTCTCGGCCCGGCACACAGTTTTAGACTGCCAGGAAGTTTCAAACACAAGGATGGCTGACATAGTGCTTAGTGTATCTGGGATTGTAAAACAGTCTAGATCCTTAGACGCCAGGAAGGCATCAGGCCCAGACGGTATCCCTGTAAGATTTTATGTTGACTATGCTACAAATGTAGCACCATTCTTATCCATCATCCATCAGAGATCATTGGAATAGTGGTAAGTTTCACGGGACTGGAAGTAGGCCCAGATCATAGCAATCTATACAAAGGGGAGAAAATCGGATGCACATAATCACCGGACAATTTCACTAACGTCGATTTGTTGTAGAATCATGGAAGATATTTTGTGTTCAGACTTAATGACCTTTCAAGACTCTGAGAAGCTAATCTGCAGAAACCAACACGGTTTTAGGAAACAGCGGTCATGCGAGACACAGCTGGCCCTCTTTGTTCATGATATACAACAGGCTCTAGATACCGGCTACCAGGTTGATGCCATATTTCTCGACTTTCCAAATGCATTCGACTCAGTTCCGCACTGTCGCTTGCTACAAAAAGTGCGCGCTTATCGGCTGTCCGATGACATATGCGGTTGGTTACATAGTTTTCTAACAGACAGAGAGCAGTATGTCGCCCTAAATGGGGAGACTTCAGCAGAAACAAGCGTAACATCAGGTGTGCCCCAGGACAGCGTAATAGGTCCGCTGCTTTTTACGATTTACACAAACGATCTGGTTGATGGTATTGACAGCGGCATTAGACGGTTTGCCGATGATCCTGTAGTCTACAGGAAAGTAGTCTCACACGAAAGTTGTGAACAAATCAATGAAGATTTGCAGAAAATTAAGGCGTGGTGTAATGACTGGCAGTTGTCTCTCAATATTAGTAAGTGTAACCTACTGCGTATAACAAGGCGAAAATCACCACTAATGTAAGAGTACAAAATAAATGCCCAGTCTTTGGAAGCGGTAACATCCGTCAAGTATCTGGATGTGACTATTCGAAATGATCTCAAACGGAACGTTCAGATTACACAACGGGTAAGGCGAACTCTAGATTGCGGTTTATTGGTAGAATCCTGAAGAGATGCAGTCCTTCAATAAGGGAAATTGCTTACAATACGTTAGTTTGTACAGTCTTGTAGTACTGTTCGTCTACATGGGACCGTTACCAGTAGGGCATGATTCAAGAGATTGAAAAGGTCCGAAGAAGAGCGGCAAGATTCGTGACTAGTACATTTAACCATCGCGAGAGCTCTACAAATCTCATAGAAAGTTTGAAGTGGGACACACTTGCCGATCGAAGACGCGCTACACGGAAGGGTCTGCTCACTAAATCCCAGAATCCCATCTTCGCCGAGGATGTAGAGTATATATTATTACCACCAACTTTCAAATCGCGCAATGATCACCATTCAAAGATAAGTGAAATTAGAGCTCGTACTGAGACGTTCAGACAGTCGTTTTTCCCTCGCGCGATCCGCGAGTGGAACAGAAGGGGGAAATATGACTTTGGCGCGAATAGCGCCCTCCGCTACACACCGCTTGGTGGCTAGCGCAGTATATATATATATATATATATATATATATATATATATATATATATGGATATCGCCAGCTGCGGACAACGTAACTGGAATGACGCATTATGTCGGTAATGAAACAGCGCGCTGCGGGTTTCTCATTCAGAAATCGAAGCCGCCCGGAGTAGCCCGTGGTCTAGGGGTCTTGCCACGGTTCGTGCGGCTCCACAGTCGGAGGTTCGACTGCTCCTTCGGACATGGCTGCGTGTGTGTTGTCCTTAGCATATGTTCGTTTAAGATACGTTAAATAGTTTGTAACTGTAAGGACCGATGACCTCAGCAGTTTGGTCCCATAGCAATTTACCACAATTTCCAGAAATCAAATTTGAACGTTGTTTGAAACTTCCTGGCCGATTAAAACTGTGTGCCGGACCGAGACTCGAACTCGGGACCTTTGCCTATCGCGGGCAAGTGCTCTACCAACTGAACTACCAAGCACGACTCACGATCCGTTCTCATAATTTTACTTCCGCCAGTACCTCGTCTCCTACCTTCCAAACTTCGCAGAAGTTCTCCAGCGAAACTTGCAGGACTAGCAGTACTGGAAGAAAGGATATTGCGGAGACATGGCTTAGCCACAGCCTGGGGATGTTTCCAGAATGAAATTTTCACTCTGCAGCGGATTGTGCGCTGATTTTGAAACTTCGTGGCAGGCAAAGGTCCCGAGATCGAGTCTCGGTCCGGCACATAGTTTTAATCTGCCAGGAAGTTTCAAAACCAGCGCACACTCCGCTGCAGAGTGAAAATTTAATTCTTGAACGTTGTTCGTGAAAATATTGTGTTATGTCTCTTACAAGAAGGAGGCCTGCGTACCAGGTTGTGTCGGAGTTCGGTAGCAGCACGATCGGAGGCTACCGAGACTGCGGTTTATCGTTCAGCTCTGCCGCTGTTCGCGTTGTTCGGGATACCACGACACTGTCCCGACGCGACTAGCGCTCCCGAGTACGGACGTTGATCACTGGGCCACACGGGATCTTACCAGCTGCGTCGCGTACCTTGAGTCAGGCAGTTGACTTCTTTGCAGTTAGACACGTAGCCAGGCAAACACATGGCGATGTCTGGAGCACTAGAGAGTGTCAGCGTGGCAACCATTGTGTAGACTTCTGTTCACAGAGGCGCCTTGACAGTGGCGAGATCGAAAGCAGCGCTGGCCTGGCCAGAGACGCACAAGTCGCAGTCGCAGTCTTTTTAGACGAATGCCAGTTCTGCGTAAGTCATCACGATGGACACATACGCGTGTCGATGCTCCAAGGGAAGCTGAACGTTTCCAGATTACAATCGCCATGTTCATAAAACCCAGCGTCTGGTGTGATAGGGGTAGCACTGGATATTCAACACGAACACCTGTGCGTCGCGGTAGCTGGTAGTTTGTAAGACTGTCATTACCATTTTACATGTTAAGGCCAGTAAATGTCTAGTGTCATCGAGATCTCTGTGACGTTATCATTCAACAAGATACTGCGATACGAACATGAGCTGGGTGCAAATACTGATAACTAAGACGTAAAGAAGAGAAATGCAAAGTTTAGGACTTCACTATGTTATAGCTTGACAACCGTTCATTACCACATTAATGAGGCAGAACCAGTCAGTCGTGTAATATAAATGTGTGGGATCAATAACGTGTAGAGATAAGACGTGGAGCGACTGTATAGGTTCAGTTCTAGATACGAGCAAATGGCGGGGTATGGTTCATTGTTAAAGTGCAGGTACGCTGCAAAGCTTCTGTAAAAGAGAGTGCTTGTGAAAAATTTGTATGGCTCCGTTGGGCGTATACAAAGATGGGCCACAGAATCGTTTGACGGCTGAGTGTGACAAGTGTTAAATGTAACAATGCTGCTACTGCAGGGAATTCCATGAATGGTGTTCAAGAGCACAAACTATGAATGTTCTTGCGCCTCCTACGTATGTCCCATCGAAATCGTACGATAAAATTAGGCAAATAACGGCTCGTCCAAAGACGTACAAACTGACATACTTCTCATGAAACGGGAGGAGACAGTATATTAAAAGGTAGTGTCTGCCACGCTTTTCACGATTATTCGCAAAGAATTGCCGCGCGGTGCCGACCGTGATAGGCATTTTTTTTTCTGGTAAAAACGTTGGGACACATGTTACGTGTGCAGAGATAGCAGCCTAGCGCGTCAGTGGAGGCCCGGAACTTGAGTCGAGTGCTGTAGTGTGATGAGGAGCACCTGCCCTTGACCCGCTGGTCTCCCGCTCCACCAGAGGACAGCCAGCATGTGGCCCGCCACGGTACGCCCCGGTATTGGCGGTGCTGCGCCACGCCACTGCGTCGGCCCAGACGCAACTTCCGGCGCGCGCCGGAAGGCGGCCGTCGCTATTTACGGAGACCCACTGGCCTCCTCGCGACGGCGACAATGACAACCGCACCTCCCTCCATCCCACTGTGCGCGCGGCGCGTCCTACACTCCACCCTAGTCTTGATTTGATGCGATCCAGCTCGAACACACAAAGCGTCTTAAATGGTCATTTTGTTTCTGTTCCGTCCGCTACGCGCATCTTTCGAGATTATTTGCTCGCAATCTTTCTGTCTTCTGCTATTCTTTCAGTCATTACGTGACTATTTTTCATTTTATGTATCAATTGTTATCTTTTCCTCCCTGTTTCTTTTTCCTGTTACCATCCCTCCTAAAGCTTGTCAGTAAGCGTTGTCGTCTTGGACAGTATCTTGACTACAGTAATTACATTTCCTCCTCAAAATCTCCAGTGACCCATTTTTTCACCAAACCTACCCGACACTTATTTATTGCTAAATCTATTTTGTCTTACTTACCTTCTCCATCTTCCTTCATATCTCAAAGGCCTCCAGTCGTTTTTCATCTTCCGTTCCTAAATGTCCACTTTTCGTCGTCATACAAAATTACGCTTCACACAGCATTTAATCAGTCGTAAAGTGCTATATCATTCATTGTTAGTTCGCCGTCGGGCAAAACGACCCGGTCGTCAGCGAATTTTATACTTTTCAATTATGTAGGGTGCTTCCCAAAGGTCGTAGCTGATGCGTCATGTATAAGAGGGTCATTATAATGCTGTAATTCCTGTATGCACTTAGCACGAATAAAGGCCTTAGGAGAATATTCGGTATCGCTCCAAGTGTAAATTTGCATCAAATCATCTGGTCCTATAAGAATAATCACAACTGGAGAATTCCCTTTGGTGGTATTACAATTGATTGTAGAAATATTACAATTGATTGTAGAAACCTTCTACAGCAGTATGGATAAAGAAGGATCTCCTGGATATTGAAATTAGCTTGTATAATTCTACACACAAAAAGGAAATTAAAAATATTGCAGTGAGCGAAAGTAATTTCCTCCGTGGGCATATTGTATCGTAAAAGAAAGAACAGAACAGCAAATAAAAGATTTAGAAGCGCTAATTGGTTTGAAGGCATGGAATGCAGCAATTGCGTAGGCTACGCAGGAAATAACGGAGCATGGATACTGGTTTACGGTAGACCCTCAACGATGCTACGAAATAACCGCTGACGTATGTAATTTATGTCCCATTTTGCTATCGGCCCTGATAGCACCAGACCATATGGCTGTTTACAGTAAATAGTTCGTCACCGTAGGGATAAGTTAATTATTTCTATTTGGAAGATTGTTTCCCCGTAATCCTTTACCTTGGACTATCACTAACGAGACAAAAGTTATCTGCGTCACTCTAATTTTTTGTTAATGCCCGCGACGTATTTCGAAGATTTTCCGCCGTTCTCCGGTGGGTTCAGTGGCTCACATGTATTATTCTGCTTGATGAAGGCAGTAATATCCTTTGTGTTTCGGTTTACTCTAAATTTCACTCGTAATTCTGAATATGGCACTGAATATTACATTATTTGCAGTAACAAAATTATTCAGAGTTTTCCAGTAATCTACATACTTCAGGTGGACATCATACGTACACTGGAGTAGAAAACTTACTGTAACAATTTGCGGAAAATTTGTTTTTGTTTATGTGATGTAACATGAGCATAACTATACATCTGAATAATGTTAATCGCTAATAAAAGTCAGAAAGGACAATTTTAGGTCTTCAAAAATGGTTCAAATGGTTCTGAGCACTATGGGACTTACCTTCTGAGGTCATCAGTCCCCTAGAGCTTAGAACTACTTAAACCTAACTAACCTAAAGACATCACACACATCCATGCCGGAGGCAAAATTCGAACCTGCGACCGTAGCGGTCGTGCCGTTCCAGACTGTAGCGCCTAGAACCGCTCGGCCACTCCGGCCGGCAATTTTAGGTCTTCCCACAATCGAAGCTACCAAGTAACTGTAAATGTAGCCCTAAGGAGGTATCTCATACTTCACTTAACTAGTAGATTGATTATCAGAATGTACTTATCCATTAACAGAATGGCACCCAGAAAGTAGCCTTCTACTACTTAACAATCCAATAGAGTCACATGTGGCAAGGACCTTATCGACCACACGTTCTGCTCTACGAATCTCTTCCACCTTCCTTTTGTCGAGTGTGCTGTTTCTCTGTTCGGTGTTGGCGTACATCCGAGCTGTGTCCTTCCGGATGTTATCTCGAAACCTGATTCTAGGTCTTCCTCGCGTTCCATCTGTTGTCCTGCCGAATGCTATTCTAGGTAGTCTATTCTCCATCAGTCTCGCTATATGGCCTGACGAGCTCAACTTTGTCTTTTAACACTTACATTATTGTACGGTGTTTGTACAGCGCTCTTAACTCTTCATTTTTTTCTTACCCTCCATAGCATGTTATTTTCACCATATACCGGTTCAAAAATTTTTCTTAGGTATTTTTCTTTCGAATATGAAGTTTTCTTCGTCTTTCCCTCCAAATATTAATTCTTAACAGCCGTATGGTGTTACCGGTATAGTAGTCGATTGATAAAAGCGGATTTTGAAGTTAGTGTTAAGTGATCTTTTCTTTAATATTTTGATAAAACTAAAAATTGTTTTGTACCCTGTTGCTAGACGGGCATCTATTTCTATATGCATTCTATTGTTGGTACCAAAAACATCTTTAAGTACTTGAGGCGGCCAACTTTAAAGAAAGGTAATTCATCTACAACGACAACTGGATTACTTTGGATTTTATGACTTATGACCAGGTATTCAGTCTTTTCTTCATGAATGTGTAATCCTGTTTTCTCAAAGATTCATTCTGTTTTGGGACTACGCATTACTGTTATATCATCTGTGTAGGCAAATCTAGTAATGCTCACAACCCGGATTTGGATTCCTTGTCGATTAATTTTACTACATTGTCTATCCACTTCTCTAAGACGAGGTCAAATAAAATGCCGTCCCCTTGTATCACTAAAGTGCACACATTAAAATTTTCATTTTTTGCTGAAGGTAGGTCTTTTTCGTGTTTACATATTTTAATTAATCTGATTAGCTTTGAGAGTATTTCAAATTCCCTGATACTTGGTTGTGTTTGTCGGTGTATGCTATCGTAGACCTTTTTGAAGTCTATAAATCTAGTGTAGATGTCTACACTGAATTCCCACGCTTTCTCAGTTATTTATCATAGAGCGAATAAATTATCGACTGTTGTGTAGAAACTGCATCGATAGCCCTCCAGTTAGTTTTTCTGTTATTGTAATCAGGCTGCTTATACATACATTTATAAAATTTTATAAGTGACATCCAGTAAAGCAACTCCCCTGTAGTTAGTGCACATACGGGGATCTTTCTTCTTAAGTATGGGACATTTAACTGAGGCTTTCCAGTCGGTAAGTATGGTTTCTGTCTTCCAAACTGTTTCCATTAAAGACTGTAGTTCTAATTCCAGTTGTGATCCTCCATTTTTTAATAACTCATCGTATATCCTGTCTTCACTACAAACCTTGTTATTGTTTAATTTCTTTATTTCTTGCTGTATTTCGTTTACTGATAGAATGGTGACTTGTATATCAACTGTATCATAATCATCAAATGTAAGATAAGATTGTGGATCATTGCAAATGAGTAGTTGCGAAAAGTACGTCGACCACCTTTTTTGTATGTCATTTTTGTTGGTAAGTATTTTCTCATCCTGATCATTTATAGACTGTTCCCTTTTTGTAAACTTACCAAATTGTTTTAAAATATTTTCATACATGTGCCATTCTCGGTGGTGCTTGAAATCAGTCTCTGCTTTTTAATCATATTGTTGTTGTATTAACTTTTATCTTACGGTTCGTTTTCTTTCCTTGTGGATTGTATGGTATCTTTCCTTTAGTGTCATATTGCTACTTTCTAGAATCGGTTATCCCCTCGCTTTTCTTGTCTCCAGCGTTTTTTCTTGACACTTCACGTTAAACCAAATTTCGTTAGGTCGTTCTCTTTTTTCCATAAATTCGGAAAAGTTACTTCTTGAATACTGTTCTTAGAGTGTGTTTCCGACTTCTTGTTCCCTGTTCCTGACTAGCTAGCTGGAGAAAAATATCCAAGGTAGTGTCAAACGAACTCGCAGTGAAGCGACGACGGAAGTCTCGTTGCTGATAACGAGAATAAAGTAAGAGACAGTCTTAAGATATGAAGCCAGACGATCTTCGATGAACTAGTATGAGGATTTCGTGTCAAAATTTTCGCTGGAGTGTTCAATTTGAACTGAGTGTTCCTAAGACTTCGCGTTCGGTTGCAAAAGGCGCCGCGGCGCCAGGAGATATCGCACGCAAATATTTAGCTGCCTGTGATAAGGCTCTGCTGCTGCGTGCGTCGCTTTGCGAATCGCCGCGTCGGTATGGGCGCTTGTTCACACGCGGTCTCGGTAGCCTTGTCTCAGTCAAACAACACGGTCACAACGGCCAGTGTACACAAGTCGCCAGACTTCAGACGGGAAGCGGCTTCCGTAATCCAGCCCGCAGCAGAGGGGGCTGCGGTGTACCCTGTGCCAGTTTCTCTGTGGAAATCGCATAGCAGTGGTTCCGAGCGGGCTAGAGAGGTAGTTGGGCGATACGATCCCTCGGAGACACGAAGGTGCCAAGTGGAGAGAGTTGTCATCAAGTCCTACTGAAAAATCTTGAGCAATAGGGTAACAGTTCTAGCTGAGGTACTTCTCCCAGAACATCAAAATGAGTTTTAGAAAACGACATTCGTGTTGTGACAATATTTTTTACAATAAAACGACTCAAGGAAAAACAAAGAATTTAATTTTTCAAAGCCACATCGCTTTTATAGATTTTGCAAAAGCTTCGTATCGACTTCATCGAAATAAATTGTGGGCAATAACGAATGCCACCACCCGTCAAAAGGGCAATCAAAAAGCCATATCGTGAAACAAAAATCGTAATTAATACAGGGAAAAAACGACAAAACCATAAAAATCTCTCAAGGAATGAGTTTCTTTCACCGACACTTCTCAAAAATTTATATTAACAATGTCCTTAAAAATTAGAAATCAGGTAATTATTCAGGAATCAGATTAAATAAACCCACTAATGTAACTGCATTACATATCGTAGATGACGAATTAATAATACAAGAAAGTGAGAGGACTTCCTCCAGTTAGCATTGCAGCAGCTAAACCAAATATGTACACAATACAACATAAAAATTTCGTTATATAGTATGAAAGTTACGGCCTTTCGACGTAAATATCGAGCATGTTCGAAAGGTCTAATTAACAACAAAGTAACTGAACAGGAGATACATTGTAAATACTTGGGATGAGACACGAGTTAAGATTATGATAGTGATCCAGGTGAAAACTGCACAAATTTCAGGCAATATGTTGAACAATAAACAGGACATTTAACGACAAAACCGAAAAGATACAAAAATTAAACTTTGTAAAACTACCACGACTGTTGTTTTGAAGCGAGAATTGGATGAAACAAGAAGAAGGTGACAGCAAAATGCAGTCATCAGAGATGAGATCCTTGGGGAGAGTTCAGGACAGCAAAGGAAGAGACTTAATAAAGAATGAAGATCTTCTAAGTGAGGTGAATGTGCGCACTTATTACGAGGAAATAGTTGAATACAGAGACATGTGGAACTATCATTGGAGCAGAATTAAGGATGGGTCTACCCAAGAAAAGTCTGAACTACAACCCGAAAGAACTGACACAGGTCTCGCATGTCACCGATGGTCAGGTCGTCTGAGAAATCAAGTCGGTCTTGGACAGTCTACATTTGGTAAGATTTGCTTGGCGCTGCTTCGATAACTGCTACTTCGAGCAGAAATGTTGTGGTATTTGTTCATTAATACTAGAGGGACTTTTGAAATTACCAAGGTATGGAGTTCCAACTTTCGTGAGTGAAGTTGTATGTTTATAATCAGGATCTCTGTGTGAAAATGTTTATACAGTGTTTTATAAGGACGATGACAAATTAAAGAACGGTAATGACCTGAACTGTGGAATATATTAGATGCTGCTTCGTGTGTGTGTGTGTGTGTGTGTGTGTGTGTGTGTGTGTGTGTGTGTGTAGAGACCACCTCCTGTTCAGACAACATACGTCAGCCCATCTTGCACGTAACCTCTCAAAATCTATAATTACCACTAAATATCAAATAACTTGTTGAAGTGATCTGTCGTCATGTGTTCGCCCCCAAATGGTCTTTCCATTTCTTTCTGTACTGTTGCATGTCATCATTTAGAACATATTTCGACAAAAATTAACCTGTGTCTAAATCTGAATTTTCTGTTCGAGGAAGTGGGAGGGGGAGGGGGAAAATAACATGTGTATAGTGATATAGGTGTTGCCATGGTAACATTTTTGCAATGCCGGATTGCCTATTCGTATCCTTTACTCTTTGTGTGAATTGTTTGAATGTTGATTAAAATTTACGTATTTCTTTTGTCTTACATTTGTTCATAGCTTGTACCTTATCTTAAGTAGCAAAAGTTACCCAGACGTCGGAAGCTATTGGTTTCCTCTTATGTGGCCGATGGCAGAAAGCGCGGGGATCCAGGCTACAGCTCCAGTACTCTGTATCCGCTTTGGGAACATTTATTTCTCCTTCATCATACGGTCCCAAAAGGACGAAACTGAGGTACAATATTTCTTATACATCATGTGGTGTCTTGTACAGAGGCAATGCACTGCTATTGCAGATTTATCCGATAGATTTAGATGTATGTTACTTGTGTTCCTCTCATAATTGTAACACATACCTGCCGAGAGCCATTTAATCAACAAGTCTACAGCGAAACCCTGAAGAGTCACAAGAATTTTATTAAGAGCGTAATGCAAGACGTTAATCAATCTGCTCAGATTCAATGTAATGTCATCGACTCAGAATATCATCAGTACCGTATATATCTTTTTTAAAAGTTTATAGCCTACCATCCAACACTTTTCGGTGAGTGGGCCCTCCCAGATGCACCGGGGAATCTCTTTAATTCATTACAGTCCCCATCTTCACCCCAGTTAGTCCAATAACATACCCTTTCGAGATTCATAAACACCACTTGAGTGTACCTGTACTGTGCATATTTCTATAATGTAGATGTGAAAGGTTGACTGTGATAAATAATTTTTTCCTTAATGAGATTTTCACTCTGCAGCGGAGTGTGCGCTGATATGAAACTTCCTGCCGGATTAAAACTGTGCGCCCGACCGAGACTCGAACTCGGGACCTTTGGGAGGTAGGAGACGAGATACTGGCAGAAGTATAGCTGTGAGGACCGGGCGTGAGTCGTGCTTCGGTAGCTCAGATGGTAGAGCACTTGCCCGCGAAAGGCATAGTTCCCGAGTTCGAGTCACGGTCGGGCACACAGTTTTAATCTGCCAGGAAGTTTCAATTTTTTCCTTATTTTTTCCCTTCTTTTGGTTACGATTAATAAATGAGGCGGCATCCCACGAATTGAGATGTTATTTCAGCCTCATAACAGCATTCGCAAATCCATACCAAACTTCCGTGTTTTAAAAGCGCACGTTAGAAGTTCCTGCCTACGGAGACCAATGTGAACTGAGAGAGCTTTAGATGATGTGAAATAAGCAAGCCTCTACCTGGTCGTCTAGAGAAGAATCGAGGGCAGTTTACTAGACTTTACCTTGGCGGTTCATTCAACTTACTCCTCCACATGCAACCACTCGCTAACGGCAACCTGGGCGTTCAGTATGTTCGACACAGTACTACGTCATTGCAGAAATCACCCCTTCGATGTGACAGTTTACAAGAGGGGAAACAGTAGACTACGTTGTTGGTTGTGGCGCCAACGTAGTTGATGAGCGCGGAACCCGGCGTCATGCTAGGGAAAGGCTGGTCCGCAGCTGAGCCGCTACGAGGAGCTGGGGAGACCCGGACGGCGCGCGCCACAGATCGGCCTGCATGTCCTTCGCGTGGGTGGCCGCTCTCCCGGAGGCGGAAGGCGACCACCTCACCGCAGCCCGGCTCACCTCACGTCACGCTCCCAGACCGCCAGTGTGTGCCGTCATGTCTAAAAGTGGTCTCGCCAGCTGATCGGCTTCCACGTGGCTCCGTTACCAACTATGTTGGCCAAGGAGGGCCATGTGAGAAATTGCACCAGTGTCACGGTATCCCACAAACAATACACAGAGGCGACGGTGAGGTAGATACTGTATTACGTGTAGCTAGGAGGAACAGTCTGAAGCGACATGCAGTGGAAGTAGTGAGTTTCGTTGGAGGAATCTTAAGGGAGTGAAACTTATCCACGAGAGGTGTAGCTTACAGAACCTTTATTCGATTGTTTTTACAGCATTGCTTGTCGGTCGGAGTCCCTTACCGTATAAGTTTAATAGGAGAAATGAGGAGTTCGAAAAAATAGTGGTGCGTTTCGTCGTTATTTCGTTAAATAAACGACATATCATCACGAAGGTGACTCTGAAACTCAAATGGCAGACGTTACGAGAGAGACCCGTGTTCTGGGGAAAGGTTACTTTGAAAATTCCAAGAGCGTATTACAAGAAGAGTCAGACAACATAAAACGACCTTCCACAAGCACCTCGCAAAATTACCTCGTAGAGAAAACGGAGAAATTAGAACTCGTGCAGAGGCTTAGCGACAGTTCGTTCCTCCCCCCGCTCTATTGGCCACTTGGACGGAGGAGGAGATGACCATATTGCGCCAGGTACCCTCTGCCTCACAACGTCAGGTGGCTTTCTGATAGCTGATGCAGAACGTGACATCCATGTACTCCTCTAAGGCTCAGGTCATTCCTCTTTGCCACATTATTGGCAGACAGCATCAGCGAATTCGTTATTTTAAATAACAAAAGTTTTTCAGTTATGTGCTCACGTAAATTTTCTAACGGTGTTATTTAATAGCCCACAAATACTACTAAATTGATGGCTCCGTTAGCAAGTAGCGAGAAGTCCACAGGTACGTCAAGTCCCTACTAGACGAGATGTAATGAGTCATCACGTAGTCTAATAATGGGTTTAATGAGGCCCGCCACAAATTCCTCTCATGTACCAACCTCTCCATCTCAGAAGAGCAGGTTCTAAACGATTTGTTGACTCCATTCCACTCACTATCCTTCCTACAGTTTTTTCCTTCTTTAGATACCTCTCCTACCGTGGAGGTTATTCCCTGACAACACAGGTCCCATCGGCCTGTCCCTTCTATTTGTTAGTGTTTGCCACACGTTCCTTACTTCGCCAGTTGTACGGAGAACCACGTTAGTCCTTGTCTAATCAGTCCAACTAGATTTCAACATTCTTCTGTTACACCAAAACTCAAATGCTTCCATTATCTCCTCTTTCCCCACATTCGATGACTCACTACTATAGAGTGTTGTGCTCCAAGCGTACATTCTCAGGAACTGTTGCTCAAATTAAGGGCTACGTATCACACTAGTAGATTACTTTTGCCTAGAGATGCATTATCCGCATGTGCTAGTCTGCTATCTGTGATCTATTTGATTCGCCCATCATGCGTTATTTTGATTTCAATATATTCCTAAACTTCCTCCACTTCGTAGCCACCAATTTTCATGTTATGTTTACCACTCTTGACATCTTGGGTTGTCGGGTGTTCTGCCGGATATCAGCGTCGTACTTGCACGATATTTCGGTCACGTAGCTCGAGACCTTCATCAGGTGCGACCTGAGACTTCTCCTCGAGTGGACCTGATCCAGTATTTATGCCTATGGCCTTCCCCCTCCACCAACGGCTGCAGGCGCTTCCTCTGTGGTCCGCGCCCATTCCCTGCGACCTGCTGGAGCGTTGCTGCTCCGTTTTCCGTCCGCTGCGGTTCTGGGTGTTCCCTCTGCGGTCCGCGCCCACCAAACCCGCTCCTGGGGGTTTCATCTACGGTCTGGGGTACCAAGCGTTCCACCTGCGGTCCGCGCCCGCTCACCACGACCTGTTGGAGCGTTGCCGCTCCGGTTTTCGTCCGCTGCGGCTCTGGATGTTCCCTCTGCGGTCCGCGCCCACCAGTCCCACTTCTGGGTGTTCAGTCTGGTGCGCCTGGCAGTTCGTCAGGGGCTCGTTTACCATCTCCATGTCTCTGGTTCTTCTGTTTGTGTAGTGTTGCAGTTGGCCCCGTTGCTCCTTTAACAATTCCAGAGCCGGATCCCAGGCTCTGCTTAGCTGGTACCCTGTGTCACGATTCGTAAGATCGTCAGCCATTTTAATCTCTATCGATTCTCTTATAACACTGTCCCAAAATCTGGGTGTTTGTGCTAGAATCTTGGTATCCTCATACTTCATGGCATGATCTAGTTCTAGACAGTGTTCAGGAATGGCTGACTTAGTCACCTGTCTTAATCTAGTGTGCCTCTGATGTTCTTTGCACCTGATCTCCACAGTTCTTGTCGTCTGGCCAATGTAGGACATGCCACATTGACAAGGTATATTGTAAATCCCTGGTTTTCGTAACCCCAGGTCGTCTTTGACACTCCCCAGCAGTCCCCCGATCTTGTTGGATGGACAGAAAACACACTTGATATTGTGTTTACGGAGGATCCTACTGATTCTGGCAGGAATAGAGCCAGCATAGGGTAGATATGCCACCTTCTTTGCTTCATCTTGGTCTTCTTCAGGAACCTGTGGTATAGTGGCTGGTCGGAGTGCACTCTCAATTTGTGTGTCCGTGTATCCATTCTTGGAGAAAACTGTTTTGAGACGTTCTATCTCTATGGGTAGATTCTCTTGGTCTGACAAGGCACGTGCTCTGTGGACCAAAGTCTTCAGAACCCCATTCTTCTGTGCAGGGTGGTGACAACTGCTGGGCTGCAGATATAAGTCAGTGTGTGTTGATTTTCGGTACACAATGTGGCCAATTGATCCATCTGCTTTCCTGTGGACTAGTACATCCAGAAATGGCAGCTGGCCATTCTTCTCCAGTTCCATGGTGAACTTGATATTAGGGTGGCATGAGTTAAGATGTTCAAGAAACTCATTGAGCCTGTCCATCCCATGTGGCCAGATCACGAACGTGTCATCCACATACCTAAAGAAGCATGTGGGTTTCAATGTGGCTGTCTCCAATGACCTCTCCTCAAAACTCTCCATAAACATGTTCGCAAGCACAGGGGACAGTGGGCTGCCCATAGCTACACCTTCAGTTTGCTCGTAATGCTGGTTTCTGTACAGGGAATACGTGGATGTCAGTGTATGACTGAACAGGTACAACAGAGCACCGTCAAATTTCTCTGCAATCAGTTCTAGTGAGTCCTTCAGTGGGACCCTTGTGAACACCGATACCACATCAAAACTAACCATCCGAATCTGTGATGTGCACTCTTCATTACCACTCTTCATTACTTTCATCTTCCTTCCGTTTACTCTGTCGCCAGTAAGTGTTCATTAGACTTTTCATTCCAGTCAACATCTACTACATTTTCCTCCTCACTTTCACACAGCGAATCATATCACTGATACTCTTTCACCTTGAATTTTCATCCCCATCTTGGACCTGTCTTTCTTTCCGTCGTTTTTCGATGTACAAACAGAACAGCAGGGACGGAAGGCTGCATCCCCTTCTTACGCCCTTTTAAATCTGAACGCGTCGTTATTGGTTTTCCATTCTTATTACTTCCTCTCGGCTCTTGTACAAACTGTGTATTACCTGTGTCTCCCTAAAACGTACTACCGTTTCTCTCGGAATTTCGAACATTCTGCACCGGTTCACACCGTCGAAAGCTTTTTCTAGGTTGGCAAATCCTGTGTACCTGTCGTGATCTTTCGTAAGTCCTGCTTTCATTACTAGTCGCAACGTCAGAACTGCCTTCTGATACCTTGGCCTTTCCTAAAGTGAATCTGATGGTCATGTAACAGATCCTCAATTTTCTTTCCAGTTCTTCTGTATATTATCATTATCAGCAACTCAGATACATGAACTGTTAAGCCGAATTTTAGAGTTCTCCCACATAACTGCCCTTGATATCTTCGGGATTGTGTGAACAATGTATTTTCCAAAATTCTCGAAACTCATAGATACTAAATATCATCTTGAATAGCCGTTTGGATGCCACTTTCCCCAGTGATTTTAGAAATTTCTTTTTCGATTTCTTTACATGTTTTCTTTAGCCATTTCGCTTTGATTTCCAAGCACTTCTCGCTCATTTCCGCGAGTGATCTATATTGCAGTATTCCGTCTATCCCTGAACGTTATTGTACTTCATTCTTCCGTCGACCAATTGAAGTGTTTCCTCTGTTGTGCAAAGTTTCCTTCCAGCTACGTTCGTTGTCCCTGCGTTTGTCTCTCCGAGTTCTGATCTCGCCTTTTTCGACTTTTCATATCCTCTTCAACTAACATGTTTAGTGTGGTGTTAATCATCGCAGTATCTGCAGCCTGAGGGAGCTTCAAACGCATCTCATCGGTTCTCAGTTACTTCCGCATCCCACATGGTGGCTTGTACCGGGCGATTCTCTTGACTTCAGTCTACTGTCCATTACTACTAAACTGTTGCCTCAGTCTGTATCTGCTCCTGAATCGACGTACAGTCCAATATCTGATATCGCAATCTCTGTCTGAATATGTAGTAATGCAGCTGGGATGTTATCATATCTCCAGGTCTTTTCCAACTACACGTCATCCTCTTTTTGATTTTTGAACAGTGTATTCGCTAAGAGCTAAAATTTATTGCAAGACTGTTAGCTTCTCTGCTATCTCTTTCTCCCGTAACTTTGTCTTTTATTTATTCACCTACTACCTCATCCCAATCCCCCGTGATTATGGAATCATCTCCCTTAACATAGTCGATTACCTGCTCAGTGTTCTCATTTTCTTTATCTCTTCTGACGTCGGGATTTATACCCGAACTGCTTTTGTTGGCGGAGGTTTGCTGTATATTTTGATAGGAACAATCCTACCACTGGCCAGAAATCCTTACTTTCTATTTCATTTCATTGTGACCTAAAATAAATAGATTAAGCCTTTGCGTTTCCCTTTTTAGTTTTTCTAGCTTCAAATAACTCATACTATCGACCCTGACGTCCAGACCGCTACCCTTTCGTTGGTTATTCCATCTTTCTCCCTGTTGGTGGCCGCCTCTCGGAGATGCGAAAGGCGGACTAATCCGAAATCCTTAGTCAGTGCAGTGATCATAGTGACAGTTTCTGAATTACGGGCCACGTCTGTCGTTAATGCAGTGGTTTCCATTGCCTCCTGTATCCTCGTATGACGCCATTAGTAGACGAATATTGGTACAGGCTTGGTTGTTATTACTCACGCTACACTTCACTGTAGACGGCCATTTGGAGTGATTAAAAGGTATCTTCATTTAAATGCAGAGCGCTATGGAGTGTCGGGAAAGACGGTGTTGCCTATTCTCGAGACGTGGCCTACGCGCCGGCAAGTTTTAACTTCTGTTCTACACAAAATAATGGTTACGAAATCTCAGCAGCAGCTGAAACAGTTGCATGCTACAGAAGAAACGACGTCTGGTTAGAGAGCGAGCGCCTGTCCGCCCGTGCCTTTAGTTGACCCAGTAGGAGTAGGGCACGGAACACGGCTCTGTCCCTGCCTCCGTTAGACTCGGGCAATGAAAAGGAAGGACCGGCAGCGAGCGCGGGCGCCTGGGTAAACAGGCGGCGCCACTTAACATACCGGCTGGCTGGCTGGCTGGCTGGCTGGCGGAGCGGGAAAGCGCCCAGCGCCCGCCCGGCCGTCCGAATGTACTCGCCGTCGCGGCCGGGGGAGGCAGCAGTGTCGGTCCGGCTGTAGCCACCACCACCTAAAGAGAAGGCCGCGGCGCGCTCTTGTGACGTCACGCAAAGCGGGCCAGGGTTGGCTTGGCGCTGCGCTTAAAGAATCGAGACGCACGGCCTGCAAATCTTTGTCAAACGGTTTTACAGAACCTATTCCGTAAAAAATAATTAATTTCTGAAATACTTTTAGCTTTATATGGCAGCTTCATGATGAAGTGCCAATCATTTCGATAATGGTCATAACTATTGTGGTATTTCACAGATGAGTATCAAATTTGAGAACGTTGCCATAAAAAATAGGGGTCGCTATGAATTTGTGTTTGATGCATATTACACATTCTATTGCTGAGTATGAAATACAGATGAGATTTTGAAATTTTCGTAAAACTTTGGATCAATATCTGCTTCCAATCTCGAAAAAATTGAGCATCTGCAGCAACTTACTTCCGATCGCAACGCGCGGGAATGAAATATTCATAACGCCTGTCATATCTCGTAAACCGCTGGAGATAACGAAACGAGATCTTGGCAAATGATACCAAGATAAGAGGAGAGTACTTTGCCGAATGGTTAAAATAAGTAACTTTATCAATCGCGATATAGCAGAAACTATAGTTTATAATTCTTTTTTACCGGTAATGTAATTGCATAAGACTTATCAATAGCCAGTGAAAACGTACGAGTGCGGGATGTAAATAATATTGCGATATACATGGTAAAACAAGGTACATTTGTGAAAAATGCACTGTGATAAAGTACATTCTTTCTGGACCAGACAACTATTATTTACACTCACTTGAAAAATTCTGCACTAGTACAGTGTATAATATTAAATTCCTCTGCCTTCAGTATCCTAAATAAATATTGTGTAACTGTTTATAGAGCTCCCTCAGGAAAGCTGAGTACATTCCCCAAGCAAACAATCACTTTTAACTCACCTCACAAAAACAATTATGCGTTGTTATTGTAATGTAAATTTTCTTTCCTGTAAAAATATGGCAGATTTTGAGCATAAGTCAACAGTGAAAATCTACAAATCTTCAGCAGACATTTGCAGCAGTTGGAATGAGACAATGTGCCAAGCTAAAAATGTCAATAATAAATTTAACCTTTATCTAGATTAATTTGTTCCATTGTGTGACACATCGAAAAATAACACAGATATGCTTCATACAGAGAGATCGCTTTTGAAACATGAAAACAGCAGTTTCAACATTTGTTAGCACTCATGCTAACTAATGCGAGAGTGAAAAACAACACCCACTCACAAACAGAGAATAAAACGTATCGGTAATGCGTAACAAAATACGAACTGCAGAGAAATTTAAACACGAATAAAAAGTAACACGAGCCACAAATTTATATTTCGTTTTCAAAATCAAAATAAAGCCACTTGATAACGAATACTAGGCCTATTTACTGCGAACTTTTGCTCACAATTTTAGTCAAATGTATCCAAAATGCAAGATATTCCACCAGAAAAAAATAATAATTGTACTAGGTATATAGTTTTTACATACCTTCGTGTGCTCAGTGGGTTGGAAATTATCCCGATGAATCGCTGAAAGACATTTCCAACGCAGATTCGCATCTTTCGGAAAGGAAAACATTACTTTCGGTCGAGTTCCGTAATTCCCACGACACCTTGGCACACAACACTTGTAAACCATGTTCACAGTAGCTTCACTACACGTAAACACTGTAATCGCTAGTTTTAAGCACGAATATAGCACTCGATCCAACAAACGTGTAGATAAACAAACGCTTCGAAACACAACATGGTGGCCCGCTTGGAGTGACGTCACGACCTGCTATGAATTTCGCGCCGCGGCCTTGTCTCTAGGTGGTGGTGCTGTAGCTGGATATGATGTGACGTCATTATGACGTATATACACTTTAGTCGATTAACACACCTATCGACTTTTACGAACGTTCGAGATTCTAAACTGTCGTCAGCTAGTGTTTGTTTTGACACGTGCGATTCTGATAACAGCTCAGTGTGGCAGCCTATATGTATTTCGCCAAAACAAAAGTAAAAGAGCTGGATATTAATAGAAATATTCCTGACCGTGGCCTTGAAAACACCACGGACAACACGTTTCGTAAAAAAGTGAAGTCTTCTTATGTCCCGACCAGATTAGATTGTGTGATTGTTGTATTGAACGCTTACGCCGAAAATAATATTTGTTATCAATATTTTAGTATGGTTTCATACAATTGGTCTTGTCAGTACATATTAGATTGTAGCAGCATACTCTTGCTGACTTTCTTTTCTTAATTTATATAGCTGAAAGAGAACTCGTGCAAGTTTGTTAGCTAAGTAATTTATATGTCCATCCCAAGATAGTCTTTTATCAACCATAATTCCAATTAATTTTACACTCGGACCGCAGAGACAGGTACCTTAGTGTCCAGTAATGACTGGTGTGTAGAATGATTGAATTTCGAACTTAAAAAGAAAAATATGAGGCAGTGTTGAAGAAAAATCGTCGACCGGAGATGAAATACGAGGGGAAATGGATTTCTCAATGTAATCTTAACCAAAGGTTTGTGTCTTGACGCATCTAAAGATTTTCGCTGTTGAGTGCTTCTTCTCACCGAGTACGAATAACCGACGCACTTCAGCTGGGTCAGAAGTACATCAATTTCTGCTTGAGATTCACAATAACCACGCAATTGCCCGTCGTCATCGATGCTGAACTCTTTCCGCTTTTCTCTCATTAGTGTCTCGAATGCTGAACACGAGCAAACGAAAAACAACGCACAGGACACAAACACAGTACAATACACGATTTAAACGCAAGGAACGCAAAACACATCTAAACGAATGGCGCAGAGCACAGCGCTACCCTGTCACAACCTCTCGAAAGTTCATAAAAGTCGAATAGTCGATATACGGTTTCTATCGTTTTCGATGTAGCGTGTATACGTCGTAATGACGTCACATCGTATCCAAGTCCGGTGAACTTAGCATCCTCCGTAGCTGACTGTCTCACGTCTGGTACGCAGAGGGAACTTTGGAGAGGGGTGTTTTTTGTTGCGACCCACAACAAGGCTGTTGGTTCATTCGGTTAGCGACTAATTCACGAAGGAGGTTAGCTAATTACAATTATGCGAAGTCCGTTTAAATACCTTTAATTCCTGTAACACTGTTGGTATTTTCTAGCATATTGCACAATACTATAAGGGTATATGTTACGTAATATTCACTTTTTACTTTAGATACTGTGTGATGACGCACAGTCATGTGCTGTTAAATCACAGATACAGTCTGATAATAGCCTTCCGCGCCGATGGCATCTTGTTATGCACCCCAGCAGTCACCGCAACCCGGGTTCCCGGGTTCGATTCCCGGCCGGGTCAGGGATTTTCTCTGACTCGTGATGACTGGGTATTGTGTGATGTCCTTAGGTTTAAGTAGTTCTAAGTTCTAGTGGACTGATGACCATAGATGTTAAGTCCCATAGTGCTCAGAGCCATTTACTCACCGCAAGCTTTGGGGAACCGTTCAGATTTGAGAATGTTATACCGCCGTCCTCAACTCACGAAAGGTAATCATAGGGGTGTACACGCGTGCGCAAGTCCACAATATGGTGAGTTGATTGATACTGGATGATACGAGGGCCTGTAGGAGCGCATGCTGTCGGTAGTGTTTCCCTTGAACCTTCCTGACGAAGTTAGCGAACAGTCATGATGGGTATCACGTTAATAAAACCGCAGGTTGCTGTGCGGGATGGTATGAACGAGACAACTGATGCACATGATCGCATAGGAGTTTTCAGTGTCATTTGTTGGGGAGCAGTGATGTCGGACTCACTTGAGGCTGAGGTTAATCACGAACAAACCAGGGCTCGCATTGCGATCCTTAAAATTATCTCCATAAACGCTGCCCTGTTGAATAAGCGGAATTAATTGTTCCGTGTAGTAGTGTGGAGGGTGGTTGCAGAAAATAGCATTGCATCGAAGGAAGAAATCTACCAGCAGCCCAACTAGCGTAATGACTATGCGTAGGGAGCTAAAATCAGTGGGATACAGTGGTCGACCTGTACTCTTCAAGCGACGAATTTCTGTAGTCAGCGCTAAGCGACGCTTGAGTGGTATACAGAGCGGCTGCACTGACTGGACTATGGATGGCTTCCAAACAAGTGATCTGTAGTGACGAATCACGCTGTACCCTGTGGCAACCGAACGGAAGGGTTTGCGTGGAAAAAGTCGCATGCTTTCGTATGTAGTGCCAACTGTGATGTACGGAGGAGGTGGTGTTATGCTATGGGAGTGGTGTTCGTGGTTAAGGTGTGATACCCTTATTGGTATCAATAAAAAGGTGAATGCGGAAGGATATGAACCCATTTTACAGTATTGTGTAGTGCCTTCACGAGAGGAACGTAGCAGCACTTCCGGCCATAAAGCAATGTGAGGCACTAGTTTCTCGACAATAACATTCCTGAAATACTAAGAGTCCCGACCTAAAATCAATGGAACGCCTTTCGGATCAGTCTCAACATGAGCCCTTCGATCCACACTACCCATCAACACCTATCGTACCCATTGCGAATTCACTCGTCTACCCCTCAGAGCACACACTCTCTGCGTTGATGTTAGTTCCCATTTGCCAAAAGTCTAAAATTCCCTCACTCCAAGCCCCAGCGTGCGACATCGCTACATTCATTGATTTTGGATCTCTCAGGACAGTGGGCAGCCAATACTGCAGGCATTCGGGCACGTCACCAGCAGACTTGACATCGTCATGCAATCGAAGTTTGTGGTCGCACCCCGTACTAATGTCCACAATAGGTGTCTGGATACTTTTGAGCGGATGTACAGGATGTTTCAAAAATGACCGGTATATTTGAAACGGCAATAAAAACTAAACGAGCAGCGATAGAAATACACCGTTTGTTGCAATATGCTTGGGACAAAAGTAAATTTTCAGGCGGACAAACTTTCGAAATTACAGTAGTTACAATTTTCAACAACAGATAGCGCTGCAAGTAATGTGAAAGATATAGAAGACAACGCAGTCTGTGGGTGCGCCATTCTGTACGTCGTGTTTCTGCTGTAAGCGTGTGCTGTTCACAACGTGCAAGTGTGCTGTAGACAACATGGTTTATTCCTTAGAACAGAGGATTTTTCTGGTGTTGGAATTCCACCGCCTGGAACACAGTGTTGTTGCAACAAGACGAAGTTTTCAACGGAGGTTTAATGTAACCAAAGGATCTGTTTGAAAAATTTCAACGGACTGGGAACGTGACGGATGAACGTGCTGGAAAGGTAGGGCGACCGCGTACGGCAACCACAGAGGGCAACACGCAGCTAGTGCAGCAGGTGATCCGACAGCGGCCTCGGGTTTCCGTTAGCCGTGTTGCAGCTGCGGTCCAAATGACGCCAACGTCCACGTATCGTCTCATGCGCCAGAGTTTACACCTCTATCCCTACAAAATTCAAACTCGGCAACCCCTCAGCGCCGCTACCATTGCTGCACGAGAGACATTCGCTAACGATATAGTGCACAGGATTGATGACGGCGATATGCGTGTGGGCAGCATTTGGTTTACTGACGAAGCTTATTTTTACCTGGACGGCTTCGTCAATGAACAGAACTGGCGCATATGGGGAACCGAAAAGCCCCACGTTGCAGTCCCATCGTCCCTGCATCCTCAAAAAGTACTGGTCTGGGCCGCCATTTCTTCCAAAGGAATCATTGGCCCATTTTTCAGATCCGAAACGATTACTGCATCACGCTATCTGGACATTCTTCGTGAATTTGTGGCGGTACAAACTGCCTTAGACGACACTGCGAACACCTCGTGGTTTATGCAAGATGGTGCCCGGCCACATCGCACGGCCGACGTCTTTTAATTTCCTGAATGAATATTTCGATGATCGTGTGATTGCTTTGGGCTATCCGAAACGTACAGGAGGCGGCGTGGATTGGCCTCCCTATTCGCCAGACATGAACCCCTGTGACTTCTTTCTGTGGGGACACTTGAAAGACCAGGTGTACCGCCAGAATCCAGAAACAATTGAATAGCTGAAGCAGTACATCTCATCTGCATGTGAAGCCATTCCGCCAGACACGTTGTCAAAGGTTTCGGGTAATTTCATTCAGAGACTACGCCATATTATTGGTACGCATGGTGGATATGTGGAAAATATCGTACAATAGAGTTTCCCAGACCGCAGCGCCATCTGTTGTTGACAATTGTAACTACTGTAATTTCGAAAGTTTGTCTGCCTGAAAATGTACTGTTGTCCCAAGCATATTGCAACAAACGGTGTATTTCTACCGCTGCTCGTTTAGTTTTTATTGCCGTTTCAAATATACCGGTCATTTTTGAAACACCCTGTAGCTGTTGCACGCGGACAGCCTGGGAGGAGGCAGAAGCAGAGCTGTCGGTGACGGACGCTCCAGAATGTGGCCGGACAGGCGACGCGGCCGCAGCTGCGGCAGTGTCCAGTGTTTTGGCGCGAAAGCGAAACCTGCGCTCCCACCTGCGTGGCGGGTGCGTGGCCGGGACGGTGGGATGCTGGCTGGAGAAAGCCGGCGGATCGTCAGTGGGCCGTCAGGCGGCGGCTCAGCCTGTGCCGCCTCAGTGTTCTCCCGCAGTGCTGCTGCCCTCTGAGCAAACCAGGTCTGTACCTGAGGCGCCCGCTCTCTCTCTAATGTCCGTCTCGCTTTTGCTGCTGCTGCAAGATGTCGCGGTATGGGTATATAAGCGATCGTGATATTAGCGGCTTGTCGGAGAGGGTTAGCACAGTGTTTTGCCTGTCGGTACCCAACCCGGCTGACAGACCTGCCGCACTGAAATTCAATCTGTTCGTCGTCGCAAATTTTCTCGTTACACTGCAGATGTGTGCGCTGAACACATGGTTTCTTTCTGGGCATCTATGTGTGACGATAGGAGATGCATCCTCTCCTAAATATAATCGGCAGTTCAACATTTTACCACTTTATTCGCAGATCTGCTTCAGTTGCTGAAGGCAAATGCGTAAACACGTTGTGGTACGCGGATGTGACGTCACCAAATGGACGCTGGAGGGGATGGAGAGAGCGAAAAATTAGCCCAGTCTGCTTCTGGCGATCATCAGCGTAGCAACGTGCATAATGAGAGTTTAAACACAGTGCTGCTTTGCCTAACCTGTAACGAAAGTTATTTGTGTATTTAAGAACATGAAAGTTAAATGCTTTTATTTGTTAAAGCTGTCAATGAGGGTCATAATAGGTTAATCCCTCTTGTCGACTGTTCGGCAAATCGCTCTCTCCCTCCCACCCACCTAACAAAAATCTGTTGCCTGCGTAGTTGTCCGATTCATAATTCGTATTTCGTTACATACATGTGTGAAGTTACCGGCAAACATATTCAGACTTCAAAAATAATTCACTTATAGTGGTGCTACGCAGTTAGTAACAGTTACTAATATCGAATGACGAGGAATAACATGGCAACATGCAGTTTCAGAGATTCTGGGTGATCCATTTCGGAGCATGTTTCGCATTGGAGGTAAAGTAGTTCGTCGTTTGTTGATATCGGTGAATTTCATTTTGGCGTTTTCAGGGGTTGAAAGCTAGGCCGTTGGTTCAACGTTGCCGATTACGGGATTTCTTCCTCAGTATTGTTACTGAAGTGTCATTCGGTGTGTGTGTATGTAACAGTATTAGCCCTCTCCAGATATTAAAGCTACCCCACGTTCGATGTCAAACTTCAACCTCGCCCTATCGCATCGTGCGGCGACTCAGAAAACAACTGAGTGAAAGGCCAGCTACGACCCAACAGCTGTTATACCGTACGTGAGAATCTTTGCGTGTTAATATTAGGTGTGACAAGGAGTAAACGTCGTAAATTGTGGCCGCGTAAACAATGTGGATGTAACCACTGAGAGACGGATTTTTTAAAAAAGTATCCTCGTTGGTTTGATATGATTCGCCACCATTTTGTCTGATGTGCCAATTAACGCAGTGGCATTGAAATGCAACTTTGCTGTGTACTTCCAGTCTCTGTTTTCCCCTAAAGTTTTCGCCGCCCTCTGTAGCTCCCTGTAACAATGTGAGAGCGATTTCCTGTTGCGTTATTACACGTCCTGTCGCCATATTTCTGCTTTCACTCAAGTCTCTCTGTCCACATATTCCTTTCCTCCGACGATTGTATGGGTGACTTCTTCTTTACTTGTAAGCTCATTTAATTCCCAGCATGTTTCTACATCACATATCAAACCCGTCAATCCTTTCCTTTTGTAGAAAAATGCGTTAACAGCTCCAAAATTAATGTAGCGTGCACAGCCGTAGAGATGGTGTGATATAAGTCTTCTGATTTAGGAATAATGTTTTTATTTGGCGTTCCGACGTTCGACACGTAAGTAGATATCTCTGGCGAGAAACCAGACGCGCACTCCACGCGTCAGCGGAGCCACAGCAGTGAGTAGATCGCAGCGGAAGTAGCGTAACAAAGACGAGAGCGGTTTCAGACCTGCGGCAAGGGCGCGCGCGAGTGACTCACCGGCAGCCGTGGCCACCAGGTAGGACCGCCAACCGCCCGGATCGCGATGTGCCGAACCGCCGCTGCGGCGGCTGGAACCCCGGCGGCGGCCACGCCACGGCAGCGGGCGGCGGCCGGCCTCCATTCAGCAAACCCGCCAGCCAGCCGCGCGGCACAGCGTGGGCGGCACTCCGTCAGGGGCAAGGCCGCCTTTCTCTCTTCCTATCCCCTCAGCTCTCCACTTCCTTCTCGCCGTGCCTGTCCGCCAAACGATGTGTGTGTGTCATTTTCTCTCTACGTTTTCTTCCTTTTCCCTCAACGCAACTTTTCGTGCTGTGTTCGCTCAAAGTTGTTTGCCCTCACGATTTTTTTCACTTATTCTGTTGTCGTGCAAGATTATTTTGCCACGTCACATGTCACGTCTTATTTCGTACCACTGTTCCATTCTTTACTGTTTCACTGTCGTTGTTCCATTTTTGATATGTTTCATCGTCGTTGTTACATTTCTTTTTTACTGTTCTGTCTTTATACAATATTTTTTGAGGGCTTGTTTCTGTGCACGTGTTTGATGAATTCAGTTTTCAAGCGTGGTAAATAAATAACACTCACGTGTGCCCAAAACAAACGTGCATACTTCACGTAAGGAGGTACATGGCCCTACAGTCGTTGTATGATGTTCAGTCGTTCCGCTCATTGTGGACTCATTCTTTTTTCCTAAAAAAACTGTTAATTATATCAGTTATCGTTATCGGTTTCATCAGTATTCTTTAACACAATAACCAGGCCGTTAAACAGTAGTCGTCACACAAAACGTTGCCACACCACAACTCCGTGGAAACTGTTGTTATCTAGAACGTTCGATTGGGAGACTGGAGTCACTCAACTCCTGTGTCACCCTAAAACAGGCTACAGAAGTCTTCTCATTGCAACTTCTCAAAGACAAAGGTTTCCCATTCGCCTTGTGAACGAGACAGAAGATTTGAAACTCAGAGCCACTGACACCACCAACAGAGGCGATCACCACGTACTGCGCCAAGTGTGATGCGACTAGAATACAAGTCACACGTCGTTCATGCCACCAAAGCAGCTCATATTAAAATGACAGCCGGCCGGAGTGGCCCAGCGGTTCTAGGCGCTTCAGTCTGGAACCGCACGACCGCTACAGTCGCAGGTTCGAATCCTGCCTCGGGCATGGATGTGTGTGATGTCCTTAGCTTAGTTAGGTTGAAGTAGTTCTAAGTTCTAGGGGACTGATGACCTCAGAAGTTAAGTCCCATAATGTTAGAGCCATTTGACTCATTAAAATAACAATTTCTTAAGTGAAAGAAATAGGTGAAAAGTCCACCGTGTACGTTTTGATGCTGTCACTCACTAAAGTCGTAATGCCACTTCTACAGCACACTCTGGATACATGTACAATGCGATATTGTATTACATTTGCTACATGCACTAACTTCTGTAAGAACTGGTCGGGTCGTTTCCTTGCAGCATGGAATTGCAAAACTCTTCGTAGCATCCCGTGCCCCCATTTCTTTCGACTGTTCACATTGCTGTCCCACACTTCACGTTTCGCCTCTCTCTGAACGACCTTCGTTAAAAAAAAGTTAGTTTTTCCCATAATGTGTGTGAAAAATTTTAATTCTTTCCTCTCTTAGAACTAATGTACTACCCGGCGCTTTTGAAGACAATTTGCTACAGTTAGTAAGCACACAAAAATTGCAACGCAAGAGAAAGACAGTTTGTATTTTTCCCCAAAGACTATTATTTTCTGTACACAGGGAACAGAGAACATTTTCTTCAAACTCCAACAGCAGTCTGGCTCAAACTGCTCAAATAACGAGCTTGCCTTGATGTTAACAATGTACCGCTTGGAGAAATTTCTTTCGCACTTCGAGGAGTCCTTGCTACGATACCATACGCGTTTGAAAATGAAATCACTTTTCAGTGACAAGTCGCTGGACAGTTTCTAACGTCGTGTAGGGACCTCCTTTTGCTCGACGTCGTGCAGCAACTCGACTCGAATGGACACACGAATTCGTTGGAAGTCCCGTGCAGAAATATTGTGTAGCCGTTCATAATTGCTAAAGTGTTCACGGCGCAGGACTTTGTGTACGAACTGACCTCTGCATTGTGTCTCATAAATGTTCGACGGGATTCATGTAGGGCGATTTGGGTGGTCAAATCATTCGCTTCCGTTCTCCAGTATGTTCTTCAAACCAATTGCGACCAATTGTGACTGGTTGGCATAGCGCATTGTCATCCTTAAAAATTCCGGCGTTGTCAGGGAACATGAAGTCCATGAATGGCTGCAAATGGTCTCAAAGTAGTCGAACATAACCATTTCATGGGTTCAGTTGGACCAGGGGACCCAGCACATTACATATAAACACAGCCCGCATCACCACGAAGTCACGACGAGCTTGCACAGTGCGTTGTTGACAACTTGGGTCCATATCTTCGTGGGGTGTGGGCCACACGCGAACCCTTGCATGAGCTCTCAGCAAGTGAAGTCGGTACTGATCTGTCCAGTCCATGGTTTTCAAGTCATCCAGTGTGCCACCGAAATGGTCACGAGCCCAAGAGGCGCTGCAGGCGGTGGCGTGCTGTTAGCAAAGGCACTCGCCACGTTCGTCTGCTGCCATAGCACAATAACGGCAGATTTCGCTGCACTGTCGTAACGGATACGTTCGTCGTACGCGACCAATTGATATCCGCGGTTGTTTCACGCAGTGTTGCTTGTCTGTTACCACTTGTAATGTCTCTTGCAGCGGTCTCTCCGTGATATTTTCAGAAATTTTATAAATTATATAACTCAGTACATATCTCGAAATATCTCTTCTTATCTTACCGATTATCAATGCAAAGTAGTTTCAAGCCCAATTATTCCTTGGAGCGTCCATTTACTCCATGGGATAGCTTCTCTGCTATCTATGTTTTCTCTTAGGAAAAAGAATAGACACTTCTTGCCGATTAGTCGTGAAAGAAGAATGTATATGTATGTATTGTTGAGCTAGTCGCCATCTTGATGAGATTCTGTATGAGAAGGAATTTAATACGTGAACTAAACTAAAGTGTGTTCGCGTATTATTTAACGGATTATTATTATTGACAGTGTCTGCTTACTACGCTGTGTTGCACGGGATCAGTGGGGAACGTCTGATTTACACTGGACGAACCTGCCTTTTTGTATGCTCAAGATATCCAGTTACTTCAAATAAATAGACTAACACGGTCTTACCAGCAGATCTCCGGTCTTCCCCATGTGATCACCGAAAGTTAATAATTATTACAAATGTTTCCAGGAGATCGACTGACAATTTTCGTCGCACCGAGACTTCGAAATTGCTTCACTGCCTTATGGAATTTAAGTTAAGCTCAATTTAATCAGGATAGAACAGTATTGAACTGTGTGAATGTGATAAGTCTGCTTTGTCAATGAAAATTTCCTTAATATACGCATGTTTTTACTATCCTGATCAGTGAAGCTAAATCAGGCCGGTGTGAGAGAGGTTTTTAAATTTTAGATCCCATACAAAATACAGGGTGATTCAAAAAGAATACCACAACTTTAAAAATGTGTATTTAATGAAAGAAACATAATATAACCTTCTGTTATACATGATTACAAAGAGTATTTAAAAAGGTTTTTTTTTTCACTCAAAAACAAGTTCAGAGATGTTCAATATGGCCCCCTCCAGACACTCGAGCAATATCAACCCGATACTGCAACTCGTTCCACACTCTCTGTAGCATATCAGGCATAACAGTTTGGATAGCTGCTGTTATTTCTCGTTTCAAATCATCAATGGTGGCTGGGAGAGGTGGCCGAAACACCATATCCTGAACAACTGTCGTCGATTCACTTCTGCCGTACTCAATAACACAAAAAGCTTTCTGTTGAGCGGTCGCCATCTTAGCATCAACTGACGCTGACTCCTAGTCAACAGCGCCTCAAGCGAACAAATGTACAACCAAATGAAACTTTATAGCTCCCTTAATTCGCCGACAGATAGTGCTTAGCTCTGCCCTTTGTCGTTGCAGAGTTTTAAATTCCTAAAGTTGTGGTATTCTTTTTGAATCAGCCTGTATGTTAAACACTGACAACTCCGGGAAAACGCTGTTGCTCTCGGCAGTTAAGTAAAGGCTGTCAGCCACTGCGTTGTGCACGGTGAGAAGTAAAGCCAGAAATTCGGCATTCTGGGCGCACTCTTGATGTTGTTGTTGTTGTTGTTGTCTTCAGTCCTGAGACTGGTTTGATGCAGCTCTCCATGCTACTCTATCCTGTGCAAGCTTCTTCATCTCCCAGTATCTACTGCAACCTACATCCTTCTGAATCTGCTTAGTGTATTCATCTCTTGGTCTCCCTCTACGATTTTTACCCTCCACACTGCCCTCCAGTGCTAAATTTGTGATCCCTTGATGCCTCAAAACATGTCCTACCAACCGATCCCTTCTTCTAGTCAAGTTGTGCCACAAACTTCTCTTCTCCCCAATCCTTGATACTGTGGGGAAATAACGAATTCCCTAACGGTTTCCGAAATAGGAATGTCGCATGCGTCTAGCTGCAACTACCATTCCGCTTTCAAAGTCTGTTAATTCCCGTCGTGCGGTCACAATCACGTCGGAAACCGTTTGTCACGGATTACTTTGGAACAGATGACACCTGTGGCAATGCAATGCCCTTTTATACCTTGTGTACGCCATACTACATCCATCTGTATACGAGCATGTCGCTGACCGATGACATTTGTCACCTCAGTGTGATCAGAAGCGTATGTTCGTAACAGAAGAGAGATGAAACCAACTGTTAACTCCGTACAGAGTGAAGCGCTGGACGTTTCGCGAACTGTCGGACACAGGGCGTATGGTGACCGTGACTCCGTAGCGCACCGTGTCTGCCGCCGCAGTCGGCCACGGCCAAGGCCGGTGACCTTCCGCAAATAGGCCCTGCGCGCGCACCACGCACCGGCGGCAGCCGACGCTGCCCGCCCCGGCGGTCTCCGCGCCTGCGGTTGAGTTCGCAGCCGACGGGGGAGGCTGCGGCGCGACCCGGCCCGGCCGTCTGTGGCAGGCGCCGTACCTGTCAGATTAGACTAGTACTTGTTCCGTAGATCATGAATACGACACTTCGTAATGATGTGGCACGTGTCAGGTTAATAAAAGGTATCTATACAAGATATTACATTAGACAAAATTTTACATAACACTAATTTTTTTTTTTTGTTGGGAAATTACCCACTTACTATATCCAAAAATTCATCTAATGAGTAGGAGGAGTTGCCATTAAGAAATTATTTTAATTTCCTTTGAAATGCTATATGGCTATCTGTCAGACTTTTGATGCTATTACGTAAGTGACCAAAGACTTTTGTGGCAGCATAATTTACCCCTTTCTGAGCCAAAGTTAGATTTAACCTTGAGTAGTGAAGATCATCCTTTCTCCTAGTGTTGTAACCATGAACACTGCTATTACTACACACTCGCAGTTCCGTCGGACATTCTTGCAAAAGCTCACCTTGAACGTGATTTCCAAGGTGGCCTGGAGATCAAAATCATTTGTTACATGGGAACCATAATGTTTAAGCTTTAATAAGAGCGGCAAATTTTACATATACAACGATACATTAGTCAATGGTATCGCAAGGTTCAATCGAGACCAAATAAGCAGATACATTTTGAGTTCTAGTAGGCATTAGCTCTGAACAGAGGAGGGCTATACAACAGAATAAAATGTTACATATAAATTGGAAGAGACATCAGGAGTCACGTATCATCACTAATAACTATGATCTTCAACGTAATTATCGAGCGTCATTCGAAGACTGCGTGTTGTTTCATGGAAACCCCTATTGGTGAAGCTCGTTTGGAAAGAGCGAAGAGCTATTTGAACTTTGTCTTAATTAACATGTTTATAATTAACATGTTTATAGGCAAAAATATATACATCACAATACATAAATGTTGTTTTGACATCTGCAAGACAGAGCAAGCATAAATAAAACGTAGATAACTGATTTCCAAATAGCTCAGGGTCCCCCCCCCCCCCCCCCCCCCCGCCCTCGCATGTCATTCGTTTGGGTGTTTGATTCACAGTTCCTATGCCTTCCTCTTTGTACATGGAAATTAACCATTGAGCATATGCTTAAAAATGAATACCATTCGCTCTATCCCCCCTCTTTGCTTTATTTGACCTTCATTGAAGAATGCTATGACCTTGAATAATGTATCATTTACACGTAACATATGCCGTTCTTTCCAGATCTCAAATGAAATATTAGGTTTCTCATTTAAGAAAATCGCTTTAACCTCCAAATCACCTTGAAAATCGCGCTAAAACTCACGGCCATTAGTAGCAATGCGTGACCCTCTTTGCGAGCTACAACTTTTAAACATTTTGCTGCATCTCATCTCTATCTGAAGTTATTCCCCATTATGGATTAGAATGGTTCACTATATATATATATATATATATATATATATATATATATATATATATATATATATATATATATATAAACAGGGTGTTTCAAAAATGACCGGTATATTTGAAACGGCAATAAAAACTAAACGAGCAGCGGTAGAAATACACCGTTTGTTGCAATATGCTTGGGACAACAGTACATTTTCAGGCAGACAAACTTTCGAAATTACAGTAGTTACAATTGTCAACAACAGATGGCGCTGCGGTCTGGGAAACTCTATTGTACGATATTTTCCACATATCCACCATGCGTACCAATAATATGGCGTAGTCTCTGAATGAAATTACCCGAAACCTTTGACAACGTGTCTGGCGGAATGGCTTCACATGCAGATGAGATGTACTGCTTCAGCTGTTCAATTGTTTCTGGATTCTGGCGGTACACCTGGTCTTTCAAGTGTCCCCACAGAAAGAAGTCACAGGGGTTCATGTCTGGCGAATAGTGAGGCCAATCCACGCCGCCTCCTGTATGTTTCGGATAGCCCAAAGCAATCACACGATCATCGAAATATTCATTCAGGAAATTAAAGACGTCGGCCGTGCGATGTGGCCGGGCACTATCTTGCATAAACCACGAGGTGTTCGCAGTGTCGTCTAAGGCATTTTGTACCGCCACAAATTCACGAAGAATGTCCAGATAGCGTGATGCAGTAATCGTTTCGGATCTGAAAAATGGGCCAATGATTCCTTTGGAAGAAATGGCGGCCCAGACCAGTACTTTTTGAGGATGCAGGGACGATGGGACTGCAACATGGGGCTTTTCGGTTCCCCATATGCGCCAGTTCTGTTTATTGACGACGCCGTCCAGGTGAAAATAAGCTTCGTCAGTAAACCAAATGCTGCCCACATGCATATCGCCGTCATCAATCCTGTGCACTATATCGTTAGCGAATGTCTCTCGTGCAGCAATGGTAGCGGCGCTGAGGGGTTGCCGCGTTTGAATTTTGTATGGATAGAGGTGTAAACTCGGGCGCATTAGACGATACGTGGACGTTGGCGTCATTTGGACCGCAGCTGCAACACGGCGAACGGAAACCCGAGGCCGCTGTCGGATCACCTGCTGCACTAGCTGCGCGTTGCCCTCTGTGGTTGCCATACACGGTTGCCCTACCTTTCCAGCACGTTCATCCGTCACGTTCCGAGTCCGTTGAAATTTTTCAAACAGATCCTTTATTGTATCGCTTTTCGGTCCTTTGGTTACATTAAACCTCCGTTGAAAACTTCGTCTTCTTGCAACAACACCGTGTTCTAGGTGGTGGAATTCCAACACCAGAAAAATCGTCTGTTCTAAGGAATAAACCGTGTTGTCCACAGCACACTTGCACGTTGTGAACAGCACACGCTTACAGCAGAAAGACGACGTACAGAATGGCGCACCCACAGACTGCGTTGTCTTCTATATCGTTCACATCACTTGCGGCGCCATCTGTTGTTGAAAATTGTAACTACTGTAATTTCGAAAGTTTGTCCGCCTGAAAATGTACTGTTGTCCCAAGCATATTGCAACAAACGGTGTATTTCTATCGCTGCTCGTTTAGTTTTTATTGCCGTTTCAAATATACCGGTCATTTTTGAAACATCCTGAATATATATATATATATATATATATATATATAGTCCGTCGTGCCGCGTGAATTGGATGTTCCTGATGGGAAGGGAGCGTCAGAGGGCAAGCAGCTTTCCTCTGCCTTTGACCTGGCTAGCCAATTGAAGGCGAATTTACTGTCTACTCCGAACCACGGTGCTCTTCAGTATTTTTTCACCTGCTCAGAACACTGCCAAAGGTCAGACGCGCCTCGCGGGTTGCACATGGCCACGGCTGTCAATTTGTGACTGACACGGTCTAATTCTCCAGTACCGGAGACTTGTACCGATTTCCCCCCCCCCCCCCCCCTCCTATTATGTCGCAAAATAGATTCGGTAACTGGCTCTAGGGGAGGCGACCGACTGACACTACCGCCCGTGGCGACCCATGTGCTTTTTTTCTCTCCACCATTGAGAATGATTTCAACGTTCTCTCACGTCTACAAGACGTGCAAATTCGAATCGAGAGTAAAAGAAAAGGTTGCGTCGGTCAGTTACCGACAATCACCGACTAGCGCTGTTGTATGTCATATTGCTCTACGTTGATTAAATATTTCGATCAAATGGGTCTTTCGGTTATTTGGATACGATATGTGACTGTTTACGGAAAAACGGTCACGGAACAGTACCACAATTTAAAGACTTAAACTTGTGACAGAATTTGAGACTGTCTGCAGTGCTCAACATTAATCGTAATTGTCTTAAGTATAGTTGTGATCGGTGAGTTTACAATGGCGGCGGCAACGACTGTTGAATGATGGCTCAGGATGTGTCAGATCATCTGACTCGTGCTTGGTCAAATTTTGCCATAAATTTTGGTTCTCGGCTTCCTGATTAACTATCAGAGCTACCAAAAATGGTTCAAATGGCTCTGAGCACTATGGGACTTAACATCTATGGTCATCAGTCCCATAGAACTTAGAACTACTTAAACCTAACTATCCTAAGGACATCACACACATCCATGCCCGAGGCAGGATTCGAACCTGCGACCGTAGCGGTCACGCGGTTCCAAACTGACGCGCTTAGAACCGCACGGCCACACCGGCCGGCTCAGAGCTACCATCCTAATTTCTAATCTACTGTAGCACCACATATCAAAAACTGTTCTCTTGTCTGAGCGGTTTATCGTCTCCGCTTCACATGCGAACAAAGGTACAGTCAAAGACGAATACTTAGACTCCCTAAGGCAAATTTATATCATCTTAGGTATTTAAATGTGTCTTCCTTTCCGTAATACCTATAGTGCTTCATTTTATCTGATCTGCACTTCGGCCGTGGCCACTTATATTGCTGCGTAAATGACAAATCTCATTTACTACGTCTGGTGTCCTTATTTTCTAATCTAATGCCGTCAGCATCGCCTGATTTAATTCGACTCCCTCCTTTACCCTTCTTTTACTCTTTTCGTTGTTCAGCTTGTAACGTCTTTCCAAGACTGTCCATTTGGTTTAACCACTGTTCCAAGTTGTTTCCCGTTTCTGACATCGGTTAATGTAAAATTTTCATTTTTCTTGTCTCTCGTTAACTACGTAGCAGCTTTTAATCCTTTGATATATGCCCACTATTCCTCCCCCTTCCTCGGCTCTTTGAATTATTCCTTTATTTGCGGTGAGCTTATCGCTTTGTGTAGAAAGTATTCAACGAACAAACATTGCGGCACTTTAGCGTGACGATGACAATACCTTGAATTGTGGTGCCAGTATTGTTCGCGAACCGAACTCGTTCGTGTTTAATGGAAACCATTCGGTAATGCGTCGGATAGCGCCATAAATAACAGATTTAAAAACAATATGCAGAAAGAACAATGTACGGTTAGGATAACACGTTTGTCTACGCTACCTTTATAAAACTTGTTTACTACTGAATTCTTTGCGCTTGAGGTGTGCTAGATGTTACCCAAGGCTGTAATTTAATTTTTCGTTTACTCGTATCATGAAAACACACATTCTAAATCGAGCCGTGTGATTTCGTACACTCACGCCGCAGCACTATTTGCCACTTCTGTAAATGTCAGTTGTTTCACGATTACATTCCAAACAGCAGTCGAAGGCTGCAAAAAAATTCACTTAGGTTGAGACGAGTTGCAGGTCCGGTGCAGTCCTAGAACTTAGCAGAAAGGTCACTATAATGACTGCGGCTCTAGGCCCCACCTGGCCTTTGACCTTTGCGTGACGAGAATGCCGTGCCATACAGTTCGGTGCCACCCCCCCCCCCCCTCCCACACACACAAAAAGAGAGAGGTGAGGAGGAAAGTGCCCAGAAGTTAGTTCTCAAGAGCAGGGTATTAATCCTGTCCACGACCGATGGCTGTTAACAAACGCTGTGGCGATGCAGTGGTTCTCTGCTGTTTACACAACAGTGGATCGGTGAACAGAGAATAAGCACACACCAATCTGTTACAGATATGAATAGATAATGTTGAAGTTCCTTCCCCTTTCCCTGTACTGTAGCGACAGGACAGTACATACATACCATTTTCGAGGTAATACCGTAAATTACTTGTCAGTGCCAATTTTCCGATTTCAATATATCGTGTGTGTATTAGTATACCTCGATCGAAGTAAAAAGTCGCGGGCAAGTGCTTCTCATTCTGGAAAGATCCCCCAGGCTGTGGCTAAGCCATATCTCCACAATATCCTTACTTTCAGGAGTGCTAGTTCTGCTTGGTTCGCAGGAGAGCTTCTGTCAAGTTTGGAAGGTAGGAGACGAGGTACTGGCAGAAGTAAAGCTGTGAGTACCGGGCGTGAGTCGTGCTTCGGTAGCTCAGATGGTAGAGCACTTGCCCGCGAAAGGCAAAGGTCCCGAGTTCGAGTCTCGGTCGGGCACACAGTTTTAATCTGCTAGGAAGTTTCATATCAGCGCACACTCCGCTGCACAGTGAAAATCTCATTCTGGAAGTAAAAAGTGCTTGATACTGGAGGACGGGGAGCTGCCGGATGATATTGGTTCACATTTGTCTGCACCCACATTACGCCTGCAACAGCAGCTGTTCCTTACCGTTCTGGAAAAAAAAAGTGTAAGGTGCAGTACTGGGTTGCTTAGCTCGCTGGTAATGATCCTACTGCTTTTCAGCGCACTTTCGAAATTAGTTTAGGACACACTGTCGCGTAAAATAAACGCATCAGACAGTAAAAATCCAAACAACAACAACAACAACAACAACTGTTACGTTCCGGCCAAACGCGCCTTCTGCAGCTAACTGGCACCTGCGGTAGCCGAGCGGTATGAAAACGGCGAAGAGAAGAGAAGACGTGACAAAGTTCGTTCCCTGATTGGTTGTTGCTGTGGTACCTCTCGCGTAAGCAAATAGCTGTGACTCCCTTTGTGACTCTGATTCAGGAGAACAGTGTGACAATGATAATTGGCAAAAATGTGTATGGGAACTAGCGTGAGTCAGTCAGCAGCGCTGGCTTGGTAGGCACTCGCGCTATGTCTGCCGCCGGCTCTCAAAACGGTTGGAGCCTGTTGCCGGACCGGGGCTCGTACGCCGTGTCTCGCCTTTAAAGGGACTTACCCTTACTGGCTGAGCTAGCCAGATATGACGTAAGACTTTCCTCCACAACTTGAGTTCTGGCAGCACCTCTCTCCCACTTTGTTGGATAGAACCTACTGATACTGCATGTCGGCTTCTCATGTAATGTGGTGGTGATACATCGGCTGCTGGTACAGGTGCACGAACAGATAAAGAGCACAATACTTGCACTATTTATTTTGCTTTGATGCGGCGCACCATGTATTTCTCCCCGTGCCAACCTCTTCATCTCAAGAGTAGCACTTGCAACCTACGTCCTGTTACGTATCGGATGAATTCCACTCTCTGCTCGTCCCTGTAATTTTTACCCTTTACAGTTCCCTATAGTACCATGGAAGTTGTGCTCTGATGCCTTAACACATGCCATCCTGCGCCCTGGTTCTTGTCGGTGTTTCCCATGTGCTCCTACCTTCGTCGAATCTACAGAGAACCACCTCATTCCTCATGTTATCAGGCCACCTGATTCTCAACTTTCTTCTGTAGCACCACATCGCAAACGCTCCGATTCTCTTCTGTTGCGGTTTTCCTACAGTCCATGTTTCACTAACATACAGTGGCATACTCGAAATCTACAGTGTCTAAAATGTCTCCCTCTTTTAGCCGGGAATGCCATCTTTTCTTGTGCTAGTCTGATTTTCCTTTCCTTCATGGTCAGCCCGTCGTGTATTATTTTGCTTCTGAGGCTGCAGAATTCCTTAAATTATCCTATTTTGAGGTCCCCAACTTTCATACGGTCATCTTATTTCTACCCTTCCACATTACTTTGATCGTTGTTTGATTTGTTTCCACCCCATATTGTATTAGACTGTTCGTTCCATTGAAGAGGTGCTGTAATTCAACCTCAGTTTCAGGGTAGAAATGTCGATAGAAATGTCGTCCTATCACACAGCACATTAATCCCAATCGTGAACCTTCCTTTTAATTCCGTCTTTGCTTCTTCCACGCATAAATTAAGCAGTAGGGGTAGAAGACTGCATTCCTGTCTTACATCGTTTTCAATTGTTATTGTCACACCTTGTGTTGTGTGTTAACCGTCTTTTACCCTCTAGCTTATTCGTATTTCTCTCATAATTTCGAACATTTTGCATCATTTTACGTTATCTGAGGCCTCTTTTAGTCGGCAGATGCAGTCAGCGTTTTACGATTTGTCTTAAGTCTACGCCTAAAAGCAAGTGTGTGTGTGTGTGTGTGTGTGTGTGTGTGTGTGTGTGTCATTGCGGGGGACAAGCCTGCAGACGTTGCGCAGCGCAGAGACGAGCAGACAGCTGTTGCCATCCAGTGCAGAACGGCGGGTTCCGGCCGGCCGGTACAATGGCAGGCAGCATCCATCACCCGGGCGTCAGCTCTTCCCGTCTGTCTCCCCCCCCCCCCCCGCTCCACCCCTTCCCACACCCGCTGTCCGTAACACGATAGCGCCTGGCCCCGTCCACAGCCGATGCCGTATATCGGCCGAATCTGGCCCCTCTAGGGGACCGGCCTTCCTGAAACACGGATGCGCTGGTGCTACCTGATCCGAACAACTGGAGCAGGAAGTTACAAAAAGTCCGTTCATGGTGCGCGACTGTAAGGTACAGGTTACTGTATAGAACCCAACCTTGGCAAATATTCATTGTTGCAGAAGACTTCGAAAATTGCGATGTGGGCTTTCACGGCCGTATTTGCACCTTTTCCCTTGTTGAATTTTGTTACATGGGGCCAGCCGGTGTGGCCGTGCGGTTCTAGGCGCTTCAGTCTGGAACCACATGACCGCTATGGTCGCAGGTTCGAATCCTGCCTCGGGCATGGGTGTGTGTGATGTCCTTAGGTTAGTTAGGTCCAAGCAGTTCTAAGTTCTAGGGGACTGATGACCACAGATATTAAGTCCCATAGTGCTCAGAGCCATTTGAACAATTTTTTTGTTATATGGGCGTTAGGTCGTGGACCAAGGCGTGTTTCTGTGCCTAACGTCCGTTTCCAAATGCTGGAGACTTCACCTCGGGGAGTTCGTGACGTGGATCATTCGAGAACTGCCTTGTTTAGTGCAAAAATGGGGCTGTGTACATACGTATCTGCAACACACATCCATTATAGAAAATCGTGATGGCGTGGCGTGGACCAGGTCTTCACCGTCTACGCCGTTAAGGTGTTTTCCCTTGTTTAATGAGTTGGCGACATACTTATTACTCATTTGGGTAGTGTATTCGACGAATAATTTCAAGTTAACTATCTCTGTGCCTACTGGCAGCTGTATGTACTAGTTGTGTTTGGTGGCTACGCAGGACCGTGCGAGGTGGCGCAGTGGTAACACACTGGACTCGCATTCGGGAGGACGACGGTTCAATCCCGTCTCCAGCCATCCTGATTTAGGTTTTCCGTGATTTCCCTAAATCGTTTCAGGCAAATGCCGGGATGGTTCCTTTGACAGGGCACGGCCGATTTCCTTCCCCATCCTTCCCTAACCCGAGCTTGCGCTCCGTCTCTAATGACCTCGTTGTCGACGGGACGTTAAATAACACTAACCTAAGCTACGCAGGAAAGTTTTGAGACAGCAAATGTCAAGAATTTTCCATTCGAATAGCACTTAGGTTTTTTCGGTTCCGAATAAAAACTGCTGTAGAAATTCGGAACAACCATTCGGGTTGTGTGAAAACCTGTTTTCTGTTCAGATTTTAAAAAAATGTGGAATATTTTTACAGCTTCTTTTCCAGCATGTTTAGTGATACTCCTGTACCCACTGACTTACCTAAGATGTGCAGGATTTTAATCCCACGTCTTTGGCGATTCGTAATAATCTTAAAAAAATTCTCTTTCCACAGTCAGCTGGTAATCTGACTTCTCCCTTCCCAGCTATTATCACAGCAACAAGTTGATTGTGAAAATTTGAAGCCCATTGGTACCCGACAAACATTCCAACTCGAAAGACAGAATTTTATTTTCAGACTTGGGCGTTGACATTGAGCAGGGGATTAGAAGCTACGGAAAGTTCTTAAAAATGTTTGCGACGGGCACTGGAGAACTTTAAACTCAGGCCGCGAGGGTTGTACTCTTATTCGCAATGCATTAGATCAGTGTTTTATAATCGTCTCTAATTTTCAAGGAGAGAATCAGCAAAAACGTCCGCGCTTGCTAACTGTTCCACAGAATTAACATGACATTCAAACTGACTTGTACATTTGGTCTGATCTAAGCAAAGCTTTAGTAAAGATAGTACAAGGAAATATTTTATATGGCTAATGTGTGCATGCTTGGGAAGGTAGTTCCAGTGGGTATTGGCAAGCATTTTGTTGTCCTTTTGTGCTCTTGTCCATTTTTTATCAACTGATATAGATTAAGGAACTATACTCCATTCACCGAGAGCTGGGACGAAACATAAACAGTGCCACGTGAGCGACTACGCTCGTTTCCAGAGAAAGCATTCGGTGTTCACGTGATACGTAGGGGTGTGGAAAATCCTTGGCGCACGCTTTGCGGCTGGCGGCGTTCGGCTGGATGCCGAGCTGTCACAGCGGACCGTGAGAAACCTGGGCAACAATGTACGAAATATATTTAACAATAATGTTAAAATAATGTTAAACTGAGTTCATTCTGTCGAAGTAGATTTACTGTCATTCAGGTTGCTAGCAAAACGCTCCATTAAATCACAATTAATTGTTAATTTTAATAACAATACCAGTAATAATAATGAGAAAGGACGAAACAAGGTTCACTCTGTCGAACTTGAACTGTTTTCATTGAGGTTTATAACAAACAGCTCCTCTCTCTCTGCTATAATGCAGTCTAATTTCCACATTTGAGTTTCCACTTTTTCTACGACATGTAGGACGCACTGCTTTTTCTAGCAGTACTTTAACTTCCGGCATTGTGTATGTTTTGTTTTTCGCTGCAACATAGCCTTTGATTCTGGCCCACACTAATTCGATGGTGTTTAATTCACAGTGGTACGGAGGAATAATGAGAACAGTTTTCCCTGCATTCTTCGCCATTTCATCTATTGCGTATTCGTTGTGCGCTGTTCTGTGATTTTTAACTATATAAAGATCTTTCTTCAACATACCGTCTTCGAAATCGATGTTCTTAGATTTTAGCCACTCTAATATTTCGTGCTTATTGGAATTCGCATTGGAAACTTTTTCTTTTCTCCGAGAATGGTACGGCGCGTTATCAAGAACAATAACTGCATTTTCCTGAAGCCGAGGTAGAACATCTTGAAACCACTTCTCGAAGGTTTCGGCGCACGTCTCCTCATGATAATCTTCACTTTTCTTGGATTCGAAAGTCCGCAAACATCCTTCAACGAACCCTGCTTTGCTGCCAATGTGTGCGATAATCAGGCGTTTCCCTTTACCTGATGGGCCCCTACTTCCGGTGGATAAACCGGACTGAAACGCTCGTTTTGAGGAATTTATAGTGTCATCTACCCAGACGTAACTTCGGGTATGTCCTGCGTTCACCCACGTCTCGTCCAAATAGTAAATGGGTCTGCCTTCATCTCTCAACCGTTTAATGGTTCGAAGATAACGCCGCCTCCATAAAAAGATGCCATCCCTGTCTATTAGCATGCTATTGCGTCCACGCCGGACATATCTGAAATTCATTTCTCTCAATAACTTATAAAATGTAGTTCTCCGAAAATTGCCCAGATCTGCATCTTCGTTCACGACTGTAAGCACTTTGTCAATTGATGGCAATTCGTTACGAAAAAAAAAAATCGTTTACTTTCCTTCGTATCGCATTTCTATCGAAGTCATCAACATTTTCAGAAAGTTTGTCGTAATTTTCCTTTCTTGGTAGACTTCAAAGAGTGTGTGGCCTTGTACTCACTTATCACACGATACACTGAAGAACGTCCAACACCTGTAGCTGCAGCTGTTTTCGAAACAATGTCACTCATCTACTGCTCTGGATGTAAAAGTTCCGTTTTATACACGTTAAGCACCATGTGCTTCTCAGAAGAACTTACTGATTTCTTTTTTGCTCGCTTCTTTGGACTCAAAACTGAGACGTCGACCTCGCTCGCTGAATCCGTGGATGACATAATGAAGACTGTCGTATGTGATGCTAATAAAATAAGTGAATTTATAAAATAAGAAACCATGCGATGCTATTGGATGCGCACATAAACACATATACTTACTCTAATAATCAACAACTAGTCTTTCAAGCGTCTTTACAGATGAACTTAAGAAATCCTGAAATCGCCGCTGTACAACACCCACTGACGAGCTCACACCTGCAACCGAGGCGGCCACACTGACTGAGCGCCGAGCCTGCGAACCGCACAATGTATCGTTCATAAAGGACAAACGGTTGCACCCATCTCATTCGAACAAACTATAAAATTAAATTCAAACCTTTCTGAAACTTTTCTCGCTTACACCCCTACAAAAGAATTTAAAGGGAAAAAGTTTGTCGCTTACTATATTTCGGATGATGATTTGGTAAAAGTTCTATATCAGACGTGAGATTTTAATTCATTACTTCACTATTACTGACTCTATTGGGCAGAAAATTTGCAGACGTCATCAACATATAGTACTGAAGGCAATTATAAAATTATTTTGCTGTGCGACACACAGTTTAGGAGATATGGCGTGATAAATATAGAGTAACGCGAAAAAACAACTTTTCCTGAAAGCTTAAATATTTCTCTTTCTGAGGGACAATAAATTTTAATGTAATGTAAATAAAGGTGTCGGAAGGTAGTTCTCGGATCACTTTATCATGTTCAGGTGCCAAATTATAAAAAACACTACTTTCATTTTTTTTATTTCTGATGCCCCTGCCTTGTACACCCCTCGACGGCAGCGCTGTGGTCACGCGCCTTGCCGTGTTTACAGTACGTCTCTTGTTTAGGTGAATGGAGTATAGTTTGCGTACTTTCTCGCTGGCAGCCAGTTAAGACAGTGCAGCAGATAGCGAAAATACAGAGAAAGAAAGGAAACTAACAGTGCTTAAGGTTGAACAGGAATTGTTTTAGGTGAAAAGCTCACTACATATGAATGACTAAGGACACTGTCCACGATACTTTCCCAAACTCAAGGGCCAATGCAAAAAAAGGCGTATCTTCATCCAGTTCTGTTTTAATTTCAGCTGTAAAGTTGGTTAACATTACGACGTGCGTTTTTGTTAACCGTTGTTGTATAATGGGTACAGAAATTCCGAGACAGTGATCAGACTTCTCTGTACATGCATAAAATTGTTTTCATTAATGAAGGGGTGAGGATGTACACGCAGTTAACCATGTTTTCTGCCTCGGCTGTTGTCTGGGAATACTTTCCATGTTTCGCAGTCGCCCATGTCAGTTGGCCACTGCCAAGGCCCCGTTTTCTCATCTTTACAGAGAAGTACTGTGCGAAATACAGCAAGAGTGAAACTTCCATTGTCTGCCGAGTTCCATTGTTCAACTGGCGACAGAACAGGATTCGTGTGAAGTCTTTCCCTTACTTCATTGCATTGTTGAGCAAGAAATTTCAAACACACGTTAAGGTTTCACCTCTGGCAGTGTACCTCCCTGCTCTTCAGTTCAAATTGCTGTAATGTGTGCAGAGAAAAGTTATTAAATAATTGATTGTGAATCTGAAGTTGAAATTTTTATGGAAACTTTATGGAGCTAAATCCTACATAGCAACAGGTGCCAGTGAAATAAATAACGCAGGTAATGTTAATAATTGTTTCACCTGCAAGACACATGGGAGGAAAAAAAATGACCAATTAGTTCAGTAACGAATTGCAGCGTTTATCAATAAATCATTTTGTGTGAATACGAAGTCCACGAAAACTGTCGTGCTCTTTCGTTTTCGTTCGTAGATACAGAAATATCTGATAATAATAATCGTGGAAAAGCGTCCACGAAACCAGTGAACGATGCTGGACAGTATTTCTTCTTTACACAATACAGTGTGTATATTCTTGGAATCGCTTAGTAGTACAGCACTTGCCTCATAACTAAAGATCTCGTTTCGTTTGGTCGGAGCATGGAATATACTAAAAGTGCATAAATGAATTGTAAGTTTGTGCTGTTTGCCCCTTCCTTGCGGTTAGTGGCTGATCAGTTGCTGACTTCCTCCGTTGACATGTGTAAATTTTAGGTTACGTTGTTGTGAAATCATTACAAAACAGCGGCTTATGTCTTAGCGAACTCAAACAGCTCCCAAAGAGCTCCGTTACATTCGCTGAGGTAATTATTACGTTCTAAGTGGTTCTGATATTTTGTATCTTCCATCTATTCTTCGTCTGTCCAAGATTATAGGCATAAACAACTTATATTTGGTTTTCATTGTTAAAAAAGGCGATATTTTGTCCAATGTTAGTCACAAGTTCGCAGTGTACGAGGACGTCGAAGTGAAGCTGACCTGGTTATGGTCTTCATGATTTCGTATCAACATAATCTAAACAGCAGAGAGATAATGTATCATATTTAACAGGACCAGTATACAAATAGGAAAAAAAATACATTTCTCACCTGCTCATTTCCGAATATTTGATTTTGGTCACCTTTGACGATGTCTAGCGTGCGTCACATACATCATACACTCATGCGGAGTCCAGGCTTCTTATGTCTTTCGTGATAATACTGTGGTATTGTCGTACATATGACTTACAGTCTGAGTATAACTAAAGTAGAATCAGCGCCGTGAAACTGAGTGCTTTGTAGCGAGAGCGAGAGAGAGAAAGCTAAGTAGGAACAATATGTGTTACTGCTCCGACACTTAACTTAAAACGCAGTGTACTGAGTACTTCCTATAATTTCTGATAAAATACGTCTCCAGCAAAAGAAAAGATCGGAGTAGGTATTAAAATCCATGGAGAAGAAATAAAAACTTTGAGGTTCGCCGATGACATTGAAATTCTTTCAGAGAGAGCAAAGGACTTCGAAGAGCAGCTGAACGGAATAGACAATGTCTTGAAAGCAGGGTATAAGATGAACATCAACAAAAGCAGAACGAGGATAATGGAATGTAGTCGAATTGTGTCGGGTGATGCTGAGGAATTAGATTAGGAAATGAGACACTTAACGTAGTAAGAGTTTTGCTATTTGGGGAGCAAAATAACTAATGATGGTCGAAGTAGAGAGGATATAAAATGTAGACTGGCAATGGCAGGGAAAGCGTTTCTGAAGAATAAAAATTTGTTAACATCGAGTATAGATTTAAGTGCCAGGAAGTCGTTTCTGAAAGTATTTGTATGGAGTGTAGCCATGTATGGAAGTGAAACGTGGACGATAAATAGTTTAGACAAGAAGAGAATAGAAGCTTTCGAAATGTGGTGCTACAGAAGAATGCTGAAGATTAGATGGGTAGATCACATAACTAATGAGGAGGTACTGAACAGAATTTGGGAGAAGAGGAGCTTGTGGCACAACTTGACTAGAAGAAGGGATCGGTTGGTATGACATGTTCTGAGACTTCGAGGGGTCACCAATTTAGTATTGGAGGGCAGCGTGGAGGGTAAAAATCATAGAGGGAGACCAAGAGATGAATACACTAGGCAGATTCAGAAGGATGTAGGTTGCAGTAGGTACTGGGAGATGAAGAAGCTTGCACAGGATAGAGTAGCATGGAGAGCTGCATCAAACCAGTCTCAGGACTGAGACAACAACAACACGACTCCAGCCGTATATCTACAAAAATGTAATAATGTTTCGAGGCGTTATCCCTTTATTATGAACAGTAAGACCTGAAACGTACTCTATAGATAGGCTCACAGCCTTCTCTTCATCTTACTGGTATACTCCTGGGGAAGCCAACGACAGCGAAAGCTCAAACAAGCACATGCCTGCGCGTGTGTAGGGAAATTTTCCGCAAGTATTTGAACCGTGAAAGCCACTCGACTCGTGATCGATCTATTGTCGTCAAAATTCGACACACACACACACACACACACACACACACACACACACACACACACACACACACTTACCCCCTGCCACACTCCAAACCACGGGTCGGAGCGTATACGGAGGTGATCGGAATCTGCGTGCTTTCGCGCTACGCAGGGCAAGGCGAGTCTTCCGTAGTTGATCCTGCGAGCTTGTCAAACGTGCAATAACGTGTATGGATATCTTTGTCATATTGGCAATAAGGGATAGAAGAGAACTAGAGAAAATTTGTGATACTTTGTTCCCATTGTGAATCTGTGTGTCAGTAATACAATCCATCCGCTTACTACTTCGCGTTTCTTTATAGTTCGGCAAGTAACAGCAGCGCATGCGAAATCAGAAGCCTGCCGCCAGATAGTAGGGGTGTGTGTGTGTGTGTGTGTGTGTGTGTGTGTGTGTGTGTGTGTGTGTGTTAATCAATCGCGGCAGAGCCGCTGCAGGGCTTCACTGTACGGGTGCCACCGGCCGGCAGACCCAGGGGTTCGGTGTTCCCGCGCGTCCTCTGCGGATTCACCGGCGGCCCTGGTGGTGGGGGGAGAGCCCTGCCTCCCCTCCCCCTCCCCTGCCTCTCCGTCTATCCTTGTTGCATGCGCGGCAGCCGACAGCTCAGTTTCGCTCTGAACGCAGAGTAGGTCGGCGTGGCGGTGCGAGAGGCGCAGTGTGTGCCGTGTGCCGTAGTTGTGCGTGCGTGCGTGCGTGCTTGCGTGCGTGTGTGACTGCCAGCGGCGAGGGACGCCCGTGGCTGGGCCCACGCAGTATGTGGCGCCTGTGAACCTCCCTAGCAACCTCATCACCTGTCAACCACGGAGGGCGGTATCTCTACAAAAAGTAAGTCGCCACATCGCCGTAGCGGTGTGTTGTCGCCGATTCAGACACCTGCATCTGTACTATACACATCAAAGTGCGTGGCAGTACTGCGCGGCAAGGATTGAACCCGTTCCTTTCGTGCAAGGAGCTTGTGGAGGAAGGCTGTTAATATGCCTTCTTTACGCTACTCGTTACTGATGCAGTAGATGTCTTACCAAGCAGCTACAGACCACTAATGGTATGACGTTTCAAATATTGAATTGTTCCTTGGCATTACCGGTTTCGAACAAACGCTCATTTTCGAATGGCTCTAATTCAGTAATGATACGAATTACTGTTGGAAGATTTTAATTGCCATTGTGCCCCACAGTAAAAAAAAATTAATAAATAAATAAAATAAAATAAATACAAAAATCACGTGCTAAGGTATGAAAATTTAAATGAAAGTATTCTACACAGTATAACTTTATGCGCTAAACGTATGGCCGAAGGAATTGTACTTTTCTCCCCTTCTTTTTCCAAAAATTTTGTTCAACGTTCCACAGGGTGGCATTCAACGTCGATCCCTATTGTAACAACTGCTCTTATTACATCATTCGATTTATTGTGTTGCTAAAGGCATATATTACAATAATGACTGATACAGTGTCATGTTTTGTGCTACGTGCAAAATTAAAATTTTTGATAAAAGTACTAGAGTATAACTCTCTTAGGTGGGCAGTTCATATTTGTTTCCATCCGGAGTTTATCTCAAAATTTCAAACCTTAACATACAAAACTTTTTATTGTACTGCACTCAAAAACTTGTTCGATGATCCCTCTCGTTAATGAACTGCGGTGGGCCTGATAAACATTTCTTTACAACCGGTGAAGTTAAAAGTGAAGGTTATTGGAAGTTGCTAAGTGTTAACATTTTCGAGTAATGGACAAATTTGGAACATTTGATCGCCATCAGCTTCGAGACAAATACATAGCCTCAAATTGTAATAGTTACCTCATAATGTGAAACTTTCTTTACTCTTAATGAGTAGAGTATGGTAGCATATCAAGTTTTGAAATTGTCAGTTATGCGAAATATTGAAAATGAACTTTTTTTATTGACCCCTGGGAGCCGTTAGACGTACAATCTGCAACAAGAAGTCCAGGCGACACACACACACACACACACACACACACACACACACATACACACACACATTGATTTTATGTTGTAGATATGCACGATGTCTTAGCGAAATGTACGATACTTTCGACGCAGTTATGTGATTCAGTAACGCTGAAAGGTTGGCAATGCTGGCGCCAAAGCTAGCAGTCAGACACGCTTACTACACTGTGCGATTTGTGGAGCGCAGATGTAGGGAGGGGGGAAAACCCTTAGCGTATCGCTAATCCATGAAACTGAGACACAATTGTAGGATTCAGTTTGTGGCATCTGCTACCATACACAGCATGCCGCCGTATGGTGCGTGGCGGAGGGTACGTTGTACAACTACCACTCATTTCCTTCCCTGTTCCACTAGCAGAGATGCTCCGAAATGTGCTGAGAGACGACGTAGTCTCTCCCGTTCCATCATCTGGGCCTTTGAGTACACGAACGTTTGTGCTGGTGAACAATGTACATTTTGTGTAGTGTATAATTTTAATAGTCCTGTCGCATCGTCGAGAGAGAGAGAGAGAGAGAGAGAGAGAGAGAGAGAGAGAGAGTTGTTTGGTCATGCGTTTGTGAAGAACGCCATTAAAATCACGCTCGCGCTGGCGGTAGGCCAGTTAAACCGTCGCGCGGATCCGATATGGTTCTGCCTTCAATATTATCTACGCACAACTGTACGCATTTCCTCCAAACTGGCTTCAGTATTTGTTGCACACTGAATTTCGTGGTGTGAGTTGCTGCCACTCTCTTATCTGCAAAACTGATCGCACCCACTTTGCAAGCAATGCATATAGTTGAGAAATTTCGAAGAGTGTGCTGCCACCGCGAGTCTTTATATTTGGGAAGTAGCACCATTGCTGTTTCACCTCACGCTGTGTTTCAGAAGTCACAAGTCCGCAAGTAGCGTATTTCGTATGTCCTTCCGCTTCATTTTCATGGTTTAGAAAACAGTAATACGTACAGCATGTGTCCAATATTTTTTCTTAGTTGTTAAGTATCGTGGTCGTGGAATATACACATGCAAACGCCTAGTGTGATCATCGCTGGTAACGATATACCACGCGAATTGGCGTTCAGGAAATGTTCTGTCCTTACATTGTTTGTTCACATGAGCAGCAATTGTTAGTCTCTTATATTATGTGCTCATTCATTAGTCTCCGTTTTGACGTTAATTGGTTACCCCAACACTGGAGATTTGTTAGCGTCCCGTTCAAGTTGATTTACCTATTTTCCTAGTATTTATATCGTCATGTTTTCCCGTACGTACATGTTAGTAAAATTGTGACTGCCAGTCTCGCAAGGGGCAGGCTTACAACGCAGCATCACGTTCAAAGATCTGGATCATGTACAGTGCTAGCAAGCATGAATCTTGTGTTCGACCATGACAATACCATCCCAATTCTCCCGTAGTTTCATACTTATTTTTCAGTGAGTTCGTTCCGGCTAGCAGTGTCGGTTGTTGTAACAGGTCATTTATCGGAGTACCGAAGTTGATACCTAACCTTTTTAACACACAGTTACAGTGAAAGAAAGAGATACCCTTTGGGGTGCAAGAGGTTTCTATATGACACTCGGCATCGACACGGTTTGACTGAAATATCTCTCTCTCTCTCTCACTCTCACTCTCTCTCTCTCTCTCTCACGTCCCGGAATGCGACAATGAAAAATGCCAAGCTGCACCGTGTTCCAGATTCCTTCTCTTGCGACCCCTCCCCTCTCCCCCCCCCCCATCGTTTCCCCTTATAAGCATCCCGCACAACCGGCTGGGTGAGCTGCTTCCCCAAGTCTCAGGAAGGCAGGACGTTCCGCTTCTGGGCGCCCGCGGCGATTACATAGAAGGGTGGTGATAAATTGCACCTCCGACTTGGTGGTTGTCTTGTCTTACTTCGCTTTACCGCACACACATTAGCTGTGCGGATAACGGGAGGGTGTTTACTCTGCATTCGTCAGCATGTGTCATCAGCCCCCAGAAGGTGCAGCAGATCGCACTGGACTCACAGACCGGGATCACTACCGGAAGGGTTACTCAAGCTGGGTTTCTGACTCCGAACTTCCAGTTAGCCATATTAGCCAGACAGTGCAGCCACCAGTGTGAGGGAAGGGACTGCTCTGTCAAGGGAGAGAATAATTCCGGTACACTAACTACCCTCCGCTACACAGATCGCTTACGGAGGTTTTGCGAAGTTCAGTTTCAGATGTTTATGTGGTGAAACAGTGCTTTAGATTTTGAAGTAAGCTGTTTGCACACTAGGATTAAGGTTTTTCGAAGCGCAGTTGGACTGAGAGAGGAGACATCCAGTTCAGATAATGCCACTGTGTTGTATGCCTGTTGAATCATTCTGTTGACCTTACTACCGACCCTTAGTCCTACAGGGGCTCCGTTCCCATTCGGGAATTGTGGGGGATGGCTCTAACCACTGTTCGGGATTCCACATGGTTTTGCGTGATTTCTCTAAATCTCGTACAGCAACTCAAGAAAGATTTCTTTGAACTAAAGTCGATTTTCTACCCCATTTTTGTCCAGTCAGAGCTTGTGCTCCATCTCTGATTACATCGTGGTCGACGGAACATGTCATTTTAGTTGCTCTTGCAGGGATTAAGCTTCAAGACTCGCCAATCAGAATGAAGTACCAACCAATCTCTTCTTACATCACGACGACTTACCAACCAATCTCTTCTTACCTCTAACAATACCTGTTTTTACTGCCGGTTTACCACTGTCTTCTCATAACTTTTTTATCCAACCGTGCAAGGTTCACTGATATGAGCCATCGCGCATGTCTGGCGATTAGCTTTATTGTGATGTTCGATGGTTGCTACAGTAGCGGTATCCTGTAGGAAGCCCTATGAATCATGTCGATGCCTTATCAGTCCTAGTGATCTTTCAACGTCTGCACACTCACTCCGCACGGCAGAGATTATCCTGTACCACTACTAGTCGTTCCCTGTTCTGTTGTAACCGCAAATGGAGTGACGGAAAACTACTCTACATGCCACCGTACAGGCCAACATTTCTCTTACCTTCGTGCTGTTTATGCGAATTGTACGTTGTCGGCGGTAGACTCGTTCTGCAGTCGGCAAATGCGAGTTCCGTGAATTCTCTCAATAGTGTTTCGCGAAATGAGAGTTGGTCTCTCTCCAGGATTCACGTTGGACTTCTCAAAGAACCTCCGTAATACACACGTCTTAGGTCGAACCTACCGGTAACAAATCTAGCAGCTCATGTTTGAATTGCTTTCATGTCTTCGTTTAATCCGACTTGGTAGGGATCCCTAACACTGGAGTAGTTCTCAAGAATGGGTCGCACTAGAGTTATATACTTAACCAATTTGATTGATTTGCTGTATTTTACTAAAATTGTGCCATTACACCGAAGTCTACCATTTGCCTTTCCTACTGCCTGCCTTACGTGCTTTTTCTATTTCGTATCGGTATGCGGCGTTACGGCTTATATTTAATTGACGTGACTTCGTCAAGCTGCACACTATCAACGCCATTGTTGTAGATTGTTAGTCAGTATTTAGCCAGGATACCGACTCCCTCTGCCGTCTGCGATGTGATGTACAAAGAAGAGCCTGTGAGAAAGTTTGTCTTTCCATAGCCCTGGAAAAACCATTTTTCTCGCCACATAAATAGCCTAAAGTGTTCGTATCTCCTACGGTTGTAGTATCGGCGCCATACTTTTTGTAACATTGTTCCTATTACTGCTTTTTTTTCCAGCTCTTGTGAATAAACTGGCGTGGTAAATCTTTTTTCCCCTATGGTACCACATTGTTAAATTATCTTTGACATTTCGTACCAACGTAGGCTCTTTTTTTGTATCTCAAATAAACACTACTTCATTAGGCAATTTAAGTCACTTGGGCATCATCAAACTACATTACACCACAGAATCGTTAACATCTATAGACTTGTGGAAAAAACGGCTTGTTTTGGCGTCAGGGTGGCCGTCGTGGCCGAGCGGTTCTAGGCGCTTCAGTATGGAACCGCGCAACCGCTGCGGTCGCAGGTTCGAATCCTGCCCCGGGCATGGATGTGTGATGTCCATAGGTTAGTTAGGTTGTAGTATTTCTAAGTTCTAGGGGACTGATGACCTCAGATGTTAAGTACCATAGTGCTCAGAGCGATGTGAACCATTTTTGGCGTCAGCACACCATAGCAGGTAGGGGCACAAGTATCTCAAGTGTGAAATTTATGCGTAAAACAAAAAAGTGCGACTTACGTGTGGATTTTGTCACGTTATCAGCATGAATAACACTTTAAAACAGTCAGCAGATCTCGCAGTTTTAACCTGCAGTGCAAACGCGTTTCACACGATGCAAGGGGGTATTAGGTAGTCTCCTCGAATCGCGGTTTCCCACTGTACATCCGTGAGAAAGAATTTTGTCGGTGTCTAATGCAGCGCATTGTGTCGATGGCGTTACGCGTGTTCGGAAGCCCTGGAGTGATTTTTAATTGCCTGCTATTCGTTGCCGCCGCTGTAAACGTCTGCGCCGTTGCCGCCTGCATGCAGAACAGGGTGCCGCGTGCATTGTGTTGTTGGACGTCCCCATTGTGTGGATACGGCGGCCGGTGATCAAGGCACTGCGAACCATTCGTCAGAGAATTCACTTCGGGACAATCGTACCTGAAGAAACGTGGCAGTACTTGTGGCCACATTGTTGTGTGCCGTTGTGAACCTTTCAAGCTAGACTTCTGTGTGTAACATGAAATGAGACGGTGTTTATCATCGGTGGTAACACCAACCTTCCAGTGTAAGCTCCACAAACGATCACCCCCCCCCCCCCCCCCACGCCCAATGATGTTGGTGTCATCACAGAATTCGTTAGCCGTAAGCCTTTGTCGGTGCTACCGAGTAACTTAAATCATTCAGATTCTCCCTGTCATATTTGTAGGCGTGTATTTTGAATTTATTAAAATATTTTAGCCATATGAATGAATTAATTGAATCCAAATTAAAATCTCCACGGAATCATCGCGAAGGTGTTTACATAAGGTCAGTATTAGGTGGACACTTCTGTATGGACTGGCTATTGATCCGTTGCCTGTTCAAACTGTTCAGGTTGTGCTGCGAAACAAGTAAATTATTTATAGTAGAACGATCTCAAATTATTTTTCAGTTACAAGCTGCCCACGCTTCTTATTTTCTGGGGCAGAACGTAACATTATCGAAAATGGCCCGGTCACATTTTTGCTAGCAATGTCACTGAAAAGATATTAAAAAATGTAAGCCATCCAACTGCTTAATGTTCTTTGTAGACGATAAATGGAATTGAGCAAGACTGCTAGCTGGTTCCACTAGCTCACGATAAGACTGTAAAAGTAGCTGATATTTTACACAGAAGTTTTATTGGACTGAAACTCACAGTTCAGTGCTGGATTCGGGCAACAGGAATGTGCGGTGAAGGTCTTGTCCGAAAGAGGCGACAGTGCGGGGTGCCACTGTTGTGTCGTAAGACGTTGGAGGGCGGGGATTCAAGTCGCTGTCCGATTGTTCAGATTTTTAGTTTTCATCGACAACAAAGCGCTAGAGGGAATGCGTGACGGTTCTTTTAAAAGGCCTCGGTGGATTGCCTTCGCTAATCTGAATCTGTGCTTGGTTTCGACGGGACATTAAATCCTAAACATACTTCCTTGATCCGTAAGAGAAATGATATTGGAAAAAGTAACATCTTTTTCCCCTACACAAAAATAGGAATTTGGTATAACAAATGGAGAAGCTGTTTATCTGAAATGGATGAGAACCGCATGGCGTTATGCACCCCCCGGGAGAAGTACGGGAAGAAGATAGCACGGAACTATGAAAAAAAAAAAAAACTCATATTCCTTATACTCTAACCGCTTGCCGGAGCCCTTTGTTCCGTTTAAAGCTTAGGCTCTGAGCGGAACCTTCAGTGAACTGTGGTGTACGGCTACTATGATTTTGTATTTCGTCACACAGCACACAGGTTAGTACCTCAGTGCGCATAAAAAAAAGGCTCTGAGTACTATGCGACTTAACTTCTGAGGTCATCAGTCGCCTAGAACTTAGAACTAATTAAACATAAGTAACCTAAGGACATCACACACATCCGTGCCCGAGGCAGGATTCGAACCTGCGACCGTAGCGGTCGCTCGGCTCCAGACTGTAGCGGCTAGAACCGCACGGCCACTCCGGTCGGCAGTGCGCATCAGTTCAGCTCCTGGCAGTGCCCGGGAAATGTTTTTCCCGGCAAATGGAAAGATTAAAGCGTATCTGTTTCGTGACAGGATACCTGACGCAGTTTCCAACCACTACTTTCTCTCGGATTTTGCTGTAATTCTCGCTTTCTATTACGTCGCACCTGATTTTCTGTAGGACTACGTTAAGGCTGCTCGCACCTCAGCGTGTTATTAATTACTGGGCCGTTGCCAAAGCAGACTCCAGAGCGGCGCTTTCTCCTGTGGGCAACACGCGGCTGGCGCATTGCAGGGCAAGGATGGAGCAGTGTTAAGAGGCAAAGCGGCTTCTGTTCTGAAGTGCTGGCGTTCAGTACTCATTTAGCATGATGTTACATGGTGACACTCTAGTAATTTGTTGTTGCTCTGTACTGCAGCTTCAGTTCAGGAGTTAAAGTGTAACGCATTAATATCATCTGCAGAGGAAATGACAAGAAGTCGAAACCGGTGATGAATCAGAGGGTTCGGCGACGAAGCGCATGTAATTGCGACCTACTGTGTCCTGGTGAAAAATCACCTTTCTTCCGTGAGAGCCTGGTTCGCGGGACCCAGAGTAAAAGTCAAGCATTTTCCCCTGAAATCGTAGCAACTACTTACAATCTTCTTACCGACTAATAAAAATGTGTCTACCTTTTTTGTGGGCAGCGCACTCTTCGTTAGTCTTTGTCCATTGGTGTGACAGTTGTAATAACACTGATGAAACTCGTATCTGTCTCTACACAAGCCACAGAACGACGCCAGAATATTCCGGGCTGCGAGTAAACATCGCCAACACACTGTCGAACCGTGTACCCTACCTTTTTTCCATGATTCACTGCTGTACACTCGCTCAGCTGACATGCGCTCATGTGACCTCTTTTTAGTCAGTGCGTCTTCTCGTTTCCGGTCTCTGAGCAGGTGATCCGCTTTTCATCTTAACTGCTTCAACGGCGACATTTAAATTAATTAATCCAACAATAAATTATCGTAAGTGCTGGTGCAGAAACCCAATGACTCTCACTAAAGTGTCGATCTCCATAGTGGTACAAAGCTTAAAATAAAATGTTTGGTAGAAACAGTAAACTTGCGTGTTTCCTTCTAGACGTGACATTCCTATGGCTGTCAACAAGTAACTGTCTCATCTATTTGGTGCAATATTTGTGACGAGAGTCATTTGTTACCAGACCGGGCAGCTGGCAATCTTACTCCGTTTTCTCCGACTCGCCCTAAAGAAACACACAGACAACAGTAAAAGAAGAGCAGTTGTTACTTTTGTTGGTCGGAAGAAGGGTTTTTTGATGCCTAACAATGTGTCCTGTGAACCTCTCTGTTCTTTTCTTTCGGATTCTCTTCAGTGCTTCCTCATCGGTCATCCAATGTGCCTGTCTAATCACCGGCATTCTTCTGGAACATCCTCTACTTTTCTATTCTGTACATCGTCCACGTTTCATTTCCATACAACGTGTCACTTTGTTTAAGAAACTACATCGTAAAGCATAATACTTTAAAAATATGGTTGTCTATCAATTTACCGCAGCGACTGCATAAATATTTTAGAATTAGAAACGAATAAATCTATATTAAAAGTCAAAGTAATTTTTCTTTCTCAGAAATAGCTTTTCTTGCTAGTGACAGTCTGCAATTTATGTCGTTTACTTCTGCAGCCCTGAATTATTTCACTGCTCAAACAGCATTTCCTGATCGAATAACGCAAGCATAAAGATGGGAGCCCACTAATAAATAAACTTCTGCAAGTCACTCGTAGAAGCTACGTCTGCAGCTCGTTTGACGTGGAAGCACTCCTGCCAAGTAGAGATTAGCAAGTTACGTTAACTACTCAAAGTTACTGGGAACAGTTTCACGCAGCTAGTTGCAATTACTTGCCGGTTCCTGGAAGTTTTTCGGAAACTTGCAGAAGTTTTGTGTGTTCATTACCGGTACAGAAATGTCAGTGTCGAAAAGAGAGAAATGCCTGTGGACCACTGAAAGACTATTCTTGAAATCCACATGTATCGTGTCGCATAATACAGAAAAGCACTACACTTTTGATTTGTGTTATTAAACTAAAAGCACTTGAAAATAATGCAGATTTAGAGACAACAGATAACTGAATAGGCGAAAAATGTACAAATTACCTGGTCAGTATGAACAACAAATTAATACCAGACTTCTTGAAAAGCTTAAATGGGTTCGCCTCTGTATCCATTTCGTCACCAAAACATCTCTTAGTTTCTCATTACAATTTTTCTTTAATAATAATGCAACATCACTCGGGGCTGGTCACATCTGTAAGTACGAGATTGATAACTTGCGTTCATCTCTGTTGCCACGCGAGTCTAGTGGAACAGTTCTGTAAGCACTAGCAGCAATTTTCGAAAACTAATTTGTTGAGCGACTTAACGAATTGAAATTGAGCAAGCTTGTGTTCTAACGTAAACACCTCGGCAAGTACTTCTACAAGCTACCTGTTAGTAGAGACTCACCATAATTCTAGTAACGCTGCGAGAGTTGTGTGTGATCTGTTACGTTCCGTGCAACACTGATCTGACGGAGAGAGCCCTGTTTGCATTCGGTTTCCGTGCCGGTTGGCTCCAGAGACGGCCGCAAGTGAATCGCATGCGATCTGTACTGCGTGCGATGTTCCGGGGCGCCTTCCGCCGTTTGTGAACTCCCTCCGGCGGACAGAAGGGGAGAGGAACTGCTGTTGCGAAACGGCGCAGGGCGCTGCGCGGCGGGCGTGCCGGTTTTGCAACCACCGCAAATGACTAGTGGGGCGGGGGGGGGGGGGGGGGGGGGTCGCTGACACCTGGAGGAACGCCAAGCGGAGCGCGCCAAAGGTTACACCGCTGCGTCCGCACCGCACGCGTGACGCCTGCGCGCTGCCAAGTCGCCGGCCCCGTGTTAGTAAACACCACACACACTGCGCTGGCGGAGGAGGTCGAAGTGGCGACTGGCCCAGTTCCTCCCTCTTCTTGTATTTAGTTCTTTGGCCTATATTGCGACTCCTTTTGATTTTCTAATATGCGTTTTTTCTTTCCTGACTAACATTTTTTTTTTAAGTAATGTTGCACAGCTAGTGACCCTCCACGGCTTCGTGCAGGTAGCGCTAAGTATTTACGGCGGGATACTTGTTTGCCGTAGCGGTAACTTTGTTTACGGGTCGCTGTGTAGAGTAACGATTAAACATCAGAGGTCAGCGTCAGGTAATGGAATATCATCACTTCTCTACAGATTAAACGATTTAAGTGGCACAAGCCATTTTCCGGTGTACTGCAGTGGCTAAAGGCTCGAGTGGAGTGCCTCACCTCAGCCCGATAACAACGCGAGCTGGGTATCGTGGCCACTCATTTGTCGGTGAGGCGATCGTTCCAGTCCGCTGCTAGTATCCAGATCCCTCCTGTACTTCCCGAGGGTGGCCTTCACGTATAGAACAGACAGAAGAAATGTGGCGGAGCACTCTAATGCAGCGTAGTTCAGCCAGTTAGCACAAAATATTTACAAACAAGTCTTTTCCTGCAGCTTCACCTGTGTGTGTATTACACACACATACTGAACACACCACCTCGTCCCCCTCCTATCTGTTTCCTCCTCCCCACTCACTGTCCCTTAGTCTCCTTCTCCCCCTATCTATCTATTTCCTCCCCCCCTCTCTCTGACCAACCTTCCCGCCCCCCCCCCCCCCCATGAACATATCCTCCTGCCCCTTCCATTGGACGGTGCCCTGTATCTGCTCTCTTTCCCCATCTCTGCCTACCCCTCTTCTTTCCCATTTGTCGACTACCCTTATACAACTTCATCTTGCCTCGTGCATCTCCTCCCCCTCCCCTCTCTGTGCATTTCCAGTTCAGATTCACTTTGTCGACCCCCTCCTTTATACATCTGAACCTGTTTCTAGGCTTGTTCATGCAGCCCTTCCAATACAGTTCAATAAAGCAGGCCAATATTAATCCCATAACACAGCAGTCACACAGGGCAGACTACCCATCAGGGGTGTGAAAAACGTTTATTTGCTCTTGATACACAGGTCGGCATGCAAAATTTGACGATAAAGCAGGCCAATACTACTCTAGCGCAACACATCTATCATGCAGGGCAGTCCGCATTTTGGGGCCCAGAAAAACATGTTCTTGGCCTTGAAATGCAGAGTGCTCTGCAAAGCAGGTTGATTTGGCAGTCCAAAACTGTTCATACACAGCATGTCTGTCATGCAGGACAGCCAGTATGCTAGGGGCTGCAATAAACACATTTTTGTCTGTATCTGTGTTTCCACAGGAGCTAGGAGGCTATGAATTCCATAGTGCTGATACTCAAGAGCCCTGCTGTCTGTGCCAAATTTGGTTGAAATCGATCTAGGGATTCGGGAGGCGATGCTGGATGTACACCTATACATGTACTCGAACTTTCCTCATCAATGAACGAGCCTATTGGTGAAAACGTTCTCAAAACGTCCATAGTAATTCCTTACATCAGGTTTCATATATAGACAAAAGAAGATGGGGGGACGACGACTTCAATTTAAAACATGTGTAGAAGGAGAATGAATGTATATATTTATAAATTCTGGTAGTAATAATTTCATGCAGGTCAAAACACTAGTGAAAATCTTTCAACTGGACGTTACATTGGCAGCTTAGTTCCTTAGGCAGTTAGCGAACAGGGAAAAAGAAGACCTGGAGAGTAACTTGAAATCTGTAACACGTTTCCATTCTGGGGAATGTCCAAATGACTGACGTGGCTTTGCTAGGTTTAGTCAGTGAGAAATCCGTGACTCGAGACTGCGATCCGATAGCGTGACATTTCGTTGGGATATGAGAGAGAGAGAGAGAGAGAGAGAGAGAGAGAGAGAGAGCGCAAAGGTATAGAGCAACTTATTGCTTATAGAGATTACATGTCTTTTACTCAGGAATTTCATATAAACTGACATCCAAGCAACAGGGAAATCAGTCCTACCATTATGATCTTTAGACCGGCTTGATCTGAAAAGGAAGAGGATCAAAATGTTTGAGACGTGGTGGCAAGGAAGAATGCTGACGTGAGAAATGACGCGGTTTTACGCAGAGCGAGCATGGGGAACAATGTGGGGTGAACCTGAACTAGAAGGGAAAGGTTGACATGACTTATGTAAAGACATCAGAGAATAGCTCGCAGGTCGTGAGGCGGTGCCGTAAAGGGCAAATCTAGTGGACAGCGATTGAGACACATCAACTAATAAGAGGACACTGGATTTTATTGCTGCTCTGAGATGAAGATGTTGGCACAGTAGAAGAAGTCGTGATGGTCCACATCAAACCAGTGAAAAGAGTGACTAGGAAAAGTTTGACCCAGCTTGGAATTGGCCAGTTTCATGTAAAGTATGTAAAACGCCGCTATGATTCTACAAAGTCCTTCTCAAAACTGGGAAACATTGTCGTAGAGCAGTTAGAAATAACGAAAGGTTTGCTACAGATATCTTTCACCAGATTTGGTGAAGATACCCATCTCACTCGCTCTCAGTGGTTGAATAACACAGTCTGTGGAACTGTGTTACGTATTGCTGATTAATACCTCCAAACACTGTTTATGTATGACTAATTGTAATTAACGCCGATGTTGAAGATGGAAGCTTGAAGGATAATGTAGCTGAATAGAAAATTATTTTTCGCAGAGATTGTACAATTATAGAGCGCGATACATAATACCTGGAAGTCGATGGGAACACACAATCTTGCGAACGTTTCAATCATTTTGGATCTGTGTTTGCTGAGCATCTAGGTTGTCAAAACTATGCAGAGACGGAGAGCAATACAAGAAATTAAGGGGCACACATTTAATGAATGGCATTAAGGTAGGAATACATTATAGAAATTACATTGTGATTCAGGAATTGGATAAAAAATTAAGGGATTCGCAAAGTTAGGGTCTGAATGACTCAGAAGTCGCAGATTGTCGTAGCTGAAGCGCGTGCCACGTAGGACCCGCGCTTCAGTGCTTGCCGAGCAGGGATGGCGCGGATGCGGTGTGCAGCCCTGGCGGCCGGGTCGCTTCGCTGGAGATGACGCCAGAGCCGGTCTGTTGGTGACGCAGTGCTCGCGTCACGCAGGGTTGCGTCACTCCTGTGAGCGGAAGGCAGTCCACTTCAACGCTGCCGGTATTGCACTGTCGCTTATTCCACAGTACTACACTCTCCGGTTGTACAAGGCATTTTGAGATGAAAGTTCCACACAAGATTTGCCTCCAAGACTGAGAGTCGGTTGCAATGCAGTAACTACGTAAGCAGGACGCATTTAAAATAAGAGCTTTACTTACATAACAAAAAAAAAAAAATCATTTGCTTAATCACACGATGTATTTCGGAATCTGTGGATCAATCATCAGGTGCTAATTCTGTAGCTTATTTATCCATCCTGTAATTGAAAATCGCGGAACTCAATGCACAATTACGGAATTAAACATGTTATTCCTGGATATTTTGGTAAGCTTTTCGTTTTGTTTTCCATAGTTCGATTGGCGGGTTTCTAAATTAAATATCTAACCATCTCGTAGCCCGCATCCCGTGGTCGTGCGGTAGCGTTCTCGCTTCCCACGCCCGGGTTCCCGGGTTCGATTCCCGGCGGGGTCAGGGATTTTCTCTGCCTCGTGATGGCTGGGTGTTGTGTGCTGTCCTTAGGTTAGTTAGGTTTAAGTAGTTCTAAGTTCTAGGGGACTTATGACCACAGCAGTTGAGTCCCATAGTGCTCAGAGCTATTTTTTTTAACCATCTCGTAGCAGAAATTTATATTTCACATCGCTACACTAAAGAGGAGAGGTACACGACTATGGGCCCACAAGGCCCAAAATGCATCACGCGATTTAATAAAACACCAAATTGTTGGTGACTGCAGGCGTTGCTATTCATACTTCGTGTGTACTGAAAACGGTGACGCCCACTGGAGAGAGAGAGAGAGAGAGAGAGAGAGAGAGAGAGAGAGAGTGTGTGTGTGTGTGTGTGTGTGTGTGTGTGTGTGTGTGTGTGTGTGTGTGAGAACTATATATATCTAGAACCACAAATTATCTTTCTGAGAGTCTTACCCGTAACAGAATGTTTATTTGGTAATACTGTCTCTCCTATGATGACGCGTTCCTCTGGGCTGAGGAGTGAGAACACGCTACTGAGAACTTAGTGCAATACATAATGTCCTACAGGGCTCTTCGTTTAATAGAAACCAATACTGGACGAAGGTACAATGAAAAGAGTCCTTTTTTTGAATGGTTAACGCAGTTTAAAAGTATTGGGAGGGATTTTATTGCCAATGTAATCTTAACAACGGAACTTGGTAAAGGCTTTGAGTATTTGTATCTAGTCACATGTCCGACGTTTCTTCCTTTTTACAGCAGTGACCGTGCCATTTTCAGGATGCTCTATATAGGTATGCCTCTTACGGTACAACTTCGTTGACATTACCCGTGAGACCTAGTAGGCCGCTAAGATGTTGGAAACACACCACTAAAGCTGGAATCAGTATTGACCGCGGGAAAGCGCACGGATCTGCCGACTGGGAGTAGCTTTCACGCTTCGCGGAAGTTAGCGTCGCGGAAGTGTGCTGAGAATGCCGACCTTACATCAGAGTCGGTTGTATTCGGTTTCCCTGTTGGGAGCGGGCGTGCAGGTCACCGCCAGGATTATCTCTTGCACGGTGAGAGGCGGTGTGAGCAGTGGGATTGTTCTCAGACCTGCGGTGTGCGGTGCAAATCCAGACGCGATCTCAGCAGATGCGGGAGAGCCGCTTTCTGCGGGTCGCACAGCGGCTCCAGGGCCGCTCTGCTGTCATCGCTGCTGGAAAATGGTATCGTAGCGAGTCATAACAGAACCAGAAAATTCTGCCCTCGGCTCTATGAGAGTATTCCGAGAGGTATGCTTGGTCGCTAGGCTGGGTGTTTTTTTCCCCTTTAAGAAATTCAGAATGCCCAACGAATCTGACCACTTCAAAGCTAGAATTAACACAAAGAGGTCTAAAAATTCAAATTTTGTCTTACAATCATCTCTCTGTGATTTTCAATTCTTAAGTTGTTAAAACAACACGGATAACACATAATACAGAAGTCTGACTTGAAGCAAAGCATCGCATTTTACCGTATTCGGATTTCTGGTCGCCTTTCAACCTCCTTAGGAGAATCGTCCCTTCTTCCCCATCTATAAATCGACAAAACTATAGTTCATCTTCATCATTAATACAGCTTTCAACATGAGCATTGGCAAACGTTTTCTCTCGGCTGATACATCTTTGCACGGGCTAAAAATTCTTCGTGGAGCAATAATATAATGAGGTTCGGAAAACACGAAACGCACGGTAACGACCACCAGTTGTTTTCCGCGGCTTATGATTAGCTGCTGAATACGATAGAGGTTGATTTTTAAAGGTTTCTGAGTGAAGGCTTGCCATCTTAAATTCTTTTCGAACAGAAAGCTTTTAATTTCATACACATTCACAAGACTATCTCGTAAACATTTTCACAATGAAGTGTGTATTATGTGAAATAGTTCTGGTTCTGTGTAAACGGGACTGTTAAGGTTAAATCGGAATACCTGCAGCCCTGGATACATGATCGACATACATCCATTTTACGAAAATCCAAACCAGATGCACTTAAACGTAATGAGAAGTTTGAGGTGTTAACCACAGTCTTGTATGGTAAACACCTCTCGTGACGTTGCATTCATTCTGAAAGATTCACCCTGTCTGTCTTCCCCGCGCAGTTTATTGCTGTTCCTCCGTCTCTTATCTCTGCTAGTACTCCTGCTCCGACTGGTTTATTTCATAGGTTCTGTGGCTTAAGTTATGTAGTATGCTTAAAGACAGATTGCTACCTCAGTCCAAAAATGTGCAAAGAGTGTAGAAACTTCCTGTTGGAGAGTCGATCCCAACCGGAAATTAGGTTTGTCCACTGTATCCATCACAAATTCCGCTCGATGATCTTCGGCCTCACTGAGTGTGTGCACAATGTATACAGAAAAGTTCGTACGGATATTTCAGCGTTGCCTGGTGCTACAGTGCGCTGCAAGTGTTAAGTAAAAGACGCGGGTATTTGCACGGCGTGTGTCGCTTTGCAGTAGCAGTCTTACGTCTGTGGCTGTACGAGTTTAATAGCGTGTGCTAAGCGCCCGGTGTTTTATTAAGTGGGTGGAGGAGCACGTGGCGTGCCTTGCCGTGGTGGGAGGGCGAACGTGGACGTCGGCTGCGCCGCTGCGCTGTCTGTACGCTACGGAAGAGGCCGGCAGCGGACAGCGCCGCAGAAGCCCCGAGGACCGCAAATCGAGTTAGGCGGCGCTTCCGCGTCCGCTGCAACTGCCCAGCACACCGTCCCGCTCTGCCCTGTCACGCGACTTGCGTGCGGCATTTCGTGCGTGAAGAGGAAGTGTTCGTGTGGGCTGGGTGGTACATTACTCTTTAAACAAGTTTGCCCACGGAATCATGATTATAGCTAGACGAGCACGTCTTCGTCCAAAGCAAACCGACAGCCACAGGGTTCCAGAAATATGGAAATCGCGTAGGGGGAGATCGAGACTGTGTGTAAGATGTGTGAGGGCTTCCCCAGCGGAACGTCTGCAGCATACTGGAAAAAGACTTCGGCGACATTCGTTCTGTTGCAGGACAGCGCTCGCTTACACCTCGCCAAGGTTGTTCGGATTACAACGCAGAAGTTTCGTCGGGAAGCTCTTATCCTGTATGCAGTCCCGATCGTTCCTCGTGCGATTTGCATTTATTTGGAGCCCTGAAGAAAGAATCGTGGTTCCGCAGGCAGCTGCAACTATCTTTCTGTGAGGGCACTGACCGTCTTGTCTCACAGTGGGATAAATGTATTAATGGTTATGGGGGTTCCTCTCGAAATAATAAACAAATTACTTTTTTTTCCATCTGCCTGGTTTTCATTTGATTGGCCCTTATTCTTCAGGTGAGATGTATGATGTCGGCTGCCACTACATTACTTTCCACGTGGCAACGCTTTGTGTGTGGACAGAACGCCATATTGGCATACGGTTTGGCGAACTAGTCTGAAAAAGTTAGCCACGCCATCTGTTTAACTAAATACGCCAGCTGTAGCGTACTTCTTGAGATAAACATTTGCGTGACAGTATCAGATAAATGGTCCATGTACATGCTCCGCTGTTCCATCGGAACCTGGAATGTTTCTATTGAGATACTATAAAGTAAACAGCCAAACGTAACATGGCGACGCTTTTGTAAGATAGTCTTCCTAAATATTTTTCTGTTCCATGGCTTTCGAACAGTCACCGACACTGCTGTTCAGTTCATAATTTGTTTTCCCTTTAAATCTACAGTAGCCGTGTGTCTGACAACGAAGTATCGGCCATTATTGGCAATGTGCTGTTGATCGGCAGCTGTGCAGGTACCGCCGGCAACAAGTGGCGCCCCAGCCGAGTCGGTGAGCCACGGCGTCGCTCCCGCTGGCTCGGGCCGGCCGTGTGTTTGGCAGACACAGGACGCGGTCAGTGGCGCGTGGCTGGCTGCTGCTTTTGTCCCAGCCTATCCAGTTACCGGCCAGCCGCCGCCGCCGCCACTAGCCTGCCACAGCCTCGCTCGCTGCCCAGCTCCACCTCCACCTCTAGTTCTAGTTCCAAATGTTCGCAGTTGTTTCCAGGCGGTGCAAGTCTCATTACTACAGGCAGCAGATACTTGCATCCACGTACTCTCGTATTTGTTACGCATTTTTTGTATTTCTTAATTTACCGCTGAAATGTCTAGTGGTCTATGACCGTGGTATGACGTCACGAGTCAGCTACCTGTCTAGACGCCATGGATCCAAAGACACCTGTATTCCTCACAATATCTCCATGACGAATGGTTTCTGCCAGTTTAGATGGTGAAGAATCGGTGTCCAACGAAAGGGAGTAAAATTTTTTTGTGGCTCTGTTTGGAATGACTTACGGGAGAAAAGCGCTTTTCGTTAACCATTCTTCCAAAAATGTTAGCTGTCTTTCCGTTGGATGTGCCACTCGTTTGAGTGTGCGCCATTGGGTAGTTGTCGCGAGGTTTGAGATGCGAACGCCGACTTAATCTGTAAACACATGATGTTGTCGACTGCGAGCGATCGATTAATTCAATATAAAGAAATCTTCTGATATGAAACTTTTTACTGTCTTGTATTCGAGAAGACTAAGCTGCCATCTTCACATATGCAGAGTAAAATTTACGAAATCATGTTGTGCGTTAAACTGTATGTTCAGTTTTCTTACCAACCGAAATGACTCGATGGTGGTGGTGGTGGTGGTGGTGGTGGTGGTGGTGGTGGTGGTGGTGGTGGTGGTGATAAAGACAGTAGAACATTGAAACTCCCTGGCAGATTAAAACTATGTGCCGGGCCGACACTCGAACTCGGGACCTTTGCTTTTCGCGGGCAAGTGCTCTACCAGCTGAGCTACCCAAGCACGACTCACGCCCCAACCTCACAGCTTTAATTCTGCCAGTACCTCTTCTCCTACCTCCTCTCCTAGAGCACTTGCCCGCGAAAGGCAAATGTCCCGAGTTCGAGTCTCGGCCCGGCACATAGTTTTAATCTGCTAGGAAGTTTCATATAAGCGCACACTCCGCTGCAGGGTGAAAATCTCATTCTACAGTAGAACATTAAAAAACGTTGCTTCATGGTTAGACAGAATCGTGCAAAAGTGGCACATGAAGGAATGCCGCATGTGTTAGGGTTGGCTGCCGGCTTGAGCCGGTGGCTCTGTAGATGTGAAGATGACAGCTTAGTGCTGTCGAAACAAGTAATCCAGTGTACGTGCACGTGATCGAGGAGGAGGATGAAACGGAGATTGGCGTTTAACGTTCCATCGACAACGTGGTCATTAGTGACGGAGCACAAGCTCGCATTAGCGAAAGATGCTGAAGGAAACCGGCCGCGACTTTTAAAAAGACCGATCCCGCCATTCGCCCGAAGTGATTTAGGGAAATCACGGAAAACCTAAATCAGAATGGCCGGACGCGGGTTTCAAGCGTCGTCCACCAAAATACGAGTCGAGTTTGAAAACCGCTGCGCCACCTCCCTCGGTCGCGATCAAGTCAGTAAAGAACTTCATGTCAGAAGCTTTCTTTGCACCGACATGCACTTGAATAGCCACAAAAGTACGTACAAGGGAATTGCGTCTACATTGCTCAAGATGACAGGAGTGCCCTGCATTAAAATAAACTGGTGAAGTCTGAAGCTGCACAGCGTGAAGGCTGCAATGACAGTGGCGTACTCGCCTCCTCCAAGCCAGAAAATCCCCTGTCTTTCTACTGGTAATTGGATTCAACTATAACGCAACATAACTGTGGCCCAGACGATAGATTTGACATCCGTGACATTAATTTTCACCATGGAGAATGCTCGCAATAGCGGTACTCATTAGTACCTCTGGAATGTGTGTGTGTGTTCACCGATCTGATTAAAAACGAAAAATTAAATTGCTGCGAGCTGAACGAGCAGCAGTGTCATTCATAAATATAGAGCTGTGTGATTCGCAACACTCTGGATTGACTGCTACGAACGTCATTTTGGCGTCACTTATCAGTAATCTTCTAGGGAAACTAACTTGTACCTTCGTCCGCCTCTCGTGGTCTCGCGGTAGCGTTCTCGCTTCCCGAGCACGGGGTCCCGGGTTCGATTCCCGGCGGGGTCAGGGATTTTCACCTGCCTCGAGATGACTGGGTGTTTGTGTTGTCCTCATCATTTCATCATCATCCAGGACAGTGGCGAAATTGGACTGAGCAAAGATTGTGTAATTGTACGGGCGCTGATAACCACGCAGTTGAGCGCCCCACAAACCAAACATCATCATCATCCTAACTTGTACCTTCAACAGCGCGCACCCTGCAGCAAAAGGGCAAGCGGCCAGGAAACGTATGCACAGCGAAAACTGCGTACACCAAGCACGTGCCATTTGAAAATAAATAAATAAAATACAGGCCATTGTAATGTCGCCAGTGTAGGTCTGAAGACGAGCACAAGACTCTGTGCGGAAATATTGTGGGAGCAAGTTTCTGATGTCCTGAAGGAAACACATTTTCGGTTTTAAATTTTTGTAGTGAGGGCCCGGTAGCAGAAGCCTTGACAGGGCGTGCGCTATTGCGGCTCTGCTCAAAGTAACTTTGGGTGTGTTACACAGCGCTCTTATCGCCCACGCACATAGTGTCACTGCCAGTGCAGTGACCGCAGCGTACTGCGTGTTTCGCCAATAGCAAACTGTAAACCTAGCTGGAACTTTTTGGTTAAATTCTGGTCATATTTTTGACAAAACGCCAAACGTATATCTACCGTTTGTATACATTTATTTATTAGTAAAATGAATAACAAATAATTGTTGCTGCTACGGATGCGGAATTCGTGAAAGTGATAATGGTAACTTCTACCGCGATGTCGGGTGATTTCGAAGGCAAAGTATACTAACGACAAAAATTCTGCTCATTCTAATTTTTTTTTCCACTCTACCCACATGGAATTGTAATATCGATAACGTCGGATGTTTCGCGTGGAAGGAAAAAAGTAGCGAAGTACATTTAGTTTCGCACAGCACCGAGACTTGGTGCGTGGACTGCTAGTTGAACCTCGATGTAATCAAGTGTAGCATATTCCGCGTAAACGATCGGAAAGACTTGATGTAGCTTTTAGATTGCACTAGTAGCGATAAAGCACTGGAACGAAGCAGACAAAACTATTTGCAGCAAAAGCAGATGCTAGGATGAAACTCGTTGCGTAAATCCAAAAATGTAATTCTTTCATGAAAGAAGTGGCATAAAAAATTCTCGTTCGACCGATCCTCGAGTAATCCACGTCGGTTTACAAAGAATATATTTTTTGAGGAACTTAATCATTTCGCTGTCGATTTCGTTCTATTTTTAATATACGCATTGATAAATTAAACACTAGTCAGCGGCAGAAATGTGTCCCCAAAAAATAAATTTTGACTGATTTTGGATTCCAAACCTCCAGAAGTTACACAAGGAGGAGCCGCTGGTTTCGTGACACGGTCGCTTGGTAGCCGCAAGCGCGTTACGGGAATGTTTGTGAAGCTGTCCGGCGTCTCGGATAGGTCCACCGTTGAGCTACCGAGGGCGTCAATTAAGTTAGTCAGGCGTCATACTGCACTCCCCCAACGGGAAATTCGAAGAAATTAAAAGTTCACATGGTAGCTTACCAATAGCCGTTCGTCCTGCCATAGTTGACATTTCTTAACAGGAATTCACATTTTTAACCTGAGAAAGAGTATGCTAAGAGAAGGGACGTCCGCCAGTCTTTGGGACTGGGTGCGAAGTATCGACTGGAAGTACTGGGCGACAATTATTGAACAATATGAAATAAAATCGTCAAAACTTCTGAATGGTTTCCGTTAGGATGCTCAAACTGCACGATTGGCCGCGCGGCATGGTGGGAATTAGCATGCGAATGAATATGGTTTCGTGTAGCGACGAAGCCCACTTTCATTTGGATAGGTTCATCAGTGAGGAAACTTGGTGCATATGGGGCACTGAGAATCCGAATTTCGTGATCGAGAAGTCTCTTTACTCTCAACCGGTGACTGTGTGGTGTGCAGTGTCCAGTCACGGAATAATCGGTGCGATATTCTTTGATGGTACAGTGAGTACCGAACGGTACGTGATGGTCTTGGAAGATAACTTCATCCCCGTTACCGAAAGTGACCCCGATTTCGACAAGATGTGGTTCATGCAAGAAAGAGCTAGACCACATCGAAGCAGGAGAGTGTTTGATGTCCTGGAGGAACGCTTTGAGGAGCGCGTTCTGGCTCCGGGGTGCCCAGAGGCCACTGGCATGGCTCTCGATTGGCCGCTATACTCTGCGGATCTGAACACATGTGACTCCTTTTTGTGGGGCTATATTAAAGACAAGTTGTACAGCAATAACCCCAAATACATTGCTGAGCTAAAAATAGCCATTCATGAGCTCATCGACAGCATCGATGTTCCGACATTTCAACGGGTCATGCAGAATTTCGCTATTAATCTGTACCACGTCGTCGGTGATGAAGGCTGGATTGTTGATCATGTCAAAACCTAACTCCGAATACCTGTAATGACTTTTACATGTTGAATAAACTGTGTGCACGCCTTAGTTTGTAACTAATGTAGTTTCTTTCATATACTTCAGTAATTGTCACCCTGTAGACAGTAGATGTAGGAGTAGTAGTTCTCGGTGCAGGACATTCTTCCCATTTACTGACGGTATTGTTAATTCCATAATCATAGAGTGACCAGATTTGATGATTGTTAGAAGTTCTGTAATTTACTGCAGATCTTGTGTCGAATGTTTAGGCAGCACAGACGATGGAGGCAGGCTTCAGACGTAGCTGCAGAACAGTTGTGCGAAGCACATTAGGGTTCACCGTCCCGTCTTCAGAGACGGAGGACAAACGCAGAGTTTGGGAAAGAAATCTGCTGTTCCTTTTGAAAGGACTTGTAACGGCTTTTCCCTTGTGCCAGTCTAGAGAAACAAGGGAGAAACTGAATAAGAGTGGCCTTTCGTGGATTTGATCTGCCGTCCGGCCGAATAGTAGTCGAGTGAAAGCCGGGGAGGTGGAGAGCGCCCGTGAGAAGCGCCTGCCGAATGAACAGGCGGGTACAGCTCGAAGCGAGCTGTCCTGGGCTGCCGCTGCCGCCGCCGCCGCCGCCTAGAGGTGGGCGTGGCCGCCAGCGGCGACACGAGCCAGGGCGCGCGCCGCTTGCGACACTCCAGGTGGGGAGCTCAGAGGTGGCGCCGCGCCCTGCACTGTAGTTAGCGTACACTCCAAAATACGCCAACCGTAACTGGAGGCTGCTGAGGAGGCGACTCGTTAAACTGGTCCGTCACACACGTGTGATCTGCCCATATGCGTACATCAAATTGCGTCAGTTCGGTTACGTCACGGGTCAGGATGACACGACGCAGCCTGTCAAAGTGCCATAGAATGAGAGTAAATCGTGTTGCCACCACATTTCGGTGGCGGTCTGTAGCGCAGCATGTCTGGCGAGAGGAGGGGACAGGCTACGTCCCGTGGTCCGCACTGGTTCGCAGTGGCTACGTCAGTACTCAGCAAAGCCCACAAGTCTACTGTCACGTTACCCAAGGGAGGAGTTCCAATCTAAGTTTATCCTCGTAGTTTTTTTTTTTCTCGGGATACGTGTGAAAGTAAGCAATAGCTTGGTTCACGCTTCTAGATGCATAGGCTCAGTGAAACGTCTCCCAATGGAGTCCCACGAACATCTGCGTGACGCTTCTGCGCTTACTAAACGAACCTGTGATAAAACGTGTTTGTCCTCTGTAAATCTTCTCGTTTCTTGTAGAAGTCCTGCCCGGAGAAGATACTCCAGTATCGGTCTAACGGAGGTTCCCCGATTAGGCTGAACTTCGTGACGATTTTTCCAACCACTTATTTGAATCTGCCTTCACTTCATTTACTTCACTTCTATGTTGTCGCCACCCTTGCAGTCCTCCTTATGCATACTCGGAATGTGACTTTTCAGTGGAGGCCCAGCAGTCGTGTCGTGTAACTAAACCATCGCCAGCTTTTCACCCTGTTTATACACAATACGTTCCGCAATACGTTAGGTTCAATTTAAAATGCTTAATCGAAGTGTAGATTCTCTTCACGTTTTCTTGCAATTACTACAATTTTTAGCGTTAGACTTCTCCAGAAACAGTGGACATAATTTCAGTACAAAGAAACAGCATTTTTAAGTTAATGGCTTCTAGCGTATTACCATTATAAAAGTTTCCTGTCAGTTCGTCAAATGTTAGATATGATCTTCTAGTATGTTCCTGTTGCATTTTCAACTATGATGACCCTTCATTACCATAATAATACTGAATTGAACTATACCCAGTGGAAGGGGGAATTTACAGGGTGTTTCAAAAATGACCGGTATATTTGAAACGGCAATAAAAACTAAACGAGCAGCGATAGAAATACACCGTTTGTTGCAATATGCTTGGGGCAACAGTACATTTTCAGGCGGACAAACTTTCGAAATTACAGTAGTTACAATTTTCAACAACAGATGGCGCTGCAAGTGATGTGAAAGATATAGAAGACAACGCAGTCTGTGGGTGCGCCATTCTGTGCGTCGCCTTTCTGCTGTAAGCGTGTGCTGTTCACAACGTGCAAGTGTGCTGTAGACAACATGGTTTATTCCTTAGAACAGAGGATTTTTCTGGTGTTGGAATTCCACCGCCTAGAACACAGTGTTGTTGCAACAAGACGAAGTTTTCAACGGAGGTTTAATGTAACCAAAGGACCGAAAAGCGATACAATAAAGGATCTGTTTGAAAAATTTCAACGGACTGGGAACGTGACGGATGAACGTGCTGGAAAGGTAGGGCGACCGCGTACGGCAACCACAGAGGGCAACGCGCAGCTAGTGCAGCAGGTGATCCGACAGCGGCCTCGGGTTTCCGTTCGCCGTGTTGCAGCTGCGGTCCAAATGACGCCAACGTCCACGTATCGTCTCATGCGCCAGAGTTTACACCTCTATCCGTACAAAATTCAAACGCGGCAACCCCTCAGCGCCGCTACCATTGCTGCACGAGAGACATTCGCTAACGATATAATGCACAGGATTGATGACGGCGATATGCATGTGGGCAGCATTTGGTTTACTGACGAAGCTTACTTTTACCTGGACGGCTTCGTCAATAAACAGAATTGGCGCATATGGGGAACCGAAAAGCCCCATGTTGCAGTCCCATCGTCCCTGCATCCTCAAAAAGTACTGGTCTGGGCCGCCATTTCTTCCAAAGGAATCATTGGCCCATTTTTCAGATCCGAAACGATTACTGCATCACGCTATCTGGACATTCCTCGTGAATTTGTGGCGGTACAAACTGCCTTAGACGACACTGCGAACACCTCGTGGTTTATGCAAGATGGTGCCCGGCCACATCGCACGGCCGACGTCTTTAATTTCCTGAATGAATATTTCGATGATCGTGTGATTGCTTTGGGCTATCCGAAACATACAGGAGGCGGCGTGGATTGGCCTCCCTATTCGCCAGACATGAACCCCTGTGACTTCTTTCTGTGGGGACACTTGAAAGACCAGGTGTACCGCCAGAATCCAGAAACAATTGAACAGCTGAAGCAGTACATCTAATCTGCATGTGAAGCCATTCCGCCAGACACGTTGTCAAAGGTTTCGGGTAATTTCATTCAGAGACTACGCCATATTATTGCTACGCGTGGTGGATATGTGGAAAATATCGTACTATAGAGTTTCCCAGACCGCAGCGCAATCTGTTGTTGAAAATTGTAACTACTGTAATTTCGAAAGTTTGTCTGCCTGAAAATGTACTGTTGTCCCAAGCATATTGCAACAAACGGTGTATTTCTATCGCTGCTCGTTTAGTTTTTATTACCATTTCAAATATACCGGTCATTTTTGAAACACCCTGTAGGTATATAGTGTGCTATTAGAGTAAAACACAATAAACGTCACATTGTGCTACAATCACAATGGTCAGAGTAGGTCCGTGAAACCCACGACAGAAAGTGCAAATACCTAAGTTTCTAAAATGTTTAATTAAAAATCAACAATGTGAGTTCCTTGAGCAACAGATAATTCTACCTCATGCAATTCGAGTTAATCTGAAATATCTTCCATTAAAATGAGGTTCAAGAAAGACTGCTGGATAAAAACATTGAATATTGGTTTCGCTAGTGGAAGTTGTGCTGTTGCTTGTCCCCTATACGGGGACCACGCGAATCCAGCAGCTGTGAACCACTACAAATAAAATAGTAATAGTAATAGTAATAATAATGGACATGGACTGCAGATAGGTTGCGCTCAATGGGAGTGTGGATGGGCCGTGAGGCGTACCGAGGTAGTCAGCGCAGTTGCGATAACGCTGTGCCCCGGACGGTGCAGTCGTTACCGCACCTGCCTAACAAGCAGGAGGCCCTGGTCCGGCACACATTCTCCCTCGTCGCCGTTGATTCCGCTTAATGTCCCGCTGCTGCTGATGGCAGTGATCCCCCTTCAATTTACTTATTCGTAGAATTCTCTGTTCTGTGAACAGCGCATCGTTCAGTGACACAATAGGCTTCGTACAGGATCACTTCATTAAATACACGCGGAGCACGTGGGATGTGCTGCTTTTCGTAGGTCACGTTACGTCGTTTTGACTGCAACAGATATCAAAGTTAAGTGTGCTATCGAGACGCCGCAGCGGTCACAGTATCTCGGTACGAGAAAATCCATTGCATTTCAAACGCCGTGTTCTAATCAGCAATGGATTAATTACACTCCTGGAAATGGAAAAAAGAACACATTGACACGGTGTGTCAGACCCACCATACTTGCTCCGCACACTGCGAGAGGGCTGTACAAGCAATGATCACACGCACGGCACAGCGGACACACCAGGAACCGCGGTGTTGGCCGTCGAATGGCGCTAGCTGCGCAGCATTTGTGCACCGCCGCCGTCAGTGTCAGCCAGTTTGCCGTGGCATACGGAGCTCCATCGCAGTCTTTAACACTGGTAGCATGCCGCGACAGCGTGGACGTGAACCGTATGTGCAGTTGACGGACTTTGAGCGAGGGCGTATAGTGGGCATGCGGGAGGCCGGGTGGACGTACCGCCGAATTGCTCAACACGTGGGGCGTGAGGTCTCCACAGTACATCGATGTTGTCGCCAGTGGTCGGCGGAAGGTGCACGTGCCCGTCGACCTGGGACCGGACCGCAGCGACGCACGGATGCACGCCAAGACCGTAGGATCCTACGCAGTGCCGTAGGGGACCGCACCGCCACTTCCCAGCAAATTAGGGACACTGTTGCTCCTGGGGTATCGGCGAGGACCATTCGCAACCGTCTCCATGAAGCTGGGCTACGGTACTGCACACCGTTAGGCCGTCTTCCGCTCACGCCCCAACATCGTGCAGCCCGCCTCCAGTGGTGTCGCGACAGGCGTGAATGGATGGACGAATGGAGACGTGTCGTCTTCAGCGATGAGAGTCGCTTCTGCCTTGGTGCCAATGATGGTCGTATGCGTGTTTGGCGCCGTGCAGGTGAGCGCCACAATCAGGACTGCATACGACCGAGGCACACAGGGCCAACACCCGGCATCATGGTGTGGGGAGCGATCTCCTACACTGGCCGTACACCACTGGTGATCGTCGAGGGGACACTAGTGCACGGTACATCCAAACCGTCATCGAACCCATCGTTCTACCATTCCTAGACCGGCAAGGGAACTTGCTGTTCCAACAGGACAATGCACGTCCGCATGTATCCCGTGCCACCCAACGTGCTCTAGAAGGTGTAAGTCAACTACCCTGGCCAGCAAGATCTCCGGATCTGTCCCCCATTGAGTATGTTTGGGACTGAATGAAGCCGTCTCACTCGGTCTGCACGTCCAGCACGAACGCTGGTCCAACTGAGGCGCCAGGTGGAAATGGCATGGCAAGCCGTTCCACAGGACTACATCCAGCATCTCTACGATCGTCTCCATGGGAGAATAGCAGCCTGCATTGCTGCGAAAGGTGGATATACACTGTACTAGTGCCGACATTGTGCATGCTCTGTTGTCTGTGTCTATGTGCCTGTGGTTCTGTCAGTGTGATCATGTGATGTATCTGACCCCAGGAATGTGTCAATAAAGTTTCCCCTTCCTGGGACAATGAATTCACGGTGTTCTTATTTCAATTTCCAGGAGTGTATATAGGTACATTAAATCGTGAACTATTTTCTTCACGTGAACATTTTAGTGCCACAAACAGTCTTTAAAAAATGCAACTGAACGGCATGTATCAGAAAATTGTTTTTTTGTAACTTTATACGCTGGTCGGGTTTGAAATTGAAGGCGGGTCAGATCATAAAACTAGTGTCATCGTGATTCAGTTTCATCGACCCGAATTGAATACCTTCCGTGGTTGCAGTCGTTGCTCAGGCTTCCCTAAGAATGTGGCTGCTGGCCGTGGCTGTGCGGCTCCCGATACTCGTGGGTTGACGTCGGCCGTTGGCGAGGAGGTGGGTGAGAGCAGACCCATTGGCTGTAGCAGGCCACCGAGTGGAGTGCTTTCCCTGCCGAGGGCGGGAATGGCCGAGTGACGGATGTACCGGCGGCGACTCTGCAGGCAGGCAGGCAGGCAGGCAGGCAGACAGCACGCGGCCGTGACCATTGCGGTGCTGCGCCGGGCGGCACACGCAGCGCGTCGCGCGCTTACCCTCTGCCCTAAAGCGGCTGTGCAGCTGCTCGCCGCGGAAGAAAGTGCTGCAACACGGCTACGCTTTCCCAGTCCCGGAGCTGCTTCTGCAGCCATTGATACGTGTACTTTTACCGGTGGTACCCGTTTAAGTAAGACTACCTACCGCAAGATTCTACATTTAAAACTGTCGGGTGCTAGAGGCGTGTGGTAGGGTTGACATTTACGTCTGCTGCTGCACTTTCCATCCCGTACGCCGTATTCTTGCGGCCGAAGTTAGCTGGTATATGGCATGGCTGTTGTTATCGCTAGAGGACACTCGGCAGATTTGTCATTGATCTGATGTGTCGTGGCCCTAGAATTCTTCAGCTCGCCACGCCAGCCTCTGATGCGAAAGTCTTGCTGTCTCTTAGTTACTACTGCAAAGTACAGGCATTCGAACCTCCTAATTGTAGTCGAAACTTGGCCGCCACGTGCAATTTATACCCGTCGCACTTCCCACTATTACCAAATAAACCGTTTTTAAAACAGAAAAGAGCAATTCTAAGAACCTATCACTTCTTACAGTTGTAAGCAATTTACGTATTACAAAAATAACGCTATTAAAATAAACACTCAAAGAAAATAAAAGTTAAAAGATAAATCTTAAAATTTGAGTCACATTAATCCCCTAGCCCTTCTTACAATGATTTGTCGTAAATGTCTCCCGTATTTCGATTCTGTACGCAACTAATCTCGATGATGTTCTTGCCTCTACCGTTAAAAGTCCACTTTTCAATTCCACGAAAGGCTGCACAAAACAAATACTTTGAGAGGAGATTTTAAACATTTAAATTAGATGTTAAGCTATGCTTGGCTTTCAGAAACCCTGTTGTTGGCGAGTCTGTATATTATATCGCCTCTTCTTCGTCCGTCGCCAGTTGCACGTCACAGCTCAGCTACTACCGTACTTCCGGTGTCGTATTTCCTAATCTAATTCCATCATCTTTATTCTGGTTTTATTTTACTTTATGTCCATCTTACAAATATTAGATTCTGTCCATTCTTTTCAATTTAACTTCCAATACACCCATAATCCACACACCTATTTTATTTTTATTTCGTCTCACATTTCTCATTTTCTTCTATTTCCCCCTCTATATACAAACTGAATGACATAGGGACAGACCGAGCGAGGTGGCACAGTGGTTAGACACTGGACTCGCATTCGGGAGGACGACGGTTCAATCCCGCGTCCGGCCGTCCTGATTTAGATTTTCCGTGATTTCCCTGAATCACTCCAGGCGGGATGGTTCCTCTGGACGGGCACGGCCGATTTCCTTCCCTAATCCGATGAGACCGATGACCTCGCTGTCTGGTCTCCTTCCCCAAACAACCCAACCCAACATAGGGACAAGCAATGAGAATTAGTAAAAACACATCTATTTTATTTTTATTTCTTCTCACATTTCTCAGTTTCTTCTATTGCTCCCTCTATACAGAAATTGAATGACGTAGGGGACAAGCAGTGAGAATTAGTAAAAAGAAAGTGCAATAAAAAGTACGCAAAATTTTAGAAGTAGAGAAACGTGAAAAAGGCTCCCTTAGATGTTACAGATGATTATTCTGGTTGAACCAATTTGAAATCAAAGGCTTCAGTTCTGTCGACACATCCAGCCAAAGCTTACGGACAAAAAAAAAAAAACGAATAATCGCATCACTCTTTGTGTGCTGTCTTTCATAAGGCAAGTTACTAGCAGGATTGGGGACCTACTGCAAGACTGTGGGACGCAGTGGTGGTTCGCCTAGCTAGGGCTAAAACGTGGTGCGTCTCAGGCCAGTGTCCTATGCAGGGGAGTTTTGCGTCCAAGTGGTGCTGACTCTGTGATGGTGGAAGCTAAGCCACGGCCGTGTCACTGACCGAAGCTTGCGCCTTCTCCCTCCCTCCCTCGCTACCCGTAGCCATTTTTTTCTCCCATTGATATATAGCTCTTCACCTCAAAAGTGAGGGCATTACGCACAGTGTGATGTAATGGCATACAGTGCTGCTATAAATATTGTGCAACTGACTATGAACTCTGGTCTGTCAGCTGGATATCGGCTCTACTCCCAGGTGCTGTAGGTGAAGCGTCTTGGATGGACTAAGACTGGTTTCTGTGAGGGTTTTCAAATCCATCTGGTGCTTATCTGATCCAGTGCGTTATACGTGTCGCGCATCTCTTTATAGTAGGCAGTTTGTATCTTCGCTAAGTGGATACAGCGTCGGTGGAGTGGCCAACTAAAGCAAGTAAATTGTATTGGGTGCTTGGGAAACTGAAGCATAAGGATTTTTACGTCTAATTTTTCTGCAGTTTTGCATTAGTTGCAAGGAAGCAGTTGGGGATGCTGCGCTGGATGTTAGAAGTGGGTGTTGTCCAGTGAAGTGGTAAGATCTTGCTGTTCCATCTCTCTCTGGTGAGGCTTGCGACCCTTATTAAGAATTTCGCCGATGCCGGATAGATTCACATCACAGAAGAGGAATTAATATGTTCTCGGAACCCCCTCAAACGTGCCAGCTTTTATAGTTTGTGTTCCACGTACTGTCTTGGGCTCGGAACGCTATGGACGTCTAGCGGCGTGACCAGTGTAAGTTTCGGTGGCGCGGCTGGTTCGGTGCGCGGCAGGTGCCTCTGGGTATTGTACAGTATAATGGCGCAGCGACCGTTGCTGCCCGCGCCAGCCAGGGACCAGTCGGTGGTCAGTCAGGGGAACCAGTTCCTGCCTGCGGGGCCACTCGCCACTGGTCGCTGCATGGGACCGCGGACCGGGGTCTGGGCGCAGCCTCAGCCAAGTCCCACGGTCTGTGGGGTCGTCTCCGTCAGCTGTTCGTAAAACGTAAGGTGCATCATCGGACGAGGAGGGGGGAGGCTGGAACACGGAAATCCAGCTAATCCACCTCAGAGTATCAGATAGTACCAAAATCTCATTGTGGCTATTTGTATTTAATTAGCATATTAAAGACGCAATGAAGGAAGTGTCTACACCACCACTCACCGATTAGGTCTACAAGGCGGGACGTGTGATAATCGCACATGAGATCAACCTGTCGCTAAACCCTCCAGCCGTTGCTGCCAGTCGATGAATGCTGATGGTGCCGCTTCGTCTTTATTTAAGCAGTACCGTTATAAAAAAAATTGCAGGTTCCAGTCTCTGTGACGCAGCAGATCTCACCTGTCACTGATTTTATAAATAGTGCACTCTCCACTGGAGAATGCAACACCGATTCAGGTGATAAGCATCGGCCAGCAGGATACGATTACGAAATTTTATAAGTGATTACCAAAGATATTGTACTCTACGCTAAATGCATTATCAGAATGGAAACCACCCCTATCATAACACAAAAAAGGCGAGTATGTCCTGGGTAGGGAACTAGCTTTCCGGCTTATCTGACAGCTACAAAGACCTTCAAATCAAAATATACTCACAAAGTGGCGCCTTTTTACTTGTTAGTACCCATATCGTGTAGTATAATGTATAGTGTCAAGTAAAGTAACACGATACATGATGTGATGTCTCACAACATGACACATGCCATCATGTCGTCCAACATGGCATTTGCCATGTCGTGCAGTATGACACAACGTGTCATTTAAGTTTAGGTTGCATGCACCCTCCCTCTCGGACGCATCACTCTCTCTAAAGCACATAAATTTGTATGTTTGTTCTTATAGGCCTCGCCACGCATGCAACAGGACGTGCCTTCTTAGCAGTCATTGCGCTTATGTGTGAAGATGTTGTGATTTAAATGTCTATGAAACTGAAACTGCCAGATAATTCAAGAAGCCAGGTGCCTTCTTTTACATCCATCACTCTGCCCAGGATATACACACCTCTTTTTATGCTACGATTGAAGGATTTTTCTTTTTTGTTGCCAACTTTTACTGTTTTCATTTTGACATTAGACAGCCATAGCTTCGCAATCGATGTAGATTTTAGGCGACGATCGATCCGGCATACGTTTTTTCCATTTCTTTAGAACCGTGTTGCCTTTATCGTGGCAACGGATAAAACTTTCACAGAACAGCAGAACGACCGTTAATTATATGTATTTGTGTATCTTCTTACACAATTTGAACGTATTTGCAAAAATAGAAGCGGCGTGCGTAAAAAAACACCTCGTGTGCTTTTTGCACGTAAAATCCGGAAGATGCTAGATTTTTGAAAGCGAGTTTTAAATTGTATCGTAAGACTGCATTTTTTATTTGATTGTCTTGAAACAGTTTCCGCGTATTCACTTGACGTAACAAAGAACTTAACGTGCTACATTCAGCTCGACTTTAAACCATCGTATCTCGACAACGGCTGAAGAGTACGTGTTAAAAGAAATTCATGTAATCCATTCATCTACCTCCGTGCAAAGTTTCAACAGATTCGTAGGCCTACAAGTTTTTAAAGTATGTGTGTGGCGCGCTTCAAAAACCTCCCAGAAAAACGTATTTTTTACATCTTTTCGCTTCTAAAATCCAAACGGAGCAAGATTTTTCCGACAGCTAAAACTTCTCAGACCAAGATCCGATACGCTGGTGGACCAAATTTGAACTATCAGTCTCGCTCCATTCCAGAGTTATTTAAGAGTGTTTTTTCACGTAAAGTCCGAACAATGGTGACTCTTCATACAAATGGTACCATTAGCTGAGCTTTACTTTCAGCCGGATTAAAATCTTTAGGGAAAGGGATTAATCGATTAGCAGAATTTGCCTGCGTGCTATCTCCGGTTCGTTGTTACACCATTGCTTAATATACTGAAACATAGCTACAGTAAAAGAGATTTTCATATTCCTACATGTATACAAATGCTGGTATGGCCTGAACCAAAAACTTTCTACCCCATACATTTTTAGACAACATAGTTGTATGGTGATAAACAGCGATTAATTTACTTATAATCAAATTAATCATAGTTACCAACCGTGCACAGGCAGGGTGACGACTCCAGCGAGCGACCAAATGGTGTAAATTGTCCTGAAGATGACCCCATCGCGGGTTGAAACCGGTTGGTGGCAAAATAAATAATGCGATTGCGACTGTCATTTTGAATAATTGACTTCTACCACATGCTCCTGGCTCAAATAGGGACCGAGCACCGAGGGCACCCCCAACCCTCAACCTAGATTCTCGCGCGGTCATTTCATACATATTTGTAACAATCTGATTAAGAACTTATTTCAATAACGTATTACTGTAACATGTAATTAGTGTTATGGATTTGACGTAAAGTGCTGCATAAATGGCTCTGAGCACTATGGGACTTAACTTCTGAGGTCATCAGTCCCTCAGAACTTAGTCACACACCTCCATGCCCGAGGCAGGATTCGAACCTGCGACCGTAACGGTCGCACGGTTCCAGACTGTAGCGCCTAGAACCGATCGGTCACTCCGGCCAGCGCGCGATAAATACATTGCACAGATGATTTTTCAGTCAAAGGCATCCTCATTGCTTTCAAGCGCTTTCGATGTCATCTAATTGCATTCCATTCAGTTGTCGATTTCATCTTGACCATAGTAGAGAAATTTTGTGGTCCGCGTGCAGTTTATTCGCCGAGTGTCTTCATTATCGCTACAGTCGCATTACGTTTTTAACTCCAGTCCTGTGATTCATTTATTAGTTTTCCAATCCGCCTTGGTAATTTCTAGCATGCATGTTTCTATTGGCCGCCGAAGAGTAGAATGATTTGGGGTTGAAAGTCTATACGCATCGATTGTAATGTTTCCAAATTCAACATATCGGAAGCTTAGTTTTGGAAACCCCCATTCCGTTAGCGAAAGTGCTCCACTCGGTTCTATGCTCTTCTCTCCTGTCCCACCAGTCTTGTCTTAAAGTGGCCTGGACACCAGAGCTCAATTGGTTCCGTTTTTAAGTTCTGAATTTCGCATGTAAGATACTCTGAAAGAAATAGCAATTTACATATCGTCTACTCACAGGAAGTATATAGGGAAGGATCTGCTTTTCAAGAGAACGCTCAAATTCTGGGACAACAACAGAGAAAATGACGTATTTATATATGTATGCCCTAAGAGGAGTTTAATAATGTGTCAGAGCTTAGTTAAGAAAAAAATGCAGTACAAAAGTAAGAGTCCAGGTTACACAGTTGCAATGATTGAGAAAAGAACTGTAGATATTCTTGACTTGAATGACGAAATGGGCGACAGATGTTCACCTCGCGTAGGAGACAGAGGTATGGAAAACCGTTGTGTGGCGAAAGAATAAACGGGATGGAGGAGACCGCATTAGAAGGCCGAAACTGTGGTGAAAATGAGGACGACCCAGTAGTCTTCCATTTACAGCCAATATGAGGCAATGCTTCCATACCTGCAGTTCGCAACTTCCCATAATTTCCTCGTTTCCCCACGATTGTTAACTTTCCTCTCTTCCGTGTGCCTCCGTACGTGTTATTGACAGGCATTGTTGTATCACGTTAATGAAGAAGCTGGTACTTTCCGTTTAGCTCTCTGGCTCGCGCGAGTTTTCAAAAAAAGGAGCGGGGCGTTTAGTGCCTTACCGTAGCCGCAGCAGCTGGAGAAGACGTTTCCGGAGGATCAACGTTCGCGAGCTGATAGCGGGGCGACTCGGCTGGTTTTCCTGGAACAACCTGCCGGCCGTGTGGCTCGCTCCGGCCGCTGAGGGCACGCGCAACTTGCGGAGTCCGGTTACCTGCCGCTACCGCGTGCTGGGAGCGTTCCCTCAGCCGCGGAGGACTGCCGCTGCCCAACAGTGTCAGGCGTGGCTCAATTCAGAGGCGTCCGTGGCGCGTTGATGACGACTCTCTGCACCAGTGATTATTTTCTGCTCCGTAAGCAGAGCACCGCAAAGACGGCACTCGAAAGGACTGAGAGCGCACGAGCGTGCAGGCCGCCGGTCGTAATACACTCCTGGAAATGGAAAAAAGAACACATTGACACCGGTGTGTCAGACCCACCATACTTGCTCCGGACACTGCGAGAGGGCTGTACAAGCAATGATCACACGCACGGCACAGCGGACACACCAGGAACCGCGGTGTTGGCCGTCGAATGGCGCTAGCTGCGCAGCATTTGTGCACCGCCGCCGTCAGTGTCAGCCAGTTTGCCGTGGCATACGGAGCTCCATCGCAGTCTTTAACACTGGTAGCATGCCGCGACAGCGTGGACGTGAACCGTATGTGCAGCTGACGGACTTTGAGCGAGGCCGTATAGTGGGCATGCGGGAGGCCGGGTGGACATACCGCCGAATTGCTCAACACGTGGGGCGTGAGGTCTCCACAGTACATCGATTTGTCGCCAGTGGTCGGCGGAAGGTGCACGTGCCCGTCGACCTGGGACCGGACTGCAGCGACGCACGGATGCACGCCAAGACCGTAGGATCCTACGCAGTGCCGTAGGGGACCGCACCGCCACTTCCCAGCAAATTAGGGACACTGTTGCTCCTGGGGTATCGGCGAGGACCATTCGCAACCGTCTCCATGAAGCTGGGCTACGGTCCCGCACACCGTTAGGCCGTCTTCCGCTCACGCCCCAACATCGTGCAGCCCGCCTCCAGTGGTGTCGCGACAGGCGTGAATGGAGGGACGAATGGAGACGTGTCGTCTTCAGCGATGAGAGTCGCTTCTGCCTTGGTGCCAATGATGGTCGTATGCGTGTTTGGCGCCGTGTAGGTGAGCGCCACAATCAGGACTGCATACGACCGAGGCACACAGGGCCAACACCCGGCATCACGGTGTGGGGAGCTATCTCCTACACTGGCCGTACACCACTGGTGATCGTCGAGGGGACACTGAATAGTGCACGGTACATCCAAACCGTCATCGAACCCATCGTTCTACCATTCCTAGACCGGCAAGGGAACTTGCTGTTCCAACAGGACAATGCACGTCCGCATGTATCCCGTGCCACCCAACGTGCTCTAGAAGGTGTAAGTCAACTACCCTGGCCAGCAAGATCTCCGGATCTGTCCCCCATTGAGCATGTTTGGGACTGGATGAAGCGTCGTCTCACGCGGTCTGCAAGTCCAGCATGAACGCTGGTCCAACTGGGCGCCAGGTGGAAATGGCATGGCAATCCGTTCCACAGGACTACATCCAGCATCTCTACGATCGTCTCCATGGGAGAATAGCAGCCTGCATTGCTGCGAAAGGTGGATATACACTGTACTGGTGCCGACATTGTGCATGCTCTGTTGCCTGTGTCTATGTGCCTGTGGTTCTGTCAGTGTGATCATGTGATGTATCTGACCCCAGGAATGTGTCAATAAAGTTTCCCCTTCCTGGGACAATGAATTCACGGTGTTCTTATTTCAATTTCCAGGAGTGTAGAAATCGTCCTGTGCGTCTCGAACAATAAGAACTCTATCATGCATAACTCATATGCTTCGTCTTATTTGCACGCCTGGCGCCGTTTTCGATGAAATCGATGCATCTCTAAGAAATACGTGTATGCCCGTCAGACGGCGTTTCCCTCTGGTGTTTCCCAGTCTCATAGCATAGTGCAGTCGTGTCTGTGACACTTTCCTGAAGGCGACACCGGTGTGTTATGACCCCAGGAGCGCGTCTGTGTGGAGACGTACTCCAGAACTAGTGGCTGTAGCGTCCTGTACTTACAAGGGAACCTCCCCATCGCACCCTCCTCAGATTTAGTTATAAGACGGCACAGTGGATAGGCCTTGAAAAACTGAACACAGATCAATCGAGAAAACAGGAAGAAGTTGTGTGGAACTATGAAAAAAATTAGCAAAATATACAAACTGAGTAGTCCCTGCCCAAGATAGGCAACATCAAGGACGGTGTAACCTCAGGAGCGCCGTGGTCTCGTGGTTAGCGTGAGCAGCTGCGGAACGAGCGGTCCTTGGTTCAAGTCTTCCCTCGAGTGAAAAGTTTACTTTCTTTATTTTCGCAAAGTTATGATCTTTACGTTCGTTCATTGACGTCTCCGTTCACTGTAATAAGTTTAGTGTCTGTGTTTTGCGACCGCACCACAAAACCGTGCGATTAGTAGACGAAAGGACGTGCCTCTCCAATGGGAACAGAAAACATTTGATCGCAATGTCATAGGTCAACCGATTCCTCCACAGGAAAACACGTCTGATATATTCTATACGACACTGGTGACGGCATGTGCGTCACATGACAGGAATATGTTGTCGACCCACGTAACTTGTACACTTGGCGAATGGTACAAAAACATTCTTCTACCTTGCTCGATTTAGGTTTTCTTGTGGATGCGATAATCACTCCCAAAAAGTGATGACAGACAGATAATAATTGTCTGAAAATAAAAAATTAAACTTTTCGCTCGATGGAAGACGTGAACCAAGGACCTCTTGTTCCGTAGCTTCTCACGCTAACCACAGGACCACGGTGCTCCTCCTGAGCTTACGCTCGCCTTGATGTTGACTATCTTCAACATGAACTACTCAGTTTGTATATTTTGCTTATTTTTTTCATAGTTCCACACAACTTCTTCCTGTTTTCTCGATTGATCTGTGTTCAGTTTTTCAAGGCCTATCCACTGTGCCGTCTTATAACTAAATCTGAGGGTGGTGCGATGGGGAGGTTCCCTTGTTAGTTTCCTTTACGGGTGTCCGCACATTCTATTAACTCATAACAACAAATTGTAACAAAATGTCTTCCATCCGCCTTCCCAGCCACTGGCGTAAAGCGTTCGTCGCATATTAGATCGCTTCTTAGAATCACCTCAAAATATTTGAACGATGCGATCTGCTCCATAACTTGACCTGTGACCTCGGAATCGGATATTATCGTATTCCTTCTCTTTTTTATGGATATTATAATGCCTATATCCACATACACTGAGTTACCGCTCATTAGACCCCCTTGAAATTTCGTTAGTCTTTCTGCAATTCCTTTCGATCGTTCAACTAAGAACCTGGTGGCTCGTTTAGAAGCACTGAGACCATAAGCGCTCGATATTACGCTTTCTTGGTGAACATGTGATGGCACTTTTGTTCCTGTAGAACGTACAGTCGTGTAGAACGTTATCGGTTCTATTTCACAAAAGTTCATAATCAGTTTTGTGTCGAAAGCCATTTGGAAAGGCAGCATATACTTTTCACCTAGAAAATGTATATGAAAAAACTTATGCTACACGGACGTGGTTTTTGTGAATCATCTTAGTCTTTAAGAGGACTCTTATTTATTTATTTTACTTGTGAAACTCAGCTCGCCCTATTTGCCCAAGAAATTCACAGTGCCGTAGACACTGGCGAGCAGATTGATGCCGTATTCCTGGACTTCAGGAAGGCATTTGATACGGTTCCGCACTTACGTTTAGTGAAAAAAATACGAGCTTACGGAATATCGGACCAGGTTTGTGATTGGATTCAGGATTTCCTAGAAGAAAGAACACAACATGTCATTCTTAACGGTTCAAAATCTGCAGATGTAGAGGTAATTTCGGGAGTACCGCAAGGAAGCGTGATAGGACCTTTATTGTTTACAATATACATAAATGACTTAGTTGACAACATCGGTAGCTCCGTGAGGCTATTTGCAGATGACACGGTTGTCTACAAGAAAGTAGCAACATCAGAAGACTCGTACGTACTCCAGGAAGACCTGCAGAGGATTAATGCATGGTGCGACAGCTGGCAGCTTTCCCTAAACTTAGATAAATGTAATATAATGCGCATACATAGGGGCAGAAATCCATTCCAGTACGATTATGCCATAGGTGGTAAATCATTGGAAGCGGTAACGACCGTAAAATACTTAGGAGTTACTATCCGGAGCGATCTGAAGTGGAATGATCACATAAAACAAATAGTGGGAAAAGCAGGCGCCAGGTTGAGATTCATAGGAAGAATTCTAAGAAAATGTGACTCATCGACGAAAGAAGTAGCTTACAAAACGCTTGTTCGTCCGATTCTTGAGTATTGCTCATCAGTATGGGACCCTTACCAGGTTGGATTAATAGAAGAGATAGACATGATCCAGCGAAAAGCAGCGCGATTCGTCATGGGGACATTTAGTCAGCGCGAGAGCGTTACGGAGATGCTGAACAAGCTCCAGTGGCGGACACTTCAAGAAAGGCGTTACGCAATACGGAGAGGTTTATTATCGAAATTACGAGAGAGCACATTCCGGGAAGAGATGGGCAACATATTACTACCGCCCACATATATCTCGCGTAATGATCACAACGAAAAGATCCGAGAAATTAGAGCAAATACGGAGACTTACAAGCAGTCGTTCTTCCCACGCACAATTCGTGAATGGAACAGGGAAGGGGGGATCAGATAGTGGTACAATAAGTACCCTCCGCCACACACCGTAAGGTGGCTCGCGGAGTATAGATGTAGATGTAGAACGTCATAATGTTGGAATTTGAAATTAGAAGTCAGACCCTGCAACAGACCGATGTTACAAATATTGTTCCGTAAGTTTGATTAATGAAAATGCAGAGCTCTTTAAATGTAGGTAAATGTTGAGATAATGCGTGTAACATAGAGAGGGCGTATCCTATCTGGTAGGACTACTGGAGATTATTCTGAGCCAGCCTTGTTAAATGGGACGACCATCCTAAAATCGGTATTTGGGGAGGCGGATGAATGTATCTTCGATTTTCTAGAAGGGTTCTGAGAAAATTAGCTACATCTGTAAACAAAATTTCGTATAAGATGCCAATGGTGTCAATTCTAGAATATTGCTGCATTTTTTGACTGCTTATCAAGTAGGCACGACACCAGACCTCGAAAGAATTGAGACGCGAGCTAGTATGCCGGTATAACCCGGATGGCAGTGTAACATAAATGCTCGTCGTGCTTAAACGGGAAACAGTGGAAGAAAGGCGACACAATCCTCTCGAAACCTTGTGGAAATACAGATACGTGTATCCGAAGATGACTGTGTGACCATTATGCTACCGCCAACATACTTCTCACGTAGGGGCCACGACAGAAAGATGAGAAATATTACAGGCATACGGGCAGTCATTTTTCCCTCGCTCAGTACACGAGTTAAATAGGAAAGAAAATCGAGAACATTGGAATGATGTACCCCCCGCCTACAGTCCCTTGCGGAGTATTTAAGGCGATGTAGACACGGGTTGAAGTTATTGCCTTATTTGTAAAGATGGGTCACGCGGGGTATTCACTGCTATTGTTCCTCAGTAGGAGAGCAGTATGTTCAGCACTGCGATAAGAAAAAGTTGCTGTATATTAGTGTGACTTAGTACTGTATACTTCCACCTACTTCTATATGGTGTGGGTAAGATACTGTAATCTTGTAAAATTTAGCTATAGTCCACAAGAAGTTCGGCTCCAATTCCTTGTCCGCTATTCATTCTTTGTGTTTATCGGTCCCGATTCATGGATATGCCTCTGACACTCGTATTTCGAAACACAGACAAACAAACACAAAACCGCAAGCGCGCGATGCTAAGGACATACATACGTTCCCATACACAGCACTAACCAAACGCTACGGGATTCTTCCGCACAAGATGCTATTCAGCATCACATATACATTGATTGTAGTCGCAGAGAAGATCGCCTAGCCGGCCTCTATGGCCGAGCGGTTCTAGGCTCTTCAGTCCGGAACCGCGCTGCCGCTACGGTCGCAGGTTCGAATCCTGTCTCGGGCATGGATGTGTGATATCCTTAGGTTGGTTAGGTTGAAGTAGTTCTAAAGCTAGGGGACTGATGACCTCAGATGTTAAGTCTACGGGAGCCATTTTGAAGATCGCTTAACATTAGAGAAGCTTTATACGACATTGCACGAAGCGTAATTTTTGAAGGTTCTAATTTCAGCGTTGCGACTGGTACACCTTACTCATTAACAGAATTATTTACGGTAGTGTTGAGTCGAAGTGTAGAGGTCAGCAAACATGAGGACAGCGAAAATATTTCTAAATCTAATCAGAAGAGTTTGATTATTGCCTTTATTCAGGCAATTAGTTTAAATGTAATTTTTTTATTTCTAGTTCTTTGCCACGTCAATTTCATCATCTTAATTTTATTTGCTCTTATTTTTCTTCCTGCCATTCTTTTTTCGTTTGAAATCTGCCTGTGTTGCCTATAAGCTGCAACCAAATGCCAACTAGGACTGCTGATCGCTTGGAAACGCGTCTACTAGTGTGAGGATCGTTTCAGGTAACCAGTGACAGCGAGAGTTACAGTTTGCTTCTAGCTCTGAAACTGAATCTCTTTTTTTTCCCTCGAGTTTGGTCGTAGAGGTTAGCTTTCTGATCGCTGTGAACAAAACGATTAGGATTTCAGTTGTGCCGCAGATTGTTGACCACCGTTTTCTCGGTTACATTTCACGTCACGAGGTTGTGGCTAGGTTAGGACAAGAGTTTAAATTCAGGGCTACAAATATCTCCCGCAGCTCGGACCTTGACCATTAAAATCAGACGTCGACAGAGCATCTTGCATTTGTGACATAGGTCACGGCGACCACTTCCAACATTGCTGCGTGTGTACATTAACAGCATGTGTGAAACGACCACTACATTACTTGAGTGCTACAAGATGAGCAAGCTGTTTCTTCCATTGGTGGCGGGGCCCAAAGGCGCAGCTGTTGTTGGGGCAGGTATGATAATTGGTGCCCGCCAGGTGCTGGCTGTGCCGTGTGTGTCAGACAGAGGACAGCAGCAGCAGCAGCTGCCGTCGCCAACAGGTGCAGCAGCGGCAGCAACAGCCAGCTGGCGGAACGCATCACTGGCTCCCAGAGCTCTGACTGCCTCAAGGTAGCCATCCGCTAGACGCGCACCGAACTGAGTCCATCACGCGACGGTGGGCAACCCGGTTAGCTGTTTGTTCTGTTCGGACATAAAGGAAGCACACAAGATCACTGAACAAGGTTGCTGCGAACTTGACTTCCACCACGAGAATCGTCTTAAAAAGCTTTCAGAATGCAATACATACGGACTGCGTAAAAGCTACAGTTTTAAAAACATTTTGTTGCTGCAGACAAAAATATATTACCAAAAATTACGACACACTTCAAGCATGCCATTCGTTAAGTACCTCTGTGCGAAATTTAATAATGCAACACGATCAGTGACCTAACAATTGTTCGATGTTGCAAGTTAAGGTCGAGCCGTACAGTCAATGATTATAAAATAATGTACTTTGTGTTTGCACAGTATGTCGATCTAAACGACGTACACACTGCGCAAGCCAGCATGTGGTGAATGACGGAGAGTACTTCGTACCACTGCAAGCAAGTACGATCCTCCAGCTTATCTAATCGTGCCTTCGAGGTCCCTAATGCGAAACGTGGGCTGTCAGCAATAGAATTGTACTGTAGTCAGACGCAAAAGCCGTTTCTCTTCTTCCTTTACATGAAACACTACTGAGACAGTTTAGACTCCACAATACTCCAGTGTTGATCGAACAAATCTAGCAGTATGACTCTGAATTGCTTCCATGTCTACCTTCAATCCGACCTGGTGGGAATCAAACATACGAGCGGCACTAAATAATGGGTCGCACTACTGTTCTACCAGGACACCCCCAATTCTTTAAAGAATCTAAATATCATGTATAAACGTCTCCTTCATTTATGTGAGATAATATGTTTAAATACGATCCCCGTATTTGTCTTAAATAATGTAAGCTAGAAAACTTTTAGAAAAGGGTTCGAAATTATGGATATATTTATTTATTTATTGTTAGAAGTCTCTAAGCGCTCTCATTCTCAAACGCTGGATGAATATAGTTCGGATATTTGCGCGCCATCAGTTAACGCAGCTTACGCACACACACACACACACAAAAACACACACACACACACACACACACACACACACACACACACACACACACACACACACACACAGTTTCTTACTGTAATACGTGTCGCACAGTGTGAAACTCTCTAACACGAGATTATACTTCTTAATAGCTACATTATGAAAGCATCTGAGACTTTTTAATTCGGCCAAACCGAGTGGCGCAGTGATTAGCACACTGCACTGGCATTCGGGAGGACGACGGTTCAAACCCGCGTCCGGATATCCTGATTTAGGTTTCCTGTGGTTTTTCCAAATCGCTTCAGACAAACGCCGGGGTGGTTCCTTTGAAAGGGCAGGCCGATTAACTTCCCTATCCTTCCCTAAACCGAGCTTGTTCGTCGTCTCTAATGACGTAGTTGTCGGCGGGACGTTAAACACTAATGTCCTCGCCCTCCTCCTCCTCCTCTTTAATTGGACCAATAATTACACGAAATATTGAAAGTCAAATTTTTTTGCCTGCGGAAGGTGTGAGGGAACCTTGAAGTTGTTCCGGGTTACCGGTTTAGAAACGTACGTACGCGCTTCCCTTTATCGGTGAATTTCTTTCTGTAATTATCCCAGTAAAACAAGAGTTGACCCTTCAGCTTCTGTAGAGCTGGCCTTACATGCTCGATGTATTTAATTTCGCTTTGTCGCTTTACGCGTATTTATTCGACGTGACTGTGTCGAACCAGCACATCAGCAATACTTGCCCGAACGTTATAAGTCTGTTTTTTCTACTCGTCTACATTAGCACAAATTTTTGTAAATGTAGAGCAAAATGCCACTCACCACACCAAAAAGAGATTCTAAGTCATGAGAGATCCTTCTACAGTTATTGGACGGCGACACCTGTGCATCGCTATCAACGTTCTTGAGCGCCTCGAAATCGATAGCGATTAATAACTAACATCAAATGTAGCTTTGTGAGGTGGATATTATAATAAATAAAATAAATACGTCATTATTGTCCCAGAAAATCGTATCAGAAGGTTTCTCCTAAAATTATGGCTACTATGGAATCAAAATAGTACAGTTGTAAACATTTCTTTCTTTGCAGTCTCTCTCTCTCTCTCTCTCTCTCTCTCTCTCTCTCTCTATCTATCTATCTATCTATCTGTCTGTCTGTCTATATGTCGATGTTTGAGACCAACCTCATCGCCTTGTAATATCTTGCTCCCTACCATTTTTTCCAATCCTCTGCAATTAAACTCTTGGTATCCTAATGATTTCAGCTCCATATGTTACCCACTAACACTTCCCTTTCCCCTTTTCTCCTTCATCGCAGATAGTGTCAGTGTACTTTCCCGCAGATAGTCGACTCGTCCTACGTGTACTGTATTTATTTATTTCTTCCTTCGTGTACGCCTCACACGTCGCGTTTTGACGCAGTGAGAGCGTTCAGAACAGCCATCTGACGCCCGCCCTGTTTGTCTGTGCAGAGAAGAACGGGGTGCCGGACATGAAGACGCCCGTGGCGCGCAAGCCGGCGTCGCGGCGCTCGGCGCCGGTCACCACCCCCGCCAAGCCGCAGCCTCTCAGGGGTGAGTACCACCACCGGCTCTGCCGGCGCTGCTGTAACACACTTCTTCTGTTTGCTTGGTAGCCCGCGCTATTGTTCCGCAGAATAATGACGTGTAACACAAGCACACTTGCTTTGCCGTGGTGTAGAGTTCGATTTGGAACATGATTCTTAAACATGCTTAAGATTTCAGAGTCATCAGAACGTCAAAGTGTAGCACTTCATTGCGCTTTAGCATGTTGTGATGAATGTGAGAGGAAAGATGAGAAATACGGTACTGCGCGCCGTATTGGAGTCGGCGAAAGAATTGGAGGAACTCTCACGACTCGGTAGCATCAGTCATGTTAGGGCCCCTTTTCAAGAATCATGATTTGATGCAATGTCTCTATGTTCTTTCATTAAAGCTACCAGTTTCGTCAGACCGACGATAACCAGGACATAAGCAGTGCAATTGTCGTTTCGTCATGCCCGAAAGTATGTCGTCGGATAGGTTGAGCTTTCAATAAAGTGACACACAGCTACTGTGCCTAATCGTGATTTTTCAAAAAATATTTAAAATCTGTAACATATAGCCTCCTTAAAATAATTACAGGTATGTACTGCGTAATGGGTGGACAATATTCACATTCTCTGACTTCTCTAGTATTGCAATCAATTTCCGGTTTTGTGTTCGCTTCTGAAATACCGTATCTAGATACTTAGATCACTACTTTCCATATAACGACATCCATCAGTAAGGGTGTTGTTTGTGCCTGTTCTTTAGTTTCAATGCTATGAACCTTGTTTTATTGCTGTGCCTTTTCTTCGTGTGACGCCGTCCCAGAGTAAATGCGAACACGTACCATCGGACTTATATAGTTCGCATGTGACTTCCATCTTTTTCACTTGCACGAGAGTTTGTTACTTGCCTCAGCACTGTCAGAGCTCCCCCATTAGACGTTAACTTCAGTGTGGAGCGTTGTTACTGACTCTGCAAAGTGCGCTGTCAGGCAGCGACCCGCAGCGAAAACCAAACTTGTTGGAACTCCGTAGTCCGCTCTACGATGCGAGGCATTAATCGTCGCACACATCCTTTTAGTCTTCATTGCCAATGCAAACCGATATACTGCAGTATCAGTTCATTTCATGGTTGAGTGGCACAAGATACATTGTGAAACATACATTCAGGACTATTAGTAACGTTCGTGGCATAAAACAATATTTACAATGTGCGAAGGATCATAATCAATATGTTTTGATAAATTAGAACTTCCTTTCCGTTGTTGACGCAATTATTTCCTATCGACAGCCATGTTCAGGTAGTTGTTCGAAGTCCAAATCCTCTAAAAGACACGTATAGTCAAAGGTAGCCGGTATCGACATTAACAAGTAATTATTTGTTTGGAATAATGACAAGAGGCGACGGAGGATAATCGGCTACTGTTGCTTCAGTTTCGACTCGGTAGCATCCGTGGTGGCGTGGGGTTGACGGCTTGCTCCCAGACACGGGGTGCCTGCGAGCAGTGTGTCCACACTGCGGTCACCTTCGGTTCGCCTCGGTTGGTTTGTTTGTCTCGTTGCCGTTAGAGACGACTCGGACGATCGACCTGCCCGCCTGTTGACCTAGGGCTAGCTGAGAGTTCCGCGTCAATACACACTCGAGATGGGAAATTTACTGCACCTACAGCGGAAACTGTCGGGTTACACCAACACCGAAAGAGTTGGGTATTAATTGCAGCGCACATAGCTACAGTATGTTTCGATGTTTCATAAGGATTTTCGTGTGTGTGTGTGTGTGTGTGTGTGTGTGTGTGTGTGTGTGTGTGTGTGTGTGTACACGAAGCTGAATTGACGACTAGATCTCTGGAACTGTGTTTTAACGACTGACGCAGAGCCATCTGCATCGCATGCTACGAGCTGTTGCCTGGGCTGCGTTCGCTATCGGGACTGCAGGCAGACACGTCAAAGCTGTCACCATGAGGGACGTGACAGCTGATGTTGACGGAGATCGGGGACGGGCCTTCGGCATCACAGCGGAGAATTTCGCGTTGCGACACATCCCCATGCTCGAACAAGGCATTAAATTGTGTCGGATGTCGCGAATGTGCTATGAAATGTTTGTGAATACTGTGCGACGTTACTTAGAGCTTCGTAGGTTGAACCGAGCAGATGACGTATAGGAACACAGCTTGCAAAGATGAAGTGCCGTAAGTTGCGATTTTTGTATTACAAAAGGCGAACATGAAAAATACGCTGTTTAAAGGCACCGACACACACACACACACACACACACACACACACACACACACACACACAAAACGCGTAGTTATGGGTATTTTTTGTCATAACGTCGGGAAACGGCACGTCAGCGATAAAAATTGCTACCATGTCTAAGTACAAAGACATACGAATACGATGGGAAGACAAGCCTCTCACTTTACCTTGAAGTCCAAATAGACTGAAGAATTCAGGGTAGCTCGTATTTCATACAAACAATTAAGAAGTGTTGCCTATTTCATCCATCATCAGATATTAATAGGACGCGAAGTCGTATTTACGAATTCTCAAACTTACACGAGTACGTATACTCAACCATAACAGCAAAACCAACACCTGTGGTTGAAAAGTAAACAAAACCAGATAAAAAACATGAGCTTTCATGCATTCAGTAATCACTAATAAAATGTTACTTATTAAAAATTAAAAGTTGCTACTGGCAAGAATGGAATTAGCGACTCGGTAGTTAATCAGATACAAGCGGCTCTATTAAAATATTTGGAATGTTTCATATTTAGCCTCGTTAGATAATTTTCGCAGCCGATATTTTTTTCTCGAGTGTTACTGAGAAATGCTTTAGGAAAGTGGTCTGAGCACTGACTTTGAAATCGTACAAGTATGGAGGAAATCGAAGGACCTCACGGTAGAGTACCCACCCCCGTCCGTGAGAACTGTCGTTGATATGTCCGCCGAGCCGTCCAATTCAGGTTTCCGAAATACGAGGCCTGTTTGGGACAATCTCAGATCGGTCAGCGAATTAAAACTGCAGTGAAGCTCGGCGCCGATGTATTGGGCAGTGTGTCTTGTACGCCTGTCTATCGCCCCGCGCCGTACTTCTCAGTTCCGAGCGCACAGTGAACAGGTAAAGATGGCTAGAACAATAGTGCTCCCACCAAGTGTCAAGTGCTGCTGAGAGCCTTCTCCTGATTCATGCAGGCCACGTAACGTAACTGTCACTCACTTCCGTCTTCATGACAATCCTCGACCGCATGCTGCAGGTGGAACGACGATACTGCTGCGGCTTTCCCGATGCGAAGTGTTCGGTGACCCACCGTAAAGCCCACACTGGGCTCCCTCTTATTTTCACCTCTCTGTTCACATCAGCCGCTGGCCATGAGGACAGCATTTTGTCACAGACAACGAAGTGCAGACCAGCGTAGGGAATTTGCAGAAATTGGAGGCGGCTGCCTTCTATGGCGGCTGCCTTCTATGACGGCATTGGAAGGTTGGTACCACGATACGGCAAATGTTTCGGTGTAGAGAAGTAGCTGCGAATAAAACATTTGTTATTTTCGCTGTGGTTTCCATTTCGCGAGCCGTCGGAGGTGGAAAAATGCGCTTCTATCTGTAAGACGAGAAGACGCGAACGTTCGTTTGAGGACGACACGGTAGGTTTCTTTCCCTGTCCTGGCCCCGAACGTGACCGTGTGGTTCGCATCTAGTGAGTTGGTAGTCAAAAGGGCGGCAAACTCGTAGTCTTTCTTTCGTCACCTGTCGAAAGTTCAGTGCGTGCTTGTTCGTCGCTGTGTCAGTATTCGGATGGAGTACGGTAACTGTGTCCGTGTAATGCTGGTAGCCGGACCGGCACACTGTCAGAAGCGGCGCGTGCACTGTGTGTGGTGCAGCCCGGCCGCAGAGGAGAGGCGTGGAGTCAGGTGGCGGCAGCCAGCGAACGAGCGCGGCCGGCAGACGCGGCGGCCGTAACGGTGCCCCAGCGCCAGCCCCAGCCACAGCCCGGAGCCTCTGGCCTCGATTCCCGGCGTGGGCGGACACCGCCTTCCCACGGGCGACGCCGCGGGACCCTCGGTGTGGCCTACTACTACTACTGCGGCGCGTTCCCAGGGCACACTGCTCCCTCCGTCTCTCCTCTGCTTCTGCTGCGTCTCCCGACAGCTACTGCCGCCTTCTCCTTTGATAACGATCATTCTTGAAAGTATTCATTCGTGAGCCATTGGCTGCTGGTATTAATGAGAGCGAATAAAATTCGACTCTCACTGTTTCTTCTTAATTCTGAAATTAACCCTACATCTTCAAGAATTTGACAAATAGCACAGCTGGTAAACAGTGAAACAGTGGCAGTTCAATATACAGAAATCACACTGAAGAAGGTGAGGAAAAAAGAAAATATGAGAAAATGTCAAAAGAAATGGGCACTATAAAAATATACCTCAGGAAAACCACACCATATGGTAAAAAGGCATAAAATAAAAGCCCACTGATGATACTGCAACTGCAGTGAAACATGTTTGAACTAAAAAAAAAACAAAAAAAAAACAGAATTGTTTTTTGCTAAAGGCGGACCCCATCCAAAAACATGTAAATACCACCACATCAAATTTTGTTTTGGACAGCCCATGTATCAGTTCAGGTATGTCCTTTTTGATAGGCACACACGCCTTTAATGTATTCATATTGGACTTGCGTTTTCGTTCATTTTTCTGGAGGACAACATGTTAGGTATCGAATGCTTACATTTGTCAACGACATTCACTTCCATCAGTTATCGATCGTCAGTCCCGTAACGAGCCTCGATAAAAGCCATACACATGGTGTCCCTTCTAAGAGTCGTCAGCAGCATTTTCTCTGACGCTTCCGCAAAATGTAACAGGAGCCAGCCCGAACAGATACTGCACGTCACGTCTTTCACGCGACTCCCAGCGTCGACGGAAAGCGTCGGATTATTTCACGTTCCGAAGAAAAGATGTTTAATTCGGAATTTGACGTGCTCATCCCACAGAGCGGTTCCAAATTACTGTACTGATATATCGATATGTATTAACAGTAGCAGTAAGATACGAGTAATAACCCGCCAAGCATCAAAGCTCCTCAGTTGCTGCAGGAAGACGAGGTTATTCTTCAGTGTTTTGAGCGTCCCTATTAATACATATCGATAAAGCGAATATCGCACTCCATTAATTTGAAACCTCTCTGTGGAATGATAACGTAGAACTCCGATTCAGAAACGATTAGTTTGTAGCAGGAAACAAACCGACACTTTCCGTCGAGGCACCACATGAGAGAAGTAATCAGCAGAATTTGTTTGAGCTGACTGCAGCCTCACAGTGCGAGAACGAAATGGCAAATACTTGATAAAACGATAGAGAAAATGCACCTGAAGAGCTATAGCAGACACACCCGGTATAAGATCACATTCGCTGTATTTGTTTCACCCATGCTGCGGTTGCTGTGTTTCAGTACTCAAATCACTTAATAACGTCTAAGTCCACATTATAATTGTCGGATTAATCTGCACACAAATGTCTTCTTTTTCTATTAATGGTCGGGAACTAGTCATCGTGTAACTTGCTGTGGCATTAGTTGCATCCAAGCAGGTAATATATACACTTTTCAGCAACATGAATTAAGTTTTGTCACAGGCGACTTGTAGCATAACCAAATAAATTCATGATAACAAGTTGACAGTAGAATGTGGAATTGGCTGTTACTGTGTATTTACAGGATCATTTTTCCAAGTTATTATGCAGCATTATTAGATAGTAGGGTGTCGCTAATGAATGTCATTGGAAGCTTTCCGAATGTGGGCTACTTTCTGCACGTTGGGCAAAGAATAAGTATATCTGCGACGCTTACAGTTGAATATTAGTCAAAAAAAGTAGTTAATGAAACTATGATGCGACAAACGTCCAAAAATTTCATTCACAATGTTGCGTGGTAGGTGCAATACTTTTCCATCACGGACCTGGTAAATGGAGGCTGGTAACGCATCTTATGCCATGTAGCTATACGTTTCACAGTCAGATTCTCGTAAACGGGCGATTAATATTTCGTCGTCGGTAGAGATACAGCCGTGTGTAACTTTTAATGAAGCACATTCTGGAAGACGCGAAATTTATTCAGTGTAAGATTTTCAATTGTCGCCTTCAGAAGATAAACATAAGTAATTTTCATTTTGTTAGCACACGCATATGTATGCAGTTCCTGTACGCATTGAAATCGGCTCTCCACAACACCGTATCATGCCGATGGGGTGAGACAAGGGAAAACGCTGCGACCCGCTCATAAGGTGCAGATGGGCAGCGGCAGTTTGCTTCGACTACCCTAGCGGCGTGCTGCACTTATGTGCCGAGCGGATTTCAGTGCTTATTAGGGCCGCAGGCGTGCACCTTCCAGCCAACAAACAAATACGATTACGTAGCTTTATTTTTCCGATACGATTCCCGGAACTTCATGACTATCGTAGGTCTCACTGTGACGATGTTCCGATTCAAACGTCGACTGACATTAATGTGCTACGGAATTACTCAACGTCCACTGCCTGACAAAGTGAAGCACCAATTTATTGGTATGATGTTGCACCTTCCTCCCCCCCCCCCCTCCCTTTTGTGGCCAGCATGCATGCAGTGATCTGGTTGGTAAGCTTATCATAAAGCCGTTTTAGACTAGCCTCCTCTGCGGCAAGTTGATCCGTAACTGTCGCAACTGGTCCTTGATTTCGTGGGCAATGCATCTGGAACTGAATTGACGACAGAGTTTGTCCAACTAATCTCCTATCGGGGACATGCCACCCATCTTCTATCGGGGACAGATCTAAAGTTCTTGCTGGCCAAGGAATTACCTTAACATCACTCAGACAGTTCATAGACACACGTGCCGTGTGCGGACGACCGTTATCCTGTTGGAAAATCGCACCACGATACTGTCGCGTGAGAGGTAACACGTGAGGACGCAAGATGTCCGTGACGTGCCTTTGATGCCTTTGTGCCGTCAGAGCTCCCCCGATCACTGCCACCCGTGACCCGAAGTAACACAGTGGCTCCACACACCATAGCGCCAGGAGTGACAACGCTGTGCCTCCCCAAAATGTTGGAAGAATGGGAACCTCTGCCGAGCTCGCCGCCATAATCGCAGGCGGTGTTCATCCGGGGGTAGTGCAGAACCGCGATTCACCGCTGAACACAGTGCGACGCCGTTCGTCAGCTGTCCACGGCCCCGTTCCAGACGCAGCCGTTTGGGTTGCGGCGTTATCAGCAGGGTACGCGTGGGACGGTATTCACGCGCTCCGGCTGCTGTTAGGTGGGGTGCAGCCTAGAGGTTGAGGCTAAGCAGGTAGAAAGTAAGGGGTCACGGGGAGTGGACAGTGGCAGCGGCTGTACGCCGGTCCCCGCAGTGCGTGTGGCGGCGTGTTGCGTGCGGAGCAGGACGCGCCAGTGCGTGCCAGATCCGAGGCCGCGGTCGCAGCCGTGCGGGAATGCCGCCGCCTTATGTGGAACGCGGGCGCCCGCGCCGCTTCCGCGCTCGGTGGCAGTGTGTGCACCGACTGCCTGCAGTCCGGCCATTCTCACCGGTTAACTTCCTAACCCGGGATGCGGCAAAAAAGAGAACTTGAAGGTTCTTAATCGTACGTCACAACAGCCGCCTACGAGTAGTAGTCTTGTGGACTTTCAGAGCAGGGTATGACACACTAAGGATTGCAGGAATGACCGCACGGGTCTGGTCTTGAGTAATGTTACATGAATGACATGTTGTAGTGTTGATCATCGTATCGAAGAAATTGAACAAGAGCACTGGGTCAGTTTCACAAGTGTGGGGTAGAGGAAGAAGGAAACGGCTTACTTTAGGAAGCGTAAAGGCATTCGCTATTAGTGATTTACGATACCACGGAAAATGGAACACCATGGCCAGAAACGAAATAGAAAGTGTCTCCTCAGTACACTCGTGGTTAATTGAGGTTACTCTCATATGTGGTAGCGGTTTGATGATGATTATGATCGGTTTGTGGGGCGCTCAACTGCGCGGTAATTAGCGTCCGTACAAAGTCCCAACTTTTGCGCAGTCCAAGTATTACACAGTCCAATCTTGTCACTGTCACGGATGATGATGATGATGATGATGAAATGAGGAGGACAACACAAAGACACAGTCCCCGGGCAGAGAAAGTAGCGGCTTGATCGGTATGTGCCCAATAACGGCAACGAAGGGCTTTGGCATGAATTTACAGATATTGAAATCGTTCTGGAATCGTCTTACACATTATCGCTCGAGCGCTAAATTCATGGGGCTTTACCGAGTGAGGTGGCGCAGTGGTTAGCACACTGGACTCGCATTCGGGAGGACGACGGTTCAATCCCACGTCCGGCCATTCTGATTTAGGTTTTCCGTGATTTCCCTAAATCGCCTCAGGCAAATGCCGGGATGGTTCCTTAGAAAGGGCACGGCCGATTTCCTTCCCCATCCTTCCCTAATCCGATCTTGTGCTCCGTCCCTAATGACCTCGTTGTCGACGGGACGTTAAACAGTAACCTCCTACTCAAGGGGCTTTGTTGGAGCTAGGAGCAAGATCCGCACATGTCGGACGACAGAATCGTGGTTAGGACTGAAGTCTGAAAACATACGCGTATTTAATATTCCGCACTCGAGCACTTGCTTTAAATTGAATGCTATATTTCGGACTCCGTGTGTCCGTCTTCATTGGTGCTAATATTTCTACATCGTTTACATATCGGATCATCTGAATCATGTGATACAGTTCTCAAAAATCCATCACTTTCTATATTCAAATATCTGTACTAAGCATACGATCAAGTGCATTAGACAAAAAGCTCTTGCATTCTCGTACATTTGGTTTGGCATTTGGTCAAAAGTGTTTGACATGAAAAAAAAGCGGAACTTAAAAACAGTTGTAGCCTCAGTATCGTTATACATATTCTTAGTGAAACAGATATGAGTGTAGGACTTAAGTTTCCTCTCCTCTTTCTTTTCTTGGAGAGATAGTCCGATCTTTCATTGATAGTCAGTTACAATTATTTAATTGAAACTTGTGCAGAAAAAGGATTCTCGAATCGTGTTTCTCAGGTTTAATACTGTCGCTTAATACAGTTAATGATGTCATGCTTAATTTTTTTCATAATTTTCTGGTAGATTTTTTTCTTACACTAGAATCCCATAACCCGCTTAAATCAGTATCTTACTGAACCGAGTCACAGGAATAAAACCCGTGCATTCTTTGTGACGAACTCCCTTTTTATTATTAATCTCCGAATTATGCGGTAACTTATCCCTTCGGCAAAAGTAACAGTTTAAAAGGTGTTTATTAACTGTTGAATCATGTCGCCGTTGTGACACTTGAGCAGGTACGTCACTAACCACATCTATGCAGAGAATCTGTCTCAAGTGAAGCCAGGAGTTTAACGCTGAGACACGGTGTTACTAAGCGGCGTACGACAGCACCTGACAGTGTTCCCGTGGAACGGTTACGTACGTTGATAACGGTGATAATAGCGGCGTTGGAGTTATGGTTCACATTCAGTGCTGTCATTTTTGTTTTATTCTGAAGTGCAGAACTCTCATAAATTTTGCAAAGTCCCGTCTTTATTCCACTCGACAGCCGGATTAGAAAAGAAAACCCACAACTTACAGAACCTTAAGACTTATACCTCTAAGCGAGGGAGGAGTGTCAAATAGCAGTAGATAATTATTGTAGCCACGAAAGTCGGGGATTTGAGTGTGAAGTTGCTAACATAAAAAGGTACTGACAATTATTACATCGACAGTGACAATTTTTAAATGAAGTCGGTACAGTAATTCATCAGGATCACAACTACTAGAATAACGATTGTTTAAAACGTAGTTTGTAATATTTTTGTGTTCGTTTACCTGTGTCACGATGTCGTCATTGTCTCCTATCTTCGACGTACTTGCTCCGTGAGTCAGAGGGCTCCTACGAACGCTTAAGGAGCTGAAAGCCGGCAACTATCACAAATTACTTCGGCGTGCAGAGGAGATACAGTTGTACCTTGTTCGCTAAATCAGTTACTTGTTTCTGCAGCAGGCTTTCTTTACTTTTCCGTCTCCGGAAAATTTATCTTGAATTTTTTAATAACGGGCCAATCCAGTCCTCCTTTCCTGTCAAGCCATAGGTCGTCAAAGGTAAATCTCGTGGAGCAGTTGGGACATTGCAGATGTTCTACGTCCTGTATTTACCTACAGTCGCGTTTTTGTTCTAATGCGATTCAGTGTTCTCTAAATCTTCCAACTTCACGCGTTGTCGCTGGACATCTCCTGTAAGGCGACGAATCGCCGCGTATGGAGTGACGCTGATCGAAAGTATAATTTATTCTGTACAATCGTGTGCAATTCTTCTGCATTCAGAATCTGAAAGCTATATAAAGCAGCCGAGTTCTCAGAGTGTTGTGGGTTTCATGCAACCTGTTGTTAGCCTGCATGTGTCATTTAGATTTGCATTGACTTTTTTTTGCATGTTCGGATCTGCACCGTATTGTGAGTGCATATTCCGCTGTAGAAAAGCAAAGTCCTTGGGCAGTTGTCCTTAATGCAGTTTGTCTGGCTTCCCATTTACTATTCATTTGTTCCTTAAATATGACCATCCTGCCGCCAATCCTTCGGCGGATCTTTTCACGGTGGTATTTGCATGTCAGTGCTCTGCAGTAGAATCAGCAGGGTTTGCAAATTCTTGCTGCATAATTATGGGCTGTGTAAAATAAGTCGACGGTAAGTTGGTGTATATGTCGGTACGTTAGTGGCGCAGCTGCTGCTTGCGTGAACTTCGGAGTGTCAGCTGTATTTTTTCTTTGAATAAACACTGTGGTCGCGCCACGAGATGTCCGCTGTTCCAGGGCCGGAGAAGGAAGTCGTCTGTGCGCATGCGCAACACTAGATCACCAATAGCGAAGTTCTAGTGGCAAATACAAGCCAATCTCGCTGTTAGGCGGTAATCGGACCAATGTTTCTAGTTCACGCTGTGGCGTCGGCACCAGATTACGTGGTCACTGACTACTCCTCCTGGGGGCTCTTGTAGCGTTAGGAAAGACATTGCAAAAAGTAGCTTACAGGAACCTGATGACTGGTACAGGCTGCGTAAAGCGATTTAAGACATACCTCCAAATATCCCATACAGACACACTGCTGTAGTTGGCAACGCTCCACATCACACGGTTCTAAGATACGAAGCTCCCATCCTTGCTTTCCCCAAAGAAAATAATTTGTTGTTGTAGTTGAAAACAATGCAGCAGTGATAAGAAGAGATGAAGAACTGCATGAAATTTTAAAGGCATCATAAGCACGTGTACACTGTGGACTGTACTTTTCATCAAGAACTCAACCAAGAAGAGCGAAATGGCGTTGTGTTTAGCACATTGGACTCACCTAAAATCCAGATGTGTTTCTTCCGTGCCTTCCCTTAAGTGCTTGAAGTAAATGTAGGAACCTGTCTTTTTCACAAGCATTCTGGTGATTTCCTTACCCATCCTTCCAGCTATCAGAGACACACACACTCTCTCTCTCTCTCTCTCTCTCTCTCTCTCTCTCTCTCTCTCTCTCTCTCTCTATTATCTCGTCGATAGCGGGACGTTAAACCCTGAAGTGAAGTGCATTGCTGCATAGTGGATAATTCCTGTCCCACATCACTCTGAGCTTAGTCCATTAACAATTATCTGCAATAAAATCATACGAGAAAATCAGAAAAAAGTCAACAACCTTGTGTTGAATATTGGATTGTTCGTATCGTGTTACTTTAAGGAAACCGGAATTTGGAAGGATTGTTAAACGAGTTAGACTTGAAAGTAGCGATGAGGAAACATTCCTGGACACTGATGTTGTTTCACCCAGAGAATCGGAACATCGAGACGGCAACAATCCCTACCGATGCAGCTGACAGAATCACGGTTTACAGACTTAGACAATTCTAGTTTCCGTGATGCACTCAATAACAAGCATTAATGATTGGTTAAAGATCAGTCTGATTTCTTACAGGAATGCGATATCTACACTGATTTTTGTGAACCTCCAGTTAAATTTAGAAACTGTTTATTGTAGTACACACTAAGGTACCGACCTAACACCAGTCGCAAAACGCGTAACTTTTCTTTGTAGAGTTGCAATTTTTTCGGCTCAGGTCGACATCATGTGTGTTTCAGACAACGGATAATTATCTTAAGAGTCTGGATCGTAAAATTATTCAAGCATTTGCAAAATTTCTAATATTTTTGCCATCTTAACCAGTAATCGATATGAATACAGTACATGCGGTGCATCACGTCAAGAATATTACCTGTTTTACCACTAACACCAACTCGACTAATCTTGGCGTGATATACCCTTTATTTGTTGCATTCACTGAGTTTGCAGGAGATTGTGGTAGCCGGAATTCTGAAAATGCCACACGATGCTTCAACTAATTTGCGATTTCGTGTGAATATATATGCGATACCTCAAGTTTTCTCCTACTTGTCCAAGAAAAAGGCTCGCACAGTCATTTGGTAAGTTGCTCTTTTTTAGAGAAGCTACAGTGTCCTCGATAATCGTTTTATTTTTGCCATCATTACTGTTCGATTTAGTATAGCTTCGGGAGGTGGCAGTGAAAATTTCTAAAGGCTGTATCCAGTTATTGTTGATTCTATAATAAGCAGTGAGAGCTTGGGAAATAATTGGCGCAATATTGGTGACCCAATAATCACAGACAGTAGTTGGGGTGAAGAATCAATTTTTGTGTAAAAGCGACCTGCAAACCCCATACTATCACGATCTGCGGACGCAGATCACTCAGAAAAACTGTTGAAGTGCGCAATGAGCGATCTAACAACTTAGCAGCTCAACTAATATCTGCGTGTTCTGGAGAGGAGATTCACTTGTTCGGCGAAGATTGGTAGCAGCCAGTTGCGGTATTGTTCCCCGAAATTATAATTAATGTAAGCGGCAAGTTTCCCGTTCCAATTGTTCACGTTTTTGGTACATAAAATTCAGACTCGGGTAGCTGTCGCATTACGCCTGCACGGACGCATAGTCGCTAAGGTGCTGACAGGCGTGCGTTGCGGGTTAGTCCGTCACACATTCACAGGCGCGACTCAAACGGTGCAACGTGTTTTTTCAAACGTACTACGTGTCATCGATGGACAGCGCGCACGCACGCACGCGCGAGCCTTTCTGTGTGTGTGTGTGTGTGTGTGTGTGTGTGTGTGTGTGTTTTCAGAGCAAAACAGCGACAGAGCGAAGTGACGCAATGGTAACACAAAGGACTTTATGTAGAAAGACGGCAGTTCAAATCCCAGTCTAGATATCGACGTTCAGGTTTTCCACGATTCCCTAAACCATTTCGGAAAAGACACAACTGGTTTCCTTCTTCAATCCGAGCTTCTGGTGCTTCTCTAATGACGGCTTGGTCTGCGAGACGGTACACCGTAATTGTCCGTCTTCTTACAGTGACTGATTTGGAGCTGATTGCTTACGTACACTCGAGAAGATTAACGCGTCTTAAGTCTTCTGTCTGGTTGAGAAATTCGGTTACTAACTGTAGTAATCCATCATATTTGGAGAAAGTCTCAGAGAGGGAAAAACAATTTTGTAAACGCGGGAAATTATCAGATCTTCCCAAATTGGGCTTGTCATGCGGCTGACCGCAGCACAGCGCCCTAGGCGGATAGAGTAGGATACCGAACATTAACCGCCGGCTGGCGCCAGCGGGTAGTCATTTGGGGGCGATTATTTTCTCTTTCACCGCGGCGAAAGGAAAGTGGTTTCCGCAGCCCAACATTTCCCTGATAGCCGGTGAAACCTGTTCTGTTCTCTTCCGTAGCCTCCCGCGATTACCGCGCGGATATGAAGCGTTATGCATACGTGTGCGCGTAATGGATGTGCGAGGGAAACGTAACTGGATCGCTACAGCGTCGCTAATGCGAGCTACTCTCTTGACACTCGCTCCAGTTGTGCTGCATTCGTCGTTCGTCGGCCCTTGTTTGGCGGCTCCTGTGGAGGAATCCTAAAATTTCATGCTGCCATCCCGGGCGCGGCAAGCGAAGTTCTCAGCTCACGTTGTGCAGGTAGCTTTTTCGACAGGTGTCACTTATGATTGTGTTAGTTAAGTACAAAGTATCTGGAAAGGAAGATGGCACGTGTTACAATAATACGTTGTACGGGAGTTACTTCGAAAGCGGAGCTACTTTCTCTGAAACATGGGAAAAAAAACAGAAGTTACTGTGTGCAGTTTTCATGCTGCTTTTCGGTGATAAAGATACACAGCAGATATTAATACTAATCTTCCAATATACTAGAGAGGTCATTAATGTAAGATATCGAAAATGGATGACCATAGTGCGTCTGGGATGTCAGGCTGGAACGTGACCTACAAAACAAATCTCACAAAATGTAGATCGGACCATGTAAGACGCTTACATAGGATCTCGCCAGCAACCACCGTCGCGCTCGTCTGACCATACTAAAAGGAAAACTGTAAACAGCTGACGCGAGAGGCCAGTGGGAGCAAGCACCACACGTGACGGAAACACAGAGTCTACACGCAGCTATGGTAGGTGGAAGGTTTAAAACCGCGAGCGGCAAAACCAAACATGAGTATGGAACACTCAACATCGGAGAGGAAGAAGACCTGTACGTCTAGATATAAAACAGAAACCGCCACATTAACCAGTTTTATAGAAACAAAATGTTACCAGTTAAAATTATAGTTGTAAGAGGAAATGCTCCAAACACGCACAAAACTTTGAAAAGACCTAACTTATACGGTGACCTGAAATATGCAGTAATTAGCTAAAATGTTCCCGTTGTATGAATCTGTATGTTCGTTAAGTTTCACTGGGGTGAAAGGGGAGACCTCTTAGAGTTTCTATCCCTTCAAGTAGATTAAGTATGGATCCTTACCTACAATGTGCAAAACTAATAAATTGTCGTTAACTTGTTGCAGCTCAAGCTGATCATCAATCAGATGCGTGGTCAAAGCTGACGTGGAATTAGCGTAGCCTTTATTTTCTTCCAATCTATTATGAAAGTATGGTCCCGTTGGACCAACCTCTCTGCTATTACACATCTGTCCTGCATTATAGTCAGTACGATATACACCAGAATTGGAAAGCGAACCCTTATATATTTCACGATTTATTAGCCTAAACTTTCCCGTACAAAATAAGCCAAAACATTATTAGGTGTCAGAAGTTTTTCTTCCAGTCTTGTCCGATACATGACCATGATATGGCAGCCTAGAGAACCATTATTGCTCTTCCGTTTACCTGGAGCGAGAGTGGGGATGTTCCATGTTACGGCTACTTTCACTGGTATTCTCTTATTCAACTTGTCATTCATAGTTGCAGAGTAACCATTCAGTGCAGTGATGTGTCTACCCTATTCCCTATCATATGCCTCAGACTTCAGAGAAACATTATTTAACCTCCTTTTGAGCCCCTTACCCTCCCCCCATCCCCCTCGCTCCCCGCTTTCCATGAGCAAGAAGTTGTACCAAAATTGTAACTGCCTGAAAGCAACGAGCCAGCAGTACTTTCCAGGAAATAAGAAACATTAATAGGTAGTTCTTATACACTGATAAAGATTCAATTGAAACCTATTACTAGAGAGGTGCGTTTTGAGTTAACTATGCCTTTAACTAGGAGCTGTATTGTCGAGGTATAGGAATTCGGTAGCCCAAGCGTGCGTATATGAGAACCAGCAGGCATGTCGGAGATAAACTAGAGAAACATCAGGAGAAGGACGATGGAGCTCCTGTTACGCAGCAGACATTATGGGGAGCAGAAGAGAGCCGCTTTAGGCGCCAACATCGAAGCTGTGCCTGCTACTGTAGCTCACGTTAAAGTAAACATTCGTCTGCGAGTGGCCGAGATCGCGGTCTGCAGGCTTTGTGTCTGTCTTTCAAGTGCACCAAAACACTACAGTGTTTACTTCGAAAGAGAACGGTGATAACACTACAGATCAGATGACAGGTTTCTAGAAAGTTTCTCAAGAGTCATCAGGTTTCTTAGCAAATACTTTTCCATTAGTAGTTCGCTGCCTCATACCAATCCGTCGCGGCACTGCAGGAAATACGCAGGCGTGCAGCTTTGAGAGCCGCATATTACCGCTAGCCGCGCCAGACACGACGCAAAAAGTCTTTCCAAAGCGAGTGTACATATCGAAGTAATGCCTCATTATTAGTGCTAGGCAGCCTATATCAACTGTCCCACGGTGCAGGAATTAGAACGCGGAACGAAAACTTCGGCTAGTGTAGCGAGCAAAACATTCTAGCCGACTCTGCGTCGGCGCCTTTGAAGTGCGGGTGGTGAAGGCGGGCTGCTGTGTGGTCGGGAGCGCTGACCTGCGACGTGGCCTGGAAAGGCAGCCAGCCGACGAGCCAAGTCTGCGCGCGCCGTCAGCTCGCCCCACGTCACACGGGCCATCTGTCTCACTCAGCGCGTGGCAGCGGCATCATCTGGCTGCGGTGCAGCCGCGAACCTATCACAGATATCTCATCTCTCTATCTCTCTCTCTCTCTCTCTCTCTCTCTCTCTCTCTCTCTCTCTCTCTCTCTCTCTCTCCTCTAATATCTCTCGTGCCTTTGCTTACACTGTACTTCATAATGGAGGCTCCTCAGCACTCCGATCCCTAACTATTCTGTTGTCCACAGGGAAAGTGGCAACTGGATGATGGTAGAGAAAGTCGTACAGCTTACATTTGGAGTCCAGAAAGGTAACCTTCACTAAATATGTGTAAACCCAAGATAATAAAGAAAGCAATGTTTTTTTACTCATTACAAATCTAGGAAAGTACAGTACACTTCCAGGAGAGCTTCTGTAAAGTTTGGAAGGTAGGAGACGAGATACTGGCAGAAGTAAAGCTGTGAGTACCGGGCGTGAGTCGTGCTTCGGTAGCTCAGATGGTAGAGCACTTGCCCGCGAAACGCAAAGGTCCCGAGCTCGAGTCTCGGTCGGGCACACAGTTTTAATCTGCCAGGAAGTTTCTTTACAGTACACTTGGTCAACGTTACGCATTGTACCTGTACTTACAGTTACAGGGAATGCCAGGAGGAATGGTTAGTATTCAGGGACATGACAGGAACGATTATTCCAAGCAAAAACGTCTAATTAACGTGGGCTCAGAATGCATACCGTTAAATCTATAAACACTTCTTCAGTAGGAGTAGTGTGGTTCACAGTAGCGGAGATGAAAAAGTGCTCATAGCTCTGAAGGCTTTAGAACCCGTGTTTACCAGACTTTCTGCTTCGAATGCTTCTTCCCGTCATATCCCTAAATATCGACCACTCCTCCCGGGACTCCCTAAATTTTGACCTGATTGTGGCTATAACCGAATAGCGCCGTGATTCATAATAAACACGCAGCGATTTAGGCAAATTATAAGTGCGATGGTAAGTTAGCCTCAAGGGAAATTTTAAAACTTCCCTTCCAAATTTCAACACATTTGTTCTGTAGTCCTCTCTTTTGTATTTGCCAGTAGAAAACTAATATTTCTACAACGAACAGCTATGCCACCTGTAGAAGAAAAAGAATAGACGGAAGAATTACAGATTAGAAGTTATTATTGACGATGTGAGAATGGAAGGCAAAGGTGTGTTCTGTGTAAAAAGCTAAGGATATTAATTTGATCGTGTCTACAGAACGAAAACCATAGGTGTCCCCCCTGCGGGTCCGGGGATTAGAATAGGCCCGAGGTATTCCTGCCTGTCGTAAGAGGCGACTAAAAGGAGTCCATCCCCCTCACGGGGGTAGTTAGCGCCTGCGTCCGGAGACGGACGGTTTCACGACCTATAATCGTGGTCTTTTTGGTTTTAAACTTCTCGTTTCTTCCTTCCTTTTGTTGGTCCCTTTCTTTGCTCTTCTCCACCTCTGTCTTCCTTACTCTTTCCCTTGACTTCTCCTTGCCTTCTCATTGCCTTTTTCTCCTTGCCTTCTCATTGCCTTTTTCTCCTTGCCTTCTCATTGCCTTTTTTTCCTTGCCTTCTCATTGCCTTTTTCTCCTTGCCTTCTCATTGCCTTTTTCTCCTTGCCTTCTCATTGCCTTTTTCTCCTTGCCTTCTCATTGCCTTTTTCTCCTTGCCTTCTCATTGCCTTTTTCTCCTTGCCTTCTCATTGCCTTTTTCTCCTTGCCTTCTCATTGCCTTCTTCTCATTGCCTTCTTCTCATTGCCTTCTTCTCCTTGCCTTCTCTGGTCTCCGCCTCGGCGTTTGAGACAGTCTGTCCTCTTTCTCCCTCTCTCTCTTCTTTTTCCTCTTCTTCCTTCCTCCCTGTGCGTGTCTGAAGGCCGACCCACGCGTTCGCACGCGTAGCCGGTGACGGGGTAACGCGTAAGTCCCCGCCCTGGGTAGACATGTAAGGCACGCGCGTACCCCCTGGTAAAGGCCAGGCCCGGGGAGGGGTGATTGCCTGAGCTGATACCTTCTGACCATGCCGATTGGTCCCTCCGTCTGTTTCTCGGGAGGTGTGACCTGAGGTGTAAACATTCACCTAAGGCGGGAGTGCCCTCTGAGAGGGTCCCCACAAGGAAGGAGCGCGCCATCGGAGACGCTGGCAATCATGGGGGATTCCTCCGCAATGGATTCTACTCCATCGCTTTCGACTTCGACCCAAAAACGGAAACGTGACCAGCCAACAGTGACAAAAGTACTACCGCCTGCCCCACAGTTCCTCGTAGTTTCTCGCACTGAGGACGGAAAGGATTTTTCCTCTGTCAACCCTTTTGTTATTCAGAAGGGCGTTGATGCCATAGCCGGATCTGTCAAATCTTGTACCAGGTTGCGTAACGGTACCTTATTACTAGAAACTGAGAGTGCCTTTCAGGCACAAAAACTGCTTCGGGCCACCCTCCTGTACACGTTCCCTGTCCGGGTGGAGGCCCACCGTACTTTGAATTCGTCTCGTGGTGTAGTGTATACTAGCTCCCTCGACGGATTGACTGACGAGGAGCTTCAATCTTTCCTCGCTGAGCAGGGCGTGACGGCTGTCCATCGGGTCATGAAAAAGGTCAACAACGACCTTGTACCGACCCGGACACTCTTCTTGACCTTCGATAGTGTTAAGCTGCCATCGCGCATCAAGGCGGGCTACGAGGTTATTTCTGTTCGCCCCTATGTCCCGACACCTACGCGCTGCTACCAGTGTCAGCGTTTCAATCACACTCGACAGTCTTGTTCCAATGCGGCTAAATGTGTCACTTGTGGCAGGGATGCCCATGAGGGTGACTGTCCACCTCCGTCTCCTCATTGTGTGAACTGTCAGGGTGACCATGCCGCATCCTCCCGCGACTGTCCTGTCTATAAGGACGAACGTTGCATCCAAGAAATTCGTGTCAAAGAGAAAGTGTCCACCTCGGCTGCTCGCAAGCTATTGGCTAGTAGGAAGCCCACGCTGCTCCCAGCGGGGAAATATAGTACTGTCCTCGCCTCTCCTCGGACTACCCGGGAGGTCGCAACCCAGACATGCGATCTGACCTTCAGCACCACGGTCGTCCGTTCGGCCAGTGCTAAGATCGCGCGGTCGACGTCTCCTCTTCCTCCCATCACACCACAGACACCAGCCCCTTCCTCAGCTTCTGCTAAGTCGAAGACCCCGAAGTCAGATGCACGGTCCTTCAAGAAGGAACCATCCCGTGCAGACTTCCTCCGTCCCTCGACCTCCCAGCCTTCGACCGGTACTTCCACCAAACGTCCTTCCAAAAAGGCGCATAGGAAGCACAGTTCTCCTTCTCCGCCACGGCGCATCTCTTCTCCTGCGCCACCCAGCGGTTGCCGCCCCAGGCCGTCATCCGTTTCGCCTGGCCGCACCGCCGGTAGCCGTACATCTGGCCGTTCACCGGCGGAGGAAGCTCCCCCTCCCGGCCATCCTCCCGAGATGGCCGATGACCCTATAGACCCCATGGACGATGACTGTCCGCCTACTGATAGCGGCGGCAGTGCTCGCTCGAAGCCAGGCCCTAAGCGGCCTTCGAGGTGACCCCTTCTCTCATCTTCCTTTTCTTACGATGGCACTTATTCACTGGAATATTCGCAGCATTCGCTCCAACCGAGAGGACTTGAAGTTGCTGCTCCGCTTGCATCGTCCGCTCGTCGTAGCCCTCCAGGAAACGAAGCTACGCCCATGCGATCACATTGCCTTGGCACACTACACCTCTGTGCGTTTTGACCTACCCCCTATGGTAGGAATCCCAGCTCATGGAGGGGTTATGTTGCTGGTCCGGGATGATATTTACTACGATCCCATCACATTGCACACCGGCCTGCAGGCAGTCGCCATCCGCATTACTCTCCCCACTTTTACGTTTTCCTTTTGTACCGTTTACACTCCCTCGTCATCTGCCGTTGCCAGGGCAGACATGATGCAACTTATTGCTCAGCTACCTGCACCGTTTTTGTTAACTGGAGACTTCAATGCCCACCATCCCCTTTGGGGTTCTCCAGCCTCCTGCCCGAGGGGCTCCTTGTTAGCAGACCTTTTCAACCAGCTCAATCTTGTCTGCCTTAATACTGGCGCCCCTACTTTTCTTTCGGACACATCTCATACCTATTCCCATTTAGACCTCTCTATATGTACTCCCCAACTTGCACGCCGGTTTGAGTGGTATGCACTTGCTGATACATATTCGAGCGACCACTTCCCGTGTGTTATCCATCTCCTGCAGCATACTCCCTCTCCGTGCTCCTCTAGTTGGACCATCTCCAAGGCAGACTGGGGGCTCTTTTCTTCCAGGGCGACCTTTCAGGATCAAACCTTCACAAGCTGCGATCGTCAGGTCGCACACCTCACGGAAGTCATTCTCGCTGCTGCTGAATATTCCATCCCTCACCCTACTTCTTCTCCACGTCGCGTACCGGTCCCCTGGTGGACCGCAGCATGTAGAGACGCTTTACGTGCTCGTCGACGTGCTTTACGCACCTTTAAACGCCACCCTACAGTGGCGAATTGTATTAATTATAAACGATTACGTGCTCAGTGTCGTCGTATTATTAACGAAAGCAAGAAAGCCAGCTGGGCTGCTTTCACAAGCACCTTCAACAGTTTTACCCCTTCTTCTGTTGTCTGGGGTAGCCTGCGCCGGCTATCAGGCACTAAGGTCCACTCCCCAGTTTCTGGCTTGAAGGTCGCGAATGAAGTCCTTGTGGCCCCTGAGGCTGTCTCCAATGCCTTCGGCCGCTTTTTCGCCGAGGTTTCGAGCTCCGCTCATTACCACCCTGCCTTCCTCCCCCGCAAACAGGCAGAGGAGGCTAGGCCACCTGACTTTTGCTCCTCGAATTGTGAAAGTTATAATGCCCCATTCACCATGCGGGAACTCGAAACCGCACTTGGCCGATCACGGTCCTCCGCTCCAGGGCCTGATTCTATTCATGTTCAGATGCTGAAGAACCTTTCTCCTGCGGGTAAAGGTTTTCTTCTTCGTACATACAATCGCATCTGGATTGAGGGACATGTTCCCGCATGCTGGCGCGAGTCTATTGTTGTCCCGATTCCTAAGCCGGGGAAGGACAAGCACTTGCCTTCCAGTTATCGACCTATCTCACTTACCAGCTGTGTCTGTAAAGTGATGGAGCGAATGGTTAACTCTCGATTGGTTTGGCTGCTCGAGTCTCGACGCCTACTTACCAATGTCCAATGTGGATTTCGTAGGCGCCGCTCTGCTGTTGACCATCTGGTTACCTTGTCGACCTTCATTATGAATAACTTCTTGCGGAAGCGCCCGACCGCGGCTGTATTCTTTGATTTGGAGAAGGCTTACGACACCTGTTGGAGGGCAGGCATTCTCCGCACCATGCATACATGGGGCCTTCGCGGTCGCCTCCCTCTTTTTATTCGTTCCTTTTTAATGGATCGACAGTTCAGGGTACGTGTGGGTTCTGTCCTGTCCGACACCTTTCGCCAGGAGAATGGGGTGCCACAGGGCTCAGTTTTGAGCGTCGCTCTGTTCGCCATCGCGATCAATCCAATAATGGATTGCCTCCCAGCTGATGTATCAGGCTCCCTTTTTGTGGACGATTTTACCATCTATTGCAGCGCGCAGCGTACACGTGTCCTGGAGCGCTGTCTTCAGCGTTCTCTTGACCGTCTTTACTCCTGGAGTGTCGCCCATGGCTTCCGTTTTTCTGCCGAGAAGACGGTCTGTCTTAACTTCTGGCGCTACAAAGAGTTTCTCCCACCGTCCTTACGACTTGGTCCCGTTGCTCTCCCACTCGTGGAGACAACCAAATTTTTAGGTCTTACCTTTGACAGGAAACTTAGCTGGTCTCCACATGTGTCATATTTGGCCGCCCGTTGTACCCGTTCTTTAAATGTCCTCCGTGTTCTCAGTGGTATGTCGTGGGGTGCGGATCGAACCGTCCTACTTCGTCTATATCGGTCGATCGTCCGCTCCAAGCTGGATTATGGGAGCTTTGTATACTCCTCTGCACGGCCATCTATCTTACGCCGCCTCAACTCCATACAACATCGGGGTTTACGACTTGCGATCGGAGCATTTTATACCAGTCCCGTAGAGAGTCTTCATGCTGACGCTGGCGAATTGCCACTCACTTACCGGCGCGATATACTGCTTTGTCGGTATGCCTGTCGGCTACTGTCAATGCCCGACCATCCGTCTTATCGTTCCTTTTTTGACGACTCTCTTGACCGTCAATATAGGTTGTATGTCTCAGCCCTGCTACCCCCTGGAGTTCGCTTTCGTCGCCTCCTTCAACACCTTAATTTTTCACTCCCTGCAACCTTTCGAGTGGGCGAGAGCCACACGCCACCTTGGCTCCAGGCTCAGGTCCGCGTTCACCTTGACCTCAGCTCGCTCCCAAAAGAGGTCACCCCCAGTTCGGTCTACCACTCCCGTTTTTTGGAACTTCGTTCGAAGTTCATCAACATGACTTTCATTTATACAGATGGCTCTAAGACCAATGACGGGGTCGGGTGCTCCTTTATAGTCGGGGCACAAAGTTTCCAATACCGGCTCCATGATCATTGTTCGGTCTTCACAGCTGAGCTCTTTGCCCTCTACCAGGCTGTTCTTTACATCTGCCGCCACCGACATTCTGCTTATGTCATCTGCTCAGATTCCCTGAGCGCCATCCAGAGCCTCAGTGATCCGTACCCGGTTCACCCTTTCGTACACTGGATCCAACGCTCTCTTCAGCGGCTGGTGGACGTCGGTCCGCCGGTTAGCTTTATGTGGGTTCCTGGCCATGTCGGTATCCCTGGGAACGAAGCTGCAGATGCCGCGGCCAAGGCTGCGGTCCTCCAGCCTCGGACAGCTTCTTGTTGTGTCCCTTCGTCCGATTTTAGCAGGGTCATTTGTCGGCGCGTTGTGTCGCTGTGGCATGCCGATTGGGCTGCACTTACCGACAACAAGCTTCGGGCCTTAAAACCTCTTCCCGTGGCTTGGACGTCCTCCTCACGCCCTTCTCGGCGGGAGGAGGTCGTTTTACCAAGGTTAAGGATTGGACACTGCCGGTTCAGCCATCGCCATCTGCTGACGGCTGCGCCGGCGCCGTTCTGCCCATGTGGGCACTTGCTGACAGTTAGACACATTTTAATGTCCTGTCCCGATCTTAACCAACTGCGCCTCGATCTTAACCTGCCTAATACTTTCGATGCCGTTTTAGCGGATGACCCACGAGCAGCTGCTCGTGTTCTTTGTTTTATCAATTTGACACACCTCGCTAAGGACATTTGATGTTGTTTTTTAATCCTATGCCTGTCAGTCTCTTTTAGCGTGTTTTCCCTTTTAGTTGTTGTCCACTTGTGCCTCGCGGTGCATTTTTAGAGTAGTCAGGGCGCTAATGACCATTGAAGTTGTGCGCCATAAAACCACAAAAAAAAAAAAAACCATAGGTGTTCGCATTTATGAGAAAATGATCCCTTACGTGCATATTTCTGATATTAGGTACATATTATTCACAAAATTGAAATATTGAATTACCTGTGTGCAACGGGAACTATTAAGACGTTGCTGACGGATCCCGAGTTTATTCGTGTTTCGCACGCAATCTGTTGCAGACATATCTCGAGATAACTCGTGTTGTTGTATATGCTGTCTGTAGATGACATCTGCGGTGACTTTTTTTTAAATGCATCGTCTATTTTGGTGTTTACTTCTTGGTTGTTCTTCTTATTACAGAAGTTTATTCCACCAACCACACAAAAATTACTAGTTTCAACGGAATTAACCCCATGTTCAGATCATTTCTCCAGTTCATGTCGTCGTCTGTTCACATTAATTGGATAAAATTATAATGTATATAAGGGACACAATTATCTAAATACGTAAAACCCACATAAAATGCATGGAAATTCGAAGTAAACATCCCTTATAGAGACACCATTCCATAATATCGTCTCTCGTCATACAATTAGAAAATAGCTGTGCGAGCAGTGCACATATAGTTACAGATGAAATGCAGAAGACATGTGTAAAACGTTTTCATGTTCCGTCCTTGGTGACAACTGACAGGAAACTGTTAGGAGGCAATCAACGGTACACATCGTGTTTTGAGGCGCCACCAGATGGCATAATTCTTTTACACCCTAATATCACATCTTCGAAATACAGTGCAAAGAATTATATATTTGTATGGAAAACCGGGTGTATATACTTCGTTTTCCAAATATATGCGTCAAAAAATTATTGCAAAATATTAGTTCTCTTACATCAGTATTATCGTCATTCTGTGGTAAACTAATATCGTTACAATAATAAATTCTTGGATATAGAGATTAAAAATATAAAACGGTGCTGTGTGGCATTACTACAGGGTGTTTCAAAAATGACCGGTATATTTGAAACGGCAATAAAAACTAAACGAGCAGCGATAGAAATATACCGTTTGTTGCAATATGCTTGGGACAACAGTACATTTTCAGGCAGACAAACTTTCGAAATTACAGTTTTTACAATTTTCAACAACAGATGGCGCTGCGGTCTGGGAAACTCTATAGTACGATATTTTCCACATATCCACCATGCGTAGCAATAATATGGCGTAGTCTCTGAATGAAATTACCCGAAACCTTTGACAACGTGTCTGGCGGAATGGCTTCACATGCAGATGAGATGTACTGCTTCAGCTGTTCAATTGTTTCTGGATTCTGGCGGTACACCTGGTCTTTCAAGTGTCCCCACAGAAAGAAGTCACAGGGGTTCATGTCTGGCGAATAGGGAGGCCAATCCACGCCGCCTCCTGTATGTTTCGGATAGCTCAAAGCAATCACACGATCATCGAAATATTCATTCAGGAAATTAAAGACGTCGGCCGTGCGATGTGGCCGGGCACCATCTTGCATAAACCACGAGGTGTTCGCAGTGTCGTCTAAGGCAGTTTGTACCGCCACAAATTCACGAAGAATGTCCAGATAGCGTGATGCAGTAATCGTTTCGGATCTGAAAAATGGGCCAATGATTCCTTTGGAAGAAATGGCGGCCCAGACCAGTACTTTTTGAGGATGCAGGGACGATGGGACTGCAACATGGGGCTTTTCGGTTCCCTATGCGCCAGTTCTGTTTATTGACGAAGCCGTCCAGGTAAAAATAAGCTTCGTCAGTAAACCAAATGCTGCCCACATGCATATCGCCGTCATCAATCCTGTGCACTATATCGTTAGCGAATGTCTCTCGTGCAGCAATGGTAGCGGCGCTGAGGGGTTGCCGCGTTTGAATTTTGTATGGATACAGGTGTAAACTCTGGCGCACGAGACGATACGTGGACGTTGGCGTCATTTGGACCGCAGCTGCAACACGGCGAACGGAAACCCGAGGCCGCTGTCGGATCACCTGCTGCACTAGCTGCGCGTTGCCCTCTGTGGTTGCCGTACGCGGTCGCCCTACCTTTCCAGCACGTTCATCCGTCACGTTCCCAGTCCGTTGAAATTTTTCAAACAGATCCTTTATTGTATTGCTTTTCGGTCCTTTGGTTACATTAAACCTCCGTTGAAAACTTCGTCTTGTTGCAACAACACTGTGTTCTAGGCGGTGGAATTCCAACACCAGAAAAATCCTCTGTTCTAAGGAATAAACCATGTTGTCTACAGCACACTTGCACGTTGTGAACAGCACACGCTTACAGCAGAAAGACGACGTACAGAATGGCGCACCCACAGACTGCGTTGTCTTCTATATCGTTCACATCACTTGCAGCGCCATCTGTTGTTGAAAATTGTAACTACTGTAATTTCGAAAGTTTGTCTGCCTGAAAATGTACTGTTGTCCCAAGCATATTGCAACAAACGGTGTATTTCTATCGCTGCTCGTTTAGTTTTTATTGCCGTTTCAAATATACCGGTCATTTTTGAAACACCCTGTACATGCAGGTGTAGAGTCTCGTATGGATTGGCCCTGTAATAATAAAAAAATCTTGCCAAAATGATCTAAAGTTGGAGGATTTAATTTTGCTGCAACCAGTAATCATTGCGTGTTTTTGTGCGAACTAGGCGAATATACGTGCGTAATAAGAACAACCACCGTGTTTAGATTCTGAGATCACCTCCAATACAGCTGTAAATGTCAGGTAATCTACTAGTGTGTCAGACTTCATTGCCTTCTTATACTTTTTGCTTCTTTAATACTTTAATACTTTGATTCTGTTTTGACATTTCAGACAGTTACTAGTTTTGTCTTGAAATTGCTCCTGCTTTTAGAGATGGTCCTATTCAGAAAACGGAAAGGAAAAAACAGTCCTGAAGTATTTCCTGAGGTTTTCCGCGATCATTATTGACATGTTCGAAACGGGAATAAAAGATAACTGAGTGATTGTTTTGATGGTTCTGAGGACGATTCCTCTGACGGTGACATCATTTGACATGTAAGGAAGCGTAATGTGGCAATGTTTGCAAGTAATTCTGACAATAACGAAGAACGTGGTTCTGCTCCTGTAAATGATTAGTTTTGTCGTGATGCTAACCCTTTCGAGACGGCGCCCAGTCGCACTGGCTGTGCCAGTGCACTAGTGACATTCGAGTACCATCTCGAATGTGCTGTATGTGAAGCGACGAAGTCGTGGCAGTACCAGTTGGCTTCTACGGAAACGGAACTCAGATCACGACATCCTAAGAAAGCAGTCCTCAAGCAAGTGGATTTCGTAGAGACGGAAGGGAATTTCACAGCTACATCACAGAGAGACTGTAGAAGTTTGTGATGGTCTTAGTATTCAGAAGGCAGTTGGCAAGACGCGAAACATAATCAGTACAACGCGTCCGAGGGATGGAATACGGCCGGCTACTGAAAGTAGTACCAGCGTCGCACGGCCAACTAAGAGATGGATATAACAATAGGAACTGCAGCTGAACGTACTGCTTAATGCGTGAAGGGAGGAGAAGTCGATAAGTGTAGGAAGGAATTTTCGGATTTATCGTCCGGTCCATGGCGGCGTGTCTAAGGACTGAATACAAGCCCGCGCATTAATTTCTACGAGTATTCCTTTCCTGTGTTCCAGTGATACTACGGATGACATAAATCGGGATGGCCAGACGGGACGTAGAACTGAGAATTGATAATTGACCTCATGTTGTTTGGAATAAAACGGCTTTGTCGTAACTACTGCGTCATTTCGTTCGGTGCACCTTAAAGTGGTTTGAGCAGTTGGGTGGAGGAGGAGGAGGAGGAGGAGGGGGAGGGCTAGGGCTAGGAGGAGGGGGAGAGAGAGAGAGAGAGAGAGAGAGAGAGAGAGAGAGAGAGAGAGAATAGTGAAATTGTGAAGGTGACTAACCAGGAACTAAGCCGAGTCGCCCGTACTCGCATTGAGTGGCCAGAGGAAATTTCCCAGCTAAGCTTGTTGATAGCGCAGTGTGATGGAGTAAGGAAAAATGGAAACGCTGGTCGTTGCGTCACCGGTGGTATTTCGCAGTTCGGCTATCGGCCGATCAGAGCACCGCGCCGCGCGCCACCTGCGCTGGCCGCCCGCACGAGCGGAATCCGATTATACCTCGACCGCCACTGGCTGACGTCACCGCTTTACGACCGGCGGAACACGCCTGCTGCAGGACGAGGCGCTTCCAAGGCCGGCTCTGCGTTCGTACACGGTTCGAACCCCCTGTCCCTGACGTTTTCCCTCGTTCACCTAATTTAACATTCATTCCGTGTTGAAACGTTGCACTAATACCGTCCATTGCGAAGACTTCAAAATAAACGAGGGAAGGTTAGACTTGAACGTCCTGTCAACGAAGGGGCTGTCTGAGAGCATACTTAACTCCGGTGGAGCAAAAGTCTCCTATGTCCTCAGAGGTATAAATACGTCATCAGTTACCTTTGGGACAAGGAAGGAACGTCTGAACGTGTTTCTTTCAGCCTGACTTGCAACACTTTTGACCAAACTTGGTGCACTAAGGAATTGTTATGTGGAATAATATTTTAAAAAATGCAAATTAGTGAAGAGACTCGTAGAGGTTGAAAGGGGATGTTCAAATGGCTCTGAGCACTGTGGGACTTAACACCTGAGGTCATCAGTCCCCTAGAACTTAGAACAACTTAAACCTAACTAACCTAAGGACATCACACACATCCATGCCCGAGGCAGGATTCAAACCTGCGACCGTAGCAGCAGCGCGGTTCCGGACTGAAGCGCCTAGAACCGCTCGGCCACGGCGGGCGGCTGAAGGGGATGTATGTGAAACTAATTGGAAGCAACTAATATTAATGTCGAAAGCACAGTCTTGGGGTTCGCTTGTCTCGCTGCTGACCCTACGGACAACATTAAAGTCCAGGTTCTGGCTAATGCAACGTGCAGAACAGTGTAGAGCTGTCAGTAGGTGCAGCCTATTGACGCTGAATGTGTTACAGATGACGTAGGTACATAAGAGTCGGTTCGCTTTAAAATATTCATTGTTGTTCCTACCGGTCAAGTGTATAAAAGTGTTGCCTTAAACTGTTTCAGTTAATTTGTAATTTTATGTAAAAAATTAAATAGTTCGAATTATAAAGACATAGGAGCCAGTGCATCGGTTTGGGGAGAAAAGAAATTTATGGCAAAATCTAACTAAAAGAAAGTATCGATTATATTGGGTCATGTCCTAGGAATCGGCGTCAATTTCTTAATGGTGTGTGCAGAGAGAGTACAGCCAGCAGATTAAAATGGATGTAGGCAGCAGTAGCTATGCAGAGATGAGGGAAGCCTGAAGAGGATAGGTATTAAGTTTGTTTTGTAGGCTAAATGCCATATGCCACAAACCTCCCACTGAACTGTATTCCGTCGTTTCCTTTGTCTATGGCGGAACCTATGCGCTAGTTTCACATCATATATCTAAACACTGCTAGTCCCAAGTAACTCGGTGATCCTGCAGTGAAACGCCACCACAACTGTATCTATCGTCATTTGCTCTCTACTTTGCGTGTACCTGCATCAAGGGCTTGATACCAGTTGTTCGACCAAGCTGATGCTTTCTCGAGTTCTAACTGGAAATTACAGCAATCTTCACGGGACGGAATTACTTCGTAGGTAGCTCCATTATCAAGGAAAATCCGGAGTTAGAGACAATGAAGTGTGTCACTATGAGGTTATAGTTACTGTTTAGCATCTTTGCGTATACTAGAAACACGTTAAATGTATTCAATAAGCAGTGATTGCAGTAATATCCAGTTCAATCTCAACAAAATATTAGAATGGTGCCAAAACGTGCTAGTGTGTCTATAGAAGAGATTCCCTACAAAGGACTTCTATGAACCGTACTTAGATACAGCTCAAATATTTGCGATCCGTAACAGGTAAGAGAAACGCGTGTCATCGAGCGTATGTGGAGAAGTGTGCCGAAATACAGCGGTGTTTGAATTGTGATAATCATCTCTTTTTTTCGCCCGAAGATGGAGTCAGTACATATCGAGAGAAGTAACTTAATAAAACAAAAGGACGGAGTATAGAAATCTTCTTCTTCTCCGTTACATAAATGTTGCGTAGGCATCGCGTACGTACAAAGTTAAATAATTGTGTCCATTCATCGAGCGTTGAATGGAAGGAGGAGAAACTTAAGTATATTGTACAGTAAAAAGTACCCTTTGCCACACAATTCAGTGACAGGCTGCTTATAGTTCCTGTGAATCTACGGACGGTTGATCCCATACCATTTGTCAGAGAAAAACAGTAGCTCAAGACCGTGCGACAGCGTTTCTCTCTTTTTCGTTACGCGGAGGCGCCGTTCTCTGCGCAGCAGCCAGAGCAGCTTTGACTTTTCCGGCGTGATAGACTCCGTGTGTGACGTCATCTGACGGGCAGCCAGTGTTACGCTACTGGGGCTGGCGGCGGCGGCGGCGCGGTGATTTACGCAGAGCTGCTTCCAAAAAACGCAGACTCCTGAGAGGCCAGTAGTCGGTTGTGGGCAGCACACGGACAGTAGCGGCCTGTGTTTGCGCCCGTCACGGTCGCTTGGGCGCAAGTTCATCAGCCCGCGGGCAGGCGCCGGCTGCGGTGCGGTCTAGGCGTAGGCTGCCGCGGCGAACGTCGCCAGTGGAAGTCACGGTTTAAAGCGTAACGTTGTCGACGCACAGCTGAGAGAGAGAGAGAGAGAGAGAGAGAGAGAGAGAGAGAGAGAGAGAGAGAGAGAGAGAGGGAGAGAGATGTAAACAGGCGGAATAAGGCGCTGCGGTCGGCAACGCCTAAATAAGACAAGAAATGTCCGGTGCACTTGTTAGCTCGGTTACTGCTGCTACAATGCAGGTTACAGAGATTTAAGCGAGTCTGAACGTGGTGTTACAGGCGGCGCACGAGCGATGGGGCACAGCATACACGAGGTAGCGATGAAGTCGGGATTTTCCCGTACGACCATTTCACGGGTGTAACGTGAATAGCAGCAATCCGGTAAAACATCAAATCTCCGACATCGCTGCGGCAGGAAAAAGATCCTGCAAGTACGGGGCCAACAAAGACTGAAGAGTGTCATTCGACGTGACAGATGTGCAACTCTTCCGCAAATTACTGAAGATTTCAGTGTTTGGCCATCAGCAAGTGTCAGCATGCGATCCATTCAACGAAATATCATCGACGTGGGCTTTCGGAGCCGAAAGCCCACTCGTGTCTCCTTGAAGGGTGCACGACACAAAGCCTTACGCCTCACCTGGGCCCGTCAACATCGACATTGGACAGTACCGAGGGGATGGGCGTGTGCGGGTATGGAGACAATCTGACGAATCCGTGGACCCTGCATGTCAACAGGAGACTGTTCAAGGTGGTGGATGCTCTGTAATGGTGTAGGGCGTCTTCAGCTGGAATGACATGTGACCCCTGACACGTCTAGATACGACTCTAACAGGTGATTCGTATGTAAGCATCCTGTTTGATTACCTGCATCCATTCATGTCTACTGTGCATTCCGACGGACTTGGGCTGTTCAAGCAGGGCAACGCGAGACTCAACACGTCCAGTATTGCCACAGAGTGGCTCAAGGAAAACTCTTCTGAGTTTAAACACTTCCGCTAGCCACCAGACTGCCCAGACATGGACATTATTGAGCGTATCTGGGATGTCTTGAAACGTGCTGTTCAGAAGAGATCTGCACCTCGTCGTACTCTTACGGCTTTATGGACAGCCCTGAAGGATTCATGGTGTCAGTTCCCTCCAGCACTCCTTCAGAGATTAGTCGAGTCCATGACACATCGTGTTGCGGTCCTACGTGAGGTTAGGCAGGTATACCAGTTTCGTTGGCTATTCATTGTATATCAGGATTGAACCGAATAGAAATTACATTAAAGTACAGAGTTGCCTGTGCTGCCACTAGTCAAAATCATTCGTCTGTAGAACTGTGCATTTGTGTACAATGGATATTTGAAGAGTCTATCTGGAGACTACAGAGCACAATTCGCCGAAAACAAAATATCGTGTGGGAAGTTGCGGCGAGCAGCACTACTATTCACAGCCGTTTTGGCGGACGTGGTGTATCGGAGGGCGCTACGTTTTCGGAGAAGGATGTGATTTGTCGACCAGTTGGCTCACAGGAACTTGGGTGCACTGAGGCCTAGGTAGATGCCACATGAATATGACTGAATAATTACCCCCTAAATTTTTTATATCTCACGAGAGTAATCTCGCTCTGAATTAAAAACGTTGCCTGACCCTTGAGAAATTGGCCGCGGCGAATGGGAGTTAGATTCTTGAGTAAATCGCCATCTTCTAGGAATAACTACAGAATAAACACAATGCATCTTTCATATAGTGTCATTCCTGACTTTAAACTGACTGCCAGAATATCAATCCAGTTGAACTCTACTAGAATCTGAACTGCAAATCGGTCACCACAAAATTAAAGACACTCAATCACTGATTCGTGATAATTCTGTTTATATTCACCGTAATTAAAGCGTATGTGGGCGCTGATATATTTGCAAAGCCTTGGCAGTCGGCTGCAAGCTCCTATCGAACGGCTACTCGGTTCACCGATGGTTTGATCGGCTGCGACGCCCCGTAACTTAAACTGTGCTTTCTAAAACATGTATGCATTTCAGTTGACACGCGGAATATCCCTTTGCCCGGTCGGTGGTTACCCTCTCAGCAGTCTGTGCAAGTCCCCATCGTGACGTGCCTACTCCGCGGAATCTCCAAGTAAGGCAGTTTAAGGCGGCCGATATAGGCGGACCGTCACACCGCGCGTGTTAGATTACGTTAGACCATAAACGATCCTGTCGGAGCAACATCCGCAACTGAGCATTATGCCAGAGGTTGAAAATAACTCTACGAGTTCGAAGGTTTTTTTATTTAGAGCACGACCGGTTTCAGGCTCATATACGCCCGTCTTCACGTGTTGTTAGTTCGTAGCCGCTGTGGAGCAGTCTGTACTCGTTGGTAATACTCCGCGTCCAGTACTAGTCCACCGCGGCGCTCGGGGTCATAGCACGAACTAATAACACGCGAGGACGGGCACATAAGAGCCTGAAACCGGTCGTGCTATAAATAAAAGAACCTTACAACTGTAGCGGTATTTTCAACCTCTGGTGAATACGTTAGGCGAACTCGTCAACTAGAGGCGCTCTGTTTGCCACAGCTGAATACATAATATAAAATTAGTAACTTAGTAGAATTACAAATATTTGATTATGAATATTCACAATGTGAAACTGTGTTAGACCTTTCAAAGTGAATATTAGTAAAAACTTACTCAGCTACTGATGGAGAATGGTAGATGTGTGTTACTAAGGAGTAGGCGCAAGGCGCGTGGCTCAAACCGTGTCGTAGATTGTACGAGAATTCGGGTTTGCGAGATGATCAGCAGTGTATCGGGCGGATGTACAGCATCGCAGGTGCAATGTAAACAGCCGCAGAGACCGAGCGCGGGTTCCCAGTGCGGCATCGCCTGCCGCCTCCGCAGAGCCGTACGAGGCCGTGGAGGGCCTTCTGGCAGGTCACCGCCCGCCAGGAAGCCGTTTCTGCCGCGACTGCGCGGAGGGACACGCGCCGCCCAGGTTTCGGTAGCGGACGACTGACATCACGTCCCTCACCTTCCCAGAACGTTCGGCCACTCGGTGTACGTTAAACCTGCGCTACTTTGAGAATCAAAACAAAAGTCGCTTTGCTGTTATCCGTCCTCCCTTCATTCGCCTTCAAAGAGGAAATACGGAGTTCCAGTGGAGGAACAGCGTGCACGGTTGAGGGCAAGGGGTGAACGCGCTGCATTTTCGCTGGATCCGCACGACACAAGTCCAGTGGAAAAAGCCTCAGCGATCCCATTAGCCACATCTCCGACACGAGCCGTGGCTTTGTCACATCGCTGAGACTCCGCGTTTGTTCGTAGAGGATAAACAAGACGACAAAGTTCACAGCAACCTTTATTTTGGGAAATACCACTCTGCGATGTGCTACTCCGCATCGTTTGAACCAAAGTTCAGTTCTTCTTTTACGAAATAGCAAGTCTTTTGTAACTCTAGAGAGTATGCTCTTCATAACTGTCTTACACAGTATTGCTTTCAACTTTTGTAGTTCTGTCGTCCTCAGTTGCGTATAACGTTAAGGTATGTTGATAATCATTACTTGTGGACAGTCTAATGGCAACGTAATGAAATACACGTTTTGTGCTATACGCGTTTCGGCTTTATTCTTCGGAAGACATCTTCAGTGTCCTTGAATATGTCCGTATTTTAGGTAGGTATATAATGTAAATTTAGGACGTTGTATATATTAAGGTGCTTCTAGCACTCTTCATTTCTCTGTGCTGTCATGATAATTTAAAGTTCGACCCACAGATTTTGTGGATGTTGGTTTAGATGGTGCATTCTTGTTCCTTTTTTACAGCTGTTCTTCTTCTGATAATCGAAATTTCGTTTTTTTTACACTTTACGGCATTAGGAACTCAACACGTTTTGAAATTCTGGATGGTATTGGCAACTGTTGAATGTAATTGCCAACTTCCACCAACTGCGACTTAGTCGCGTATACAAACAGTGATCCAATACTGTCAAATGTTTTCTATTCCAGTCTTTGCTCACAATATCAATTCTTTAGACGATGACCGGTTTCAGTCCGTAATCAGTCCGTAATCAGATCTTTCACTGTAGGACATTGTGTAAAAAAGATCTGAGGATGGTCGTTATGGACTGAAACCGGTCATAGTCTAAAGAATTGATATTGTGATCAAAGACTGGAATAAAAACATTTAATTGCCAACTGCTGAAAGAATTTTCGTGGTGTCTGTGATCAGACACAAACACAGAAGTGTAAAAAAAAATTCAGATTCAGATGGCAATAACCTAAAGAACAGCTATAACAGAACAACAAGAACGCAGCATGGAAATAAACATCCACGAAATCTGTGAGTAGAACTTTATTACTACATCATAGAAAAACAAGAAGCGCCAGAACTGTTTCTAATGTATATTTACACCCTCCTAAATGTAAACTAAATAGTATAATCAAGAACAGACATATTCGAGGCCGATGCAGGTCCCATGCAAAGAGTAAAGGCAAAACGCGTGTGACTCGAAGATTGTGTCAGTCAGTTGTCATGAGACAGTCACAGAGCAATAATTATCAGCATACCGTAACACCATCGTCTCTTGAGCTTCTGCGGTATTAACATCGGCTAACCACTAAACATTAGGTTTTCTGCAAACAGCATACTTTCACCTGCCTAGATGCGAAGTGGAACTCACGCGTCTCTATGTTGTAAAATAATTTGTATTCTGCTTTCAGGCCTTCGAAATGTTTGGTGCGAGGAGAGAGAGAGAGAGAGAGAGAGAGAGAGAGAGAGAGAGAGAGAGAGAGAGAGTGTGTGTGTGTGTGTGTGTGTGTGTGTGTGTGTGTCATCTTCCTCGCCCTACCCCTCTACTGCAATATTGCTATAAACGGAACACTTAAGCTTGTTTTAGTCTAAAAGATTTCCCGGAAGCGCACATTGCGTTGTTGTGAATGGAGACGTCTGAGGCAGTGGCTTCTTTTTTTACGAGGCTGCCTAAATGTCAGCGGCCGGCGTGTGATCTCGCAATCGAGGAGCTGCCGGCGCAATGAAGTTTGATGACCACTTGATGGCGCGTCCGTCGCAGGCGGCGGTGTGAGTGGGCGGCGCCGGCAGCGGCGCGTCCACACGGAGGTGGAATGACCGCTCAACTGTTCTCACATTGACGGGAATTTCTGTAGCCGCCACCCACACCTGATTCAACTGTTGCGCGCACATCGGTTTTCGCTATCTCTGGAATGTCCCCGCAGGTTTCAAACGATAAGAATAAACCTGGTGTAAATAAACACAAACGCGATGATTGGTCAGCAGCTGTAGCTCTCTTACACTGTTGTTGTTGTTCGGCTCTTGGAAGTAGGTGCAACTTACGTTTTATATATCTTATTACTGTCTCACTGTAAATGAAACTTTAAGACATTCTGATGTATTAACAGCCGTCAACATTTTTCTTAATCATACTTTAGCTACGTAATTTTTATTTCAAAAATCGTGTAGTCACAGTTTGGTTGTTCATACGTACCTGAAAAAGAAAGTGGATGATATCGCTTTCTGCTTCGTAGTGAAACACGTGCGCGGAACGCCATTAATGGCTAGAAACAAATTACAGAGAAAAATTAACTTTGACCTGTTTTGAGATAAAGCTATGTACTAAATATAAGGCATTCAATTTTAATTCAGAGTTTGGCATAATCTGTAGCGGCTTAGGTAGATTATCGAACGTGATTGGGGGCAGCAGTTCGAATCCCTTTGTGGTCTACAACTTTTTTTCGGTTTGAATTCTTGAATCATTTGAATTTGAAATTTATCAAATGTGTGGTAATTAACTCAAACTTAACCATTATTTTTCAAGAAAAATGCGCGCCTGGTTAGTTTCTAATTACATTTCGCACGCAAAATTCTGGTTTGCATTGCAGATAAAAATTCTTAATTATCGATATATTATAAAAGATTGTTGAACTTAAGAAAATATTACACAAAGTTTTTGGCGAAAAACGAAAAGTCAAATACTCTGTGTTCGAATATGTCCATTGTTTTGTGGTACACGTAGTCTCCCACTAGCCAGAGTGATTAGCGTCGTACAAATGTAGACAGCAATCATTTTCACGGCGTCGAGCACACTGTACAAATGCTTCAAATTTGTGGCTGTCGTCTTAACACTCAAATCTCAACCCAGTAGAATTGATCTCGAGCGAAATTAAGGGATTTGTCGCGAGAAATAATAAGACATTTAAGCTGTCAAACGAACTGCAACTAATGCACGAAGCTTTGTGACACTTCACTGCCCAACGATGCAGAACACCACGTCATAGAAGAGGAGCAGCAAAACGTGAACTTTTCGGTGGCGTGGGATGCTGTTGCTGATGGCCTCGTTATCAAGTAGCAATGTGTAGTGTAACGACGTAAGTTTTGTATAAATGATTTTCTTTTGACATATGACCATGTGCAGACTTCGTCACCTACGTCAGTTACAAAACACTTCAAAATTATTTAAATTCTTTTTAAAGTTGTCTCTGAATGGTTCTTGAACGAAACTGTATTTAAAACATCATCATTTGAGTCGTATGCGCAGAATTACGTCACTCAGTGAAATTGGTTTGCGCAAACTTTTTTCAATTTAGATGTCGTTTGTTTCTTCTCAAAAATTATATTAAAGCAAGTTATCTGCTTTAATAAGTATTAAAACCACATTGAATAGACTTCTAAGACTCAAACTCGCAATGAACGTTGTCAAAAATTAATAATCTTGTCAAATAAATCAGTAATATTTCTTCCTGAATATAATTCTTCATAAATAAATTCTCGGAACACGTATTTAAACTTTTGTAGTATACACTAGTTTATCATCTTCATATATACTACATATAGACGTGAACATGAGCCTTGGCAAGATAGGACTGAACACTTACATCATGATTAAACTTTCTATGACGTCATTGTTGTAGAAACATTACAAATTCTTATTTTTTCAGTTTTTTAGAAACACAACGCAACAACTCGGTTTCAGGATCTTCTGTTGCTCTTTGGCTGTCGACCCGCGACGTATAGTGGCCAGCAATTTTCTCTCTCGTCCCGGCAATGAAGATGCTGTCTCCGTTCGTTGCGCCGCCCTCTCCGTACATGAAACATAAAAATAAATACAAAACTTTAGATACTTCACAAACGTTACAAATATTACAAAATACGTTACAAAAATTACAAAATACGTTACAAAAATTACAAAATACGTTACAAAAATTACAAAATACGTTACAAAAATTACAAAATACGTTACAAAAATTACAAAATACGTTACAAAAATTACAAAATACATAAACAAAACAATAAATTAAACTTACATTCACCTGCAAACTGGGCTGCACTGGTGGATGGTTGACGCTTCAATTTCGCGTCCCACTACAAATGGTGAAATGTATTCATCGGAGTCGAACATGGAAGGAGTTCAGAAGTGGAAGTTGGTTGGTTGATTTGTGGGAGGGGACGAAGCAGCGAGGTCATCAGTCCGATCGGATTAGGAAGGGATGGGGAAGGAAGTCGGCTATGTCCTTTCAAAGGCACCATCCTAGCATTTGCCTGAAGCGATTTAGAGAAATTACGGACAATCCAAGACAGGATGCCCGGACGCGGGTTTGAACCATCGTCGTCCCGAAGGTGTTCAGAGATTACCAGGCGACTGAGTGTCAACATTTAACTAATGGTGAAATTCCAGCTGTGCGCTTTTACGCCACACGCAGATCATGCAGAAAAATTACCCTTGTTAAAGTCTGAATTTTCGTCACTCTTGTTTTTAATTACAGTACTATGTTAGCTACGATCGAGAGCATGTTACGTTTTCCGTCCGATCACCTAAGAAGCGTATCGCCCGAGTTTTACCATTATTTCCTTCTGTTGAAAAATTAAATGACATTGAAAGCTGTAGTGTTTCTCTGTTCGTCTCTCTTTGCGTCATTACCGCTACTGTTCACATCACTGCAGGTTAGCTGGATAACTTACCCGGCCACTCCTGTCCAAGTTAAATGTGCGGGTAAAGCTGTTGTCCCGTATTATCGCTGAGTCGAGGTACGCGTAACTGACAGCATAAAACGTACCCTCATGATCGTACTTGACTGTACTCGAGACAGCTTGTCTTCCGCTTCACGTGAAACGAAATTTTAATGAGGTTCCAGCAAACGCCAAAGAATACGTAATGTTTAAATGAGGTTTATTCGTATGATGAACGGAGTATAGCGCAGGGTTACAGGAACACCCACCACGTGAGCTCATTAAACAGCATCTAATCGCTTACTCTGTTAATGAAACGCTGAAAATACTTGCGTGACTGGCACGTTCCATTCGTAGAGAATAGTGCGTTGGGAATCGAACCCTTATCTAGACAGGAAGCGGTGCGTTCGGATAGAAGCAGAACCGAGAAGCGCTAAATGCGGCAAGCGATTATCGCGGCCAAAGTGTTAACCGAAGCTCTTCAGTTGACCACCCCCTCCCTCCACCTCCCTCCCCGGCAGCGACACTCACTTGTGACACAATGTCCCTTGTTGATGGTTGTACGCTGTCTCGAAACCTGAGGCCCGTTTGTTTGTTTATCGGCGAGTATGCGGCAGCGGCCGACAACAAGGCGTTGGCTTAGCGGCCACTACCTGCTGCGCTGCGGAAGCTCGGCACGCAGCTTACACCGCACTGCACGCCCCGGCGACGCAGCCAACTCCGGTTGTTGACCTCAGACGACACGAGCGCCGCCTACTGCGACAGTGTTACGCACACACTTAGCACAGTCCACTGTGCTACAGCATTGTGGCCGCCTTGCGTTAAATAGCGTTCTTATTAAATTGTAGTAACATACTTGGCGGCACACAATTGCGGGTTTTCCGTGGCTTACGTAAATGACAAGACAAAAACGGGGATGGTTCTTTCTGCAATGGACACAGTCCGATTCCGTCTCTAATGACCTCTTCGTCGACTGGGCCTCTGAAATATCACTACCTTCAGTCTACTGCGAACCGATGTCGAACTGTAAGTTCAACGTAGCTCCTAAACACCGTAGCAGACATCTAACCCGTAACCACTAGGATTCCTTGATGTTTCAGGTCCGCCCTTTTGACCGTGTACGTCGTTAGAGGCTACGTTTAACTCGGTGAAGGAAATAAAGCATCGGGCGAGGTCGTTAGAGTGACCGTCGGGTCAGTGTTGACAACGATAAGACAAGAATTTGGTCACTGCAGATGCGTTCTCAGAAGTAATCAACCCAGCTTTCGTTTGACGTGATGTAAGAAAACAGTGGAGAACATAGCGTTGGCAAAATAACGGGATGAAGATCGTTCGCCCTGAATGAAGTCCATTTTATTCGCTTTGTCACTGTTTTCAGGAGCACATGCAAACAGATGCGGGATAGCACAGTAGAATTTCAGCTTTGCTTTTACGTTACGTTGTTTGAGTTAGTACGTTTGTGATTCTTATCAACTTAAGAAGAAAGGCTGCAAAATGAACAATGCAATATTTTTATGTTGGCAACAGGGACAGTAGAATGAGCAACTGTTATTACGCCTTCTGAGCAGTGCTGTTCAAATGTTCCGTGAGGGCAGCCAATACTGGCTGTAAAACGCATTTACAGAGGTGTACGTGATTCCTCGATGAAACGAAGGCGCTTCGTTGCACTCTCTTAAACGAGGTATCGCCTTCATCTAAATAAAACTGACTTAAAAAAAAAAAGCACAACGGCTCTACATGGCAACATGCCTCGCACTAAAGAATTCCACGAATTTTTCTTTAAATAACTTTTGAATTTAATCAGGAAACGTGCGTAATAATTTCGATCTTCAACTGGAAAAGAAAAAGTTAAATATATTTGCACAGCTATACAGATTTAAGATGTTTATTCAGCCACGACGGCTTTCAAAGTGGAAACACCGTTTTCAAATCCCCTCGGTAGGATCATAATAGCCGCGTAAGCAAAAAGCTGCCAAGCAGTGATAAAATTGATTTTCCGGTCGTTGGGCGCGTGGACACAACTAGCCTCTGTGACTTTCTATGTTGAAAGGAAACGATTTTGCTTTTTGACTCGACGAACTATCAACTATTAACACGGATAGCGGTATTTTTATTGCCAACATACTTTTCCAAAAGTTTATGTAACCTATGATTTAAATAACAAAAAAATTAAATTTACTTTTTCTTTCATTTCGTCAAAATAAATTCCTATCGCAAGAAATTTAGAAACTCACTGGACATAGCACATTTTAAACTTCAGACAGAATGGTCGTTATCGAAATCGTGATAAATTACACATACAAATACTCAGGTAGTGCTTTCTATTTAGACGGTGGCAGATGGAAATTAGTAACACAGTAAAGAGATCATCTTAGCGACAGCTGGTATTTTTTTCAGCTCTACGTTCACAAAATATATTACATCTTGGGAGAACCACACATCGGGTATAGCAATTCTCTCACCGGGGTTTTTAAGTAAAACAATGAGTCTATAAACAGCCTAACATTTATAAAACATTTTACATAAGATAATTTACATATAACATCATAAAAACAGGAATAACTGATTATCACTCAGCAGCATGTTATGTGCTACAGATGTACACAATTTTAATAACAATAATAATACAGTACCGTATCACGTAGCAATACCACCCCACGGGCGTCTCGAACTTGGCAACGGAACCGATGGCGGTAGCGCAGGGAACCTGGCGGACCCAGTGATCTGCGCCCCACCCCATCCGCAATGGCTATTCAGCATCTTTGGTTTGCCTGTTATACCTGTGAATTCACGAGCCGTGTCAGATTTGTTGTTGTTGTCAGTAGGTAAATAAACCTGTTCAGACATGGCATCAACTGAAAAGTACTCCCGTGCTTAGTCACAACTTGCAATTTCCTCGAATTCCTTACCATTTTCGAGATCCACTCTTCATGCTAATTTACTTTTCGGAAGTCAACTGTGGAATTTGGAAACTGAAGTATGTAACAACAAAACACTCCTACAATTTTTTTGTGGTGATCCAGAGGGTGAGTCGTGAGACGTTTCCCGCCGCTTCTTCTCGGATCCATGGCTGACTCTGGATGCTACACTACTGGCCATTAAAATCGCTACACCAAGAAGAAATGCAGATGATAAACGGGTATTCATTGGACAAATATATTATACTAGAACTGACATGCGATTACATTTTCACGCAATTTGAGTGCATAGATCCTGAGAAATCAGTACCCAGAACAACCGCCTCTGGCCGTAATAACGGCCTTGATACGCCTGGGCATTGAGTCAAACAGAGCTTGGATGGCGTGTACAGGTACAGCTGCCCATGCAGCTTCAACACGATACCACAATTCATCAAGAGTAATGACTGGCGTATTGTGACGAGTCAGTTGCTCCGCCACCATTGACTAGACGTTTTCAATTGGTGAGAGATCTGGAGAGTGTGCTGGCCAGGGCAGCAGTCGAACATTATCTGTATCCAGAAAGGCCCGTACAGGACCTGCAACATGCGGTCGTGCATTATCCTGCTGAATGGTAGGGTTTCACAGGGATCGAATTAAGGGTAGAGCCACGGGTCGTAACACATCTGAAATGTAACGTCCACGTCCACGCTGTCAATGCGAACAAGAGGTGACCGAGACGTGTAACCAATGGCATCCCATACCATCACGCCGGGTGATACGCCAGTATGGTGATGACGAATACACGCTTCCAATGTGCGTTCACCGTGATGTAGCCAAACACGGATGCGACCGTCATGATGCTGTAAACAGAACCTGGATTCATCCGAAGAAATGACGTTTTGCCATTCGTGCACCCAGGTTCGTCATTGAGTACACCATCGCAGGCGCTGCTGTCTGTGATGCAGCGTCAAGGGTAACCGCAGCCACGGTTTCCGAGCTGATAGTCCATACTGCTGCAAACGTCGTCGAACTGTTCGTGCAGATGGTTTTTGTCTTGCAAACGTCCCCATCTGTTGACTCAGGGATCGAGATCCGTTACAGCCATGCGGATAAGATGCCTGTCATCTCGATTACTAGCGATACGAGGCTGTTGGGATCGAGCACGGCGTTCCGTATTACCCTCCTGAACCCACCGATTCCATATTCTGCCAACAGTCATTGGATCTCGACCAACGCAAGCAGCAATGTCGCGATAAGTTAAACCGCAATCGCGATAGGCTACAATCCGACCTTTATGAAGGTCGTAAACGTGATGGTACGCATTTCTCCTCTTTACACGAGGCATCACAACAATGTTTCGCCAGGCAACGCCGGTCAACTGCTGTTTGTGTATGAGAAATCGGTTGGAAACTTCCCTCATGTCAGCACGTTGTAGGTGTCGCCACCGGCGCCAACCTTGTGTGATTGCTATGAAAAACTAATCATTTGCATATCACATCATCTTCCTGTCGGTTAAATTCAAAGTCTGCAGCACGTCATCTTCGTGGTGTAGCAATTTTGATGGCCAGTAGTGTAAATACTGGTAGTTCCCAGTAAACACCCCCCCCCCCCCCCAAACCCCCAAGGCGCAAGACTCTAGGTTCCATGCCCCGAGCGTGTCACTCACAATGAAACAATTTTGAAGATACTTTGAGTGGCATATGTGTATACACTCTATAAAATGTGTTGCGAATACATTTAGTAGAAAAGGAGGAGTAAATTAAAATGTCATATTTTCGTTTCAATATTTTGTGGTGGTGTCTACAAGATAAAAGTTTTGAAAACTATTGAAATTACCTGTAAAGTTTGTTACAATTCGCCAAGTGCTCTCATGCTCCAATACTTGATTCATACAGTGGGCTAATGGGCGCGACTGGAGTTCCGGTGCCTCAAGACACACAGGTATACGCAAACCATCTGAAATACGTGTCATACTTTTGTTAAACTTTTGACCTAACGTTATAGCATTTAATGAGCAGAATGTAACAGGAGTTTAGATTTTTAAATTCTGTCGATAACTGTAATAAATGTTGAAAATGAAATTGTTGTTCCTTGAAACCTATAGAATAGTCAACTTTCTCGCTCAAGAACCAATACTGGCCATGTGGGGTGACACTTTGCGCCGCGTACGTACCAATCTTATCATCACTACAAATTAGGGACTCTTCAAAATTTAATGCGTTTTTTCCCGGGAAAAGGTGTATGGTCCACTTTTCTTTGCCGAGAATACTATTACAGGAAGCAAGTATCTCGATATGCTTGAAGTTTCTTTTCCCTCAATTGTAAACTGATTCGAAAGACTCCATGTACCAAAAGGATGGGACACAGCCACTCTGACATCTGGAAGTGCAGGAATTTTTAAGTCAAAGGATTACTGAACGGTGGATCGATGGCACTGGACCAAATGATTAAGCCCTACATTACTGGCCTCAGAGGTCGTGATTATTTCTTGTGGGGGTTTATAAAGAACTCTGTTTGTGTGCCTCCGTTACCAATAACAATGAATGAACGGACACACACACATCGCATAACAGTAGCTGTGGAAGCTGTAACTTCAAAACATGCTCGCTGCAGTATATTTGAATAGCGCACTGACATACGCCGTGCGTCTCAAGGGGAGACTACTGAACACCTATGAAAAGGTATGAAAAAAACTGAGTTTCCCGTTCATCAAAAAAGAAAATTTATTGTATATGTTTATTAGTTTCGGAAGTATAGACGAGTCAAATCTGATGATTCTTTTTGATACACCCTATTTCCTTTGTTACTGATCACGAAAACTAGACAGTTGAGAACCTCCTAAGTGTAGACGACTTTTTTTTTTGCATTCGGCTGTTAGTTGCTGACTGCATATTATTACAGTAAAAGGATGGAAATGACAGGCTGAACGAATACTTGATAAGGGCCGCATGCTGGCCGCTGGCCGCAGTTTGACGACCACTGCGTCAAGGGCGAGTACGCACTCTGCTGACGAAGGAAGACGAACGGCAGGGACTGGATGGGGCCGAACGTTGGTAGTCAGTGCATTGGCGCTCGGCTTGTCACCCACGTCAAACGAAGGGCTTGGGGCCAAGGGATTTGGTCGGATGGAATCTGAGCTGGCTCTGATTACTTGTTGACGTTGCTCCTGTTTTGTTATTGTTTTAAAATATCGTTTCAGTTAAGTATTCACCAGCCGATATTACGAGGGAGAAGAGGATTTAGCAGTCGTCGCCTGTGAAGCATTCGAAATTTGTTCATAATTGTAATTTTGCTTTGCTGCGGATGATTTTCCATCTGCGTGATTATATTTAGTACCAGCCCCATGGACAAAAATGGTCGTTTGATACCTTTAACTGGAGACGAGATTTAAGACTCCCTGTTGGACAAGGCTGATGAACATATGGCTCGATCCCGTTTTCAGTGCCACTTGTTAAGCACGTATCCTGATCTTAGTACTCATGACGTACATTGTCCACACAATTGAGAGTATACGACACGAGACATTCGACAGACTCGTCTTGCAGAAACGCTAATGCAACTGCCACTTCTTTCTCACTCTGCGAAATTCCGTGGAATCCTTTCTGACGAAATGTCAACTTCGGCAACTATTGCAGAGATAATGACACGTTTGTTTTGTTTATCGTTGCCTTTGCTGTGCTTTGTACCGTCACCACTAGCGCTGTAGGATTGTGGATTGCTAGTCGACTAGGCTCCGTAGCAGCGTGCAGTGCTCACCACTGGATACCTCCAGTCCTGCCCGGTGTTGGCATTAGCAGCCAGTGTTGTGGTTCCGTGGTAGAAGATTTGTGGGGCGTGGAATGCCGTAAACATGACTGGCGTTTTGCGACCACGCGCTCAAGGGGTTCCTAGTCATTTAGTAGGATCCAATGAACATGCACGTCGACGATAGAACTCTTATGAGGTTTAATGCACTTCCATATTTCACTCCCTACTGCAGCATTTTAAAAGACAGAAATAGACACCGTTGGCGAGAGCATACATTGCCTGCAGAGGAAACGACGACTGCTGAAATTACGCTTTTCAGGACAGCCGGCGGCCGCGGTGACCGAGCGGTTCTAGGCGCTTCAGTGCGGAACCGCGCGACGGCTACGGTCGCACGTTCGAATTCTGCCTCGGGCATGGATGTGTGGCAAGTCCTTAGGTTTAAGTAGCTCTAAGTTGTAAGGGACATGACCTTAGATGTTAAGTCCCATAGTGCTCAGAGCCATTTGAACCATTCAGGAGAGGCACAAGTCGCACGTCAGTAGGTTTGCTGACTGGTTTCCCTCTTTAACACCCAACTGCTGTACTTTAAACGGTACATTTCAGAGTTGCTGATGATACTCCTGTTAAAGAGCGGAACCGGTGAATAAAACATACTAAGATCGGACAGAGACTTCAAAAGAAGAGCCAGACTGAACTGGCAACGGGAAGCTCGAGATCGGCAGGAATGGAAGAAGTTGCAAAGATACTGATACGCTGACTGAGAGGCCACATCACGAAGTGATAGAATTGGATGGTGGTGGTGGTGGTGGTGGTGGGGTGGTGGTGGTGGTGGTGCACAAGAAGTCGCTTACGGAACCAACGAACACTCGACCCAGTATCCACAATAGGAGAAGAGGGTCCCAATGGAAACTAACCGCTAGCGGTTTGATGTTATCGCGAACAGACCGAACCGCAACCGAGGCCAACCGCTTCGTTGACTCAGATTTGCCGCCCGTACACACTGACAAGGGAACATCCCCATCGCACCCCCCTCAGATTTAGTTATAAGTTGGCACAGTGGATAGGCCTTGAAAAACTGAACACAGATCGATCGAGAAAACAGGAAGAAGTTGTGTGGAACTATGAAAAAATAAGCAAAATATACAAACTGGGTCGTCCATGCGAAAGATGGGCAATATTAAGGGCATTGTGAGGCGAGGAGCTCCGTGGTCCCATGGTTAGCGTGAACAGCTACGGAACGAGAGGTCCTTGATTCAAATCTTCCCTCGACCGAAAATTTTAACTTTTTATTTTCAGTTTATGTGAAAAACTCTTATGTTTTCATCACTTTTTTTGGAGTGATTATTACATCCACAAGAAAACCTAAATCGGGCAAGGTAGAAGAAACTTTTCACCCATTCGCCAAGTGTACTAGTTAGGTGGGTCGACAACATATTCCTGTCATGTGACGCACATGCTGTCACCAGTGTCGTATACAAAATATCAGACGTGTTTTCCTGTGGAGGAATCGGTTGACCTATGACCTTCCGATCAAATGTTTTCGGTTCCCATTGGAGAGGCACGTCCTTTCGTCAACTAATCACACGGTTTTGCGGTGCGGTCGCAAAACACAGACACTAAACTTATTACAGTGAACGGAGACGTCAATGAACGAACGTACAGATCACAACTTTGCGAAAATAAAGAAAGCAAAATTTTCAGTGGAGGGCAGATTTGAACCAAGGACCTCTCGTTCCGCAGCTGTTCACGCTAACCACGGGACCACGGCGCTCCTCGCTTCACATTGCCCTTAATATTGCCTATCTTACGCATGGACGACCCGACCCAGTTTGTATATTTTGCTTATTTTTTCATAGTTCCACACAATTTCTTCTTGTTTTCTCGATCGATCTGTTTTCAGTTTTTCAAGGCCTATCCACTGTGCCAACTTATAACTAAATCTGAGGGGGGTGCGATGGGGATGTTCCCTTGTGAGTAAATCACGGCTAGCGAAGCGGTTGGCTGCCGTTCTTTGGTCTAGTGTGTACACGCCTTTAGTTAGTCAATTGCAGTTGAGGTTGCGTCCGCGGTTAGCCGCACAGTAATCCATAAGCCTACGTGAATCGGCGGACTGTGGGTGGTACACATGTGAGCCGGGCAGTAGGTTGTCGGTGGGGAGGACGCTATCGCTGTTTGAGCCGTCAGCCGGGAGCGTGCGGGGTGAGTGCGGAGCCTTGTCGCCGGCCGGCGAGGTGGGAACGCCGGCCGGAAGTGCTGCTAGTGGCGCCCCGCGAGGCGGCGGGAGAAAGCTGCGGGCGAAAGCCAGTAGTGGAGTGCAGTGGAGTGCAGTGTGGTCGTGGCGTAGGGGGCAGCCGGTCCGCTCAGCCAGTCAGCCATGGGCCCGCTGGGCAGGCTGGCGTCTGCCGTGCTGGCGGCCAGCGCGCCGCACCTGCCCGACCCGCCGCCGCAGTCGCAGGCGGGCGCCGGGGGCGGCGTCGAGGCGCGCCGCCGCGGCGTCTCGCTGTTCGCCACGCTGCGACGCCGGCGCCACAAGGGGGCGGACGTCCCAGGTAGGCACTGATTCTTGCTGTCTGAGCACCTGGTCAGTAGCTCCGATGACGTAACGTAACATACATCGCGGGAACAGGTTTACATAGTTGCGTTGGGTTGATTCCAGATACAGCTTTGATAGTCTGAACTGCGCCACTAGAGAATGCCGCACAATAGTCTTATTTTGTTGTCATTGAAACCGTGTCTGCCCTTCGTCGACACACTTTTCCGCACTGAGATGCGGATGTGGTAGGAGCGTGGACGGTTTTGCTCGTCCCAAGTGCCAGTACTCGCTGGGTATCCAGCAATCAGTCCAGGATGCTACAAGTCAATTTTTCGTGACATCTATTATACTTTACGGGCATCCCATAAACAGTACTGTAGCAGTAATGAAGTTAGCAAGAACGTACAGGTGGTGCAACCGATAAGAAACGCGGCTACAGAGCCCGAAAGCAATCAGTTTGTAAGCTCGAGGTTGACACTGTGCGGCAACAAATTTCAGCGGTCACTCTGCGTCCACATACTGAAAATATACAGTGTGGTCGGAAACTGTCTGGACAGCTTAAAGGGTGTCATAGGGCAAGCTATCCTGAGAAATACAAAGAAGAAAAAAATTGACAGGTAGCGCTGTTTCAGAGTTAATTAGCACGGACTCGGGTTGCAGCGCGTGCAAATTCGAGCGGCCCGCCAGGGGCTGTGTCGCCAAACGTGTCACCGTTTGGTTCACTAAAACCGAACATAGGACGGCAGTGAGGATCCAACCCGAGCCGGAAGCTGATCAGTCTCGTCCACTGTCATCTACGTAATGAGAGCAACTCACACTAATTGTATGGGCGGGCCGTTTCAATTTGAGTCCTCAACACCCTGATAGCTCAACTTCAACACTAATTAACTCTCAAACAGCGCAGCCTATCGAATTTCTTAACAATTAGTTCCTTGCACAATCTACCTTGCGACACCCCTACGAGCTTTTCACACTGTTTCTGACCACCCTGCATGGTCTTGGTGTTCCTAGAGATTGACGAACGAGTTAAGATTTTCTTGAACCGGTAGTCGTGCTCGAGATGAAAATTGGTGGAATATCTGCAGAGGATCGAATGTTGGTGCATCGACTTTCAGTTAAACGTAATCAAATGTAATTTATTACTCATTACTAGGCGAAGATGTCCAGTATTGTTAGATCACACTACAGGCGATAAACCACATCAAAGAGTAACAACTCGTAAGATACAGGTACCTGAACTGAAATGACAATATAAATCTAATTGTCTGAAACTCATCTGCCATACCCTCATTGGAAGAATATTGCGGAAATTGAATTAAACTCATCGACGAAATAATAACTGACTTACAGAACACTCGATCGACTCACTCTTAAGATTGCTCATCGGTCTGGGAAACTTACCAAGTTGTATTAATACAAGACGTAGACAAGACCAAATGAAGAGCGGCGCTATTCGTTACGGTATTGTTTAGTAATCCCTAGAGTAAATATGAGTAATAAATGAAAAGCACCAGTTTGCTTTTGTTCTACAATATTGTAGAACAAAAGCAAACTGGTGCTTTTATTATTATAATGTTGTTCTACCAAGAACCGACGGAAGATTCTGTTAATATAAATATGAGTAGATATACAGCAAACTAAAGTGGCAGACGTTACAACGGAGGCGTTGTCATCACAGAGAGGTTTCTGCTTGAAATTCCAAGAAGAATCGGGCATCTTATTACTGCTTTCTGTGGGTGGAGAAGAAACCATTTGCGGACACTCGACGTATCTACGACTCTCCAGCGACAGTTGAAGTAACTGAGCTAACATCGTACTTGAATGTGTTCGACGAAAGAAAGTACTCGATTAGTCACACGGGCAAAAATTTGTGTTCTTGCCAGTTAAATCGCACTGTATAATTTTATGCGTAGCCGTGTAACTTTAGAGATTCCGAACTACTACCTCAAGATTCTTTTGGTACACAGAAAGAAAATGAATTGGGTAGTATTCTGGGGGCTTTTGGTGTGTGGCGTTTGCGAACCGGTGATTGGGATCGAGACTGGAGTTTGTCGGAGTGCAGTACTGTACCTCCAGGGCGCCTAATAGTGGTGCACGAGTGAGTAATTAACATTTTTCCCGCAGGTCGAAGCTAGGCTGCGCTTTCATCGAAATCATTTCAGCAGTATAGAAATGTACCAGGTTGATCGGTACTACGAGGAAGTGAGGCTTAATTAGCTGTTATTTACCTCGCCGAATCAGTGGAGGCTATTAGGTGTTGTAATTAAGCACACATTCGCAAGGTAATTACGTTCCGCGGGACGCAAATTTCCACTCATTACGCCATGCGAAATTTGCCCGTACGTTGAACACAATCTCCATATTCCGCGACGCTTAATTTATAGAGAAACTGGTGTGAGGTGTATCCCTTAATTATAAGGTGTTGTATTGCTGGTGTTCACCTGGTAATCACTCATCACATGACTGTCTAAACGACGGCTAGTAGTTTTCGCTTTTTGGTTTTGATGAAGGGAAAGAGGACTAGCGTCGGGAACTATGGCCAAAAAACTTGAAAATACAAGGCGTAATTGTCCGTTTAAGCACGTTTACTCGATTCCCAACTGCGCGCCTAGATTCAGCATATTCAGAAGCAATTCAGAACAAGGAAATGGTTTCTTGCCGCAAATCACGATTATCAGAAGCTCGAGTTAGGAGATTGCGTAAAACGTAATTAAACTGCTACATCGATTGTCTTGAGACGGTGCTCTTAATGCAAGGAAATACGTCAAAATTAGGGTCTTCGGGCGCAGTATGATGCACCACAAATTGACGGTTGGAATATAGTAAATCAAACGTAAGATGGTTTTGTAACCGATGCTGAAGACGTTGAGTGGACGTTAAATGAGCAAAATTAAGTCGAAGAATGTTGAACGAAAAAATATGGAGGAAGAAGCAAAAAGATCTCTATCTGAAAAAGGCTCCTGGATGCGGAACATTGGCTCCCTGGGACACTGGGGTAACAAACTGGACCTGGCTTGGATGAAAAGAACAGCCTAGCGAATAGGAAACTTTCCTCAAGTTGCTGGGAGAGAGGTTCCGAACGCTTTACACATGCACTTGGGAATCAAGGGGTTGTGTAGTTCAAACGAGCATAATTACTGCCGATAATCACGAAAAATGCCGTGACATAAAAAAAATAATAGCAAATGCTCAAATTTGATCCCCCAAATGTTTCTCAGCTTCTTTCTATGCGTTTTTTATTTCTTTCTTGCCTACTTTTTAACCGTCTTTATGTCCGATTTTTAACTATTTTTTATCTTAGTATCTCTATAGGATATTTCGAAGTCTTTGCATCAGACGTCTATGGGTGATAGGTCACGTCATAGGAAACACCTTGTGTTAGAAATCCGCTGACGCTTTCCGGCAATGCTAGGCATTTTTAATCAGTTACGCCCCTGGGCAAAAATTCAGTACTGCCGACACACACACACACACACACACACACACAAAAAACCACCGTATCTTCCATCTTTGTCGCCCTTCAAGTAGATCCATCTCATCCCGGTGTCTGTCACATGTACTTCCTTTTTACCCCTCCCCAACGTACCTCTGTCTCCTCCCCTGGTCAGTAGTTATTAGCTCCGAAAGCTAGGATTATGGTATGCTCTTTATGTATCTAAAGGCAGTTCTGAAACTTTGCTTCCTGTAGGTAAGTAATTCTCTCACCTTATGGCATTTCGCCGCACACTTGCAACACGGTTGGCCAGGGAGGGGATATTTATCTGGACGGGGTACTGTGTTGTGTTGGGCGCTTGGAGCTCTCAGACCGACCCAGCGTCGGTTTGGGGCGCTTCGACCCGACCTTCTGTGCGCGAAGTGAAGGGGCCGGCTTACGCAAGCGCGCAGGTGTGTGCGCGAGCGCGCCCGGTCCGGTGCCGTGGTTCCAGCAGACGCCGAAGCCTCCGCCAGTCCAGCACCTGACTGTACGGCGCTATCAGAATTCCACCCGCAGCCCGCGGCAAAATCATGAGCGGCCCACACACGACGACGCGAATGTACTACTCGGACCCTTTGTAAGTTACGGCGCGCGTGGCTAGACTGAAATGCTGTACACGTTGTGACATCTTCATTGGAAGATAGAATAGATATACGTTACGACATGTAATGCTGCTTTTGAAACGTCAATTACTCGACAGATCCTCTTAACAGAGTTTTAAGCCATGTTCTTGTGATTATTTTCATTAATGTCTTACAGACACGTTGCAGTATCAAAATAATATTTCACGCCGTTTCGTTTTCCATAATGGTGTTGTTGGTATTGGACGTTAGAGGATTATTCATAAATACCTCCAGGTTTTCAGAAACGACTGCGCAAAAATTACAGGACTTACTGAAAACAGACACGTATTAGCGGACAAAGCATCTCTCCGAGTTTGTAACTCACACCACAGCAGTTCAATACGGGTCTCGTTTGTGATGGGGCAAGCGTCAATTCGTGAATGCAAGTCGTCGACGCGATGTGTCCGGGAAGGCGAGAAGGCAGGGTTGCCTATCTGCAAGTACGAACTAATTCGACGTGACAATACGTTGACGAGGGTAAACGACGAAACTACAGGACATCACACTCTACTGGTACAATCTCTAATTACAAGAATTCTTCTAACTATTAGTGGGCTTCCCTTTACTAGTGGCACACTGATACGTAGCAGTAGTGAGCAATAAACTGCATTTGATTATCTGATATCCTGTCGTGGGACACATTCGTCCCGTTGGCAGTCAAAGGGTTAAGATTACCTACGAACGGTATCTATAACACGTTGTGAAACCTCTTGCAAAATGAGATCTGGTTGTACAGAACGACGAAGTCTACAATGGGTCGCGTTGCCCTCTCTGATAGGCAGTGAAAAAAGCAAAAATAATTAACTAAATTGGGTTCCCTGTGTTGAAGGCAGTGGTCTATAAAGAAACTTGCCAGTACAGCTGGCTAGAATGAAATGTAAATAAATGTGGTAGTGTCGACTATTCAGAAAAGTAACTCTCATACTTATCATGCCTGTCCAGAACATCGAAACATGGTATAGCCGGCCGGAGTGGCCGTGCGGTTCTAGGCGCTACAGTCTGGAACCGCGTGCCGCTACGGTCGCAGGTTCGAATCCTGCCTCGGGCATGGATGTGTGTGATGTCCTTAGGTTAGTTAGGTTTAAGTAGTTCTAAGTTCTAGGGGACTGATGACCACAGCAGTTAAGTCCCATAGTGCTCAGAGACATTTGAAACATGGTATAATTGCCGCTAATTTTTCTGTCACAAGTACTTTTGGCAGTAATATGCTCCAGGCTGTTGTTGTTGAACTGCGGAGCGGTGACCTCTATTTCTGTACGCGAATCTTGTGCCCAGCATGGCAATTTTCGTACGAAGATGTGCCGTGGGAGTGAGTGAGTTCGAATACTCGCAGCCTAGGTTGGTGCAGATACATTTGCTTGGCCTAGGGTTACAGACATGGAAATGAGAGCGGTTCCTTGTACGTCATGTGAACCTGCAAGTTTACATTTTTGCCGAATTTATAGTAGGTGTACCATCCAAATGGGCTTTAATCAGCTGTTTAATTTATTCCAGTAGTACTGTCGATAATTCCACAACACAGTTTCTATGTCGAATTTGCGTTCAGGGACATTTGCTGCCTGTGGCTATTATAAGAAGCGAACGAAAGGGAGGCTGTGATTGGGAAAGAAATGTCTGCGCATACAGCAAGCAGTACAGATACATGGTAATAAGACCATACTTTCCTGAAACCCGTTATATTTGAATCCAATAACACCATAATTTTTATAATAGCACCCTGTGGAGATACTGACTTCACGACTGGAATGACACATACGCGTCTAGAGTTTCCTAGGCACTAAAGTCGCGCCATGTGAAAAACTCCAGATTTCAAAGATATTATTGACTGCCGGTATAGAAGTATGTCCCATTTGGTTGTGGTCTGGCTTACTGCTTGAGTGACGTCACCTGCAGCCGATTCCCATGCTGAGGTGTGGGAATGAAGAGACTACAGCCTCTCCTCCCCTCCTCCCCTCCCCTCCCCTCCCCTGCCCCCCTCCCCCCCCCCCGGACTTTACAGGCCAGAGTTAGGGATGAGTGGGGAGGAGAACAGAGAACCATGGCTTACTTTTCATATCAAGGTTTTCTTTGAATCCGCTCCTGGATCCACTAAAGATTATAGCCACTGTGTTAAATTTGGCTCCACATCGGAACGTTGGACACTTAAAAAGAGGCGAAGTCCGTAGCAAGGCTTTCGTATCTTCGGACAGGGTATTACTTTCTTCCTTGGGCCACGTTTTGTTATTGGTGACTTTTCCAAAATGCTGAAGTTGGTATGACGTTTATGTTCAGTAGAGCGTTCGTTCGCCTGCGCTGTGTCATTTTCACCATGTGCACATGAACCGTTGTAAATGCCGGGCACTCTCAATCCATACCAGTCGTCACTGAACACAGCATCTCTCTAGTCTTTCGTGACAGACAGAGCGCTGGTATTGACAACATATTTACATAGTATGCAACCAAGGCAGTAAGTACACAGATTTGGCATTTGTAAAAGTTTGAAGTGGATGCTGTGCTAGGAGATGGGCGTTTGAAACAGTCCTTACTTTCTAATTATCGTAAATACCATTCGTTGTTTTCGTTCGACGTTGGAATCCGCCCCCCCCCCCCCCCCCCCCCGTTCCTGCCCTTAGTTCACCTCCACCTCTCTTAAACGTACAGTGATATAAAACGGCAGAGCGGCGGCGCAGTGTCCCGTTACTGCTTCTGTGCCTGTAGGAGCTGTTTCTGAGTGACGTATTACGGTCAGCTGCCTGCACGTTCTGCGCTGGCAGCTAGAGGGCGATACGTTTTTTTTGCACCGTTGCATATAGCTACCAGAGACAGACATGCATCCCACAGATCATGATCCTTTTCCATCGGTCTGTTCTGTATAAGTAAGTACAGCGATAAAGTGTACGCACGTTTCGTATCTTAGCCACAGTCAAAATTTGGACGCTTTCAGTTATTCGATATTCTGAGAAAACGTTTACTGTTGAGAGCAATTTTCGTTTGAACAAATTTCGTTTGGGCCTCGCAGCTTTACACAAAACTGGATTAATTTTGCCGGAAATCCACGCAGGTGTTCAGTAGCGTCTACCTATCCGTTCAATACGTGCATCCCTTTCACTGTTTTCCTGTACCGGTGTCTTCGTCTCAAAGTAGCGCAGCCGAAGGCGTCAGTAGTTTGCTGCGTATAATCCAGTCGCTGTGTTCCTCTAAAGTTATCACGCTCTGCCGCTTCCTCTAGTGGAATGGAGGCTATTCCCCGTGTCTTACTAGAACTCATACCGTCCTGTCCCTCTAATATTTTCCATATATTGCTTTCTTCTCCAGTTCTGTGCAGAACCACCTCATTTAATGTATTACGTCTCGTTAATTTTCAGCATCAGTCTGTAACATCACACCCTTTTCATTTCCTTTGTCTCGTTTTACAGTTTTCTCACAGTCCTTTATTAACTTGCGCAGAAAGCTGTCCCCTAAACCTACATTCTCAGAAATTTCTTCCTCGAATTATAGCCAATGTAGGATGCTAGTAGATTTCTTTGGGCAAGTTCTTCTCTTCTCCCCAAGTCTTCCCTCTTCTGTCCTATTTGGTCCGCCCGCCTTTTGTTGTGCTGCCGAAGTAACAGAATTCCTTCAGTTTCTATTCTGCATGCTTCCCAATTTTCGTAAGTGTGTTGCTAATCTCTCTTCTGCTGCACCTTCATACTTTTGTCTTCGTTTGATTTGCTCTGCATCCATGTTCTGTGGTTAGTAGACTGTTCACACCATTCAGCCGGTCCTGTAGTTCGTCCTAACTTTCGGAGAGAACAGTGATTTCACCAGGGAACCTGTGATTGATTACATTTTGAATGGTAATCGTTTGTCTGATCTTGTAAATAATTTAATTATTGCTTACCATAATAATGTCGCGTGACGACGGCCTCCCGTCGGGTAGACCGTTCGCCTGGTGCAGGTCTTTCGATTTGACGCCACTTCGGCGACTTGCGCGTCGATGGGGATGAAATGGTGATGATTAGGACAACACAACACCCAGTCCCTGAGCGGAGAAAATCTGCGACCCAGCCGGGAATCGAACTCGGGCCCTTAAGATTGACATCCTGTCGCGCTGACCACTCAGCTACATTGCTTACCATTCGAAATTCTGATAAGGTGTAAATGGTTTGTCAATAAATATTCACTTGCAACAATTAGAGTATTACTTCTAATAATTTTGACATTGATATCCGGACATTGTTAGGAAGATCCTGTATCGTTGCAAATTTCTCTCACAACCTATTGCTTCTGTTACCCGCCCCCCATTTCCAACTCGCAACTAGCACTTGCACTGTAAAGCTGAAGGGTAGATAGGTGGAACATCAGGGTTCAACAACCAGTCAGCTACGAGATCATTTCAGGCAGATTGTCGGCCGTACGTTTCAAATGAACCGATCCGGAATTCGGCCTAAGGGGGGAGGGGGGGGGGGGAGAGACACTAAGGTGATTCGAACCCAGCTACTCTGGACTGAGTGTTGACTACTTTAGAGCGCCCGTGTTTGAGGGCAGAAGGCCTGCAGTACTTCAGGACACTTTTTCCTCCTCTAGCCCGGAAACGTCTCAGAATCGGCTGGGACTGTGGTGTTCGCGCGTCACACTCTCCCTCTTTGTCTAGCTCCAGCCGTGACTACTGTCTCCATATCTCAGTAATCGCGTAATCACAGTTAGTCAGGCGCTGTGCAAATCAACAAAGGCTTCGGGGCCCCGGGTTGCTAAGATTGTGCTCTCGAGTTGGCGCAGCGACCAGATAAGTGCGGCAAATGCCAAGGCGAACTGCCAGCCGCTTCACCACCTGTAGGGCGCTGCGCTGCGACCACAGCACCCTAGCGGTCGAAAAGCGCTCGGCGCGCGCGCGCGCACACACACACACACACACACACACACACACACACACACACACACACACACACACACACACCGTCGTCCACAGCGGGAACAAATCAGCAGCACCATAGGTTGAACGGAAATGTATGTAAGACCATTCGAGACAACCTATCTAAACGGCAAAGAGATCTCCAACGAAAGATTCGAAATGAGTCTAAACATATGAGAAAATTATTTCACTGCAAGAGAGTCTGCAGAACGAGCTTCTTCGTATTGTTTTATTTAAATCTCGGTGTTAGCGCGATCCTCAGCTAGAGGATAGCTAACGACAACCAAAATATATATTCATTCATTCATTCATTCATTCACTCTTTTATTGCCCTCGTTCAGTCGAAGTATACAGCCAGCCTCTTCTACATCCATGTTTACCATAAATTACTCTCTCCTACGGTGTTTTTCAGTCTGTGTATGTGAAGACTAATCTGAGGAACTAGCGTACAGAATTCGATACGCTTTTCACTAAACATCCACTGATTCACCATGAATGTGTATATAATTTATTAGCGCTACGCTAGACAAGCCATCGGGCCGCAGACAGTGCTACCGGTGGGGAGCCGGCTTAGGTCGCTAATTAACAATAACTGTAGCAGTGAGCATACATTGTAACAATAGCTAAATGCTATAACTACTTCAAAGTATAAGAATACACAGTGCTACACGAAAAAGTCTAGTTTGAGATATGAATTGCGGTGGACCATTCTATTAAATTATAAAAGTGTCCCCGAGACAAGAATAAAGTCGAAGTTTCGTTAATGTTGATTGTGACTTTGTTAAATGTAAAATTCCTCTTGATCTTTCTTGTACTTTTTACTCGCCAGAATAACGTCACTGAGATCGCATGCTTGAAAAGCTTCATGTCTTCAACTCATCCCATCGAGATAGCCTAGACAAGTCCTGTCCTAGGCACATTCTAATGATAGATGTAGTTTCCAGTTTCCACAAATTGAATTTAAAAAAAATTATAAAATAATGATACTGCATGCCTGTCTGGGAAGCCAAATAATTACACCCAGCACAGTAAAAGAATGGCCTGAATCTTTCGGTGCCAGCAACTTGGGAATTCATCTGTATACTAACCGATAATAAGCCAGACTTAAACATGTTGTAAGAGTCCAAAACAAAACAGTGGAGGAGAATATTCTGGGCGTGGTTGATTCACTTAAGGATATGAGAGCCTGAGTGCGAATGGAGGATGATAGGCTGGTAAGGGGTTTCCAGTACCTGCTTCGATTTTGGTATTGATGCTGAAAAATACAGTAACTTAATAATCTTGAAACAAAAGTACCAAAACCGACTGTATCGCAAGGTAGTGAATGATGTTTCATGTACTTTTTAAGTATTTCTTTAACAGGAAAGAACTAATAGAGAAACAACTTAAGTATAATTAGTATTGCACAGAAAAATGACATGACGTAAATTACAAGTTGAAAAATTATTTTTGCGGTGAAAAATAATGCGTAATACAATTATTCGTTTCCCCATATGCAGCCCAAAAATATTTTTTCTAAGTGTGTCTCAGAAAGCCGATTTGCCTGTGGGATGACTACGTCACCAACTTTCGAGAAAGGCGTTGGTGATGGCGTCAATCCTTGCCTCTTTAAGTAATCCATGAAGCTGGTCTCAATTTCTTCCCATTCTTCTAGAGGCCGCACCGGTCCTATGAAGTACAAAGACTCCTCTCCTTATATGTGCGAGATGAATTAGTGTGGCAGCTAGTGGAGAAGCGTTTTGCTTACAGATGCTGAAAATGTGAAAGAGGGCACCAAATCTGTAGGCATTTAGTACCTCAAAACATTACAAGGTTTTTCGGAAACACCATTTCATTGAATTATTAACGTCTTCCTGTAGCTATCGATACGCATATGTAGTACGTACGTACTCAATGTTACTATATATTGTTGAAATCTAAGATATCCTCATTATAGTGTGTGCAGGGTTGCTGTTTTCTTTCCTGTTGCATTTTAGCTTCCTGTTTATTAGATAGTTACATTTTAATTTTCGTTAAAGTAGCACGGGAAAGCTGCAAACAACGCGAAGTTTGGTTTGTGCACCATTGATCTTTACCAGACCTTCCTATTGGGAATGGTATTCCTTTGCTTTGTACCTTTGAACTTACTTACTTAACCAGTTACACATTAACGCGGATTCCACTCAGCAGATGCCGCAGCGACAAGACTCTGGATTCGTGTTCGGGAGGACTGTTCAGATTCTCCCTGACAATCAATTAGGGCGAATGCTGGGTTGGTTCCTTTGGACAAGTACAGGCGATTTCCTCCTCCGATCAGAGGTTGCCCTCGGTCGCCAATGACTTCGTCGTCGACGGGACGTGAAACCTTATTATTCCTTCGCTCTTCCATTCATTCTTCCCTTCCGAAACACGGTGCATGTCAGCATTTTTCACATACACTAATCACTGCCAAAGGTTAAAGAAGCGATAACTGACAGTCTTGGAACCAACTGGGGATCAAACGCTGTATCTTTTTGTTCGGAGCTAAACCATTCCATTCGGTTCTTCCGATTCCAATACTCTGGTATTGCTGACGACAAATACCTGGTGTCGTAGGTGTGGACAGCTGGTGGTATCGGTAACAGCGGGTTACTTGCCCGGGTAGGCGAGGTCAGGCCGGCCGGCTAACGGCGCGGCGGTCCCTGGTTGGTGTGCGAGCCGCGTACCCGCGCAACGGGACCCCAAGCCCAGCCCAGCCCGGGACGGGACGGGACAGGAGAGGCGCAGGCCGGGCCGTCTGCACTCGGCACGCCAGAGTGCTCGCGGCAGCTGGCACCTGCAAGCACACACTCTCAGCAGTACCACAGGGCTCGCTCCTGGGACCACTGCTCTTCTCTCTGAACGCTCGCGACAACACGTACATTCTGTCCTATGCCGACAGTCTCTAGCTCCTCTTAAGTGCCAGATCTGAAGGTACCAACGATGCCATCGTCCAAATGAACGATGTTTGCCCACAGTTTGAGTGGACTCCAAACCTGCAACTCCTACTAAGTGAAGAAAAACTTGAATTATTTTGTATACAGTCAGAAAATAGTTATTAACTCCTATTCTTCTCTACGGTACCCAAGTATCTTACCAGAAACGGCAAATACTTAAAAGTAACTTTGGATTAGCAGTTCTGTAGGTCAGACAGCACGTTCACCACTTATGAGAACACTTCCGCTTGTCTGCATTACAACCAGAATTTTCAGAATATACACTGAAGCGCCAAAGAAACTCGTATAGACATGCGTATTCAAACACAGAGATACGTAAACAGGTACAATACGGCGCTGCGGTCGGCAACGCCTATATAAGACAAGTGTCTGGCGCATTTGTTAGGTTGGCTACTGCCACTGGCAAGTTACCAAGATTTGAGTGAGTTTGAACGTGGTTTTACAGCCACCGTACGAGCTGTGGGACACAGGATGTCCGAGGTAGCGATGAAGTGGGGTTTTCCCGCACCACCATTCCACGAGTGTACCGTCAGTATCAGGAATCCTGTAAATCATTAAGTCTACGACATCACTGCGGCTGGAAAAAGATTCTGCAAGAATGGGACCAACGACAAACGAAGAGAATCGTTCAACGTGATAGAAGAGCAACCCTTCCGCAAATTGTTGCAGACTTCAGTGCTGGGCCATCAGCAAGTGTCAGCGTGCGAAATATTCAACGAAACATCATCGATATGGGCTTTCGGAATAGAAGGCCCACTTGTGTACCCTTGATGACTGCACGCCACAAAGCTTTAAGCTTCGCCTGGGCCCGTCAACACCGACGTTGGACTGTTGATGACTGGAAACATGTTGCCTAGTCGGACGAGTCTCGTTTCAAATTGTATCGAGCGTATGGACGTGTACATGTATGTAGAGAACGTCATGATTCCGTGGTCCATGTGTGTCAGCAGGGTACTCTTCAAGCTGGTGGAGGCATTGTAACGGTGTGGTTCGGTTGGAGTGATAAGGGACCCCTGATACGTCTAGATACGACCCTGACAGGAACACGTATGATAGCATCCTGTCTGATCACCTGCATACATTCATGTCCAATGTCCATGCTGTCGAACTTGGGCAATTCCAGCAGGGCAATGAGACACCCCAAACGTTCAGAATTGCCACAGAGTAGCTCCAGGAACACTCTACTGAGTTTAAACAGTTCTCTCTGGCCACCAAACGTCCCCAGACGTGAACATGATTAAGCATATCTGGGATGCCTTGAAACGTGCTTTTCAGGAGAGATCTGCACCTCTTCGTACTCTTACGGATTTATGGACAGCTCTGCAGGATTCATGGTGTCAGTTCCCTGCAACACTACTTCAGACATGAGCCGAGTCCATGCCTTGTCGTGTTGCGGCATTTCTGCCTGCCTGCGGGAGCCCTACACGATATTAGGCAGGTATACCAGTTTCTTTGGCTCTTCAGTGTATTTCGACAGGATATGACACTTAAATTTTTTTTAGTAGCTCGTTATGTTGAACTTACAGTATCGCGATATAATCGAACCATGAATGCTTGTACGTCTGTAATATTTGTCAGTGCTTCATACGCCCAGTTGAGATAGTTGCCTCGTGATGACTGGGTGTTGTGTGCTGTCCTTAGGTTGGTTAGTTTTAAGTAGTTCTAAGTTCTAGGGGACATCATGACGATAGATGTTAAGTCCCATAGTGCTCAGAGCCATTTGAACCATTTTTTGAGATAGTTGTCGGGAGACGAATCTATTTTTTCCCTAATGTCTGGCCTTCGGACACGATCCACTGAGACAGCCTTTGATATGTGACACTCAACTGCAGAATGTCGACGTTCATTATGCTTGAGAAGTGTCAGAAGAATGCGTGGTTGGTTCACGTTGATGCACAAAAAGAAATGAACGCGTTAGCCAGTAGCAGGGTGACGATTCTTCTGGACAAACTGAAACTCTCAGGGGAATTACAATATACCTGGAAAAACGGGGAATACCAAGGAAAGTCAGGAGTATCGTAAATTTCCTGCGTTTTTAACCTAGCATTGAAATTGAATTTCATTGAGTTTCTTTAAATCACAAATTTTAAAATGCTTAATATCTCTTGTGTGTTAATTATGTGAATCTTATTGCATATAAATTGTCGATGTTTAGAAACCACGGTTAGGGGGGCTGGTGTATAGCGTACATCTCAGCTAAGAGGAATGAAAAATATTATTATTGTGGTATGCTGCCCCCTGCTCACCATTAATTTATCAGGAGCTTCTTAACACCATCTTTCTCCTCACTCCGGGAATTCACAGGGAATTAAGTCTCCAAGTTTGAGCAAGCCTGAATTGGAAACAAATTGATATATTATTAAAGAAATTTGACAAACTATGTAAAATGTGGAGTTGAGGTCGCTGCCGATCTACATTCACCATAACAAGCTGTTCACACGAAATTTTTGATGCCTAATAATATATGTTCAGTTTGAAAACGCGAACTTCAGTGTTACAAGTCACTAAATACATTTTACGAATGCTTGAACGATCGTAATGCTACATACGTAAATGTCGTGTAGATACTAGCCTGTCGTTTGTTTGAAGGCGCCTTGACTCTCAGTGTCTCTGAGAAAGCTACTGCTGTGTAAAAGCATATAGGCTTAAGAGGTTGAGTGCACCTCTTTTCAGACCTTCCTACAGCTGGAAGATTTCTGATGGTGCCTAGTAATCAAACTGAGGACCTTTGTGTTCAGTAACGCTAACCTCTACGTCACGCAATAGCCAACTGAAATATTGATTTGCATGACCTCACAGTATTAAAATTATTAGGAACGAGTTGCACGTAGAAGGGTCGTTGTTTATGTGCGGTTGAACGAAAAGACTAAGTCGGAAGAAAAATTTGGTTGGATGTCAATAGAAGCACGCGAAAAAAGCGGCTGTCATAAAGTTAGTTCACGAAGAATTTAGTAACAGATTATAGCAAGAGAAAAGATCGAAGCGAGGGGAGGAAAACGAAATTGGGGGTCAGCGCAGAAATGAAGAATGGACGTCATCGAAAAAAAATTTTGTAAGACTACTGAAGAAGTAGGAATCTTCTGAAATATCACAGTTGTTGAGCGAGTGTTTCGGCGTTGTTCGCCACGTCCCTAAAGATTGGGACTGTTCTTCACTACTTGCGACCACCGTAAGCTCGTCCTGTAAAATTAGACATTCAACTGTATCAGCTGCGTAGACACCTTGGGTGAGCCGCAAATGCCGGTTAGGACTAAACTAGTCGCAGGGGCTTAGCGAATGACGTCAGTGGTGTGCGCAGTAGTCCACTTCAACGGAGTAACGGCTGGTGGGGAGGCGTGGCTGGAAATAGTCGGCGGCGCTGCTGAAGCGATTCTCCGAAAAGACGTCGTGGCAGCGCGGGCAGCGCCGCTCGCGGCCAAAGTGTCTTATTTTCTGCTGCCAAGGCCGAGGGAGTCCCCGTCGCAGGATGAGCCAGCACCGTGTGGAGGAGCGCAGGGTGTGGAGGCAGACGCCGCAATACGTACTGCGTCCAGTGTGTGTGTTTTCAAACGTAGTGGAGCAGGAAACAGGTGACCCAGTTGTATGGCAGTGGACTCCTGTTGTTCGGACAACTGCGGTCCAAATCGTTGATGTACCTACTAGAGTTTCCCTAAATCGCGTAAGACGAATGCCGAGGTGTTTCCTTCCAAAAGGACGTGGCCCATTTCTATAACAACTGGTCGTGGATGGGAAATTAATCGTTAATCATCCTACATCGAAAAACAGTTTGTGTATGTGTCATTAGGTTTCACCACTTGTTCTGATAACAAACATTGTCGGTTCGCTCTAGAACGAGCAAATTCTCTTCTGATACTTACATTATTCGCCGGAACAGCTTTATTTTCTCTCGCCGTCCTTCCTCAGTTTTTCAATGCCATCTAGTCCAACACTTCTCAGAAGTTGTTAAATGCCTCTACCGTGATTGGATACTAGTAATAGTGATTTTTTAAAAAAGTTATTCAAGACTTTTCTTCCCCGTCTTCCGTTTCCCTTTAGTCGGTTCCTTCGTTACTCTCGGTTCCTTCGTTACTCTCGGTTCCTTCGTTACTCTCGGTTCCTTCGTTACTCTCGGTTCCTTCGTTACTCTCGGTTCCTTCGTTACTCTCGGTTCCTTCGTTACTCTCGGTTCCTTCGTTACTCTCGGTTCCTTCGTTACTCTCGGTTCCTTCGTTACTCTCGGTTCCTTCGTTACCCTCGGTTCCTTCGTTACCCTCGGTTCCTTCGTTACCCTCGGTTCCTTCGTTACCCTCGGTTCCTTCGTTACCCTCGGTTCCTTCGTTACCCTCGGTTCCTTCGTTACCCTCGGTTCCTTCGTTACCCTCGGTTCCTTCGTTACCCTCGGTTCCTTCGTTACCCTCGGTTCCTTCGTTACCCTCGGTTCCTTCGTTACCCTCGGTTCCTTCGTTACCCTCGGTTCCTTCGTTACCCTCGGTTCCTTCGTTACCCTCGGTTCCTTCGTTACTCTCGGTTCCTTCGTTGTGTCTACTGTGTGCGCGCGCGACAGCCCCCCACACCCGTTTCTATAAACGTAGCCAACGCTAGACGACGCCACTGGACAGTCGATGACTGGAAACGAGTGGTTTATACACGTCTCCCCCCCAACCCCCCACCACCACCACCACTTGACATCTCCCCAGTTTTAACCTCCGTAAGAATTTAATAGCAATAATAATACGCAATGAAAGGTAAATTAAAAGTTACCTGTATCAGCCACTTTTGTTTTCTCCCACGACGCTTTTCCAGTGCTCTTAATCTTAAGATGTATCAATGCATTACATTACATTTTTGTTTGCTAGATGTAGCCATTTGTCTGTTCTCAGCTTCATTTCGAATATGCTCTACCAGAAAGAGCCCTGACCGTCATAACTATAGGTTTTCATGTTTAGATGTCGCACCTTCCTTCCGTTACTCAGCTTCCAGAGATGTACAGGTTCTAGCTATCGACTCACGAACCCTTTCTGATTAGTTGTTGACAGCAGGCCTGGTACGATGAATCTGTGGTGTGTGTGTGCTCCTTCCCTCTGTGGACTGTTATGTGCAGGCGGTCAGGCAGAAGCCCATCCGTGTTTGCACTCTCTCTCTCTCTCGCAAACCATTTACAACACCCTGTAATTTCTAGAATTTTTCCCCTCGTTTTAAACATTCGAAGTTCCATTCTAGTTTATTCCCCGAATACAAATTTGAACCTTTAGAAATGTGAACATTATTAGTAAAATGTATGTCTAAAGATAACTTCTGAAAAATCAAATGGTTCATATGGCTCTGAGTACTATGGGACTTAACATCTTAGGTCATCAGTCCCCTAGAACTTAGAACTACTTAAACCTAACTAACCTAAGGACATCACACACATCCAAACCCGAGGCAGGAGTAGAACCTGCGACCGTACCAGTCGCGCGGTTCCGGACTGAAGCGCCTAGAACCGCTCGGCCACCGCGGCTGGCGATAACTTCTGAAAAACAAATTACGTGACCTGCAACTATCAAGCACGAAATTCATGGAGACGAAATATGGTAAAATTGAAACACGTTCCACAATTTAAATATCTTGATGAGAATACGGAATTCAAACAAAAGCAAACGAAATCAGATGCTGAAAGATAGAAACAACATACCGACTTACACAAGATAGCTATAGCAAGAAATATGTCTCCAAGCACACACAACCTCAAGGCATTACAGAACAGAAATGAAAACGGAATGCCTTTATGGATCAGAAACACTAACTTTGAGCAGGAAAACTGATATTGAAAACGCGGAGAAAAGGAGCGCACTATGGTAAGAAAAATTCTAGGTACAAAACTTGTAAATGACGCAGAAGGAGTCAGGAAATCTAACAACACAGAAACCTCAATAGTGACATTAGAAAAAAGGAGTTTAAATTTCACTGGACACACAAAATGAAACCCCAGATAGGTTTACAACAAAGTAGTGTTTTTTTTCTTTTTTGACAAGAGGAACTAAGCCAAAACGGACAGTATAAAATTGATTGGCGAGATCAGACCTAGTCTGAAAGTGGCAGGAATTACTCCGGATGATGTCCATCCAAAACCGTGAACTCTTGCTACCCAAAATTCGGAGATGGTAAGTTGAGCAAGAGGAAAAACCGAGAAGGAGACTGGTAAAAAATGGTCTGAAGGCAGAAAGGAAGCCCACGGGAAGAGAATGAAAGAATATGTATGCGTTGTGCTAATGGGTTTATTCGCAGTCATTATCATCATCATCTCTTTACCGTGGACCCCTAAGCCACGGGCCCCTAAGCGCCTGTGACGGGGACCACCCGCAGCCTGTGGGAGCGCGGTGCGGCCCTGAGGCGACTTCCCTCACGGAGGCCGGCGGGCCTTTTGTCCGCCTGGCTGGCGGAAGCGGCGCCTCCTCTCGGGAATCCCGCCTCATCTGCATGCCGGGCGCCTCACCTCACCTCCTCACGCCGGAGAATGCGGCCCCTGAAGGGTTGGGAAGCTGCCTCCTCCCATCCTGCCGTGGGGTATCACAGCAGGCACACACACCACCCTGTTCTGACATTGTTAGGAATTCTGATTAAATATCTCGCAACAGAGTGAACAATGAGGCACAGGTGTCAGCCTCTACGTATACATTGCGTACTCTGAGATTCATTGTGAAGTGCGTGGCGGAGGATACTTTTCGTTGTACAACTAAGAATTCTGTGCGTTTTATTCGCGAATCGGACGTGGGAAGAAAGATTGCTTGGATATCTACATCTGCACGATTACTCTGCAAGTCACAATTAAAGTGCCTGACAGAGGGCTCATCAAACCACCTCGAAGCTATTTTTCTACCGTGCACTCTCGATAGCGCGCAGGGTAAACGAAAACTTAATCCTTTCCGTACGAGCTCAGATTTATCTTATTTTATTACCATGAGCGTTCCTCTCTGCGAAGGTGGGCGCCAACAAAATATTTTCACACTATGACGACGAAGTTTATGATTGAAATTTCGTGACAAGATCCTGCCGCTACGAAAATTACCACCCAACTAGTGTATCATATCCGTGGCCCTCTCTCTTATTTCGCGATAGTAAAAAATGAGCAACCCTTCTTTGAGCTCCGTCAATCCTATCTGATGCGGATCCCACATTGCGCAGCAATACTCCAGAAGGTGGCGGATGAGCATAGTGTAGGCAGTCTGTTTAGAAGACCTGTTGCATTTTCTAACTGTTCTACCAATAGGTCGCAGTCTTTCGTTTGCTTTCTCCGTAACATGTAGAACTAGAAAAGTGTTGGACAGCCTAATGTCACGTAACATTTTTGAAATTTTCAGCTAAATAGAACAAAATGTAAAATATGTACGGGAACCAAAAGCAGTGAGTAATAATGGGACCCAGAAAGGTCTACAGGTATTTTAAAGATTGGCGTAGTAGCTCGGATTAAGGAGGACGTGAAACAGGAAACCACTATTTACTGTTCAACTTGTACATCGGCGAAGCACTGACAAAAGCAATAGAAAGGTTTAGGATTGGCGTTAAAATTCAGGGTGAGAGGACGTAATTGATGAGAGTCCTTGATGACGTTGCTATCCTCGGTGAAAGTGAAGAAGAATTACACGATTTGTTGAATGAAATCAGCGTTCCAATAATATGGATCGAGAGTAAAGCAAAGATAGTAGTAGGTGTTGAGGAGTAGCAGAAATTTGTTTGTTAATAAACTTGAAATGTCGCAGTCCACCCTCACTCTCTAAATGGGCCTCGCCATTTTGTTTCGCCTCGTGTAGCGGCGTGCTACGGTACCGTGGTGCCAACAACACCGTACCAGTTATGTTATTGACGACTAAGTACAGTGTTAAGCTTCAGTTATCAGCGTATTGAGGGGTTGTGAGAGGTTTATAAAGTGTTTGAAAAGTTCACTGTTTTATCTACCTCCGAACCGGAAGTTTAAGGATGATTGCGTTCCAACTCTGTATTTTGCATCCTCCGGAGTTTATTTATCCAATAGTAATGCGCCTAAATATGAAACAAAAATTGGGGCGCAAAACCGCAGTTGCCACGAAACGGAACAGATTTTACTGGCAAGTGCATTAGCAACTAATGAACAAGAGTGTGAAGGAGAAAGATAAATTCATTGTATAAACTAAAAAACTCAAAATTACAACCGAGGGGGTTCGAATTGTGCCCATTCCAGAGGAGAATAACACCCACAGCGACTTGTTATTGAAAGCTGGAGAATGGAATCGGTTAAAAGAGATAAGGTATTGGTGCAAAGTAAAAACAGAAACAGACGTCCCAGTCTCACGGAAGGACTAGAGCCATACAACTTATACGTCAAAGCTGGATACTCTAGTGTTTTAAATAGTTCGCGAGCAAGTAATAGTTGTACATACCGAAACGGTGAAGTAAAGCAGCTACACTTGTAGGGAGGGGGTAGCTCCTACCAACCATTTTTTTGTACAAGACAACCTGTGCGGCTGAGGGGGGGGGGGTCACATGACGTCTAACCTTCAGCGATTTGAACCATGCCTGAGAAGGGACGTTCTGCCGTATGGCTGCCCTTGTAGTGCCGAGACAACGTGCCATACACAATTCTAGTTGCCATAGGCAGCTTTCCTGCTCCAAATTAGTGCAGGGAATTGGTGTTGGGCGGAACTGTCCTTCCCTAACGTCGCGCTTAGCGAGACGGTCAGCAGTTTCATTTTGCAGAACGCCTTCGTACCCTTTTATCCAAAGTAAGCGCAAGTAAGTGACCAATGTCCGCGGGTCTGTGACGGCCTCGAGGACATTAAAGACGGATCTGTTAGTGTCTCGAGTTAAACATGTGCCTGCTTCCATAGAGTGCGGTGAGGGTAGAGCAGTCACCACGCACGGTACATCAAAGCGCGCCACCTACCGCTGTTGTGGCACAGTGACCGTGGGGTAGAGCGTACGTTGAACCAGCTGACGAAGGCGAAAACAACGCGCACTAGCAGCTCTATTGCTTCAGTATTAATTTACGTGTTCGCTAGCTATGGACGTATGCTTAAGGGGATAACAGATTACGCAAGCGGCAGTGGCCTCTGATGCTCGGTAAACATTTGTGAACTACCGGACACGGGTGTCGCGGCTGCCTCTAATCTGCAACAGGTTTACACGCTTCGACACGTCCGCAGGTAATCTTAAGATGGGGTGTTTGCGCGGTCGAGTGGCGGAAAGACAGGAGCTCTGAGTGACGCGCGGAGCTGCCAAGTGAAGCCTTCCGGAAGCCCCCCTCCCCCCCCCCCTCTCTCTCTCTCTCTCTCTCTCTCTCTCTCTCTCTCTCTCTCTCTCTCTCTCTCTCTGTGTGTGTGTGTGTGTGTGTGTGTGTGTGTGTGTGTGTGTGTGTGTGTGTGTGTGTGCGCGTGCACGATCGCGCGCGCGCAGTCGAGTGAGGCTAAGCTGGCCTTCACTCAGGCAATCACTCTTTAAACTTGTATCGCTCGTATTAGGCAACTCGTAGTATACACAACATTTATTACCAGATACCCGGAATTAAAATTTTTAACAGAACAAAGACTATCTGATCAGATCCGTGTAATAATCAAAAATAACAGGATACCCCAGTCAGAATTAGAAAACATCAAACAACAAGTACAACAAATACTGGAACAAAATAATGTGCAATCAGAAGAAGAAGAAAACACAGTAATGGACTCAAACATCCCAGAGCAAACAAACAAAGACCAACACGCATCAATTAAACAATCAGAGGAAAACGAAATCTTAAGACAGCCACCAGAACAAGCACAAATAGAACACGAAGAGACACACGTGTTAGATATAGAAGAGAAATTTCAGCTGACATATATAGAATACAAAGACACAAATACAGACATTAGACCATTCTTGCATAGACCGCCAAATAACCCACAAGTCGAAACAACAATAAAAACTATCAACACAATCATACACAACAAAATAAATGAAAACACAACTATGGAAGAGTTACAACTACTGGTTTATATAGGAGCACTCACTACACTAAATATACACACTAGGCAGAGATCAGAACAAACCAACACACAGAAGAAACACACAAAACCAGCATGGCAACACAGGTTACAGATCAGAATAGAAAAACTGAGAAAAGACATCGGACAGCTAACACAATTTATAAGAAATGAAATATCAGACAAAAAACGAAAAAGGTTAGGTAAAATCTCACAACAAGAAGCAATAGAGCAATTAGATGAAAAAAAGCAGAAATTGCAAGCATTGGCCAAACGACTTAGAAGATACAAAAAAAGTGAAAATAGAAGGAAACAAAACCAAACATTCAACACAAACCAAAAGAGATTTTACCAAACAATAGATAACACACACATTAAAATAGACAATCCACCAAACATAACAGACATGGAACACTTCTGGAGCAGCATATGGTCAAACCCGGTACAACATAACAGGCATGCACGGTGGATACAAGCAGAAACAGACACATACAAGATGATACCACAAATGCCTGAAGTGATAATTTTGCAACATGAAGTCACCCGAGCAATTAATTCTACACACAATTGGAAAGCCCCTGGAAATGATAAAATAGCAAATTACTGGCTAAAGAAGTTCACCTCAACACATTCACATCTAACTAAGTTATTTAACAGTTACATTGCAGACCCATACACATTCCCTGATACACTTGCACATGGAATAACCTATCTGAAACCTAAAGATCAAGCAGACACAGCAAACCCAGCTAAATATCGCCCCATAACATGCCTACCAACAATATACAAAATATTAACTTCAGTCATCACACAGAAATTAATGACACATACAACACAGAACAAAATTATAAATGAAGAACAAAAAGGCTGCTGCAAAGGAGCACGAGGATGTAAAGAGCAACTGATAATTGATACAGAGGTGACATATCAAGCTAAAACTAAACAAAGGTCCCTACACTACGCATACATTGATTACCAAAAAGCCTTTGATAGTGTACCCCACTCATGGTTACTACAGATTTTGGAAATATACAAAGTAGATCCTAAATTGATACACTTTCTAAACACAGTAATGAAAAACTGGAAAACCACACTTAATATCCAAACAAATTCAGATAGCATCACATCACAGCCAATACAGATTAAGCGTGGAATATACCAAGGAGACTCATTAAGTCCTTTCTGGTTCTGTCTTGCTCTGAACCCACTATCCAACATGCTAAATAATACAAATTATGGATACAATATTACTGGAACATATCCACACAAAATCACACATTTGCTATACATGGATGATCTAAAACTACTGGCAGCAACAAATCAACAACTCAACCAATTACTAAAGATAACAGAAGTATTCAGCAATGATATAAATATGGCTTTTGGAACAGACAAATGTAAGAAAAATAGCATAGTCAAGGGCAAACACACTAAACAAGAAGATTACATATTGGATAACCACAGCGACTGCATAGAAGCGATGGAAAAAACAGATGCCTATAAATACCTAGGATACAGACAAAAAATAGGAATAGATAATACAAATATTAAAGAAGAACTAAAAGAAAAATATAGACAAAGACTAACAAAAATACTGAAAACAGAATTGACAGCAAGAAACAAGACAAAAGCTATAAATACTTATGCTATACCAGTATTGACCTACTCATTTGGAGTAGTGAAATGGAGTGACACAGACCTAGAAGCACTCAATACACTTACACGATCACAATGCCACAAATATAGAATACATCACATACATTCAGCAACAGAAAGATTCACATTAAGCAGAAAGGAAGGTGGAAGGGGATTTATAGATATAAAAAACCTACATTATGGACAGGTAGACAATTTAAGAAAATTCTTTCTAGAACGAGCAGAAACTAGCAAAATACACAAAGCAATCACTCATATAAATACATCAGCTACACCATTGCAATTCCATAACCACTTCTACAACCCTTTAGATCACATAATACCAACAGATACAAAGAAAGTAAATTGGAAAAAGAAAACACTACACGGCAAGCACCCGTATCATCTGACACAGCCACACATCGATCAAGACGCATCCAACACATGGCTAAGGAAAGGCAATATATACAGTGAGACGGAAGGATTCATGATCGCAATACAGGATCAAACAATAAACACCAGATATTACAGCAAGCATATTATTAAAGATCCCAACACCACAACAGATAAATGCAGACTTTGCAAACAACAAATAGAAACAGTAGATCACATCACAAGCGGATGTACAATACTAGCAAATACAGAATACCCCAGAAGACATGACAATGTAGCAAAAATAATACATCAACAACTTGCCATAAAACATAAACTAATAAAACAACACGTTCCCACATACAAGTACACACCACAAAATGTACTGGAGAATGATGAATACAAATTATACTGGAACAGAACGATTATAACAGATAAAACAACACCACATAACAAACCTGACATCATACTCACCAATAAAAAGAAGAAATTAACACAACTAATTGAAATATCCATACCCAACACAACAAATATACAGAAGAAAACAGGGGAAAAAATTGAAAAATACATCCAACTGGCTGAGGAAGTCAAGGACATGTGGCATCAGGATAAAGTCGACATTATCCCAATTATACTATCAACTACAGGAGTCATACCTCACAATATTCACCAGTACATCAATGCAATACAGCTACATCCAAACATATATATACAATTACAAAAATCTGTAATTATTGATACTTGTTCAATTACCCGAAAGTTCCTAAATGCAATATAACATATACCATACAGTTACAAGGAAGTCACGCTTGACCGAGGTCCGCGTCACGTTCCATTTTTAACCAGACTTAAGTCTGAGAAAAAAAAGTCAATAATAATAATAATAATAATGTGGAGGCCCGGGAAAAGAATAGGCCTCCGGTATGTTCTGCCAGTCGTAAAAGGCGACGAAAAGAACAAACCACTAATAGGGCTAACCCCCATTTTAGTGTGATTAGTTGGTTCAGGACAAAACTAAAGAAGCATCGGACAAGCGCCGTCATGGTCGGGGACGACGCTTGAACCCTATGTCCGCCCACAATGGTAACGACACTGCTAGCCAACTGGAAAATGATACAAATCCAAATAGAGGTGTTTTGCAAGATATGCTTCCTGCAACCACCCTAGAAGGAAAACAAAGACAGAGGATGAGATGGTCAGATGAAGTTAATCGACACCTCATGTTCTGTTATTACCAAGCAACAAACCTAGGAACCAACACAATTGGATACAGATCACAAGTACACACAACATTTATTACCAGATACCAAGAATTAAAATTTTTAACAGAACGACTAGCTGATCAGATCCGTGTAATAATAAAAAATAACAGGATACCCCAGTCAGAATTAGAAAACATCAAACAACAAGTACAACAAATACTGGAACAAAATGATGTGCAATCAGAAGAAGAAGAAGAAGAAGAAGAAGAAGAAGAAAACAGGAGAAAAAATTGAAAAATACATCCAGCTGGCTGAGGAAGTCAAGGACATGTGGCATCAGGATAAAGTTGACATTATACCAGTTATACTATCAACTACAGGAGTCATACCACACAATATCCACCAGTACATCAATGCAATACAGCTAGATCCAAACTTATACATACAACTACAGAAATCCGTAATTATTGATACATGCTCGATTACCCGAAAGTTCCTAAATGCAATATAACATATAACGTACAGTTAAAAGGAAGTCACGCTTGATCAAGGTCCGCGTCACTTTCCATTTTAGACCAGACATAACGTCTGAGAAAAGAAAGAAAGAAATAATAATAGTACCTGCAAATATTATTATTATTATTATTATTATTATTATTATTATTATTATTAGTGCCAGTGTTAAGACTCAAAGCACTAGCAACCAGAAGTGTTGCAATTTCTGCTAGTTGAGAAGTTTGGAGTCCAGCAGTGAAGTGGTTTACAAACAGTAGACCTGTGTGTAATGCACACATTTTGATTTTAGATAGGGCTGCAGGATGTGGGTGCAACAAGTGACTCTAGGGAGAGGAGTGGTGCAGAGAAAAAGCTGGTTTTGTAACTAGTGTCCACCGTTAACGTGGCTAGTTAGCTTTCTTTTCCGAGGAGGAGTTGCTGTAGGTAGCAACTGCGGTGTACTGAGAACTGCTTAACATTCTACAAGCGATTGTTAGAAGTAAGCATTCCTTCGTTGACTCATTAATTCATGATTTAACATAACACCTACAAAAAAATGAATATCATTCACCTTTCATCATTTTAAAAATGGAAGACCTCAAAGAAAATTCTTCAAGATCAGCGGATGGTTAACCCTAGATTACCGAGCGAGGTGGCGCAGTGGTTAGCACACTGGACTCGCATTCGGGAGGACGACGGTTCAATCCTGCGTCCGGCCGTCCTGATTTAGGTTTTCCGTGATTTCCCTAAATCGCTCCAGGCAAATGCCGGGATGGTTCCTCTGAAAGGGCACGGCCGACTTCCTTCCCTAATCCGATGAGACCGATGACCTCGCTGTTTGGTCTCTTTTCCCCGAAACCAACCAACCTTAACCCTAGATTACTAAACCCTCGTTAAGTTTACTGTTGCAGTTAGCAACAGACATCTATGTAAACTGAGGCTGATTTATTTGTTGCCCGATTCCAGCGGTTTGCTAACCCTAGTGCTCTTGTAAATATTACGAATGTTTAGTAACGTTGTGCATGGTTTCTGATTGTCGACATATTTGTTTAACTGCTTAGAATTTGTTAGTTTGCCGTCTTACTGAAACAGCAAGCAGTGAAAGTTAAATGAGCGTTAGTTTATATCATATCGGCTCTCTTCAGCCCCAATCTCGTCTTTTGCTATTGAAATTAGCACAGTACGGATGGTGCTGGGCCTCATTTTGACACTAACACACTGGGTGATTTGCTTGCGAAATTTCACGTCAAAAGCATAAGCAGCAGGACCTGCAACCACCTCATTTTCTCCTTCGAGCAAACGAAGGTCAACATTTTGTAACGACAGGTCAAGAGCTCTTTGTGAGGAACACTGACTGACCTAGGTCCTGCTTAGACTCCGATAATAGTGTCTAAAACAGAAGAACCTACTTGTTTTGTGTGTAAAATCCCGTCTCTTAGAGGTTTTATAATTATGATAATAGCTTATACCTTGTACATAAAAAATTATGACTTTCGTGGAATAAAATTTGGAGAGGTAAAATTTACGATGGTTTAGTTTCAGTATAACATTTTCCGCTCTTTAGTGCTTTTGGGTTAAGGATGAACGATTTGGAGTTCCCATGACGTTTGAGAATAAGCAATATGTCGCCTTCCAGTGGCATAAGAGTCCGGTCTCTATTTGCCGCAAATTCGTAATAGGCTTGAGGAGGGGGCAAGCATTTATCTTTATATGTAGTTTACTTTGTGGTCCTGCTTTTCGTCATCCACACGATAGCACTAATTATACACTCATTTCTGAGGATGGAAGTGGATCGCGGAATAGGACAATAGCGTTTGCCTATGACTGGGCCGCACGCACGAAAGACGGCGAAATTCGGCAGTCTGGAGCGAGCCACGTGGACCGCCCAATTAGCCCGTGGCAGTCCGACGTCCGTGTGTGTGGCGGACCCCTAATTCCGTCGACGCGTCTAACAAGACGCCTCCCGAAGGTCCACGCTGCCAGCTGTAGCTGTAGCTGTGACCTCCCGGGTCGCTTCTTTCTGAGCGGACGCCGCAATAATCACAATTGACCGTCGCCTAGTGAACCGGTTCCATTATATTAGCCGGACAAGAGTGCTGCTGGACTCTGAGGAATGTTTTCCTTTCCAGGACACGTGTAACTCTGCAGCTGTGGTTCCCTGAGTGTTAGCCGTAGGCTCTTCCCGATTACAAATCACGTTGCCTAGCGGTGACACGTGTCGCTAATGAAAAATAAAAACCAGGTTTTGTTAGCGTTTTGGTCAACAACACTAACGTCACTTTGTTAACCACGTCAAACTCCAGTGGCTGACGTTACAAGAAGGCGTTGTGTGTCACGGTAAAGTTTACTATTGAAATTCGTTACAGTGGCTCGTTTTAATTCTCCGATTTTATTTCCGCTTTGTTAGCAAAGCAAGCTTAATCGCCTTGCACAACGTTGAAGTTTTTTGTCGTTTTGCGCTACATACGAGGTGTGATCAAAAAGTAACGGATGTTTTTGTTTTTCTTAAAGAAAAATTTGTCCATTCATCAACAGCGACCTCCTTCCCTTCAAAGTACTCTCCCTCAGATATGACACACTTCGGCCAGCGAGCGTCTTTTCTAATCTTGGAGGCACTCCTGGAGATCACTTTTCCTTATGATGGTCAGCTCCTTCAGCAGTTCTGTTTTTATATCATCAGTGGTGGCAAAACAACGTCCTTTCACAATTCTTTTCAGCCTATCCGATGAATGCCTTGTCTGAGGCAACATAACGGTTTTGTTTTTGGCCTAAAAATCACGAACAAGTTTTGAGGTGTAAGAGGGAGCATTATTGTGACGCAGTTTCCGGTTTGGCGACAGTTCCGGCCGTTTCCTTTGGACTGATTCACGCAAACGGCCCGGAACTTCCAGGTAGTATTTCTTACCGACCGTACTACCATAAGGCTGGAACCCGTGATGCATTGTCCCTTAGTAATATAAGAAAATGCTGATAAGAATCTTCACATGCGATCTAACTTTAATTTTTTTTTGGTCTTAGATCTTCAAGCAGTTTCCATTGGGACGACTGGGTCTTGGTTTCGACGTCATACCAGTATACCTATGTTTCGTCACATATTACGACCTTCCTTGGAAGTTCTGGATCGTTGTCGACTAAATTCAGCAATTCCTGAGGGTACCTATGCGATGTCGTTTTTGGTAGACATTCAATAATTCCGGAACAGACTTTGCTGCTACACGTTTCATGCCCAAGGCACCCGAAAAAGTTGCTTAACATGAGCCAAAGGATATACCAACATGATCAGCAACCTCTCTGATGGGACTCGGCGATTTTCCAGGACGACAAATACTGCTTCCATTATCAACCGCAACGTCAAAATTGCCTCTCTGGTGCCTTTACCTTTTCTGAACCCAAACTGATCGTCGTGTAGCACATCCTCAATTTTCTTTTCCATTCATCTGCATATTATTCTTGTTTACAACTTGGACACATGAGCTGTTAAGATGATTGTGAGATAATTTTCGCACTTGTAAGTTATTGCAGTTTTCGGAATTGTGTGAATGATATTTTTTCCGTAAGTCACATGGTATATCGTCAGACTCATACATTCTACACACAACGTGAATAGTCGTTTTTTTGCCACTTCCCCCAATGATTATAGAAATTCTAATGAAATGTTACCTATCCATTCTGCCTTATTTGATCTCAAGTCTTCCAAAGCTGTCTTAAATTCTGATTCTAATACTGGATCTCCTATCTCTTCTAAATCGACTCCTGTTTTTTCTTCTATCACATCCGACAAATATTCCCCCTCATAGAGGCCTTCATGTACTCTTTCCACCTATCCGCTCTCTTATGTGCATTTAACAGTGGAACTCCCGTTGCACTTGCTTTTTGTGTCACCGAAGGTTGTTTAGACTTCCCTGTATGCTCGGTCAGTCCTTCGGACAGTCATTTCATTTTCGATTTCCCCACATTTTTCATGCAGCAATGTCGTCTTAGCTTCCCTGCACTTCATATTTATTTATTTCCTCAGCGACTTGTATATCTGTATTCCTGAATGTCCCTGAACATATTTTTATTTCCTTCTTTCATCGATAAATTGGAAGTATTTCTTCTGTTACCCATGGTTTCTTGGCAATTAACTTCTTTGTACCTATGTTTTTCATTCCAATTTCTGTGATTGCCCTTTTTAGAGATGTCCATTCCTCCTTCGACTGCACTGCCTACTGAGCTGAACCTATGCATCCTTTCGGGAAATGACATCAGATTGAAGCATAGAATCATTGTTCAAAACGATGTCACTTCAGTTTTGGTACCTGGATCTTGACGAATATCCACTGCTTGGCACATGGACGCGACTGCTGTTCTCCCGTTCCCAAAATACACATGAGTGGAGTGAGACTCTCAGCACCTGCAGCTACGAAGACGAAACACCGCACCGCACTGCATGGTGAATCTGACATAGGTGTTAAGCGATTCTATAAAGTCCACCATTAAACAGTTGATTGAAAGAATCATACCCTCAATTGAATGGAAACAATTTTATAAATTTACAGTGGGATCGATTTTTTTTATTGCTGTAGAAGTCAATAGCATATAATGTATTTATTTCTGTATGATTTTCAGTAAATTATTTGAAGTATGAACGTACCACGTTTCACTTACTTTTAGAGCTCCATAAAAGATTTAGTATTTCAGAAGGGTTCCTTCGCCAAAAACATTTGCTATCCGCTGTCTTAGATACAACCTTATTTCCGTTCTTTCTCAGTTCAACCGCTCTCTCTCCTAGATCCTCCCACCCTGATTCCCGTTTTCTCTTCCTCCTCTGTTTCCTAAGTTTCTCCTCACCGTACGTCTTTTCGCTGTCATCTGCCGCCCCCCCCCCCCCCCCCCCGCCCCCCTTAGTAGTAGCAGCTGCGGCTCCCTTAGATTGGTAGTTCACATCCTTTCCCAGTTTCCACTCTCCATCTCGATTGTTCTCCGCTCGCCCTTATCCGCCGGTGAACAGTGTCTGGCGCTTCCTTTGCGTCCGGCGGATGTCCTCGTTTGGAGGCTATCGACGCCGGCCTCGCTGCAGGTGGGGGCGGTATTTGGGCCGACAGCCCCCCCCCCCCCCCGTCCCACACTCGGCACGTATTAGAGGCAGAGCTAAGGCAAGGGGCGCTTTCTGTGGCATCTAGAGGCGGGCGTAAGTCGTGTGGGACCGCGCAGGTCGCCAAGCACTGGTGCGGTTTTCCTGCCCGGTCTTGTTTCCTCTAACAAACAGTTAATACACAAAGGTCAGTAGCTGACTGTAAACGATGGTACCGGTTTTAATTTAAATAAAGGTACATGAAGAAATTAAGTTTCCGAATAAATTACGGAAGACTTCCCTTCACGTAAATACTTGCAGTTTTTCTTCTGGTGGACTTCACGAATTTCCATGATTTCGGTTTCCGCGAAGAACACGTCTTATTTCTCTTGCTTTCGTGAGTACAACGTACGAAGCGAGACATTGATTTTTATGAGAGTGCTTCGTTGGTAGCCACAGCGGTTACCGGTGATTCAATTGATACTAGCTTTTCAGTGTGTAAAAACATGTACATTTAGTCTTGAGTATCTAACTTTTCGCGTCCTCGCTTGGGCTTTAAATTGCTGTGCGCGTCGTAAACGCATTTACACAATAATAATGTTAAACTTCCTTGCAGATTAAAACTTTGTGCCGGACCGAGACTCGAACTCGGGACCTTTGCCTAGCAGGTTAGCAGGAGAGCTTCTGTAAAGTTTGGAAGGTAGGAGACGAGGTACTGGCAGAAGTAAAGCTGTGAGGACGGGGCGTGAGTCGTGCTTGGGTAGCTCACTTGGTAGAGCACTTGCCCGCGAAAGGCAAAGGTCCCGAGTTCGAGTCTCGGTCCGGCACACAGTTTTAACCTGCCAGAAAGTTTCATAACAGCGCACACTCCGCTGCAGAGAGGAAATCTCATTCTGGGATAATAATGTTAACCATGATCAGCAAAATAAGTTATTACTAGTCTGTCACTGCCTAGTGCTTCTCGTCAGAGCAGTTGAAGACCTATAGAATTTGTAATTGTTTCTTAGCCGCACAATCTACGCGCCGTAAGTTCTGACCGGTGCAGAAGTAGGTACAGTTTTCTCGGAATGTGTCTTATTTTGGTCAAAAATATTGAAAGTAGTATTTATCTCAAGTTACTATCACTTTTTAAACTTCAAACAATTACCATACCAACAACAGATGCTTGACAGAAACATGCACTATATTCATGTCAGGCTTCTTCACTACCAAAGGGAAGTTGATACTGTGCGTGTCTAGGGGAGGGAAGCGGTGCTGTCAAAACATGTTTTCTAGAATTCATGTAGAATTGATTACGTAAAGCGAACAATACAGTAGAGCCTCGCTAATCTCTCCCGTATTGGACCGGGAGCGTGGTCGAAACACACAAAGGTCGGATTACCAGAGGAACACCGTTATTGACCTGTAACACCACAGTACAGTAGTGTAAAACTTTAATTTCCAACTGTAAATACTGTCTGAAATAGTTTTCCATATCAAAACAGTAACAAAATGAAAAAAGGCCGTGCACGAAAGTTTAATGTGGGTCCTGTAGTAGTGCGTGTACTGTGAAATACTCCTATATCGTACGGTAAGATATTGTTTACTGTAAGTGGAAGTATAACAACTGAACAAAACCTGTTACAGTACTGCATTCACACACAACAGATTTACACTTGACTGAAAAATAGAAAATCACACGGTAAAAATTTTCTGTTATTGAGCAGTTCGAGAAAAGTTCTTTTTTTATAGCAGACGAGAACACTGATTTTGCAGCGGTGTTCCGCTATTCCATTGTCATCAAACGTTTGTTGGGGTAGACGTAGGACTTCGGTGAATAGAAGTGCTATATCAAATGCATTTTAGTATCTTTATGTAATACTCGAGCCGTAGGTTCATTGTCTTCGTTGTCATCATCTTTCTGGTTGTCATCGGTTGTTAGAGTTACATCGCCAGTGATTTGGTCATCAGTTAATTCTGCTTCCGCTATGCAGGCAAAGTCAACAATACTGTTCCACCTACTTACGTCACTGAACTTAATGTCAGATTGTCAAGGCGGCACAGTATGCATACGTTTCGTTGGTGTCGTTATTTAGTCGTACACACTTTTTAATAGGTAAGAACAACACTGTCACTAATTTATAAAACAGATGCGTGGACATAATACTTACCGATCGAGCTAGAAACAAGCTATTTCGTACCAGAACTGATGGAACTGTCGCATCTAGTGACGGTGAACTGTCTTGATCCATATGGCAGACGGTGGGTTCAGACTAGGCTGCAGCAGCGGCCAGTGCACGTAAGCAAACACCGGAAACTGATGGTCGGGACTAAGAGGGGAGTAATACCATCCGAGGTCGGATTAGCGAGGTTCCGTTGTATTCCCGGAATATACACTCGTGGAAATTGAAATAAGAACACCGTGAATTCATTGTCCCAGGAAGGGAAAACTTTATTGACACATTCCTGGGGTCAGATACATCACATGATCACACTGACAGAACCACAGGCACATAGACACAGGCAACAGAGCATGCACAATGTCGGCACTAGTACAGTGTATATCCACCTTTCGCAGCAATGCAGGCTGCTATTCTCCCATGGAGACGATCGTAGAGATGCTGGATGTAGTCCTGTGGAACGGCTTGCCATGCCATTTCCACCTGGCGCCTCAGTTGGACCAGCGTTCGTGCTGGACGTGCAGACCGCGTGAGACGACGCTTCATCCAGTCCCAAACATTCTCAATGGGGGACAGATCCGGAGATCTTGCTGGCCAGGGTAGTTGACTTACACCTTCTAGGGCACGTTGGGTGGCACGGGATACATGCGGACGTGCATTGTCCTGTTGGAACAGCAAGTTCCCTTGCCTGTCTAGGAATGGTAGAACGATGGGTTCGATGACGGTTTGGATGTACCGTGCACTATTCAGTGTCCCCTCGACGATCACCAGTGGTGTACGGCCAGTGTAGGAGATCGCTCCCCACACCATGATGCCGGGTGTTGGCCCTGTGTGCCTCGGTCGTATGCAGTCCTGATTGTGGCGCTCATCTAAACGGCGGCAAACACGCATACGACCATCATTGGCGCCAAGGCAGAAGCGACTCTCATCGCTGAAGACGACACGTCTCCATTCGTCCCTCCATTCACGCCTGTCGCGACACCACTGGAGGCGGGCTGCACGATGTTGGGGCGTGAGCGGAAGACGGCCTAACGGTGTGCGGGACCGTAGCCCAGCTTCATGGAGACGGTTGCGAATGGTCCTCGCCGATACCCCAGGAGCAACAGTGTCCCTAATTTGCTGGGAAGTGGCGGTGCGGTCCCCTACGGCACTGCGTAGGATCCTACGGTCTTGGCGTGCATCCGTGCGTCGCTGCGGTCCGGTCCCAGGTCGACGGGCACGTGCACCTTCCGCCGACCACTGGCGACAACATCGATGTACTGTGGAGACCTCACGCCCCACGTGTTGAGCAATTCGGCGGTACGTCCACCCGGCCTCCCGCATGCCCACTATACGCCCTCGCTCAAAGTCCGTCAACTGCACATACGGTTCACGTCCACGCTGTCGCGGCATGCTACCAGTGTTAAAGACTGCGATGGAGCTCCGTATGCCACGGCAAACTGGCTGACACTGACTGTGGCGGTGCACAAATGCTGCGCAGCTAGCGCCATTCGACGGCCAACACCGCGGTTCCTGGTGTGTCCGCTGTGCCGTGCGTGTGATCATTGCTTGTACAGCCCTCTCGCAGTGTCCGGAGCAAGTATGGTGGGTCTGACACACTGGTGTCAATGTGTTCTTTTTTCTATTTCCAGGAGTGTATTACGTTCGCCGGAATCTTTACAAATGTAAGGTGTGTTTTCCGAACATTAAATATCATCCACTCGTGTCTCTTCCGATACTTGCTGACCACAAAGACGATTTGTCTTTATGGGGTTCCTACCCAGTAGCACAAGCTTTGCAATATGTGAATTACGAAGCGTAAAAGAAAAAGGAGCAAAATATCTTTATACAAGTAGCGCAAGCCCTGTAGATTAAGCCAATAGAACAAACTCACCCCTCAAAAAATGGTTTACATAACGTCAAATAATATAATATATACTTATATTAAACTAATAATAAAGTATCAGAACCCAATAAAAACGCGAATGTTAAGAAAAAAAATACGGAAGCGTCAAGACGCGAACCGCCACCCCAGTCAACACCGTAGCAGCGGACAAATAAAATGGTTCCGAGCACTATGGGACTCAACATCTTAGGTCATAAGTCCCCTAGAACTCAGAACTACTTAAACCTAAGGACATCACACACACCCATGCCCGAGGCAGGATTCGAACCTGCGACCGTGGCAGTCCCGCGGTTCCGGACTGCAGCGCCAGAACCGCTAGACCACCGCGGCCGGCAGCAGCGGACGCTGACGCTACTCATTACGCTACACGAAGAACGTACTATGGACGTCGAATTATTGTATGTTGAGAGTTGCTGAAAACCTTAATCGTAGATATGTTACTAGCTGAAATTTGATTATATGAAGTTGTACCAAGAACAATACGTTTTGGGTGGATCTTCAGTGTGTCGCTGCCTTTAAATAGCCTACTCTCATAATACTCAAGTTACAGTAATTCTTTTGCCACGAATATGATGTTTCTCATTGTTTTATTGGAACGACTCACACAGTTAACAACGGGTTTCCAGTAATTACCAATTTTCTGGTGCTCAGAAACGGCATATATACATATAGGCTTAAAATGAATGCCAATATGGCGCCTCACAAGTCTGTACTGAAGGGAGACGGCGTGCGTGTGACGTAGGTTACGTTGTGCCATCTCATTGGTCAACGCTCAGACGCACGCTCAGAATATCTGACATGCCAGATATTGCTCTGCACGTTTGGAAGGACTCCCGAGCGTGCTATACGATGCTACGACGTCTGAAACTCGGCACGCTCAGCGTTCAGATGCACGGTCCGTGTGCCGACGGCTTAAGTAGGTCCTCGCCTGCCGCTCCTTGGGGTGAACTTTGCAGTGGTCGTGACGGGGCTACGGACTTGTGTTGCGGGCAGCTCCGCGCGCCACACCAGTCGGCGCAACCCCGTGTAACTGTGTGAGGATCACGTGCCGGAAGCAGCTCGCCCCAGCACGCAGCGACTAAGGCGACGCAGCTTGACGTGACCGGACTCTGCCGCCGGCGTCAGCGATCTCTGGCCCAGGGGGAACGGCCGTCGAGCTACGGAGCTTAACGCTGGCCACGCGGGCAGCTGCGCGCTTGCGCACGTGTAGCGTAATTTCGTGCACGAATTTCTGACTGCAGATACTACGTAGCGGGAGCGTAAAAGTATATCGTCGTGAGGCAAAGCATGCTCACCCGTGTGACGGATATGCCGTTCAGAAGGACTCCAAAATCAGATTTTATGTAAAGAGTTCCCAGTACCGATTCTTGTCGTTAATATAAACATTTCAGTAAAGATTCTGTAAATGTGGGACTGGCTATCCGCTTTTAGCTTACAGGAAACCGATATCAGCTTCGTGTAAACACTCGACTGTATTCGTGAATGGATTCTCCATTAGCTGTATGCTTTCGAAAATTTTTGGCTAGTGTGGACCGATCTTCTGGAGGAGTTAAGGATACGAAGAATCGCAGTGGCCATTAATTTAGTCGAAAAGGTTCAGGCGTAATAGTGTCTCCCAAACGAAAATCTACTACCTGATTTTTTATCTTTACAAAAACCGCTGAACTGTACACAAATGATTTGCATCCGGAAATCACGGGAGCTTGCTTCTCTCATACAGAGTGCGTCTCATAAAGAATCCTCAAGCACGTCTCCGCTGGTGTTTTGGCATATAATTGCAATATTTGTTTTAGCGATATGTGTTAGCAGAACCGGTTATTCCTACAGTTTTAATGCCCCCCTTAATACATATCGATAAAACAAATACGCTAACAGCGGACCTCCCTGTCGCATGGGTACATAAAATTCCGCGTTAAAGCTCATTTTCCTTGTAGCTGGAAACAGAGACGCTTTCCGCCGATACTGGACGTCGCATGAAAGACGTAATGAGCGGTATTCGTGTCGGCTGACTCCAGCCACACAGTGCAAAAACGAAACTGCGAACAACTGCCGAAAAACATGAGAAAATGCGCCTGACGACTCTTAAATGGGAAATATACGCCACACACAGATGGTTGCGTTACAGATTTTCGTTGCCTGCGACTTAACGTGAAACGTCGGTTTGGAGTGTTTGTTTCCATAACATTCGTCCAACAGATGTAAATGCATTCCCACTGCATTCTTATTGTTGCACACGTAAATTGTTCTCACTGAACACTTTATATTTGTCACTGAGAAGATTTCTACCACTCACCACATGTTTTGATACATAGAAAGAGCTTTCAAACATATGAGTATCACAGATGCTATGATATATCGTAACATTTGACGATGATGTCCTATGTTTGGAAAGGATCATATATTCATTTACGCAACTGTAATGCCTTTTACACTAGTACAGACACATTGAATTTTTGAGTTGTTGTTATATTAATTATGAAGTTTTTTATTTTTTCTTGAGAGAGAGAGAGAGAGAGAGAGAGAGAGAGAGAGAGAGAGAGAGAGGTAAAATAGTATATTATTTAATTACATTTAGCATCATGACAATTATAGTAACATGTAAATTTGCTACTTGATCTGCAGATAGATGTACTAATATTATTTGCTTTGGAGGCTGGAAAGTAATTATTGGAAATTTTTCAGGAAAGGGGTGTTAGCTAAGTCTGTTTTTTCGTTAAGGGTGCTGTTTTTTGTGTGTGTTTATTTCTAATTCTTCTAATATATTCATAGTGGCTTCTCTTTCTGCTAGATGCAAAATTTTTAAGTTGTCCTCAGTGTTTCCCACTGAATGGTTTTCTTCAGCAATATGGGCTGCAAATGCTGATTTGTTCAAGTTACCAAGTCTTAAAGCATCAATATGTTCTTTGTATCTAATTTCAAAACTTCTACCTGTCTGTCCAATGTAGAATTTTGGGCATATATCACATCTGAGTTTGTATATTCCTGATTTACGGTAGGGGCTCTTGGAGGTATTTACATCATGGATTACTTTTTGTTGTAATTTATTATTTGTGGAAATTCTGATTGTGATATTTTTCTTCTTTTTAAATAAGTATGCTATTTGGTATGAAAGTCGGCCTATGTGTGGGAGAGTAGCATATTTAAGTTTGGCTTCAATGGCACACTGATTTGGCTTAAAGTGGATCTGAGGTTTTTGTCTGCATTTTGTTGTGGTTTTATATCCATTATTATGAGCAACTGTTTTAATTATATCGATTTCATTTTGTTGGTCAGTGTCAGTCATTGGTACTTTTTTAATTCGGTGTAGCATCGTTCTGAAACATGCCATTTTTTGTTGGCGGGGGTGGCAAGATAAGTTGAGAATACTGAGATCTGTGGTGGTAGGTTTTCTGTAAATACTAAATTGATGTTTATTGTTACTATTGCAAATTTTCAGGTCAAGAAAGTTAATGCTTTTATTAGTTTCATGTTCAACTGTGAATTTAATATTTTTGTGCATTTTGCTTAGATCTGTTGCTAATGGATCTATTTCATTGCTTGTACCATCAAAAAGCAAGATTGTATCAACATATCTTATGCAGTAGATTATTTTGTTTGCTGTTATAACACCATCAACATTTGTCTTCAAAAAAACAGCCACGGTCTCCATCATGTCACCATATGACAAAATTGCATCTTACAAGGGAGTTATCCACCGACAAACTTTGGCCGAAACAAGGAAAGAACGTCGAATAAACGTGGGCTCTAAAATATATTGTTTATTTTCGCTACTGTGAAACACACACCTTCTATTAAGCAAGTGCTCAGACGTACTAATGCACTCATTTTAGAGCTCATACTTCCGAGACACTTTTTTTGTTTCTGGTCCATACAACCGCATCTCAGTCTGTCGAGATCTGGTTCACCATACATAACCAAAGCTTTACGTGGTAGACTAGAGGTCGCTCCGTGCCCGCACCTTGTTGCTACGGGACATTGGCACGAAGGCTGCCTGCCTGCCCGCCTGCCTGGTTGTGAGAGCGTCTCGCTCGGCTGCCCCGCTTCCTTCCTCCCTCCCTCCCACCCCCACTTGCCTCTTCCCCGCCCCCACCGCGACTCCCACCAGCGCTCTGGCGCCGTTCTCCACAACTTCCGGTGCGCTGTCAGCCGGTGCAGTAGTTGGCGAAGCGAGTGCACGGTCCCCGGCTGCCGTGCGGCAGGTGTGGTGGTTGACGCGGTCCGTGCGCCATGTGGCCAGTCCGCCATCTAGCTCGGCGGTCCGCCCGTGATGGTGTACCGTGCACGCTGCGAGCTGAGGAAGAGTGCTGACCCGGCACTTCTGCTACCCCCTCTGGCGGCGGAAGGTTGCGACATGCGTCAGCGAAGCGAGAGAGGCGATCGAGTAAAATGAATGACCTCTAATGCCTGAACCGATACTGAGAACAGAGTCAGAGGCTTTACTTTTGAGCACGCCATCGTATTCACCAGTTTCGGTCATTTACGTTATGCTCAGCTTCAGCAAATATCCCCTGAACTACTCTACAGACATGAAACTTCCTGGCAGATTAAAACTGTGTGTCCGACCGAGACTCGAACTCGGGACCTTTGCCTTTCGCGGGCAAGTGCTCTACCAACTGAGCTACCGAAGCACGACTCACGCCCGGTACTCACAGCTCTACTTCTGCCAGAACCTCGTCTCCTACCTTCCAAACTTTACAGAAGCTCTCCTGCGAACCTTGCAGAACTAGCACTCCCGAAAGAAAGGATATTGCGGAGACAGTTTTAATCTGCCAGGAAGTTTCATATCAGCGCACACTCCGCTGCAGAGTGAAAATCTCATTCTGGAAACATCCCCCAGGCTGTGGCAAAGCCATGTCTCCGCAATATCCTTTCTTTCAGGAGTGCTAGTTCTGCAAGGTTCGCAGGAGAGCTTCTGTAAAGTTTGGAAGGTAGGAGACGAGGTTCTGGCAGAAGTAAAGCTGTGAGTACCGGGCGTGAGTCGTGCTTCGGTAGCTCAGTTGGTGGAGCACTTGCCCGCGAAAGGCAAAGGTCCCGAGTTCGAGTCTCGGTCGGGCACACAGTTTTAATCTGCCAGGAAGTTTCATATCAGCGCACACTCCGCTGCAGAGTGAAAATCTCATTCTACTCTACAGACGTTTGACACAAATGGTTCAAATGGCTTTGAACACTATGGGACTTACCATCTGAGGTCATCAGTCCCCTAGAACTTAGAACTACTTAAACCTAACTAACCTAACTAAGGACATCACACACGATTCGAACCTGCGACCCAGTGTGCGATTTGTGGTTTTACCAGTGTGGGGGGGGGGGATGATGGCTTAGGGAGTTAGTATAATTATATATGTTACTAGCTTGGACCGTGGCGTTACCCATGGTTAACATCTATTTATAAATAACTGTTTAAGGCCGAAACTCACTATTCACGCGTATGCACTATCATAAAATCCATCCCTTGTTGTATCTTTAAAAGTACGTTATAGGTAAAGCTTATTTACAAAATCATCTACATACAGGTGTACTAGGGGAATTAAAAAAGTAAAGGTACATTTGTGAAAAGCTGTGTTTATTCTGATGATAGAAAACTGAAACGTGCGTTATTTTGCTACGTAACCTCCCTGGACTTCAACGCAGTTCTCCCGACGTTTTACGAGTTTTTTTTATTTCATCAGATAATACGTTTATCGGTTGCATCTGTAACCAATTTTGCACCGCAACAATGACGTCTTCATCACTTTCAAATCTTCTTCCCTGTAGTGCTTCCGTTAAGGGTCGAAACATGGGAAAATCGCTTGGAGCCAGGTCTGGACTGTATGGTGGATGTTCCAGCACCTCGAAGCTGAACTCCTTTATTGCGTCGGCTGTCCGTTTGGCAGAAAGTGGGCGAGCGTTATATTGCTGCGGGATGACACCTCTTCACAGTTTCCCACGACGTTGGGATCTGATTGCAGGTTTTAGTTTCGTACGCAACACATCACATCCACCATACAGTACAGACCTGGCTCTAAAGTCTCGTTTACGCTGGGGCGACGTCTTGCAACATTGTGGCATGCTACGGAAATGTGCCGTGCGTCGTCTTGTCATTTAGTTCTAAATGTTTTGAAATGCTTAACTACTACACAACTTTTTCCAAATTAATAAGCAAACATATTAATAGTATTAATAGTAAACTTTCAGTGTTCGGCTCCACAAATTTAAATTATATGTAAAGTTTTACTCCAGTGCGTGGGAAATAAACATCCCAGGTTGGGATGCATAAACTAAAACCAGAGGAGGGGTGGTCTGATGCAGAGTGGGGGGGGGGGAAATCCCCCCATCCCCCTCATCGCCCCCCTGCAAATCGCACGCTGCTGCGACCGCAGCGGTAGCGCGGCTCCAGACTGTAGCGCCTAGAACCGCTCGGCCACTCCGGCCGGCACATTTGACACAGAGGCTTCAAAACACCAGTTTTTCATAGTTCGTGACTATTCCTTCAAGCAGTAACACATTATTTTACATTTGTTACAGTACGTAACTGCTCATTAGTAACATTGGACACGCACACGCACTTCGTTAAATAACAGACCACATCCACAGCAACATCGTGTGTTGGATAATACAAGTGACGATCGTACGCCTACGTCCATTGCTCTACGACATTAAAATTCGAAACGCGGATCGATCGCGCCGCCCGATGGGTTATACATCAATGGCTGCTGCACAAGCTATTGTTTCGGGCGTAACTTGGAAGGTTGTCTCGGATAAGCAACGCATACTGAGGAACAGATTCCGTTATGTATATATCCTGACTTGAATATCATACTCAGGTAAGGCCTTATAAATAGGGCGCACTTATTTTAATTCAATTCTCAATGTACTCTGCTAAAGAGAACGAGCCTGTAAAGTTACCTACAAACATGAAGAGAAGAATTCAAACGGAGGAGTCCTTTACATGCAGTTTAGGGTACCCCACTGAGTAAAGGTAACATGCGGTTAGCTGCAGCAGAGCAATACGTTCAGAATTACAGGCAACTTGTCTCACATCTAGGGCCTTCCCCGTTGTTAATTGCCAGATTCCCAGATGAATGTATCCGTACTCAAGAGGCAAACGGTACGGTAAATGACTTCGGCAATCTGATTTTCCGACGGAGTGCCCTTCTAGGCCAAAGCGCACGGTATTAATATGAAAAATGTGCCGTGTTTAGGATTACACGTAGGTCCTCATATGACTGGCCGGGTAGGTCACTCAGAGGATCTGAGAAAGACAACGGGATACCAACTCCAGTAAAAAGCACTGTAGTGTTCAAACTGACTTTCGTATCGATGACAGCTCTAGTGTTCAGCGTGTGTCATAACTAAAGAGTGAAAACTAGCACGGTTAGGCGTGTACTGTAAAAGCAGCGAAAACAGTCCAGTAAACAAGGGGCCGCGAACGAGCCGTCTGCAAAATAACTGCATATGTGGCGAGGGGGCTGCTAGTATGAAGCAGTGTCTTTCTAAGGACAAACGCATTTCAAACGTAAACTTTTCGATTAATTTCCCATCTAACAGGGCCGAATTTCACCTGCGGCCCATGGTTTGGAATTTTGTACATGCGTGATGGGGACCAGCACACTTTGCTATTCATGCAAGACTGCGCCTAACGCGCTACTGTAGTCCAAGAATGTTTGGGCGATCCGTACCTGTACCTCACCACCTGACCATCCCTCTGGACCACGGTCTGTTTTTCCTCTCGAAAGTGTAGTGGACACAAGTCCATTCGATACGGTCTAGGAACTACAGCAGCGAATTATAAGGTACTATCGACATTTTCCGTGTGAATAGTGTGTGTTCCGAAGAGTTAGTAACTCACGACGGAGGAGTGTGTAATACTCAATCCAGATGCGTGGTTGACACGTGAAACGCCATCTGCAACAGCTTTGGAAATTTTGAAATTACCACGTATAAAACACTTGGAGCGAAAGGTTATTTACAACTTACCACACAGACCAAGCTACAATTCTGAGAGTCGAAGGACACTGAAACGGTAGTTGAGAAAGAGTGAGAAAAGATTGTAGCCCACACTCCACGTTTATAGAGATATAGGGTAAGCGAAGAAGAAACCAAGGAGAACTTTGAAAAGGGAAGTAAAGTTCAGGAAGAAGAAATGAAAACTTGTGAGATTCGCCGACGACATTGCAGTTCTGTTAGAGAGGGAAGATGACTCGTAAGAACAGTTGGAATGGATAGCTTCTTCGAGGGCATTTATAAAATGACTATCAACAGCGGCGCGGGATTAGCCGAGCGGTCTACGGTGCGGCAGTCATGGACTGTGCGGCTGGTCCCGGCGGAGGTTCGAGTCCTCCCTCGGGCATGGGTGTGTGTGTGTGTGTGTGTGTGTTTTTCCTTAGGATAATTTAGGTTAAGTAGTGTGTAAACTTAGGGACTGATGACCTTAGCAGTTAAGTCCCATAAGATTTCACACACATTTGAACATTTGACTAAAACTTAAAACAGAAAAAGGGTTTATGGTATGTACTAAAATTTCGTCAGCTGATGCTGAGTGAATTGGATAAGTAAATGAAAGAGTAAAAGTAGATGAGTTTCGCTAATTGGACAACAAACTAAATGACGATAGATGATTCAAAGCTGATATAAATATAAACCGACAATTGCAGTAAAAACCTTTCTTAAAGGAAAAAAAAACATTGAGTACAAATGTGTTACGATGTACATTGCAGTGGTTCTGTAGAGTAGAATTGTACAGGATAGCCCAGTATAGAGCGCAGCATGAAATCGTCGGACTGAGAACTATAACGTTTTCGATAGCTGAATTATATTGTAGAAGATCACTAAAATTGCGGTTTGCAGTGTGGAATTTTCTTTGAACTGAACAAGTTTCCCAGCCGAGAATTTCTTTAACAGTGGTGCGGAAGGAAGTCGAAGGAATATTTTAAAAGGTCCCACTGCAAAGCCCTCAGTTTTCCCAATTCCAAAGGTGCGTTGTCTTGCCATGGAATCTTCCTTTGCCGTTGCGCCGTGTTCTCTTTCGTTTGTATTCGTGCAATTACTGTAGGAGTACTTGCCAGTCATCTTGTGTTGCACTTTGCAAGGTGACATACCCTTATAGAAAACTATTTTTTATAACTGTCCACACATTGCTCAGAAATATGTTGCCGAATTTGCTTTCAGTGAGAAATGCGCCGAACATTTTTTTTCTGTTGTGTTTCGGGCGTTTGCTGTTTAATTCATTAATAACGGCGGATCGTCTAACACCATACTGCGTACTGTATAGATTTTTTTGTGTGTGCCTGCCATAATAAAACACATGTTTGTCTCTGTGTTGTCAACCGAATAGAACTGTCCAACGGGCACAATATTTCGGCGATCAAACATGTCGCCATCATCAGGTGAACTGACGGACTGAGCTCCTGTGAACGTGCCGGCACGGAGATCCGTACGCTATGGCTGCTCAGAGGGAACTGGGTTTGGTCGCGGCGGCGGCCGATTTAAATACCCTCCGTCCGCGCCCAGCGCCACGGTCGCGCGGTGGAACAGATTGCGACGGCGTCTGAGATGACGTCGGTGTGATGGCTCTGTCCGCCGTGGTCGTCACAACTATACGTCTGCTCGATTTACTCTTGATTAACCCGATCGCTGGTTCCCAAGCCTTGCTAAGATTATAGCCACAGTCCCGGTTTATGAGGTCGTCATTGGTGCGAATTTCGATGGCCTCTCTAACAACGCTGTCCCAGTATCTCGACGTCTGTACCAGAATCCTCGTGCGGTCATACTCCATGGCGTGATTTTCCGACAAACAATGTTCAGCGACCGCCGACTTGCTCGGATACATCAGTCGAGTGTGCCTCTGGTGTTCACGGCATCGATCCTCGACGGTACGCATCGTCTGACCAATATACGACTTGCCACATTGACACGGAATCTGGTACACGCCGGCCTTCCTCAAACCGAGGTCATCTTTGGCGCTCCCCACCAGTGCACGAGTTTTATTTGGAGGACAAAACACAGTTCCGACCCGGTGTTTCTTCAGAATGCGGGCGATTTTCCCCGAGAGTGCGCCTGTGTATGGAATAAATGCAATGCCTACCTCCTCCCTCGTGACTTCATCCATCTCAACAGGTTGTGCTGCAGTGGGTGTTTTGTCCTCCAAATAAAACTCGTGCACTGGTGGGGAGCGCCAAAGATGACCTCGGTTTGAGGAAGGCCGGCGTGTACCAGATTCCGTGTCAATGTGGCAAGTCGTATATTGGTCAGACGATGCGTACCGTCGAGGATCGATGCCGTGAACACCAGAGGCACACTCGACTGATGTATCCGAGCAAGTCGGCGGTCGCTGAACATTGTTTGTCGGAAAATCACGCCATGGAGTATGACCGCACGAGGATTCTGGTACAGACGTCGAGATACTGGGACAGCGTTGTTAGAGAGGCCATCGAAATTCGCACCAATGACGACCTCATAAACCGGGACTGTGGCTATAATCTTAGCAAGGCTTGGGAACCAGCGATCGGGTTAATCAAGAGTAAATCGAGCAGGCGTATAGTTGTGACGACCACGGCGGACAGAGCCATCACACCGACGTCATCTCAGACGCCGTCGCAATCTGTTCCACCGCGCGACCGTGGCGCTGGGCGCGGACGGCGGAGGGAGCGCGCCGCGGGCGGAGGGTATTTAAATCGGCCGCCGCCGCGACCAAACCCAGTTCCCTCTGAGCAGCCATAGCGTACGGATCTCCGTGCCGGCACGTTCACAGGAGCTCAGTCCGTCAGTTCACCTGATGATGGCGACATGTTTGATCGCCGAAATATTGTGCCCGTTGGACACTATAGACCGGCAGCATACCCGTGGATATTTTGATTATCAAATACGCCGGGAGAAACTCAAGAATCACAACCGAATAGAACTGTTCCCAAAACTGAAACTCTTTTTGAAGTGAAGCTGACTTTAGTCTGGTGACGCGGCTGCAGGAAATTTCTTTATCGGTCTTAACATTTTAAAGAAAATTAACAGTCGCAAAAAAAAGCAATGCCATTAGTTACAGAGATCAGATAGAGCATCCAGACGGTAAGGGATGCCACAGTACTGCCAGAAAATACAGGGTGTTTCAAAAATGACCGGTATATTTGAAACGGCAATAAAAACTAAACGAGCAGCGATAGACATACACCGTTTGTTGCAATATGCTTGGGACAACAGTACATTTTCAGGAGGACAAACTTTCGAAATTACAGTAGTTACAATTTTCAACAACAGATGGCGCTGCAAGTGATGTGAACGATATAGAAGACAACGCAGTCTGTGGGTGCGCCATTCTGTACGTCGTCTTTCTGCTGTATGCGTGTGCTGTTCACAACGTGCAAGTGTGCTGTAGACAACATGGTTTATTCCTTAGAACAGAGGATTTTTCTGGTGTTGGAATTCCACCGCCTAGAACACAGTGTTGTTGCAATAAGACGAAGATTTCAACGGAGGTTTAATGTAACCAAAGGACCGAAAAGCGATACAATAAAGGATCTGTTTGAAAAATTTCAACGGACTGGGAACGTGACGGATGAACGTGCTGGAAAGGTAGGGCGACCGCGTACGGCAACCACAGAGGGCAACGCGCAGCTAGTGCAGCAGGTGATCCGACAGCGGCCTCGGGTTTCCGTTCGCCGTGTTGCAGCTGCGGTCCAAATGACGCCAACGTCCACGTATCGTCTCATCCGCCAGAGTTTACACCTCTATCCGTACAAAATTCAAACGCGGCAACCCCTCAGCGCCGCTACCATTGCTGCACGAGACACATTCGCTAACGATATAGTGCACAGGATTGATGACGGCGATATGCTTGTGGGCAGCATTTGGTTTACTGACGAAGCTTATTTTTACCTGGACGGCTTCGTCAATAAACAGAACTGGCGCATATGGGGAACCGAAAAGCCCCATGTTGCAGTCCCATCGTCCCTGCATCTGAAACGTCCCCTTAGAACAATTATACAAGACTGTGCTTAACCTGACAGACGGTGCTTCACCTGACACACAATATTATTTAGCGCAACGCAATCTGACTTTCAAAGAAATCCCTACAAAAGAATGGCCCTGACTAACATTAAACTATACCTTTCAGAAATCACTTACCTCACAGAAATCTTCGTTACTCGAACTACTGCAATACAGCGAGCGCCACTACTGCCAGCTAAATAATAGATTCAAACTACAGAAGGCACTAACTACTGATAGGGATAGTTAGCAAATGAAAGATTTTAATAGAGAACAAACACTGTATTTACCTTAATATTCATAATATATACAGCAGTTCATGACATTTTTCAAAACTCCGCCATCTCTCTCCCCACATCCACCACTGCTGGCGGCTCACCTCCAACTGCGCAACGCTACGCGCTGTTCACATCCAGCTATAGCAGTTCATGACAACAATGGTAGACAACAATGCAAACTAGCCACAGACTGCACACAGCACAGCCAGTGATTTTCATACAGAGAGCGCTACGTGGCGGCGGCGTTACCAATCTAAGAACCTAAACAGCCTACTTACACATCCTCAAAAAGTACTGGTCTGGGCCGCCATTTCTTCCAAAGGAATCATTGGCCCATTTTTCAGATCCGAAACGATTACTGCATCACGCTATCTGGACATTCTTCGTGAATTTGTGGCGATACAAACTGCCTTAGACGACACTGCGAACACCTCGTGGTTTATGCAAGATGGTGCCCAGCCACATCGCACGGCCGACGTCTTTAATTTCCTGAATGAATATTTCGATGATCGTGTGATTGCTTTGGGCTATCCGAAACATACGGGAGGCGGCGTGGATTGGCCTCCCTATTCGCCAGACATGAACCCCTGTGACTTCTTTCTGTGGGGACACTTGAAAGACCACGTGTACCGCCAGAATCCAGAAAGAATTGAACAGCTCAAGCAGTACATCTCATCTGCATGTGAAGCCATTCCGCCAGACACGTTGTCAAAGGTTTCGGGTAATTTCATTCAGAGACTACGCCATATTATTGCTACGAATGGTGGATATGTGGAAAATATCGTACTATAGAGTTTCCCAGACCGCAGCGCCATCTGTTGTTGAAAATTGTAACTACTGTAATTTCGAAAGTTTGTCTGCCTGAAAATGTACTGTTGTCCCAAGCATATTGCAACAAACGGTGTATTTCTATCGCTGCTCGTTTAGTTTGTATTGCCGTTTCAAATATACCGGTCATTTTTGAAACACCCTGTATATAACAGGAAACGAAGAAGTTACGCTAGGCGCAATGCAAGATGGGGATTGCGTTCCCTGTTGCAGGAATTGCCTTTGTCCGTCTGCTACAGCAAACCTTGCGACCGTAGTGCCATTTTAGTAAGATATTTTTTCTTCTTTCTTGTGTAGCTGAGTGTGCGTGAGGCTCAAGGAAAAATCAGTTCTCTAACGAAAAGCAATTCCGAGTTCAGTTTGTATTATAGATAGCACCATCTTCGGAGTAATCATTTTAACGTGGAATCATTGAAACTTAATTTCTTCCTCTGAATTTCTTCCTCTGACTGGTCTGTTTATCTGCAGAAAAACAATGAGATTTGTGGGTTTGCCCTGATATCTTTTTTCCTATCCCCAGACTATTAAAATATGTATCTATCGTCAGTGGTCTTTTCATTCGAAATGCATAAAATGTACAGGGCTGTGCAGTGAAATTACGTAAATTCCAAATGTTGATTAGTTCCAAACTTAAGAATGGTCGCGTACTCGGCCAATGAGCGTACGCGACCACATGCGCGAATCCTGGATTGCCGTTCTAGCCAAGATCCTAGTTGCCATTGTGCCTTTCTCCGACCTGTTACGGAGTGCCAGGTGTGTGTTTGAGCAGTGCGGGTGGCTGTAGCGGGTGCTTGCACAGTGCAGTGATGGGTTTGTGTTATGGATGAAAGGAAGGTGGAGGGCGAGACCAAGCGCACAGACTACGCCTTCAGAAGAGCATCAATGAGCCACCGAGCTCAGTGTCCCCGTAAGACGCAGTGCCGTATCTCCTCTCTCCACGAGACACCGCGGAGAGGTCTGGAATCCAACCCGGACACTTGCGCAAAGACTGGCGATGGGCAGCTTAACGCCTCAACTTCTCACCGAGCGAGGTCGCGCAGTGGCTAGCATACTGGAGTCGCATTCGGGAGGACAGTGGTTCAAACCCGCATCCGGCCATCCTGCTTTAGGTTTTTCGTGATTCCCCTAAATCGCTTAGGGTAAATGCTAGGATGGGTGGTCCCTCTGAAAGGGCACGGCCGACTTCCTTCCCCATCATTCCCTAATCCGATGGGACCGATGACCTCGCCGTTTGGTCCCCTCCCCCAAATCAGCCGACTACAACTTCCCCCTCTGCTTGGTGGCCAAATACTGGCAGTTAACGTGTTCCACTGCCAGGATTCGAAAAGGTTCCTCTCGGAGTCGACCGGCAGCGCGCAGGCGTGCGTTGGCAGCCTCGGTTACGGAGGTGGGATTGAGATCTGTACGTGGTCGTTTTTCTTTTTCTATTGCGTCGGCTACAGTTAACTACTTAAAACCCAAAACCAGAACAACTCTCCTTTGTACCCGTACGTAGGTAAACGGAGTGCGAGCGGAACAGAAAAGACCGTAAGTTCTCATCAGCGCACGCTGTCCCTGCAAGAGATCGAAAATTGAAGATAAAGGAAGGTTTCATGCGAATGTAGCGTGTCTTAGGTGGGGAAGACCATTGTAACAGTCAAGGCGATGTGCAAGGCACATCAGTGACACCACCAACTAACGCAGTTGAACAAATGAGCCGTGACCGAGCCCTGCCTCGAATGTAACCGTGAAATGGAATGCAAATCCCAAGTATCTGGGGAAGGGCGGGCGTTCTGGGAGTATAGTTGAGGAATCCGCCGAAATACAGGTGTACGAAAACCCAGTAGCCCGGGGAAAGAGGCTTGGGGTGCGGCACTCGAATTATTAAGATCTCGCCGGTCACCGCATCCAACTGAGCTGGAAAACGCCCAGGGAATTTTAATTTCACGAAATAAACGCGGGTTTTGGGAAGAAGCAGCAAAGGGCGTAGCCAGCGCCGTGGGTCGAACTTCGCAGCAAATAGTAGCAGTACTTCCGTCTGCAGTCCGGGCAGGGAGAACAAGTAAACAGGCGCAGCCCGCAGCACCTGAAGACGACTGCTGCGTCAGTGGCGAAATGTCCGTGGAATGCTGGACCGGACTGAACGCCACTGAGGCGGCGTATTATTGAGATGAAAGGAGGCGGCGCGGCCGTTGCCCACGCGCCCGTCCGCCGCCACTTGCTGGCGGTGCGTCACTCGCTGTGGCGTCAGTCGGCCGCGAGACGCCGACGCGAGCGCACGGCCGCGCCGCGGCGCCCCGGGTTCCGCAGCCGCCGCCGGCGACCATTGACGGCGCAGGTGAGTCCCGCGCTGCAGCCGGCAACAAGTGGATCGCATCTGGCGCCGCGAGCGGCGGCTACATGGCGCGGGCACATGTACCGCCACAAGACGGCGTTCGGTGTGTGGCGGAGGACACTTCTGGCACTAATATCATTTCCCCCGTCCCTGATCCAAAATTCTGATTTTTCTTCTTCTTCCTTCTTCTTCTTCTGCTGCTCATTCCGGCAGACGTGCATTACTTACCTTGTCAACTACGCTCTCGGAATTTCAACAGTAAAAGTGCAGTGATGCACAACGTTTTTGTTACAGCGTCCGCCATTAGAGTTTGTTGAGAATTTTCGTAGCGCCTCCGTCCTTATTAAACGAGCCACTGTCGAAACGCGCTTCTCTCTGTCGATTTTTCTCTCGCTTTTCTAATAAACAAACCTGATGAGCGATACTGACAAGATCGATCGAACAGTTGTTTTCAAAGCCACTTCTTTCGTAGATCAACGACATTTTCTTAATATTGTTTGAATGAATCCGACCCCTGCGTCTGCTATTGCTACATCTGGTTTTATGCGGTCTTTCTGCTTTAGGTCGCTACAGACGGACGCCGCTAGAAAAGCTCGGCGCACCTTTAAGGAATGTGACATAGTAGAAGCTAGTGACAGCAGTTCTAGAGGCACATCAGGTATCTGTTACTTCAGGGAAGCGCTGCAAGTACCGTAACAAGTTGGTACAGCGCACACGAAACTGAGATGCTCGGGGGACTGAATTGGGAGTATTTGGAAGAAAGGGCACTTTGTTCTGTAGTGACCCTGCTCGATAAAGTCTACGGAACTTTTATTCGGGGAAGACTGTGCAATATTTCTGTTGGCACCGTAATAAATTTTCCGAAGGTATCATGAGAATAAGGCAAGAGAAATTTGCGACCCGTACACAAGTAGGCACTTTCGTCGTTCAAAATATGAGTGGCGTTGAATAAACAATCGCTAATATTGGTAGAGAATACTTTCCACCATCCATTCAGTGACTTGTAGAGTATATACGATGTTAAGAATGTGCTCTTGGCAAATAAATCGCGATTTAGTTAGAAGAATAACTACGTCTGATGTTGGTGTGCACCAGCGACCACTGTGCTAATAATCTCCGGTGTTTCGGGGAGAGAGAGAGAGAGAGAGAGAGAGAGCAGTTTGATATTGAAGTGGGGAGATGAGGCGATACATATGCATGCAGAACATCGCCTATTTGTTGTTGTACTCAGCCATCGTTCATAATTTGGATATCAGACATCGAGCACAACTTTACGTAAGAAGTTTATTAGCCATAAAACGCATAAATATTTCTGTGACTATGGCGTTAATTTCCTAATAGTTGAAACAGGTTTAACGACTGAAATACTTACGTTTTGAGTATAATAAATTTCGTCGAATATTCTTAACGTTCTGAAGCACTCCGATCGGGTCAGTTGGTCCAGATTTCCCGTTGATGAAATATAATCCCCCTCCTCGTCGATGTTCCGTTAAGAAATTTATATATCCGGATTTCTGTTGCCGAAAGAACAATTTTTGTTTAGATACTTCACAAGATTGGGATGGTTAATTTCGACCATCAAGTGCCTATCTAACAATATAAGCCACAGTAACTGTTAAAAATTAAATACAAAAAAATGGTTCAAATGGCTCTGAGCACTATGGGACTCAACATCTTAGGTCTTAAGTCCCCTAGAACTTAGAACTGCTTAAACCCAACCAACCTAAGGACATCACACACACCCATGCCCGAGGCAGGATTCGAACCTGCGACCGTAGCAGTCCCGCGGTAAAATTAAATACATCTAATATAGAATACAAGAAAACGAAAATAGACCTAACCTAAAAATCGTTCAACTGTTCTCGTACTATCGTATCGAGGTCGGTCTTCGGTGAAACTACTGCGGTGCTACCTGTTGCAGGAAACAACCATTTAACATAACAATACGCTAGAATAGCACACCAGAAGACACGGCTGTGTCCCTGTGTGTACAGACAGTGGAAGGAAAATTCTGTTTCGAACGCGTTCAGCAACTTCAGAGAGCAAGAACTAGGGACAATATTTGTGTTAAAGCGCCACCAATTAAATACTGCAAGTCTGAGAAACGCCAACTCCAACAGTGAAACAAGAGGTGATCTGCACTTAAAGCACGACATCAAGTCGACTCCTTATCCGTTACTATGTAAATAGTGAAAATTTGAAAGTACAGGCCTGGCAGCAAGTACGATAGTCAGCCACTGAACAGCACAGAACCCTCGGCTCCTCGACCGTAGTTAATCAAAACCGTGCGGGTTGGCGCGCCGTGTTCGGAGAGGCGGCGGGTCAAGTCCACGTCAGCCACCCAGGTGCTGCGCTTTCCCTAGATTTTCTAAATCTGATACTGGAGTGTATTAAAACTTCAGTCGGAGCTTAGTCTGTGACCGAGAGCCAGTGCGGCAGAGCCGCGAGCCCGGTAACAAAGCCCGCACTCGACAGCGTGCCACGCGACCCCGCTTTTAGGTGAGAACGCGAAGCCGTGCTGGTGCGCCTTGTTATACAGAAGCGACGCACGGCCGCTTCACGTCGGCAGCAAAGAGGGCGCTGCACGTCAGTGTATATAACTGGGCGGCGCGTTTATTTGAAGTCTCCTCCTAACTTTAGCGGAGCAAGCCGCGGGGCGGGCTGCCAAATTTCCTGCTGTCCTAGGTAGCCGAGCAGAGGACGACCTCTGGCCTAGCACAATGTCGCGGCTACTGGCGACGACAAACCTGCTGTCCTGTGACTGAGCGCTTCGTTCTCACAAAGAGGGCTCTGTAAATATTACCACCTCATCATCAGTTACGCGTAGACGCTACTTAAAGGTGAGCTCCCCATCGCACCCGCCTCAGATTTTGTCGTAAGATGACCCATTCGATAGCCCGTCGAAAACTGACCACCTCACTGCTACAGACGGACTTTACATCACGACACAAGCACAAATTTGAATTCACTGAACAGACACGTCAATGGCCGGATGAATAGTTCATAATTTTGTGAGAAAAATATGGTGTACAAAGCAGATTTGAACACAGATATCTTTCCTCGCAGTCCAACTCCGTGATCACACAACCACGATTCTGTCGCGATACACCTTCGTTCGATGTTGCACTTATCCTGCTTGGGCCATTCACTGTTTCTGTTTCTCTTCATTTTTCACAGTTCAGTACACCTTTTTCTTGTTTCCATGCTTGATCTATATTCAGTTTTTGACAGGCGATCTGCTGGATCATCTTACCACAAAATATGACCGGGATGTGATGGGGAATTCCCTTTGTTAGGTCTCCATCGTAGTTTTACGTGAGGTAACTGTTCACGACCATCATCATCATGTAGAGTAATTACAGACCAATAGACGCAGTACGTAAGCATTCCCTGTTACCGACACTTAACGAGGATACCACATCGCTCAAACATCTTCCTATAAAGACCTACAGTAAAAGTTTGCGGTATTTGTTACAAATTGATAGATACGAAGTAGTAAAATTAAAATTAATACGATAGGACTGATATTTTTAAATAAGAATCTGTATAACATACAGAATTGCGATATACCACTTTGAAACAGAATTTATCTCTCAAGTTTTCATTCGTGATTTATGAGGTACTTCTACGACGGTGCGGATCACTTTCCTGCAGTTTTTGATAACAGAAAAGCAAAATGATAAAAATGTGACACACGAGGTATCACATGTTAAGGAGCGACGTGGCAACCGGATTCGTATAATTTATGTAAGTTTGATACGTAAACTTCAGTACTCGAATATCAATCTCGCAAAGTAGTTAGACCCAACTCTCAAACATTCTCGACAAAATAAACTTTGGAGTTTTCCGAGCGTCTGTAAAAAGTTAAAATATGGTACAATTTTCGACACGTAGCGTGGCTCTGTGGTAGAATCCTTGCCTGCTACGCCATGTTCGCCGCGCGTTTTCGTGAAGCTTAAATACACAAAGATGGTAAAAGCTGTCGGCAATGCCTGGTGTCGGTAATCACTCATTCGAGTCTATTCGGCTATTATTGTTTTCCGTTCTTTCCGGTCAATTTGAATACATTATTTAAATACAAAGTTCATCAAGACCATGCTACTGTAACACACACCTGTCATTTTTATGAAAAATATTAGAGACTGTTAATAAATTTGTTTAAATTCCAAAAAAATACAAATTTTCTTTGGTCTTCATTTACTGTAAACTTCATAGAAATACCTGTTAAACATACACCTGTAAGGAAGCGAACAGTCCACAGAAAAAGCGACCTCGCTCTAGCTTGCTACAGACGATTCGAAAACTCCAGGTCGGTTTTTTAGAGGATGATGGAAAGTTGCAACTAAGGACTTTGAAACACCGATATTTGGGTTCTGAATTTCCAGGTACCATAAACATAAAAAATGCAAAAAATCTGATTCCGGTGTGGCCTCCTTGTTACATGACGACTGGTGGTCGTACCCCCGTAATTGCTGCATGATTATGTAACTTGCACTGAGCTTCGCGGTATAGAGTGAGAAGTGGAAATGAAGGATTATTTATTTCATCATTCACTTACGCACCATCAGTTGATTTCGCCGCCTGACAATTATCAAATGTTTCCAGAAATATTCAACACAATTACAAATACATTGATATAATAGGAGACAAGCACAAATTACGGGATTATGCATGGTGGGACAGCGGTAACTGCTTTCTGAATAGCTAGTTAATGGAAGTCGAAGCTCCCTCTACATTTCAATAGATCGCGTAGCGTGGGAGTAAAACAGAACTATGCTAAGTGCGGTATTGTAGGAACCACTTGATAACGGCCATACATCGAAATCACCTGAAAGCCAGTGATGAAATGAATATTCATTTTAAACAGCGGTAGGTGGCAAACTGGTTGTAACCTTCAAAACGTTTACTGCGGGTGTGGTTTCGTGGACACTAACCTTACTTTCATGCGTAGTCCTTCTGCAATACAATTTTATTCTATTTTCATCCTATTCTTTTTCACCTGTTTCCGTTAGTTTCTTTGTCCCGTTTGTTTTTGTTCCGTTTTAGTTCTCCTTCTTTATTAATTTGGTTTCTTTTTCTCTTTTCGTTTCTTTTTTGTATTCTCGGTTCTTTTTGCTTTTTTTGGGCGTTTCAAGCATAGAAAAACGTCCCTGTACTGAATTCCTATACGCCTTTTGTCAGCCCGCGATAAAACATAAGTACGTCGAAAATCACGTCAGGCAATCTATCCCGCAAGTGGTAGAGCTGTCCCTACGTGTGAACAGTAATAGGTCTGCAGGAAACAACGCTCTGACTGAAAAAGAAGTTCGAAAACTAGTGCAGAAGCTACGGCATCACCCATGAGTGTAAGGCCAAAAGGAAGAAAAACGTTTGAAATAGCAAATAGCGAAATGAACAACAAGCTACGTACACAGTCATCTCCACCCATCAGTTCGCTCACTGTAGCAGACCTGTATCTTACGGAGATACAGAAGCGTAGGTCACATATTCTACCGTAATGGCTTGAGGAGCGCACCACAATATTAAGAAGCGTATGCTCCTCTCCCCCTTCGCTATCTCTTGGCGACCTGAGTCGTATCCAGCACACGTGGGACTCCGTCGCCCACCACGTGCACAAGGCAGTAGATGAGACAGAGTGTAGGCAAATCTCTGCGTTTGTCTGCACGCAGCCACGACAATTTTGCATATGCTGGTGAAATGTGATCAAAAAGTCGAACGTCACAGATATATCGGACGCAGACATTCATGAGCAGTTCCAGACGTGAATTTTCCTGAGAGAGGCCTTGTAGGATAATATAGCTGTAGTCAATGATTGGGAGTATAAGCGTTCGTACTATTTTCTTTTTCAGATCGAAAGGGAAGAGTTTTTTTAAACTGTAGGACATGAAGGGATGCTGATGCTTTTTTGCACACTGCAGTTACGTGCTAATTTAGAAATTCATCTATTATTACTCCCAAACTCTTTGCTGAAGGAGAGAAGTTAATATTGGTTCCATTTAAGATAAGAGATGGTACGGATTCCCGATGTTTTGGGCTAATGAGCTTAGAGTGACCAACAAGTACCGCTTGGGTTTTAGATGGGTTTAGTTTTAGTCCTATATCCTGTGCTCATTTTGAAAGTGCATCGAGGTCAGTATTGAAATTTTCAATAGCTTTCTTAAGATTGCTTGGTTTCGCACTTAGATACAACTGAAGGTAACAGCATACATATATTTGCAATAGGTCAGAATCGATGACACATCATTGGCATACAGAGAGAAGAGTATAGGGCCTAATACTGAGCCTTGGGGAACGTTTGACACTACCTGCGCGATTGTGGTTCAAATGGCTCAGAGCACTATGGGACTTGACATCTGAGGTCATCAGTCCCCTAGAACTTAGAACTACTTAAACCTAACTAACCTAAGGACATCACACACATCCTTGCCCGAGGCAGGATTCGAACCTGCGACCGTAGCGGTCGCGCGGTTCCAGACTGAAGCGCCTAGAACCGCTCGGCCACACCGGCCGGCGCCGCCATTGTGATTTTATATTCCCGGACAGGACGCGTTGCTGACGAGACGTCATGCATGAGCGAAACCATTGCACTGCACTTGGTGAGAAATTTAGACCGCTAAGTTTGGCTAGTAAGATGTCGAAGCAGACAGTATCAAATGCTTCGCTGAAATCTTAAGAAGCAAATGATAGTCGCTTCTTGTCTGTCCATGGCAAGTTCTCTTTAGGATCATGAGAAAGATATTTCTGCGGATCTTGTAACTCCTGTCTGGTATCAAATTCAGCCATATGCCAGACATGATAGTTTCGAATCAGACATAATGAATCTTAAGGAGTTTCCAGATCTTCTGTAACACACTTTCGGTATTTCTTCGTAAAGGTTTCATCTGCACGTGCTACTACTCAGATACAGCTTGTATTTAAGCGGAGGAAAATCTGTTCTCTTACAGAAGTACACGAGTTAAGGCGGCGTTACAAGTATTTGTCGAGAAGTGGCACTTCAAAATGCGCCTAGACTCTTATTTTTCCCTGCCCCACAAGCATTCCCCCCCCCCCCCCCCCCCCGATAGCACGTCTGTAGTGTGCAAGTCACTGTGAAGTGCGTGGGAGAGGGTTCTTACCACTCCACCAGACATTAGCGCTTCATCCCCTTCCATCCATGTATGGAGTGCGTGGAGAATGACTGTTTAAATCCATTTGTACTGTGCTGTAATTAATCTAATCTTTGCCTCACGATTGCTGCGGGAGCGATATGTAGGGCAGTTGCAGTATTTTTCTAGAGACGTCATTTAAAGCCGGTTCTTCACTGTGTAAGCACGCGTGTTCTGAATAGTTCATCTTCAAGAGTATGCCAGTTCAGCTCCTTCACCATCTCTGTTATTGTCTACGAGGAGTCAAATCCGTGGCGATTCATGCTGGCCTTCTCCGTACGCATTCGATATCCCATGTTAGCCCTGTGTGGTGCAAGCCGCACACACTTCAGTTATATTGTAGGATGACGGCACGAGTCATTTACAGCACTCTCCTTTGTAGACTGTTTGCATTTCCGTAGTATTCTGCCGATAAATCGAAGTCTGATTCCCGCTTTACTCACTGCTGAGCCAATGAGATCGTTCCACGTAATGTCCTTATAAAATGTTACACCCAAGTAATTGTATGAGTCTACAGATTAGAACTGTGTATCGTAGATACCGTAGTCTTAAGATACTATGTTTTTCCGTTATGTGGAAAGCACAGTTTTATATTTTTGGACATTAAAATCAAGCTGACAATCTTTGCACCACTTCGTAATCTTATCAAGATATGAACGGATTTTTGTGCAGCTTTGTCAGACAGTACTTTACGATAGATGAGTGTATCATCTGCGAAAAAATTTGAGCTTACTGTTGATATTCTGGGAGGTCATTAAATACGCAACATGAAGAGCAAGTGTCCCAACGCACTTCGCTGGGCCACACTCGAAGGAGGTGCGGCTTATTCTGCAAATGGTGCCTTCGCTCTACGCCCCTTAGCTGTTGTACACCTCGCGGCGCCTGCGTACGGTCGCACCGGACTCGGCGGTTCCCTCCATCCGCTCTTTTGTTGAGCTTCCTAGCAGCTTCTCACGTGGCGTCATCGCCGCAGATTGGTGGGAAAGGTTAGAGAGAGAGAGAGAGAGAGAGAGAGAGAGAGAGAGAGAGACCGGCGTTACATGCCGGCGAGCAGTTTTCGCAAAGGTCATCCGGAATGAGCCGTCTTGGCCGGCGCATGCGCACACAATGCCGTTCTGCCTGCAGTAGCACAAAAGTAGGAAGAAATGAGCTTGAAGCTCTACTGTGCAGTCGGGTCCGTGTTTGTCGTCGTCGGATCGGATTTATCGCAACTGTTGAGTCACAGGTGGCATCGTGTTCTCCATCGACTGTGCTATCTACACTCCTGGAAATGGAAAAAAGAACACATTGACACCGGTGTGTCAGACCCACCATACTTGCTCCGGACACTGCGAGAGGGCTGTACAAGCAATGATCACACGCACGGCACAGCGGACACACCAGGAACCGCGGTATTGGCCGTCGAATGGCGCTAGCTGCGCAGCATTTGTGCACCGCCGCCGTCAGTGTCAGCCAGTTTGCCGTGGCATACGGAGCTCCATCGCAGTCTTTAACACTGGTAGCATGCCGCGACAGCGTGGACGTGAACCGTATGTGCAGTTGACGGACTTTGAGCGAGGGCGTATAGTGGGCATGCGGGAGGCCGGGTGGACGTACCGCCGAACTGCTCAACACGTGGGGCGTGAGGTCTCCACAGTACATCGATGTTGTCGCCAGTGGTCGGCGGAAGGTGCACGGGCCCGTCGACCTGGGACCGGACCGCAGCGACGCACGGATGCACGCCAAGACCGTAGGATCCTACGCAGTGCCGTAGGGGACCGCACCGCCGTTTCCCAGCAAATTAGGGACACTGTTGCTCCTGGGGTATCGGCGAGGACCATTCGCAACCGTCTCCATGAAGCTGAGCTACGGTCCCGCACACCGTTAGGCCGTCTTCCGCTCACGCCCCAACATCGTGCAGCCGGCCTCCAGTGGTGTCGCGACAGGCGTGAATGGAGGGACGAATGGAGACGTGTCGTCTTCGGCGATGAGAGTCGCTTCTGCCTTGGTGCCAATGATGGTCGTATGCGTGTTTGGCGCCGTGCAGGTGAGCGCCACAATCAGGACTGCATACGACCGAGGCACACAGGGCCAACACCCGGCATCATGGTGTGGGGAGCGATCTGCTACACTGGCCGTACACCACTGGTGATCGTCGAGGGGACACTGAATAGTGCACGGTACATCCAAACCGTCATCGAACCCATCGTTCTACCATTCCTAGACCGGCAAGGGAACTTGCTGTTCCAACAGGACAATGCACGTCCGCATGTATCCCGTGCCACCCAACGTGCTCTAGAAGGTGTAAGTCAACTACCCTGGCCAGCAAAATCTCCGGATCTGTCCCCCATTGAGCATGTTTGGGACTGGATGAAGCGTCGTCTCACGCGGTCTGCACGTCCAGCACGAACGCTGGTCCATCTAGGGCGCCAGGTGGAAATGGCATGGCAAGCCGTTCCACAGGACTACATCCAGCATCTCTACGATCGTCTCCATGGGAGAATAGCAGCCTGCATTGCTGCGAAAGGTGGATATACACTGTACTAGTGCCGACATTGTGCATGCTATGTTGCCTGTGTCTATGTGCCTGTGGTTCTGTCAGTGTGATCATGTGATGTATCTGACCCCAGGAATGTGTCAATAAAGTTTCCCCTTCCTGGGACAATGAATTCACGGTGTTCTTATTTCAATTTCCAGGAGTGTATTATGATTTCCACGATTGCCATTTCGACTTTTAAATCAGTTTAGAGTCGTTAAGGTGCTGAAAACAGTAGTTGTGATCCGAGTGAAAAACGACCGTTTCTCTGAAAACCTTAACCCCTGGAAAATGACTTGTAAATCGAAATTGCTGCTAGAGAAATTGTAACAAATACACTGCTGGAAAAAAATGAAACACCCTCAAGGAGAAGTTTATTGACAAATGAGGTGACAGTAGGTCGTCTTTGTAGTAGTATATGATAACACATTGAGATCAGATGAAACACACACGTCGCAGTAAGGGGTATCGAAGCAACCGCACCTCGACACACTTGTTCCTTCGTCTGGCGGCAACGCAGGCGCGTATTCTCGCAAGCAAACGATCGTAAAGGTGCCGAATGGCATCTTGCGGTAGATTGTTCCAAGAATATTGCGCCTTTCGTTGCAATTCGGCAGTGGTTCTCGTATGTCCCGGAGAACGAGTAAGTTCTCTCATCATCACGTCCCGTACGTGTTCAGTTGGCGAAAGATTTGCCAATCTTGCTGGCCAGGGCATCCACCACGAAAAGCGGGCTGTGTCGCAGCAGCCGCATGTGGACGTGCAGTGTCCTACTAAAAAAAGACGTCGCAGTTCTCTCGAATAAATGGCAGTAGCACGGGGATAACAGCCTGTGCAGTGTAGCGCACACTGGATTCTCTACCCTCGGCAGATACGCAGCCTGGGATGGAACCTGCCTGTCGTGGACGAGCGGACTCCGAAACAGGCAGCTCAGCGTGTGACTCCCCTACAGACAGAACGCGCCCTCATTACTGAAGATGGCAGAACGCTCTTCCATTCTCCAGGGAATTCTTTCACGACACCAGAGTAGGCATGCTCGGTGGTGTCGTCGGTGGTAGGGTGGCCAGAGGCATACACGATCTTAATCCTGCTGCGTCCAGACGGTTCCCAGTGCTCCCTGATAACACGGCAAATGTGCCCAGATTTCGTCCTTGGATGATGATTGATAGGTCACCGCTGTTCGCACAATGTAGGAGTGCAAAATAAATGATCAGTCTTTGGAAGCGCTAACATCAGTCAAGTATCTGGGTGTGACTATTCGAAATGATCTCAAATGGAATCATCAGATTACACAAGTAACGAGTAAGGCGAACTCTAGATTGCGGTTTATTGGTAGAATTCAGATGCCATGTAGTAGTCCTTCAACAAAGGAAATAGCTTACAATACGTTAGTTTGTCCAGTCTTAAAGTATTGTTCGTCTGTATGGGACCCTTACCAGTTGGTTGTGATTCAAGAGATTGAGAAGGTCCAAAGAACGGTGGCAAGACTCGTGACTGGTAGATTTAGCCATCGCGAGAGCGTTACAAAATCTCATAGAAAGTTTGAAGTGGGACACACTTGCCGATAGACGACGCGCTAAACAGAAGGGGCTGCTCACTAAATTCCGAAATCCAATCTTCACCGAGGATGTAGAGCATATATTATTACCGCCAACTTTCAAATCGCGTAATGATCATCATTGAAAGATAAGGGAAATAAGAGCTCGTAGTGAGGCGTTCAGACAGTCGTTTTTCCCTCGCGCGATCCGCGAGTGGAACAGAGGGGGGAAATATGACTTTCGCCGAATTGTGCCCTCCGCCACACACCGCTTAGTGGCTAGCGGAATATATATGTAGATGCAGATGCGTCGATCTTGACGCGCCTCTGTACAACGCGGACGTCCAGAATTTGGTCTCTTTGTGGTGTGTGAATGTTGCACAGACCATTGTTGAACACATCGACACACCACCAACACACTGTGGCCAACACGCGCAAGAGTCCTCGATACGTCTGTCCGGCTTCCCGCAGGTCCACAGCGCGACCACGTTCAGATGGCGGGAGCTGTTCACCAGGGCGTACTCTTTGGTGGGGCATGACTGTACCCTGCATTATTCACCTCTAAACTCAGCATAGTCGCTACCTGCAGAGTCGAAACAGAGGGTGCACAGACAGGCTTCCTCGACGCCTTCTGGTCGCCGACGAGCGTGACAGATGCACTTACTGTAACCTGGTGCTCCTGAACACAATGCTTCAGAGTGTTATTTCCGCCGGTGTAGTGTGGTCGTTTTTGATTCGGAGTTGGTGTCTGGCTGCATTTCCTTTCTGTCACCAACCTACGGAATACCTGCGCTAGCACGCTACCGCACTAAGCTGTAAATTTGGTGGTGTTGCTGTACTGTTGCGAGAAGATACCTAGGTACATTAAGTGACGGCAGAATCCACTTGCGGCAGCCCTTTTAGTGAGGCAGAGTCGAATGCCTTGGGCAGATTACAGAATGTCCGAGAAGACAGTACAGTAGGTGGCGTCTTCGAGACATCGGCAGAACCTCGCTGTAGACTCCGCTGAGGGGCGAAAGCGAAGCGGCCGGTGAAAGCCAGTCCCGGGTCGAGCCAGTCAGTCAGTCAGTCAGACCGACTGACTGCCGGCGCAGCGCACGCCACGCCACTCCAGCCAGCCCTGCCCGCGGCCCACGCTCATCAGCGCCACTCGCCTCCAGCTTCCTCCAGAGTTCGCCGCCGCCGTCACGACGTCGCTGTCCTCCGCGAGTCACGAGTTCGCCTGCATGACCCCGCATCTTCAGTTACGCTCGGCGCAGGCTGTTACCGCCCATCCGCCACTTTTGCTGTTCCATTCGCGGACGCTGCGTCCGTACGAGAAGTGTCGGTTATTCTCCGTGTGCGTTCTAAATTTTTTTTGCCGGTATTCTCGCGAGCTGTATGTAAATGGAGGCAATATTTTGCCCCACCCTCGATGGAAGTTTAGCTCTCGTTCTTCATAACGCATCCGAGAGTACTCTAATCGTATCTAGCTTTCACGTCGTTTATTCTGTTATAATTCTCACACAGGCTTGTTGATGGACTACAGTTGTCAAGGAATAGACCCGTTCGTTTAGGCGTGCACTCTTTAGTTCAGCAGAACTTAAGTTCATCCAATTTGTTTGGGATTAATGTGAAAATAGTAAGGGGAGTGTGTGTGTGTGTGTGTGTGTGTGTGTGTGTGTGTGTGTGTGTGTGTCAGAACAATAAATTGACAGCAACAATGATTAAACTGAGGTACGTAATCTCTCTCGCGCACACACACACACACAGCATATAATCGTAACATTCATCGTGGTAATAAATATTAGGTACCGGTCTGTGAAGCAGTAAATATTATTCCGTAAATTTAAAGTGAAGAGACAAGCGATCAACGGGTCCGTCTAGGCTCGATGGCTAGGCATTTCACTGTGTTCGTAGTTCAGGCGTCACCGATCCCCCACGATGCAAAGTATCGCCGCTCAGTATATGGACGACTTCTGGATTGTGCTACACATGCCTAGCATTTAAATAACAAAAAAAGTTTAAAAATTACTAAAAATACCTCGTTTACATCGTTTAATAGTACTCTATTTAGAACACAGGTCTGTGGACTAAGACTGTACAAGCGTTTGTAAATGAGGGTGATACTGTTCTTTCATTCCATCCACGTTCTTTAAAGTCAGTCTTTTATTATTTCATAGTGGAAGGTACAGCTCCTCCTGACGTGTCGTACTGTCTTCATTGGCATGCGGGTGACCTCGTGAAACGTGTCAGATTTGTTGTTGGCAGCGTGTGTGGCCAGCCGTTCCCTGGCAAGTGAAAAGTTTCCTTTATTGAAGACGGCTTATAATTTTCTAGAAATCCTAGCCATTTGAGCGGTGTTACGCTTTCAGTAAAATGCGCGCAATGGCTGATGACCTCCAAGACCAACTCGACCCCGTCCCGTACCGCCACGCCCCCGCGTGCGGAGCAGTAAGGATTGCGACATGCGAGACGACAAACAAACGAGCGGCGGCGGCGAGCAAACCCCCGCCTGCAGCCCGGCCTCTGTTGTGTACACGCGGATTATTTTTAGTGGCCTCTCGCCGGCCGCACAGGTGCGCCAGCCGCCAGCGGCCGAGACGAGGCACCTGCAGCTGGCGGCCTTCCGTGCGTAACGCGTTTTACGAGGGGGCGGCGACCCGCATTACCGAGGTGTCTCGTAACGTTTTCGTGCGGGACCCTATTTCGACCTTCAGCATGTTTCGTCTTTGCCCTCCAACTTTCGTAGCACCCTAGGAGCACGTTACAGGTTCTCCGTTGTTGGGGTAGCAGTATGTCGAATTGTGGGCGCTGTTTCCGTCTTTGTCACTATAATGTACCGGTGGTGGGGCGGCTGTGGGAAGGGCGTAACCCGCCGCCTACGGAGCGCTTAGCTCCACACTCCTGCTGCCTTCATTACTTCCCCCGCTTTGTTTAATTTTTGACGGGGCAGCTTGTGTCCATAACGTACGCAGCCTTTTCACTTTTACTGTTGCGTGTCCCCCGACAAGAAGGCATACTTTACTCTGAAACTCTCTTGGCTCTTAATCGGCTTCCAGGGTAAGGTTTCTTCCCCCACAGATGAGATTCGTCGTCCGTTTAGACCTACTTGTCCGATGTATATACTTTTACTACCCTCTACTTCTCCGTAAATTATTTCTCAGCTTTGGCACAAATCTCGTTTAAATACCTCGATTTTATCACTCCTAGGAACTTTCCTCATTCCGTTACATTTTTAGCGGGCGCCATAACTCCCGCTGAACTAACTATTCACCGAGATACTGATGACCTCGCAGTTTAGTCCCTTAATGCCCAACCAATCAATCTTGCGCTCCATCCGGATGAGGAAAACACGGAGCTCCTAAGCAGCCATAATGCAGAGATGTCGCGAGATTGCCAGCTGTAAGATCTCTCTGTAGCTCCTTTGTGTTCTGTATCAGTACGAACCCGAAGAGTTTAGGCAGATGTTATGTTGTACCAGGTACCTGTCTGCTTTGGTGATGAGACGTTACCGCGTGAAGTGGCTCTATAGTAACATCTGTCACCTATTTTAAGCTACCGTAAGTACGTGAAGTAGTCTCACTTGGGGGCGCGTAATGTGATTTTATAAATACGACACAAGTACGTCAGTGAATAATTACCCACTGACCTGAACCGGTTCCAATTATGTTTACGCCAAAAACTGATTAAGTGTTACGTAATTATTTGCAGCAGTGTGTAAGTGCACGTCTGGATCAGATCCTTCAGCTGTGCGTTCTCACTGCGACTCGGTCAGAACAAGAGAATGGCAGTTCACTACAGGCGTGTACCTGCGCGTCGCCAGAAGGCTAAACGGCACAGCTGCTGCGCGACCCAGCGGATGGCGACAAGCAGATGTGCCTTGCGTAGTGGAAAGAATGACTGCAGACGTGTTCCTATTGAAATGGGTCCTGCTGCCGAAAGTGCTCCACAGATCCGCAACATTTCTCTGTGAGATTTCGACATGACTGTAGTAAATACCCCATCCACTGCCACTAACCAAGTCGCCGGCGATGTTGTTCAAATTTGACACAGCCTACGTCCTCACCCCCCCCCCCCCCCCACACACACACACGCAGGAGCGCGCGTTGCTCCAAGCCAGTTTGAATCGCGCGCCAAAAACACGTCAACCAATCAGAGACTGTGCTCGACATCTATAGAGCATCCCAGAGTGCCACAGAGAGCATCCCAGAGTGCCCCAGGGAGCTACAACACCAAGAAGAATCGCTTCTCGGCTTTTGGCAAGATGAATGTGTAGTATTTGTGGCCCTTAAAAGGGCCGTTTGTTGAGAACTACTACTTTCAATGATTATATAAAGTACAATCACCCACAATGCGACAATCTTCCAAAGGAGGAGGACCACTCGCCTTCACCCATAAGTGAACGCTACAGTCAGAATTTATCTTACAACGTCTACGACAAGACAAAGACAAACTCCCGTGCGGAAAAAGGTAGGAACCCTCACTAGCAATAATAATCTCAGAAACAGGTATAGTACGGTAAGCTAAGATTTCCCTAGTTTCAAAGGATTCCAAACCTGGTCTACCTGCATCGTTACAAGCAACGAAAGCTACAGTTAGCCATCCGTTACCCAAACTAGAGGAAGAAGAAACTTTCATTATAGAAAAATTCCGCGATAGCGGAAGCTGATAAGAGTGCACATCCGCTGCGTGCGCCAGGACTGATGCTATAAATAGCACACTGTTCTGTCTAGCGCATTCACTCGGTTTGAGGGAATAGCCACTGAGGCACTGCTTCTTACAATGATGCGTAAACGTTGTTTTCGTCGTCGCCGGCGAATGCTGGTTTACAAATCACTTGTCAATGTGGACGGCACTCTTGGTGCTTCGACATCTTCTGGGAAGGGTAAAAAGAACGAAACGAGAGGAGTTGGTAAAACTGCTCAATTTGTTCTTATTCATGGACCTACTTTATTTTGTGGTGCGAGGTTAAATTTTTCTTCCTCTAGTTTGGGTAACGGATGGCTAACTGTAGCTTTCGTTGCTTGTAACAATGCAGGTAGACCAGGTTTGAAATCCTTTGAAACTAGGGAAATCTTAGCTTACCGTATTATACCTGTTTCTGAGATTATTATTGCTAGTGAGGGTTCCTACCTTTCTCCGCGCAGGAGCGCGCGCGCGCACTCTCTTCTATCTCATTGGGGGAAGGAACAGAGAAGAATATTTTGTAAAGCAAAAGTGAATGCGAAATACATCCAGAGTAACGTTCAGTAGTAGTTAATGTCTGTCAGACAGTAACCTCCACCTAAAACTGCGACGTTACACCGAGCTGAATACTTGGCAGGAGCGCTGTGCTGGCTCCGAGTTGCGCCGCACAGTGCCTGCTGAAGCTGAGTGAGCCTCGGCCTGAAGCCAGGCTCAGGTAGCGGCGCCTTTTGATGCTGCGGCGACCTTGCGGCGTACGGCCGCGCTTTGTGTGTGTGTGTGTGTGTGTGTGTGTGTGTGTGTGTGTGTGTGTGTGTGTGTGTGTGTGTGCACCACAATATCTGAAGCCAGAGCCGTACCACACTCAACCATAAATCTTAGGACAACAGGCTGATAGCCGCTGGTTGTTGCTGCATACCTTTACGCGTCAATGATATTGTTGTCTTCAGTCTGAAGGCTGGTTTGGAGCAGCTCTCCGTGCACCTCTATCCTGTGCGAGCCTCTTCCTCTCCGAATAACTACTGCAACCTACCTCCTTCTGAATCTGCTTAATTTATCCATCTCTTGGTCTCCCTCTACAATTTTCAACTCCCATACTTTCCTCCAGTACTAATTTGGTGATCCCTTCATGTCTCAGAATGTCTATCAACCAAGCCATTGTTTTAGTAAAGCTGTGCCACAAATTTCGTGTCTCCCCAGTTCTGTTCAGTACCTCCTCATCAGTTAAGCGATCGATCGATCCGTCCATCCATCCATCTAATTTTCAACATTCTTCTGTAGCACCGCATTTCGAAAGCTTGTATTCTCCTTTTGTCTAAGCTGTGTATCGTCCGTGCACTTTTATACGTGGCTACACTCCAGCCAAACACTTTCGGGAAAGATTTCTTAACACAATCTGTATTCGATGTTAACAAATTTCTCTTCTTCGGAAACGCTTTTGTTACCGTTGTCAGCTTACATTTTATATCCTTTAAACTTAGGCGATCATCAGTTATTTTGCTTCCCAAATAGCAAAACTCATCCATTGCTTTTAAGTGTCTCGTTTCCTGATCTCATTCACGAAGCATCACCTGGTTTAATTCGACTACATTCCAGTATCCTTGTTTTGCTTTTGTTGCTGTTCATCTTATATCCTCCTTTCTAGACAATGTACATTCCGTTGAACTGCTCTCCCAAGTCTTTTGATGTCTGTGTCATCGCCAAACCTCAAATTTTTTATTTCTCCTCCCTGGACTTCAATTTGCACTCCAAATTTTTGTTTGGTTTCCTTTACTGTCTGTTCAATGTGGAGATTGATTAACATTGGGGATGGGCTTCAACCCTGTCTCGCTCCCTTCTCAACCACTGTTCCCTTTCATGCCTCCCGAATCGACGCATCAATAAAGAATAAAACAATTTACTACATGTTTCGCCGTCTTTTGAAGCCTGCAAATTACAGGTTATTCATTCTGTTACTAACGAGACGGTGGGCTGATTATTCAGGAATAAAAATGGTTACGAACGTGCCGCGGGGTGGAGACACCGGAACACAATCCTACCTGTTCGCATTAGGATGGTGACGAGTTTCGTGACCACCTCTGTTTTTGTGTGAAGTTAGTAGTGTGCCAGGTGGATATTTCACATCCACCTTGCCATTGGATTTTTGTTAGCAGCAGAAACCGTACTCTTCACTTCGTAACGCTCCTGCCTGATTCCCGACACTAACAGCATGTTTACGTCAGAGCGGAATGACGTCATAGAAAAAGCTTGTGCTGGCGTTCGTGCGTTGTCTTCTTTCTGAAACAAGAGTACACCATTTTGGATACTGTTATGAACGAGAAAGCAACTGCCATGGAAGCAGTGATGTGATTTAAACTTTTGTCTGCCACGAAAAAGTTCACTCATTTGAAATGCAGGAGCTGAACCTGGATTCTGCTGCGAGCCTCCCGCCACCTTACACCTCGGGACTAAAGTGAATTCAGAAAGTCGATTATAATAGTTTCCTCCCCTCCTCCTTCGTCGGTATATCAGACGAAACTGTCGCTGTGATGTCGCAAACGACCGGGGAACGTCTTTTCAAATGTGTACAGGTTATGGTTTATTCTACTGTTTCGTCATTTGCGTTTCATAAATCAAAGATTCACTGTTATAGTTCCGATTATGCCTGCAGTATAGCCTTTACCTGTGCAGTTTATGTATCGAAACTTTCGGGAGTATGAGAGTGCTGGCGGTACTTAGTATCATACCTACACACTGTGCCCCTATGCCCAACGTGCAGCGTTCGCGTACTGTGGAACTGGGACAGCAGTTGCCAGACACCATCTTAATGCTGAGTAATCGACTTCTAGGTGCAGTGTTGATACGCTTTTGCTACTACCCACGCTTGCTTATTACTTGGAAACACGTTCGAGAGAGCCACCACCTGTAATAGTCCTGTCAGAGGTACTGTTTCTCGCATCATAGTAGGCATTCCAGGACTATATTTCACACGGCTGACAAGATAATGGCAAGACTGGCGGAAGCAGGCAGTTCCCTGCAGAGTGCGGAAGGGGTCTTCGTAAGGCGAGGTTTGGTACAACAAGGCTCGCTTTTAGTTAAAGTTTTGTACATGTCCCACGAAATACTGAGAGTTGGCACACAGCCTGATCATCCAATTCGCCAGCAGCATAGTTTGTTTATAAGCAGTTGCAGTCTTGATTTCATTGCTACGAAACTTCACAAAACGCCGATACGCATTCACCAGTAGCGCTGATCAATCGCAGTAACCACGATAAAAAAAATTGAGTCCTCCTCCTCCTACACTCCTACGATCAAACCGTCTGAAACTTCGAATGGAATTGTTGGATGTTTTATCCACCGGGCGAGGTGGCGCAGTGGTTAGCACACTGGACTCGCGTTCGGGAGGACGACGGTTCAAACCCACGTCCGGCTATCCTGATACAGGTTTTCCGTGATTTCCCTATCACGTCAGGCAAACTCTGGGATGGTTCCTTTGAAATACCTTCCCCATCCTTCCCCATTCCGATGGGACCGATTATCTCTCTGTTCTGTCCCCTCCCACAAATCAACGAACCAACCATATTTTACATCTTTTATACGCTTATGAAGATCCACACGTCGTACTCGACATGTTGACTTCGAGTGTACGTTACAGACTGTGCCTCTCTTCATTCCGGCTGCAAATGGACGCATAGACCCCTTCAGTAAAGGTGTTTTGTCAATGGTGGCGTTACCTTCTCATTACCCACCAGGAGTTACAGACTGTGCCTCTCTTCATTCCGGCTGCAAATGGACGCACAGACCCCTTCAGTAAAGGTGTTTTGTCAATGGTGGCGTTACCTTCTTCTCATTACCTACCAGGAGTAACCTCACGGTTTGTTGAGTCTTCAACCACATAGATCAACTTTTTTTGTAAGCAAAATGATACAACCCATAGTAGAGATAGCACTGTTCGCAGTCCACATCAGTTGATAACTCTTTATACTACTCATTCTAGCACCGAATGGTGTAGAATCTCTGATATTCCTCCATTTTACACACACACACACACACACACACACACACACACACACACACACACGCGCGCGCGCGCGCTAGACGGACCATCAATCTCACATCTCAGCGCAATAGGCTGACGCTTCAAACGAAGGACTTAGTTCCAGGCACAGTAAACAATTTAAATTGTCAAAGCTCACGGACGTGATTCATACTGTGCTATCCCTTTGGCGGAGGACGACGGTTCAATCCCGCGTCCGGCCATCATGATTTAGGTTTTCCGTGATTTCCCTAAATCGCTTCAAGCGAATGCCGGGATGGTTCCTTTGACAGGGTACGGCCGACTTTCTTCCCCATCCTCCCCTAATCCAATGAGACCGATGACCTCGCTGTTTGGTCTCTTCCCCCAAATCAGTCCAGTCCAGTCCATTCCTTTGGTGGAGAGGCTAAACACACGATAGCTGGTTCGCCCTACCGGGCGCTTACACCAAGCAGAGGGTGCTTCCGTGTTGTGAGTTAGTTACTAGGCAGTGGGTCCGAGGCCTGCCGCGTCCCTTAACCCTAGCATTACCAACGGGGGGGGGGGGGGGGCTCGTAGGCCCACTGACTCAGTTTTTCTATGTTGTATCCACACCCTTTGATATATGAACTTGAAAGCAAAGGTAATTGTTCGTTATTGAATGTACTATTGAGTCATTACAGAATTTCTGAATAAAAATGTAATTAAAATTCATTTACTTGATTTAATTCTCTGTGGGCCTTAGAAGCCCACCCGTTGGTAATAGCAAGGAAAGATTTACGAGGTTGAGTCTCTCGTTTCAAATTCTTACCATGAAACGAATTTTGGCATTGTTGCCTTCAGACATATTATTATGAAGCGGACCATTGTTATTTTCAGTGTTTCTGCTGCTGTTTAACCAGCAACATGAGTAGACATCGTTTACGTGATAGTTCCATTGAAAGAGTGCTAGAAGAAGTTTTGAACGAATCAGATTTAGAGGAAAGTGAAGTGGATGATGATGTGGAAGAAATTAGAACTGATTCATCGTCTGAGAATGAAGATGAGGTTGAAGCCAATCCACCAGATGATAATGATACGGAATGTGATAAATTCATTGCAAAAAGTGGACAAGAGTATATTACGAAGCCATCTCGACAATATCGGCGTCCTGTACAAAATATAGTGCGAGAAAGAATGGGGCTAGGACAACAAGGAAGAATTGCGTCTCCGAAAGAGGCTATAGAGCTCTTTTTTACACCTCAAATTATGAATCTAATAAAACTACACTCAAATGAAGAGGCTTCTCGACTAGGTATTCAGCACACAGATGAAGATGAGTTATTTTGTTATATAGGACTCTTGCTAATCATGGGTTCAAATCATGACAATAAGATACCTGTCCAAGATTTATGGTCTTTGCTTCAGGGCCGACAAGTGTACTATGGATCAATGAGTCGGACCCGATTTTTCGAATTGACTAAAATATTGAGGTTTGATGATAAGAACACAAGAGAAATTCGTCGCCAGACTGACAAGTTTGCTCCAATGAGGGAAATTTTTGAAAGCTTCAATTCTTCACTTCCATTGTATTTCATTCCTGGTCTACATACAACAGTGGATGAGATGTTGTCTTTGTTCCGTGGTCGCTGTCCATTCAAGGTGTTTCTAAAAGAAAAACCTGGAAAATACGGCATTCTAATTCGAATGCTGTCTGATTCTGAGACTAGATATGTGATCAGCATGGACATCTATACAGGCAAGTCAGGAAATACACAGCATTCAAATGGACCGATGGAAATTGTAAAGAGACTAATAAAACCTATTGAAAAATCAGGCCGTAATGTTACCACAGATCGGTACTATACTTCAGTGGAGCTTGCTGAGACTCTATGGAATGATTTTCACCTCACACTTGTTGGCACCCTACAGTCTAACAGACGACACATACCTGAAGAGCTGAAGACTACAACTGGCCGCAGTTTACACTCTTCCATCTTTGCTTATACTGACCGTCAGACACAGAGGCCACCAGTTACTCTTGCATCAACGCTAGTCCGCGAGAAGCCAAAACGACTGCTGTTGATGCTTTCAACTTATCACTCAGAAGGGGTGTTGAATGAAGACTCAAAAAAGACTAACATAAATCTTTTTTATAATTCTACAAAGGGAGGCGTGGACACCATAGACCAGATGGCAAGACACTACAGCACAAAGAGAGGAACAAGAAGATGCCTTTGTCCCTCTTCTACACACTCATTGACATAGCAGCAATAAATGCATATTCACTCTTCCTCCTCAACTTTCCGAATTGGAAAAAGAATTTGCTAAACCGCAGAAGAGTTTTTATCACTAACTTAGGTCTCGAACTAATAAGATCTCAAGTAGATAAAAAAGCATCACACAACGGAAGCTCAGGTGCTCTGTAGAACCATCATCCTCAACAGCAGAACCAGGAACACGTGGACGGTGCCACCTATGCTGCCAAGAAGCTGCATCTAAAAAGATCAAGTACAACAAGCTGGGAAAGTCAACTGTTACCTGCTCTCAGTGCCACAAACACGTCTGTGGGAAACACTGCAGGAAGACAGTGTTGTGTGAAAAATGCGTTGCAGAATGAGACAGTAAATTTTGTTTGCTTCATGTAGTGTATCGAATTAAAAAAGTCGTTTTTATAAGAAAACACTATTTTGAAACATTATTCCAAAAAATATATAAACTGAATCTCGTGATTTGTTCATTTTATTCCTATTATAATAACATCTTTTATTATCCAGTATACAAACACAATGTCTAAGCATTTTGAATTGTTATTAGAGGTATCAGAAGTAAATAAACTTGATTTATGATAAAATAAATTGTGGTATTCTTTATGGGCCTTTGAGGCCCCCCCGTTGGTATTACATGTAACAAAAATACGTTGGCAATGCTAGGGTTAAAGCGCTTGTGACAAGGCAAGGCTGGAAGCGACAGCTCCCATATGCAACGCAGCTCCCGGCTCGTGCCCTTGACCAACTAGGGACTTTTTGCGTCGTCTGTGTATGCTCTGGTACGATGGCCGGCGAGCTGGCTCCACGCCTGAGCGCCCGCTTCAGCGAGTGCCTTCTCATCCAGTCAATGTCTAAACGTCTTTGATAGCCACACTACATACGATCACGCGCACGTCCCAAATACTTCTTACCTTTCAGGCATAACTTGCATTCTTGCTTCTAGTGGAGAAACAATTTAGTCAATAGCAGCCAGTTGCCTTCCACGACCCTTCATATTCGATACCATTAAAATTTATTATGACTTCACGAAAAGTTACCAGGTCCTGTAGAGTCATTACTTTAACATAACGATGCTTGCTGATCGGCATATTCGTGACTGGGTGTAAGCTCGTTTATCATATGATTTTGCTTTGAAAGTCCCTGTAATTAGTAATAGTGGGAAAGATTATCTTGTTAGTCTTGAGCAGTCAGTCTGAGACTTCTTAGTGTAAACTTTGTAAGTGACCGCATCACTGCAGGGCGTTTTGCAATCGCTAGCCTTTTTGACGCTACGGAAGAGACGTTACTTTTATACAGTGTTATTACAAATGATTGAAGCGATTTCACAGCTCTACAATAACTTTATTATTTGAGATATTTTCACAATGCTTTGCACACACGTACAAGAACTCAAAAAGTTTTTTTGGGCATTCACAAATGTTCGATATGTGCCCCTTTAGTGATTCGGCAGACATCAAGCCGATAATCAAGTTCCTCCCACACTCGGCGCTCACTGCAGGTCGACCCGTTGTTTCCCCTTACAGAGGCATCCAGAAGCTTTGAACTGCGCATACCATCGCCGAATGGAGTTAGCAGTTGGTGGATCTTTGTTGAACTTCGTCCTGAAGTGTCGTTGCACTGTTATGACTGACTGATGTGAGTGCATTTCAAGCACGACATACGCTTTCTCGGCTCCTGTCGCCATTTTGTCTCACTGCGCTCTCGAGCGCTCTGGCGGCAGAAACCTGAAGTGCCGCTTCAGCCGAACAAAACTTTGAGTTTTTCTACATATCTGTAGTGTGTCGTGATCATATGTCAATGAATGGAGCTACAGTGAATTTATGAAATCGCTTCAATCATTTGTAATAGCCCTGTACAGTTTCGTAACGATGGTTCCGCGTCGCTGTAATTTGGCGGGTTCGAACTGGTCCACTGGTACTTACATCTATACTCGCTGGACGCCTTACGGTGTGTGGCGGAGGGTACTGTACTATCACTATCTTTTTCCCCTGTTCCATTTGCGAATGGCGCATGCGAAGAATTACCATCGTTACCTGTCTTACTGAAAGACTATCCCAGGGCACGGTACCCAGCCCAATTTCTAGATTGCCTATCTGACGGCTTCCAGGGGCAACAAAAATTAGATTTTTAATATTTCGCGCAGTTGTTGAGTGAATGTAATTATTTAAATTGCTATCTTAATCTACTAATTAAGAGGTATAAGCTTACAAGTTTAATACACCGAGACAAGTATCACAGTTAGAAACTGTGTGTTTCGAGAAGGCATAACAGACGGCGCGCAAATCCTCGGACTTTATTCGGCCAATATGTGAGAATGAGAGCACTTACTGACTTCCAACAAACTGTACACACAATTTTCGAAACTTTTTCTCGTTGACAACTCTGACAAAATGACGAAAGGAAAAAATGTTTATCGCTTACATTTCCGTCGTACATGTAGTCAAACGGTAGCATCGTGGATGATGATCTAGTTTATTAATTCTTCACTACTAACTCTATTAGCATTATATTTGTAAACAGCATCTTCGCGTGTCACTGAGTGTACCTACAGAATTGTATAGCTGCACGACGCGACACGTAGTTCGGGACATATGGCAGCAATAAAAATTTATATGCTTGGAAAACTTGCTTTTGTTTAAAATGGAAGGCAAATTACCCAGACTATGTTAATCCAATGTTTCGTAATGAAAGCATGTAGCGACATCCATGACAAATATTTAACACATTAACTCATTTGTAAAGTAATCAGCCGTTTGAAGCTCCTTTTACATAGGAGTTGGATTCTTTGAAGAAGTCGTGGTCACTTCACGAGGCAGCAATATGTTGCCCGACTGTTCTTAGAGTGTGTACTCTGTCGAATTTCAACAGTAAACCTATCCATTATACAGGCTTATCTTGCATCGTCTTGTAGCGTTCTTTTAGCATCTCTGTAATGCTCTCGCAATTACTAAACGAACTCTGTCTCTGTTTGGTTTTGTTGATTAAGGGACAGACGCATGAGCCATACCCAAACGAGTACTTTGTAAGCTTGTTTTTTTTTTCGTAGATGAATTAAATTTAAATAATTTTTCTCAGTCGATCTGTCTCGCATGTGTAGCACGTTCGAAAATTTTTGTTGGTTTGTAACGGATTCGAACTTCTCAGTGTGTGTTCGGAGAATTCGAATCTCTCCCCTCTGCTTATTGACCCTACCATATACGTACAATGATTTTCATTCAGATGGGCACTTGGGACACAGCATCGTGCACCCTAACCAAAAAATCATCGAAAGTTGGTGAAACAGGAAGGGTGACCTAGGCCATGAACCACTGTAGACACGCATTCACTGGCACAGACTTTAAAAGAGATTGATACCCAGTAGTCCAGTCTCGGGAGGGGGAGAAATCGTGTAGTCGCCAGTATTTGTACAGTGGCAGGTGGATTGTCGTTAGCAACGTGTGTGTGTGTGTGTGTGTGTGTGTGTGTGTGTGTGTGTGTGTGTGTGTGTGTGTGTAAGGGACGGGAGGGGGGTTGCGAAAGGTAGCTTTTTCTCGAACATTCGAAAACCACAGTATACAGCGAAAATGTTTCCCAATAAAAAAATTAAACTACTGCAAATTTCCTACTAAGAAAGGTACTACTCATTTTTTCCCTAAGACTAACCGTTCCCGCGTTGCAGGAAAAGGAAAAATCGCAAGTTATTAAAAATAGTGTTTAAAAACTAATGTAGCCTGTACTGTTAAATAACGTGTGTTACGAACAAATATAAAATTTTTGTACCGCAATGCAGTAGAATCGTATTAAGGGATAAATTGTGTTTTTAGAGTATAACAGGAGGTTAGAAGGGTGAGGGAAGGTAGAGATAGTCGCACTGTGGTCACGCACTTCCCTCGCTCACCGATGTGCAGGCATTTCATCTGCCCATTCCCTCCTCTACCGCACAATCACTAAAAGACACTACAGGAAGTTTCACAAAGCTATAACGGACCCTTCCGTAGCTTGCCTTATGAATTACTGGTGTAGTGTGCAGACAGGCCCAGAGGTGTTTATTTTCCTCAAAGTGCGTTAACACCACGTGCAATACAGATAAAATTTCTGATACTAACCCGAGAAATGTGTATGGACAGAATCCGTGTAAATCTCTGCACACCGTTCAACACTGTTACAGGTGAAATTCATTCTTACTCACATGACAGTTATCTTCCGGAAAAGGCGACTTCCCCGACAAATAAGGCTGCTCGCTCTTCAGTTTACAAACGGATTGTATCTTCCCAGCATAACCTGCCCAGTTCTCCTGTGGAAGTTGACAAAATATCTTCAGTGAGCTCGTGTTTGTATAGTGGAGTTACTTGCGCTTCATCTAGTCGGTATTTATTTACAGCAGTTACGGAGGGAAGTACGTGACCACAATCTGGCGACCTAGCATCCCTCACGCTTCTAACCTCCACCACCGCTTTACCAACCTGTTAACACCCCCAGAACACCGTTTATCCCTTAGCACGGTTCTGCTGCACTTAGATGCGGTACAGACATTTAATATTTGTTCTTAACCGACTTTATTAACAATGTGCATTCGTATCATACATTTAAAACACTGTTTTTAATACTCTCCGATTTTTCCAACCCACGCAACGCGGAAACCCAAAGGAGAAATGAATATGACCTCCTTTGCAGGAAATTTGATGTAGTTGGATTCTGCACTGTGCAACATTTTCGCTAGAAGCTGCGATTTTCGGGATAATCCAGAAAAACTTAAGTGACCTCCAGACCACCCGCTTTCCAAACTAGAACAACCACCACCACCACGCAGTTTCCCGGGAAGACACTTTGTCGGACACCTACGGACAACAGCATTCCATTGGATGCAGGCGCAGCCAGGGGCGATTCTAGAAGTTGGTCAAAGGGGGGGGGGGGGATTGGGGTTGGAGGAATGGTATATCACTTAGCAAAAGGAGAGTTGGTAAAATGTTGCTTAAAGTAGTTTTTGGTAATTGTTTTGGAGTTCAGGGTAAAAAAGTGTGCATTAATAAATAATAAGACGCCCATTTTAAGTTAAATGATATTTATTGGTTTAGATAGTGAGCTACTTGCCGCTCTTACTCTTTTGCTAAAATGTGTTTGAAATACATTGCAACCTATATTGCTACATAGTTATAAAAGAAAAAAAAAGATTGAACCTGTTGGAGTAATATATTCGCTGATTTCTGAAGTCATTTTATCCAGTGTAATGATACTCCATGGGGGGAGGCTATAGCCCCTCCCCCCCCCTTGCCACCGGCCCTGGGCGCAGCGAGCAGGATGCCGTGACTAGCCAGAGCGGCCTAATTCAGCGCTTGATAAGGTCAGAGAGAGAGAGAGAGGATACGCCACGCCGGCCCACGCCGAAGCGTCGTCAGCTCGCCGACGCAGTGGCCTAAGTTTCCTTTCCACATACCCTAAATCCCTGCTCCCTCTCCTCCAAGGCGGCTCGTCAGAGAAAGAATCGTTTGATTTCGAATTGGGTGCTTTTCCGACCGCCTGTTCGACGTACGGAAGTTGCGTAGTCATGGCTACTAGCGCATTTCCAGATTGTAATTTGAGTCATCCGATGTCGCCTTCACAGTTTTCAACGGTCTTGCAATAGGGTCGTCCAACTGACGCTGCAACACTATAGAGTCCAACTCTAACCTTGCTCCTTTCCTGAAAAACCTTCACATACTTTTATATACGTGTACAGGCTGTTCGGAAAATGTTCGGGAGGAGGAGAACATGAAGTCACACATACACTGAAGAGCCAAAGAAACTGACACACCTGCCTAATATCGCGCACAACTGCCGCAACACGGCGTGGCATGGACTCGACTGATGTCTGAAGTAGTGCCGGAGGGAACCGACACCATGAATCGCACAGGGCTGTCCATAAATCCGTAAGAGTACGAGGGCTTGGAGATCTCACATGAGCAACACGTTGCAAGGCATCCCAGATATGCTCAATAATGTCCATGTCTGGTGAGTCTGGTGGCTAGCGGAAGTGTTCAAACTCAGATGAGTGTTCCTGGAGCCACTCTGTTACAATTCTGGACGTGTGGGGTGTGGTATTTTCCTGCTGCAATTGCTCAAGTCCGTCGGAATGCACAATGGACATGAATGGATGCAGGTGAGCAGACAGGGTGCTTACGTACGTGTCGCCTGTCAGAATCATATGTAGACGTATCAGGGGTCGCGTATCACTCCAACTGCACACGCCCCACACCGTTACCGAGCCTACGCCAGCTTGAACAGTCCCCTGCCGACATGCATGAGGTTGTCTCCATACTCGTAAACTTCTGTCCGCTCCATACAATATGAAAAGACACTCGTCCGACCGGACAACATGTTTCCAGTCATAAACAGTCCATTATCGATGATGTTTCGTCGAATGGTTTGTACGCTGACACTTGTTGATGGCCCAGCGTTGAAATCTGCAGCAGTTTGCGGAAGGGTTGCATTCTGTTGCGTTGAACGATTCTCCTCAGTTATCTTTGGTGCCGTTCTTGCAGGACGTTTTTCCGGCCGCAGTGATATCGGAGATTTGATGTTTTACCAGATTCGTGACATTCGCGGTACACTCGTGAAATGGTCTTACGGGAAAATCCCCACTTCATCGCTACCTCGGATATGCTGTGTCCCATCGCTCGTGCGCCGACCGTAACACCGCGTTCAAACTCACTTAAATGGTGATAATCTGCCATTGTTGGAGCAGGAACCGATCTAACAAATGCGCCACACACTTGTCTTGTGTAGGCGTTGCCGACCGCAGCACCGTATTCTGCCTGTTTACATATCACAGTATTTGAATACGCATGACCATACCAGTGTCTTTGGTGCTTTAGTGTATTTATTTATGGTACATGTGGCCCCTGACAACAATTTCTGATGCTAGGGACGACTTAAACAGCAGATAGTGTAGCATACTAATTGCAGCAGTGGCATTCACAGAAACTGTGCAGATACGCGAGCATTGTGCTCTATGCGCGCAGTGCATTGTCGGACCACTGATTGTCGAATCCGCTATGAGACTCCTGTCGTGTCCGCAATGGTGCCAGCAGCGGCAGTTGTAGTTAACAAGATCTCCTTTTGTTTCATAGGCCAGTTACGTCTTATGCCCATGGGGGAAGAAGTGGAGACACGTGAGTTGACGTTGGTGTCTGGCCCACAGAGCCCCCTCGGGCGATCCAGCGATTCCAGAAGGCGGCTCCTCACAGCAGTGCTGGAATGGGGTGGCGCCCCATCGTGCTGGAAGTTCATCCTCCGTCTAACATCCAGAGGCACGTCGTCCAGTAGTTCTAATAACACGTGTCCCACGAAGCGGTGGTATTTCGTTGAGGCGAAATGGAAGAATGTATTGTCCAATCAACGTGTCACCGAGAATGCCGGCATCCACATTAACACCGAATCGCCGGTATGTCGTGAGTTTCCATGCTCCCAAACATGCGAATTGTTGGCATTTGAATGCCAGTACACATTCCCTGTCAGCGACACCGACACAACAGCTTACCCCTAACAAAATGTTCCATAAGGTTACGAGTTGATTTCAGAGACCTCCTGCATTAACCTGAACGAATAATTTCGGAACACCCTGTACATATATTTTGGATCATAACTCGGTATTTAAGGGCATAATACTCGTAAATTACCAAAAGCTATTGTAGGTTCAGTTTCCTCGTCTGCTGGTTACGTAGTTTCGAAAGTATTTTCACTGACTTTTTCCTTAGAATTCTTACAGGTGCTATCTTGTCATTTGCTCTTCGATCAGAAGGGTAACAATTCTTACTGTGATACTACGGCAAGAAAGATGGATCTGCCTGTTAGTGAAGACTGTAGACTGTTGATTCACCATACGAATTATACACGCAGCCAATAACAACAAACCGATATAGTCTTAAAGTGTAACTTGATCTAATTCTTCCCAGCTATCACCATAAACTTTTTGACTCTCAGTACTAGTCATTTTCACCGCAGTACTCTGAAAATTACCGTTTATAAGACCTTGAAAAGAGGATTCTATATCACTTACTCTGGACACAGCATGATACCTTGTTGGACCGAAGTAAGTTTTACAACTTTGCTGCACTGTATGCTCTTACAGTCTGCGGAAAAGTGCGAAGTTCCATATGATGATTTTGTCATTTGACTGAACCACTTGTGCCGCTTGCACGTTGCCATGTGAGGTATCAATGTTTGAAAGTCAGATGTAGGAGGAATGGTATCGTCAGTGATGTTATTTTTTTTCTTTTTCCTTCAAAAATACTATTCTTACTGTCAGATGCATTTACTAATGCTTCAAACTCCTGCTCAGAAAGAAATCGTTTCGTCTTGATAGCCACACTGAAATTCCTACGTTGATTAAATGATCTGCGACCGCACCAAACAGTTGATAAAACCTTATTAGTACCGATAATGCTTTGATGATTTGGACGTAATAACCGACCTGCATTATTAAGTCCCACATTTCAACAAAGTCCGCCATTATTATAAAGTATGCTTGTATCTCAGACACGTAGTAACAAAAATTTTCTATCGGTATTTGTGCATGATGTAAATTTTTAAACACACACGTTACTTAGACCCAGGGAACATCAGTGTAACAAAATTAAGCCATAAAAAGGGGGAAAAATCTATATTTTCCTTTGAGCCTTAAGCTGTTGTAAAGTGCATAGAAAAAAATAGTTTCTAGCACTAGAGTGTAAATATGAAAACGTTATTGGAAGAACTCACTGCTGTGACCCAAAGATAAAAGCAGCATTAAACCTGTGGTATTCGGCTTCGGCGCATTCTAGCGCAATTACTACGCTCACAGGAAGCTCTCAAATCAGGGTTTCGCGAATCAGTTTCCCAAAACCGCTTGTACATCTAAATACGTACTCCGCAAACCCATGTGTAGTGCATGCTAGAGGATTCTTAGCTAGGTACACGTGTCAGGGCTTCTTCTCGCACCAGTTAATTGACTGCTTGATTTTCTCTGTGCGCTGCAGTTAGTTTGTTACCAAAGTTCTTCACTTAACACTGCTACGTGAAATTCTGTGCGTAGACTTATCTTTTAAGTGTTAGCCAGCTCAGGCTTTTCTGTTGACGCTCTCTTGTGAGTCAAACAAACAATTCGCGCTGTCCTCCTTTAAATATATTAATTATCCACTGCTGGTGCTATTTGGTGTGGCTGCCACACACTTGAGCAGAATTCTAAGACATCACACACACGTTTTGTTTGCAGTCTCCTTTATACACTAACTGCATTTTCCCAGTACGCGCCAAGAACTGAAGCCTGCCACATAGTTCATCTTAAATTGTGCCTGTGTGGTGGTTAAATGTCATTTCCTTAAAAATTGTTAAAGCCATGTATTGCTATGAGTTGACTGTTTCCAGTTGTGACTCGTTGATATTGTCGTCGTGGGATACTTTTTCTGGTCGTTTTGTGAAGTGCATAATTTTACATTTATGTACTTTTAAGTAAATTGTCGATCTTCGCACCACGTGGAAATCTTATTAAGGTCTGACAATGTATTTATTCAGCTTGCTTTAAACAATACTCCATTATAGACGGTTGCAAAATCTGCAAAAAAATATATGAGGTAACCACTAATACTGTGTGCCAAGTCATTACTATACAAAATCAAGAGCAGTTGTCCTAACACACTACTCTGGGGCACGCCTGAAGTTACATCTACTTATTCCTCTTGATCATGTACGCACTTCAATAGCAGTACCGCTTCTGGAAATGCTGGTGCCAGTTTCTCACAATCGATATTCGCTTACATGTAAAGGCTAAAGAGTTTGAGACGTGCTTACATTGTCAAGTTCCTACTTACTTTCAAAAATGTAGATTAGTATGGACGAAACATTTTGTGTGCGTTAAAGGAAAAAATGAGTATCACATCGAGCAGGAAGTTATTAATTTCCTTTACTTAACTGAGGAGAAGCACGTTTATATTCGTTATTTTGAAAGGAAGAGACGAAGGATGCTATCATTGTTGCATTAGGCTACGTCCTACGTGAGCGACAGCTTCAGGCGACAAGACGCGGCTGCAGGGTGTCGGTAGCTAACAAGGGAACATCCCCATCGCACCCCCCTCAGATTTAGTTATAAGTTGGCACAGTGGATAACTGAAAAACTGAACACAGATCGATCGAGAAAACAGGAAGAAGTTGTGTGGAACTATGAAAAAATAAGGAAAATATACAAACTGGGTCGTCCATGCGCAAGATAGGCAATATGAAGGGCAGTGTGAGGCGAGGAGCTCCGTGGTCTCGTGGTTAGCGTGAATAGCTGCGGAACGAGAGGTCCTTGGTTCAAATCTTCCCTCAACAAAAATTTTAACTTTTTATTTTCAGTTTATGTGAAAAACTCTTATGTTTTCATCACTTTTTTGGAGTGATTATTACATCCACAAGAAAACCTAAATCGGGCAAGGTAGAAGAAACTTTTCACCCATTCACCAAGTGTACTAGTTAGGTGGGTCGACAACATATTCCTGTCATGTGACGCACATGCTGTCACCAGTGTCGTATACAAAATATCAGACGTGTTTTCCTGTGGAGGAATCGGTTGACCTATGACCTTGCGATCAAATGTTTTCGGTTCCCATTGGAGAGGCACGTCCTTTCGTCAACTAATCACACGGTTTTGCGGTGCGGTCGCAAAACACAGACACTAAACTTATTACAGTGAACAGAGACGTCAATGAACGAACGGACAGATCATAACTTTGCGAAAATAAAGAAAGCAAAATTTTCAGTGGAGGGCAGATTTGAACCAAGGACCTCTCGTTCTGCAGCTGTTCACGTTAACCACGGGACCACGGCACTCCTCACCTCACATTACCCTTAATATTGCCTATCTTACGCATGGACGACCCAGTTTGTATATTTTCCTTATTTTTTCATAGTTCCACACAACTTCTTCCTGTTTTCTCGATTGATCTGTGTTCAGTTTTTCAAGGCCTATCCATTGTGCCAACTTATAACTAAATCTGAGGGGGGTGCGATGGGGATGTTCCCTTGTAAGTAAGTGCGCTACAGGTTGGCGACGCCCGTGCCAGTAATCGTTTGTCCACTGTAGCTGGCGACATTTAAACTCAGCCGTGTTTGAATCTTGTCGCCTGAGCGGACACGAAGTCTGCTGCGAAATACGTATAATCCGATTTTAAGAACACTATTCATTGAAAAAAAATGATTCTTCCGCGTTTTACAGATACATATCTTCGATCGATGAAAGACTGAACTTCTTTTCGTTATTGGTCATAGTTACCGTGCTGCACGCAACTAAATGAGTGCACGAGATTTCATCTAACGAGGAAGCCCTTGAGGGCGAGGTGGCAAGTTCAATCTTTAGTGAGGCGCGTTTGAAATTCTTGTGTTAACAGTTATGACAGGAAAAATATTAGCTGCTAATTACTCACAATGTGCATCAGGGGGGGGGCGACATAAAACGAGTGTAGGAAGGTGCAGAGATCAGCCTTTTATGGGATGTACTTATTACGCTTTACAAATTGGATTGCGTCGACATCCAAGAAATGTTCAGAACAAGCTATTAACACGCACCATGAATACCGAACAACAATGTGGCACACCACAGTGATCACAAAGGTTCGCACCATAAAGGTCGAAGGCGAACTCCTTGGGAGTTGCAGAACGTTCAGGCCGGCATCCACTGCGTGTAGAATGAGCGTGGTGTAACAGGGTGATGAACACTGACGGAGTATGATTGCATGCAACCAAATTCGAAACAGTCAGTCGTGGAACTTATCCTGAAACCGGGCGTAGCTGCAGATAGTGCGATAATGTTTTATAGTAACGGAAAAAAGTATCCAGGGGCCTAATTTGTCCACTGGTTTCAGGTGGTATGAATTGCCATGTTACGCTCTTTTCGCGAGGGATAGTTTGCTCTAAAGGAGTACGATTCTTACAAGCAGACCAGGAATCGAGTAAAAGCAGTTTATCTCGACCAGCTGTTAGCCAAAAGCAGTGCTCTTACCGCAGTTGTAGTTCTCTTACGCCCATTTTCCCAATCTTGCGTGCTGTGACGTAAATACTCCCTACTGCCTTGCAAAATCTCACACACGAAAAAGAATGGGCTGGGCAGACCACCTCCAACTTCTCGCAGCACAATAAATTAATTTTCCAGGCGATTCCACCATCCAGATAAACAGTTGACATAATTTTATAAGAATGTCAGTTGATCTTGATAAAACTCTCTTGCTACCTTTAATTTCCAGGGTTTCTTTCTATGCATTTTCTCATCAAATACCGATTCCTCGAAGTTCAAAACAAATTGCTTGCTCAACTATAGGACGAGTTTATCTCGTCTAGAAACTCTGTTCGTTGTTCATCGTCAAGTTAACGCTTTGTTTGAAATTTCGTTATCTTAGCTCTTTCAATACTGAAGCACTGTTTGAAGTTACGCAGCTATCCACTTCTTCCCTTGAAATGTCTGTAATATACGCTGCGCACAATTTGTGTGCGTAACGTAGTAGATAAATTGTATCGAGCACCCTCGAAGTGCGCAATCAACAGTTTTTGTAGTCATACAAATGAAATGACATAATACAATTAAATTTTCATGGAGATTGCGTTGGGGAGGGCATTGGACTAGGGCAGTCTGTGCAGCTATGTTACTTGTCACGCTGTGGCGGTGCACTAGCTAGCATACCTGCCTAGTAAGCAAGGAGACCCGGGCCCAAGTCCCAGTCGTAGCACAAATTTTAATTCATTTCTTCAGCTTCCATCATTATCGTAGAAATGACATAATTACAGAGACATTTACTGGTCTCGCACATATATGATTTTGTGTATATAGCCTAAAGCGGCGACTGAAAAATTGTACCAATGCCGGGAATCGAACCCAGTTCTCCTGCTTACTAGAGCGGTGCTTAGCCACTAAGCCACCCTGGCACATCGGTTCACACGAATATACGGGTTTACAAGTTTTTGTAACAAGTGCGCCTTGGCCTCTCTTGAATATCGGTAGTTTTTTCTTATTTAGTGCACGATCATATTGCTGTGGACCGTTCGAAATGCGTTCCTAATTGGTTTTTTTTCTTCTTTTTTACAATGCTGGGGATGATATTCCAACTACGTAAGGTTTTAGTACATGCGCCTTCGATGAGTGTCCTTTATTACGTTTAACCGGTGGCAGGATTTATGGTTTCCTGTCCTGCAAGGATGACGAACTGCACGGCTCGACACCGTTTCAGTATCGCTGTCACTTGTTAAGCACGTATAGTTCCTCAAGTACATTATTCGCACAGTCGAGCGTATACGACACCACACATTCCACCGACTCGTCTTGCAGAAACTCTTGTATTTCATCTACCACTTTGTTCTCTTTCTGCGAAAGTCGTCGGGGTCCTTCCTGACGAAACGTCAACTTCAGCAACTGCTGTAGACGTAATGCAATGTTTGCTTTGTTTATTGTGGACATTTCTCTGCTTTATCTCGACACCACCAGCACTGTAGCTCTGTTGTTTGTTACTCGTCGACTAAGCACTTGAACTGTGCTTCGTAGCATCACCTGCGTTCACCATTGGATACCTTCCAGTCCCGCCCCCTTTTGCCGACAATACGGTGGCGTATCGGGTGCACCTCGCCCTCGAAGGGTTCCTCCTAAGTGTTTTCTGAGCTTGCGTAGACCTTACGCATAGTTATTTTAGGTCATACATTATTGCGTATGAAATGTAGCCAACATATCGAAATTGTATTTAAAGTTCAGAGCAGAATGATATCTCTTTTTATTCTGAGATCTTGATTTTTATAATCGATTCAGGATATCTGAACGAGATTTCCTGCAAATGACGGCACACAGAGAGGACGTATTTTGTTGTGTGATTAACATTCGAAACGTGTTGGTCAAATGTTTGAGAGGAGCGAAAAGACGACTCCCTATAAAATGCACAGTGGGTTTATAGCCCAGTTAAGAGTGAAAAATGGCAAACAGGCTAGTTTTGCAAACAAATATTTAATTACTTGAAAGTAATCTGGTAATTAAAACTTGAAAACAATCTGGTAATTAAAAAAACTTAGTGAGTTAAAGGGGTATTTAAATACTTAACAAAAAGTTGCTGAAGTTTCAAAAACCTGATCTCATCAACTGTTTCGTACATAAAAAGATACATTAGTGTGATATTTAACTGTCAATAAGGCTTCCTTCGAGTCAAGTACTAAATTTAGGACGTGATCATAACTCGCTAGGAAGGCAAATTTGGCGTCAGTAAGATCATGTTTTCTGAATAAAACTTGAAAATAAATAAAGAATGAAAAAATAGGTCACATGTTTTGTGAAGTAATTTGACTAAAAGTAAGAGGCACATTTTATGTCCCTTTTAATGATGCTCGAAATCAGGTACAGCAAATGAGGTGCACCGAATGTTTCTCTAATCTATTTTACTTCCTACTTTTAGGCAAATGATTTCGCAATACAGTTTTTGAAAAATTTTGTATGATTTATTTATGCAGATTATTTAAATTAATTGAAAGTCTTGGAATTACCATTGATGACTGATGAATTGTGTTCCCAACAACCAAGTATCAGTAAAATTTCATGGTTGCTCATTGTTTTCTATTAGGAATTAAATGTGTGAGATCCACTAGGATAGGTGTGTGTACGCTTTATCAAGCACTTTGGCAAGACCTAAAATATATACTTTCGATGCTGTGTGAAGAGTACTGATAAAACTTGGCACACACAGCAGGTGATACGATTGTAGTTGAGTCGGTTAAAACGTAAAAAGCAGGTGTGTCCAAACCCAGGATCAATGGCACTTGAGCCAAAGATGGACTCCTCGTAGGGAAAAATGACTCATTTTTTTCGAAGTCAGACATTCTTCTGAAATCAGGAGGAGGAAGAGGAGGAGGAGGAGGAGGAGGAGGAGTTCTGAGCCGAGATCGCTATAAAAACCTTTACTGTAGGAACAGATTTTTGCAAAACTTAAGTCACCATCTTCTGTTCTGTAATAAAATTACAAGAACTGCTGCAAACTATTATACAGATGATGCAGCATTAACCTATAGAAGAACCAAATGACATAAGTTCATAACGGTTACTCCTAAGTAATCACTACCCTTCAAGCTCAACAGGAGCAAACTAATTCTTCCTAACGTATCGTCTATTGAAATTTGAGTGTATGTAAGAAACATTAGTGTTTAATTCACTGAATAGCTAGTCGAACATCTCTCTGCTCATTCGCGTATATGAGAAGAAGCTGTTTGGTGATCTTCGTAGCTTATGATATAAATTACGAAATTCTCCCTCTGTAAACTTCATGCAAAGCGCTTCTTCATCGCCCTTGTTTTCCTAAATGAAGCTAATTTTGTTGCCTTTGTCTCGAGCCACAATATGCTACCGTTCATGCGCGCCATTTTATAGAAACAACTTGTCGGCCGTAGCAGCCAAGTGTAGTTGGAACTTTTCGATCATACGTAGGACCAAATATCGCCCGCGCTGTTACTTGAAGCTGCAATGTCACGAAGGCAGATGTCGCTTCTTTGGCTAACGTAGGACACGGTTATAGGGAATTCAAACCGACTCTGAACATTTGGATCTGTAAACTGCCATACCCAGTCTCTCATTTCATTTGAGAAGACTGTCCTCCACAGTCAGTGCCTAGTGACAAAACTTTCGCTAATTCTGTGTACAGAAATGTGAAGTTGAAGTTGTCTAGCACATCAAAACACAAAGTAATGCAATAGTCTAACCTTCTACTAGCGAGTATTTTTCCCACAAAGCAATTCTCTGGAAGGGCTAATATAAGTTTCGACTGTATCGTCTCTCTGCATTAAGTTCAGTGACATCCACAAGGAAACGATATTTTTTGTATCTCATATACACTGAGATGACAAAAATCGTGATATACCTCCTAATTTCGTGTCAGACCACCTTTTCCCGGGCGTAGTGCAAACTCCGACGCACAAGGGACTCGACAAGTCTTTGAAAGTCCCCTGCCGAAATATTGAGCCACGCTTATATAGCCGTCCATGATTGCGAAAGCGTTACCGTTGCAGGATTTTGTGCACGAACTGACATCTCGATTATGTCCCATAAATGTTCGATGGGTTTCATTTCGGGGGATCAGGTTGGCCAAATCTTTCGCTCGCATTGTCGTGAGTGAGTAATTGTGCCCCGATGACATGGCGCATTGTCATTCCTTCGTTGTTTTGGAACACGAATGGGTGCAAACGGTCTCCAAGTAGCCGAACACAACCATTTCCAGTCAATGATGGCTTCATTTGGAAGAGAGAGACTTGTCCATTCCATGTAAACACAACCAACACCATTGTGGAGCCACCACTAGCTCACACAGTTTCTTGTTGACAACTTGGGTCCACGGCTGCGTGGGGTCTGCGACGCACTCACACCCTAACATCAGCTCTTACCCGCTGAAATAGCGACTCGTGTGACCAGGCCACCAGTCAGTAGGGTCACGAGCCCAGGAGAGGCCCTGCAGGTGATGTCGTGCTGTCAGCCAAGGCACTCGCGTCGCTCTTCTGTCTGTTACCACGACAGCAGGATGCAAAGGCCTCTGCTCACGGTCGTTAAGTGAAGACCGTCGGCCAGTGCGTTGTCCACGGGTAGAGGTAATGCCTCGGCACACTCTGTACACTGCGATCTCGAAACATCGAATCCCTAATAGTTTCCGAAATATGTTACATGCGTCTATGTCCAGCTACCATTCCGCGTTCAAAGTATATCAATTCCCGTCGTGCGACAATAATCACGTCGGCAGCCATTTCACACGAATCACCTGAAAACAAATGACAGCTCCGCCAATGCACTGCCCTTTTATGCATTGTGTGCGCGACACTCTCTCCATTTGTGTACGTGCATGTCGCTATCCTACAGTAGTCTCAGCCTCACGCCATTGCGTGCAGACTTTCATTACGTGTCTTTATTCTTCCTTTTTCTTTCGCCTTCACCGTTTCCACATCAGTCATCTCGTTGTACACTAATCGAAATATGTGCAGAAGACTCAGGTGACACTAATTTCATACATAAATGTTTAATAAACATTACAAAGAATTGACACCAAATTGTTCAGATTGTGTTTAACTTAAAAAAAAAAATACCTGAGCTGATTACAATGTTTGTCGACACTGCGAGGAAAATAACAAAATAACGTATTCTCAGAATCAGTGGCGGCTCGTGAGTATACATTTTAATAAATTTTTGGATTCAAATGTATTTGAGAGGGTGAACTTAATAGCATCTGCGGTATGAAAGTTACGCTTATCAACAAGTTTATACAACTACAGTCACTGCCTATAATAATAATAATAATAATAATAATAATAATAATAATATGCAAACTTATCTGACAAAACATAGAATTGTTTTGTGGAATTTTGTTGTTTTGTACATAATTAAGTACAGTTCAGGGCGACAACGAAATAATGTGTGAGTTTTCGCAACTCTCCATTTCGGATTTTTGTATAAGTGGGAGTTTTTGTGTTACCCTGCACCCACACAATAACTTGTGCTAATTGTACACACCCTTGTTAAATGTTCACTCGTACTAATGCTGATTTGGTTTGGTCACTGTATCAATCAAAGGATCTGTTCTCGGAGGTCCTAGTTCCTTTGCGGCTAACTCCTTCTGATAATTTAATTTTCTGTTCCTAGGATGAGATTTTCACTCTGCAGCGGAGTGTGCGTTGATACGAAACTTCTTGACGGATTAAAGCTGTGTGCTGGACCAAGACTCGAACTCGGGACCTTTGCCTTTCGGGGGCAAGTGCTCTACCGAATGAGCTACCCAAGCACGACTCGCGATCCGTTCTCATAACTTTTCAGTTAACATTTAAAATAGATTCAACATAGCTCATGTTTACACTGCACACGAAAGCCTGTTCCCGCACAGTATACAACAAACTTCAAACACAAAGTAACGTTTGTGGAAATGATTAAACTCAAATTGTAACGTCTACCAACGTGATCACTTGACTAGAATACAAATGAGGCGCTGAGATCCATAAGGGTCTATAGCATATCGTCATCGATCACACATTTAAGTGAATATCAGAGAAACCAGTGATAGCGCTTTTCGTGGATTTTCAAGGACTACAGCACAGATGAACTTCACTCGCCATAAAATCAACAGAGTTCAGAAACATGAATAAACGCTACAATCTCACAATCGACTATGATCTGCTGTAGGCCCGTATGAGTCTCAGTGCCTCAAATGGATTACTGTACGATAAAATTCGTGTACTATAATTCATTCAGAAAATCACAAAATAGGTTTACTGTTCGTACAACTTTAACATACATTGAAATCTGATCTAATTTTACTACAGTAAATAGCGACTGAATTAGCATATCTGCATATTAGTGTTATCATCTGCTGCAGTGTGCTACCACCTCCAGTTGAGTGGCAAGGGATAGCTGTGCAAATGGTGAATCGTGCCCCCTTGATTATCAAGGTAATTGCGTCACGCGAGTTGCGCATGCGCAATAGCTCCTTGTAACATGCACAGCTGAAGGTGTGCTCGCGATCCTGGTGCCAAGTTTCGCGGAGTGTAGAGGAGCAGTAGCGTGGTAGATTGAAGTGCCCAAACTTTCAGATAGCAGCATCTATGTTACGTTTAACAGCATTAAAAGAAAAATAGCCAATAAATCCTCAAGTTGTCGAAAAGTTAGGGTGTTCATGTGCTCTTACACAACAGTCACCACTGCTCATAATGCTGCTTGTTGCGCTACGCAACAGGTTCTCGTGTCACTTGAAAGCAAGAGCACATGACATCTGCAATGGAATGTGGCATAGCAAAGCACTGCTGTGTCCCACTTTAAGGGCTACCATCTGTCCCTATTTTTTTTTTTAGGGATTGTCTCTACTTTTCTGTAATTGTCCTGTGTTCCCACGTATGACAGGACACCCGCAAGTCTTTACGTATTTGATTTATTTTTTACAGCTTTACTTTTTAATATCGTATTGCATAATTTTTAATGCATATTAAATGCATCATATTTTTGTTAGCCAAAGCCAATATAAATAAAATACACGAGAGCAACAAAACAGTGGGTGTCAATCGCCTTTCCGTCTCGTTTTCAAACAGCTGATGGTGAAGAGGCAGTTGCATTTATGGAAAGGATTATTTACATGTTTCGTACTTTCACTGTTCCGTAAGAACAAAACATTATTAATATTATGGCGATTTGATGGGCTTTCGAAGTCTGAGTCATTAATTAAAATGCTCAGCAGATTGAGTGGAAATAAAGGCAGTGAGTGTATTGACAATTACTGCAGTCAGAATGAATCCAGAGAGAGAAAAGTGAAAAGAATGTGCTTATTTCGTAATGAATGACTAGAGGGCAAACAGTTCAAAAGATGGTGAACTGAAGGTGGTGACGAACGGACGCCAAAGTGTGAAGTGTATCCTGCATCTATTTCAGTAAAAGAATTAAAAATGTGGCTGATAACCGAAACAAACTTAATGAAACCTGTGGAAATCAAACTTCTTGTTAAAAATAAGGCTGCCCAGAGTTCTGTCAGCATCTTCTACAGCCCCGTAGGGTCGTGAGGACAAGATTAGGTACAGCATGCATGGAGGCATTTAAACAGTCGTTCTTCCCGTATGCCATTCGTGAATGAAAAAGCCCAGTAACTGGTACAGTGGGTCGTACCCTATGCCGTGCACGCACTTCACAGTGCTTTGCCGAGTAAAAAAAGACATTTCTAAAGACCGCTACATCAGGCAACAAGTAGGTCTCCTCCTATAAATTAGAGCCCCATTGATTTTACACCAATGCATAATTATTTTTAAATATTTTAAGCTGCAAGTATTATGAAGTATGGCGTTTGTAATTTAGTTTTGGTGCGAAGATAAAAAATGACTAACGTTAGTAAGAATTGCACATTTAACATATTAAGTGCTACCTTTTGTTTGAAGTGTCACAACTTTCGACCTGCCAAAGGTGGCAACTCTAGTCCAACTCGACCTCGCGAACAATGACTGACTTGAAGTATGGAGCAGCGACAGCGTTACGGAAATTATTATAAGTGGCAAATAAACTGGCTTCGCTCGTTTGCTTAAGGTGTATGTGTTGAACAAACAAGAACGAAACATAGGTATGTGTTTTAGAGACAAAATATAGAATACACATTAAAGTGCAAACAAAAACAGAAAACAAACACTTAATGAAAAACCACACTTGGTGCTAGAATTGTTAGCATTTTTAATTGTTTAATGTGAACTAAATTGTAGCAAAATGCGTGTTGCATCAGACGACAGTTCGTTTTTGAACTGTTCTGCAAATGCACCTGTAATAACCGCCAGCAACCAGTGAGATTTTGTGGGGTGTTTTCTCACGCGTAAAGCTGGACGGCGGTCAACCACTTTCCTTCAGAGTGCGACGTTGCCAAACATCCGCGACGATACAGATTCGTTGGCGACCACAACACCTTGTAATGTTTAACTTCACGCGAGCTTTTTCCTGTGCACCCCGTGCAAGCTTTCCTCCACCCCTCTCCCCCCATCGCCGCACACGCCTCCCCTCTCTCATATGAGGCGCCTTACAATGTGATGGGAGCAGTTACCGTTCCCAGTTCTTTGCAGTGTTCGTGACAGACAGGAGAGTCGCAGTTTGTTGCGTGGTTTTAGCTATTTTGCTTCTTCAACATCGTTTCCGAAAAGCGGACAGAACGTTGCTTATTTCCAGCGTTTCATTATCACAAGGCGTGCCAGGATTCAGAACTTTTTCTGTTAAAATATCGTACGCGGCACTTATTTTTTTTTAGCACTCGATTCGAGTAAGAAGCACGTTCATCAACCTCTCTCCCGTTTCTACATTTTCCCCTGTAGAGTACTTAACCTGTACAAAAATGTCAACGATAACTTGATAACTGCGTAGAAAGTATAGCATAAATCAAGAATGATGCCAGTGAGAGGACCAACGCATGAAATACCTTAGTTTGATTGTTGGAGGTTTAGCTAATAACTTATTTTGATTTGTCATAACTTTCTGAATTTGCCGTATTTCTGTTTACGCCATACTCTTTGAATGGCGGTTTTACGCTTTCATTTGTTCATTTCAGGCAAACAACAGAATCTTTGCTCGACGTTAATGGTGGTTTAGCCAGTTATAAAAGTTGTTATATCTCACATCACTTATAACTCTTTGCACTGTGTGAATTAGTAAAAGGTACAGATATTTTGACAATCTACTTGAATTTGTGACACCAGAACATGCCTTTCGTTACTCCCAACAACATGTCATGAATTTTAGTAAGACAACTACAAAAAGGATGGTTGTCTTTTCTGATAGAAAACAGCTTTAGATATTGTATACATTGCGCAGCGTGCCATTGTTGGTTGTGGCGCCAGTATTCCGTTTCGCAGCTTTAGACAGAGCAAGATCGAAACGATACAGTCTGGCTTACATCGATACATCTGGGACCGTTATGGGTTGCCTTCAGTGTCAGTGATGGAGTGTGTGAGATCGTTTTTCATAAGGCGTTTGCGTAGCTTGAAAGATGCTTTCTGTTCACCTGACTTCCCGGCCATTCAATACGGAAACGGTGAGAGACAATGCAGTAACCTATTTTCAGACTTCTCTTGTAACTTTAGTTCAGTATATTTAGCTCTGATTGAGAGTTGTTGTTTGAATTGTCCTTGATGTAGAGTTGTCATCATTGCATGTGATATGCTCATCAAACTGTGTGTTAATGATGGTGAAGCGTGAGTGTAAAGCAGTTACGTACATAAATACATTATTTGTGTGTTCGATAGTTACGAAATGCCAATGATATCTGAGACAATGAAGCTTATTTAGTGATGGTTGTGTCTTAAGTTAATGGTGAATTACAGTAATTACAAGTACTGACCAGAGGAAGACTACCATAATCCTCTTCCGACGAAAAGTGTATTCTCAAATGAACTGGGTTGTGTTTCTGGGAGAGGATGACTTGAGTTCTTTTCCTGATCATCTCACATTGTTCGAAACAGCTAATAATAAATCATCTTCAACTAATCACTATCAGAGACTGTTACTGGAATTATAATTAGAAGTGAAATTATTATTTGTCGTACAATTTGACTTTTAATGAATAGGTATTGATAAGAAAGATGTACATCCTAACTCTTGGTAAATACTGCAGTGTACCTGCAAGCAGTTTTCACCCCTTAAAGCGGTTACGTCTTCCACACCCCTCCGCCCTTACTGTTCAGCTCACGAATTCCCCCTAACGGCGTGATGCTGTGTTGCAGATCACAACCGCGTGGCGGGCAGCGGCGCGCCGCTCAAGGAGCCGGCCGGCAAATTGCAGCCGCAGCTGCAAGCCGCCCCGGCCGTGCCCACGCGCGCCCAGCTGCAGCAGCTGCGCCACAGCGCCACCGGTTTCGAGGCTTTCGCCGTGCTTGTCCAGTACCTCGTCAATGATGTAAGTCCGGAAGCGACTCCACAAAGTACATAGTTTATAGTTCGGAGAGACTGCCATGGCTAAAATACTTGATTTTTTTTAATTTTCTAATACAATCTCAATTATTTTTACAGATGATAGGAACAATCATCCCAAACGGTCATCAAAGCCAGGGTGTAACTAGGTTTCGTCCCCCCCCCTTCTCTCTCTCCCCCCTCTCCCCCCTCTCCCCCTCCCCTCCCTCCCTCCCTCCTCCTCTCCCTACCCCCCCTCCCTCCCTCCCTCCACCTCTCCCTACCCCCCCTCTCTCCCTACCCCCCCCTCTCTCTCTCTCTCTCTCTCTCTGTGTGTGTGTGTGTGTGTGTGTGTGTGTGTGTGTGTGTGTGTGTGTGTGTGTGTCAAGTTGTTCTGGATTTGGTGATGTTAGTGATAGACAGTGGCCGGATGCCCCTTCTGTTGCCATCCATCCTGTTGTACCCCAGGACAGAATTGGTGTACCTCCATCCGTCTCTGTCTAGTGTTATCCGTGTCCAAGTATGAGAAAGTTTTTCAAAAAGTTTGCAATTTGTGTAACTGATGTGGGAAACTGACAAAAGAATAAAAAGCCCACGTTGTTAAATGTGCTGGGCAGATTCTACCTGTGGTCAGCACATCTAAAAACCCAGAATCATTGTGCCGATGTATGTGGTATGCAGCAGACAATTATTATTACGATACCTTGCTACTGGCTATATAGAGGAAATGTTGACTGCAGACAGGCCCAACAAAAAGACAGCTATACATTTGAGCTTTTGGGGTAAAGACCTACTTCTAAATTGCGGCTAGAGACAATGATGATTTTGTGCCTGCCTGCAACTCGACGCCGCCCCCTCTGTGGTGGGTAACGACATACCTTTTCACGGTATTCTTGTTACAGTATCCCGGATTTTCCATCATTTAATTTACGCAGTTAAATCAAAGTGTGCACTCACAGTCTCCAGTATTTCACTAAGCATTTTGATGATGAACACTGTTCTGCAAATTATGGCTGTACAACAGTGTAAATGAGAGAATTGGTGCTTCTTTTTAGTACTAGGAGGGGCATATGTTCGTAGCATTTTTGTTTCGCATGTCGGTATACAGGTTGCTATGGGTTTATTTATCAGTTGTCATTTTTTATTTATAGTTCACGGTTGCTATTTGAGTTTACATGTTGCCATTTTGTCATTAGTGAGTGGAGCTGTGGCCACTAGAAAATGGAGTACCGGGTGGAGAAATCGAAACATTTCCGAAATACTCTGCTGTCTGAATCAAATGAGGGGTGACAGCATCGGAGGTAGCCAGAAATCTTTGCACTGTGCGTAGGGATAATGCCATTGGATAGAGGTCTGCAAGAAAATGGTTTTCTTACAAAAATCAATGTATGGCCATCAGTGCATCTCTGCTCAGTCGTCGTCAACTGGCTTGTGAGCGAAACTGACCGTTCCTGTATTGTATTATTACTGATGATGAGAAATGGTGTCTTTATGCAAATGTAAGGAAAAGAAAGGAATGATTAAGCCAAAACACAGTAGCAAATCCCTGTGCAAAGACATACGTTCGTCCACAAAAGGTAATGTTATGTATCTGGTGACACGGCAATAGCGTGGTGTACTACAGAATGCTTCCCCGAGGTGTAACCATCACTGCAGACATTTATTTTCGACAACTAACGCTTCTTGCCAGTTGAACAACAACCAGGAAGACTGCGTGAAGTGATGCAGGTTTCAGATAATGCTCACCCTCATCCAGCTAGACCGACAAAACCCTATACAGGAGTACGATTGTAAAGTCTGTCCACACTGACCTTATTTACCTGATCTTGTGCCCACAGATTTTCATCTCCTCCACAAACTATCGAGAAACCTTGGAGGAACTTCTTTCCTGGATGAAATAGCACTCCAGAAATACTTGACAAGTTCTTCGCCTCAAAACTGTGCGATTTCTACATTTGTGGAATCAAAAAGTTGCACCGACATTGCAGATTGTTGTACGTACCGAAGGAGACTATATTATTGATGACTGAAGTCTGTTATGCATATCTGTTGCGTTTATTAAATGTATAGAAAAATACTATGAACTTCTGTGCGAACCTAATAGTTTACATCTACTTTTTGGGAGCTGGGTTTCCCCGTTTGGTGCAGCCTCACTCAACTTACTGTTGTTTGCTGGTTCTCCTCAGATCATTCTACAGACTTAGCTTCTGTGCAATGTCATATCTAAAAATTACCTGTCATATTTGGAAATTTATTTACAAGTGTATTTGTTAACTAAGACATGAGAATTTTGTAATTTTGCGCATTGTACCAGTTAGATTCGTGCAGTTTTTTCTTTGTTATGCTGGTAAACATGTCCGAAAAAATGGGACCCGTATCATATACACTGAAGAGCCAAAGAAATTGGTACATCTGCCTAATATCGTGTAGGCCTCTCTGAGCATGCAGACAACATGTCATGGAAGTAGTGCTAGAGGGAATTGACACCATGAATCCTGCAGGTTTGTCCATAAATCCATAGAGGTATGGGGGGGGGGGGGGGCAGAGATCTCTTATGAACAGCACATTTTGCACAAGGAATCCCAGATATACTCAATAATGTTCATGTCTGGGAAGTTTGGTGGCCAGCAGAAGTTTCTAAACTCAGAAGAGTTCCTGGAGCAACTGTCTAACAATTCTGGATGTGTGGGATGTCGCATTGCCCTGCTGGACTTGCCCAAGTCCGTCGGAATGCACAATGGACTTAAATGGATGCAGGGTGATTACACAGGATGCCTACATACATGTCATCTGTCAGTTGTATATAGACGTATCAGGGATCCTGTACCATTTCAACTGCACATGCCCCACAGCATTACAGAGCCTCTACCAGCTTGAACAGTCCCCTGCTGACATGAGGGGCCATGGATTCATGAGATTGTCTCCACACCCATATAGGTCTATCCTCTCGATATAATTTGAAATGAGATTCGTCCAACCAGGCATCATGTTTCCAGTCATCAACAGTTCCAAGTCAGTTGTTGATGGGCCCAGGCAAGGTGTAAAGTTTTGTGTTGTGCAGTCAACAAGGTTACATGAGTGAACCTTTGGCTCCGAAAGCCCATATTGATGATGTTTTGTTGATGGTTTCACATGCTGACACTTGTTGATGGCCCAGCACTTAAATCTGTAGCAATTTGCGGAAGGGTTGGTCTTCTGTCACTTTGAACCATTCTTTTCAGTTGTCGTCAGTCCCATTCTTGCAGGATATTTTTCCGGCTGCAGCAATATCGGAGTCTTGATGTTTTACTGGATTCCTGATATTCACAGTACACTCATGAAATGGTCATATGGGAAAATCCCCACTTCATCGCTATCTCAGAGGTGCTGTGTCCCATTGCTCGTGTGCTGACTATAACACCATGTTCAAACACACTTGACTATTAATAACCTGCAATTGTAGCAGCAGTAATTGATCTAACAACTGCGCTAGACACTTGTTGTGTTATATAGGCATTGTCGACCGCAGCACAGTATTCTGCCTGTTTACATTTATCTGTATTTGAATACACATGCCTGTAGCAGTTTCTTTGGCACTTCGGTGTATTTAGTCTGTTGTCAGCTGTCAAAAAGTGACATAGTTTTTTGGTAGTTGCGACTACTTGAATATCCATAGCTGCTGAATTAAATGGAAAGATCAGATGCTTGCATTATCTGTTCTACAAAATAATAACCAACTGCAGTATTTAATCATTGTAGGTAGACCTGTATCATTTTTAAACACAATGATACCTTACATAATCGCAAATCTTGAATCTGCACATTCAGTTATACCATATACCTGTTTCCAGTTCTAACGTTTTTACGTATTTAGCTCCCCATCCATAATAAGTTAGTACTGAAGCATCTGTTGAAATTTAGCACGTGAACAGAATTAAGAGTAACATGTATATTTTGTGTAGATATAGGTATCCATGATGAGTCACCAACTCTAATGTATTTGAATATTTTAAGGTCTTCGAAAATCTGTTGTCACTTTGCCAAATGCAGACAGAGGGCCGATAAAGTGATGTGATCCTCAAGTTTTTGTAATCTTAATAACCACTTAGATAGAAATTTCAACTTCTCACACCCCTTCCTTATCACTCATCACACCTTACCCCAAGTCATAATTCTTGCAGAAAAATTCAGTGTTGCAATGTCATATAGGCATGATTAGAAATTAAAAATTGGAATTATGTATTTATTTATTTACTGAAGAGATGGGGGGAGGGATTAAATTCACATTCTTTTCACTCTTTACAGTGATCTCACTTCTAAAATGTTCATGTGTCAAGCCTCATTTCTTCAAGAAATATGGAGAATGAAGTTTGAATGGCAAGTAACATTGTAAGGAGTGAGTGAGAAATGAGCATTGTAATTTTGATCAGTCATTAAATTAAGGATTCTTATAAATTGATGTGCTGACCTGCAGCAATTGTAGAGATCTGAATTTGACTAGCCCTACAAGTATGCCCTGAGCAGTTCGAGAGCTGCTTTCCCAGTTTCTGAAAAAAGGTAACAACCCACTTTCAATTAATAGGTTAACTGAGATTGTGGACAGTTGTCCTTGATTGCAGCAGGACACTTCTGGAAAGACTACCATACGGAGAGAGATCCATTGCAGTTCCGGTTACCTTAAAGTGGTATGATGTCCCATAAACAAATACACCTCCATTCTGTGCTTTTTGATGTCTGCCAGCCTCAGAAAACAGACACAACCTCACTGTTATAACAGGAAGAAATAAAGGTGCCATCTTTTTTGACTCTGTAGATCTGTTGGCATCGGAGCGTGGTGGTCAGGATGATATCTTAGTCACTCCTTTGAGTCAAAGGTAATAGAAGTACAAATTTGATTTGTTTCTTTTTCATTTTGATCATTTGGCTCAGTTTGCTTTCTCTCCTTTCACATTTACATTCTGAGGACATGACTTCATGTTAGCACCAGCCCATAGTGTTCTGAAATGGTAGATGTAGCTTGAAATGATGCTCAGGCTAAATCCAGATGGTTTCAGATTCATTACATGTATGCTTTGCCAAGTGCTGCTCCAGAGAGTGTATGCCATGCTATAGTCGCCATTTCCAATGCCCTGCTAATGGAATCATCATTAGTTATTACTACCCCTAGCTACCAGATTTCTTTTTCCCTCATAATTCTATCTTCACAGTCTTTAGGCAGTGAGGAATCCCTTTCCTTGTGGCTAGTTGTTTGCTTTTGCAACAGTTGTTTCAATTGTTCAGTGTACTTACTTATGGGTCATTCAATTTCAAGTGCTTAAAATATAAACAAAGCACCAAGTACCTCACTCCTCCCGCACCCTGGCCCCCTGATCCTCTTCCCCGTTGGCCCCATAATCCCCTCCCTCGCAGATTTTGATGAAATAATTCCACTATGTATGTATATGAAGCTATGCCTTCATAAAGGGCAGCATTTCCATATCGCGACACTCAAACAAGTGAAGTTTGCTTTATATTTGCTCATGAGATAAGGGCAATTTATGCTGGAACTTGGTGACTCTCCTCATTGTTTAGGATACAACAGCCTAATTGCTGAACAAGTGCTCAGTATAGCGTATACTGAGCACGAGATTTCTCAGTTTGCTGTCAAAGTAGCTCGTAAATCTTGTCGTGACAAATTTGGATGACGTTTTGGCTGCTTGTTTGTTATGATAGGATGAATATCCATTGCCAATTTTTTTCCTCTTTTTGCAGCCAGCCAGCATGTCCTAAGGCTGTGCAAGTGGTCTCTTGATTACTGAAGATTAAAGTTGATTCACATAATGTTTTCATTAATTTTTCATGATTTTTCAAAATAGTGTATCTTGAAAGGGTCATCTAAGACCTGAGTTTCCTTTGTGCAATTGAAACAAGCTCATTTTCTTTGGTCAGGAAAAGTTCATTTCATTTTTCAGACAGATGGCTTGAATGGTAATGAAAGAGGTCAAAAACGTGATTTGACTGCTATTAAAAACAAAGAACATGAAGAATTTTTCAGTAAGCATGTTTGAAAATGATGTAAAACCTGTTAAAGGTGTTGTTATTGTCTCTGTTTACATTAAAATAAAAAGTCTCTTGACTTTTACAAATGTTTACTTGTTAATTTAGGTTGTTTCGTGCTATTTTGGAATTCACAACTTTTTTCACCTTCTACAAATAAACAATTTTTGTTTTAGGTAAAAATATCTGGCCTACAGTACTTGGATTCCAAATTAGGTGCTGTTTTAACAGTTAAACTTTTATAATCTTCTTTAATTGGGTGATTGCAAGCATCATTTTTACATTTTAGTAACAGACCAAATATTTTCCTTGTATTCCAACTATGATGCAGCAGTTTCGAATAATTTCACAGAATTTAGAAAATAAGCAGTAAATACATCTTTCATGTTGTTTGACAACAAATACTTTTGGACTGAAACTTTCTTTATCCACATTATTTTATTCTTTGACAGTACCACAAACCGTTTTCTGCCTTTAACTTGCTAGCTGCTTTTACCATTATTGCTGGAACAGCAGATGTGCATCACTTCCTTTATTGGCCACCTTCGATGTGCTAACATGAAACCTGCAATTTTTTTGACTGCGTTACTGCTATGACAATTGCAACTTTTCTTGCAGTTTTATAGTCAGCAACCTGTGATCTAAACATCAGGACATGCCTTACTTGTACTACACTAAAGAGCCAAAGAAACTAGTACACCTGCCTAATATCGTGTAGGGTCCCTGTGAGCAAGCAGAAGTGCTGCAACACGATGTGTCATGGACTCAAATAATGTGTGAAGTAATGCTAGAGGGAATTGACACCATGAATCCTGCAGGTTTGTCCATAAATCCATAGAGGTATGGGGGGGGGGGGGGGGGCAGAGATCTCTTATGAACAGCACATTTTGCACAAGGAATCCCAGATATGCTCAATAATGTTTATGTCTGGGAAGTTTGGTGGCCAGCAGAAGTTTCTAAACTCAGAAGAGTTCCTGGAGCAACTGTCTAACAATTCTGGATGTGTGGGATGTCGCATTGCCCTGCTGGACTTGCCCAAGTCCTTCGGAATGCACAATGGACTTAAATGGAAGCAGGGTGATTACACAGGATGCTTACATACATGTCATCTGTCAGTTGTATCTAGACGTATCAGGGGTCCTGTACCACTTCAACTGCACATGCCCCACAGCATTACAGAGCCTCTACCAGCTTGAACAGTCCCCTGTTGACATGAGGGGCCATGGATTCATGAGATTGTCTCCACACCCATATAGGTCTATCCTCTCGATATAATTTGAAATGAGATTCATCCAACCAGGCATCATGTTTCCAGTCATCAACAGTTCCAAGTCAGTTGTTGATGGGCCCAGGCAAGGTGTAATGTTTTGTGTTGTGCAGTCAACAAGGTTACATGAGTGAACCTTTGGCTCCGAAAGCCCATATTGATGATGTTTCATTGAAAGTTTCACATGCTGACATTTGTTGATGGCCCCGCACTGAAATCTGTAGGAATTTGCAGAAGGGTTGCTCTTTGTCACATTAAACGATTCTCTTCAATTGTCACTGCTCCCGTTCTTGCAGGATCTTTTTCAGCCTGCAGTGATGTTGGCACAGCGATGTCGAAGATTTGATGTTTTACCAGATGCCCAATATTCATGGTACACTCATGAAATGGTTGTAAGGGGAAAATCCCTACTTCACTGCTACCTCAGAGAGGTTGTGTCCCATTGCTTGTGCACCAACTATGACACCTCATGCAGACTCACTTAAATCTTGACGACCTGCAATTGTAGCAGCAGTAACTGATTTAATAACTGTGCCAGACACTTGTCTTATACAGGCGTTGCCAACTGCAACACCACATTCTGCCTGTGCATGCCTATACCAGCTTGTTGGTGCTTCAGTGTAGATGTTTCGAAAATTTTTTGTATCAAGGAACCCAGCTGCAGCAGTGTTAAATGCAACTGCTTCTTGTGTTTCAATTAATATTCTTTTTGTATAATCTCTGGCAGCCCTCAATTATATCTGTTGAGATTTCAGAGGAGAGACATCAGCAGCATATAGGCTTGTGTTCAGTGATTCTGTTGTAGTGCTCTTTTGTGGCAAATTGTTTTCACCATGTTTAACATAGCTCTTTGTCACAGCTTTCAACTGATCATCTGTTTCCAAAGTAATAACCCATAAGCCCTTAGTCATATAATAGTTGTTTAGACCAATATGATTACAACAGTGTTTCTATAAAAGTTCATATTTATCCAAAAGCAATACTTTGTGATGAAAACTCATTTGTCTTCCAGCAAGACAGGATTCAGTTCTTTGATTATGTAACTGTTGCTGGTGTGCTGAAAATTTTTATTTCTTTGGAACCTTTTTGAGATGCAAATATTGTCAGGTGACATGCAGAATTACCTTCTTCAGTTTGGCATTTTATTCCATTTGACTTTGTTTTCAACTGTGAAATGTGAATGTGCTGGATATACTCTCCCGAGAAAAAATGCATGTTTGTAGATTGTGAAAAGTAACTCGATGAATTCCAAAATGACACAGAAACAACCTAAATGAACAGATAAACATATCTAAAAGTCAAGGGGCGAGGAAATTAATGATATATAGATGTACACCTGAAGATGTAATTTGATATAATGAAACCAGTTGTGCTCCTGTAGGCTAAATAAAAGTTCATTCCCGGTAAAAAGTGGTTTACTTGTGAAATGTGATATGGATTACTTCAGCTGAGGTTGCCCTTAACATAAAACTTTTTGTTTTAAGAAAAACAATGACAACTAATAACAGCTTCAACAGATTTACTTTATTTTCAAAGAGTCCACACATTGTTCGCTCCTAATAGCAGTCGAAGCATATTTTTGATCTTCTTTATTGTCTCTGAACTGATTTCTCTTCTCGCAGGTGACTGGCTGGTCCTCTTATCATCATCGATTTGATCTTCATCAAACGGGCAAATTGGTGAAGTAGTGTCAAATATGCCAAACGACCATTTCATTTTCATGGTGATATTATGATATTGTGAAATGAAAAACCACTTCGTGTGTGGTACTAGTTAGCGTCAAACAGGTTTGATATAGAAGCAGATGTATGTTAACTGAGAAAGTGGATATAACTCGCACCTGTGTCTATATTATAGAGATTGATCAAGGAGTGGGGAAGACCATAATAATAATAATAATCTCACAACAAGAAGCAATAGAGCAATTAGATGAAAAGAAGCAGAAATTACAAGCATTGGCCAAACGACTTAGAAGATACAAAAAAAGTGAAAATAGAAGGAAACAAAACCAAACATTCAGCACAAACCAAAAGAGATTTTACCAAACAATAGATAACACACACATTAAAATAGACAATCCACCAAACATAACAGACATGGAACACTTCTGGAGCAACATATGGTCAAACCCGGTACAACATAACAGGCATGCACAGTGGATACAAGCAGAAACAGACTCATACGAGATGATACCACAAATGCCTGAAGTGATAATTTTGCAACATGAAGTCACCCGAGCAATTAATTCTACACACAATTGGAAAGCCTCTGGAAATGATAAAATAGCAAATTACTGGCTAAAGAAGTTCACCTCAACACATTCACATCTCACTAAATTATTTAACAGTTACATTGCAGACCCATACACATTCCCTGATACACTTGCACATGGAATAACCTATATGAAACCTAAAGATCATTCAGACTCAGCAAACCCAGCTAAATATCGCCCCATAACATGCCTACCAACAATCTACAAAATATTAACTTCAGTCATTACACAGAACTTAATGACACATACAACACAGAACAAAATTATAAATGAAGAACAAAAAGGCTGCTGCAAAGGAGCACGAGGATGTAAAGAGCAACTGATAATAGATACAGAGGTGACATATCAAGCTAAAACTAAAGAAAGGTCCCTACACTACGCATACATTGATTACCAAAAAGCCTTTCATAGTGTACCCCACTCATGGTTACTACAGATATTGGAAATATACAAAGTAGATCCTAAATTGATACAGTTTCTAAACATAGTAATGAAAAACTGGAAAACCACACTTAATATCCAAACAAATTCAGATAACATCACATCACGGCCAATACAGATTAAGCGTGGAATATACCAAGGAGACTCATTAAGCCCTTTCTGGTTCTGTCTTGCTCTGAACCCACTATCCAACATGCTAAATAATACAAATTATGGATACAATATTACTGGAACATACCAACACAAAATCACACATTTGCTATACATGGATGATCTAAAACTACTGGCAGCAACAAATCAACAACTCAACCAATTACTAAAGATAACAGAAGTATTCAGCAATGATATAAATATGGCTTTTGGAACAGACAAATGTAAGAAAAATAGCATAGTCAAGGGAAAACACACTAAACAAGAAGATTACATATTGGATAACAACAGCGACTGCATAGAAGCGATGGAAAAAACAGATACCTATAAATATCTAGGATACAGACAAAAAATAGGAATAGATAATACAAATATTAAAGAAGAACTAAAAGAAAAATATAGACAAAGACTAACAAAAATACTGAAAACAGAATTGACAGCAAGAAACAAGACAAAAGCTATAAATACTTATGTTATACCAGTATTGACCTACTCATTTGGAGTAGTGAAATGGAGTGACACAGACCTAGAAGCACTCAATACACTTACACGATCACAATGCCACAAATATAGAATACATCACATACATTCAGCAACAGAAAGATTCACATTAAGCAGAAAGGAAGGTGGAAGGGGATTTATAGATATAAAAAACCTACCGTATTTACTCGAATCTAACCCGCACTCGAATCTAAGCCGCACCTGAAAAATGAGACTCGAAATAAAGGGAAAAAAAATTTCCCGAATCTAAGCCGCACCTGAAATTTGAGACTCGAAATTCAAGGGGAGAGAAAAGTTTTAGGCCGCATCTCCAAATCGAAACAAAGTTGGTCCATTGTAATATGATAGACAATTTAGGCCGAATGAATGACGATACAGCTACAGTAGTTTGGTTCGAGTTGTAAGCTTAGCAGTTAAGCTTTACCACGTAGCCATTGCTATGCGTGAGGTGCTCGGTCCGTATTTATACGGATACCCTTCCTTTTTCACGTGCTTCGTCTGTTTTGAATCGATTGCTTATTTTGCTTTGATCTGATAAATGCCGTTTTCTTTGTTATAGGTGTTTGCGTCACTCTTAAGCTGAAAATGCATTACTGCACTGTGTCATGCATTGTTTGTCGCATTCTGATAGTGCGTGTTTACGGCCAGTCGCGGCTCGTGGCATGGCTTGCTTTTGTGTGCGCTACCGCCGCGTACAATTTAAAAAAAAAAAAAAAAAAATACTGCGTATGATAGAACATGTTCTGAACGAGAGTTTGTGAACATTTTTCTCCGTTTGAAAATCTTTGTGGCCGGTTCTTTATTACATCAAATTCTGCACAGAAATTACAGTCATCTTAGATTTAAAAATCTAGTCACTTGCCGTGCTTCATTTCTGACTGTATCACTATTAGACATAAGAATAATACGAATATAAACATGACATGATATGTATATTCTTCCACGTTTGCTGTTGTCTCACTCTATAGTTTCGTAGTTTATTAGGCAGACAGGATTTAAATGAGATAGCAGCAAACACGAAAGAATACGTGGCAAAATGTTTATATTCGTACGGTATTATTCTTATGGTGAAGAGAATACTGTATGTGATTCAAATTTCATCAGGTTCCTATTAGCAACCATCTCTTCTCACAGATAGGAAAAAATTCAGAACGTAGAGTTGGCCATATTGACAAACATCCCAAACAGTCTTGCCAGTCAGATTTTCGTAGTACACTGAAATTGTGCTACATTCGAAGATGAACAATACGGAATTTGTATTTACTTCGTTGGATAATGTATGAAAATGCAGTGGTCGAAACTCGCGGCGGAGAAAAAAAATCTCGTCTTCCAATTTTATTTATTTATTTATTTATTTATTTATTTATTTTTTTTAATTATTTATTTTTTTTAATTATTTACTGACGCAGAGGTTTTGGCGCCAGTATTTATCTTTGTGCCTACAAAGTATGCTTGCGTAGCGCTACATGTATTCGCCGGCAGAAGTTAGTTGTGGCGGCACGTACGAATATTTTTCATAATTTTCGCTAGCTTTGCACTCGATTCTAAGCCGCAGGCGGTTTTTTGGATTACGAAAACCGGAAAAAAAGTGCGGCTTAGATTCGAGTAAATACGGTACATTATGGACAGGTAGACAATTTAAGAAAATTCTTTCTAGAACGAGCAGAAACTAGCAAAATACACAAAGCAATCACTCATATAAATACATCAGCTACACCATTGCAATTTCATAACCACTTCTACAACCCTTTAGATCACATAACATCAACAGATACAAAGAAAGTAAATTGGAAAAAGAAAACACTACACGGCAAGCACCCGTATCATCTAACACAGCCACACATAGATCAAGACGCATCCAACACATGGCTAAGAAACGGCAATATATACAGTGAGACGGAAGGATTCATGATTGCAATACAGGATCAAACAATAAACACCAGATATTACAGCAAGCATATTATTAAAGATCCCAACACCACAACAGATAAATGCAGACTTTGAAAACAACAAATAGAAACAGTAGATCACATCACAAGTGGATGTATAATACTAGCAAATACAGAATACCACAGAAGACGTGACAATGTAGCAAAAATAATACATCAACAGCTGGCCTTACAACATAAACTTATAAAACAACATGTTCCCACATACAAGTATGCACCACAAAATGTACTGGAGAATGATGAATACAAATTATACTGGAACAGAACCATTATAACAGATAAAACAACACCACGTAACAAACCTGACATCATACTCACCAATAAAAAGAAGAAAGTAACACAACTAATCGAAATATCCATACCCAATACAACAAATATACAAAAGAAAACAGGAGAAAAAATTGAAAAATACATCCAACTGGCTGAGGAAGTCAAGGACATGTGGCATCAGGATAAAGTTGACATTATACCAATTATACTATCAACTACAGGAGTCATACCACACAATATCCACCAGTACATCAATGCAATACAGCTACATCCAAACTTATATATACAACTACAGAAATCCGTAATTATTGATACATGTTCAATTACCCGAAAGTTCCTAAATGCAATATAACATATACCGTACAGTTAAAAGGATGTGACGCTTGATCAAGGTCCGCGTCACTTTCCATTTTTAACCAGACTTAATGTCTGAGAAAGTAAAAAAATAATAATAATGATGATGATGAGTGAGTCAGATTCAGCTGTACATTCACAAGTGTATAACTGAACCGTAAAATTGTAACCAAGTGAAGTTTTTAGATTAAAAAACAGCCGACCAGTTGCAACTGGTCGGCTGTTTTTTAATCTAATTACGTGGAACCGTTGCTGTTGCGCAGCTATGTTTAAAATAAAAAAAAACAAGTGAAGTTTGTAGTTTAGCTGAAGCAGTCACCATCAATTTGATTTGCCATACACTAGATAGTGTGTTTATTTGCAGAGTATAGTACTATGTGATGCAACAAAATGGAGAGCGTGTCAGTGTACAGAACAGTTCCTTCTGCAATTATTTGTACTTTATAATCTGCCTGTGGTATCCAATGGCGGTACTGCGCCCCCCCCCCCCCCCCCAACCTGCTCCCCCCCAGTTTCACTATGAGTGGTTCATAAAAAATGTTGATGGTTTACAGACTGAAGAGAAACGGTGTCGGTATGAGGATGAGATTTCGCGCCTGGAATGTCTCCATTCGGAGAGAGAAGCAGCCTTGCTGCAGGATGGCTTGTCAAAGCTGCAGAAGGCAGAGGCAGAGCACAAACGCCAGCTCAGAGAAAGTGAGCAGCGTGCCAAAGACCTGCGCGAGCGCCTGGAGGCAGCTGACGCAGAGACAGCCCGTTTGCAACGGCAGGTTGAGGACCTCGTCAGTAGAGACCACGAAGCCCAGTTGCAGGTGAGAAATTGAAATTTCAGCGATATGTTAATCTTGAAATGTTCTCTTTGGCTCAATACCAGTGATTACCTGTTGGTAGTCAAATTACTTCAGGTTAGTATGTATGTATTTGATAAATTCTCACATGCAATAAACATTTTATGTTTCAGGTGACAAAAACATTTTTTCACTAAATGGTCCACAATTTCATTCAAATATCCTAGCAAAAAATCTGCCTGTTACTACAGTATTTCTTTGAACTTGTTAATGAGTTGAGAGACTGTAAAGACAGAGAGATTAACCTGCTAGTGGGATTTTGGGAATGGGTGGGAGCTTGGAAGAATAGTTTCAATCTGTGTGTGAGAAGAGGTGGTTATATTGTTTTGCATTTCACAAAGAAACAATTGGAAAATTATAAAGTTATTCTTGGTAGGGACAAGCTTCTGCTGAACAATTTAGACTTTGCAGCAGAATGTACAAAACTATGTAAATAAAAACGAGTAATGGATTTTTTGGTAAGATTGTGATGCTGTCAAATGAAAGACCTTTTTAGAACAAACAAGTTTGAGATAAAACCATGAGATAGTTGAATAATTGTGTGGAGATAACTTGTACCCAAGTCTCTTGTCCTAAAGAGACTGACAGGGGAATGGGGGAAGATCAAAACAACTTGGACACGTCATTCAGAGTTCGCTACAGGGATAAATTCCTTGATCTGAATCCACTAAATGAAGCAATTCCTGTGTGTCTGGCATTGACAGTACTACCTGTGCAAAAAACTCAAGACTTTGTCAGCTATTCCTGATACTAGATAGTTGACTAGACTGCAGTTCCAGCATATACAAGGCATCATTGGTTAGAAAAACATTTCCATTTTCTGCAGACGGAGCAGACGCGGTGTCGGTACGAGGGTGAGATTTCACGGCTGGAGCGTCTCCACGCAGAGCGAGAGGCAGCATTGCTGGAAGATGGTGTGATGAGGCTGCGGCAGGCAGAGGCAGAGCACAAACGCCAGCTCAGTGAAAGTGAGCAGCGTGCTGCAGAGCTGCGTGTGCGCCTGGAGGCAGCCGATGCGGAGACAGCTCACCTGCAGCAGCAGGTTGCTGGCCTTGTCAGCGGCCTTCGCCAAGACCGTGACGCCCAGTTGCAGGTGAGGAACTGAAATTTCAAAATTTTTGTTAATCCTGAACTGTCCTCGGGCACCAGTGGTTACAGAGAAGTCTGTTGTCAGTTAACGGAAGTTTGTATGTATATATTTCGTAAACAGTCATGTATTGTACTTTTCCTTTTTCAGGTAACAAATACGTGTTTATACTAGGGGGATTTTTTAGCATAAAATCTATTTCTTTCTGTATGTTAGCAAGTTGGAAGACCATAAAGGTGGAGATACAAACCATGCATATTTTAAGCACTAGTGTTGTATGTTACAAAATGATGGGAGCACTATTCTGCCTGCGACCCACACGTTAATGATTAGAAGAGGGAATGGTAGTTGACCAAGAATGTAAATAAATGTAAATTATTGTGCATAAATAGGCTTTTACATTAAGCTCTTGGTGAACGACCACTGTAAACACCACCACTATAAAATACCGAAGATTAACCATCCTAAACTACACTGATTGTATGAAAGGAAGATGTCAGGCTGAAATTCATTGGAAATATCTTAAGGGAAAGTAATTCTCCATGAAAGAAGTGGCTTACAAAATACTTGTAAAAATGATTCTTTAGTACTTCTCATCAGTTTCCCATTACCAAGTTTTATTAATAGAAAAGATAGCAAAGATTCAGTTAAAAACAATGCGTTTCGTCATTGGTGTGACGTGAAAGCATTACGGACTCCAGTGGCAGACACTGCAAGAGAGATATGTGTCACAAAGAGCTTTAGAGTTGAAATTGAGACAGTGAACCATCCAATAAGACAGTTTATCTACTACCTCCTCCCACATACACTGTGTTAAATGACCCCAAGACAGAACCTGAGAAATCTCAACCCTGTCCCACATCATTTGTGAGTAAGCTGGCTTGTGAAATATAGATGTCGATGTTGACTTGTCACATCAATTTTCCCGTGGCTGCTAGAGTTGCATGAATCCCAGTTTCCACGTACTGCTCACAGATACTTTACTTCGGTGATACATTTTTATTACTTTATGTACACACCAGGTACAATACCAGTGAATTAGATTATAATTTCTGTACTTCAGAAGACCTGGAAATTAAAGTGGTTCTCTCAATGATAGTTCCCTACAGCTTCCTCGGCACCAAAATAACTGTTATCCCTGTTCACAGGTCACAGCAGGAAGATGTCATGATCTGGAAGAGGAAGTGAGGTCATTGAGGACAGTGCTGGATTTGAGACATGAAGAGCTAGCAGAGGTAAGAAGGCAGAATGCTGAGCTAGCAAAAGATGCTGGAGAGCTACCAGGAGCATTACAAAGGATAGCAACACTGCAGGCGCGAGTTGAGGATCTCCAGGAGCAACTGCAGCACAAAGTTGACTTTGAAAGGTAAATTTTTTTTTCTCGAGGAACAGACAGAATGTCATAAAAATGTCAGCACATGTATATGGTAAATGGTAATGCTGTTGAACTTAACAAACTTTTTGGTTGGTGCAGTATGTATTTATAAATCTGTTTTAAATATTATATGTTCTGCAGGTTAAATATAAGATTTTATTGGTCTACAACATTTCATTGTAGTGTGGTGAAATGTTTTTAATTATTTTAGATCTGTATCCATAGTCTGCGAATCACTGTGAAGTGTATGGCAGATTAACTGTAAGCAAACTTGTATACGACATTCAGAAGCATGTTTATTTAACTTGCATGCGAAGGATTGTATTAAGACATTAGAACAGTATTAAAATTCACATTAAATATGTTTACTTTCCATAGAAAACTAGGTTTCTTAGACAGAAGAGGTTTATGGATTTTATTGGTGCAGACAATTATCCTCACAGCTTGGTGTTGTTAATTCCGTACTCACATTTTACTGTTGTTGTCATTATTGTTGTAGCCAGTTAAAAGATTGGTTTAGTGCAGCTCTCCATGCTAGTCAATCCAGCACATGGATGTAGTGTCACCTCATTTCAGTATATTTAGAGTAATTTGATACTGAATAATTAATTAATTGATTAAATTCTTTTCTTCTTCTTCTTCTTCTTCTTCTTCTTCTTCTTTTTTCTTCTTCCTCCTCATGGGGTATGCTGTATGGCCTGTTCCGAAAACCGCCTTGTTCTGGGATGTCAAGTGTTGTTGTTGTTGTTGTTGTTGTTGTTGTTGTTGTTGATGATGTTAATGTTAATGTTACTTTTCAGGCAGCTATCTCAAGAGAACAGGAAACTGAACGAGTCATTTCATCATGTTGCTGTGCAGAAACAAAGGCTTTCACAGCATAATGAAGAACTGCAGTGGAAACTGAAACAGAGCACTGAAGCAGTTCATGTGATTACACAGGCTCTGACTTCTACGCCTATCTCACATAACAATCATAAAACTAACCGAAAGCTGATTGATTCTTTCCATGACTATAGTCAAGCCTTTCCAGAAATCAGCAAGAGCTACACTAAATTGAGTAGGTAAGTGAAAATTTACTTCCCTCTCTATATTTCTGTTTTCATGATAAAAAGGTTTCACAAAGGATGTCTGCTAGGAATTAGAAATATTTTGTGAAGTGCTATGATATATTTACTTCTAAATACGATCTTTCCTGTTCAAGAAGAAAAAGAGCGAAATTTAGTATCAATCTTCTTTCAGTGATTTCATTTACTTGCATGATAATTATGCTTCCTGTGCAACAACTGAAAATGTGGTTGAATTTTCAGCAGGTCGCCGCTGATGCAGCGCCGTTGTGACTTGAGCAACACACCTGTGATGCATCATGATCTCGAGCACCCTAGTCCCCCAGCATCACCGAAAGTGAAGGCTGTTGTTGAGAAGAGTGACTCTGTGTCATGGGTACTGGACATGGATGAATCTCCTGAAGCAAAAGTGTCCCGGCTAGTGCGCCGTGCAGGCAGTTTTCGTGGCTCTTCTGGCTTATCTCCACCATCTACTGCCCAGTCTCAGACCCTTCCACGAAGCCGTGGTGCATCTGGTCCTGGAAATCGACGATCGACAGGAACCAGTGCTGGACGATCGAGAACAAGGGCGTGGTCAGTGTCATCTTCGGACAACTTTGTATCCTGCTGGGGTTCATCAGGAACATGTGCTACCTCTGCTCCTGTTACAATGCAGCGTTCAGTTTCAGGAACACCATCACCTGTAGCACATTCTTATGGAGAAGATAATTACACAGTATCCCCTGGAAAGGTTTGTTCATAATGTTACCATGTTGTATTTATTAGCTAATGACATTTTCATTTAATGTTTGTAGCCAGAATTGATTACTCTAAGCTGTGTGCTTCATTTCGGTGGTAATTCACTACTGCTTTCAAATGAAGTTGTAATGAGTTACAAACACAATGAAAAATTTAAAATAAGGTAGAGAGGCTGCAGATAATACAAACCTTTGAGAACCAGAGATGCTTCGATCGGAAAAAGATGGAATTGTGTTGAACAGCACGGGACTAATTGGGAATGGTCAGGAACTCAGTAGAAGCTGCAACTTAATTTCATTTTCCCGGCGGGGTCAGGGATTTTCTCTGCCTCGTGATGGCTGGGTGTTGTGTGCTGTCCTTAGGTTAGTTAGGTTTAAGTAGTTCTAAGTTCTAGGTGACTGATGACCATAGATGTTAAGTCCCATAGTGCTCAGAGCCATTTGAACCATTTTAATTTCATTGTGGAACATGTTACCTTTGCTCTGTGTTCTACTTCTCCCAGTTTGCCAATTTATTTAGTATAATGCTGCAATGTTGCTCAGTGAAATAGGCAGCATGGGATCCTTTCAAACAGAGTAGTGTCCTACACTCTGCAGCACTCATGGTATGGTTACAGAGAAACATGGATGCTTCAAACATTAGCATTGTGTAAAGCATTTTTTGTTTCAAGAATTGACAATGTATAAAGCAGTTTGTGATGAAATATCAGATCTGTTCCTTTTTTCTGCATCAATTTTCTTGGTGCCTTAAAGACCTGCTGTGACCACCACACTTCATGTTTTGTGATAGCTCCTTTTTTTTTTAGGTGAGACAACACTTTGGTGCAAATCCAATGCACACACAATGTAGGTGTCACTTAGGCTCACCAAACCTTTTTTCTTGATAATAAAAAAGCAGTTTGGTCATTGTATCCATCTTCAAATACAACAATTAATCTGTTGACGGATGGAGTGAAAAGTTTTAGCCTAGAAGTGAGACTTACTTTTTTAAAGGCACTTACTTCGTGATGTGCTTAATTTTTGTCAGAACATTTTTGTCTGTGATTGCTCCCTTCCTCCAAGTGAGTAGACTTCATCACTAAAATATGACTGCGACATATATCGACTACAAATCTAAAGCCTGCATAATGCCTTTATTGGCCTCATTGTTTTACAGGCGCAAGTTTATTCAGATGTGGAAACTTGTGGACATAGATGTTGTAGGACATGATGCGTAGGTGTCGATATTCTGACAACTGATGCATCAAGTCTGCTTGTTATCGGAAGCTACAGACACACATCTGACCCTAAGAAATGATTTCTCACACAAAATCAGTTGGATTTTTTAAAAGAAAAACCCATATTGAGAAATTTTGTTTTTGCATTTACTTTTGATTAACATTCAGGTAAAGTGGTCCTATATTGCACCGAGATATTACAAACTTCATTCTTTATGGGCAAAATATTCAGCATATTTTATCAGCTGTTTCATACTTCCTTTAATTAGCAATAGTACAATACCTTAAGTACACTTTCCGTGTGTTTTCATTAGTTTCTAAATTTTTGGAATATCTTTGAATTCGATCATTTTCAGGAAAAGCTCGGCCAGGATTGAATTTAGCCATTATTTCTTAACTCTTAAAACTGTTGGATTTACTTTCCCATACCTTGTATGAATTCCTATTGATGTTAAAATGCCTAAACAAATATTCTCATGAAAACCCAATGCTGTAATTTATCAATCTGAATGAAACACGAACAATATGTCCAGTTTAAAAAATAAAATATACAGAAATTTCCCACAGATCAATCTGAAACTTTCCTTGATTATTGCACAAGTTATTCAACAGAATAAACAGCAGTGTCACACAACAGATTGTTGCATCTTTCTCAGAATCTTCTGGGTTCTTTGCTTACAGGCTGAGTGCAACATACCGTATTTTTCTGATGAGTGGCCATTAGTATTGGTAGTAACCAATTCCACATACCACTTTTCATTGCCCTGTTCTAGTAAATATAAGCAGATACAACACATGCAGATTTCAAAATCCTGTTCTTCGTCAAGCTGCATAGAACTACCGTATGACAAATATTTTATAGGCCTATGTTGTTCATAGTTCTTTACATATATGTACTTAGAATTGTAGGCCTAATAAGACATCATAAGGTACTCTCTCTTTAGACACCACTGAAGCGCTGCAGCCGTGATCCTGACGAGTGCTCTGTTAACGGTGACGAAGACGACGACGACGACATGCGCCAGCACCATAATGCAAACGGAAGTGTCGCGAAGAGGTCCAACGCAGATAGTGGTCCCTCCAGCCTCGATGGACAGTTGTTGAGTTTGCGCACTTGTGGCAGCAGTAACAGCAGCAGTGCCAGCCCCCCTGGCAGCAATACCTGCAGTTCCACAAGCAGCTGTTCAGAACCAGAACACAATTACAGACACTTGAATGGCACAATTATTTACCGGCAAGTGGAGACAGAGACTGCAGACATGAGGGTTGTTCCCATTCCTCACCTTCCTGGTAGCAGTGATCTCTCCATTTTGGCTGCTGCCTGTGCTGCTGCCAAACCTCTAATGGGAGCTCCCAAGGATGCGGCAGGAGAGGCAATGATCTCTGAAGAGACACTGGACAACGAGGTATTTCTATAGGTTGAGATTCTAGCCCTGCATTTATATAGGATGATTTGATAATGTCAGACATCAGTGTTTTAGTGATTTTCTTAGTAGTTAGTAGCATCATCAGATGATAATTTTTCAGATATACAAATGTTACTATCACACTATATCGATAGTGTGCCCTGTTTGTTTTTATGTGCTGTGTTGTCCTCGTTAGTCATAAGTTTTATTGTATTTGCTGTTTTGCATTTTTCACATGCACTCATAGTTTCCTGTCTACAAGTTAATTAATTACTTTAGGATTAAAACTAGTGTGTGTGTGCAAGTGTGTGCACTCGGGATTACATCTTCCTGATGTTGGTGTTGAAAAATGCTGTATGGTAAGAATAAAAACAAGAATAAAATCTATCAAAGGAAGAGAAAAAATTTGCTCTTCAGAATGAAATGCCTAACTGCTGCACGAAATGAAGTAATAGTTGGTTTTATAATTTGGTCACAGATATTTCAGTTAAACAGCATATAGCTTACAGAACAGAGGAGAGAGTTGGAGGATATGACAATATTCAGGGGCATGTAAAGTCATGTAGGACTATGGTTTACAGGATGAAAGGGAAATAAACGATCATTATTATGCTGCCATTTAGTTAAGACCCTGAGTGACACTTCTATTTTCTAGTGTATTGCTTCCTCCAACACTTCACTGTGTTGTGCCTATTGCAGCAATCTCTTCTTCTCTGATAGCTAAAAATAATCATCTAGATTTCAGTAATAAGCTGAGGAATATATAATAAAAAAAAGATAGTTCATAAAACTTCTAGCTTGGCGCATATCCCCAAAGCTGCTCTTGGCAGTTTCTTCTTAGCTCCTATCAGTCAACTTGGTATTAAATTTGTCTCTCGACTATTATTACCCTCTTAAAAGATTTTGTATTTTTGTGCGAATGATGAGAAGTAAGGTAGAAAAAAATGTTTTCCCTTTTCTTTCTGCAGAATGATGGAGATGGGGGCGATACATCATCTGATGGTGAAGATCCCCAGTCCTGGGAGAATGTGGGGCTGTTACCATCAGACAATGAGGCCTGAGGCAGAATGTCTTGCTGGTGTACGTGCTTACTTGAAGCTGGAGTATTTTAGAAGTTCTGAAATACTTGAGACTTAATACTCTGGCATTTTAAGCCTTACATTTGTGTGTGCGTTGGTTTAAACCTAAGACAAAACACGATGGCATTGAATATTGTATATCAGGTATGTTGAGAGTATGGTGCATACAGCTTTCGGTTTTATACACACGACTCAGACTCTCTTATTGTGCTGTTTCTTAATTTTTCTCATTAATAATTTATCAGCTTTTTTGAAAGCATGGTGCATACACCTCTTCATTTTATACAGATGACTCAGATTTGTTACTGGGTTCCTTAATTTTTTCATTGATAATTTGGTTAAATCAGTACCTGATGAAGTTATTGTTAATTGTATTTAACTGGTTTTACAGTGCTGTTTTGTATGATGGAAGCTTCAAAATGTGAAATCATCTCGTGATAGTTGCAGTAATGATCTATAGGATGAATGGACCACTTTTAATTCTTGCATTTTCTTGTGCCTTAATATTTTGTTTAGGGTGTTTGAGGTTCTCATGAGAGTTCTTCCAGCAAAACCTTAGTGCTCCCACCTTCAACCTTGTATATAGAATTTATCAATTGGATTGAGAGAGCTTTCAGCTTGTTAATATGCATATTAAATTATTTGACTTGACTTGGGGGGAGGTCTTAATTGCACTTAAGTGTGAGGACTAATGCTATTTCCATTTCATAATATTTTGGGGTGTGGGTGGATCATAAACTGCAGAACATCATCAAGATTAATCATTGATTTATTGTAGAGTAAAACACCAGATGCTAAATACTGCAGCACTGGGATTAAAATTGGGACATTCACTCATCAGTTACTGAACATCACTGAATGTGATGTCATATTTTAAAAGTTTCTATCATGCAATACTGCATTTTTACACAGTGCTGAACTAATACAAGCAAAACATGCACCGAAATTATCAAAGTTATCATTATAAGAATATCCATTTTATGTTTCTTTTCTTCCAAGAGCATTTTATTTTCCACATATCCCTATTGGTGTATCTGCTTTCTTTTTAAATGTTTTGATCACCATATATTTTATGCATAAACAGTACTGCTATTCTCAGTGTTTAATCGTTTAGGACCAATTGGAAGAATTATACATAACTTATGATACTAACATGATGATTTACCAAGCCACTGAACTTTGAGCAAAAAATGCTGAACTATGTGATGAGTAATTGAGAAAAGGGGTAAAGTGTGACTCAAACTTGAGAACAGTTACTGTATACTCATCAAATTGTCATTACCAAAGTAACATCATTTCCTCTTTTTTTGAGGTAATATTTGTAAGAGGATGATCTTGTGTTGAGTTATTACACGGCTTTCCTTTGGCTACATACATGTGAGCTATTTGTAAATTTACTACTGCTTGTAATAAAGTTTATCAGAGGCTGTTTGATGACTGTTAGATTTGTATACGTCATAGCTACAAAATATTATGTAAGTAAGAGTGTTTAATAGGCTTTGAGAGATGTAAATTAGTGCACAGTGGTGACAGTTCACACAATACATCTTATCTAATAAATCTAAAACTTGATGCTGTTAAAATACTGATAATTTACAGATATGATAAACCTAGAATTACTACTTGTGTGGAATACGTGCTTTGTGAACTAACTCAGCCAGAGCTAGTTCGTACAACTGAACTGTCTCCGCATTCTGTGTTTGTATATGTGATACTTGTGGATCAACTTTTATAAAATTTCTGCTGTTTTAATTTGGTAGTTTTATATAAGAAAACCATATGCTACTTACATTTTATTGTGATTTTGAGTACAATGTGTGGCTGATGAAATAGTATATTTTGTGTGAATTTTTTTGCTGTATTTATGTTGTGTTTTCAAAGCACAATTGATATTGCAGTTGTTTGTATGTACATTGGAATTGTATCATGTCTTGTTACAGAATGTCACTATCTTGTAAGGTAAAAATAAAGAGTTGCTACTATTTGGAGAAAAATTATTTTTTGATGGAAGTACAGTTCTTTGTTAACAGCATTCTTTTTGGATTCAACAGTTGGGCGAGAATTGTAGAATGGTGTCTGTGCAGTGATCAGGATTTTTCTAGGGAGGCTTTACGTTTCTCTGCAGTATTTGGTTCTCAAAAATGCAGTAATTGTGAAACATAACGTACTTTTTCATATTCATAGCTAGATGACTTATTGAAATGTCAAATGCTGCAGAGTATTTGTTTATGAAAAAAGATTCATCACTGCGTAATTTAAATAAGACCTCGGAAGATGTATAGGGGAACTGGAAGTCTTTGTACTATTATCGATATTTATTTTACAAAAAGTAATAGACTTACAAATTTGTGGCTTGTGGCAAATGAAAGAACAAATCGTGAAGTTTTCGTTAAGATGACAATGAACTTAGACGTGTGCCATTTGTTGCTTGAAGAATGTTTAAACGATGTTAGATTTCATGCCATACATTTGGCAACATTCCTTGTGCAACACCAGCAACAGCATCCATTATCCTTCTTAGTGTGTTCAGATCAGGTACTTGGCATAATATACGTAGTCACATGCAAAGAAATCTAAAGGCATTTTGTGTGATGATGTTGCAGGCCTGGCATTGGGACCATCACACCCAATCCAGCTGTCATTAAATGTTCCGTTAAGAAACTTACTAACATGCAAACCCCCAATGCGGTGATAGTTGGAAAATTGGATCAGGCTGCAAGTCTCTCTGTTGGTATTCTGCAAATTTTCTAGCATGTCCAGGTATTAGCTGTTATTGTCTTTCTTCAACAAAAAAGAAAGGGCCAGTGACTGTGTTCTGCTTTAAATCACACCACATATTTATTTAAGGAGAATCTGTGATGTGATTTACGGCAACATGTGTACTTTAAAGACCCCACATCATCTTATTGTGCTTGGTATCTTTGTACTGTACTTGTTAACTTTATCTGACCTGTAGAAAATAGCATTATCGGAAAAACAAATTTGAGGAGATATTCATTGCTGGTATTGATACCTGTCAGTACAATGTGATTATAAATTAGGTATACAAAAGTTGCCTTAAATTGTGAAACAGGTAAGTAACTCGCAGAAATGTTTTATATGGCACTGCATCCTTTATATCTTAAAGTTTTATTCCCACCTACTACTTACAGTACCTGACGTTATCGCTGCTAGGTGGCAAGCATGAAAGTGTTACTTAAACAGTAGTCATGGAGTCATATAATGGTGCAAAGAATGCACAGTATTGTTTATGGTTTCATGAATCAAAATCTGCTACTACAGTTCAGAGGAAATTCAGGACTAAATATCACAAGCCACTACCACAAATACAAACTGTTATTATATGGTACAATCATTTCATCAATTGGCTGTGTATCTCAGGATACTGGGTCAAGTTCGGCCAGCAGTCTCTGATGGAGTAGTTCAACGAGTTTGGCAGACATACATTCATAGTCCGGGTAAATCAGTGAGATGTGCCAGCTTAGAATTGAATATATCTAGTGTGGAAGGCACTATGAAAAGCCTGTCATTCAAACCCTACAGACTGGAACTGTTGCAAGTGACAAAGAAAAGGGAGCTGAGCTTTGCACAGAAGTGTTTAACAAAATGCAGATTGAAGATGATTTTCATAATGAAATTGTGTTCAGTGACAAACTGACCTTCCATCCTGTTGTAAAGTGAATCTGTAAAGTGTTCAGAAATGGAGTGACCAGAGATCACATCACTGAATCAGATGTGTCTGGGACTCGCCTAAGATAGTGTGTTTTGCACTGTAAGCTGTAACAAGATTTGCAGTCCTTTCTATTTTGCCAAGTCAACTGTAGCTAGCATATTGTACCTAGACATGCTTGAACATTATTCAGTGCTTTAATTACAACAGGATACGGGCACAAAATTTTACTCCAGTAAGATGGTCTGCCGCAATGTTAACGTCGTGAAGTTGTCACGTATCTCCATAGGAATATGCCAAATTGGTTTGGACATGGTGGAACAATATCCTGGCCACCACAATTACCTGGTTTAACCTCAACAGACTTCCGTATATGGGACTGCAGTAAAGACAGTGTGTTCATTCCTGTGCTTTTGGGAGACGTCAACGAGCTGTGACACTGGATAACACAAGCCGTTGCCACCATACATAAAGACTTGGTTCATGGATTTGGCAGGAAACTGATTACAGATGGAACATTTGTTTTGCTATGAAAGGTAGCCACAATTAACATTTGTAAATAATACTTGAAGATACTGCATTCAGTGGTGTATCAAACATTTCTGAAAGTTATTTACCTTTTTTACAATTAAAGGCCATTTTTATATAACTAATTTATAAACACCCTGTATGTCTGTCCCAAAAGCTATTAGACAAGTTCCACCATCTGGCACCTACATGTGTCTTATATGGATCTTATATACAGGCAGGTGCAATCTGTTGTGTAGAATTCTTTGCACGGCGGTCCTATGAATCGCTAATTCACAAGATGCACGTCGAGTAGATTTCAAAGGGCTTCATAAGAACGCCTGTTATACAGCTCCAATGCTTTGTCCACTGACTGAATGCTGCCGTGTTTGTGGAAGACCCAGCACACTGCTGATCTGTACCGCACAACAATATATCTTCTTGTCAGGGTTTCTCTCCCGTATTGTCTTTGAAACCTTTGATGCTCAGTAATTGCATGTTTTATCTTGTGGTGCCACAGAACACAGTGCTCCTCCTCCTCCTCCTCCTCATGTGGTGCTATTTCACAACAGTGACTGTAGTGCTCCCTGCTCAACTCCTAACTGCAACACAGATATGCAAACTAACTTGATTATTTATCCTTTCATTTGTCACAAACTACAAGTTTTTAAGTTCTATAGTTTTTGCAAAATAAATATCTATAATTGTGCAAAGACTTTAGGCCCTCCCTGTACATGCTCAGTGCTCTTCATGGTTCAGTAACACGTTAATTAGCTTAACATCTGATTGTCTTGCAAAACACTGAAAAACTAGACAGATGTGTTTCTTTTCCCAGTACACAACTGAACTGATCAGTTCACTTTATACAGAGTTCAGATAGTACATCTAAATCACTTGTGTATTGTGCATTATAAATAGCTCTTAGGCTAAAAGGCTACATTAGGCGTGATAGTTATTTCAGTTGATAACAACAGCTGACATTGTACAGCAGAGTAACAGGCCTGTCACGGGTGACTTTCTACGTAATCTGGCCTTAAAGCTTTTAAATTATTTGTTAGTAGGATATGTATGTAAGCATTGGGTGGTGTCGGGTATTGTTTCTTGTGAAGATGTTTTATCGAGTTCATTTAGCGACACGGCAGACTCGTAACAAGTTGAGGTTGTTGGAATTTGTAAGTTTTGTGCTAACAGTGATGTAAGTTATATAAAGAATCAGAGTAGGGGAACTGCAATATCGAGAAGTGATAGTGTTTTCAAGTGTAATTAAAATAAAGAAATAAGGAAATTACGTATTTTCACCAGACCCTGTAAGGAAATGCTACTACACTGTTCATAATTATCACACACACTGAAAAGTGGAGCTGCAGTTTTGATACTATACAAGTCAAAAGTTTGGAAAGATAAAGTAAGTTTAAATGAATTACAGTGAACAAAAGGCGTTTGACAGTGAATAAAATTCTCGCTGTGAGTTGACAACAAACTTCCAACATTCTTTGAAAATTGATGGCCAAAATGTGTTGAAACATCCCAAAACTGCAACTGTTGTGGCATTTATGATAAACAAGACATAGTTATAGTCAATATCAATATTTAATACAATTCTGGCCTCATGATCTGCCACGAGTGAACTCTACCAGTATCAGCAATGAGATCCACAATATTACTGTGCACGAGCTGTACAAAGTGGTAAGTGTTATAAAAATTCGTGGAACAGAGATAATTACATAAAGTCATGGTATAGAAATTGTCACGATTGAGAGAGAGAGAGACTTTAACTGGTGAGAATTCAGTCATCATGTAAAGAGCAATGTTTGCTGTGTTAAATAATTAAAAAACTATGTCCTATTAGTAGTGATTCGGGAGGGTCGGTTGTTTTACTATCGTAGTTGCAGGTGCAAAATTGGCTATCTGCACTTTTCAAAAAATGGTGTAGCATAAGGGTATACAGAACGTTTTTTTCTTAATTTTGTAGTGTAGAATTTTCAGATGATATTGCATGTGCTATTACACTATTTTTTTTTTTACTAATGCAAAAATGAAACGGCCACCACGTTCATATTTTTGTAGCGATGACCTCGATAAAGTAGTTTTGTTCTCATATAAAATCACCTGTACTATTCTACAGGCATGAAAGTACACTGTTAAGTTTTGCAGCTAAAACAAAATATATATGCATTAGAAAAACAATTTCAAGAACAGAAAAGCAGGTACACAAGATACAGGCCATATTTACATAACATCAACTTTTACTTATCATGGACAGTCGGTGATCAAGAAAACATAGGGAAGAAACATGTATAAAATAATCTTTGACATCAAGAAGCACACTTTGAGCTGTGGGTAGGCATATGAAGATAGTGTTGAGTAAAGATAAGTATATCTCTTACAGAATGAGATGCTGTTGTGGCTACGTTAATCTAGACATGTCAGGACAGATAGCTTGTAATTTGCATCATGCTGAATGAAAGTTGGAGTTGTTCAGTCTTCAGACAGCAGGCACAGCAACACAACTGCAGATAATGGGCTGCTGCCAGTGTATCCTGAATGAAGAAGAGCTCAACAATAAGAGATCCCCGTATCCCACACCAGACTGTCACTTTCATGGTGCCAATTTTCTTGAATGAACCCATCTAATTAGGGTTGACATTGGACCAGTGGCTGTGATTCTGTTTCTCTCTCTCTCTCTCTCTCTCTCTCTCTCTCTCTCTCTCTCTCTCCATCCACACACAAACTGACAGATTTTGTCCATCTTCCGTGTCAGCTGTTCGATAAACTAATCCGGACAATCTGGGTTGTCCTTACTGAGATGATGTAACATTTGCATTTTGTGAGGGTCCCATTTGTGTACCTAAAATTCTCGTGATTGTGTCACGGCTGATATAGTCTTCTGTTTGACACAGAGAGTACTGCTGTCTGAGCGAGGCCAGAACGGCAGTTGTCGCTTCACCCTCAGCTATTAAATCTTCCGGCTCGTGGTGGTGCTTGAAATCTTCTGTGTTTCCTAGGTTGTGCCTGTCTCCTGATATCGGGACGGTCTCATTTTGTTTGGCTTGTGTTAACACAATCAGCTTTTTATGTTAACAGTAAGGAATAAACATCAGTTGAAATCTAGAATGAATAAAGCTATACTTAGAAGAAGGAAAAAAAAGATACATTATCTTTTTTTGCATAATTCTGTTTTGTGTGTCACATGACCCTCTGTGCATTTTGAAATTACAATTGCATCCTTGGTGGCTGCTTCCAAAATGGCCACCATTTTGGTAACATAGCCTAACAGTTTTGCCCCACTCCCATCTCGTGTTACTCTACTTTAAATTTCGGTTTATCCACCTGTTCTTTCTGTAGAAGGGTGGTTTATGCCTTTGGACTACCCTGTAGATAGTGTAGTGGTAACTTATGTGTCAGACTTGTATTCAGGAAGAGAATGGTTGTAATATGTGTCTGAACATGGAGATTTGAGTTTCTCCATGGTTTGCTAAAACTTAAGTCATAACCATTCCATAATCAAAGGCTCCTTTCCTCAGTTTATGTCTCTGATCATTCTCACAGCAGATAAAAAGTGTACAATGATGATAATTGATAAACTGAAATACAGATTTTGGACAAAATAATTTGAACACTGTAGTGTTTAAACTCTTATTGAGAACTCGGGTTCCCACATACCTGTGATTCACTGTGTGATGGTGTCTACTTGCATTGTTCACTATGGCCACGGATTCTTGGTGATCAGAGCCATGTAGGTAGCTGTAAATTCAATGAACTGTGCAAATGATGTACACTATGCAGACTTCCAAATGACTTGGCGTATTTCCACTTTTATTACCAGCAGAAACACTACAATGACTGTATTTGAGTTCACATCAAATATTTTTATGCAAGTACGTACCTCCATAACTTCATGTAACTATACACAGGCATGGCATTTACAAAATAATCACTGTGTGAAGTTACAGTCCCTTTAAGACCGATGTTGGACACAGTAATTGTAAATTATTCAAATAGTACCGGTACACATACTAGAACTTTCGAGAAAGTCAGAGAAATCATTAAATGTCAAGTGCATAACAATGAGTTATGTGAATAAAAATGTGATGTAACAGTTTCACACGATTTTAAGATGTATCTGTGTTGTGTGTGAATAAACATTGTAGATTCTAATTTGCGAATATGTATCTTGGCTTTTCCAGATGGGCTAGATTTAAGGTGTGAGTAAAGAGTACAGTCTAGTTTCCATGCTGAGATACATCTAGGTCATTCGTAAGATGGTGGTGGGGCATGCTAGTCTTAAGCACTGATCATCAGTGTACCCATGGCAATTTTCCTGCTGATCAGACATGAGAAACATTATCAAATTTGGAAGGATGTTAGTAGATATAAAGAGCTGTTACAATTTTAAACTGAAAATGTGACCTTTTTACCTGCGGAATTTATGCCAGTACGAGATGACAAACTTAGAGGATCCTAGCCAGATGGAGATACTTCTTGATTGTGTGGGTGATCGTGGATTCTAGACTGGTGTGGCCAAGGATTTTGGAGTTGACTGGGTAACAGTTTGTAAAACAGTGAATGATGTTATGGATCATGTAGTAAAAACTTAAGATTGGGTTCTGCTCCTGTCTAAAATGCAGGAAATTAATACTGCTAAGCTGTAATGGAAAAAAATACTTAGACTGCCAATTGTTATTGGGGCTATCGATTGTATCGATTAGGAAACCAGCATTACATGGTGTTGAATATATCAATTGCAAAGATTATGCCTCTGTTATTGTGCTGGTAAAATATTTGCTAGCATAAGTGCAGAATGGCCTGGCAGAGTGCATAATGCTAGAATATGGATATGTAGCCCAATTAGAAATATAATTAGAGGGAACAACAGGGATGCTTGCTTATTTGGTGAGTTGGGATACGGATTATCTCCACGGCTAGTCACTCCGAACCTCTGGTCAATTGAAGCGATGATTTCTGATCATTGGTAACTATGTAAGACCTTCAGGTAATCCGAAATTTACAGGAACATGTACATACTGCACATCATCTTGAAGCACCTCATAGATAACCTGTAGTATAATTTGGAGGGCAGGAGAGGTGCAGGAAAAGAAGAAAAAGACAATGATGAAAGCAAGAGCCCTGATGAAGATAAGCCTACTGACAGACAGCTGGAAAGCAGTGGAAGCAAGGTCCATGGCGAACAGAAATGGCAGCAAATGCTTGGATTTATTTATTTTTAATTTAAGTCTTTTCAAATGAAGTAAACAACATATAAGTAATGTAATTATAAATGAAAGTCACTTAATTACAAGAGGGCAAGAAGTATGTACAAACTGTATTAGTATTTGTTTCTTTTACACAAAAAAGAAAGGAATGGAAGGGCTATGGCAATAAAGAAACATTTAACAATGCATTATTTGCATCTCATACTAATAATCAATTAGAGTAGATCTGGATTCTGAATTTTTTTCTAATGTTTCCTTTTCATTTTCTATTTGAATGTTTTTTAATTCCAGTTGTTTCAACAATAAAAGTCTCTGAAGTTGCCGTAACACAAGTCTTTTGCTTCTTTAGTTTCATACACTCTAGTTCAAATGTACATTGAGGTTGTAGGTTTTGTTGTCGCAGGAGCGATGACTGGACACATACCTAGTGTGGCATGTCCCTCTGATATTCATTTTTGTCGCCATCTTGAGCAGTGTTTGATATGTACTTCGTATCAACAGAAATAGCTCCTGAAAATAGGATTATCTCTTTAGGAGAGCAGTACCAATGAACCCTTTCCTAAATCTTTAGTTCCTTGGTAGTATTCTGGTGCAATAGTATTCCATGGATTCTTTTCTGACACTACCTTCGGTATTCTAGATTTTTGTACTACAATCGTGTACTTGGATTCAAATTGACGAACAGTGTTTTGTTACCTGTGGTATTGTCGGCATCTTCACTTGCACTGGTGGACGTGTTGATAATTGGCTCTTAAACTAGCATGAGTATGATGGGTTGAGGGGGAAGTGGTGGAGGAGCGGAAAGGGGGTGGGGGCAGTGATTTGTCATGAATAGGCAAATGCTGACTCTCAGTGAAAAACATGATGTGTCTTGCCCTTGGGTTGTGTCTACCCTTGCAGAATTTACTTGCATTTTCTAATTGAAAAGGATACATCTACCTAGACCTCAGTTATAATTATTCACTTCAAAAACAGTTGGCACTAAATCCTGTCCCTGAAGACTACTTAGATGTTGTTTCAACACAGTCTACTATCACATAAAAAGAAATGATAGCCACTAGTCTCGAAAAGAACTTCATATAATCCATACCTACATTCATATTGTATGCAAATAGTGACAAGGTTTTCATAGAAATTTTAAATATGAATTCCACGGACATGAAATAGATTTGTGGGTATCAACATGGTAGTAGTGAGCCACAATTTTTCTGTACAGAAGTAAATATTGTGAAGATAGACCATGAACTCAAGAATCGACTTCAGCACAACCCAAGCTCTAACATATGAGTTGCAGATTGCTAGATGGCTGGTGTCCAACTATTTAAAGACTGATGTACAAACATATTGTGATAAATATGTTGAATTTAGGTAAGTTTATGAAACCATTCTATGCATCCGCATTGGGAATATCCCGTATTGGTACAATTGTAATATATTTTGCAGAAATATTAATTAATGGCATAATAAATTAATGAAGTATATCATTTTGTGCATAAAATCCAGCCCAATAAAAGAATAATGGCAAAGGTCTGAATGTAACAAGACAGGTAAAATCTGAAAAGGAAAATGTAGCTGCTCACAGACTTTAATGTTAATTCTCTCTTAAGGTAATTAGTTTCATGAGAACTGAAATAAGTTACTGAAAACTTGTAATGCCATTCTTTCTAATGAGAGGTGTTACCATTCATAAATATGTACTAGCTCACATGAAAATTGCAAAGTTATATTGCAGTAAAAAGTTCAATTACTGGTAGAAACCAATTTTGCGGAAGATCAGTTTGGATTCCGTAGAAATATTGAAACGTGAGGCAATACTGACCCTAGAACTTATCTTAGAAAATAGACTAAGGAAAGGCAAACCTACGTTTCTAGCATTTGTAGACTTCGAGAAAGCTTTTGACAATGTTGACTGGAATACTCTCTTTCAAATTCTAAAGGTGGCAGGGGTAAAATACAGGGAGCGAAAGGCTATTTACCATTTGTATAGAAACCAGATGGCAGTTATAAGAGTCGATGGACATGAAAGGGAAGCAGTGGTTGGGAAGGGAGCGAGACAGGGTTGTAGCCTATCCCCGATGTTATTCAATCTGTATATTGAGCAAGCAGTAAAGGAAACAAAAGAAAAATTCGGAGTAGGTATTAAAATCCATGGAGAAGAAATAAAAACTTTGAGGTTCGCCGATGACGTTGTAATTCTGTCAGAGACAGCAAAGGACTTGAAAGAGCAGTTGAACGGAATGGACAGTGTCTTGAAAGGATGATATAAGATGAACATCAACAAAAGCAAAATGAGGATAATGGAATGTACTTGAACTAAATTGGGTGATGCTGAGGGAATTAGATTAGGAAATGAAACACTTAAAGTAGTAAATGAGTTTTGCTATTTGGGGAGCAAAATAACTGATGATGGTCGAAGTAGAGAGGATATAAAATGTAGACTGGCAATGGCAAGGAAAGCGTTTCTAAAGAAGAGAAATTTGCTAACATCGAGTATAGATTTAAGTGTCAGGAACTCGTTTCTGAAATTATTTGTATGGAGTGTAGCCATGTATTGAAGTGAAACATGGATGATAAATAGTTTGGACAAGAAGAGAATAGAAGCTTTCAAAATGTGGTGCTACAGTAGAATGCTGAAGATTAGATGGGTAGATCATATAATTAATGAGGGGGTATTGAGTAGAATTGGGAAGAAGAGGAGTTAGTGGCACAACTTGAATAGAAGAAGGGATTGGTTCGTGGGACATGTTCTGAGGCATCAAGGGATCACAAATTTAGTATTGAAAGGCATCGTGGAGGGTAAAAATCGTAGAGGGAGACCAAGAGATGAATACACTAAGCAGATTCAGAAGGATGTAGGCAGCAGTAGGTATTGGGAGATGAAGAAGCTTGCACAGGATAGAGTAGCATGGAGAGCTGCATCAAACCAGTCTCAGGACTGAAGACGACAACAACAACAAAAACAGTGAAGTATTTGATTTACAGGGTTTCCAGTAAAACTAGATGAATCACTGGAATCAGCACATTGAAAAAAATATTGAATAATGAGTCAAAGTGTTGAAAAGCTAGGTGAAGGTTTTGAAATACTTGACCACCTACCACATGTACAGGGTGTTCGGAAATTCCCATTACGAGCTTCCAGGACTTGTAGAGGGTGAGAGCACATAATATTCTGAATAGAAACCAGTGTCTGGAAACGTTCTGTTTCTGTGCTTCAGCTATTTGAAAACATGTTTTCTAGGTAGGGATGCAACATGGTAGTCATGCTGGGGTTGGTTATGTCGGACTTACTGTTGTCATTTGACTTCTGTCCTACCCCTTTGACCTGGTTGGAGCCTCATTCACATGTCTGTATGTGTGAGAGCAACATGATTGAGTACAAGTTTGCCGAATACACTAACATGATCCTTCTGATTGGCGAAGCTCACGGTAATGGAAGAGCTGCCCGTTGTCTTTATCAAGATTGTTATCCATAACATCCAACTCCACGGCATACCCTTTCCACTACAATTTTGCAACAGCTACGAGAAAGGGTACCTCCACCTCCAGCAGGCACGATTTTGGTACTTCAAGGAGATACCGCACGTATGAATTGGAAGAGGCCATGCTGCATCACATTGAAAAGAATGTGTCAATGAGTACACGAACATTTTCTTTGGTTGCTAATGAGTGGAATTGTAAAACAAGTGATGTACTGGGTCATCAATGACTTGTAAAAGTGGTTGCATTACCAAGATGTTTTCAGATGGCTGTAGCACATAAATGGTACGTTCTTGGACACAAGGTCCAATTTAAAATGCTATCTACTCACTCCCCTCTACCAGTCCTAGAAGTTTGTAATGGGAATTTCTGGACAACCTATATATTACTTCAAAAGTGTACAAAAATTGAAAAATAAGTGAAGAAAACAAAATTATTAGCAGGGGTCCATTAAGAACAGGTAAGAGGTTTTAATCTGCTCTGTTTCAGCTGGCATGCTCTTCTTTTCTGCTTTTACTGTGACATCTGTAGAAACATTTAGAACTGTCAGTACAATTTTGATAGTATTCTTTATCTACTGTTACACTGGACTTCACATGCTATAATTGAGGATAAATTCTTAAGAGGTTTGATTGGTTAGTGTACCCATGACTTCAGTCACATATCTGCATTGTTGTGAATAGTGTTTGTTAGTGTCATGTCAGCCTAAAGAATGCATGTGGAAACTACTACTATGAACACAATGATGGAAAAGAGAGAAAAATTACTGGGAAGTCTATTAAAGTGAACTGTTGCTTCTACCCTGTGTGGCCATCAAGATTTAGGTTTTCCGTTTTTCCCCTAAATTGCTCAAGACAAATGCTGGGATAGTTCCTTTGCAAAGGGCAAAATTTATATCCTTCCCCATCCTTTTGTAAACTGAACTTGTGCTCAGATTTCAATGATGCACTTTTGACTGATGAAAGCTAGACAGTACAATGTCAACAAAAGTAATGTTTAGGAAATGCACAAACAAAACATTGCTTGTACAGCTTCTGTTTTCAAAGCTCTTGTAAACTAAGAGAATGCAGAGGAGGATCCTCAGTGGTATAAGAAATACAAAATTTATACTATGAGCCGATGAAACTCCAATAAAATTACTATGACACTACTACACAACATGTTTAAATATGGAGAACACCAAGGACAGTGTGCAGTTCAGGCCATCTGCTTCCATGTGCATGAAGCATGATGGAGGCTTTGTAATAGTAGGGATGCTTTCAGTGGTTGCTAAGGATAACACTATGAGAAAGGGACACTAACAAGGTCTATGAAAATATTCTACTTGACTATATTCCTTCTGGTTTTTGCTTGCTCTTTTCCGCCTTTCCTTTTTGGCGTTCTTGGACCCCTTTGAGGTTCAACCTCCCCTTCCAAATTTTCTCTCCATAGTGTGAGAATACTGGGGAAGATCACCTTACTTATCATCTTCAGTGTCTAGCCTTACTGCCCCCTTCCGCCTTTTCCTCAATACTGTTGTTCTTTAATGCTCGATAGCCAGTCCATGTGGTGGAGTCATTATGAACCCTTATGGTTGAGCCCCCTGACATTACAGGGATCACACTTATGATGCCTGAACCGATACCTTCTTGTGTATGCCTAGAAGTGTTCGATTATCATTCTGGAGCATCGGACCTCTCGGCAGTGGCTGCCGTGCCAGACAGCTCTTGCTGCAGCTGGGTGGCACCCATGGGGAGAGCCCCTGATCAGAGTGGATGGTATCAGGGTAGTCACTTTGTGTATGAAATGCATTAAGCTTCAAGCTGGCCATCCACTACAGCTGTCTCTCTAGTTGGCAATGGAACTTGTAATACTGCTTCTTATTACCTTGCGGCCTCCCTTCCCTGGCTACACCCTGAGAGGAGGGCTGGTTTGCCAACTTAGGTTGAAATGCTTTCTTTGTGGACTGGGGGCATCCACTTTGATGAAAACCTCAATGCCGCTGAAAAAGGCTAATAAAGGTGTCCTGGCAGATTGGATGCATAGGTTCTAGGGCATCACGCACACAATGAAAGTAAAACAGAATAGTGAAATATGTTACTCAGTTTTGATAATGTTGGTTACAGCAATTGTAGAATGCAGGTTTAGCCTATCTGACCTGCATCGACATGAACAGAAGCTAAATAATATTCTCTGAACTAAAGTTGGAAAAAAAATGAATCTTCTGTCTTGATGTACTATTTAAAGAACAGTTCTACACTAACAGTATTCAGTTAAATCTCTAGGCAGGTGGTCCCGGTCCAGACATGATAATTCCATGCCCCGTTCTATTTCTATTGAAGACTAACCACTGTCTGTCTATTGGCCACTGTTTCTATCTCACTCAGCAATTGGAAGACATGAAGTTCTGCTGGAACTCCCTAGCAAGACTCAGACTGACCTACAGTTTGCAACTCACAACTTGTGCTCGTGATTCTCATGGGCAGATGAGTGGTTTGTGTGCAGTGATGTTCCTGCTGTAAACAGACATTCACGGTATTTCTGGTACCAGTTGTCACAAACTCCTCTCGCGTGGTATCTCAGTACGCCACACCTTTCCCTGCTACCTGGTCTGCACTGAACTGATGGGGACATATTCACCACCACCCTGCTGCTATTTTTCTGGAAACTATTGAAGAGACTTTAGGCAAAGGGAACACTCTGAGTAAGATGTGGTTGGGTTTGCTGTTGGTCAAAACTACTACTGCCACCCAATTTGCAACCCTTTGTGCCTGTGACCATCTTGACAACCTTCTGGTGTCCAGTACTGATCACCTGTCATTGAATATGATTCTGGGAGTAATTTTTCATAGTGACATCATCTGTCAAACTGACAAGGAACTCCGGGCCATCTGGAACAGTGGGGTATTCATTTTGTTTGGGTCTTCAGAAGGGCAAAAGGACAATCAACTTGATACGAGTGACTTTATTCTGGTATTTGAAGGCAATACCCTCCTGGAGAGGGTCAAGGTTATGACTTATTGGTGTGACATGAAGACTTACTTCCTGCCATCCATGAGGTGTTTTCAGTGTTTGTGTTTTGGACACACGCCTTCCTGCTATGCAGTAGATCCTCAGTGTGATGAATATGGACGCCTACTTCATGAAGGGAGACCATGTTCTGCTGTCCATGTGTGTTAATTGTCATGACCATCAATCTCCATGCTTACCAGAGAGTCCAGTTTCTAAGAAGGAAAAGGAGATACAGGAGTATAAGTCCCCCGATCATTTATCCAACACTGAGGTTCATCAAAAATAGAGCCTCCTTCATCCAGTCTCAGTGACACCTAACTCTGCCTCTGTTTCATCATTTCCATCTCCTCCCTTCTCCTTAACACAGTCCCACCCCCCTCTCCTCTCTCCCTCCCTTGTGGCTCGGACACCCTCCCTCTGGTTGCCACTCTCTCTATCTAGACAGAGAAGTGTCCCTCTTCTTCTTCAGCACCTGCTGCTGGTGGGAGCCCTCCCCTGATGCCTCACAGACCGAATGCTTCCTGCCACAAATTGACCGTGGGACCCGCAGTCCAAGTGCACCAATGTCCCTCACTCTTTTTCAGTTCCAGATCTTGATGAAGACTGCTCCCCCTCTGCCACATGGAGTGGCCGCCCGGTTTGAGGCATCCTGTCATGGATTGCGCAGCCCCTCCTGCCAGAGGTTTGATTCCACCCTTGCGCATGGGTGTGTGTGTTGTTCTTAGCATAAATTAGTTTAAGTAGTGTGTAAGTCTAGGGAGTGATGACCTTAGAAGTTTGCTACCTTAGGAATACATGCATTTGAACATTTGCTCTCTCTCTCTCTTTTTTTAATTTTTTATTTCCATGTAAAGTTCAGTAGGACCAAATTAAGGAGCAAATCTCCAAGGTCAGTACATGAAATTACAACATAAAAGTAATACCAGATAAAAATAAAATGTTCATGAACCTGAAAAAGTCAATCCATAAGTTTAAGTAAACGCAATCAACAATACAACAAGAATCTGCTTAATTTTTCAGGGAACTCCTCAACAGAATAGAAGGAGTGACTCACGAGGAAACTATTCAGTTTCAATTTGAAAGCACATGGATTACTGCTAAGATTTTTGAATTTGAGTGGTAGCTTATTGAAAATAGATGCAGCAGTATACTGCACACATTTCTGCACAAGAGTTAAGAAAGTCCGATCCAAATGCAGGTTTGATTTCTACTGACTATTAACTGACTGTAAGCTGCTTGTTCTTGGGAATAAGCTAATAATGTTAACAGGAAATGACAGTAAGCAATATATATATAGAGAGGCCAATGTCAAAATACCCAGTCAATAGGGGTCAACAAGAGGTTCATGAACTAACACCACGTATTGCCTGAACCGCCCATTTCTAAGACAAAAATATCCTTTTAGAATGGGAAGAATTACCCCAAAATATAATACCATATGACATCATCATCATCATCATCATCATCATCATCACTTAAGACTGATTATGCCTTTCAGCGGTCAGTCTGGAGCATAGTCTCCCTTATAAAATTCCTCCATGATCCCCTATTCAGTGCTAACATTGGTGCCTCTTCTGATGTTAAACCTATTACTTCAAAATCATTCTTAACCGAATCCAGGTACCTTCTCCTCGGTGTGCCCCGACTCCTCCTACCCTCTACTGCTGAATCCATGAGTCTCTTGGGTAACCTTGCTTCTCCCATGCGTGTAACATGACCCCACCATCTAAGCCTGTTCGCCCTGACTGCTACATCTATAGAGTTCATTCCCAGTTTTTCTTTGATTTCCTCATTGTGGACACCCTCCTGCCATTGTTCCCATCTACTAGTACCTGCAATCATCCTAGCTACTTTCATATCCGTAACCTCAACCTTGTTGATAAGGTAACCTGAATCCACCCAGCTTTCGCTCCCATACAACAAAGTTGGTCGAAAGATTGAACGGTGCACAGATAACTTAGTCTTGGTACTGACTTCCTTCTTGCAGAAGAGAGTAGATCGTAGCTGAGTGCTCACTGCATTAGCTTTGCTACACCTCGCTTCCAGTTCTTTCACTATGTTGCCATCCTGTGAGAATATGCATCCTAAGTACTTGAAACCGTCCACCTGTTCTAACTTTGTTCCTCCTATTTGGCACTCAATCCGTTTATATTTCTTTCCCACTGACATTACTTTCGTTTTGGAGATGCTAATCTTCATACCATAGTCCTTACATTTCTGATCTAGCTCTGAAATATTACTTTGCAAACTTTCAATCGAATCTGCCATCACAACTAAGTCATCCGCATATGCTTGCATATCTTAATCTCACCCAGCCAGTCTATTGTTTTCAACATATGATCCATAAATAATATGAACAACAGTGGAGACAGGTTGCAGCCTTGTCTTACCCCTGAAACTACTCTGAAACATGAACTCAATTTACTGTCAACTCTAACTGCTGCCTGACTGTCCATGTAAAGACCTTTAATTGCTTGCAAAAGTTTGCCTCCTATTCCATAATCTTGTAGAACAGACAATAACTTCCTCCTAGGAACCCGGTCATATGCCTTTTCTAGATCTATAAAGCATAGATACAATTCCCTGTTCCACTCATAACACTTCTCCATTATTTGCTGTAAACTAAAGATCTGGTCCTGACAACCTCTAAGAGGCCTAAACCCACACTGATTTTCATCCAATTGGTCCTCAACTAATACTCGCACTTTCCTTTCAACAATACCTGAGAAGATTTTACCCACAACGCTGATTAAAGAGATACCTCTGTAGTTGTTACAATCTTTCCTGTTTCCATGTTTAGAGACTGGTGTGATTACTGCTTTTGTCCAGTCTGATGGAACCTGTCCCGACTCCCAGGCCATTTCAATTATCCTGTGTAGCCATTTAAGACCTGACATTCCACTGTATTTGATGAGTTCCGACTTAATTTCATCCACCCCAGCCGCTTTATTGCGCTGCAATCTATTGACCATTTTTTCCACTTCCTCAAATGTGATCCTATTTCCATCATCATTCCTATCCCATTCTACCTCGAAATCTGAAACATTACTGATCACATTTTCACCTACATTGAGCAACTCTTCAAAATATTCCCTCCATCTGCCCAAGGCATCCACAGGATTCACCAGCAGTTTTCCTGACCTGTCCAAAATACTTGTCATTTCCTTCTTACCTCCATTTCGAAGACTGTTAATTACACTCCAGAATGGTTTTCCAGCAGCTTGACCCATAGTCTCCAACCTGTTTCCAAAGTCTTCCCACGATTTCTTCTTGGATGCTGCAATTATCTGTTTGGCTTTGTTTCTTTCTTCAACATAACTTTCTCTGTCTACCTGGGTTCTGGTATGTAGCCATTTTTGATACGCCTTCTTTTTCCTTTTACAGACTGCCTTGACTGTATCATTCCACCAAGCTGTTTGCTTCATTCTACTTTTACACACTACTGTTCCAAGACATTCTTTAGCCACTTCTAGTACTGTGTCCCTGTACCTTGTCCATTCCTTTTCCAATGACTGTAATTGACTACATTCAACTAACTGGTACCTTTCTGAGATCACTGTTATGTACTTGTGCCTGATTTCCTTATCCTGAAGTTTCTCCACTCTTATCCTCCTACATATTGACCTGACCTCCTGCACTTTCGGCCTCACAATCCCAATTTCACTGCAGATTAAATAATGATCAGTGTCATCAAAGAATCCCCTGAATACACGTGTGTCCCTCACAGCCTTCCTGAATTCCTGATCTGTTATTATATAGTCAATGACAGATCTGGTTCCCCAGCCTTCTCAAGTATACCGGTGAATGTTCTTATGTTTAAAAAAGGAGTTTGTGATTACTAAGCTCATACTGGCACAGAAATCCAAGAGCTGTTTCCCGTTCCTGTTGGCCTCCATATCCTCTCCAAATTTACCCATAACCTTTTCATACCCTTCTGTTCAATTTCCAATCCTGGCGTTAAAATCACCCATGAGCAGAACACTGTCCTTGTCCTTTACTCTAACAACTACATCACTGAGTGCCTCATAAAAACTATCCATCTTATCTTGATCTGTCCCTTCACAATGCGAATATACTGACACAGTCCTAATTTTCTTGCTAGACACTGTCAAATCTATCCAAATCAGTCGTTCGTTTACATACCTTATTGCAACTACGCTGGGTTCCATTTCTTTCCTGATGTAAAGCCCTACACCCCATTGTGCTATTCCTGCTTTGACTCCTGACAGGTAGACCTTGTATTCTCCCACTTCCTCTTCTTTCTCACCCCTTACCCGAATGTCACTAACAGCTAAAACGTCCAGCCCCATCTTACTTGCAGCCTCTGCCAGCTCTACCTTCTTCCCAGAGTAGCCCCCATTGATATTAATAGCTCCCCATCTCATTACCATTTGTTTGCCAAGTCGTATCTTAGGAGTCCCTGGTTTGTCAGTTAGAGGTGGGACTCCATCACCTGCAAAGGTCTGAGGCATTTTGCTCTGATTGTTGCCAGCATCATATTTAAAGTACCAGGGAAGCAGGTTGCTAGCCTTACTTGCCCCGAGTACTATTGGGTTTTACCCCTAACGGCTGAGGGACTCACCGGTGGATTTGGTAGTCTTTGCCATATGAGCACAAAGGTGACCACGACTCAGAATATGTCCGAGATGCCCAGCCTTATTCCAAAGTAACTGGTATCCCGACTGTCGGGACCACTTACTTGGCCACTCATACGTTGCCCGTGGTTCATGAACTAGGACATGACTACAGGAACCCACACCATGAACCACACCATATGACATAAGTGAATGAAAATAAGCAAAGTAGATTAATTTTCATGTCAAAAGATCACTCACTTCTGATACTGTTAGAATAGTAAAAATGGCAGCATTAAGTCTTTGAACAAGATCCTGAAGATGGGCTTTCCACAGCAGTTGACTATCTATCTGAACACCTAGAAATTTGAACTATTCAGTTTCACTAACCTTATGCCCATTCTGTGAAATTAAAATGTCAGGTTTTGTTGAATTGTGTGTTAGAAACCGTAAAAACTGAGTCTTACTGTGATTTAGTGTTAGTTTATTTTCTACAAACCGTGAATTTAGGCCATGAACTGCACTATTTGAAATGGGGCCAGTGTTGCACACAACATCCTTTACTACCAAACTACTGTCATCAGCAAACAAAAATATTTTAGTGTTACCTGTAATTCTAGAGAGCATATCAATTATATAAGTAAGGAACAGGAGTTGTCCCAGGTCACCCCCCCCCCCCCCCCCCCCCACTTGACAGTACCCCACTCAGTCTCCACATCACAGCCATTCTCAACATTGTGAATAATGACCTTTTGCTGTCTGTTGCTAAAGTAAGAGGTGGACCAATTGTGAGCTACTCCCCATATTCCATAATGGTCTGACTTCTGGAGCAATATTTAGTGATCCACACAATCAAACACATTAGTTAAATCAAAAAATACACCTAGTGTTCAAAACCTTTTGTTTAACACATCCAGTACCTCACAGAGAAAAGAGAATATAGCATTTTCAGTTAAATGACTTCTAAAGCCAAACTGTACATTTGATAGCAAATCGTGTGATATAAAATGATCAATTATCCTTACATACACAGCCTTTTTAATAACTTTAGCAAACACTGATGGCATAGAAATAGGTCTAAAATTGTCTACATTATCCTTTTTTCCCTTTTTATAAAGTGCCTTTACTACTGAGTACTTTAATCTGACCATTCCTAAAGGAAAAATTACAAATATGGCTAAATAGAGGGTTAACATGTGCAGCACAGTACTTTAATATTCTGCTAGGCACTCCATCGTATCCATGAGAGTCCTTAGTTTTCAGTGATTTAATTACTGACTCAATCTCCCCCTTGTCTGTATCACAGAGGCGTATTTCAGACATCAATCTCAGAAAGGCATTTGCCAAGAAAGTTAAATGATTCCCTGTAGAAACTAAATTTTTATTTAATTCACCAGCAATTCTCAGAAAATGATTGTTAAATACTGTACATATATCTGATTTACCAGTAATAGAATATTTTTCTATGAACTGACTTTATATCGTCAACCTTGTGCTGCTGACCAGACACTTCCTTCATAACTGAGCAAATAGTTTTAATTTTATCCTGTGAATTAGCTATTCTATTTGCATACCACATACTCTTTGACTTTCTAATAACAGTTTTAAGCACCTTACAATACTGCATGTAATGGGCTACTGTAGCTCAATTGTGACTACTTTTAACATTTTGTTATAATTCCCACTTTGTTCTACATTATGTCCTTACCCCACTAGTCAGCCATCCAGGTTGTCTCTTACTGCTAGTACACTGTTCGGAACATTCTAATGGAAAGTAACTTTCAAAGAGTATGAGAAATGTGCTAAGGAAAGCATTATATTTGTCATCTGTGTTATCGACACTATAAATGTCTTGCAACTCTTGTTCCTTAACGAGATTTAAAAAATTCTCTGTTGTTGTTGGATTATCTTTTACACATAGTTTGTAACTATATATAACCTTTCTTTGAGTCCAAAAACATTTTAATATTAAAATTTGTGCATCATGGTCCGAAAGGCCATTCACCCTTTTATTAATAGAATGCCCAACTACTAATGATGAATGAATAACAATATTGTCTATGGCCCTGCTACTGTTCCTCTGCACTCTGGTTGGAAAGAACACAGTCTGCATCAGATCATATGAATTTAGGAGATCCCAAACATTCCTTTTCTTGCACAATCACATACAAAATTAATATTGAAGTCACCACAATTAACTAATATTTGGTACTTCCTGTAAAGTGAACCAAGAACCCTCTCTAGCTTGAGCAGAAATGCTCAACAATGCATTTAATCTAATGCTTCATTGTTCTACAGTGGCTCAACCACACATAATCTCTGCTGTGCCATGTCAGCATCTACAGATACCCAAACCAGCTTCCGTGTACTCGCACGTACTTCATCATGTGTAATTACCTTAAATGTATGTCAATGCAGTGCAGTTAGTGACACGTTAGCAACAGATGTATTGTGTGACACAGACATTCACACCTGTCAGCTCATGCCTACCGACTTCAACTGTACACCATGCAAGATTAATTTTCTCTTGAAGCCTATACAGGAAGTCAAGTCCAAGAATCACAGGATACCACTGACTGCAGTTGGTAACACTTCCATATGCTCATGAATCTCCGTAGCTCCAGTCCTAAAGATGAGCTGTATTGTTCACAGTGATACCAAATCATTATTTCCCACTTCTCATAAATTATACCTCGGAGTTCCTTGTCTTCTCATTCCACGACATCTAGACTAATAACAGATACAGATGCACTGGTATTGACTAAAAATTTGCGTTTCTTACCATTCACAAACCCAATGAAGCAGCAATCCATCTCTGCATTAGTATCTGCAATACTGTGACCCACTGGGAATGTTTTCCAATGGACTAAACACCCCTATTTATGTTTTACATTTTTTTGTTTCTTATTTCTATTACCCTGATTTCTATTCCCACACTTGTTTGCCTTGTGACAAAAACATCCACATCTGTAACCTTGCAGTTGATTGCATTGTGCCTTCAAATGCTCTTTCTTCTCACAACAGTAACAATTCCTTCAGAAGCAAAAATGTATTCCTCATAGTGTACTCATGTAGCAATATCTGTTTCCTACAGATGCGTGACGACACATAGTGGTGTAGCCAAATCCTAGGGGTTTCCCATTCATACTTTTTGTGAAAACTCCACATGAATTCCTTGCAAAGACACACTGAGTATGATGCAGTTCACTTCTGGATTCCCTGTCAACTCAAATATTTGCACATTTACTTTAGAGATTCTATCTGAAGAAGTCTTCACTGCCTCATTTGCCTTCTGTGTCAACACACTGAACTTTACTCTAAAAATCGTAGCACTGTTCTGCTTGCAGTATCTCTGACACCAACCTTCCAACAAATATACTTGGCCTGCTCAGCATTTCATGATACATCATGTCTTAGCATCACCCATAAGGCATAAATTAACCACCCGCAGAGTAGTTTCATTTGATCAATTACTCATACCAGTTGCAGCCAGTACATCATTAATGAAAATGGTAATGTTGTCTGTCATTTTTACAGAGAAGGGAGCAATTAGGTTAGCAATTTACTAAAAAGTGGGCATTGCTATTGGCAACTTAAATCCACTCGAACTACATTGTGGCTCTTGTGCAGCCCACAAAGATTCAAATTAATCCACCAATTCATCATGGTGTAACTTCTGACGAGTTTTTTTCTTTAACAATTGTGGCCTTGCTTCATCAGAGTGGTTATATTATCACTACTTGTAGATAACCTTGTGCCTAGCATTTCAGTGCAATTTAGCAATATCTTATATTTACACTGGAAATACATGCTTCCAACAGAGCAACATACACCACATGAAAAATACAACTTACAATGTAAAAAAAACTAGATAAAAACTAGACTTAAGTAATTCTTTAGCCTGGTCATCACCAGTGGCACTCACTACACTTGTTTGCTGCATGACCATACCATCTACAGGTAAACAAGTTACTGGTATGAACTTAGCACATGGCTCGCTATGACTTCCTAAATTACAAATAGTACACCTTACCAGTACAAAAAATGTATCTTTGTAATTTCCTCCGAATTCTGATAAATCAACAGGTTCCTCAGGTTTCACAAGAGACACTTGGACATATCACATCCATCAATACACCTTAACTATGCCATATTCAAATAAAGAAGGAGATAGATGTCTTTTGTGTTTACACATTGTGGTTACTGCTGCACTGTGTGAATGTTGCAGATGCACCACTGCATCCAAACTCCAGGTGTTGAACACTTTTGATGACAAATCCTCTGATGACAGCATCATAGTGCATGCTCCTTGTACCAGTTTACAGAGGTCCAAGCATAGGCACCTTGGCGTGAAGGCAGGATAGCTGTTGGGGACCTGTGAAGTGTCTTCGATGCTTGTAAAACATTATTATTAGAGTTCAGCCTTTATTCTCAATGTTTACAAGTCGTCATTCTTCTGCACCAGTCTCAGCTGTTGCTCATTCAACTGTATGTTGGATTCTAGCTGACATCCATCAAGTTGGCTCTGCTGTTGCAAGCAACTGAAATGTGATTACAGTTAGGTTAGACTGTTTGTAGCCTTATATATGTGTTCTCATTTGGTTCACCTGTTACTGTCCCTATTATGTGAAAGTCACTGGATAGACGTTGATTTACTATCAAGTATGAAAATACTCCATGTCATAATCTTGTCTTTAACATGTATTAGATCTACTGTGTAATTCGAAAAGGAAGATTTATCAGAAAGAAATTTATTATGTTTAAATTATTAGAGTGGCTCCGTCTGTGGAGCATAAAGAAAATGGAATTTTATGTTGGAGATAGTTATTGGGACAGATGAGTTCTGATTCCCAGGATTTAAGATTCACACAGTTTTATTTTCTTGTTATTTCTACTGCTTCAGTGACCATTATGATCATCCATTGGTAGTCTTATTTAATTATTCTTTTGCCATCTTAGTACTGTAAAATAGGGATAAGGTTTGCTATATGTCTGGTATCTATAAAAGTCATGCTATCTCCTTAGTATAGATACAAGGTGTCCTTTGACACAATGTCTACACAAATCTGAACTGTTCAGTACTGCTGTATGTTACAGATAGTCAATGCTTTTCAATATGTACAAATGTTAGCTCACAATCTGATTCTTAATGATAACTGGTTAAATGTATCCAATATCTTATTGAAAATACTCTGGTGACCACTAATGATTCATGTATAATGAGTAGTAGAGCAAAAACTAAAAATTGAGGATTTGTATTCGTGGTATAGTTATGGTTACTGCAGACATCTACTTTCAATTTAAGTCTAGTTGATTCATTAACATGTATCTGATGAGGAAATATATATATTTATCATGCCTTTAGAGTGGCTGAACTAACCATTTTACTCCTAATATTAACCACTGGTACTTTACCCTTTGCCTTAACCTACGATGGAATTTACCTTATCTGTGCCCAGTCTTATTTACTGTCTGATCTGATGTTGCTACATCATGTCTAATGTGGTGACGACCAACGAGAAATCTGTCAACTAGTTGTTGAACAGTATGTATTCTGGAAGTAATCTGGCGGTACTTAATTTACCAATGTAATTCTGATTCTACAATTGCTTGTGGCCATGGTGGCTCTCAGTCTCTACAAGAAGATGCTGAAAGATTTGGAATGATGACTTTCAAGCTATGAGAACAAGGTGCCTTTGACAGTTATTGTGGGCAAATCCCTTTATTTGTCTTTGTAGTTTCCTGACCTGAAATGTTCATGTTGGTTCAGTTGCTCTAAAGTCTTTGACTTGTAAAGAAATGAGGAATCTTGGTCCTACAAGTGGTACAGTCATTATGTCTATGTGCATTTCAACAGTTGAAAACTGACATAATTTTTCCATGAAAATAGATGTCTGAAAGGCTAACAATTACTGTTTCTTGTAAATTGCTTGACAACTACCTATACATGATATAAATATCTGTTTAATCTGGTCTATCTAGACTTAATACAATGATATACTGTTACGTGCTATAAAATTCTTTTTAATCACCCATTGCCAATGTATTCTCAAACTTACGAGAGTTTATCTGTACGCACTGCTGCTTGTAATATTTTCTGCCTATACTTAATACAATAATGTACTGTTACATGCAACATGGTTCTCAGTAATCACTTATTATCAATGCTCTATTCAAAGTGGCTCTGAGCACTATGGGACTTAACATATGTAGTCATCAGTCCCCTAGAACTTAGAACTACTTAAACCTAACTAACCTAAGGACATCACACACATCCATGCCCGAGGCAGGATTCGAACCTGCGACCGTAGCGGTCACGCGGTTCCAGACTGAAGCGCCTAGAACCGCATGGCCACATTGGCCAGCTCAATGCTCTATTCCTTTCAAAAGAACTTCACTTACTATAATTAATCTACAACTTACAAGCAGAAAATTAGAGCTACTGATGTATTGACATATATTACACTGATGTGCTGCCACATGCAATCTAATTCCCTGTAATTATTCATTGTCCATAACAGAAATATCATAACTATAATTGATTATATCACTCTGCTAAAGACTGTTTATTTAAATGATTAACAGAAAATCTCATATAAAGATGTGAAATAAATACTAAGAAAGAGATAGATGGGCTGGCCAGTACTTACCTCAGCTCAGTACAGCCGATAGATACACATAAAACAGAACCAAAAATTTACGTTCCTAGCTTTCGGAACAAATGTTCCTTCATCGGGGAGGAGAGAGAGGAAAGAAAGGGATGAAGGGAAAGGAGATTCAGGTTATGAAGCAACAGGGAAAGGAAAATAGGGAGGGTAGCAAGGATGGAGGCATGGTTGTCAGAGGGAAGCCAAAGATATCCTTTCCCTGTTGCTTCATAACCTGGGTTGTGAGTAACTGAATCTCCTTTCCCTTCTTCCCTTTCTTTCCCCTCTCTCCTCCCCGATGAAGGAACATTTGTTCCGAAAGCTAGGAACGTAAATTTTTGGTTCTGTTTTATGTGTATCTATCGGCTGTACTGAGCTGAGGTAAGTACTTGCCAGCCCCTCTATCTCTTTGTTAGTATTTGTTAGACTGTTCATTTATACGTACTGCCACTTGAAAAACATATATAACCAACACGACCTCCAAAGTAAAGTTCTGTGGGGAACTATCAGAGTCCTTTGAAATTCGCACAGGTGTCCGACAAGGCGATGGCCTCTCACCTCTACTTTTCAATCTGGTGTTAGATAAGGTAATAAAAGAATGGGAAACATCACAACAGGGGATAACCTTAGGAAACCTACAGATTAAATGCCTAGCTTTTGCAGACGATGTGACGATTGTCACGAAAGGTATAAAGGAAACAAAAGATGCTATTGAAAAACTGCATGAAATTGCTTCCAAAACTGGACTACAGATCTCTTATGAAAAGACACAGTTTATGAGCACAAAGAAACTCTCATCTCTGAACACAAAGTATGGCACGATTTACAAAATGGCAAACTTCTAATACCTCGGTGAAACACTACAAATGAGTGGACGTAACAGAGACTCAAACAAAGAAAGAAAGACTAAACTGGACAAGGCATACAAAGTAATGTGGAATCATTACAACAAGAAGTCTATCTCACAAAAAGCCAAATTACCCCACTACGACACAGTGGTGCTCCCCAAGGCACTATATGCAGCAGAGACCACACTAATCGTAGGGCATACACATATAAGACAACTAGAAAAAGTAGAACGGAAAATACTTAGGAAAATAGTTGGTGCAACTAACAACAATGGAATATGGATCAAGAAACCTACAGCGGAACTATCCAAACATACGGAGACAATCACAGAAAAGATTAGAAAATGCAGACTACAATTCTATGGACACCTACACAGAATGCCATCATACAGGCTGACCAAACAGATCTTTGACTGCATAACCACTAGAAACAACAAATGGGTGGCAGAGGTAAAAAACGACCTGAACCAACTCAACATAACAGCAGACACAATAAACGACAGAATAAAATTCAGATATGTCATTAAGAAAAGTAAACTACATGAGATACAATGTGACAAATGAACAGGCATAAAATGGACTGAAGAACACAAGCAAGATCACAGCCAGAAGATGAAATAAATATGGGCAACCAAAAAGGCAATCAAGATGAAGCCAAAGACACAAAGCGGACTAGAAGCATGGACAGAGGACCGGAAACAGAAACACAGCGAGCAAATGAGGGAAGTTTGGGCAGCAAGAAAGGCAGCAAAAGGAACTGGCCAAGTAGTTTAGTCCAAATGCGCTCTTTAAGGGCAAAACACACACACACACACACACACACATATATATATATATATATATATATATATATATATATATATATATATATATATATATATATATATATAAAGAAAGATGATGAGACTTACCCAACAAAAGCGCTGGCAGGTCGATAGACACACAAATAAACACAAACATACACACAAAACTCTAGCTTTCGCAACCAATGGTTGCCTCGTCAGGAAAGAGGGAAGGAGAAGGAAAGACAAAAGGATTGGGTTTTAAGGGAGAGGGTAAGGAGTCATTCCAATCCCGGGAGCGGAAAGACTTACCTTAGGGGGAAAAAAGTACAGGTTTACACTCGCACACACACACATATCCATCCACACATACACAGACACAAGCAGACATTTTGCCATGTCTGCTTGTGTCTGTGTCTGTGTATGTGTGGATGGATATGTGTGTGTGTGCGAGTGTAAACCTGTACTTTTTTCCCCCTAAGGTAAGTCTTTCCGCTCCCGGGATTGGAATGACTCCTTACCCTCTCCCTTAAAACCCAATCCTTTTGTCTTTCCTTCTCCTTCCCTCTTTCCTGATGAGGCAACCATTGGTTGCGAAAGCTAGAGTTTTGTGTGTATGTTTGTGTTTATTTGTGTGTCTATCGACCTGCCAGCGCTTTTGTTGGGTAAGTCTCATCATCTTTCTTTTTAAATATATTTTCCCACGTGGAATGTTTCCCTCTATTATATATATATATATATATATATATATATATATATATATATATATATATATCTAAAAACAAAGATGATGTGACTTACCAAATGAAAGTGCTGGCAGGTCGACAGACACACAAACGAACACAAACATACACACAAAATTCAAGCTTTCGCAACAAACTGTTGCCTCATCAGGAAAGAGGGAAGGAGAGGGAAAGACGAAAGGGGTGGGTTTTAAGGGAGAGGGTAAGGAGTCATTCCAGTCCCGGGAGCGGAAAGACTTACCTTAGGGGGAAAAAAGGACGGGTACACACTCGCACACACACACATATCCATCCACACATATACAGACACAAGCAGACATATATATTATATATATATATATATAATAGAAGGAAACATTCCATGAAGGAAAAATATACCTAAAAACAAAGATGATGTGACTTACCAAATGAAAGTGCTGGCAGGTCGACAGACACACAAACGAACACAAACATACACACAAAATTCAAGCTTTCGCAACAAACTGTTGCCTCATCAGGAAAGAGGGAAGGAGAGGGAAAGACGAAAGGATGTGGGTTTTAAGGGAGAGGGTAAGGAGTCATTCCAGTCCCGGGAGCGGAAAGACTTACCTTATGGGGAAAAAAGGACGGGTATACACTCGCACACACACACATATCCATCCACACATATACAGACACAAGCAGCTTGTGTCTGTATATGTGTGGATGGATATGTGTGTGTGTGCGAGTGTATACCCGTCCTTTTTTCCCCATAAGGTAAGTCTTTCCGCTCCCGGGACTGGAATGACTCCTTACCCTCTCCCTTAAAACCCACATCCTTTCGTCTTTCCCTCTCCTTCCCTCTTTCCTGATGAGGCAACAGTTTGTTGCGAAAGCTTGAATTTTGTGTGTATGTTTGTGTTCGTTTGTGTGTCTGTCGACCTGCCAGCACTTTCATTTGGTAAGTCACATCATCTTTGTTTTTAGGTATATATATATATATATATATATATATATATATATATATATATATATATATATATATATATATATATATATATGGTTATAATAGAAGGAAACATTCCACGAAGGAAAAATATACTTAAAAACAAAGATGATGTGACTTACCAAATGAAAGTGCTGGCAGGTCGACAGACACACAAACGAACACAAACATACACACAAAATTCAAGCTTTCGCAACAAACTGTTGCCTCATCAGGAAAGAGGGAAGGAGAGGAAAAGACGAAAGGATGTGGGTTTTAAGGGAGAGGGTAAGGAGTCATTCCAGTCCCGGGAGCGGAAAGACTTACCTTAGGGGGAAAAAGGACGGGTATACACTCGCACACACACACATATCCATCCAGGTGTCTGTATATGTGTGGATGGATATGTGTGTGTGTGCGAGTGTATACCCGTCCTTTTTTCCCCCTAAGGTAAGTCTTTCCGCTCCTGGGACTGGAATGACTCCTTACCCTCTCCCTTAAAACCCACATCCTTTCGTCTTTTCCTCTCCTTCCCTTCCCTCTTTCCTGATGAGGCAACAGTTTGTTGCGAAAGCTTGAATTTTGTGTGTATGTTTGTGTTCAAACAAAAGCGCTGGCAGGTCGATAGACACACTAACAAACACAAACATACACACAAAAATCTAGCTTTCGCAACCAACGGTTGCCTCGTCAGGAAAGAGGGAAGGAGAAGGAAAGACAAAAGGATATGAGTTTTAAGGGAGAGGGTAAGGAGTCATTCCAATCCCGGGAGCGGAAAGACTTACCTTAGGGGGAAAAAATGACAGGTATACACTCCCACACACACACACATATCCATCCGCATATACACAGACACAAGCAGACATTTGTAAAGGCACACACACACACACACACACACACACACACACACACACACACACACACACACACACACAACATATGAAATCAGCATGGCTTGCAAGCATGCAAAAATACCGAAACAGCAGTAATGTGCTACACTGAACAAATGATCAAAAATCTAGAAAAAGATTATAGTGTAGTAGGAGTAAATTTAGACCTCTCCAAAGTTTTTGACACTGTGAACCATGACATTCTTTTAGAAAAATTGGAAGCGTTGGGTATACATGGGATAGGAAAAAAATTGTTTGAATCATACCTAAAAAACAGAACACAGGTTGTAGGACTGACATCAACTTACTCCAACCACAAAATAAATTCTGTATCAGAGGCAAAAATTGTAGAAATAGGAGTACCACAAGGCAGCATCCTAGGGCCCATATTGTTTCTTGTCTATATAAATGATTTTCACACCTCTGATGATGCAGCCAAAGCAATAATATTTTCAGATGATACTAGTGTGATAATAAGTGCACCAAAGCAATTGCTACCAACAACTGCTGATAAAGTACTAAATTACATCCACTCTTGGCTCAATGCAAACAGGTTGACATTGAATGTAAATAAAACAAATTATATGTAGTTTGGGAAAAGATGTCAAAATATAAATCTCGATCTGGTGTGGGGTGACAAAGCCTTAGACAGAGTGACATCCACAAAATTGCTGGGGATTCATGTGGATGAAAATTTAAATTTTAATGAGCACGTAATAAAACTTGCACAGAAACTTAATTCAGCCTGTTTTGCCCTCAGAATTATTGCAAATGTTTGTACCTCAGAGGGTGCCAGAATGGCATATTTCGGCTATTTTCAGACTCTTGCCACATACGGAATAATATTTTGGGGTTCCACAACAGGGCGCCTAAAACAAATTTTTTTGTTGCAGAAGAGAGCCATCCAAATAATAACTCACAGCCATCCACAGACACACTGCAAACCCATATTCAAAAATGTTAGAATACTTACTATACCATCGTTATACATATACAAATGTGTATTGTATGTCAGGACCCACATTGCAGATTTTCAGACAAATGCCGACTTTCATAACTACAATATCCGTAATAGTGCAGCGCTCCATAATCAGCGAACAAAAAGAACAAATACACAAAGGCATGTGAGCCATATTGGTGCGAAACTGTACAATGCACGGCCAGTCAACATCAGGCAGTTAGAAGATGATAACAAATTTAAAACAGAATTTAAAAAATTTCTAGTAGAACAATGTTTTTATTCTGTAAATGACTATGTAGGTCAATAAATTTTTTCTGATGATATTTATAAAGGCAAAATGGAAAATACTCTAACTGTACCTAATCATTCATTACATTTAAATACTTAAAGGACAGCTGTTGTGTGATGTAAATATATTCATAAGCAGTGTTGTGTATATAAGGACTTGTTGTTTAGGGAGGACAAAACTAAAGCCTTATGAAAAACAGACTATGCATTTAAAATAACAAGCAGGGGTGTATATAGGCTATATTAATTTCTTTGTATTATTATTAACTTCATGGTATTATTTTGTTTTGTACTTTTTTATGTATATATTGTTTGTGTCCCATTTCTTTGAAATGGCTTACATGTACCCTTGACAACATCCATACAATATTTATTGTCAACGGATGGATAAATAAAATAAATAAAATAAAATAAAGTAATTTCTGACATAGAGGTGTATGGAAATTTGAACTTGTGAAAAAGTTACGAAGAAAATAATTATGGAATCTCAATTACACTAAAGTATCAAAGGTCTGTAAATGAAGGAAACATTTTCCATGAAGGGAGTCTCTAGTATTTAATAAAAAATGTAAATGTATTATTGTAATTTCTTATTCGAGAATTTATTCTCAAATAAAATAACAGACATGTAATAATATCATAGTGTGCTAGCTGTTCTGGAGTAAATATACAATCAGATATGTATTTTCATATTCTTTATATCAATTTTAATTGTTAATTAATCAAATATTCATTTTAAACAATGTCGAGGATTGTTCAGGACTGTTAAGAAAGTACAGGGCTATTACAAATGATTGAAGCGATTTCATAAATTCACTGTAGCTCCCTTCATTGACATATGGTCACGACACACTACAGATACATAGAAAAACTCATAAAGTTTTGTTTGGCTGAAGCCGCGCTTCAGGTTTCTGCCGCCAGAATGCTAGAGAGCGCAGTGAGACAAAATGGCGACAGGAGCCGAGAAAGCGTATGTTGTGCTTGAAATGCACTCACATCAGTCAGTCATAACAGTGCAACGACACTTCAGGATGAAGTTCAACAAAGCTCCACCAACTGCTAACTCCATTCGGCGATGGTATGCACAGTTTAAAGCTTCTGGATGCCTCTGTAAGGGGAAATCAACGGGTCAGCCTGCAGTGAGCAAAGAAACGGTTGAACGCGTGCGGGCAAGTTTCACGCGTAGCCCGCGGAAGTCAACGAATAAAGCAAGCAGGGAGCTAAACGTACCACAGCCGACGGTTTGGAAAATCTTACAGAAAAGGCTAAAGCAGAAGCCTTACCGTTTACAATTGCTGCAAGCCCTGACACCCGATGACAAAGTCAAACGCTTTGAATTTTCGGCGCGGTTGCAACAGCTCATGGAAGAGGAGGCATTCAGTGCAAAACTTGTTTTCAGTGATGAAGCAACATTTTTTCTTAATGGTGAAGTGAACAGACACAATGTGTGAACCTGGGCAGTAGAGAATCGTCACGCATTCGTGCAGCAAATTCGCAATTCACCAAAAGTTAACGTGTTTTGTGCAATCTCACGGTTTAAAGTTTACGGCCCCTTTTTCTTCTGTGAAAAAAACGTTAAAGGTCACATGTATCTGGACATGCTGGAAAATTGGCTCATGCCACAACTGTAGACCGACAGTGCCAACTTCATCTTTCAACAGGATGGTGCTCCACCGCACTTCCATCATGATGTTCGGCATTTCTTAAACAGGAGATTGGAAAACTGATGGATCTGTCGTGGTGGAGATCATGATCAGCAATTCATGTCATGGCCTCCACGCTCTCCTGACTTAACCCCATGCTATTTCTTTCTGTGGGGTTATGTGAAAGATTCAGTGTTTAAACCTCCTCTACCAAGAAATGTGCCAGAACTGCGAGCTCGCATCAACGATGCTTTCAAACTCATTGATGGGGACATGCTGCGCCGAGAGTGTGAGGAACTTGATTATCGGCTTGATGTCTGCCGAATCCCTAAAGGGGCACATATCGAACATTTGTGAATGCCAAAAAAAACTTTTTGAGTTTTTGTATGTGTGTGAAAAGCATTGTGAAAATATCTCAAATAATAAAGTTATTGTTGAGCTGTGAAATTGCTTCAATTATTTGTAATAACCCTGTATAAATAGTTACAGCCATGTTGGCAGTGGAGGTCAGTACTTTGTGTGATTTTGGACAGAAAGCATGTAGCTTGTTGTGCATAATTTATTTCATTATTGTAAGTACATTACAACTTATTTCAGATTTGTCAAGATGCCTTTATTTTGGAACTGTAATAAATATTAAATGAAACACTATACTTGATTAAATATTGTTTTTACTTTATAGTAAAAACCTACAGTTACTGTTCCAGGACTTCTGCTGCAACAGATTGCCAGGTAAAATGAGTAAAACTAATGTATAAGAATGTTATAGTCTTGTGCACAGTTTCCAGTATCCCACTATTTCTGTGAGTGTCTTCTACAAGAGAGTTCTGGAAGCATCACAGAAAATTGGCAGTCTTCACTAACATTTCCTTGAGTTTTGCACCATGTCATCAGTCAAAATGGGAGGTTCTCCACTCCTTTCTTCAATATGAACTTTTGTTCTGCCTCTACTGAACTCTAAATCACTTAAACACACTCATTCTGTTCATAACACCGTCACCATAAACCATTCACCTTTATTACCTTTATTACCAGTGCTGTGTCATTCACCAGCCACAGCTGGATAGACAGCGTCAAGATACAACATTATCAAAATACATGAATATGACTCTACTATGATAGTAATTTAATACCACTAGACATATTTAAGTTATAAATTAGATTACAATAATATCACAACTATAAGATAAATACAACTATATAATGAAATTAAATATAACGGCTGCTGTTGGAGTCATGGAACTGAGCTGCAGCTCAAGTAAACACTATGCTATTACTAGAGAAGAATTCTTCAGTATTGTAGAAGGGTTGCTCTTTTAGCTTACACGAAATAGTGGTTTTAAACTGCTCCCTTGGTAAAGACTGAATGTGATCAGCTAGAGCACTAATCAATTTTAGGGCCACCATTGGGAAGCTGTTTTGTGTCTTCGCTAATCAACACCTTGGCATGTTGATCTGTCTTTGTTGCGAGTGCTGTATTTGTGAACTTCATTTCTCTTTCTGTAGATATCATGGTTTCTCTTAATGTGGAAGAGGCAGTTCAATATATACTGGCTGTAAGCAGAACTCCTAACCTGGTGAAAATTGGTTTACAGTGGTCTGTTTTTTTTTGCTTGAAGTAATGATCCTCATTGCTTTCTTTTGCAGTAAAAGCACATTCTTGCAGCCTGCTGAATGGCCCCACAACAACAGCCCATAACTGGTGTGGCTGTGGAACATTGCATAGTACACAGTTATCAGGTACTGTTCTGGTACTATACTTTTCAGTTTCCTCAAGAGGTACAGGACCCATGAAAGTTTGGAACATACATGTTTGGTGTGCTGTTGCTAGGTTAATTTGGTATCAGTGAGAAAGCACAGAAGTTTAACATCTGCTGTGTTACCAAGTGCTCCAGTATTGCTGAGGCTGCATATCATCCTCTGAGTTTTTTCTTCATTAATTTTCGTTTTGTTCATGATAAACCAGGCCTTAGCTTCATTGAACAAGTCTTCTGCTTGTTGGACTGCCTGTTCAACATTCTCTCCTTTCGAGAAAAAGGTTGTATCATCCGTAAACTGCAAGGTGTGCCCATTGGAGCCTATGTCATTTACAAAGATATGGAACAGCATGGGCCCTATTACCAATCCCTGTGGCAGACCATGCTGTAGCTTCGTCTCACCTGAATCAGCTCCTTGCACGGAGACAATCCGTCATCTGTTTCTCGGGTAGCTTTCAAGTGTTTTCAGGATAGATCCCATAGCTTTCTGAACAGGGCCTTATGTGGATGCAGTCAAATGCCTTACTAAGTTCACAGAGTACTAGTGCTATAGACTCTTTGTCTTCAAAACCCTGACTTACGTTTGTAACTAAGTCAAGTGCAGCTGTTGTTGTTGACCTGCCCTTCCAAATGCCATATTGAGCATCATAAAAGAGACTATTTCCTTCAAGGTAACTTAATAGTTGTTCTTTCATTATCGATTCCATCACCTTCGCTAGTACTGATATGATAGATATGGGCCGGCAGCTTGACACTTCATGTGGGCTGCCTTTTTTGTAAACAGGCACTGTGCTTGCTACTTTCAGGATGTCTGGAAATTCCCCTGCACGGAGGCTTATATTTATTACTACTGCTACTGGATGTACAATTCCACTGTTTATAGTTTTTAACATAGTACAGGACTTGCCATAAATATCAGGGCTCCCTGAAGATTTGTAGATTTTTACAATTTTTATTATTTCTTTTGGATACACTCACTTCCACATTACCATGCTGCATTTATTCTCAAATTTAACAGCAGCTGAAGGATACACTCCAAAGTCAGGAATTTCATCTACTGTGTTTTCCACTATTTTTATAAAATAGCCATTAAATTCATCTGGACTGCAAGAATTAGAGCAAGAGTTGGGCTTTTTCCTGTGTTCATGCTGCTTTACAAGGAGTGTGAGCTTCTTCAATAAATCTGGCATTGCTTTCCTTCTTTGCCGTTTCTACTTCCTTTCTGTAGATCGTTTCGGTCTGTAAATAACTAGAGGACAGTCTATCCTTAATATCTATATCTTTAGCAGCTTTGACCTTGTCATTTTGTATTTGGACAATACATTTTATTTTGGCTAGTCTAGGAGTATACCACCTCTTTACTTTGTTAGTTTTTTGTCTACATTTTGATTTAGCATTTGAATATCTCTTGGGTTTTAATGGGAAATGTTCATCAAATTTCACTTTAAGGGTCTGGAACATGTGACTGAATGCAGAATTTGGTGGCAATTTACCAATTATTTGGTGCCAATCTATAGAAGACACTGTAGTTTTGAAATCATCTAAGCTTTTCTTTCTAATAACTCTATTTCTGAATACATAATTTGAATGCCAGCTGGGAATTTGTTGTGTACTTACTGAGTTTGTCCATAACTTCATGATTACTGCATGGTGATCTGCTAAAGTGCACGTCATTTATGTTGGCAGCCGAGTTTAGGTTCGTTCTGCGCATCTGACGTCACAAAACACAGTCAGCCAAGAAACAGAGAATGACGTTGCCAGATCTCGACTGCAGTGCAGAGCACGGATGAGTGTCTTCAGTTTTAGAAACGTTCAGTCATAAATAAAGTAATAGAACAAAAGCAATGTCTTGATAGCAGACTTTCTTTTATAGAAAGTTTGGAAAAAGCATTCTTTATACCAATTGCTTCATATTCTATTAATTAATTAAACCAAATAAGCAATAAGACTCCTAATTCAGGAAAGGTGTTTGTATCAATCTCACAAACCACTTTTTTGCAATAAAGAACAGCGTTAATTGTTTATTTCCTATTGTACTTCAATGAAGTGTGAATAATTCATAGTCATACCAACAGTGTTTATCAGTATTTTGCGTAACGTGTTAAGGCGGGTCCACACTGAGCGCACCGTGCCGCACTGCGCAAAACAGCCTTGCACGGCCTTGCACGGCTCTGCGCGCTCAGTGTGGACGGCGAACCGCACTGTGCCACGTTGTGCCGCACCGTGCAGTTTTCCGGCTGTTGTCGGTACATCAAAGGAAGTGGCGCGTTTGCGCGCACTCAGTTTAGATGGGGCTTCGGCTCGCTCCACCTTCAGACCATGCACGCGCTCCAACTGGAACACAATGCGCGCCTCACTCGGCGGTGGGGCACGGTGGGGCACAGACGGCGCTCTCCCCTCTGTTAAGGCCGGTTCCCACTAAAGCGCGGCATGCGGCAATGGCAGCAGCAAGCGTTTTCCGCGTTGACGCGGCGGCTCGTGGAATTGGCGTTCCCATCTGGAAGCGGCAGACGTTAGCGGTAGCCAATGACGGACAGCCACTGAGGTACGGGGCAGGACTCACTGAAATGCATGGTGTGTTTGATTAACTATATCTTACACCTACATGAAGGAAAGACGAAGTTGGGTGAAGACATACCAATTTTTCATTTTCTGTACAATGTACTCTTTCACATATTTCATTATTCATGTTTTCTCATTTCACCATAAACAGATTTCATGACTACCGTTCACGATTGTTCACTATCTCCTAACACATTGAAACAATGTACGACAAAAGAAATTATTCAGTTAGTTAAGCGAGACAAAAATTTAAAATGTGATACGGTAGCAGGTACACGAAAACAGTAAGAACACAAAGGCTAGGTGGAAGGGATGAAAGTGGAAGCCACCTGATAGAATTTCCCACAGAGCATAATGTAATCATCGCCAGCATTTTTCTTAAGAATCACGAAAGAATAATACATATTTGGAACAGTTTTCGAAACCAGATTTTAAATTGTAAGGCATTTCCTGGTGCAGACGCAAACCTGACTGAAGACTGTCAATAGCAAGAAAAGCGTTCTGAAAAAGAAAATTTGTTCACGCCGAATATAAATTCTAATGGTTGGATACTATTTTACAAAGGTATTTGTGTGGAGTGCAGCCTTATATGTAAGTGAAACGTTGGACGATGAACAGTTCTGTCAAGAAGACAATGGATGCTTTCAAAATGTGGTGATTCATAAGAATGCTGAACATTAGATACGAGGATCGTGTGACTAAAGAAGAGGTATGGAATTAAATAGAGGAGGAAGAGGAAATTACGGCACAACTTTGACAACAATCGGGGTTAGTTGACAGGACATATTATGGGGCGTCAAAGAGTGAGGACAAACGGTTGGGTGATACTATTCTGATAATAGTCATCTGTTGAAATACTATTCTACTATTTTATCTGTTAATGTAAGCAGTGAATTTACTCTTCCATGCACTCCTCCACAAAACATTTAAACCAAAACTGAAATCAGCTGAACACCAAATCTTTCAACCACTGTCTGACAACTACTGGATTCACTTTCAACTTTCTATAACTATCACTGGCTAGCCACACACACATACAGATATAAGGAGAACACAAATAAACAAACATTAGTTTTCAGCATATAATTCTGCAGTTTGACAACATGTACATAAACAAACCAGGCAGGAAGGGACATGAGGTGAACACACTGTAGTTACGACTTCAAATCAGAGTTTTCGGTAAAACGTCTACTGCTAGTGACAGAAGAAAAAAGAGTGAACATGAAAATGTGCTTATGTTCCATAATCTAAGTTTTAGTTCAACCTCCAGCATGTGACCAGGTGAGGGGAAATGTATATGTCCGCCAAAAACTCGATTCGCTGTAAGTAATCAGTCATTCACATAAAAAAAAGACGTGAACTGTTTTATAATCTGCAAGTATCACATATCAAAACAAAACTGAATCATTCTAGATTCCACCGAAGATGCCTTAAAGTAAAAGGTGAAATGCTTCTTGAATCAGTAAAGTACACTGGATAAAGAAAAAAGAAAGGAAATAATCAATAGCTGTACATATTTAGTAAATTACATCTTATGACAAACCACCAAATTAGTTTCAGTTTAACTTCTCATTTGACATGCTATTAAATGCCGTTTAAAAAAATTCATCTATCCCTTCTAAAAAACTGTAGTTACTTTCATATCTCGGTAGATAAACAGATTTAGGATATTTATCATGCGATGAAATACATGACTTTTCACAAGTTATCATTTGCAAAAAAACACTTTTCGATTTCTTGAAACGTTTACAAAATTTGCGGTTGATACAACCACATGGTTTATGACGAGCAGGATGAATTATCGGTCGCGTCGTGAGCAACCCGTGCGCGAGCCGCGCGCGGTCACAGCACAGCCCGTCCGCCGACATATCATTCAATATCTCGGGAATGGTGATAGCTATCGATCTGCTCTCAGCTTTAAAAACAATTTCGATATGTTGACTAAATTTCATACGCAATAATGTATTACCTAAAATGAACTGTACGGCAAAGTCAACGCAATGCGTTTTTTCCTCTGCACACTCATTAAAATTTCGTGTAAAGGTTTACGTAAATGTGATACAGCAAGTAACCACCACGAATAACGAAAAGAAATTTGGTTCTTTATCGAGAGAAGATATCAGTCTGTAACATGCCCAAGAAACAAATTTTTCTACCGAATAGTTTCCTTGGAATCGGATGATAAGTATTCCATAGCTGCCGCCGCGTCCGCGCCAGCGGTTCGGCGAAAGTTCGCGTGGCCCGGGTTTCCGTACCTGGCGTCACGCTCAGCGCGTTCTGTGATTGGCGGCGCACACCTGGAGCGTGGCACGTGGTAGCGGAAGCGGTTTGACATGGTCAAACCGCGACGCAGAGCCCGCCGCGCCGTGCCACTGACGCCGTTTCCATGGCTACCACGCCGCTGACGCGTGGTTTTGACGCGCGGCAGCCCTAGTGGGAACCGGCCTTTACAGCTGTGCGCGGGATGCAGCAGCGCGGTGCAGCACGGCGCAGCGCGCTCAGTGTGGACCCGCCTTTAGAGTCCTCATGAAGTTACATTATGAGACGAGTTGCGTTAGCGTAACAGTGGAGGTGATGGGCTACTAAGCGAAAGGTTATGAGTTCAAACCTTGTGTAGTGCTTATTTTCTTTATATAAAAACAATATCGAAGTGTCTTACTTCACGAATTTTATTAAATGTAGTAAACCATTGCCCAAAATTTTGAAGAGTTTGCAGAGGTAAAAGTCCATAGCGTATACTTTCCGTATGGTCGATTTTAGTTGCCACAATGTTGAGAATGAAATGTGGACAAGATACCTAAATTTCATATAAAATTTACTGTATAACAGTGTCTCATTTAATTTAAGTACCACGTAGGTGTCGTATGTAATATTGAGAAATATTCTGTCTTTTGCGACTGTAATAAAAGTTTTATTTACACCGGGCCCGCTTGGCTTTATTTTAAAGCACTTCAATCAATGAAAGGTATGGAACATACACAATGGTACTCATGTTCTCTTTCTTGTTTTTGTTCTACTGTCGCAGTTTTACCAATGGTATTGAAATATATTCCTCTTCTACAAACGTAATAAGAGACTTATTTAGACCAGATGTGTTTCTCTCTTTTGAAGCATCTTCAGTGGACAGTATTTTGTCTCCTCCATTGCCAAGTCACCTTTTGTAGTTTTGTGCTGCGGTAACACAATATTCAATGTTTGTGTCAGCTGATAAATGTTTTAGCAAATAAATGCTGTTTGTGTGTGCCACACAGAAAAATTATATTTGACATAGCTCAGAGCACTTCACTGATAGACGGTATATTCAAGTCCTAATGTTTTTGTAAGTCCACAGTGTTGTTTAATGTATTTTGTCTACTTCCTTTTGATTGTTGAAGTGCTTTAAAATAAAGCCAAACGTGCCCAGTGTAAATAAAACTTTTGTTACAGTCGCGAAAGATGGAATATTTCTCAATATTACATATGACACCTATGTGGTACTTAAATTAAATGAGATATTGTTATACAGTAAATTTTATATGAAATTAAGGTGTCTTGTCCAAATTTCATTCTCAACATTGTGGCAACTAAAATTGACCATACGGGAAGTATACGCTATGGACTTTTACCTCTGCAAACTCTTCAAAATTTTGTGCAATGGTTTACTATATTTAATGCTGCATAATAACTGCGTTGAACATTGAAACAAAATTAAGTCATTTATGGGGGGAAGGTATCAGTCAAGAAGATGTGTCAAAATCTAATTTTTGGGACAAATAGTTTTCGTGGAATCTAATGATAAGAGTGTCAAAGCAGTCGGAACACCATGTGTGTGCACAGGCGAGCAGTGCAGTGACAAAATCGCGCACAGCGCGGAATGCGGGGTGCACATCTTTGTAGCAGCGAAAGGGTTAATGCGGCCATGGTGGCTTTACTTCATGAACAGCGCACTCCCCCCTAAACGTAAGCTTGCGAACTATGCTATACTATGGTGCTGCTTTTCTTGGCGCATGCATCATGTGCAAGTGGCAACGCAGCAATCTCCCACGTCTGGGCGGGCATGCGCGAGCCGCCAAGATAAAAGAATTGAACTATAGTATAAAGTATACTTACTTTGTAGTCCCAACTATTTAGGTTTGTTACAATTGTGTCAAGGCAAATAGCTCCTCTTGTTGGTAGAGTGTTTCCTACGAATAGCCCCTAGCTGCTTACTAAAGTCATGAAAGCTCTTTCTTTATCATTGTCTTCTCTAATATGAATGTTGAAGTCTCCACATAAAGCAATTTTTGTCCCTAAGTGCACTAGGTAACGCAGACAGCTTTCCAACTGGTTGAGGAAATTTTCAAAATTTCCATCTGGTGTACAGTAGGCAGAAACAACAATTAAGTTGGCATCTTACAGTCCCAAAGCAGCTAGGTCAAGATCTACACGAAATTTACCTAAATCAGTTTTATTGGCACTGAGTTTACTATTTACATACACTGCCACACCACCATGGACAGTAGTTTCTCTACACCATGCATTCACCATTTCTAAATATTCAATGTTTCTGTAGTATTCTGTTTGTGATTGGGCTAGCCAGTGTTCATATGTACATAATACATCAGGTCTCACTATGTCAACAATTAGTGATAACGTATCAAGTGTTGTTCTGAGGCACTGCACATTTACACTCACTATAACTAAGACAGCATTTTCTTCAATGATATCATTTCCTTTTTCACTGGAATGTTCTTGGTCTTGGGAGTTTATTGCACTGGTACACTGGGTATCCTCTGGAATTAAATACGTTTTATCACAATCTTATTCAGCCATATACTGTTGTCCATTATTTTATCTTTGAGGTCAAAATCAACACCAATTTTGAAGCTATTATTTATTCCCTTTGTTTCCAGTTTTTCAACTGTAAAATTGTTGTGATTTGGGAGAGTGTTCTGTAAGAAGTTAGTTACAGTTTCAGCTATGGTGCTACCTCTTAGTTTGCTTAAGTGGAACCAGGCTTTTTTGTCACCATACAGCATTCCTTTTTCATCACCAATACCTATTATGGCTTTATTTCTGTGTTTATTACTGGCATTCACAGACATTTGTATAGTTGGCCTCAAACACTGTTCAACAGATTTTCCATTTTGTAGCACATTCTTGTAAGATGTTTTGTTTTCTTTTTCTGTGTCTTCAGTGGTTTTGGCCAGTTCATTTTCTTGTTTCACTACAGTCGAATTTCTTCTGCCTGCTCATTTGTTTTTTTACTTCTTACCAGTCTGTATTGATGTCTTCTGAAGAGTTTTTATCCATCAGATTGTTTACATCTGTATTTGGTTTGTTTTTAATGTGGGGTTGAGTTTCACTAACACACTCATTGTTTACATTTGTACTAGATGCCATTCTAGCAATGTTTGGGTCATCAACATTATTTCTCATTGGAAAATTACCACATAATGAATTTGCAGCCTTTTTGCTGCTGTTGTGATTGGTGATGGTGGTAGGTGCTGCTTCTCTGACACACTCCAGACCAGTATTTGAACTTTGCCTCAGATTAGTGATGTTTACCTCTTTATTTCCAGCTATAATACATGACATGTTGTTTTCTATATCCTCTGCACACTGTCTTGCTGTGTTTCTTGATGACTGAGATGCTTCTTCACTTCATGGTACCAATATTTCTAACTTATAGTTTGTGGCAATCACAGTGTCTAGTTTTACTTTTATTTGTTTGCTATCTCTGGTAAGTTTCTTTCACAATTTGCATAAGATTATTCACTGATGCAACTAGATCAACACTGCATTGCTGCTTCGAGTACAAGATTTGTTCATGTTTTGCTGTATTAATGTCTTATGAGATTTCGTCAGCTAACTTCACTTCACAGTTGTCCTTTTTGAGTGACCTTTTGAGCACTTTAGAATGCAATCTTCACTGTTGGTGAGCCCCACATAATCCATGTGAAACGATTTTTCCACACCAAAGTCCCCACAAAACACTGAATTCCTTATTTTTAAAATTTTCTCACACTTAGAACAAAGGATGCTTTCACTGGATGCCATCTTTCCAAGGTTGAAAAATTTTATTACATGTTATTCCTTCTGTGAGTAGGAAGCAGATCACAGCACGTGGCTCACTCGTAGCAGGATTTGTTACTGACATCTTTTCCAGTGCATTAATGCCCCCAGCTCCATGAACATAAATCAAGATTTTGTGTTGATGATGCTGATGAACATTAGAAAGCCGACTAGTTCAGAGCTTCACAATGAGCCATACTAAGTAATTAAAACAAACTACAATGATGTGCTAGCCTTATATGTTGACATTAGCAGTCATACATCAAATGAAACACAGGGGAAAAAAAACAACTTAAACATTAGTGTCATGCAATATTTTGTGTAATGTAATATCTTGTACAGACATCTTTTATTAACCTGACACGTTCCACATCATTACAAAGTGTCGTATTCATGATCTATGGGACAAGTATTAATCTAATCTAATCTAACCAAATCTGTGCAAAATCCCTTGGGGTCCAGCTGGATGTTTGGTTGATTTGAGCTTAGCACAGTGGACTCTCATTCAGGAGAACAACAGTTCAAACCCACATCTGGCCATCCAGATTTATGTTTTCCATTATTTCACTAATCTGCTCCAGGAAAATGTCAGGATGGTCCCTTTGAGGGGACACGGCTTATTTCCTTCCCCATCATTTACACAATCCAAGCTTGGGCTCCATCTCTAATGACCTCAATCTCAACAGCACATTAATCTCAATCTTCCTTCCTCCCTTCCTCCCTTCCTTCCTTCCTTCCTTCCTTCCTTGATTTGTGGCTGGTGATAGGGTGGCGGGGGTGGGGGTGGGGCAGGTGGGGGGGGGGGCAGGGGGGAGGGAATAGACAAACTAATGGAAAAACAAGACAAATTGCACACTCCAGTTGATGAGATAGAAAACCAGGCAAACAAAGAAGCAAAAGGAACATCAGGTTGGCAAAAAGAATAAAGAACAAGAGGGGGCAGAGGAGAAGAAGGCTGAAACAACAGGGGCTCTCCAAATGCACTACATGCAACAGGGCACCAACACTGTCATCAACCCACCCCAATCCACACACCATACCATGAAACTGACACTATGAGAACAACACATGAGGCAAAAGACAAGAGAAGGGGAAAAAAAGGGCACAAGAAAACAGACCAAATGTAAGGAAAAGTGGAGAAAAATCTGGTTGGCATGGAGGCAAGGCTGAAGACATCCAAAACCAATGTCAATGCTAACTGAGGGACTTCAGTTCTGGAAGGAAATTCAGATACTTAAATCTGAGAGGGCAAGCCACTTTCATGAAAAAAGAAAAACATGAATAAGAAAGGGGGGAGGGCATATTTAGTACAAAGGGCATAAAGGTGAAGGTAGTCCAGCAAAATGTGGATCACCATAGGGGGCCCCTGCAATTACAAATAAGGGGCACCTCCTTACAGAGTAAAAATCATGGGTCAACCTGGTATGGCCAATATGAAGACAGCAGAGGATGTCAGATTCCTGCCAGGAGAGGTGGAGGGGAGGATGCCATGTGGTGGGAGTTCCCTTGATTGTATGAAATTTATTAGACAGGAGAGTGGCCCCCAAAAGTCAGCCCATGACAGAGCAAAATGGAGTTTGATGTGAAACTGCAAATCTGCCACCAGAGAGGCCATGGAGAATGAGGGGTAGATGGCTGCTGATCCAGTCACATGATCAGCAAGCTCATTGCTTGGGATACACATTTGGCTGGATCCCAAAGGAAATCAACCAAACAAGCAGCACAGTCTAGATTGTGGAGAAGGTCACAGATGGAAAAGATCAATGGGTGGCAGGAAAAACAGCAGGTGATAACCTGAAGGCCACTCATTGAGTCCATACATAATAAAACTTGGGTGAGGGAGGGCAATTTAATAAAGTAGAGGTCCCTATAGATTTACATCAGATTTGTGGTAAATACCCCACAGGTAGAAGTCGAGCAATGGTGTTCTGTGCAACAGAAGATGTGAAGACATATCCCACATGATAAGTCAATTTAGAGCCATAGGTATAAAAAACAATAGCATCCAAAAACCCTGTAAGAGCGGGCAGAACAACGAATGGAACACCACCAGAGCAGTAGAGACTTTCTGATCCCAGAAGAGATCCATACAAATCTGGGCTGAGGAACTAACTAAGAGAGGGTGTTTGGGAGAGAACATGGGGAACAGGGCAAGGAGGGAAGATAAAAATCATGGCAGAGAGATGCAGATGGAAAGCCCAACAGGGTAACCAGGCCATCAGAATGTGGGAAGGGAATGAGAGAATCAACAGGATATGGTCATTACTGCAGAGATCATCATGTGCTGACCACTGTAATGATGGGAGAAGGGGTGGGAAATGGGCAGAAGATATATGGCAGTGAAAGTGTCATAAGTGGTACTGAAATTGGTGGGGGAATCATCATTAAGAAGGCATAGGTCAGGGCCTGCAAGAAACTGCTGTATGAGGAGTACTGCCCCACAAAGGATGACAAACATAAAAATCCCCAAGGAGAGAAAGGAGGGGGTAGTTGCTGAAGGAACTAAGTTAACAGCAGTGGGTGTAGGTGGCCTGTCAGGAGGAAGAAAGAAACTGTGACCGCAGAGTCCAAGGGGACCTGGACAGCAATTGCTTCCAATTTGGTACAAAGAGAGGGCCACATACTAGCAGTTTCCACACGGACCAATGTGCAGATACCACCACGAACCCTCAAAGGGCCAATTTGGTTCTGATGGAAGGCACAGAACACATAAAGGATTGGTGAGTAAGCATTAGCAAAATGAAATTCCTGGAGAACGACACAAGCTATGGAGTAAATGAAATAATGAATTGTAACTCTGAAAAGTGATGATAATATCTGTTACAGTTTCATTCAATAAGCATGGAATGGGGATCCAGATGGCAGGTGAATGAGACAAAACTGGTCACACTGCTGGGTCACCACCTATCACTTAATAGGATGGGGTGAAATCCATAAGCAAGAGGTCAGTATCAGATCACAAAGGTGGAGTCGCACGCAGGGGACACCAGAGGGACTTGTCCCAGGACTTACATTTCTTCTTCTTCTTCTTCTTCTTCTTCTTCTTCTTCTTCTTTTCATGGTTTGAGAAGGGCTGACTCTTTGGTGTGATGTCACATGTGCTGGACTGCTGTTGAAATTGCTTTTCAATATTTCATAAAGTTTTAGTCTTCAGTTGCTTATTTTAAAGTTTATTTATGTTAATTTTTGCTGTAAAAGTAACTAATTAGTGGATTTTCTATAATCTCAGTCTTTCTCCTGTGTTATTGACTTAGGTAGTCTGTTGTTTGTAAATGTGCTTACGTTGTTTGTCCAAGCCTGACGCCTCAGTAGTGTGTTTACATTTTGTGGTGTGCAGTTGCAGCTGTATTGGTTATAAAGCTAAGTACTGACAAAGTGATTCATGCACTGTTATACAGTTATTAAATTTAATTGTTTTCAGTGGTGTTTCATGCTGTTTGTGGTGAAATAATGATTTAATAAACTTTTGGAAACATTCGCTAACTGTGTTTTTTATAGTTTTCTGTGCATTGAAGTCATTTAGTAAATTTCATGTTTTAGTCTTCAGCTGACATTTCTTATTGTTTCTAGTGAAGTATTTCAGTAAAAATTTCATTCAGTGTTTTAACTTTGTTGAGTGTTCCAGTGGCCGTTTGAAGTTTCGGTGTTGGCTAATAATTTTGTGAAGTTCTGTTGGTACTGGTATTAGATGTGGTGTAGTAGTATTAATACAAGTAGTTGCTTTCTTAGTAGATTTTCAAGACAGCTATTGTTAGTTCTATAAATAGTTCTACTGGTGTAACTGAACTTAGGTAACATAGACATATAGTGTTTTTCAGTAACTGTAAAATTTTACCACGAGTGTGAGGTGTGGGCTCTTTCATAGGTTTATGAGTAGTGGAGTATGGTGTGGGATTTGTTCAAAGTATTTTCATTGTAGGAAATTTAGGAGGAACCCAGTGGGCATTCTAGCAAGATCCTCTCCTGGGAATGCAGAATCTGTGGTAGAAATAAGTTGACAGAGGAGCAGGAGTGTAAGATCTGTGCCCTTCAGGTGCAGTTACAACGCGCAAAGGAGGAACTCGATAGGTTGAGGAGGGTGAAGGGTGGTGGATAATGGGAACTGGCAATTGGCATGAAGGCAGCTAGGAGGAGGAGGCATTCAGACAGTTATATTTTGTGTATATGCAATAGATTTGACCAAATGTCACAGCTGAGTGGAGAGGAGCCTCTTGTAGCTGGAGATTGCTTTATTAAAGGGTCCTCCATCACTCAAATTTTATTATGTGTGGACTCAATGAGTGGCCTTCAGGTTATCACCTGCTGTTTTTCCTGCCACCCACTGGTCTTTGCCATCTGTGACCTTCTCCACAATCTAGACTGTGCTGCTTGTTTGGTTGATTTCCTTTGCATTCCAGCCAAATGTGTATCCCAAGCAATGAGCTTGCTGTTCGTGTGACTGGGCCAGCAGCCATACCCCTCATTCTCCATGACCTCTTTGGTGGCAGATTTGCAGCTTCACATCAAACTCAATTTTTCTCTGTCGTGGGCTGGCTTTTGGGGGGGCCACACACAAACATACACACAAAATTCTAGCTTTTGCAACCAATGGTTGCCTCGTCAGGAAAGAGGGAAGGAGAGGGAAAGACGAAAGGATTTGCATTTTAACGGAGAGGGTAAGGAGTCATTCCAATCCCGGGAGTGGAAAGACTTACCTTGGGGGAAAAAAGGACAGGTATACACTCGCATACACACACATATCCATCCACACATATACAGACACAAGCAGACATATACAGAGGCAAAGAGTTGGGGCAGAGATGTCAGTCGAGGCGGAAGTGCAGAGGCAAAGATGTTGTTGAATGACAGGTGATGTATGAGGGGCGGCAACTTGAAATTAGCGGAGGTTGAGGCCAAGTGGATAATGGGAAGAGTGGATATATTGAAGAGCAAGTTCCCATCTCCGGAGTTCGGATAGGTTGGTGTTAGTGGGAAGTATCCAGATAACCCGGACAGTGTAACACTGTGCCAAGATGTGCTGGCCGTGCACCAAGGCATGTTCAGCTACAGGGTGATCCTCATTACCAACAGACACTGTCTGCCTGTGTCTGTTCATGTGAATGGACAGTTTGTTGCTGGTCATTCCCACACAGAAGGCTTCACAGTGTAGGTGTGTCAGTTGGTAAATCATGTGGGTGCTTTCACACATGGCTCTGCCTTTGATCGCGTACACCTTCCGGGTTACAGGACTGGAGTAGGTGGGGGTGGGAGGGTGCATGGGACAGGTTTTACACCGGGGATGGTTACAAGGGTAGGAGCCAGAGGGTAGGGAAGGTGGTTTGGGGATTTCATAGGGATGAACCAAGAGGTTACGAAGGTTAGGTGGACAGCAGAAAGACACTCTTGGTGGAGTGGGGAGGATTTCATTTCGGATGGATCTCATTTCAGAGCAGGAATTGAGGAAGTTGTATCCCTGCTGGAGAGCCACATTCAGAGTCTGATCCAGTCCCAGAAAGTATCCTGTCACAAGTGGGCCACTTTTGGGGTTCTTCTGTGGGAGGTTCTGGGTTTGAGGGGATGAGGAAGTGGCTCTAGCTATTTGCTTCTGCACCAGGTTGGGCGGGTAGCTGCGGGATGTAAATGGTTAGTGGTGTAATGGTAAAGGTTATTGGTGTAATGGTTCAGGGATTCAGGACTGGAGCAGATTTGTTTGCCATGAAGACTTAAGCTGTATAGAAGGGACCGTTTGATATGGAATGGGTGGCAGCTGCCATAATGGAGGTACTGTTGCTTATTAGTGGGTTTGATGTGGACGGATGTGTGAAGCTGGCCATTGGACAGATGGAGGTCAGCATCAAGGAAAGTGGCATGGGATTTGGAGTAGAACCAGGTGAATCTGATGGAACCAAAGGAGTTGAGGTTGGAGAAGAAATTCTGGAGTTCTTCTTCACTGTGAGTCCAGATCTTGAAGATATCATCAATAAATCTGTACCCAACTTTGGGTTGGCAGGCTTGGGTAACCAAGAAGGCTTCCTCTAAGCGACCCATCAATAGGTTGGCATACGAGGGGGCCATACTGGTACCCATGGCTGTTCCCTTTAATTGTTGGTATGTCTGGCCTTCAAAAGTGAAGAAGTTGTGGGTTAGGATGAAGCTGGCTAATGTAATGAGGAAAGAGGTTTTAGGTAGGGTAGCAGGTGTCGGCATGAAAGGAAGTGCTCCATCGCAGCGAGGCCCTGGCCATGTGGGATATTTGTGTATAAGGAAGTGGCATCAATGGTTACTGTGGTGTCACCGCCAGACACCACACTTGCTAGGTGGTAGCCTTTAAATCGGCCGCGATCCGTTAGTATACGTCGGACCCGCGTGTCGCCACTGTCAGTGATTGCAGACCGAGCGCCGCCACACGTCAGTTCTAGAGAGACTTACTAGCACTCGCCCAGTTGGACAACCGACTTTGCTAGCGATGGTTCACTGACAAAATATGCTCTCAGTTGCCGAGACGATAGTTAGCATAGCCTTCAGCTACGTCATTTGCTACAACCTAGCAAGGCGCCCTTACCAGTTACTATTGAGATTATGAATAATGTACTGTCAAGAGCGATGTTCACCATTTATGGATTAAAGTTAAGTATTCCACCAGCTACATCGGTTTTTTGCTTAAGTCTAATGTCCTTGACCTGTTCCAGACCTCACGCCAGCCTGCGTGAGCTAAAACGCGTGCCTTTCGGCTTCCTCTAATATCACGGTGTTGGCTCTCCTGCCAACCCACAACAGTTACAAGGATGGTTTCTGGGGGAAACAGATTGGGTAAGAATTCCAGGCATTCGAGAAAGTGGTTGGTGTCTTTGATGAAGGATGGGAGACTGCATATAATGGGTTGAAGGTGTTGATCTACATAGGCAGAGATATTTTCTATGGGGGCTTGGTAACCAGCTACAATGGGGCGGTCGGGATGTTTGGGTTTGTGAATTTTAGGAAGTAGGTAGAATGTAGGGGTGCAGGGTGTCGGTGGGGTCAGAAGTTTGATGGAGTCAGGTGAAAGGTTTTGTAGGGGGCTTAAGGTTCTGAGGATTCCTTGAAGCTCCACCTGGACATCAGGAATGGGATTACCTTGGCAAACTTTGTATGTAGTGTTGTCTGAAAGCTGATGCAGTCCCTCAGCCACATACTCCCGACGATCAAGTACCATGGTCGTGGAACCCTTGTCAGCCAGAAGAATGATGATGGATTGGTCAGCCTTCAGAACATGGATAGCCAGGGCTTCAGCTGTGGTGGTGTTGGGAGTAGGATTAAGGTTTTTCAAGAAAGATTGAGAGGCGAGGCTGGAAGTGAGAAATTCATGGAAGGTTTGGAGAGGGTGATTTTGAGGAAGAGGAGGTGGGTCCCGCTGTGACGGAGGACGGAACTGTTCCAGGAAGGGTTCAATTTGGATAGTGTCTTGGGGAGTTGGATCATTAGGATTATTTTTCTTCATGGCAAAGTGATATTTCCAGCAGAGACTACGAGTGTAGGACATTAAATCGTTGACGAGGGCTGTTTGATTGAATCTGGGAGTAGGGCTGAAGGTGAGGCCTTTGGATAGGACAGAGGTTTTGGATTGGGAAAGAGGTTTGGAGGAAAGGTTAACTACTGAATTAGGGTGTTGTGGTTCCAGATTGTGTTGATTGAGTTGATTAGAATTTTGAGGTTTTGGGGCGAGTGGAGCTGGAAGTGGGAGATTGAGTAAATGGGAGAGACTGGATCTGTGTGCAATGAGAGGAGGTTGAGGTTTGTTGGAAAGGTTGTGGAGGGTGAGTGAGTTGCCTTTCCTGAGGTGGGAAACCAGGAAATTGTTTAGGTGTACCTCCCACTTCAGATCTGCCTGAACATGTACACATAGAAATTTTGTATGACTGACCTTCAACACATTTTTTCCTTCAATAGTGAAAACAGGGTTTGCAGGATGGGGTTTTGTGTGGTATGAAAGTTAACTGCCACAGTTTTTCACAATTTATGATGAGCCTATTGGTCTTGAACCAGTGTGTTAAGGTATGTGTAACTGATACTGCAGCCTCCTCCAGATTTTCCTCATTCTGTGATTTAATTAGAATATTAATGTCATCTGCAAACAGTACAGTGGTTCCATCATGTACTTTACTCGCCAAATCATTTACATACAGCAGAAATAGGACAGGTCCTAGAACTGACCCTTGTGGGACTCCATACTTGATTTTTTGCTCATCACTGTAGAAACTAGAAATTTTTTGTTCTTCACTATCTTTGTGTTTTATTTCTGTAATCTGCTGATGATTACTGAGGTATGACTGGATCCACTTTTCAGACTGGCCTCTAATTCCATAATTACTTAATTTACACAAGAGAATGTCATGATCAGTTACATCAAAGGCTTTAGTTAGATCCAGAAATATCCCAGATACATGTTGTTTATCATCCACTGCTTTTAATACTTCATTTAAGAAGGCAAAAATTGCTGATTGAGTTGAATTTCCAGCTCTGAACCGATGTTGGGGGTCACTTATTAGCCTCTCTTTGTTTAAGAAAACTGTTAATCTTCTAAGGAACATTTTTTCCATAATTTTTCTGGAGCCTGACAAAGCTGAAACTGGCAATATCACTTTTTACATCCTCCTTATGCAAAGGTGTTACTTTTGCAGTTTTTAGATTATTTGGAAATACACCACTCTCAAAAGATGAATTTACTATGTCTGTTAGTGGTTACACAATAAATGTTGTGCCAACCATGGTGGCCGAGCGGTTCTAGGCACTTCAGTCTGGAACCACGCAACCGCTATGCTTGCAGGTTCGAATCCTGCCTTGGGCATGGAAGTGTATGATGTCCTTAGGTTAGTTAGGTTTAAGTTCTAAGTTCTAGGGGACTGATGACCTCAGATGTTAAGTCCCATAGTGCTCAGAGCCATTTGAACCATTTGAATAAATGTTGCACTAGCTTTGATAGTAGCATCTGGTATCTCATCAACACCCACTGAATATTTATTAGGTAATTCTTCTAGGATTCTTGACAGTTCCTCAGGTGTTGCTGGATACAGGAATAATGTGTTTGAATTAATTTTTTGATCTGAGTGACTGATTGGCTGTTTGTTGTGGTGTGTGTTTATTAACTGCTGTGCTATATTTGAGAAATAGTTGTTGAAAGCACGAGCAACATGTTTGGGGTCAGTTAATTCATTTTTATTCATAATCAGCTCTATATTACTGTGATTAACTGGCCTGGTACCCATTTCTTTCCTTATAATTTGCCAAGATGCTTTAGTTTTATTCTTGGAATCACACAATATTTTGTCATTTTCTAGTTTTTTTTCTTTTTTGTTTTTGAAATAACTTGTGTTAGTATTCTCTTGAATCTTTTGAAATATGCAATAAAGTCAGGACTGGTATTATGGTTGGAGTACTCATACAGTCTCCTTTTATTTTGATATGATATCCTTGTCCCTTCTGTAATCCACTTGTTTGTTTTTTTGAGTTCAACATAGTTGTTTTCTTGGGAAAAGCCATTTCAAAAAAGATGTTTGATTGTAGCCATAAACTTTCATTGGTATCATTTCAGTCATATACATCTTTCCAACTTTTACCCTCTAGGAGAGAACAAAAATATTCCACATTTTTTATACTGAAATTTCTTACAGTGTGTTGTATTCAACTGGGAGTTTGGTGTCCTGAAACATTCACTGCAAGAATTTGAGCATCGCTAAAACCCATGTTTACAACTTATGTGTTCTAGGCATATTTGCATGTATTTATCAAGCTCTGATCAATAATAGATGCAGAGATAGGTTTTTCTTGAGTTGGTTCAGTTACCGTAGGACTGATGTTGAATGATTGAAGTAAATTTATAATGTCATCTCTGAATTTATTGGATTTTGAGAAATCAATATTAAAGTCACCACATATAATTATATTTTTCTTGGGAGAGTGAATTTCTTCCAAGAGTTCCTCCATGTAATTGTAAAACTCCTTTTGTCTCCATCTGGTGACCTGTATACACAACTAATAACTGTACTTTGCCTTGGTATTTCAGCAATAGAGAGTTCTATATCTTTTTAACAGGACAGTTTATGGTATGTAGTTAACCAATTGAATTCAATATTTTTTTAAACATATATACAAGTACCCCCATGACTTGATATTTTCCTAAAAATCATGCTTGCAAGCTAGAACTGAGGAAGGTATGTTTGCTCTAACATATCTTGTTTGAGCCAGTGTTCTGTAAAGCTTAGTACAGAAATATCATTTAGATCATTTAATACCTTACCCCCATGAACCATGGACCTTGCCGTTAGTGGGGAGGCTTGCGTGCCTCAGCGATACAGATGGCTGTACCGTAGGTGCAACCACAACAGAGGGGTATCTGTTGAGAGACCAGACAAACGTGTGGTTCCTGAAGAGGGCAGCAGCCTTTTCAGTAGTTGCAGGAGCAACAGTCTGGATGATTGACTGATCTGGCCTTGCAACACTAACCAAAATGGCCTTCCTGTGCTGGTACTGCGAACGGCTGAAAGCAAAGGGAAACTACAGCAGTAATTCTTCCCGAGTGCATTCAGCTTTACTGTATGGTTAAATGATGATGGCCTCGTCTTGGGTAAAATATTCCAGAGGTAAAATAGTCCCCCATTCAGATCTCTGGGCGGGGACTACTCAAGAGGACGTTGTTATCAGGAGAAAGAAAACTGGCGTTCTACGGATCGGAGCGTGGAATGTCAGATCCCTTAATCAGACAGGTAGGTTAGAAAATTTAAAAAGGGAAATGGATAGGTTGAAGTTAGATATAGTGGGAATTAGTGAAGTTCGGTGGTAGGAGGAACAAGACTTTTGGTCAGGTGAATACAGGGTTATAAATACAAAATCAAATAGGGGTAATGCAGGAGTAGGTTTAATAATGAATAAAAAAATGGGAGTGCGGGTAAGCTACTACCAACAGCATAGTGAATGCATTATTGTGGCCAAGATAGACATGAAGCCCATGCCTACTACAGTAGTACAAGTTTATATGCCAACTAGCTTTGCAGATGATGAAGAAATTGATGAAATGTATGATGAGATAAAAGAAATTATTCAGGTAGTGAAGGGAGACGAAAATTTAACAGTCGTGGGTGACTGGAATTCGAGAGTAGGAAAAGGGAGAGAAGGAAACATAGTGGGGGAATATGGATTGGGGGAGAGAAATGAAAGAGGAAGCCGTCTGGTAGAATTTTGCACAGAGCATAACTTAATCATAGCTAACACTTGGTTCAAGAATCATAAAAGAAGATTGTATACATGGAAGAATCCTGGAGATACTAGAAGGTATCACATAGATTATATAATGGTAAGACAGAGATTTAGGAACCAGGTTTTAAATTGTAAGACATTTCCAGGGGCAGATGTGGACTCTGACCACAATCTATTGGTTATGAACTGTAGATTAAAACTGCAGAAACTGCAAAAAGGTGGCAATTTAAGGAGATGGGACCTGGATAAACTGAAAGAACCAGAGTTTGTACAGAGTTTCAGGGAGAGCATAAGGGAACAATTGACAGGAATGGGGGAAAGAAATACAGTAGAAGAAGAATGGGTAGCTCTGAGGAATGAAGTAGTGAAGGCAGCAGAGGATCAAGTAGGTAAAAAGATGAGGGCTAGTAGAAATCCTTGGGTAACAGAAGAAATACTGAATTTAATTGATGAAAGGAGAAAATATAAAAACACAGTAAATGAAGCAGGCAAGAGGGAATACAAATGTCTAAAAAATGAGATCGACAGGAAGTGCAAAATGGCTAAGCAGGGATGGCTAGAGGACAAATGTAAGGATGTAGAGGCTTATCTCACTAGGGGTAAGATAGATACTGCATACAGGAAAATTAAAGAGACCTATGGAGAAAAGAGAGCCACTTGCATGAATATCAAGAGCTCAGATGGAAACCCAGTTCTAAGGAAAGAAGGGAAAGCAGAAAGGTGGAAGGAGTATATAGAGGGTCTATACAAGGGCGATGTACTTGATGACAATGTTATGGAAATGGAAGAGGATGTAGATGAAGATGAAATGGGAGATACGATACTGCGTGAAGAGTTTGACAGAGCATTGAAAGACCTGAGTCAAAACAAGGCCCCAGGAGTAGACAACATTCCATTGGAACTACTGACGACCTTGGGAGAGTCAGTCCTGACAAAACTCTACCATCTGGTGAGCAAGATGTATGAGACAGGCGAAATACCCTCAGACTTCAAGAAGAATATAATAATTCCAATCCCAAAGAAAGCAGGTGTTGACAGATGTGAAAATTACCAAACTATCAGTTTAATAAGTCACAGCTGCAAAATACTAACGTGAATTCTTTACAGATGAATGGAAAAACTGGTAGAAGACGACCTTGGCGAAGATCAGTTTGGATTCTGCAGAAATGTTGGAACACGTGAGGCAATACTGACCCTATGACTTATCTTAGAAAATAGATTAAGGAAAAGCAAACCTACATTTCTAGCATTTGTAGACTTAGAGAAAGCTTTTGACAAAGTTGACTGGAATACTCTCTTTCAAATTCTAAAGGTGGCAGGGGTAAAATACAGGGAGCGAAAGGCTATTTACAATTTGTACAGAAACCGGATGGCAGTTATAAGAGTCGAGGGGCATGAAAGGGAAGCAGCGGTTGGGAAGGGAGTGAGACAGGGTTGTAGCCTATCCCAGATGTTATTCAAGCTGTATATTGAGCAAGCAGTAAAGGAAACAAAAGAAAAATTTGGAGTAGGTATTGAAGTCCATGGAGAAGAAATAAAAAGTTTGAGGTTCGGCGGTGACATTGTAATTCTGTCAGAAACAGCAAAGGACTTGGAAGAGCAGTTGAACAGAACGGACAGTGCCTTGAAAGGAGGATATAAGATGAACATCAACAAAAGTGAAACAAGGATCATGGAATGTACTCGAATAAAGTTGGGTGATGCTGAGGGAATTAGGTTAGGAAATGAGACACTTAAAGTAGTAAAGGAGTTTTGCTATTTGGGGAGCAAAATAACTGATGATGGTCAAAGTAGAGAGGATATAAAATGTAGACTGGCAATGGCAAGGAAAGCGTTTCTGAAGAAGAGAAATTTGTTAACATTGAGTATAAGTGTCAGGAAGTCGTTTCTGAAAGTATTTTTATGGAGTGTAGCCATGTATGGAAGTGAAACATAGACGATAAATAGTTTGGATAAGAAGAGAATAGAAGCTTTCGAAATGGGGTGCTACAGAAGAATGCTGAAGATTAGATGGGTGGATCACATAACTAATGAGGAGGTATTGAATAGAATTGGGGAGAAGAGGAGTTTGTGGCACAACTTGACAAGAAGAAGGGACTGGTTGGTAGGACATGTTCTGAGGCATCAAGGGATCACAAATTTAGCATTAGAGGGCAGCATGGAGGGTACAAATCGTAGGAGGAGACCAAGAGATGAATACACTAAGCAGATTCAGAAGGATGTAGGTTGCAGTAAGTTCTGGGAGATGAAGAAGCTCGCACAGGATAGAGTAGCATGGAGAGCTGCATCAAACCAGTCTCAGGACTGAAGACAACAACAACAACAACAACAACAACAACATCATTTAATATTATTTCTATTTCATTTAGTTTATTCAGGAGCGATTGAACATTTTGATGGAGTAATTTAAAATAAGGGACAGGGAGGGAATCATTTCTTGCTTGACCACTTACCTCACTATTTGAGCTAGTGTACTTAGTGGTAAAAAATCCTTATGTTTTCCAGGGATTGTATCATCGTGTTTATGGTGTGGCTTGCTGGTTCACCGTTTGTGGGTTCCTGCCTTTCTTCTGTTGAAATGTTCCCAATTTTCACTTTTTTCCGTCCTTTTTCACCCATCTGTCCATTAACGACTGCCTTGTTGCTGCACTTGTTGGCCTGAAATTTGGCCTAGTAAGTGTGTTGTTATGATTTTCATTGGGCTTTTTTTGTTATAAAATGGTCCATAAGTGTCTGTTTTTTCATGGGTGGCACTTTCACTTCATGACTGGCACTTTCTATCTGACTGTCCATTTGTATATACTTTTTTCCTGTAACGGTACTTGGTTTTTCAGTTTTTGCCATGTGTATGAAAGAAGCAAGCCTATTACAAATATAAATCTTTCCTTGTTTGTTTAGATGTAAACCGTGAGTTGTATATTCATTTCATTTCAGATGTTCAATTTCGAAATTCACAGATAATCTCTTCCTACACATGCCTCTGGCAGTGTTGATTTTTTTTTTCTAACATAATGCAGTTTTCAGCTTTGATTTTTCCATTTAGACCTTGTGCGTCATGTCTAAGTAGTATTGGATGAATTATTACCCCCCCCCCCTCCCCCCCTCCCCCCCCCCATTTTCTTTTCTTTTTTTTCAGGAGTTTAAGTATGTATTCCAAAGAATATTTCATGTTCCTCTGCAATTCTTCCAGAGGTTTATCAGTGTCATTTGTGCCACCAATAATGATTAAAGTATCATTGTTGGAGAAGTTATCAGTTAATTTGTCTGTGTTTTTTATGACTTCCTTAATTGGTGCCCCAGGTTTTATAATACTTTGCACACAAAATTTTTTGCCTATTTCATCTTCTAATACACTCCCACAGTTTCTGCCATGACTGTCACTTAAAACAAGAAGTTTATTTCCTTTTTTAGCAGTTGTTTGAGGCCTAACAGATCACAAGTTTTCACACAAAACATAGTCACAGTTTTTCAGTGCATTTTGCTCACTATGACAACAGCAACAGGGCGGTACACTTGTTTCTTGGCCACAGTTTGTCGGTGGCCATTCATGCTGACAGGCAGCATGTTGGTTGTCATACCTACATAGAATGCAGCACAGTGGTTACAGCTTAGCTTGTAGACCACATGACTGGTTTCACAGGTAGCCCTGCCTTTGCTGGAACAGGTGATGCTAGTGACCGGACTGGAGTAGGTGGTGGTGGTGGTGGTGGTGGTAGGATTTATGGGACAGGTCTCGCAACTAGGTCTATTACAGGGGTATGAGCCATGAGGTAAGGGATTGGGAGCAGGGGTTGTGTAGGATGGACGAGTATATTGTGTAGGTTTGGTGGATGGTGGAATACCACTGTACGAGGGGTGGGAAGAATAGTGGTCAAGACATTTCTCAATATGATTCTCGTCCTATATAAATGTTAAGTTTTCTGTTCAGCTACAATGGAGTGCAGCCATTAGTGCCATTGATCTACAGCACGGATTATTGGTAAAGTGATGAATAATAAATCTGTGTCTTCATCTACATCCATACTCCGCAAGCCACCTGACAGTGTGTGGCAGAGGGTACTTTGAGTACCTCTATCGGTTCTCCCTTCTATTCCAGTCTCGTATTGTTCATGGGAAGAAAGATTGTTGGTATGCCTCTGTGTGGGTTCTAATTTCTCCGATTTTATCCTCATGGTCTCTTCGCGAGATATTCGTAGGAGGGAGCAATATACTGCTTGACTCCTCGGTGAAGGTATGTTCTCCAAACTTCAACAAAAGCCTGTACCGAGCTACTGAGAGTCTCTCCTGCAGAGTCTTCCACTGCAGTTTATCTATCATCTCCGTAACACTTTCACAATTACTAAATGATCCTGTAACAAAGCATGCTGCTCTCTGTTGGATCTTCTCTATCTCTTCTATCAACCCTATCTGGTATGGATCCCACACTAGTGAGCAATATTCTAGCAGTGGGCAAACAAGTGTACTGTAACCTACTTCCTTTGTTTTCGGACTGCATTTCCTTAGGATTATTCCACTGAATCTCAGTCTGGCATCTGCTTTACCGATGATCAACTTTATATGATCATTCCATTTTAAATCACTCCTAATGCCTACTCCCAGATAATTTATGGAATTAACTGCTTCCAGTTTCTGACCTGCTATATTGTAGCTAAATGATAAGGGATCTTTCTTTCTATGTATTCGCACCACATTACACTTGTCTACATTGAGATTCAATTGCCATTCCCTGCACTATGCATCAGATCGCTGCAGATCCTCCTCCATTTCAGTACAATTTTCCATTGTTACAACCTCTCGATATACCACAGCATCATCCACAAAAAGCCTCAGTGAACTTCCGATGTTATCCCCAAGGTCATTTATGTATATTGTGAATACCAACAGTCCCAGGACACTCCCCTGCGGCATGCCTGAAATCACTATTACTTGGGAAGACTTCTCTCCATTGAGAATGACATGCTGCACTCTGTTTTCTAGGAACTCTTCAATCCAATCACACAGTTGGTTTGATAGTCCATATGCTCTTCCTTTGTTCATTAAACAACTGTGGGGAACTGTATCGAATGCCTTGCAGAAGTCAAGAAATGCGGCATCTACCTGGGAACCCGTGTCTATGGCATTCTGACTCTCGTGGACGAATAGCGAGAGCTGGGTTTCAGAAGATCATCTTTTTTGAAACCCATGCTGATTCCTACAGAGTAAATTTCTAGTCTCCAGAAAAGTCATTATACTCTAACATAATATGTGTTCCAAAATTCTACAGTTGATCAATGTGAGAGATATAGGTCTATAGTTCTGCACATCTACATCCGTTCTTGGAAATGGGGATGACCTGTGCCCTTTTCCAATGAATGATGGGGAAATACTTTTAAATGTTAATGCATATAGTTAAGGTACAGAAAAGATTTAATATATATATATTATTTGTTGAGAGTGAAACAACACCTGAACCAGAATTGATAAGTGACTGTCTTATGTTGGCCATTGGCCACCATCTTAGTGAAATATTGCAGCAGCAGTTTTAAATCAAACTACTAAGGACACAAGAATCTTAAAGGCCAATTTTCATGATAATAATTGTGTATTGGTGGCCCAGAACTTACCCAGAAATCATAAGTTCGACTTTGATTATGAATAATCTGTAAATGTGGTGCAAACACATTCTGCTTATGTACAAACCCTGATTATTTCGTAAGAACTATTAGGAAATATTTTCTGACAGGAAAGAATACATTAGTGTTGTGCATGTGTGGTATTGTGTGTAAAAATAGTTAATTTTGTTTAAGGAAAAATGTTGCCACCGCGGATAATAGTTCGGTAAATTGTGAGAGATCACTCTTGTGAAAAAATTTAGTCCCATTTACACTTCTTGACAGACAACATTGGTACACATTCTCAGGTGGAGATTTCTTTGAGAGGATAACTATCTTTAGCCAGGAGAGGCAGTGTTTCAATGAAACCTCATGTTACGCTAATCATAAGTAACTGGTTTTGTTGTAGTCCTGCCCACAATTTGTAAAGTACTGCAGCCCTAACTGCATGCCACATTGGTGCCCAAACATGGGGCCACAATACATGACATTTATTATAATATTGTAATTCTTTACAGGTGTTGTGTACCATAACAAAATATTAATATGTATATTATTTTGTTCACGTCACATTGACAATCCAACATGGGAGAAATTACCACACAATTAAGCTGTGCTGTCCATTGACGGCTGTCAAAAGGTAGGAAAAGATGTTCATGTTAATGTTCCAACACACATGCAACTGGCATTCATTGCATGTGTGCTGTTAAAATTAAGCAACAGTTCAATTACTTGCAGGATGATGCAGAAATGGCATCAGACCCTCAAATAGATCAACCTTTGCACACTTCAGTGGAAGTACTTGAGAATGTAAATATTGATGATGACAATTTATTACCTGATATTCCAAGTGAAACTGAAACTGAGCAGTTGTCAGCACAAACTGACATTTCTGCAGTTAAACTTTTAGAAGTGAATGATAATATTTCTACCGAGCAAGGGGCAGAAATTAGCAGTTCTCAAGCTATGCCACTACCGGATATGCTAGTATTATTATTATTTGAAAAGTTCAATATAATGGAACAGTAACACAAGCAGATGGAACAGCAATGTGAGTGCAGGTAGCAGGAATGTGAAAAGGAAAAGGAAAAGTGTAGACAAGGGAAGGCTATAAAGGAACAACAATGTGAGCTCAGGCAGCAGAAAGAAAAGGCTTTAGAAAAACAGCAATGTGAGCTCAAGGAGCAGGAGTGTGATAGGAAATTAATGGAACAAATAAACAATATTTTTATAGAATGAGATAAGGAAATTGTCCAGAGAATTAATCATGTGTTAATTGATCACGATAAAGCAATTATGACTCATTTTGACAATGAAATCAGTGCAATAAAAAACTAGTATTAAACCATTGGCAAACATACCCACTCGAGTGAATAATCTTGAAACGGAAGTAGATAAGTTAGAAACCCAGATCAAAGCTTTGGCTACTACTGTGGAGTCATCCCCACAGTAGTACAGAAATAAGTCTGAACAGAAGTAGCCAAGGTATGGAACATGGAAAATCACAACCTTGAAAAATGCCAGCACACAGCAATGAGGATGCTTGTACTGACAGGCAAAGGAACAATGAAAATTTGCTTATGACCTCTATTGCAGTGCATAAAAAACCAAGTTTCAGTAATCAACCTATATTACCCCAGCATTTTGTTTCACCAAGAAACCTGAATTATGAAGCAGAGTGTACTTGTAATAAAGTCAGTGCACCACCTGCTAATGACATCAACTCCATGCACTTAAGTACCTTAACCCCCCTGCGGGTTCGGGGGTAAGAATAGGCCCGCAGTATTCCTGCCTGTCGTAAGAAGCGACTAAAAGGAGTCTCAAATGTTTCGGCTTCATGTGATGGTCCCCTCTCGGGTTTGACCTCCATCTTTCTAAATTATTCCGAAGAGCGAGCCAATTGGGGAAGGGGGCCTTACATGGTGCACTGTATCCGTCTTGCATTGAGACGTTCAGCCGGGTTTTTTGTCGTTGCAATGGTGCCCGCTCATTTTCCATCTCTTGGGCGAGGATACGTCCCTGGGTGCGATTCCCACGCTGCACTCTGCAGTGTTGCTTTTAACTGCGACGACGACCTTGGACATTTTTGCACCTAAGATCCAGCACGGTAGCCAGTCCGTTGTGGTGGGGCCGCCATGTACCCTGTTGGTTGTAGCCCCCTGACAACACAGGGATCGCTCTACTGATGCCTGTGCCGTTAACTCCCCACGTATGCCAAGGAGTAGATGCCCATCTCCCTGGGGCATCAGGACTCCCGGCAATGGCCATCCTGCCAGGTGGCTATTGCTGCGGCTGGGTGGCGCCCGTGGGGAGGGCCCTTGGTCGGAGTAGGTGGCATCGGGGCGGATGACCCGCAATGAAGCGTGGTACATCATCTCTCGCTGGTGGGCCTCCACCAGCAGTCTCTAAGCGATCGAGGTCTAACCTCAATGGAAAGAAATTTGATCACAGATCATTCCCCTCCCTGGCCACTGCATGGGAGGAACGTCTTGCTAAAGAAGGCAGTGGAGAATATTCACCCCGGTACCTCATGTGTACGCGGGTTGATGGAGAATCGTTTATGTCGACCAAACCCCAGTTTTTTGTGGAGCACTTAGAGGACAAGTTCGGGGAGGTGGAGGGCTTGTCCAAAATGCGCTCTGGTTCTGTGCTCATCAAAACGGCATCCTCTGCCCAGTCACAAATGTTGCTCAATTGTGACAAGTTGGGGGATGTTTCAGTTACCATTACACCGCATAAGAGTCTCAACATGGTGCAGGGTATTATATTCCACAGGGATCTTCTTCTGCAGTCCGACGATGAATTACGCGCCAACCTCGAACGACGAGGTGTTCACTTCGTCCGGCGCGTCCATCGGGGTCCGAGGGATAATCAGGTAGCCACCGGTGCCTTCATCTTGGCTTTCGAAGGTGATGTTTTACTCGAAAAGGTCAAGGTGATGGTTTACCGTTGTGATGTGAAGCCATATATCCCTCCTCCGATGCGGTGTTTTAAATGCTGGAAGTTCAGGCACATGTCATCTCGCTGTACTTCCAGCATCACATGTCAAGATTGTGGACGTCCTTCGCATCCCAATACTCCATGTGATCCGCCTCCCATCTGTGTTAACTGCGGAGAACACCATTCACCCTGCTCACCGGACTGTTGGATCTTCCAGAAGGAAAGGAAGATAATGGAATATAAGACCCTGGACCGCCTGACCTACACCGAGGCAAGGCGGAAATATGAGCGGCTACATCCTGTGCCTATGACGTCTACCTATGCTGCTGCTGCAACACCGGTTCGAACCTCTACAGTGTTGTCACCTGCAGTTCGCTCTCAGCTCTGTCAGAATTCACCGGCCCCCTTGGTTGTTGCTCCTGCTCCATCTTCTTCAGGAGCAGCACCCTCCCAACCATCAGGGACATCAGCTCCCCCTTCCCAGCCAGAGAAGCGTAAGACTTCTTCAGCTACTCTCGCCAGGAAGGGATCCCTTGGGGACCTCCCTTCGCAAGTTCCGACCAGTGGAAAAGCGGACACACGAAAGTGGCTGAAACAACCACCCGTCCCTGGTCGTAGGGCCTCCCAGTCATCGTCTGTCCCTGAGTCTGACCCAGTGAAGCCCATGAAGCCTGACCCACCGAAGGCACAGCGCGACAAGCAGAAAAAGAAGAAAGTCCCCAAGACCAACGATATTGCGGTGGCACCCGTCCCACCGCCTCCTACAAGCTCTGCGTCTGAGGACGAGGTGGAGCTTCTGGCATCCGCTGAGGACCTCGCTCTCACCGGTCCCTTGGACACAATGGATAGCATTTGCACGGGTGCTTCATTGGAGGCAGCAGGTGACCCAGCGGTATAATCTGCCTTCCCAGTCCCATCACGCCTTTCACAGACATGGAAAATACCATCCTCCAGTGGAACTGTGGCGGTTATTTTAGCCATCTACCTGAGCTACGTCAGCTTCTAAGCATGACACCTGCTTTATGCATTGCCCTCCAGGAAACCTGGTTCCCGGCAATGCGGACTCCTGTCCTTCGTGGATACAGGGGTTATTACTGCAACCGTAGCACTTACAATTGTGTGTCAGGTGGAGTCTGCGTGTATGTCCTTACCTCTGTATATAGTGCTCCTGTGCCCCTTCAAACATCATTGGAAGCTGTGGCTGTCCGCGTAAGGACTACCCAGGACATTACCGTCTGCAGTGTCTATCTCCCTCCGGGTGGTACAGTCTCCCTGACCGAATTGGCTGCACTTGTCACCCAACTTCCCACGCCTTTTCTTCTCCTGGGGGATTTTAACGCCCTGTGGGGTGGAACGAAGGTTACTGGCCGAGGCAGAGATGTCGAGAATCTCATCTCCCAACTCGACCTCTGCCTCTTAAACACTGGCGCCGCCACACATTTCAGTGTGGCGCATGGCACGTTCTTGGCCATAGATCTGTCGTTGTGCAGCCCAGGGCTTGTACCATCGGTCCACTGGAGAGTCCATGATGACTTGTGTGGTAGTGACCATTTTCCCATCTTCCCTTCACTACGCCAGCGTCACTCCCATGAACGCTTGCCTCGATGGGCATTTAGCAAGGCAAACTGGGAAAAGTTCTCCTCTGCTGCCACTGTTGAATCTCTCCCCCACGGTACCATCGATGTGGCGGTAGAGACACTGCAGAACGTACCATTCCTCGTTCATTAGGGTGCCCCTGGTGAAAGTCAGTGCCTTGGTGGTCTCCAGAGGTCGCTGAAGCCATTAAAGAACGTCGCCGGGCTCTTCAGCGACATAAGCGGCACCCGTCTTTGGAGAACCTAATTCTTTTCAAACGTCTCCGTGCTCAGGCACAGCGGCTCATCAAAAGGCGGAAACAGGAGTGCTGGGAGAGGTATGTTTCCACCATTGGTTCCCGTACTTCACCCTCCCAGGTGTGGATGAAGATTCGGCGCATCTTTGGATTGCAGCACTCTACAGGTGTCGCAGGGCTTACCATCAACAGGGCGGTATCCACCGATGCCGATGCAATCACCGAGCATTTTGCCCAGCACTATGTTCGGGCCTCTGCGTCGGGGAATTACCCGCCCGCGTTCCGTGCGCTAAAACGCCAGGAGGAATGCAAACGGCTTTCTTTTACTTCTCGCCACCCTGAGGCGTATAAAACCCCATTTAGTTTGTGGGAACTTCAAAGCGCCCTGGTACAGTGCCCTGATACAGCCTCTGGGCCAGATGGCATCCACAATCAGATGATCAAACACCTGTCCCCGGACTGTCAGCAGTGTGTTCTTGCCATCTTCAACCGCATATGGAGCGATAGTGTCTTTCCGTCGCAGTGGCGGGAGAGTACCGTCATTCCGGTGCTGAAGCCTGATAAGGACCCGCCTAATGTGGATAGCTATTGGCCCATCAGCTTGACAAATACTCTGTGCAAGCTATTGGAACGTATGGTGAGTCGACGGCTGTGTTGGCTGCTCGAGTCTCGGGGTCTTCTGGCTCCGTGCCAGAGTGGCTTCCATCAGGGCCGTTCCACCGCCGATGCTTTGGTCTTTCTTGATTCTGCAATCCGCACTGCTTTTTCCAGGCGCCAACACCTCGTCTCCTTTTTCGACCTCTTCAGAGCATATGACATGACGTGGCGGCACCATATTCTCGCCACGTTGCACGGGTGGGGTCTCCGGGGCTCTCTCCCCATTTTTATTCAGAATTTTTTATCTCTTTGGACATTCCGCGTTTTAATTGGCACATCCCATAGTTCGCTTCATATCCAGGAGAACGGCATTCCACAGGGCTCTGTATTGAGCGTGCCCCTTTTCCTTGTGGCCATTAATGGCCTTGCAGCAGCAGTAGGGTCGTCTGTCTCACCCACATTATATGCTGACGATTTCTGCATCTTTTTCAGCTCTTCCACCATTAGTGTTGCAGAACGTAGGTTGCAGGGAGCCATACGCAAGGCGCAGGCGTGGGCCCTAGCCCATGGGTTTCAATTTTCTCCTGCGAAGACTTGTGTTACGCACTTTTGTCGGCGTCGAACCCTGAGCTCTATCTTCAGGATGCCATGCTCAGGGTTGTTGACACTTACCGTTTTCTGGGATTGCTGTTCGATGCCCGGCTTACTTGGCTTCCACATATTCATCAACTCAAGTGTCAGTGCTGGCAGCATCTGAATGCCCTTCGCTGCCTCAGCAACACAACTTGGGGTGCCGATCGTAATACGCTGCTGCAGCTCTACAAAGCACTTGTGCTGTCCCGGCTTGATTATGGGAGTGTAGCATATGGCTCAGTGTCGCCCTCTGCGTTGCAACTGCTGGACCCCGTTCACCACTGTGGGGTTCGACAGGCAACAGGAGCATTCCGCACCAGCCCTGTTAATAGCCTCCTTGCTGAGGCTGGGGTTCCTCCGCTTCGTATTCGGCGTCAACAATTGTTAGCCAACTATGCTGCCCACGTCCGTTGTTCTCCCCGTCACCCTAACTACCGTCTCCTTTTCGCTAATGCGGCAGTCCATACCCCACACCGGCAGCCTCGATCAGGCCATACCATTGGGATCCGTGTTCGGTCACTCCTTAGTGACCTCGAGTCTTTGCCTCTTCCATCTGCTTTTCAGGTCCACCCACATACACCACCTTGATGTATTCGTCGGCCGCAGCTTTGGCTGGACCTCTCACAATGGCAAAAGGATTCAGTTCCTCATGCAGTCTTGCGCCGCCAATTTCTTGCTCTCCTTGATGCATCCCGCGACTCGGAGGTTATCTATACAGATGGCTCGATGGTTGATGGCCGTGTGGGGTATGCTTACGCTCATGCAGACTATGTAGACCAGCACTCCTTGCCGGACGGCTGTAGTGTTTACACCGCAGAGCTAACAGCCATTTTTCGTGCCCTTGAGCAGATTCATACCAGCACTGGCGAGTCTTTTGTCATTTGCAGTGACTCTCTCAGTAGTCTACAGGCTCTTGACCAGTGCTACCCACGCCATCCCATTGTTGTTGCCATCCAGGAGTCCGTTCATGCTCTTGCACAGCGTGGACGTTCAGTGGTGTTCATATGGACCCCGGGACACGTTGGGATAGCGGGAAACGAATACGCCGACAAGTTAGCTAAAGAAGCCACCCGCAAACTGCCGTTGGAGATCGGCCTCCCGGCAACTGATCTCCGATCGGTGTTACGCCGTCGGGTCTTTGGGATATGGGCAGACGAATGGCGCACTCTGTCTGTACCCAACAAGTTGCGGCGTGTAAAGGAGACCACGACCGTGTGGGGTTCCTCCATGCGGGCCTCTTGCAGGGATTCTGTTATTCTCTGTAGGCTCCGCATTGGTCACTCTTGGCTGACGCATGGTCATCTGCTGCGTCGAGAGGACCCCCCTCATTGTCGCTGTGGTGAAACCATGACGGTGGCCCATATATTGTTGGAATGTCCTCTTTTAACCGCCCTCAGGTGAACTTTTAACTTCCTGGGTGATTTATCGTGTCTTTTAGCTGATGATGTCTCTATGGCAGATGGTGTTTTAGGTTTTCTTCGAGCAAATGGCTTTTATAGGTCCCTCTAATTTTATTGCGTCACCCTCTTTTGTGCTGTATCTTTTACTTTGTTTTGTGTTGTAATTCGACTCCACCCTAATCTTTTAGGCTGGAGGTTTTAACGTGTTGCACAGTGGCTGGCTCATCCTATTATTTTCGTGATCAGCCAGCCACAGTCCTCTGCTGTGCAGTTTTAATTCCTTCTGCCTTTGTTCTCTATGTTGTTTTTGTTGCTGTGCTCCATTTTCCATGTTGTCTTACCATTGACCATGGGGCTTTTCTACCCCCAGAATTATAATTTTAGTGCTTCGCCTGACTGGTGGGTGGTTTCACTGTGCTGTGTGTGTTTATGAAACAAGGGACCGATGACCTCTGCTGTTTGGTCCCTTTAATCCTCAAACCAACCAACCAACCAAGTACCTTAATGCATGAAGAGAGCTTAATTAAACACTGTCAATTCCAAGTACTCAACGAGGTAAAAAGAATATTCATCCCATAGTTTTTACTAGGAACTTTAGAAGTGTTCTTCCTAAGTCTCGGATGGAGGAACAAAAAATCTAGTTTGTGGTTTCACACATTTCCGGTGACACATCGATCTGGGCATTGAAGACAGCAGAAACATGTAAAACATTTAACGAATCTGAGAAGGCATTTCTTGACCAGTTCTGGTCAGTGTCATCTCAAGAATGACTGAGAAAGATTGTATATAATGCAGAAATATATAACCCGAAGACAGGATCTTTGAGAAAATTCTTTGAAAAATACATTAATATGCCATGGTACTGGGATGAACCAATAACCACATGGGACTTGTTATGAGTTTTGAAGGATAGATTGCCAATAGATATTAGGGAGAAACTGTTTAATGTCACAGATACTGATCTTAAGGAATTTTTATCTGTGATACACTAATGGAAATGGAAAAAAGAACACATTGACACCGGTGTGTCAGACCCACCATACTTGCTCCGGACACTGCGAGAGGGCTGTACAAGCAATGATCACATGCACGGCACAGCAGACACACCAGGAACCGCGGTGTTGGCCGTCGAATGGCGCTAGCTGCGCAGCATTTGTGCACTGCCGCCATCAGTGTCAGCCAGTGTGCCGTGGCATACGGAGCTCCATCGCAGTCTTTAACACTGGTAGCATGCCGCGACAGCGTGGACATGAACCGTATGTGCAGTTGACGGACTTTGAGCGAGGGCGTACAGTGGGCATGCGGGAGGCCGGGTGGACTTCACTTGATTTGTGTTCTTCATTTTGGCAGATCACATTATCTGAGGAATCTAGACAATATACTGCTTTCATGTTTGGGGGCCGGAGCTACCAATTCTGTGTTCTTCCCTTTGCCTTGAATATTAGTGTTGGGGTGTTCATAGTAGCCTTAGATAAAATAATAGGACACCAGCTATTAGATCAGGTCACAGCATATGTGGATGACCTTTTGTTAGCAACTGATACCTGGGAAGAACACCTTGAATTAATACGGAATGTGCTAGACAAGTTTCTAGCAAGGGGAGTAACAGTAAATTTTAAAAAAATCTGAGTTTACTCAACAAGAAATAAAATTCTTAGGTCACATAATATTGCCTCAAGGGATAAGACCAGATCTAAGCCAAATGGAAGCAATTGCGAATTTTCTGTACCCACGGACGAAAAAACAACTCAAAAGTTTCATTGGGTAAGCACCCTTTTTTTCGAATATTTCTGATGACTCAGCAGCTTAACAGTGAAGCATTACTGAGCCTGTTAAAGAAAAATGCACAATGGTGCTAGACATCACAGTGCAATGAAGACTTTGACAATATCAAGGAGGCATTCATTAATGCACCGATTCTCCATCAGCTGGATATGTCAAAGGACTTCTTTATTGCATCAGATGCCTCAAATTATGGAATTGGGGCATGCCTGTTTCAAACTGAACTGATAAATGATAAACTGGAAGTCAAAACAATCAGATTTTCCAGTAGAATACTAAATAAATGTGAACGCTCCTACACAGTGACCAAACATGATGCACTCGCTATAGTATTTTGTTTAAAAAAATTCAGGTACTATGTATATGGGAAACATGTTAACATCCTGTGTGATCATCAGGCTTTGAGTTTTATGTTAACTTGCAAGTTACTGCATGGACATTTAGCGCGGTGGACTCTAGCTCTACAAGAATATGACTTTGAAATCAGGCATGTTCATGGACCTGATAATGTAGTTGCCAACACAGTATCCAGGCTACTGCAAGGTTTACCAGAGTTTGCAGCCTTAGTTGAAAAATCCACAGAATATAAGATCTTGCTGGTAAAAGACAAATCTAATACAAAAAAAATCTAGCTTTGTGGAAAAAACTGAAGTAATGCCAAGAAAATGATCTGATTTGGAAGAACATCAAAGACATATTGCATCAGCAAAATGAGAGTGCTTTCCACCAGTATTATCAGTTAAGCAACAATATTCTGTTTTACAAATCAGGCAATCGTAACAGTAATTAGCGAGTATGAATTCCGTCAGACCAGCTTGAAGACCTAATTTAGTGAACACATCAAGTATGGGGGCATTTCGTCATTATCAAATGCACAATGAAGATTAATCAGTACTGTTACTATCTGAATTTACAAAGAAAAATACAAGAACTTATAAGAACATGTATGATATGCCAGAAAGTGAAACTGATCAATGTATGCAGGGACACTGAATTACATCCAATTATTGCACGATGTCCATGACAGATTGCAGCTATTGACATTGCAGGACTTCTACCATCTGCTAGAGGGAGGCTGAAATATATCCTAACAGTGTATGATTTGTTTACTAAATCCACTTTGAATGTAAACTGCCAGCAGTATTGCAAAAAGATTAACAAATGATTATATCAAGTTTGTCGGGTGCCCAGCTACTTTGATAACTGATAATGCTACATATTTTACTGGAGGCCGACCTCAAGGAAGATCAGTTTGGATTCCACAGAAATGTTGGAACCCGTGGGGCAATACTGACCCTAGGACAGTGTCTTGAAAGGGGAATATAAGATGAACATCAACAAAAGCAAAATGAGGATAATGGAATGCAGTCAAATTAAGTCAGGTGATGCTGAGGGAATTTGATTAGGTAATGAGACACTTAAAGTAGCAAATGAGTTTTGCTATTTGGGGAGCAAAATAACTGATGATGGTCAAAGTAGAGAGGATATAAAATGTAGACTGGCAATGGCAAGGAAAGCATTTCTAAAGAAGAGTAATTAACTAACATCGACTATAGATTTGAGTGTCAGGAAGTCGTTTCTGAAAGTATTTATGTGAAGTGTGGCCATGTATGGAGACGAACTGTGGACAATGAATAGTTTGGACAAGAAGGGAATAGAAGCTTTCAAACTGTGGTGCTGCAGAAGAATTCTGGAAATTAGAAGGGTAGATAATATAACTAATGAGGAGGTATTGAATAGAATTGGAGAGAAGAGAAATTTGTAGCACAACTTGACTAGAAGAAGGGATTGGTTGGTAGGACATGTTCTGAGGCATCAAGGGATCACCAATTTAGTACTGGAGGGCAGAGTGGAGGGTAAAAATTGTAGAGGAAGACAAAGAGATGAATACAGTAAGCAGATTCAGAAGGATGTAGGTTGCAGTAGGTACTGGGATATGGAGAAGCTTGCACAGGATAGAGTAGCATGGACAGCTGCATCAAACCAGTCTCTGGACTGAAGAGCACAACAACAACAACAACAACAACAACAACATTTTACTGGAGAGAGGTGGAAGGACCTTATGGAAGAACATAACATTAAACATGTCTTGATTTCACAATTTTCTCCTGGCAGTAATCCAGTCGCCAGAACTTTTAAAGAGCTAAACCAGTTCATCCGCATTTATGCCCACAATAAGCACACTAAGTGGGTAGAATACCTAAATAGTTTTATGGAAACCTACAATGGTTTACCACACATATCAACTAGTTTTACACCATGTGAACTCATAAACAAACATAAGAATGAAGTAAATGAATGTGCTAATCCCATATAGAAGATCCAAGATGAAAAAATACCACATCAGGAGAAACTGCATCTAACATTACAGTCATCAAGCAGAGCTCCGCAAGGCAAAATGTGATACAAAAATTACTAACAAACACCAATATTGTGTTAATGAGTTGGTATTGCTAAGAATGCATCCCAAGGCATCGCTGATCAGAAGGAAGAATAGAAAATGGCAATTATTGTATGAAGGACGATTTAAAATAATCTCAATCCCACATGATGGATGTTATGTACAAGAAGACGTCAGTACAGGGAACATGAAAGGACTGTATTGTCATAGAGACATTACGAAATGTTTGCAGTAGGAACTAATTTTTTATGCCTCTGTAAAGAAAATGATATGCATAGTGATAATGCACAATAGCACAATTGTAAACATGTAAATAGTAGTTATAGTGAAAATCTTATCATAAGCAATTTCATGAATTTATATGTAGAAGTCTGTAAGCTTACATGCCAGTAGTTACACTATAGTGTTCATGAAGTATAAATCCCAAAAGGGGAGAATGTTAACACTAAGAATTTTAATTATTCTGAAAACATAATTTACTCAATTCAACATAAATTTTTTATCTTTTCTATGGAGGTTATAGAATTTCCCAATATAAATATGTATATGGATAGATAATATGTTTATTCACATACGAGGGTAAATGAGTCATGAATGTTTTTATGAACCTCACCTATGTAAACGCACACATGTTACAAGTGTTGATTTTGTGTCGTGTGTGTGTCTGTCTGTGTCTGCATTCACTATTCATGGAACGTTTTCCTGTGGTGTACCATTTTGGGTACATTTTTCTTTACTTGGTTATATTTGTTGTTTGCTCTTATGAGCTTTTTTCTTGTTAGGTGAACTGAACATGGACATCTGTCCCATAATCGGTTAATAATCCTAGCAAAATTATGAATGAATGAGTATAAATGAACATAAATAATATTTATGCCATCAAAAATGGAAATGTACTCGTATTACACAGTTCAATGATGATCCCATGTTCAGAACACTGCAGAAGATTCTAGCAGTCATCTTGTCTCATATATTTGTGTATGACCTTTGTTATCATGTTATTACAATATGGAACAATGTGCATATGGACAAAAAAAAATATTTTGTAAAGTGCCATGTGAATAGAAGATTGTCTGTTGTGTGGTTTATGAAACACTAGCAGCAATCAGGACAATGAAGCATGTCTCACAAGAACTATGAAAGTCTAGTGGATGCATGAAAAACTGTGTTTTCTTTTTAAGAAAAGTGATGAACTGTGATTATAGAACATATGAATGGTCGTAGAGTGTTTGTTAGCAGCAACGACATGGATGTTGAAAAACTGTTAGCAGTATTAAAATTGATGTAAAACTGTAGACCTCAAATTAAAGTGTTATGAGTCATCTTTGCATGCCAAATGGTATGAGACAGACTATACAGCCAGCCGCACAGCAACAATATAATGCAATGCTGGCTACGCAGTGCCTTGTGGAAATGTTTGCTTAGCACAAGAGATAAACAAAGCACACAATGGACACCAGAATGAAAAATGGTGCAGTGTCATACATATGCATAGTTAATTAAAGTTGACTATGAATCACTACATTTAAATGAACAGTGTCAAGATACAGGACATTGTCAAAAAACAAACTGTATGAATCCGTGTGAATGAAAGTGAAATTGAGATTAAACTTCTTCCACAGGATAATATAATAATTATATCTTGTTACTGATACCCCTTTTTCGACATTTCACATACCCATCTTGTACGCGAGGGATGTGGAAGGAGAGAAGCAGAACCTGCTGCAGTAATACTTCCAGACAGCAGCAGATCCAGAACAGGGTGCAGCGACAGCAACTCTGATGCTCCTTCTACGTGGTCGAGGGCGTTCCAGCCGCAGTCTCTACCTGCCTGCAATCCAGCGGCTCGATGCGGGGGAAGCTAAGCGACGTCATCGGGGAATCATTATATGAAATTTGTTATTTGAGTTGCATGAACTTTTAATTTTTGTGTTAAGCCTCTGTAAAAGACACTCTTGACCTCTGATCTGACTAAACAGAAATATAATTTCACATGTTCAAAATATTATCTGATATCTTCATGTCAAACCTGACAAATAAAAGTAGGAAACTACATTTTCTTGAAGCCCCTTGGATGGTTTTGTTCCCGGTTTTCCAAATCCAGTGAACCCAAATGGGGGGGGGGGGGTTGGGGAGGGGAGAAGTTAATTCAGGAAGTCTCCACTGCATTTTCCAAGACTGTACACGTCAACACTAACTGTGTCATGCATTACTCAATGTTATATCTGAACATTTGCATGATGAGAACAATGTGTTAATCAAGTGAAAGTGAATAATAAGCAATGTGGATATCGTGGTCTGATAAAAAAAAAAAAAAATACATAAATTAATTATTTTTCTCAGCCCAAGGGACAATGTAATATCCATGACTATATTTTATTCAGAACAATATTCATGACGGCATTATGTGTGCAACCTGAGCAAACATTCTCATGATATTTATAAAAAAGGACTTCATCGATACTAAAATAATAGTAATAATTAATTATTGTCTGTGAAGTAATTTAATTTTTGTGTGAAAATTATATCTCAGACAATACTCATGGAAAAAGATAATGGAAATCTTCATCTTTTGTAATGTATGATACTTCTAGAATAATGGTTCTTCCTGTTTGAACTCTTATAATGATCAGACACCATTGATGTCTTCTAGCACTGAGTTTGGTAAAAAACTGTATTATATTGTTCAGCAATGTTTCAAAAATAGAGTTTCTGTGTATTGGTAAAGTGCTGAATAATGAGTGATGGAGAAATACTTTTAAATGTTAATGCATATAGTTAAGGCACAGAAAAGATTTAATATATATATATTATCTGTTGAGAGTGAAACAATGCCTGAACCAGAATTGATAAGTGACTGTCTTATGTTGGCCACCATCTTAGTGAAATATTACAGCGGCAGTTTTAAATCAAACTACTAAAGACACAAGAATCTTAATGGTCAATTTTCATGATAATAATTGTGTATTGGGGGCACAGAACCCAGGCAGAAATCATAAGTTCTACTTAGATTATGAATAATCTTTAAATGTGGTGCAAACAGTATCTTACATGGTAAAATTGTTCTCTTCTAATGTATGAACCGTGATTATTTCATAAGAACTATAAGGAAATGTATCTAAAAAGAAAGATGATGAGACTTACCAAACAAAAGCGCTGGCAGGTCGATAGACACACAAACAAACACAAACATACACACAAAATTCAAGCTTTCGCAACCAACGGTTGCCTCATCAGGATAGAGGGAAGGAGAGGGAAAGACGAAAGGATTTGGGTTTTAAGGAAGAGGGTAAGGAGTCATTACAATCCCGGGAGCGGAAAGACTTACCTTAGGGGGAAAAAAGGACAGGTATACACTCGCACACACACACATATCCATCCGCATATACACAGACACAAGCAGACATTTGTAAAGGCAAAGAGTTTGGGCAGAGATGTCAGTTGAGGCGGAAGGACAGAGGCAAAGATGTTGTTGAAAGACAGGTGAGGTATGAGCGGCGGCAAATTGAAATTAGTAATTAGCGGAGATTGAGGCCTGGCGGATAGCGAGAAGAGAGGATATGCTGAAGGGCAAGTTCCCATCTCCAGAGTTCTGACAGGTTGGTGTTAGTGGGAAGTATCCAGATAACCCAGACGGTGTAACACTGTGCCAAGATGTGCTGGCCGTGCACCAAGGCATGTTTAGCCACAGGGTGATCCTCATTACCAACAAACACTGTCTGCCTGTGTCCATTCATGCGAATGGACAGTTTGTTGCTGGTCATTCCCACATAGAACGCTTCACAGTGTAGGCAGGTCAGTTGGTAAATCACGTGGGTGCTTTCACACGTGGCTCTGTCTTTGATCATGTACACCTTCCGGGTTACAGGCCTGGAGTAGGTGGTGGTGGGAGGGTGCATGGGACAGGTTTTACACTGGGGGCAGTTACAAGGGTAGGAGCCAGAGGGTAGGGAAGGTGGTTTGGGGATTTCATAGGGATGAACTAAGAGGTTACGAAGATTAGGTGGACGGCAGAAAGACACTCTAGGTGGAGTGGGGAGGATTTCATGAAGGATGGATTTCATTTCAGGGCAGGATTTGAGGAAGTCGTATCCCTGCTGGAGAGTCACATTCAGAATCTGATCCAGTCCCAGAAAGTATCCTGTCACAAATGGGGCACTTTTGGGGTTCTTCTGTGGAAGGTTCCGGGTTTGAGGAGATGAGGAAGTGGCTCTGGTTATTTGCTTCTGTACCAGGTCGGGAGGGTAGTTACAGGATGCAAAAGCTGTTTTCAGGTTGTTGGTGTAATGGTTCAAGGATTCTGGACTGGAGCAGATTCGTTTGCCACGAAGACATAGGCTGTAGGGAAGGGACCGTTTGATGTGGAATGGGTGGCAGCTGTCATAATGGAGGTACTGTTGCTTGTTGGTGGGTTTGATGTGGACGGACGTGTGAAGCTGGCCATTGGACAGGTGGAGGTCAACGTCAAGGAAAGTGGCATGGGATTTAGAGTAGGACCAGGTGAATCTGATGGAACCAAAGGAGTTGAGGTTGGAGAGGAAATTCTGGAGTTCTTCTTCACTGTGAGTCCAGATCATGAAAATGTCATCAATAAATCTGTACCAAACTTTGGGTTGGCAGGCCTGGGTAACCAAGAAGACTTCCTCTAACCGACCCATGAATAGGTTGGTGTACGAGGGGGCCATCCTGGTACCCATGGCTGTTCCCTTTAATTGTTGGTATGTCTGGCCTTCGAAAGTGAAGAAGTTGTGGGTCAGGATGAAGCTGGCTAAGGTAATGAGGAAAGAGGTTTTAGGTAGGGTGGCAGGTGATCAGCGTGAAAGGAAGTGCTCCATCGCAGCGAGGCCCTGGACATGCGGAATATTTGTGTATAAGGAAGTGGCATCAATGGTTACAAGGATGGTTTCCAGGGGTAACAGACTGGGTAGCGATTCCAGGCGTTCGAGAAAGTGTTTGGTGTCTTTGATGAAGGATGGGAGACTGCATGTAATGGGTTGAAGGTGTTGATCTACGTAGGCAGAGATGCGTTCTGTGGGGGCTTGGTAACCAGCTACAATGGGACGGCCGGGATGATTGGGTTTGTGAATTTTAGGAAGAAGGTAGAAGGTAGGGGTGCGGGGTGTTGGTAGGGTCAGGAGGTTGATGGAGTCAGGTGAAAGGTTTTGTAGGGGGCCTAAGGATACCTTGAAGCTCCGCCTGGACATCAGGAATGGGATTACCTTGGCAAACTTTGTAAGTAGTGTTGTCTGAAAGCTGACGTAGTCCCTCAGCCACATACTCTCGACGATCGAGTACCACAGTCATGGAACCCTTGTCCGCCGGAAGAATGACGATGGATTGGTCAGCCTTCAGATCACGGATAGCCTGGGCTTCAGCAGTGGTGATGTTGGGAGTAGGATTAAGGTTTTTTAAGAAGGATTGAGAGGCAAGGCTGGAAGTCAGAAATTCCTGGAAGGTTAGGAGAGGGTGATTTTGAGGAAGAGGAGGTGGGTCCCGCTGTGACGGAGGACGGAACTGTTCCAGGCAGGTTCAATTTGGATAGTGTCTTGGGGAGTTGGATCATTAGGAGTAGGATTAGGATCATTTTTCTTTGTGGCAATGTGATATTTCCAGCAGAGAGTACGGGTGTAGGACAGTAAATCTTTGACGAGGGCTGTTTGGTTAAATCTGGGAGTGGGGCTGAAGGTGAGGCCTTTGGATAGGACAGAGGTTTAGGATTGGGAGAGAGGTTTGGAGGAAAGGTTAACTACTGAATTGGGGTGTTGTGGTTCCAGATTGTGTTGATTGGAATTTTGAAGTTTTGGAGGGAGTGGAGCTGGAAGTGGGAGATTGAGTAGATGGGAGAGACTGGGTTTGTGTATAAGGAAATATTTTTTGACAGGATAGAATACATTAGTGTTGTGCATGTGAGGTATTGTATGTAAAAATAGTTCATTTTGTTTAAGGAAAAATGTTGCCACCTTGGATAATAGTTTGGTAAATTGTGAGAGATCACTCTTGTGAAAAAATTTAGTCCCATTTACACTTCTTGACAGACAACATTGGTACACGTTCTCAGGTGGAGATTTCTTTGACAGTATAATTATCTTTAGCCAGGAGAGGCAGCGATTAAATGAAACCTCATTTTATGCTAATCATAAGTAATTGTTTTTGTTGTAGTCCTGCCCACAATTTGTAAAATACCACAATCCTAACTGCACACTGCAATATTCATCACCATATACCCATATAATTAATTATTAAAAAATCTTCCACATAATTCTCCATTTATACCCATGTATTACCTATGGGGTTCTCACACGAGCACCACCTATTTATTTCTTCCCACAAATATAAATAAACTCCTATTACTCTAATACACTTTCATTCTCTTCCTAGTTTCACTCCATGAATGATATACCACCACAAATGTAGATTAACTAATTAATACCTGCAATCCTTCTCACACTCTCTCTACTTGCAAGTATTATCCAGCAGTGAAATTCCATTCATTTCTCTATATTGCTTTTTAAACACACAGTACTTACCTCAGTTATTATGTTTAAGTTCATGTAATTACATTGTATGTGTATTGGTTGGTTTTCATATTTACTTAGCTTCACAGTTTTAGTTTGTTGCTTATGCTTTTCCTATAAGGTATCATGTAATTAACAGCAACTAACAAATGTGAGTTCTGTAACAGAAAATTTGTAGGTATGTATTCTCCCAGTACATGAAGCTCACTGCTTCTAATGTTGTTTGTAAAGAAGTGTAGTTCTACAAGTGCACCACTGCTCCTCTTCACCAAATCTTGTGCAATATGTTATTTTATAGTTTATGTCTCAGTCACATACATTTTTCTATGTGTATATTGCATTCTACCTTTCACATCGTTGCTTACTTACATGCTGTTGTAAGTCACTTAGTTCTTAAGTTCTGTGCTAATTGCTTTCTTTTAAGTGTACATGTTGTTACTTCTCTTTCAGACTAGTCTTAAACTTGTTGTACATACTCTGATAGGTCACCTGTGTATATTCTCTTCTACTTTGAATACTTACACTTATTTCTAACTATGTACATTCACTAGCCTGTGTTAAGTTCAAAAATTTAGCTTATTCCACACTCCTTATAGTTTACTTGCATCAATGTGCTCATTTTCTTAAAACTGCATATGCTTAACCTAATGATATCCTCTTAAAATTAGTGCTCTTTACAGTATAGTCTCTGACGTGGGAATAAATGTCTATTCATTTTCTTTGTGTAATTGATTTACATTGGAGAAATCAGCTGACAGGTACTCCATTTCATGTTGCTTCTGTTTTGCTCAGTTGGCTGCAAGCTGTGGATGCTGATTCGCTTAAATTCTAGAATGGTTTCTGTTGCGGTGTGCAGTGTGTCTTTGCACATCTTACAGGGGACACTGAACTCACCCTTGCTTTTTGCCTACTCGGCCTCTACGATCAGCTGTTAGCCACTTCGTATATAATTGTTAAAGTATGCTCCACTTTAAGCGCGGCTGTGCACCTCAGTACTCTTCATCACTCGTTCCTCTCGTATAAAGCTTGCATGCTGTGAATTCCTTTCTTTTCCATCACTCTTGTTTAATTTTTTTTTCCTGATGTAGTATAACTATGTCATCTAATAGTTTTCACTTGTTCAATATTATATACAGTTGTTTTAGTTCTTATTGGATATTCCATGTTTCCTTAATGGTTATCAAAAGGTATCCTTTGCTTCTGTAGCTATTTAAGTCTTAAGAAAGTACAATATCAAAATACAAGGAAAATTTGTATTCACTAGGTTGCATCTCATTCTTTGCTTGTTAGATAATAGAAGAAAATTGAACATCTCTTATTGGCTCAACAGGATTGTAGAAGGGTATCGGAAATACAAATATTGTACCCCCTAGCTGGAGAGGTACTGAGTGCCAGTCGGTTTATTCATCAAAGGATGACAAACCTCCTACCTTCTTGCATTTTACTGATGCAACAGACAAGGAAAGACTGAGACTTGAATTTTCATTTAATAAATTTCCGCTAATCTTTATGTGGATAAATGTCTTTTATTTTACCATTTTTTATATTTCCTATAAAGTAGCACTCAGGATGCGGCTTCACAACAATGTTATACAGACCAACACATAACAATTGCCATTATTTATTCAATGCCTTTAATTTTATGATTTTGGATGAATTCTTAGTAGTACCTCCTGTCCAATCTGGAATTCTGTTATGTTTTTCAATTTCCTGTCATAAATTTCTTTCCTTATTTGAGCTTGCTCTTCCAGTGTCATTAGCACTCACCATACTTTCTTATCTAGGGCTATGTCTTTGTGCCTTAATTTAGGTATCGGTTTTGCCCATTCATCTAGTTCCATCTTTTCAAACATAAGTTCGGCCAGTGTTTACCATGTTGATGTGTGTGATAGGTGATTTACTATTTGTTGAAACAGACCCAGGTATTCTATCCATTTCTTTTGGTTCTGTGGTATGTATGTCCAGATAAACCTATTAAATTCACTGAAGCACCATTCAACAGGACTTGCTTCCGGGTGGAACTTGGATACTAAAATATGACGTATGTTTTGTGACTTAAAAAATGATTTCCATTGGTCATCGGCAAAATTTGATGCATTATCACTTAGGACTGCATGGGGCTTCCAAATGTGTGGTATGTAGTCTTCCAGAATCTGCCTTATAACTGGTCCTGATCTAACCATTTTGACTGAGTACAGTTAGAGATACTTACTAAAAACATCATACAGGGCTACAATGTATTTAACCCCACCACAGGCTTGAGGATAAGGTCCTGCAGCATCAATAGATACAAGATCCCTTAGTTGCTTTGGTATTATCGGGTGTAGTACATTAAGACATTTCCTATTCCGATGTTTGACCGTTTGACACACTACACAGTGTCTGATGACTTGCTCTATACATCGCCTCGTATTAGGGAAATAACAATACATAGAAATTTTGGCAGCACACTTTAGCACTCCATAGTGTCCCCACGTGTGATGCATGTGTTGAATTAGGTTGTCCACATATTCCTGAGGTACGCACACACACCACTTACCCATTCGTTGATCTCTTCTATGAAAGAGGACGCCATTATGTATTATGTAATACTGTTCTAATTGTTCATATGTTCTAGTCAGCAAATTATTTATTTATTTATTCCATGTGACCTGATGGTACACAGTGTGTTGCAGATGTCAGAAAATATCAGTTAACATTGTTAACATATATTAACATACAGTATCCTAATGTATTATATTGCAACAATTGGTTAAATTTACTTCACTCCAATTGCTCAATGTTTTCAATTTAACACAAAGAGCAAGATTACTGTTATAGAGTAAAAACAGGGACACAACAAATATGACTTCACGTCTTTGCTAAATTTTATGTTGTCTTTGATGGACTTAATTCTAGTGGGAAGATCATTGAACAGTTGGAGGCCCATGTGGAAAGCTCCCTTTTTACACAGATGAGTGTTTGTACGTAAACATATACAGAAGCATATGTCTGCTTGTGTCTGTATATGTGTGTGTGTGTGTGTGTGTGCGAGTGTATACCTGTCCTTTTTTCCCCCTAAGGTAAGTCTTTCTGCTCCTGGGACTGGAATGACTCCTTACCCTCTCCCTTAAAACCCACATCCTTTCATCTTTCCCTCTTTCCTGACGAAGCAACCGGGGGTTTCATATATATATATATATATAATGAAAGTGCTGGCAGGTCGACAGACACACAAACGAACACAAACATACACACAAAATTCAAGCTTTTGCAACAAATTGTTGCCTCATCAGGAAAGAGGGAAGGAGAGGGAAAGACGAAAGGATGTGGGTTTTAAGGCAGAGGGTAAGGAGTCATTCCAGTCCCGGGAGCGGAAAGACTTACCTTAGGGGGAAAAAAGGACGGGTACACACTCGCACACACACACATATCCATCCACACATATACAGACACAAGCAGACATATTTAAAGACAAAGAATTTGGGCAGAGATGTCAGTCGAGGCAGAAGTGCAGAGGCAAAGATGTTGTTGAATGACAGGTGAGGTATGAGTGGCGGCAACTTGAAATTAGTGGAGATTGAGGCCTGGTGGATAACGGGAAGTGAGGATATATTGAAGAGCAAGTTCCCATCTCCGGAGTTCAGATAGGTTGGTGTTAGTAGGAAGTATCCAGATAACCCGGACGGTGTCACACTGCGCCAAGATGTGCTGGTCGTGCACCAAGGCATGTTTAGCCACAGGGTGATCCTCATTACCAACAAACACTGTCTGCCTGTGTCCATTCATGTGAATGGACAGTTTGTTGCTGGTCATTCCCACATAGAATGCATCACAGTGTAGGCAGGTCAGTTGGTAGATCACGTGGGTGCTTTCACACGTGGCTCTGCCTTTGATTGTGTACGCCTTCCGGGTTACAGGACTGGAGTAGGTGGTGGTGGGAGGGTGCATGGGACAGGTTTTTCACCGGGGGCGGTTACAGGGGTAGGAGCCAGAGGGTAGGGAAGGTGGTTTGGGGATTTCATAGGGATGAACTAAGAGGTTACGAAGGTTAGGTGGACGGCGGAAAGACACTCTTGGTGGAGTGGGGAGGATTTCATGAAGGATGGATCTCATTTCAGGGCAGGATTTGAGGAAGTCGTATCCCTGCTGGAGAGCCACATTCAGAATCTGATCCAGTCCCGGAAAGTATCCTGTCACAAGTGGGGCACTTTTGTGGTTCTTCTGTGGGAGGTTCTGGGTTTGAGAGGATGAGGAAGTGGCTCTGGTTATTTGCTTCTGTACCAGATTGGGAGGGTAATTGCGGAATGCGAAAGCTGTTGTCAGGTTGTTGGTGTAATGCTTCAGGGATTCCAGACAGGAGCAGATTCGTTTGCCACGAAGACATAGGCTGTAGGGAAGGGACCGTTTGATGTGGAATGGGTGGCAGCTGTCGTAATGGAGGTACTGTTGCTTGTTGGTGGGTTTGATGTGGACGGACGTGTGAAGCTGGCCATTCGACAGGTGAAGGTCAACATCAAGGAAAGTGGCATGGGATTTGGAGTAGGACCAGGTGAATCTGATGGAACCAAAGGAGTTGAGGTTGGAGAGGAAATTCTGGAGTTCTTCTTCACTGTGAGTCCAGATCATGAAGATGTCATCAATAAATATGTACCAAACTTTGGGTTGGCAGGCCTGGGTAACCAAGAAGGCTTCCTCTAAGCGACCCATGAATAGGTTGGCGTACGAGGGGGCCATCCTGGTACCCATGGCTGTTCCCTTTAATTGTTGGTATGTCTGGTTTTCAAAAGTGAAGAAGTTGTGGGTCAGGATGAAGCTGGCTAAGGTAATGAGGAAAGAGGTTTTGGTAGGGTGGCAGGTGATCTGCGTGAAAGGAAGTGCTCCATCGCAGCGAGGCCCTGGACGTGCGGGATATTTGTGTATAAGGAAGTGGCATCAATGGTTACAAGGATGGTTTCTGGGGGTAACGGATTGTTCTTGCTCTTCAATATATCCTCTCTTCCCGTTATCCACCAGGCCTCAATCTCCGCTAATTTCAAGTTGCCGCCACTCATACCTCACCTGTCATTCAACAACATCTTTGCCTCTGCACTTCTGCCTCGACTGACATCTCTGCCCAAACTCTTTGTCTTTAAATATGTCTGCGTGTGTCTGTATATGTGTGGATGGATATGTGTGTGTGTGTGCGAGTGTGTACCCGTCCTTTTTTCCCCCTAAGGTAAGTCTTTCCGCTCCCGGAACTGGAATGACTCCTTACCCTCCTTACCCTCTCCCTTAAAACCCACATCCTTTCGTCTTTCCCTCTCCTTCCCTCTTTCCTGATGAGGCAACAGTTTGTTGCGAAAGCTTGAATTTTGTGTGTATGTTTGTGTTCGTTTGTGTGTCTGTCGACCTGCCAGCACTTTCATTTGGTAAGTCACATCATCTTTGTTTTTAGATATATTTTTCCTTCGTGGAATGTTTCCTTCTATTATAACTATATATATATATATATATATATATATACACACACTCCTGGAAAATGGAAAAAAGAACACATTGACACCGGTGTGTCAGACCCACCATACTTGCTCCGGACCCTGCGAGAGGGCTGTACAAGCAATGATCACACGCACGGCACAGCGGACACACCAGGAACCATGGTGTTGGCCGTCGAATGGCGCTAGCTGTGCAGCATTTGTGCACCGCCGCCGTCAGTGTCAGCCAGTTTGCCGTGGCATACGGAGCTCCATCGCAGTCTTTAACACTGGTAGCATGCCGTGACAGAGTGGACGTGAACCGTATGTGCAGTTGACGGACTTTGAGCGAGGGCGTATAGTGGGCATGCGGGAGGCCGGGTGGACGTACCGCCGAATTGCTCAACACGTGGGGCGTGAGGTCTCCACAGTACATCGATGTTGTCGCCAGTGGTCGGCGGAAGGTGCACTTGCCCGTCGACCTGGGACCGGACCGCAGCGACGCACGGATGCACGCCAAGACCGTAGGATCTTATGCAGTGCCATAGGGGACCGCACCGCCACTTCCCAGCAAATTAGGGACACTGTTGCTCCTGGGGTATCGGCGAGGACCATTCGCAACCATCTCCATGAAGCTGGGCTACGGTCCCACACACCGTTAGGCCATCTTCCGCTCACGCCCCAACATCGTGCAGCCCGCCTCCAGTGGTGTCGCGACAGGCGTGAATGGAGGGACGATTGGAGACGTGTCGTCTTCAGCGATGAGAGTCGCTTCTGCCTTGGTGCCAATGATGGTCGTATGCGTGTTTGGCGCCGTGCAGGTGAGCGCCACAATCAGGACTGCATACGACCGAGGCACACAGGGCCAACACCCGGCATCATGGTGTGGGGAGCGATCTCCTACACTGGCCGTACACCACTGGTGATCGTCGAGGGGACACTGAATAGTGCACGGTACATCCAAACCGTCATCGAACCCGTCGTTCTACCATTCCTAGACCAGCAAGGGAACTTGCTGTTCCAACAGGACAATGCACATCCACATGTATCCCGTGCCACCCAACGTGCTCTAGAAGGTGTAAGTCAACTACCCTGGCCAGCAAGATCTCCGGATCTGTCCCCCATTGAGCATGTTTGGGACTGGATGTAGCGTTGTCTCACGCGGTCTGCACGTCCAGCACAAACGCTGGTCCAACTGAGGCGCCAGGTGGAAATGGCATGGCAAGCCGTTCCACAGGACTACATCCAGCATCTCTACGATCGTCTCCATGGGAGAATAGCAGCCTGCATTGCTGCGAAAGGTGGATATACACTGTACTAGTGCCAACATTGTGCATGCTCTGTTGCCTGTGTCTATGTGCCTGTGGTTCTGTCAGTGTGATCATGTGATGTATCTGACCCCAGGAATGTGTCAATAAAGTTTCCCCTTCCTGGGACAATGAATTCACGGTGTTCTTATTTCAATTTCCAGGAGTGTATATATATATATATATATATATATGTATATATATATATATGAATATAATAGAGGGAAATGTTCCACGTGGGAAAAATATATTTAAAAAGAAAGATGATGAGACTTACCAAACAAAAGCGCTGGCAGGTCGATAGACACACAGACAAACACAAACATACACACAAAATCTAGCTTTCGCAACCAATGGTTGCCTCGTCAGGAAAGAGGGAAGGAGAGGGAAAGACAAAAGGATTTGGGTTTTAAGGGAGAGGGTAAGGAGTCATTCCAATCCCGGGAGCGGAAAGACTCACCTTAGGGGGGAAAAAAAAAGGTGAGTCTTTCCGCTCCCGGGATTGGAATGACTCCTTACCCTCTCCCTTAAAACCCAAATCCTTTTGTCTTTCCCTCTCCTTCCCTCTTTCCTGACGAGGCAACCATTGGTTGCGAAAGCTAGATTTTGTGTGTATGTTTGTGTTTGTCTGTGTGTCTATCGACCTGCCAGCGCTTTTGTTTGGTAAGTCTCATCATCTTTCTTTTTAAATATATATATATATGTATATATATATGTATATATATATACATTTTTTTTAAAGGCAAAGAGAAAAGGTGAAGTTGTGTCACAACATAGAACCTGTGCCTACCATAATGTATTTTTGATTTTCTGATGTTAAAAAAACAGAAGACGTTTTCTGGTTCCTCAGTACAAGGAGGGATTCGTGCTCTGCTAGTGAAGGAAAGTAGATGCAAGTATCTTGGCACGTAATCGAGTTAGCCATTTTAGGCGATATGAAAAAGTGAAGAGTATGTATTTTCTATGTGCATCGAACAGAAGAATATAGTATTGTTTTATTAACTGAAAGTGTGTCAGAGTTATTATTTCAAGTAGTACTGTAACAAGAAGAACTGAAGCCCACATGTATACTTCGGAAAATTACGAAGATCCAATTGTAATAGTAATGACAAACGTGGACAAGATATTGTAAGTGGATACAGCAATTGGCTGTAGCATTATTAATTAGTAAGCAAAAATATACAGAGGGAAAAAGAGTATTTTGTGTGTGCAGAGCCAATGTGAACTCATAAGAATTCATTTGCAGTCACAGCCCAGCTTGCTGTGCTTGTCTGAGTGCCAAAAAATTAATCTCATTAATTTAAATGTATTTAAAAGGCCACATTTCACATTTTATTTATTATTATTCTATTAATACTTTTTTATTATATTATACTGGACACATCGGCCTTCCGTATAGAAGTCAGCTTGCTCTCCATGCCAGATGCTGCCCTCCACACAACTACAGAGCAGTTTCTTGGTAACTATCAGTGACAATACCATCAAACATTAATTTTATTTTGTGTACTAGTTTGGAGCCAATACTGGAGAAAGGTTCTATGGCGGACTTCCAATTTGGTGAAGGCTGCTGCATGGGTTGGCTGATGTTTTCATGTGGCTTCTATGGCAATGTACAGTACACAAACAGAGGCCAATGGTGTTTTGTGTAAGCCACACTGACTGATTTTAGTTGCCTGAGGTTTATTGGGAGTGACCTGTTTTGAAGAATAAGAATGATGCTGAGGAGGAGGAGATTAGTGTTAAATATTCCAATGACGATGAGATCATTAGAGACAGACAGATTTGTGTTGAGTTGTATTATACAGACAAGTAATGATTTATGTTGCTATTTGAACTAGTTGATGGACATTTGTTTGTTCTGAGTACATTGAAATATATTGTTCAGTCAAAATATTTCAGGTTTGAAAGGGTGTGTTATCTAAGAATGCTGATGTTACTTCTAGCTTTGTGACCAAGTTATTAAACAGCACTTAACTGTTAGCTGGAATAAGACATTCATGTCTTTTTTACTATAACTGTATGGGAAGGCATTTACATTTTGTTTTATTATAATTGTATGGTACACCATTTGTATTCTGCTCATTATAATTGTGTGGGAAGCCATTTGTATCATTTTATTATAATTTGTGTGTGAGCTAATCCATAAGTAAAATTTACTGGGTATTTTTGTGATTCCAAACCCTGAAATAAAGGAAGTTACAATGGGGGCTTTAGTATTATGTTTTAAAGAAATGTTTGTTGGATGCTGAAATTGCCAGAAATGTAATGTGTTTCAAAAGAATGTGTCACAGCCACTTCAACTAGCCATCCCACTCACTAGAGAAATGGCTCTGAGCACTATAGGACTTAACATCTGAGGTCATCAGTCCCCTAGAACTTAGAACTACTTAAACCTAACTAACCTAAGGACATCAGACACATCCATGCCCGACCGTAGTAATTGCACGGTTCCAGACTGAGCGCCTGACCACTCACTAGAACAGTTAACAGTAATCATTACAGAGCCAACTAAAAGACACAGGATTTATGTTAGGAATGAAATTCACAGTGCATTTATAAATCAGTTAATGGAAATAATTAAGACATTTTTATTAGTATATAAACATATAACTTTAACATGAAAATTGTGATATTATGACATGCTAACTGTCTTAGAAACAGTGTAATAAATTCTACAGCCAAATTCCCTAACCAGAGAGGGAAGGTAACAGTACGTCCAGCCAGGCTGGTAAGCACCAATCCAGACACATGCATGGTGCAGTCATTTTTAGCTAGGGGGAAAGGAATAGACTGTACAAGGGACATCATCATGAAGCGAAAATGGAGCTTGCAACAGGTCAGGATGCATTGGATCTTCTCCACCTACGAGAATTTGGTAGTAGTAGCAAGCTGTTTTGAGCAGGGAGTATTTGCAGAAGCAAAACGTATAGAGCTTGAGGGGAGTGGCATTTTAATCAATGGAACTAAGTGTAACATAATAGGACCAACCTTCCACCTGCCAGTGTCAATTCAATTGAATGTTATGCAGCCACAGCTCTACTGCCCAGAAGCCACTTTAGAGTTTTTGCCGAGGCAGAATCTGATCTTGTCAAATCAAACTCTTCATTTTAGAGCAAGAGGGGTGCATACCAGCCCAACAACTTGTGCAACATGTCACTCAGAATAGAGAGAGGCAATGGCAAATAACAATGCCAAGTGTCTTTACAGCCTTAACTTTGTTATGTGTTTTCATTCTGATCAGGCAGAAGCCAATTCCAAGAGGGAACCAAGGGTAGTCCAAGTCCCAGTGGATTGGATACCAAGGGTGTGAGAAGTCCAGGTAAGGGGTTGATTGAGCATTGGTTGTCCAGTAAGGAATTTTTATGTTTTGTTTCAAGTCATGTGTTTTAAGAGGCACTAGGCCACATTTAAGTTTTCTAAAAGTAAGGAAATATGTCATTGTGCCAGCCCAAACAAGTTAAGTGTTAGTTAAAGGTCGACCTGGGGACTGGGTCCTTCAGAAGGGGGGAATAATGTAGCGGCACTACCGTTTGGGATAGGAAAAGTCAGTTTTGGTGCAATATTTCTGAGCACACAAGCTACAGCCAGGCGCAGGCCTGTTTACAGTGAGTTACGCTCACCAGCAGTTGTGAAGTAAAATAGAGGCCACAGGGGCATAGAATGGCTGGGAAAAGTATACACAGCAGTTTGCATGACACAAGTCACAGGCAGAAGGGGCCCACTGGCCAACCTATGTGTTATGAGTTCGTCATGCAGAGCAGTGCATTTAGCAAAAGAGAGGTGCACAGCCACATATAAATAGGTGCCGGGTCACTAACAAAGCATTCCAGTTTGGCAGCTCTCCAGGACAGCAGGGCGTGTCACACTACCGGTTACACACAGCAGCAGATGTGGTGCCAGCATTCCAGTCCACGGCGGGTCACTGGTTCGACACTCTGAGGCCAACGTGGGGTCGGTAGACAGCCAATGGCGGGCCACTCCGTGGCTCGCTACTGCAGGCAGTCATCTTGGCTCCCAACACACACTGGAGACATCCAGGGTGGGGGTCGCAGATTCAACTGCCGGATTGTGGGCGCCTGTTATCGCCACGACCCAAGTGAGGATGCATGGTGCAGGCCACCTTGCAGCTGTCAGCGGGCGGTGCTGAGGCAGCTCAGGATGAAGGCTGCCGAGTCGGCTGCCGGCGCAGCCCTGACATCGTCATATCAGCGCAGCCATACGAGGCTGACACATTAGCAGAGTGCTTGACTGGTCACTGAGGTGGCATCCTCAGCATTGCGGGACCCATTGATGCAGATTGAGGGGAACATGGCATTGTAGTTGGAAACAACAAATCACTTGGAAAACTCAGATGAGTCTTAATACAATTCCTTCTATGTTTTCCCACTACATTTTGTGTTGCCACTACACTGTCTTAGAAACAATGTAATGAATTCTACAGTCAAATTCCCTAACCAGTTTTGTGAAAGCATTGAAATCTTAATTTTAGTCAGTTAACTTCAATTGAAACACTGCTTAATGCCACTTTGTAATTGTTGAAACCCATATAAGCACCCACATAAGTGGCTGTATTGCATCAGTATTACAGCAAATTTTCTGGATGAAAACCATGTCACTTTTACCTGTCTTGTGACGCAATAAACATACTTAAGAACTATTATGAGTGTTTCGACTATGTCCATGTTTTTTGTGGTTAACTTGACATAAATTGCCTGATGTGTGTAAAACTAAACCGAGATGCTATTTTAGGTGGAGGAACAGTAGCAAACCTGAGTTAGCACTTCAATCAAATCATTGATCATCGGCAATATTGTCCCAAAACTGGTTACATCACAACAGGCACCTACAGATTCTCTGTCAGCATTTGTATGGTATTTATAGTGGTTGATGGATGGATGGATGAGTGGGTAGTGATTTTTTGTGAATTTTGTCTCTTTTAATGTGGTGGCAGGTGCTGGATAGGTTTATGGTTGGTTGCTGTAATTCAACTATGTGATGGTAATAGTCATTGCAGTTCTATTGCAGCATAGCCATGAATGGAGTTTTGGCATAAATTTCTGGCAGAAAGTATAAAAAGGAGGAAGACAATGAGATTATTATTACTGTTTTTTCATCATCTACATGGCAGATATGTGATCAAAATTCCTTTGCTCGCTCTTAGGCAGCAATCGATAGCGGGCAGCCACAGCCACAGAATGGTCTTTTCCTATTTTTCCATTTCCCCCTGTATTCTTTAAGATCTTTTAGACTCTTTCTACCTTTTCTTTCCTGATATAATTGAAGAGTGCACTAACTTATCTTCTCCTCCCAGGGTGCTCGCCACTCTATGGTGGGTTCGTGTTTGGTTATCATAAGGCCTCAGCCTTTGCAGCATCTTTTCCCTTCTGTGTTGCATATCTGTCCTCTTGCTATTCTTTTTTCACTCCCTTGGGGAACATGTCTAGGGTGTTATTGGGAATCTTCCGCATTGTCCATCGCGGCCATAAAAACAGTCTCACTGGTGTTTTTTGTTCCCTTTTCCTTTCTTTGTTTACCTTCCTCTGCTTTGGTGTTTGCGGTTCCTCTTTTTCTTCTTCCTCCTTGTGTGCTCCTGAATACTGGTCCACACATCTGACAGATAACAGGTGACTGGGTAGCACGTAATTCCCAGCCCTGAGTCGACAGGTAGGATTTGCACATAGCCCCTAGTTCAGGCCAGGCGCAGGGAGGGGTGACTGCCTGACCTGCTATCTTCCCAAATTGCTGATTGGTCCCTCTGTGAGGTGTTCAGGAAGTGTGACCTGTGGTGTGAACAATCACCTAAGGCGGGTGTACCCCCTTGTGAAGGGGGCCCCCATCTGTAAGGAGCATGCCATCAGAGACTCTTGCAACCATGGGGGATTTTCTTGCAATGAACCAATCATCTTCACAATCAATGTCTATGAAACATAAATTGCATGATGCCAATGATTCAAAGACCCTTCCAGCTGTACCATGGCTCCTCATGTTTCACATACTGAAGACTGTCAATCCTTCAAAATGGTAAATCCGTTTATTATTCAGAAAGGTGTTGATGCAATTTTTGGCCCTGTGAAATCCTGCTCTCATTTCTGGAATGGCACTTTGCTTTTGGTGACTACTTCTGTTTCTCAAGCACAATTGCTTGCCACTTTGCTTCTCCATGTCTATCCTGTCCATGTTGAGGCCCACAGAACTGTGAATTCTTCCCGTGGTGTTATTTACTACTCAACGGTCTGACTGAGGCTGAATTCCAAACATACCCCTCTGATCAGGATGTCATTGCCTTCCATTAGGTGATGAAAAATGTAGATTCCTTCTTAGTGCCCACACACACTTTTCTTCTCACCTTTGATAGAATGGTGCTTCCGTCCAAGATCAAAGCAGGATATGAAGTTATCACAGTCCGACCATACATTCTGACCCCAGTGCACTGCTACCTGTGTCATCATTTCAGCCACACTCTAATGTCTTGTCGGCACCTCGCCAAATGTGTAACCTATGGTAGGAATGTGCACGAGGGCAATTGTCAACCTCCTTCTCGCTGTATCAACTGCAATGGCAACTATGCAGCCGCCGCCTCTAGAGATTGTCCCATGTATCTCAATGAGCGGGCTGTCCACAAGATCTGGGTAAAAGAAAAAGTTCCTTACCTGGTTGCTCACAAATTATTGGCTAGTCACAATCTCTGTGTTCTACTGTCTGGCACTTATGGTACTGTTCTTGTTATGTCTTGCTCCATGAAGGATGTAGCCACGCAAACATGCGACCTCAAATTCAACTTTTTCTGCATTGGACTCCACAGACTGGCAGCACAAGAAATTTTGATGCTTCTGTGGCCCTCGTGGAGCAGGATCCACATCACAGCCTTCTATCCAACAAAGGGGATTTATGACTGCTTTTAGAATTGCAGAATTTTCCTGCCTTCAGGAAAAAAATTGTGTACTCATGACCGCTTTGATCTTTTGCATTTCTTCCTGGTCCATTTTGACCTTCCCCCTGAGGTTGGCATTCCATCTCATGGGGGAGTCATGCTGCTCATACAGGATGATGTTCATAGTCAACCCATCTCCTTGACTATCCATCTTCAAGCTGTTTCAGTTTACCTTTTCCTTACTCACCTGACATTTTCCCTTTGTACCCTCCATTGTTTGATGTCACCAGGGCAGACTTTCTCCAGCTTATGGGGCAGCTACTTCATCCCCTCCTGCTGCTTGGTGACTTTAACATGCACCGTCCCCCTTGGGGTCCCTCAGAACAGTCAGAGAGCTGCCCTCTTGGCTGACCTTCTTAATCAACTTAACCTCTTCTGCCTTAACACAGGAGCACCCACATTCCTTTCTGACTCTTCGCACACCTATTCCCATTTGTACCTATCCTCTGCACTGCCCAGTTTGCCCATCATCTCGAATGGTCCATTCTTTCTGAAACCTACCTGAACAACCACTTCCCATGTGCTATCTGTTTTCTGATTCCTACCCCATGTGTGTGCACACCCAAGTGGCAGCTTACTAAGGCCGACTGGCGGCTTTACTTCTCCCTGGTGACCTTCAACGAACACAGTTTCCCCAGTTGTGATGACCAGGTGGAATATCACACAAACATTATCCTTACTGCTGCAGAACATTCCAATTCGTGTATAGAGATGTACTCTCTGCACTTTTAACCATTATCCTATATGAAAAACTGCATTCCTTATAAACAGATACCTGCAGTGTTGTCACATACTTTGGGACAGCAAACAAGCTAGCTGGAGTTCATTCACTAGTTTTTTTTTAAAAGATGCACTACCTCATCTGTCATGTGGGCCAACCTCTGATGGCTCTCTGGAACCAAGTTACATTCCCCAATTTCTGGCCTGAAGTAGCAGGCGATGTCATCAAGGACCATATTGCTATCCTCAACACCTTGGGCCACCATTTTGTGGAAATTTTGCACTCTTTATACTACCACCATGCCTTCCTCCATTGGAAATAAGTGGAGGAGGCTCGGGTGATACCCTTCTCATCTCAGAATCGTGAGTGCTACAATGTCGTATTTCATGCTCTCAGTTCATACAAGTCATCTGCCCCAGGGCCATATGCTGTCCACATTCAGATGTTGTGCACCTTTCTCTTGTGGGCAAGCACTTTTTGCTTAATACATACAACCGCATATGGGCAGAGGGCACATTTACTAGATGCTGGCATGAAGTTCAGTAAGGACAAACATGTTCCTTCTAGCTACTGCCCTATCAGTCTATCAGCTTTGTTTGCAAGGTGATGGAACGTATGATTCGTGCCCAGCTGGTATGGTGGCTCGAGTCTCACAATTTACTAACCACTGCACAGTGTGGATTTTGACCGCAGTTGATCATCTCATCACTTTATCCACCAATGTCGTGAATGGCTTTCTCTGGAAATCGCAGACTATGGTCATGTTTTTCATTTTGGAGAAAACATACGGCATCTGCTGGAGGACTGGTATCCTCCATACTCTCTACACATGGGATTACATGGCCGCCTACTCTGTCTCCTTGAGGAATTTTTAAAACACCAAGTTTTCAAGGTCTGTGTGGGTTCTGCCATGTTGGATACCTTTATCCAGGAAAACTGTGTGTCTCAGGGTTCCATTCTGAGCATCGTCCTCTTTGCTATCTCTGAAGCGGGGACGTGTTGTATCTCCGCTTACAGTCTCTCATGTGCAGTGAACCGGCTTTATCACCGCGCCCACGCACTATGCTCAAGGGAGAGAGAGGCTTTCTAGCAATAAACGAGTGACACGGTTTCTGGACAGGACACATTTATTTTTCCTACCGTTGCAAAATGACAAATAATATACTTCGCTAATGTCCGTCTATACAGGCGTGTTGCACTGGCGGCACGGCTCGGTCACCGATCCCGGAGGGTGTACACTCCAGTGACAAACCGTGGCACGACTGCGTGGACCGGGCGAGACAAAAGGCTGCGTCACAGAATGTTCTGCTCTTGGCGCGACCGGAGGCGCCGTAACGTCCACAAAGAAGCGAAAGACAATTTAACGGCAACTGCGTTTACGACCGTGCATACGCATTTACGGCGGAGTCGCGTTGACTCAACGCACGTGGTCCGCGGCAGAAGAACTGGGGAGACGTGTGTCGCGTCGCGTCGACTAGCTCGCACTGGTCGCCTGCTTTGTTCCCGTGCGGTCCGGTGTGCGACGCACCATTGCCGAAATTCTGCGTAACGGTACAGCTGCCCCTACTTGTGTTGGCAGTGCCGTAGTTCGGCCCTTCGTGCGTTGGATGGTGCTGCCGCCACATCTCCATTAACCCTATAAAGGCCTGTCTCCCACTGTGCATCTTCGGCTCCCTTTTTGTTGCAGTTCTCTAAGGACCTGTCTCATTGAGTGGCATCTTCAGTGATGTCTCGATCATCTTTACTCATGGAGCATCAACAATGGCTTTAGTTTTTCCATTGACAAAACCGTTTGTATAAATTTCTGTTGACACAATTGGTTTCTCACACCATCTTTACATCTTGGGCCTGTTGCTCTTCCTTTCGTTCATGCTCAATAGGAAACACTCTGGGTCCTCTCACATGTCTTACCTGACAGCCCACTATACATGGTCTCTCAATGTCCTAAATGTCCATAATGGCACTTCCTGAGCTGCAGATCAAACCACCTTCCTCCACTTATAATGGTCCATTGTCCATTCAAAACTAGACTATGGGTGCTTTGTTTATGCATCTGCACATCCGTCCCTCTTATGCTGTATCAATACTATCCACTATCATGGCATCCGTCTGGCCACTGGTGCTTTTTACACTAGCCTGGTTCAGACTCTGTATGCAGAAGCTGCCGAACTACTGCCATGACTTTCTCCTCAGCATGTATGTATGCCTTTTGTCTGCCATTCATGGCCACCCGTCCTATGCCTCCTTCTTTGATAGCACCATTCATTGTCAGTATGGGGTGCTTCCCTCTTCTTTGTTACCTCCTGGAGTTTGCTTTTGGCTCTTACTCCAGCAGCTTAACTTCTCACTCCCTGCAACTCTCCTGGGGTGAGTGAACCCTTCACCACCATGGCTTCATGCAGTGGCCCGTGTTCACCTTTTCATTCGCTTCCTAAGGACATTACTCAAGTCTCGCTCTATTGCCTTCAGTTTCACAATCCTCACATGAAACTTCGCAACTGTACCTTCATGTACACCGATAGCTGTCGGACTGGCCATGGTGTCGGGTGTGCCTTCAGCATTGGTGCCAAAGTTTTTCAGTATCAGCTTCCTGGACACTGCTCTGTATTTACAGCACAGCTCTTTGGCCTGTATCAGGCCACGGAGTACATCCGATGACACAGGCTTTTCAATTGTGTCATTTGCTCAGACTCTCTCAGAGCCCTTCAATGCCACTGTGCATCGTACGCTGCCCATCCCTTAGTGAAATGGGTCCAGGAAAACTTCCACTTGCTCACTCTTGATGGAGCTATTTGAGTTCCTGGTCATGCCAGTCTGACAGGAAATAAGGCTGCTGGCACTGCTGCCAAGATTGTAGTCCTCATATCTCAGCCCACTAGTTCTTATATTCTCTCTGATGATCACTGTGCTGCCATCTTTCAGGGGGTGGTGTCACTTTGGCATCAACACTGTCCATCCTTTCATGGGAATAGGCTCCAGGTTATTAAGCCTCTCCCAGCAGCTTGTACAACCTCCTGCCTGCCCTACCACCGTGAGGAAATCATTTTAACTATATTGTATATTGAGCTCTGCCTTTTTAGCCATAGTCATTTGTTAAGTGGCCCTCCCCCACCACTTTGTACACATTGCACCCAAGTTTTAACTGTCTGCCATTTCCTGAGGGAATGCCCATTTTTTAACGGTTTATGTTCCTGTTTGGGTTTGCTATCCGAGTTATCAGCCATTTTAGCAAATGATGCACATGCTGTCAACCACATTTTACTTCTTATCCGTCACAGCAATATAGTGAATTTCCATTTAAATTTTAGTTCTGGACCTCTGTTTCTTTGTGGAGTATTTTATAGACCTTTCTCCATGTCCCTATTTTTAGCTGCATTATCTTACAGCAGCTGGAATTGCTGTGTGTTTTTTATTAACTCCTCTCTGTCTTCATGTTCTATTGTTTTGACATGGGCACATATGACCCTAGTTGTTTTTGCACTGTAAAACAAAACAATTTATTTTATGTTACTAACATTTCTTACAGATGCGATGATGGCTGTAAAAAAAATATAATGACCTTGCTTCATTCGTTGAGGAAGGTGTTAAGTTCTGTTCCATTATCTGATATACTTTTTGGCATTCAGGCACTGTAGAGAGTGTGCGTGTGCATGTGCGCGTGTGTCGCAAGAAGGTTTTTTTTTTAGTCATGTCTTGTGACTGGTTTGATGTAGCCCACCATTAATTCCTCTCCTGTGCCCACCTACTTATCTCAAAGTAGCACATGCAACTTGTGTTCTCAGTTATTTGCTGGATGTATTCCAGCTTCTGTTTTCCTCTACAGTTTTTACCCTCTACAGCTTCCACTAGTACCATGGGAGTTACTCTGTGATGTCTTAACAGATGTCCTGGTATCCTGTCCTTTCTTCTCATCAGTGTTTTCTAAATATTTCTTTCCTCATTGATTCTCTGGAGAACATCCTTATTCCTTACCTTTTCAGTCCACATGCTTTTCAGCATTCTTCTGTAGAATCACATCTCAAATGCTTCAATTCTCTTCTTTTCCAGTTTTCCAACAGTTCATGCGTCACAACCATACAATGCTCTGCTCCAAATACATATTATCAGAAACTTCTTCCTCAAAGTCAGGTCTACATTTGATGCTAGTAGACTTCTCTTGGCCAGGAAGGCTCTTTTTGCCAGTACTAGTCTGCTTCTTATACTCTCCTTGCTCTATCCATAATAGAAGTCTTTGACTTCATCTACTTCATGATCACCAATTCTGATGTTAAGTTTCTCACTGTACTCATTTTTGCCACTTCTCATTACGTTCATCTTTCTTTGATTTACTCTCAATCCATATTCTGTACTCTTTAGTCTGTTCACTCCATTCAGCGGATCCTATAATGTCTTCAGCAAATCTTATCATTATGTCAGTGATGAAAGACATTTAAGGAATATAACAATCTATTAGCATCCTGTACATCTTACTGACAACAGTGAGGAAAATAAAATGAACAATAAAGAAGAATGAAAAGAAAACACAACTGCCAATTCTAATTTAAACTAAAGGTATGTGATGTAAATATGAATACCAAGTCATGAATACAACTGATCTAAAAATTTATCAGCATAATATGCAGTTGCTGTGTAATAAGATCAACAAAATTAACATACTGTTAACTGATGAACTAAAATATGTCTCAGTGTTACACATTCTGAACACTGGCTTAACCCAGAAGTAATTCAGAATATATAAGCAAATAAATTCATTTTGTCTTCCTGCAACTTCAGGAAAAACAGAAAGCAGGGTGTGGTGGTGATTTACATAAAGGAAAATATAGATTTTGCTACCCTACCTGACTTAATAGAACAAATGTTGAAAAGGATTATGAAATCAAACCTCATTATTGCTACAGTTTACCAGTCACCATATGGAAATTTTGAACGTTATTTAAACAAAATGGAGTCTTTGCTACATAAATTAAATAAAATATATTGTGAGTTGATAATCCATGGGACTTCAATATTGATTTGCTCACAAATAATAGAAGCATAGAGGACCTTTTGAACCTTTGAATGTCCTATAATTTAATGGCTGAAGTAAAAGCTGCTACCCCAGTGACAAAAACTTGTGAAACACTTTTAGGTCAATTTCTATTCAAGAAAAGCTTATGCAACACTTCACTAAAATTTTTCAGTGCAGGTTTTAGCGACCATGTTGTTCAAATATTGAGCTTAAAAATGAAAGGCAATATTATTAACAACATGTCTTTAAGAACCACATGTAGAAGGTACAATCAGGACAATGTCAACTATTTCATCAGCTTATTACAGAATGAAAGATGCTCACAGGTTTAGAAAATTAATGAAATAAATGAAAAATTTACCACCTCCATTGATACTTTAACCCATTTCTTTCAAATTGCATTCCCTCTGAAAACTGTAACCATAAGGGGAAATTCTAGAACAGCTGGATCACAAGATGAGTAAGGCTTTCATGTCAGAAGAAAAGACTATTTCTTGAAATATGTAACAAAATCCTTACTTGAAACACACACATACAAAAAACTACAAAATTCTAAGAATAATAATAAGAGTAACAAAAATAATGCATAATGATGAATACATTAGTAATTCAACTAATAAAGTGAAGACTATGTGGAGTGCTATAAGAAAAGAATCTGGTGAACACAGGCCAGCCTGCAGAATTATAACACTATCACAAAAGAAAAGAAAAAAAAACCCTTAAACATAGCCAAACATTTAACAATCTTTCGCAGGTGTCACTGGTAATATGATACTATCAAACTTATGTATGAACACCCAAGCAAATGAATATAGCATAAGTGCTTGTAGAGGGTCATTGTATATCATTTCTGACTCACAATATGAAGAAACTAATGCAACAAAAGGACTAAAAATTTCCAACTCTCCAGGCATTGATAGTGTTCCTGCAACAATCTTAAAGAAGAGTACATCAAATCAGGCATTTTTCTCTGATGTATTGAAAACATCTAAAGTCATTCCAATATTTAAAAAAGGTGAGAAAGATAATCTAAATAACTACAGACCCATCGCAGTTTCCTCCTACATTTCAAAAGTATTAGAAAATGTTGTGTATGACAAACTTATGAATTTAGTAAAAAAAAAGAAAAAATATCCTATGTAATGAACAACATTGATTCAGAAACAAGAGGTCAATGACAACTGCTTTTTATGTGTGCATCAATTCCAAATTAAGCCTGATGGACAAGAAACAGGAATCAGTAAGAGTATTTATTGACCTGTCAAAAGCTTTTGACATAATGGACCATAAGATTGGTATTTGATGTCTGTCCAACAACTGGATAAGCTTCCTCCTGAGCAGTTGCATGCAAGCAGTGTGCATCAAACACACAAATATGCACCTAAAAACTGTATCTGAACAATTATCAGGCTATAAACAAATTAAATATGACAACCCCAAGGAACAATAAAGGGACCATCTCTGTTTCTTCTGCATATAAATGATCTCATTTATTAAAATGTGGATGCACATAAAACAATCATATTTTCAGAGGACACCACAATTACACTAAAAGGAGACAGCAATAAACAATTACATCAGTCAGTAAACATTGTCACCAAACAACTTAGCAGTTGGGCACAAATCAACCAGCTTGTAAACCACTAAAATTCCACATGTTTATCCCACTGGTCTCTATTAATGATGAACTAATTGGTAACAGTACTGAATCCAAATTCTTAGGTCCTTGGTTGCACACAATTAAAATGGAATAAACATACTGAATACCTTAATGTAGAACTGAGCAAGACATGTTACTTTCTTTGCTCACTAAAATCATGCTATAACAAATAAAGCTTTCACCAAAACTCTAATGAAATGTCTGATACTGCCCTTTTTTGTATATGCATCCGGATAATTATTGGACAATTTAGTACTTCCTAAGGACTTGTATTTGTGTCTTATATATATCATTCTGTCCAATTTGCTAAAACACTTGATATTCATTGTGAAAGCATATAGAAGGTTCTGGAAAAACATATATTATCATGATTGTCAGGGGATTGTTGTCATTGACAAAAATTATGTACAGGTTCCAAATCAAAAACCTAGTTGAGAAGTTTAAGTAACAGATATTTAGTAACAAATGTAAAAAGGCCATGGAAATGTTGGCATAAGTGGCTGGTGCCTCTAATTACCATAATTAGAATTGAATAACAAGTAAACACAGAAAACATCTTTATCTTGAGAAACAGCTTGAAAGTTATTACCAGGCAATGTATTTTCATTTTTTATCTATTTTTATGTCCCCCTCTGTAATTAATAGCCTTTGTAATTACATTTCTAATTAACTCTCCAATTGTTTACATCACACTATTCTCTCATTTTCTGAATCTGAAGCTTTATTTGTAACTTTCTTGTATGCAGTAGGATAAAGCACAAGATTTGTAATGACATTGAATGTTAGTAACCAAATCCAAACTGTAATTAATTAAGTAACTAAAATAATACAAGAGACATTATTGTAATTAAACTTCAGATCAATTTTTATATTTAAAACTAGTGATGATACTATAAAACTTACATCAATTAATATTGTATTTTTTATCTTATTCAGCTGTAACATCAGTTCCTTTACATTTTGTAAATTTTAATTGTAACATTGAAATTGTAAAAAATTAATAATGGACTATTTTGTAATTTATTGTTAAAATTCTATATAAAGTAAAGCAGCAATGCTCCTAGTCAGTCAGTTTTGAAGTTAGTTTTGGAAGTCAAAGAGATCAGTGATGTCAGTCAGTGTATTTTGTTAATATGGTGAGTAAGCAGATCAGTTGTCAGTAAATTATGTGAAGTTTGAAACTGTTATTTTCATTCATCAAATGAACTCAAGGTCAAGTTAAGTTAATGTAAGTAACATTCAAGAAAATAGCACTGTTACAATGCTGTAGTGAGAAAACAGTAACGAATGGATATCATGCCTACTTCCATTCTCACCTTAAGTATAGAGTCACGTTCTGGGGAAACTCTCAGACAGCTAATAGCACTTTCAAACTACAATAAAGGTCCACTAGAAGCTCATTTGGATGCAGACCTAGAGACTCTTCCAAACTTCTGTTTAAGATATCTGGTCTTCCTCCTTTACCTTGTGTGTACATTACAGCAACCCTTATATTCTTTAAAATAAATGTAATAGGTAAGGACAGCAGTCTGCAAAAAAAAACTGTGATGTAGGTGATCACTTTACCAGACAAAACAAAAATTTACATATAACCCAAATCAACACATCTCTGTGTCAAGAAGGTACTTTCCATATGGGAGTTAAATTTTATAACAAACTTTTTGAAAACATAAAAGCCATTACTGAAGTCAAATCCTTTGGAAAATCTCTAAAGTCCTATTTACAGCATCACTGCTTTTACTCAATGCACGAAGTGTCTTATATAATTGCTTAATGTGCAAAGAGTATTATTGTAACCATAAATAAGTGTGCCTAGAACTCACTTGCAGAAGTGTACTTATGACTTGATTCGCCTTATCAACCATAACAAAGTGTTTACTGAAGTTTGAATGATGGATAAAGTGCTCAAATGGCAAGTGGATATAGGTGCTGCTGAACTGACAAACTGATGTGCATTTGGGATCTCCATAATTGTCTCCAATTATCAGAAGTTTGGAGAGTTGCAACAAGCAGCATATCCCAATTCGCGGCAAGTTGTGGCTTCCATTATTTATAAATCTGTGGTTTGTTCCTTGACTTTTTGTTAGTGGCTGATGCTAGTCTGGATGCTATCAATACATCTGGTTTTTCCATTACGGGTATGGTGCACTTCACTACTGACCATGATGCTTACCATCAGTTAGATTCTCTGTGTTCTGAGTTCTTGTCTCTTTTTCTTGGATGGATTAGGTTGTGCCAATAATTTAGTGGCCCACATTATGCTGAAACCTGAGGCATGTGGCTGTGCTTTTTCTTTGTGCAGCCTGTTCCACTGGCTTTGCATGATCAAATGAAACTGAAATTGGACAGGCTGATGTCATTGTAGGTCATACAGCCTATTACATTGAGTGAGTTGTGTACCCCCTTGAGATTGTTAAAAAACTAACTGGTCAGCTTTGCCTCTATGTGGATTTTGAAGTTCCAGTTAATGCTCACTCTATCACTGACATGTACCCTCTGCCCCATCCAGATGAGTTATTGGCTAAACTTGCCAGGGGCCAGTTTTTCTCCAAAATGGATTAATTTGTGCCTATTTACAGGTTCCACTGGATGAGGACCATAAACAGCTCCTTGTGATTAACACACCCTTTGCGCTGTACCAGTATCAGTGCCTCCTGTTTGGTGTGGCTAGACTCCAGCAATTTTTTAGTGTTTTTTGAAACAGCTGATGATGTCTGTTCTGGAGTGCATCAGCTATCTCAATAAGATCATTGTGATGGGTCCATCTATGGAAGAGCTCTTATTCACTTTGTTCATGATCTTACATACTGCAGGGTTGAAATGCTACTTGGCCAAGTCATACTTTTTTTGGCCATCCATTGCATATTTGGGGCTTGATGTTTCTCACGATGGTGTTAAGCATTTACATAATCGTGTCTACACAGTCACAGCTCTACGTCACCCCACCAATGTCAAAGAACTCAAAGCATTTTTAGGTAAAATTGCTTACTATTGCAAATTTATTCTGGGTGCGGCTGTGTTGACCCATCCCCTCCATGAGCTGCTGTGTTGCTCCACAAGAACATTCCTTTTCAGTAGAAACTGGCCTGTGAGTGTGCTTTCATGCTTTTCAATCTAAATTGTATTCTGCTTCTTGTTTGCCCATCTTCCATCACTTGGTTTTTGTAATGGAAGCCTCTCAGTGTGGACTCATACCAGTCTCACTCATCTATATGAAGATGGTTCCGAATGTCTGAGAACTTTTGTATCAAAAACACTGAACTCCACTCAGCAGCACTACATCCAAGTTGAAAATGAAGCACTTGCTATCACCTACATCCTCAAAGAAATTCATGTATGGGTCTAAGTTCCATCTCATTACTGGCCACAAGATCTTGATTTTGTTGTTTAAGCCTTCTGCTTCATTGCCCAGCAAAGCAGCACATTGCCTTCAACATCGATCCTTGTTTCCACCTCGCTACAGCTATGAAATACACTTTCAGCCTACTGTGCAGCATGCAAGTACTGATGCATTGCCTGGCTTCTGATAGGGCAGTATACTGCTTTTGATTAGGATGTGCTCCTTTGTTTTCACTTATATGTTCACGCACAATGTACAGTGAAAGGGTTTCATATTATAGGCTCCTGTGTCACAGCTGCTGTCACTGCTGATCCAGTTGTGTGTTGAGTTGTTCAACTTGTTCAGCATGGTTGGCCAGACAGGCCTCTGGATAAAGCCTCTGATTCTTCAAGAAACTATTTTGCCTTTCATCACCGCCTTTCTGTATTTGATGGTGGTGTTCTCTTAGCTATGGACAGTCTGTTGCCTACAGTTGTGATCCCAGTCACCCAATGGTAAGATTTGCTTTTTTTGCCCAATGCCACACGTCCACGGTGGTGTCATGGGACCCTTCCTAATTTCTTACTGGTTGTTAGTTGTTGATGCTTTCTACAAATTTCCATGCATTTCCACCTTCCTTCAATGTTGGCCTGGGCTATGATTCAGACCCTCCCAAGAAAATTTTCTATTGAAGGATTGCAGTATACACTTGCAATGGTCCACAGTTTGTACCTCAGGCCTTCCACGTTTTCTGTGCCCACAAAGACATTCACCAAATGACTGCTCCTCCGTTACATAGCCAATCTAATGATGGAATAAAAGGTCTTGTCCACACATTCAAGGTTCAAATGAAATATGTTGCAGACGATGCCTTGACACACTTCTTGAGTACATACTGGTTTATATCAGTGGGGTATTGGAGTCCAGACAAGACATTCAATGGTCACCAGCCAGGCACCCTCCTGCATCTACTCATGCTACTCCACCAATGCCCATTGGCATTGCCCTCATTGCAGTTCACTCCTGGCTCTAATCTTGGTTCAGGGCTTCAGCCACCAAATGAAGTGGATTCCGGCCACAGTGCACAGCTGCTGAGGCCACCACCTCAGTATGGCACACACCAGTGATGGGCTGATGGTGCATTACCATGACCAGCTGCATCCTCATGCCACAGTGAGGCCGCAATTCTGACGCCACTACCACTTCCTTCAGTGCCTGTCCCAGCTTCACATGGTGTCCCTGGAGTGGGGGCAGACACACCGCTTGTGAATGTTGCTTCTTCCTACCTCTCCTCCAGGATCTGGCCCCCTAGCACCTGCAGTCAGGCTTTCCTGTGATGCCACTGGCTGTTCCACTGCCAGCTGGGCCAGTGCCTTCAGGTCCTTCGACACCTGCGTCCGACTGAGCAACAGGGCCCTTCACCATCAGTGCTGTTCCACCTCATCGTGGGGCCAAACGTCGAGATGCTACTAGCACCCTTGTCACAGGTTGTCTGTTATGGTACTTCAAGGGGGAGAGGCCACCATGCATGTCCACAGCAGCACGATTTCAGCCCCTACTCACCAGTTACGGCCTGGAATCTCTTTCTGCCCTCACCGTGATCAGCTACAGAATGCACCACAGAGGCCATGGACAATTCAACAGTCACCCCAGTGCCTGCATACATGCAACACCCTATCCCCAAGGGGGGGGGGGGGGGCAGGGATGTTCTGTACTTAATATTTGGCTATGAATCATGGCACCAAGCCGTCAATGCACTACAATTAGAATATTCTGTCAATGGCATCTGTGCGGGTCGGCCACCAGAGGCTGCCTGCAGTGGGCCATACAACCTGTGCACATGGCATGGCATCTGCCATGCCATCTATCAGAGGCCCCCTCTTTATAAGAACAATGAAACAGTCACTCACTCTCACATTGTGTTAGTACTTATAGTCAGCTATTGCTTGTATGAGTACCTGCATTTTTGTTTCTATGTTTGTGCCTGTGTTCAAAACTGGTGTCCAGTCATGTGTATAAAAAAATAAACTTTGGTTCAAAGTGACCGTGCTGTTGTTTGTGCCTTAGAGCATGTTACATGTTGGTTTACAATATGTTGTCAATGATAAAGAGCAGCAAAGTGTCATATTTACCAATTCAGTCCCTTTCCCACCAACACTACATAGGTTACTTGCAACACCACACTCACAAATTAAATGCACAGAAAAATATTTTACATAATAGGTTACTTAACAACTGCAAATAAGTGCTCACTTAATAAACAGAAAGGAAGCTATTTTGTCTAGTTACATAAATTTACTGGACCAGAAATGCTGGGGAGGTGTAACCGAAAAACTGAGCAGCGCTCATGGTGGGAGAATACTGAAACTGCCATGCAGGATAACTGTAAATCAATTTCTCCTCTAGCAGTATACAACAGTGGGAAGTGTTTAACCTAGATTCTGTCAATATGAATTATCTGCATACAGTCTTATTAGCAACTCCTATCAGCATTCATGTAGTGTTAACACATTTTTTGCACAAAATAACCACTATTTGGACACATCTGCACTCTCTGTCATTAGTAAGTACTAGAGGAGATGCATGGCTAGTACTTACTAATGACAGAGAGTGCAGACATTGGTACCACTGAATTAATTTACAGTTCATGTGCCTGTCATTGTGAGCCACGTTAAAAATCTGTTACATGATTGCGAAACCAGTGCTGTCTAATTTATTGTGGTTTTCTCTGTTATAGAGCAAGCAAGGGGAAACTGCAACCATAATTTTTTTTAGGGCATGAAGCTTTACTGTATGATATCATGATGATGGCATCCACTTGGGTAAAATATTCCCTAGGTAAAATAGTCTCCCATTCGGATCTCCGGGTGGGGACTACTCAGGAGGATGTCATTATCAGGAGAAAGAAAACTGGTGTTCTATGGATCAGAGTGGGGAATGTCAGATCCCTTAATCAGGCAGGTAGGTCAGAAAATTTAAAAAGGGAAATAGGTAGGGTAAAGTTAGATAAAGTGGGAATTAGGGAAGTTAAGTGGCAGGAGAAACAAGACTTCTGGTCAGGTAACTACAGGGTTATAAATACAAAATCAAATAGTGGTAATGCAGGAGTAGGTTTAATAATGAATAAGAAAATAGGAATGCAGATAACCTACTACGAACAGCATTGTGAACACATTATTGAGGCCAAGATAGACACAAAGCCCACACCTACTTCAGTAGTATAAGTTTATATGCCAGCTAGCTTCACAGATGATGAAGAGATTGATGAAATGTATGATGAAATAAAAGAAATTATTCAGATAGTGAAGGGAGACGAAAATTTAATAGTCATTGGTGCCTGGTATTTGACAATAGGAAAAGGAAGAGAAGGTGAATATGGAATGTGGTATGGACTGAAAGAGGAAGCTGTCTGGTAGAATTTTGCACAGAGCATTACTTAATCATAGCTCACAATTAGTTCAAGAATCATGAAAGAAGGTTGTATACATGGAAGAGGCCTGGAGATACTGGAAGGTTTCAGATAGATTATATAATGGTAAGACACAGATTTAGGAACCAGGTTTTAAATTTTAAGACATTTCCAGGGGCAGATGTGGACTCTGACCACAATCTATTGGTTATGAACTGTAGATTAATCTGAAGAAACTGCAAAATGGTGGGAATTTAAGGAGATGGGACTTGGATAAACTGACAGAACCAGAGGTGGTGGAGAGTTTCAGGGAGAGCATTAGGGAATGATTGACAAGAATGGGGAAAGAAATATGGTAGATGAAGAATGGGTAGCTTTGTTGGATGAAGTAGTGAAGGCAGCAGAGGATCAAGTAGGTAAAAAGATGAGGGCTAGAATAAATCCTTGGGTAACTGAAGAAATATTGAATTTAATTGATGAAAGGTGAAAATATAAAAATGCAGTAAATGAAGCAGGTAAAAAGGGATACAAACGTCTCAAAAACAAGATCAACAGGAAGTGCAAAATGGCTAAGCAGGGATGGCTAGACAAAAAATGTAAGGATGTAGAGGCTTATCTCACTAGGGGCAAGATAGATACTGCCTACAGGAAAATTAAAGAGACCTTTGGAGATAAGAGAACCACTTGTATGAATATCAAGAGCTCAGATGGAAACCCAGTTCTAAGGAAAGAAGGGAAAGCAGAAAGGTGGAAGGAGTATATAGAGGGCCTATACAAGGGCGATATACTTGAGAACAATATTACATAAATGGAAGAGGACATGTAGATGACGATGAAACGGGAAATATGATACTGCGTGAAGAGTTTGACAGAGCACTGAAAGACGTGAGTCAAAACAAGGCCCCAGGAGTAGACAACATTCCATTAGAGCTACTGATAGCCTTGGGACAGCCAGCCCTGACAAAATGCTACCATCTGGTGAGTAAGATATATAAGACAGGCAAAATACCCCAGACTTCAAGAAGAATATAATAATTCCAATCCCAAAGAAAGCAAGTGTTGACAGATGTGGAAATTACTGAACTATTAGTCTGATAAGTTACGGCTGCAAAATACTAACACGAATTCTTTAAAGACAAATGGAAAAACTGGTAGAAGCCGACCTTGGGGAAGATCAGTTTGGATTCCGTAGAAATGTTGGAACATGTGAGGCAATACTGACCCAACAACTGATCTTAGAAGAAAGATTAAGGAAAGGCAAACCTACATTTCTAGCATTTGTAGACTTAGAGAAAGCTTTTGACAATGTTAACTGGAATACTCTCTTTCAAATTCTGAAGGTGGCAGGGGTAAAATACAGGGAGTGAAAGGCTATTTACAATTTGTACAGAAACCATATGGAGTTATAAGAGTTGAGGTGCACGAAAGCGAAGCAGTGGTTGGGAAGGGAGTGAGACAGGGTTGTAGCCTATCCCCGATGTTATTCCATCTGTATATTGAGCAAGCAGTAAAGGAAACAAAAGAAATGGAGAAGAAATAAAAACTTTGAGTTTTGCCAATGAAATTGTAATTCTGTCAGAGACAGCAAAGGACCTGGAAGAACAGTTGAATGGAATGGACATTGTCTTGAAAGGAGGATGTAAGATGAACATCAACAAAAGCAAAATAAGGAGAATGCACTGTAGTCAGATTAAATCAGGTGATGCTGAGGGAATTAGATTAGGAAGTGAGACACTTAAAGAAGTAAATGAATTTTGATATTTGGTGAGCAAAATAACTGATGATGGTCAAAGTAGAGAGGATATAAAATGTAGACTGGTAATGGTAAGGAAAGCATTTCTGAAGAAGAGAAAAGAGTATAGATTTAAATGTTGGGAAGTCATTTCTGAAAGTATTTGTGTGGAGTGCAGCCATGTATGGAAGTGAAACATGGATGATAAATAGTTTAGACATGAGGAGAATGTAAGCTTTTGAAATGTGGTGCTACAGAAGAATGCTGAAGATTAGACGGGTAGACCACATAACTAATGAGGAGGCATTGAATAAAATTGGGGAGAAAAGAAATTTGTGGCACAACTTGACTAGAGGAAGGTATCAGTTGGTAGGACATGTTCTGAGGCATCAAGGGACCACCAATTTAGTATTCAAGGGCAGCGTGGAGGGTATAAATCATACAGGGAGAGCAAGAGATGAATACACTAAGCAGATTCAGAAGGACGTAGGTTGCAGTAGGTACTGGGAGATGAAGAAGCTTGCGCAGGATAGAGTAGCATGGAGAGCTGCATCAAAACAGTCTCTGGACTGAAGACCACAATAACAACAGAGTTTAACTTGTGTGTAACGGTATTGTAAGGTGCCCTGGCACAGGGCATGGCTTACTGGCATATTTTCCTGTGCATGTGACTTCTGTCTGGTACACTGCTGCCACGAGTGAGGGGCCTAACTTTGTTTTCATTTGCAGTTGTTAAAGTAACATTGTTACTGTGAATCCTGTCTTTGAGTGGAGGTATTAAGATGTTGTAAGTGTCATCAGTTCATGAGGGTTATGACACTGCATTTTGGGCAGCAACCATAAACTGTCAGGTGTTTTGTACTGAGTCAGTTTGGCAGTTATTGATATTAAAGTTTGGTAATTACTTGTGTTGGGTCATAAACACTTCTAACCAAGTAAATTGGCAATGAACTTTTTTTCTCTGTAATTGTCAATGGCGTCATCAAGTTTTAATTAACTTGTTCAAATGTCTACAGTCATTAGTGTTTTGTTATTTTAAATTCATTTGTTCTTTGATTGTAAAATATTTGTTGTTGATAAAGGTTTAGAAGTTCATTTGTTTTATCTAAATTGAAAATTTTACTGGTATCAGCTGCTCAAAGATTTCTGAGGGATTTTACTAGTCCATCAAGTAAAGATTTATAACTGCAGTTGCTGCATTTGTTTTAAAGATTTGGTCAATTTAACTCTTTGTTTGTGTTGTTCAGGTACCAATGTACATAAGTATTTTCATTGACATCTAATAAACGATTGTAAGTAAAAATTATAAAGAAAAGGGCCAGTGGCTTGTCACACAAGGATCCCTGTATCAGCTGCTCTTAGGGCACTGTAATTGGTAGCAGTGAGTGTGGTTTGGATGCATACATTGTTACTGAATAACTATTAGCTTTTAGTTAGTGTGTTCTGTTAGTGTTTGCCTTCTGTCTTTTAAAATTGTTGTTACACCTTGGTGTGTGGTTGCAGAAACTGCCATGCATGGGGGCAAAATGAGTCCTAGGGGTAAAATATTTAAGAAGGGACCATCTGGCATATGAATTACACATACACAGTGAGAAGGAGGAGAGCAGTGTCATGGAGCTGTGTCAGTGGCTGCAAAGTGCACTGGGCAGCCGAATAAACATCACTGCAGGAGCTGTTGGGGAGGTGAGTACCACTTGCGCTGCATGTTGCTCCTTGTTGTCTGCACTTCAGGTAGATGTAATGTTGTTAGAATGTACCTCTCTCTCACACGATGAAACATTGAGAGTACATGCTCCACAGACCACCTTGCTAATAGGTCGGTTGGTTGTATGATTAAAGGGATAAGAATGCTAGAGCATTAGTCCTTTTTTGCTTGAATGGACATGTCTACATGATTGTAGATCAGAGATAGCCTACCATGCAAAACCTAGGGAAAGAAAACCCCAAAGTCTATGAAAGGTCAATGAACACAAGATGAGGGACATGAAAGGGAGACAGAGGAAGGAAGGAAGGAAGGAAGGCATGCAGGCAAGATGCCCCATCTAAGGAGCAGCTGGAAGCCCCCAAAAGAAGAGTGCAATGATTGGACATACATCCCTCAATGCCCCACTCAGAAACTGCTTAGGAAAGATCAGCAATATGTACATGACAAAAGAAGCACAGAGAGATAAAAAAGATGAAAAAATCTAACAGACCACATGAGAGCGGGAGGAAGAATAAATGAGCAGGTAGGGAGAGAACCATAGGGAGAGAACCGGGCTGGACCATCAAACCCGGACACCCACAGCGTGGTCTGGACAGAGGAGGCAACAGTGTTTTCTGCCAACCCCTCAGTGGGCTGATAAGATTGAGTGGCCGTCCCTTAAGGAAGGTGCTAAAAGCCTCCTTCACAAATAAAATGTAGAACTAAGTTAGTTGCTGAGGCATCATCTCCTAACACCAGGGGAGTCAGGGAGATTGAGACTCTGCCACAGGGCAGTTAAGATTGGCACACTCCAGCAAAATGTGGCCCACTATCAAATGGTAACAACAACAACAACAGTGGGATGGTTCCTCAGAATGGAGTATATGACCATGAGTCAACCAATGCAGAGCTGGCAAAGGATGGTAGAGTACTCGCAAGAGGCCAGCATGGAGGACCTCCACAGGTTCGTAGTCTTCTTTCTCACATGTTAAGTACAGCTTCACCTTCAGAATTGTTAAACAACAAGGCAATCATTGCCACTCATACACACTCAATATAATTAGTCAAAGATTCATTTGCCCCTTGCCCCTTGATGAATTCAGAGTGAGCCATTCCATATTCCAGATTCATAAAACTTGATTTTGTCATACCAACTGGAGGTCTATTTCTGGAATACCTATCTCAAGAGGCCGTTTACAGGTAGGCATTTGCTAGTAGGATTGCTAATGTGGGTTTGGTTAATAAAGATCCAAAATTCAGTCCCGATATACAGGCTTCGTGAGATGAGCTTTTGTTAGTACAGCAATGCATATCTTTCCTCAACTGATAGGAGGACTGTAAAATAAGTGAAAGTCAGAGTTTAGATAATCAGGAGAAGTTTAGTGTGCAGAGGAAGCAGAACACTTGGAGTCAGTTTACTAAACTTCCAAATCCCATTCTTTCTGTCATTCAAGGTATTCAAGTCCTGCAAATTAATGATGTTAAACAAACTATAGAAGTGTTATGCCTAATAATAAAGCTGGAGAATCAGGCTAGTGCCATACAAATTCCCGATGGCGTCAAAGTAACACACTGAAGACCCAATGTTGTGTAGGGCCACCGCGAGTACACAGAAATGCTGCAACATGACATGGAATGGAATGGAATCGACTGATGTCAGAAGTAGTGCTGGAGGGAACTGAAACCGTGAATCCTGTAGGGCTGTCCATAAATCTGTAAGAGTACGAGGGGGTGGAGATCTCTTCTCAACGTCAATTTGCAAGGCATTGCAGATATACTCAATAATGTTAATGTCTGGGGAGCTTGGTGGCCAGCAGAACTGTGTTCCTGGACCCACTCTGTAGCAATTCTGGATGTGTGGGATGTTGCATTGTCCTGCTGGAATTGTCCAAGTCTGTCAGAACGTACAATGGACGTGAATGGATGCAGATGATCAGACATTATGCTTATGTACATGTCACCTGTCACAGTCATATCTAGATATGTCAGGGGCCCCACATCACTCCAATTGCACATGCCCCACACCATTACAGAGTTTCCACCAGCTTGAACAGTCCCTTGCTGACATGCAGGGTCCATGGATTAATGAGATTGTCTCCATACACATAGAGGCCCATCCACTCGATAAAATTTGAAATGCGGGGGGGAGGGGGGGGGGGGGGGGAGTCTAACAGGCACCCAACAGCAAATTTGAAATGAGACTCGTCTGACAAGGCAACATGTTTCCAGTCATCAACAGTCCAATGTCAGTGTTTTTGGGCCCAGACAAGGCGTAAAGCTTTGTGTCATGTAGTCATCAAGGGTACACAAGTGGGCCTTTGGCTCCTCAAGCCCATATTGATGATGTTTTGCTGCATGGTTTGCTGACACTTGATGAGGGTCCAGCACTGAAATCCATAGCAGTTTGTGGAAGGGTTGCTCTTCTGTCATGTTCAATGATTCTCTTGTCATCGTTGGTCCCATTCTTGCAGGATCTTTTTATGGCCACAGAAATGTCAGAGATCTGATGTTTTATTGGATTCATGATATTCACAGTACTCTTGTGATATGGTCATATGGGAAAGTCTCCAATTCATCTTTACCTCTGAGATGCTGTGTCCTATCACTCGTGCACCGACTATAACACCACATTCAAACTCACTTAAATCTTGATAACCTGCCATTGTAGCAGCAGAAACCAATCTAACAACTGCACTGGATACTTGTTGTCTTATATAGGGGTTGCTGACTGCAGCGCCATATTCTGCGTGTTTATATCTCTCTGTATTTGAATATGCATACCTATATTAGTTACTTTGGCACTTCAGTGTATGTCCTTCAACTGAAGGTCATTTGGGAAGATTATTCCGTAAGTATAAGGATTGTATAGTATCCTCCATGAGAAAATATTGTTCAAGTGCTTAGGGGCATGTACACATAGCTATTTGATTGATAAATATTTTTATAAAGTGCAAGGGGCAAATGAATCTTTGACTAATTATATTGAGTGTGTATGAGTGGCAATGATTGCCTTGTTGTTTAACATTTCTGAAGGTGAAGCTGTACTTAATATTTCAAAAGGAATACAATCTCAGGACTGATCATGGGAGCTGTCTGTGAACAAACCACAGTCATCCGCCAATCTAGACAAGATAGTAGTCAGTACTGAAAATGTGAAATATGGGGTGAGAAAAGGAATAGCAAAGGATTGACCCTTAAAAAACAAATTTACTAGCACCAATGGTCTGGTTTGTGATTGGTACATATGTTTCTAGTGTCAGAGAAAACTACACCTCATCAGACACTGTAATCTTATGCAGGGACAGCAGGGGGATAGTTGACACCAGTGTGCGGCACAAGGTTGAAAAGGAACTTTGCCACCGTGCGGCTGCCACCAGGTGTATGCTGCATGCTTGCCCTTCATGTGTGCCACTGCTGACTGCCACCACCCTCTTATAACCCAAAATTTATGTATTAATTTTGAATTAAGTTTAAATTTGGGCTTCTGGCCACATTTTCACAGGACTTGACATGATGAGATAGTGACACACTGCAGAGAGAGGTAGCGACAGTAGAATCTAAATGAACAGTTTTCATAATACTAATTTTTTATTCTTTTCTTTGTTGAAAGTTGTGTAGTCCATTCTGAAATGCAGTTTTGTATACTGGTTTAGAGGATGCTCGACTTCATTTTCTTTAAGCAATATGAACACTGGTAGAGTTTCTGTTGTTGGATAGATATATTTTTAGTCATTTCACTTCAGTCACCATGCTAACATGACACATATAACTTGTACTTGATCCCTGCACTTCAAACATTTACTAAAAACAACCCAAGGACAATCATTTACCTCAAACAACATTTAGCAAAGAAAATACTATCATATATTGACCTATTTGTGCAAAATCATCGTTGAAATATACATTTCAAAAGTGAAGTACAGATAATTGTTTATCACTGCTTATCTTTTTAAGAAGTCCACAATCATTATCATAATTACATTATGTGTTTATATATGTTGACATTTATACATTTTTGTATAACTATACGATAGCGGATTTCTGGATTTTGAGTCTTATCTCACCACAACCAGTTTTCTTACACACTCTTGGGTCATAACCAAGTTGTGCCCTGATCAACTCTGGCAGTAGCTTGTCCTCGATTGATCATACATGATACTCCAATTGTAAACAAAGCACAGAGTTGCCCGAGTTATGACCGATTAAGGAGAGCAGTCAGTCCGTTTCTGGTCAGATGTTGAAGCTTGCAGGGCAAGTATGCTGCAAACTCTGGACAGGTAACTTTACCTGGGTAGTACTATTTTTGGTTGTCAAAGGATTTACCATGAAGGTATTGCTAGGGGGTGACTTCTTGGCAAGTATACATTGTATACTAGACTATGAGAAAAAGGCATTGCATTTTAAGTTTTGATCTAGTAGGAAGATTGGGTTTTGTAACCATGGGGATGGGTTGAGTGTGTATAACTTTTAATCTAATGACTCGGGGGTTCAATGTAGGACATTTAAACTAACCTGAATGGGTGCAACTTGTGGGATTCTTGGGACAGTTTCCAGAGGTCTTAACACACAGGTTGGGGAGTACCAACAAAATTCAGTATCAAACTAAGATAACTGACAAATTTCTGGGGATGCAGGCTACCTACCATCAACTTCCTCCTAAGATGAAAGAACTCAGGAAGATTGTGAACTGCATGCTTAAAGATGAGTCTATAAGGCTGTCCTTGTCTCTGTATGCAGTGCCCATCTTCCTTGTACCAATGCCCAACAGAACAGATTTTAGACTGGTCATTGGTTACTAAGCCAGAAGGTAGTTTTAGAATCGGCACCTCTGCCTGACCTGCATAATTGTTTTACCTGGTTCACTGGAACACACATCTTCATTGTGCTCTAGCTGAATTGGGCTTACTATCAGAAACTACTCACAGAGAGCTCCAAGCCACTGACCACCTTTTTTATAAACATGTTTGAATTTAATAGGGTGTCTTTGGGTTGTCTACTGGTGCGACTGTTTTATCTTGGCTTCTGGATTCTGTGATCAGTGACTTGAAATTTAAATGCATCTACAACTATCTGAATGACAATGTCATCTACAGCATGAATTTTAAAGAATATCTCTAGCACTAGAGGCAGGTTTTAGGGTGACAGAGAGGCTGATTTGAGTGTCAAAACTACTGAGGTCACATTGGCCTGGCCACAGATATCATTTTTGGGGTATACCATTTCCAGTAATGGGGAGGCTGTGTATCAGTCATGAACCAGTGCTATTTATGAATTCCCAGTGCTGCATAACAATAAAGCTTCATTTGCATGGTAAATTTTTTTAGGTAATTCGTACCTAATTTTTCCCAGCTTGCTGCATCCCTTAGTCAGCTGCAGCACAAGGGGCGACTCCAAGCAAGCTGCCTTCGATGCATTGAAAGGTGGCATAAGTAATGCACCTGTGCTCAGGATCCCCAGTTTTAACAGGCTCTTCATGATCCAGACTAATGCTTCCAATTATGGGAACATGGTGTTTGTACTCCAGGAGCAGGAGGGAGAGCTTTGCAACCTCGAATGTGCATCAAGGACACTGTCCGGACATCAACTTCACTACTTTGTGCATGAGCTTGAGGTTCTGACCATACTGTTTGCTCTAGGGAAATCTAGACGGTATCTCGAATACAGATGTTTTGAAGTGGAGACTGATAATCAGGCCCTCAACTGGGTTTCAGCTAAGCCATGCAAGACTGGTTGCATATCCCACTGGTCTGTGAGAATTTATGTCTTCCAGTTTGATGTGGTTCACATAAGTGGAACACAAAATCAGGTGGCAGGTGCGCTTTGTTGTATATTCAAGAGGAAGTTGTGGCAGAAGAGGAAAAGGAAGTGATGGACTCTGTGGGGAAGGCAGAGGCACCCAGTTTGTACATGTTCACCACCATCTTGACTGAGAGCCCTGCTTTATTTAACGAACTTGAAGAGGAACAGAGAAGGATAACCAGTTAGGGATGATCTGTCAGTATCTGGAACTGGGGCACACAGTAAAAGGTTATTCCTTAGATAAGGGTGTGTTATGTTACTACATGTAGTATAATGGAAAGCTGAAGATTTGCCTTCTTAAGTGTTTGATACAGACAGTCTCTTGCTATTTTCATTGGTCCTTGTGCAGTGGGCACTTAAGAGTTATGGGAAACATAGGGAAAAAACAGCAAACACCTAACTTGGAAAGGCGCGGGCACCAAGATACGGAGGCTGGTCAGGAGTTGTTATAAGTGTATATTGGGCTTCTGGCAATCCACACAGGAGATCAGACCATGTGACAAACTTTCTGTGGACTATTTAGGACCTTCACCTCACACCTGTGGTGGTAATAATTCTGTCTTTGTAGCTGTCAGTACTCTTACTGACTTTTGCAACTTTAAGTAACTAGAGAAACCAACAGTGCGATAGGTATTCAAAATCTATCCAGAATCTTCACCAGTTTCAGACCACCGAAAGTGACAATGCGAGTGTGTTTATTTCATGTTGGCTCCAAAGATTTTGTTTCAGTAATGGCATTAGGTATATTACCATCACTCCCTACTACCCTCAGCCATCATTCATTGAGTGTATAAATAGAGACTTAAAATTGGCCCTTATAATTTACTGTTCAGGATCTCGAGGTTGGTGGGACAGTTCACTCAATTGGTTGAGTCTGGAATTTAATATCACATGTCATGAATCACATAAAACCACTCCAGCTAAGCTCATGTTTTCTTTTGATGTCACTTTTTCTCCAAGTAACCTTTGGGCATTGAGCAACTTATTGCCAGAGCACGTTGGCCCACAGGAATTAAAAGCTACATGGAACACTGCAAGAAGAAAAACTTTCCTTGCAGTGACAATCAGTGTCTGTAATGGTGGGTGTCAGTTTATGGGATGAATGTATGGAATCAGAGGAAAGGAAAATGTGGAGGCACACAGACAGAGAGAGAGAGAGAGAGAGAGAGAGAGAGAGAGAGAGAGAGAGCTGTTGCATTTGTTTTAAAGATTTGGTCAAATTAACTCTCAGTTTTGTTGTGCAAGTATTTCACCCAAGGATCCCTGTATCCATGCAATCCTATTTACCTGCACTTAGTGCAGTGCATATTCTACTAATGTATCATCTTCATGTATGAGCAACATAGAATATTGCAGCTGGCCAGAGCGGCCGAGCGGTTCTAAGCACTTCAGTCTGGAACTGCGTGACCACTACATATTACATCTCACACATGTGACAGGTTATTCTTGTGTCTTACACAGTCCATATATACTGAAATTAAACTTATCTTGATGAAGCTTAAAGCAGTGAGTTCACGTATTAACTCTCATGTTGGCAGGATAGCTTGCACAACTATCTGTATTTGTCACTTAAAACTTATCTTTTGAGGATGTTGCTCACTGAATTATATCGTTAGTGCTTCAGAGTAGTACAATGTACTGTTATGTCTCATTATAGTTACTTATTCCACCCTACATTAATCTTTGCATTTAGTGATAGCATTTTGAGTTACTGGAGTTGCTACTTATAGATGTAAGGGTACATATTTCTAAATAGTGTCAGTTTAATCACTTTGTATTATAGTGCAGTTCAGATTTTTGTATTTAATAGATCACATTTCCCCTCTTAGTCCATTTTCTTAAACATATAATTAATATTTACATTTGTACAGTTTTAACAGTCTACTTGTTCACTTTGTGAACTCCCAGTATTTCCATCAGTCATCATTGTGAGGCTTAGCACGACCAGTCGGTGTTGTCCAGTGGTGGTGGTGGTGGTGGAGTAACATTGCTATTGTCCAGCTTTTCAGCTATGCACACTGCTTGTTGTCTATTTGTGTGTATTTTATATATCCTGATTACTATGGAAACCTTGATCCCTTAGCTGAGCTCTGTGCTTTGCATCGGACCAGCATTCATTGGCCTATACTCATTTCATGTCTCATTGTTTATTCAGCTATTGTCCAGAGTACCTTGCCAGTTGTTTTACCACTCCCTGTTGTCATTATTTGGTGGGGGTCTGGTATCCGAGTTTATACATATGTTGTCCTTTCTTTTGATAATGGTCATTTCCTTGAGAGTCAGAGTTTCTAGGTCTATTATATTCTGGTGGCACATAAGGTTGCCCATCATCAATGTTGTTGTTACTGAATTGTGTGTTCCCACTGCCTGTAAATTTGATTGTGTGGTCATGTTGTCTCCTTGACCTAATCCTTCTTCAACAATTAAGTCAATGGAGTCAAACACAGAGAGGGAATATTCAAGATCTGTTCTATAATTGTGATTAACATTTTGTGGAATATTTGTTTGCAGCTTACCTCTGAAAATTTTAAGCACATCTACATGAGGGATAGGTTTGCTCCTGTATCTAGTTTATCTAGTTTACTTACCTATTTCTTAAAATATTTCTGAAATCTCCTAGCAGTTACAGGTTGAAAACTTCTTGTTGTAATCGTTCATCAACACCAGTGGGCCAAAATTTGTCTAGAAAGGCTTGATAAAATTGATCATACGTTTGACAACATTCTGGTACATCTGATACCCAGTGCTATGCATTTTCTTGGGTGCATCCTACCACACAGAATATTTTTTGTGATGTGGTAAAGCTAAGTAACAGTATGCTACAGAACACACTTAATAAAACTACTGGGTGGACCTTTTCTGACTGTAGAAAACACCTGGCATTTGTGATGCTTTAAGAGGCTGTCATCTACCTATATTGATGGAAGACAAGTTCCTGTCCCCAGTAAGTCTCATACCGACTTGTGTGGCAATGTAGGGTAACTCATTTGGTTTGTCATTGGTGTTGACAAATCATTGTACATGCCAAACTCACTTTCAGTGGCATTGTGAATCTGTGGAGGTGGAAAGGTATTTTCTCTTTCATTAGCTTAACTTTCTTGCATGTTTCCTGTATTAACAGCAGTCAATTGTGCCAGTGGCTAGTTCACAACGAATTCATGGTACACAACAGGTGTGATATCCACATCTACTTTGATAACAATTTTGTTTTCTTCTTTGGACATCAATTTTTGATTTGCTTTACATAAGTTCAGTGCTGCAGTACAGACTTTCCATGACTGTGGTGTCACTGTTGAATGCTCCCAGCTCCGTGTTGTTGTTCAACTTGTTTACATCATTAACAACACATTTTTTTACAGTTTCATAAAATCAGTCTTTGCGACAGCTTTTTCACTTGGTCAGAGAGTTCGCTGCAAACCGATTGCAGTTCTGAAACATCTGTCTGAACTGTAGCTATGGTTTTGGTAAACTTGTCAAGTGCAGTTTGCAAATTGCTTTGCTGTTTGGTCAGTTCATCTAACCCACACATAGGTTTCTTTTGTTATTCAAGGAATTGTAAAAATTTTTGGTCAAAATTGTTACACATTTTTGTAGATTTATGATCAAAATAATTTGACAGATTCATAAAAATACTGTTGCTGCATCTCCATAAAAATATTTCCTAACATAATGCCTTTGGCTGTTTTCTGCATCAAATTTGGATCATGATGATGTCATTTTGATGATGTTCAGTGCCAGTTATTCCTGTTTGTAAATACATATCTGTGGTGTCAAAAATTGCTGTAACATATTCAGGTACACTATCCCGATGAGGGTTCTCTCACAGAAAAAAAAGGGCTGTACACTTTTTCTTGCTCAATTCACAAAAACATTCAGTTTAGGGCAATCATGAATGTGTTACAATGATTGATGTGGATTTTACTTGCCTTATTAGTGTCTTATTGCTTGCACAATCATCAATCTGTACAGTTTCAAATGCAAGCAGTTTATCAACACATGCCAGACAGTAGTGTGTGGGATTTGCAGTTTGATAGATGCATGCCAGGTCAATTTTGAAGGGCTGTTGACAAGACGTTGTCTCACTCACTCATGGACGTCATTAGATTCGCTTGGACGGCCTGATGATTTCCCATGTGTTACCAAGCACCCTGTTTCTACAAAACATTTATGCCACTCATAAATTGTAGGCCTACTAGGAAGATCTTTAGCGTACTTGGTACGGAAAGCATGCTGAACTGTTGTTGCCGACTTTGATTCTTCAAACCAAAACACACAGCTATCCATCTTTAATGCATCTGCCACTGGCACTCCTTACGGTGTGATTCAGCACTAGCAAACTATGTGAGATGAAACTTGATGCATTTTCCTACAAATTGACACTATGGTCACCTCTGTAGGTACTATGATTTAAAAGTTGTAAAGTCCTTTCTGAAACATCATGTATTATTCCTAAGCATGTTTTTGAGCAATAAAGACTTTCTTTCTTAAAGATGAGGTACTCCAGACCTTACTCCATGTGAATTACTGAAGGAAAGTATGCAAAATATGTCAACTTACTTATTTGTCTCTCCCCAAGATTTGCAATGACTCTACAGGAAAATGTGGCTGAACTAAGTTGATTTAGGAGTTCCAAGAAGTGTTTTTTCCAGTTTAAATTCTCATCAATATGGACCCTAGGAATGTTGAAGTTTTCACCCTATTTATTATTTCCTCGCCATATCTTACACTTATCATTGGTGCAGTACATCTAGATTTGCAGAAAAACAGTCAGGGATACTTTTAAGAACTTTGTTTGCCATTTCTTCTCTTTCTGTATGTATGCTCAGATGGATTACAATACTAGTGTCATCTGCAAAAAAGGACTAGTTCTGCTTGTTGTATACTAGATGGACGTTTGTTTACATATATGAGGAATGGTAGTGGACCTAAGATTGAACCTTGGGAAATGGCATAGGTGATTTCTCCCCAGTCACAATTATGTCTCTGGACATTATTGTTTGAATTGCTAACAGACACACACACACACACACACACACACACACACACACACACACACACACACACACACACACACACACAGAGAGAGAGAGAGAGAGAGAGAGAGAGAGAGAGAGAGAGAGAGAGAGAGTCACCTAAGTCACCTAATTCCTGTAAATTCTGGGGAAGGGGTCGATGAGCTCTGACGCCATGTTCAACCACGCCTCAGATGTGTTCAATTGTGTTCGGATCTGGCGAGTTTGGGGGGGGGGGGGGCAGGGTGGCAGCACATCAATAGGAGCTCACCACTGCGTTGTTCTAACCACTCCATACTCTTGGCCTTGTGACATGGCACATTATCTTGTTGAAAAAAGCCACTACTGTCAGGAGACATGGTTGTCATGAAGGGGTGTGTGTGTTCTGGCACCAGTATACAATACCCCTCGGCCATCATGGTGCCTTGTCCAAGCTCCATTGGACCCATGGACACTCACATGAATTTTCCATAGAGCATAATGGAGTTGCCACCAGCTTTTCTCTGTCCTGCAGTACAGGTGTCAAGGAGCTCTTCTCATGGAAGGCATCAGATACGTGCCCTCCCACAGACAAGATGAAGAAAGATCAGGATTCATATCATCATGTAACACACTGCCAATGTGCCAACATCCAATGGTGATGGTCACATGCTTATTTCAGTCATAGAGCTGATATTGTGGTGTTAACATTGGCACAGGCTTGGGTCATACATTGCAGAGTCCGATTGTTAGGAGTGTTCAGTGCACTGTATGTTCAGAAACACTCGTACGCTGTCCAGCATTGAAGTCTGATTTTACTTCTGCCACATTCCGCTGCCTATCCTGTTTTACCAGTCACCCAATCTGTGATGTCTGTATGTGGTTTCACCTTGGTTTTGCCACTTGTTGAAGACACTCATCACAGCTCTCCTAAAGCCCTTGACAAGCTGTACAGTTTCTGAAATGCTCGTACCAAGCCTCCAGGCCATTACAATCGGCCCTTGGTCAAGTTCAGACAGATGGCACACCTGACACATTCTACACATGGACAGCACACTCACTGATACTACATGCACCATGCATGTGTGACTAGCAGTTATTCCTCACCAGGTGACACTGCTCTTGCCTGGATGGGTTCCTATTGATAGAAAGATGGTGGTCATAATGTTCTGGCTGATCAGTGTACAATGAAATAATATAAATTTTACCAGTTGTCTGTAATGTTGACTTACACACTCCTTGTTGTAATCTCACAAGTCACATTGCTGGTACTATAACGGGCATCCAATAAAGATTTCTTTTTCAAAGTTTCTGTTTTCTCTGGAGGTGCTAGATTTGACCATTCTCCTAGTAATGATTTTATGCTGCATGTAATTCTAATGTGGTGCTACAGAAGAATGCTGAAGATTAGATGGGTAGATCACATAACTAATGAGGAAGTATTGAATAGGATTGGGGAGAAGAGAAGTTTGTGGCACAACTTGACCAGAAGAAGGGATCGGTTGGTAGGACATGTTCTGAGGCATCAAGGGATCACCAATTTAGTATTGGAGGGCAGTGTGGAGGGTAAAAATCGTAAAAATCTACCATTTGGCATTAAAAAGTATCATTCATTTTCCCCATACATACGTTACATCACATAAAGAACTTTTAACTAAAACAAAAATATGTAAACTATGTAATAGATTGCTTTTTCTAAAATCATGACTGCTGAAGTAAGGAAATTTGTGGACATCTACATAGACCCCTTTGAAATACCAGAAAACAAAAGTCTTGATGCATACAAAGTGGTATCTCCATATTATTAAGATTACGTAATATCACTGCATTAAAACTTTACAGGCATGATACCTAATATCAAAAGTTTGTTAATCCAGATAATTTAAAATATTCTCTGCTTTATACAACAATAATCAAAAACCAATAACTATGGTTTTTATTAGTAGCTACACCTACCATTCTTTGAGTGCCATACAACTAAGCTAGCAGAGAAAATGTGTTAAAAAATTTATCGGTTGCTGATCATTATGTTACCATATACTGTGTAATCATAATTTAAATAACTATTTTGATGTTTCTCTCTATATTGCAATAAGATTAATGTTTTTAACATTGTGGCCAATGGCTGTTGTGCACACAGCACAGCACTTGTTGCAGCATCCACCCTGATTGTGAGGTGATCTCTTAGGCTGGCCATGGGGGGGGGGGGGGGGGGGCACTTGTATGATGCACTGATTATGTGTGCTCACCATATAGGGTCGCTCCTCCTCCCTCACGGAAAAGTGTTCACTGTGGAGATGCTCACGTTCCATTGAAAGGTGACAACTGCTTGTAATCTTACTCTCCCACACATCACTATTAAAATTCCTTGTGTCTGCACAAGTCTTGAAAACTTCGTGAAGCATAAGATATAAAAAAGAAAAACTTTTTACTTATCTCCATTTCCTCTTGTTGTTGGCTCCAGTTCTTGTGTCTAGGGGTACATTCTTGTGGCTGAAATTTTGATTTAACATTGTGGGCTCCTGATGACTAAATAACAGATAATACTTTATCTGTTGCTATGATTTTTTTTATTTTATCCCATTCTTCTATATCACACTGACTTCACAATCTCCATTTTCATAAACCATCAATTACATTGTTGCTGACAAAATTGAAAGACACGTGCACTTCTATCAGAGGCCTGCCCACAACTCCTCACATTCTGCGCTACTCACAACATTCTGAAGAGTCTACTAAGCTCAAACTTTCTTGACAAAACAAGAATCATCACCAAGTTATATCATTCTTTTATAAATGAATCTAGAAGTAAATTTAATAATTAGTGTCAGATTGTTCAATTAATGATATGAATGTTAAGTATGCTACACATTTCGTAGTTTCAAATGTTTCCAAAAGAAGAAGAATTTTAACCACACATTAATTTCTTTATATACATTTTAGTCTGAAATTTAATACATCATACACAAAATCAAATGCAATTCTTTCCGTGATACAGCTGAGAATGTTCACCTATACCAGAGTCGGGATTAATCCTGGTATCGGCTGCTTCTATAAAAAAAGGTTATGTTAGAAATGGGTGTCCCATTACAATATTCCCCTCCCCCCTCACAAAATTTGGAAACAAGGTGTTTATATGTTTACAATATATTCTGACAGACTATATAGTTTGCCAAACTGTGTACAAAATGATTCCCAGGATAGCAGATGGATGTATTGAAGTATCGGATACATTACATATTACAGAAAACACAAGAAAAATATCTGCTATGCTTATCGTAATCTATATATATATCAGGATATGGCATTCATATTTTTAGATTTGTGGAACATACTATCATATGACAAATAATACCAGGTCAAAACTACAACCACTTAACTATAGAAATACAAAGATAATGTAAATTACTAGCATCACAATTTGAAAGTTACATCCATACAATCAAACCTTCAAAATCTTCAAAAGACAAGAGCAAAATTTCAGAGCCTAAGTGTGTGACGAGTGAGCTGACTCGAAAAACTTACAACAATGGGTACAGACCAGAAGAATATACTCAACCATGAGTTGGCATGTAGTACAAAATCAGTCAGCCACATAAACCAGAATATTTATGGATATGTTGACTCAGTAAAGGACAAAATAATGGAAAAATATTAGGGTCTAAGTTTATGATGTGGGGATCAACCGATGAATCCAAACCACACCGGGTACAAAGCGTCCGCCGCTCGTGGTCTTGCGGTAGCGTTCTCGCTTCCCGAGCACGGGGTCCCAGGTTCGATTCCCGGCGGGGTCAGGGATTTTCACCTGCCTCGAGATGACTGGGTGTTTGTGTTGTCCTCATCATTTCATCATCATCCAGGAAAGTGGCGAAATTGGACTGAGCAAAGATTGGGTAATTGTACGGGCGCTGATAACCACGCAGTTGAGCGCCCCACAAACCACAAACCAAAACCAAACTGGGTACAAAGCAGCAAAAAATCTTTCAACACAACTAAATGAATAATGTTTATATTCCAGTAGCTTGAGGACCAAAATCAATATATGAAAGCAGACATGTATACATCTTGTTATATTGTTTATACTAAGAGATGTCTTCCACACTATTTGCTAACTGTCCATACAAAGTAGCCTACATACTCTAAGACCTAGAATATTCATTTACATTTGATAAAAGAAAATACATAGTGATTTAAAGTTACATAATGCATTGGAAAGTTAATCCCTCTACTTGAAAAAACATGCCTTTATGCTGAATAACACAGTCTCTAGCAGTCTGGGCTAACAATTCACAAACATCAGTCACAGCACAGATCCAGTCGCCAGATGCTCTATTACGTTACCTAGCACCCACGATGTCTTGCAAGTTGACTGGTCCAGCAGGGTACAGCCAGACAGCAGTGTGGGAAACATCTTCACATCACACAAGATATGTTCTCCTTAGTAACATTTCAAAGTCAATTATATGGGATTTATGTATGGTGAAATTAAAAATTGTCCACATATGAAACATTAAGAAACAGAGTTAAATGCAATGAAAAGGATGGGCTAATGAGGTAATGCACACAAATATGCTCAGATATTATTCCTAATCTTGGCAGTAAAAATTATGAACATTGTTCCATTTCAAAACTGTGAAAAGATCTAATTTAGCCTCATGGTGTATATGTATCAAATTCTGAAGCACGAATCTAATATGGAACATAATTATATATTGTATGATAGATTTTAACTCAGTTAATAGGTAAGATAGTACCTTGAAATTCATGTCATCTTACATACTAAATTCCAGACAAACAAAACATTATATCATTGTATGAATCTACAAATAGATTTATACCCAGTCACTGGATAAGATAGAATGCTAGAAACTACATGATCTTACACACTACATTCATGGCAAACAAAACACAATTACATAGTCTTAAAACTCTACAGACAGACTGTATCTATTCTTCTACACTAGGTATCATTATGCAACCATGATCATATGTCTTGTACTCTATTCTAAATATTAAAAGTACCCGAGATTTTACCAATTTGCTTTGCTTACCTGTAGCTCCTCTTATCTTTACACCTACAATGGGCATTTCCACAAAACTCTTACTGTGTTTACTCTTGTCTTTAAATTGTTCAGATATACCACAAATTGGGCTACCTGTATCAATCAAATAGTTCCCTTCCCACTGATTAATCTTAATTTTAATGTAAGGACATCCAAAATCTGATTCATCATCTTTGTTATTAGACACTTCATGTAAGAGATTGCTTTCAGTTTCATCAAATGCCACATACACACTGTTATTTCAGGGTTTTATCAACTTTACTGGTATCATAGTATTACTTTGGTTACATATGTTATCAGGTAAAATCTGAACACACTGAAATGATTCCATGACACAACCGACATCACTTATCACATAAGGAACATAAAATATATTACTGTCAAAATTACATTTCCTACTTAGGTCTTCTTTCACTTCATTTCATCAATTTGGACTAACCACAGCTAACTTACTCCAGAATGCACATTAATCTATGTTATCATCAATTTGGTCCCAAACAAATTTCAAAAAGTTTTCACCTTTATTCTCTAAGCTTATAGATAACTTACCTTTACTGTCTGAAACATTACTCTGCATGAAAATGAAAAACTGCTTTGACTGGACTCTCACGTAGATCATCACAAACATCACTTACCTTAACCAAATTCACAAATAACTGTGAAACTTCATTATTCTTAAACTCCACGAATAATTGATACTTATCATCATCATCATCATCATCATCATCATCATCAACAACCTCTTCCAAAGTTACTTCATCAACAACACTATTAACAACACAAGTCTCATCACTATCAAAGTCACACACCTCACCTACATTCATTTGCAATAAGCTACCAGTCTCAGACTTACCAACCTGTCATTTCACAGCTCTCATTCATATCTGCATCAAAAATACCACCTAATTCAGATCCGATACAGTGATCACCTGTTTTACATATGTCAATACCACTGTTTTCTGACCAAGAGAAGAAATCATTAATACACACTACATCACAGTTCTTATTACTCTCACATTCTGGTTTGTGATTAGTACCTACATCACTATAATTAAACATAGTATCCCAAAACTTTTGATTAAAACAGAAATGAGAAATCTGATATTCCTTCTGTTCAACTTCAGATAGCTATGCCACATTATTAATACTGTTATTATTGTCTTATTGTAAGCATAAATTGGAGGTCCTGTACTTGTTGTGTTTCCTTGCCCCAAAACTGTGGACCTTCTTCTAGCCAGACCACTGTTTCCCAAATAGTTATCTCTCTGATTGTTTTTGCTATTAAATTGCCCATAGTTATCCCCATTATTCCTAATCTGGTTCTGTTCAAAATTTCTGTTTCTATTGGCATTTTGCCCCTGAAAGAAATTACCATTATCTCTGCTTCTGTAGTTATTACCATTGAGATCTCTATAATTTCAATTATTATGGTACATGCTTCTTTCTACTACCCTATCTGCCTGTCAACACATCATAAAAATTGTTCAAGGCAATCATCAGGTCTGTGTACTAAATCCCATAGCAATCTCTCTGGTAATCTCCTTCTTTGTACATCAATCAATGTCATTTCATCAAATGGTTTGTCAAGATGTGTTAATCTCTTAAGTTGATTCTTACAAAACTCTTTCAGGGTACCATCCCTATTCCTATAAATGTGACCATTTAGAAATTCACTTTCAATTCTTGCTTGTTCAGCTTCTGACCAAAATTTATTTAAAAAACTTTTTTCAAAACTTTGGTACGTCTCCCACTGCCTTAAATTTAGATTTACCCAAGACGCCGTTTAACAAATTTAATTTTTTGATCATCACTCATGCTCAACACAAAACTATCTCTACAGTGGTGTAGAAAATCCACTGGATGTAAATGGTATGATGGAAAACTTGATTGGAATATTGGACCATGCAATACCATTATTTGAATACAGATTGTTGTGAATAAAATTTTCCTGAACTACTGAAATTTTTTGATCTAGAACATTTATGTTAGTTAGCTTACTGTCTTCAACATTTAAAATTTTTTGATCTAAACTACTAAAATTCTGTTCCATTTTTCCCTCTACAGCCTTCTGTTGAACTCTGACATCATTAACATTCTTCTCCTCATTTGCAGATTGTACAACTAACTCATTTTCCAAATAATAAATTTATTTTCTAGTACTTCAACTTTTTCATTCACACTTTTTAATCCATCTGACAACCCATTTTTTAGCTCCAAAACATGATTACTAAGTTGGTGTGTTTGGTATTGTACCCTGTCCATTTTATCATTTTTTTCAGTTCATATTTCCGTTAACTGATCATTGATTACAGTAAATTTGCTATTGTTATCTCCTTTTATTACCGTCACTAATCATTAACAGCACTCAGTTTTTCCAAAATCAACTGCATACATCAGTCTTAACTGTTTCTTTGCTGTCTACACATCCACTTGGTTCAAACATGTCTAGGCTACATCCTACAGCTTTCATTTCATCGCCACTACCATAATCTCTATTACATTTTTTCTTACTGACGTCCCTCATCATCTTTGTAAAGTCCTCTTTCAATTCATCCGGTCCGTCACTGTTGATATGACTTTGTCGGGCAGCTCTCTGGTTTTCTTTTGTCAAGTGACTGTAATTTCATTTATATATATAAACTGTAAATGACACAAATCCAAAATCCATTCTTCTTCTGCAACAGAAAAAACTTCATTGTAGTCAACAGATCATGGCTGATGCGCACACTTGTAATCTTACCCTCCCACACATCACTATTAAAATTCTCTGTCTCTGCACAAGTTCTGAAAGCTTCATGAGGTGTAAGATATATAAAAAGTGAAACTTTTTACTTATCTCCATTTTCTTTTGTTGCTGGCTTCAGTTCTTGCATCAAGGGGTACATTCTTGCAGCTGAAATTTTGATTTAACATTGTGGGTTCCTCATGACTTAATAACTGATGAAGTATTATCTGTTGTTACAATTTTCTTTTATTTTATCCCATTCTTCTATATCACACTGACTTCACAAACTCCATATTCATACAACAATCAATTACGTTGTTGCTGACAAAATTAAAAAACACATGCACTTCCATCAGAGGCATGTCCACTACTCCTAACATTCTGCTGTACTCGCAACACTCCAAAGAGTTTACAGAGCAAAAGCGTTTACAAACATTCTCAACAAAAGAATCATCACAAAGTTACATCATTATTTTATAAATGAATCCAGAAATAAATTTAATAAGTAGTGTCAGATTGTGCAATTAATAATATGAATTTTAAGTATGCCAGACATTTTGTAGTTTCAAATATTTCTAAAAGAAGAATAATTTTAACCGCACATACAGAATGTAACAAATTAATTTCTTTTTATACATTTTAGTCTGAAATTTAATACATCATACAAAAAGTCAAATGAAATTCTTTCACTGAAACAGCCGAGAATGTTCGCCCATACCAGATTCGGTATTAATCCTGGAATCGGCTACTTCTATAAAAAAAGGTTATATTAGAAACGGTTGTCCCATTACATACTGGAGCAGCTGTCATGCTATCACGGGAGAATACGGTCTGAAATAACATGGGTGCAGGCGTGGTGCCTACCACCCAGAGAGAAACTGTAAGGGAGTGCTGCTGCTGATGCTACCGTATTTACTCGAATCTAAGCCGCACCTGAAAAATGAGACCTGAAATAAAGGGAAAAAAAATTCCAGAATCTAAGCTGCACCTGAAATTTGAGACTCGAAATTGAAGGGGAGAGAAAAATTTTAGGCCGCACCTCCAGATCGAAACAAAGTTGGTCCATTGTAATATGAGACACAATTTAGGTCAAATGAATGACGACACAGCTGCAGTAGTTTGGTTCGAGTCATAAGCTTAGCAGTTAAGCTTTACCAGGTAGCCATTGCTATGCGTCAGGCGCTCCGTCCGTATATTATACGGGTGCCCTTCCCTTTTCATGTGCTTCGTCTGGTTTGATTTGATTGCTTATTTTTCTTCGATCTGATAAGTGCCGTTCTCTTTGTTATAGGTGTTTACGTCACTCTAGGCTGAAAATGCATTACTGTACTGTGTCATGCATTGTTTGTTGCATTCTGATAATGAGTGTTTCCTGTTTACGGCCTGTCGCCGCTCGCGGCATTGCTTGAGAGAGAGAGGAGTAGTCTTATTGGCGAAACAATGGGAAGAGACTGCTATTTGTTGTTACTCACACTGCTGCTTTCTTTGTTAATGATCAACAAGAACCCAGTAATAGACTGTGTATGATAGAAGATGGTCTGAACGAGAGTTTAGGGAAATTTTTCACCGTTTGAAAATCTTTGCAGACACCTCTTCAGTACATTACATTCTGCACAGAAATTAGAGTCATCTTAGATTTAAAAATCCATTCAATTGCCGTGCTTCATTTCTGACTGTATCACTATTAGGCACAAGAATAATACGAATATAAACATGACATTATATGCATATTCTTCCGCGTTTGTGGTTGTCTCACTCTAGTTTCGTAGTTTATTAGGCAGACGGGATTTAAATGAGATAGCAGCAAACATGAAACAATACATGGCAAAATGTGTATATTCGTATTCTTCTTATGGTGAAGAGAATACTGCATGTGATTGACAATTCATAAAAGTTCCTATTAGCAACCATCTCTTCTCACAGGTAGGAAAAAATTCAGAACGTAGAGTTGGCCATATCGACAAACATCCTGAATAGTCTTGCAGCCGGATTTTTGTGGTAAATTGAAATGCTGCTGCATTCGAAGATGAACAATACGGAATTTGTATTTACTTCGTTGGATAATGTATGAAAATGCAGTGGTCGAAACTTGAGGCAGAGAAAAAAGCTCGTCTTCCACCTTTTTTTTTTTTTAAATTTATTTACTGACACAGAGGTTTTGACGCCAGTATTTATCTTTGTGCCTACAAAGCATGCCTATGTAGCGCTACATATATTCGACGGCAGAAGTTAGTTGTGGCGGCACATACCAACATTTTTCAGAACTTCTGCTTACTTTGCACTCGATTATAAGCCGCAGGCGGTTTTTTGGATTACAAAAACCGGAAAAAAAGTGCGGCTTAGATTCGAGTAAATACGGTATATCCACGTCCACATCCACATCTTGGCAGAACACTCAGTGCTGGAGGCAGCAGAGGAGACAGTGGCAGCAGTGGCAACAACAGGGGCTGTGGAGATGAAGGTTGCTTGGAGCTGTCTACTCCACCCAGTGGTGACAGCACCCAGAATGAAGATGGTGCCAGGGCCGGGCCACAGGGGTTGGTGTAGATGGTGGAGGTGGCCGCAGATACGGAATGGCTCTCTGGTGCACGGTCGGTCATGCACGGATGGAGTCGGTTGTAGTGTCATGACACTGAACCATCAAACATGTGCATGATGCAGAGGCAGTGGCATCAGCAGCAATGGATGATGGCTGATATCCACTAAGGGTGGTGGACAATTTTGCAGGCTTAGACAGTGGAGCCCAGACAGAATTGCTGCAAGGCAGAACCATGGGCATATTTGTGTGAGAGAACAGCCCAAAGGCCATACTGGGAAGCATCTGTGGCCATGACAAGTTGGTCTGATTGGAAGATGACATAGCAAGTTGCCGAGTGAAATTTAGACCTTAATAGGGTATAAGCATGATTACAGGTGGCTGACCGGTGGAAATGGAAATCTTTACCTCAGAGAGGATGAAGTGGCTGGTATAATGTGGTTGTGCCAGGAAGAATTGATTGATTGATTAACTGAGAGGGGTTATGGAACCAAATGGCGAGGTCACGAGTCCCGCGATTCCATAGTGAGTTACAAAAGAAAGAGGGTCTGCTAAAAGTGGACCGATCTGGTCAGGAGAGTAAAATTATATAATAATGAACATTGAACACACACAGTAAAGGCATAAAAGGTGAGACCAAATCTAAAAACTGCAAAAAAGGGGGCGGTTGTGGGGTCACAGACCGAGAAGACTAAAAGAAGTCCCGACCACAACCAAACTGTCCCCACTCCAAGACTAAAGGAGAACCTTATACCTGAAAATAAAAAACACTTTCACGGTGGAAACCGAGGACCAGTTCAACTATCCGTGGATCATCTGCTAATACCAAATTTATGGAATCGGGAAGACTATACTTAACACAAAGGGCCGAAAGAGGGGGCATTCCACCAATATGTGAAATATCGTCAGTCTGGCTCCACGACCACAATGGGGGGGTGGGGTTATTACATAGGAGGAAACAATGGGTGAGCCGGGTATGACCAATGCAAAAATGGTATAAAACTGTGGACTACTCCTGGGAGGAGTGGAAAGAACAGTGCCAAACTCTAGTAGACTCCTTGATTGTGTGGAGTTTATTACTATGAGCAGTAGTGCTCCAGATGGCATTCCACTGTTGGGCAAAGAGAGATTTGACATAGATCCGCATATCTGCTGCTAATCATGAATGGAAATGGGGTAAGTATCTGCTTCTTGAGCCAAACAGTCAGCCAATTTATTCCCTGGGATGCCCAGATGACTTGGGTCCCAGAGAAGGACGACTGAACAGGCGGCATGCTGAAAGGCAGAGAGAAGGTCATGGATGGCAGAGACCAAGGGGTAACAAGAGTAGCATTGGTTAGTAGTCTGCAGGCTGCTCATGGAGTCTGAACAAATTAAAACACTGTGGAAGGAGCCCTGAGAAACAAAAAGGAGGGCCCTGTGAATGGCTAGAAGCTCTGCTGTGAACACACTACATGATACCAGCAATAAATGGTGTTTGAAGCCAGCAGGAGATGTGAAAGCATATCCCACCTTATCAATAGTCTTAGAACCATCAGTGTAAAGTGTAAAAGATGGTGGCACCCTGGAACTCTGCACGGATGGAGCAGATAACGCAGTGGAAAAACATAAGAGTGGCAGAGATCTTAGGACCCTGGAATAGATCAGTCCTAATACGTGGTCTAGGTGCCATGCGGGGGGGGGGGGGGGGGGGGGGGAGGAGGAAGGTATGGGAGGAAAGACACAGGGTGTTAGGAGGGAGACATCCCTCATTGGCGAAGAGCACAGGGTACACAGGATGGTCAGGGAATTGGCGAATGGCGACTGCGTAAGAAACAAGGAGTTGGCTCCATCAGATGTGCAGAGGGGGAATCCCCACTTCTGTGAGGAGACTATCAACAGGACTAGTGCAAAAAAAGCACCAATAGTCAGACACACAATGATGGACAGGGTCAAGGAGTTTCAAAGTGGAAGGAGCTGCTGAGCCATAAACCTGACTACCATAATCTAGTCTGGACAAGACCAGAGCATGGTAAAGATGGAGAAGAGTGGAACAGTCTGCACTCCAAGATGAGTGACCAGGAGGCAGAGAGCATTAAGCTTTTGCATACATGTAGTCTTTAGGTTGCGAATGTGGGGCAGCCATGTCAGCTTATTATCAAAAATAAGGCCCAAGAAACAGGACTGTGCCACAACATCAAGGAGCTCAGTTGCCTAAATAAAGTTCTGCATCGGGGTGCACTGTGGGTCAATGACAAAAAAATGCATAACCTGCATTTTGGAGGGTAAAAACTGGAAGCCACGGGTGGTGGCCCACGCAGAGGCCCTTCAGATGGCACCTTGGAGCTGGCACTCAGCAGACGCTACTGAATGGGAGCTGCACCAGATGCAAATATCATCGACGTACAACACCAGGGTAACCAGAGACCCAACAGAGGTTGCAAGCCCATTGATGGCAGTGAGGAAGAGTGTGACACTTAGCACAAAACCCTGTGGGATACCATTCTCTCGAATCTGTGGGGCACTGAGTGAAGAGCCAGCTCAAATCCTGAAGAGCTGGTAAGATAAAAACTCACAGATATAAATTGGAAGGGGACCACGGAAGCACCAGTCATGGAGGGTAACTAAAATGTGATGGCGCCAAGTCATGTCATACGCCTTATATCGGTTGAAGAAGACTGCAACAAGGTTCCGGCAGTGAGTAAAAGCCTGTCGGATGGCTGATTTCAATCAGAGTAAATGGTTAGTTGGAGATCGCCCTGCCTGGAAGCCACACTGATACAGGGACAAAAGGCACCAAGATTTGAGTACCCAACATAATCTGAAGTTGACCATCCTTTTGAGCAGTTTACAAAGTACATTCATAAGGCTAATTTGGTGGTAGCTCTTGAGAGATGTTGGGTTTTTCCCGCACTTAAGGACAGGGATAACTATACTGTCTCACCATTGTGACGGAAAAGCACCTGTGAGCCAAATGTGGTTGAAGAACCTGAGGAGCTGTTGCCTCTAGGAAACGTCAAAGTGTTGGATCATCCGGTTGTGGATGGAATCTAGTCCTTGGGCTGTGTCTCGTGAAGAGCTAAGAGCCTGCAGCAATTCCCATTCAGTGAAGAGTGCATTATAGGGCTCAATGTGGTGTGCGATCAAACAGAGGGGGCTCTGTTCAACTCTGCATTTCTAGCAGGTAACAGGGTAGGAAGAGGACAATATGCCATCACAAAGTGTGTCGCAAGGTGTTCTGCGATGACCAATGGATCAGTGCACAGAACACCTTGGAGGTTCAGACCCTGAACAATTGACTATCACTGGCAGTCCAGAACTCTATGGAGCTTGGACCAAACCTGCGATGAAGAGGCATATGGCCCTAGGGAGGAACTTCTGCTCCCAGAATTTCTTTTTACTCTGCTTAATAAGGTGACAAGCCTTAGCACAGAGACACTTCAAAGTGAGGAGGTTGGTCTGTGAAGTGTGTCGCTTAAATCGCTGCAGCACCTGTCAGTGGTCTTGGACAGTGACTGTGATATCCTCGGTCCACCACGGCATTGATTGACAATGAAGGGGACCTGTGGATAGGGGAACAGCAGTGCCAGCAGCATGAATAATAATAGCAGAGACGCCTTACATGACTACATCAACGGAAGTTTAGAGGAGGGTATCAAAGTGGACAGCAGACATATATAAAGTCCAATTGGCCCTGTGAAATGCCCAACGTGGGGGCCTGTCTGCCTGGCAGCAGCAGGGGAACAACAGAATCACCACTAAGTGGTCACTGTCACAGAAATCATCACGGTATAACCGATGTAGGGAAGCCATGAGGGCAGGGGAAGAGACCGTGAGATTGATGGCAAAGAAGGTGCTATGAGAGGCACTGAAGTGGGTAGGGGAACCATCATTGAGGAGACAAATTGAGGTCTGTGATAAGTTGGTCAACCTACCCATTGAAGTGACACTACTCCACAGTGGATGACGGGCATTGAAGTCCCCAAGGAGGAGAAATAGGGGTGAGAGGTGCTGGATTAAGGTAGACAGTGCAATGTAAGCAAGTGGCCTACCTGGGGGGTGGTAGACATTGGCAATCACCATTTGCAGAGTCATTTGCACTCGAACTGCTATTGCTTCCAAGGTGGTACATAGGAGGATCCAGTCACTAATGACATCAGAGCAAATCAAAGAGCAGACGCCACCAGATGACGATACCCCAGGGCCAGCACAATTCCGACAGAATGCCTGCTAACCACAGAAAGGTGGAGAGTGGTTATCACGGAAATGGATTTCTTGAAGAACAAGACAGAATGCAGAATAGGAGGGGACAAGACATCAAATTTCCAGTAGGTGACAATAGTATCTGTTGCATTTCCACCGGATGATCGTGTGGCACGAGTCCAAGGTAGACATGAAGAAGCTGAGAAGCAGGTCAGGTCACTCGGTCAGTAGTTGTCACCAACAAGGATGGCGTAACATCCATAAATAAGAAGTCAGGCTCAGGTTGTAAGGGGGGAGATGGCACCTCCAGGGGCATCTTGTCTTGGGATTTATGTTTCTTCTTCTTCTCTTTCTGAGGTGGAGGAGGGCAGGGCACAGGGAGAGCACAGGCTTTTGCAAGATCTGGAACCGAAAGAGAGCAGGCAACCTTAGGGTGCACAGATGGTGTGCTTCATGGCTGAGTGGTGATGACAGCCTTCTGGTCTGAGAGACGCCAGGGAGAGGGGTCTCGGGAGGGAGCCCAACCACCAGCAGATGCCAAAGAAGGGGGGCACTTCTTCGGCCGGGGAGGGGGCTGGTACCCTGATGGGAGGTCGTGGGAACTACAGGGGAGGGGGAGGGGGAAAGGATAGTGGGATGGAGCAGGAGTAAGGACGAGGGAGGAGGAGGAGGAGGAGGAAAGGAAGTAACAGAACGAAAGTTGAAGATAGTGACACTGGATGGAGTGTCTCATATTTTTGGTGAGCCTCAGCATAAGACATGTGTTCCAGGGACTTGTATTCTTTAATTTTCTTTTCTCTCTTGTAAGCCCAGCAATCCAACGAGTGAGGGGAGTGGCGGTCAGCACAATTTACACATGCAAGTGGTGGAACACAAGGTCTTCCCTCATGGAGTGGGTGGCCACAGTCTCCACACAAAGGGCCCACCGTACAGCAGGAAGACATATGCCCAAAACACAAGCACCAAAAGCACTGCATAGGTGGAGGGATGTATGGTTTCATATCACATCTCTAGCACATAACCTTAACCTTCTCTGGGAGGGTATTCCCCTTGAAAGCCAGAATGAAGGTGCCAGTATCGGTGTGGTTGTCTTTGCAACCCTTCTGCACTCGTCAAACAAAATGAACATCACGCTGCTCCAGGTTAGTCTGGAGTCCCTCATCAGTTCGCAGGATGAGAGTGGTGAGGAGTGATAGACACTGGGACATTGTCAAGATTATCACAGGCATGAAGAGCTGCAGACTGGGAGCCAGAAAAAGCTTTGATCAACAGGGAGCCCAACAGAATCTTACAAGGGCATTTCGAAAAGTACAGATACAATGGCTCGCAGTCCTTAAATAGAACATTTATTTTGAAAACGTCAGTTACATCTTACTAACTGGATTATTTGTTATTTTTCAACATAATCACCCTTGTTATCCAAACATTTGTTAAGTCGGTGCACAAGCTTTTGTATCCCACAGTCATAGAAGGTAGCCGCCTGTTGTTGGAACCACATTTCAACTTCATCTCATCGTCGTTGAATGATTTTCCACCAAGATGTGACTTCAGGTAACGAAAAACATGGAAGTCGGTGGGCGCCAGGTCCAGGCTGTATGGCGGATGGTCCAATACGTCCCATTTGAATTGTTTGAGTAGTGCTTTGGTTACGAGCGCTGTGTGAGGCCGAGCATTGTCATGAAGCAAGTGGACTCCACTTTTCAGCATTCCCCTATGTTTGTTTTGAATTGCCCTTCGAAGATGTTTCAAAGTCTGGCAATATGCAGCAGCATTAATTGTTGTTCCAGGAGGCATAAATTCCAACAGAAGAATGCCTTGTCTGTCCCAAAAAGCAGAAGCCGTGATTTTCTTTGCTGAAATCAATGTTTTGCGTTTCTTGGCTTTTGTGAATTCGAATGGCGCCATTGCATTGATCGTTGCTTGGATTCAGGAGTATGGTGATAAACCCACGTCTCGTCATCTGTCACAGTGTGATCAAGGAACTCATCACCTGCTTCAGCATAGCGTGTGAGGAAGTCGAGTGCAAAGCCCATCCTTTTCTTTTTGTGTTCTTCTGTTAACAGTTTTGGAACCCAGCATGAACACAGTTTCCTGTATCCTAACTTGACAGTCACAACGTCATAAAGAGTTGTCATTGACACGTCCAGTATGATCAGATGCAATTCTTTCAATGTGAGAAGTCTATTCGCACGAATTGCTTCCTCCATTCTCCAAAGAAGGGCATCAAAGATCACAGATGGCTGACCTGTTCTTTGTTCATCATGAACATCAGTCCTACTTCCAGAGAAATGACGACGCCATTTCGTTACGTTTTGTCGATTCATAATGTTCCCATAAACAGAAACAATTTCTTTGTGAATATCCACTGGTCGCTGACCTTTTGCATGAAGAAAATGTATGACGTAGCGCATTTGGCGGGATTCTGAATCAGTGCAGCCATTTTAAACATGATCTACTCCAACCAGAAGTAACATTCAACTGCCGAACGACCGCGAGGAGAAAGCTAACGGTTCAAGGTTAACACCAGTGTTGCCAACCTCCTCGCCAAAACTCTTCTGCTCCTCTGGCGTACGGTGTATCTTTACTTTCCGAAATACCCTCGTACAAAGAGACTCCACTTCACCAAACTCATCCTTGACATTTTCCATGAAAAACAATGTCCCTGTGGTGGTGAATGTTTCCCCTTGATGAGGTAACGGGGAAAGGGTTTCACCCCAAGATGGCGAGCCTAGCCCTCCTCCCATGGTGTAGCCAAGGAAGGGTTGGTTGCCATGTCATACGAAGCAGCATTCAAGGATCCTTCATCATTCAAAGAGATGGCCAGATTTTTGCAGCTTGAAATGCTTCATGTGCCAAGCATTTGCCCTGATACCATCCACTCCGACCAGGGGCTCTCCCCATGGGTGCCACCCAGCCATTGCCAGGATTTCTGATGCTTCAAGAAGATATGCAACCACTCCTTGGCATACATGGGGAGGGAACAGCTCGGGTATCAGCAGATCAGTAGTGTTATCCCTGTGTTGTCAGGGGGCTCAGCCATATAGGTACATAACAGCCCCACCTCAAGGACTGGCTACACGTGCTGGTGTCTTAGCAGGGTGGAAGAGGGCTTCAGTGAGATAGGGAGAGGGGTAGGAAGGGGGGGGCGAGAGGAATCCACACTGTAGATGTTAGGGAGGGAGTTCTTCCCCATATGGCTCTCACTAAAACCAGGAAATTTTGAAGTGTAGGTCAAACCTCAAGTGGGGACCTAACACCAAAAAAGATGAAAGAACAGGCAAAAGGAACAAAATTGCAACCAATACAGGAAACCAGATGGATAGCCAGGGTGCCATAAATCAGAAAACTGAGAAGATGGAAGGAGATGGCAACAGGGAAGGAATGAGGAAGGGAGGGGGCAGGGTGAAAGAAATGCAGCCAGGGGATGAAGAACTGGCCGCAATAGCTCGGGGCCCCGTGTGTGCCATGCACGAACTCACGAAAGAACTGTGAGCCCTCTGGGGGGTGCCAGGAAGAAATTTATGGTAGTATGTGTTCTTTCTGAGAAAGGCTTGCAACTCTTTGGCATTGGTAGAATGTGGTGAAGCTGTAATGGCATCACGATGCTGACAAAGGCTTGAGGCCAGCATGTGAGAATTCAAAAGCAAGGTAGATGACAGACCACTGGAAAAATTGTGATTTGTCTAAGTTACATTTCAAACTGATGACCTGTAGCACCATAAAAAAGTCACAAAGGCTCTGGAAATATTGTTCTGTTGAGGAACCCCAGACCACTCCAGCACCGAGGACGTGAGTTGCTCCAAAAATTGTTGGAAAATGGCAGGGGTGATATGCTGAATGGCAGGCACTAGTATTGATATAATTACAATGGGCATTCACTATGAGGACATGTGTGGAACCATCATTCACAGGCAGTTGTAAGCAAGCTTCTTAAAAAATTTTTAAAAAAGTAAATAAATTGATGGTGGGGGAGCGGGGGGCATGCTGACAGTTGGTTTAATTGTGATTGGTATCACACCCTAAACCTTCCAAAAACAGGAGCAGTCTGATCAGAGTGCATCCAATTGTTGGTACAGAACTTGATTCAATATCAGATGCACTTCATCAGAAACAGAGAACCCAAAAATTTTGAAGGTGTCCAACCCAAATAAGTTGTGAGCATTGGTATCATACACTACTAGAAAATTCAGAGGCCAAACAACTGCTTTTTATATTCTGGAATATAAAACTGTCCCAATATAGGTATATGTCATTTCTTGTAACTTACAAACTAATGAGATACTGGGAACAATACTGGTGATCTAAGATCCACATAGGTTTGAGAATTAAATAGGCACAACTTGCATTTTTAACATCTTGTCCATCAGATGTACTTCAATGTAGGGTTTGTTTAGGGTTACCATCACTTGGGAGACACTGTTCATATCCATATTCATGTCCGGTGAAGGAGGTTGAGAATTGCACACAGATGCAATGCCCCCCCCCCCCTCGCCCCTTTTTGTTTACAATTGTTGCACGTCACCCAATGCTTTGGGCATGTGGCTTGTTCATGTTGATTGAAACAATAAGAGCTCGACAGAAGAGGAGCATGTGATTGCTATTGTAATGCTGACTGGTGCTGTTGATTAGATGGCACTGCCCCATGTGGCATGGAGGCTGCAGTTACATGGCTGCAATGTTGTCTTCCCCCTTGTGCTAACCAACCAAACGTGGCCAACGACGAGAGAAACCAATGGCAATTACTTCACACTGTTCTTTCATCTGATTTCCTGCTGCCATAGATAGTTCAAAAGACTGAGCAATGGTGAGTCCACCTGTGAGAGAGTGATTTCCACATTGTAAAGCATGTTCACAAACTTCCCTGTCAGGGGCCAGAAGTATTATAGCATCATGAACCATCGAGTCAGCATATGAGTCTCGGTACGCCTCAGTGACAAACTGCCAATAATGGCTAAGCCTATGAAGATCCACTATCCAAGCTCTGTATGACTGTAGCGGCTGCTTTTGACAATGGTAGAACTCAACATGAGCAGCAATAACATGAGTAAGTCTGTAATGATACTCACACATTTCACCCAAAGAGAGACTGGAAGGTTCCTGAAGAGAAGCTAGTTGATATGAAAGGCAATAAACGAGGAGAAATACACATCAAAAATAAAGACTTACAAAAATTGGGGTCAGTGACTCCAAAAGCTTAGAAATGTTGCAGGAGGCATTTTCTATTTGCATCCCAATCTTTTACAGAATAATCATATTAGGAAACGGTGGAAGTTGCATCAATGGCAACAGAACCCAGTGCATAAATGAGGCTATGGCACCAAATTGTTTAGTGCCATGGTGAGAGAGTGTTGCTTTCATTGAGATCTCATTGTTGCTCAACAAGAGACTGAAGACCTTCGACATGTTGGCTGTATATCAAAGTAGAAAAACAAAACACACTAAGTAGAGTCTCATCCTTGTTGCCAAGTATGCTGTAACATTGTACAGACACAATATCGGCAATAACACCAACTTATGTTCTGCTTTCATGTGGAGAGATCTACAGCAACACTGAATGAAGTATAGAATGGTACAAAATCTCATATCTACAGAACACATCAATATACAGTCCAGTAGGTGAGCATGAGCAAGTAAACCCAAGTGAGGCTGAGGGCCTGCCATGCCTGTCTTGTGTTCAACTGTTGTGCACAGCACTTGCTGTTCCACCTGCCTGGGCTTTCAGGTGACATCTCTAGGCCAGCTGTGGATGCACTTGTATTGTGTGCTGCTTGATTATGTGTGCTCACACTACAGCATTACAACAATTAAGAGTGCGCTAATGGCACCTTTTTTTGTTTTTTTTTTTGCTATTAATTGATCTGGAACATTTATGACAGCTGTCTGAGAAGTAGACACATCTCTTGCAAATTTTAAAGACTCACCTGAGCATAATTATTTTTCTTCATGAAATACAGGGCTATTACAAATGATTGAAGCGATTTCATAAATTCACTGTAGCTCCATTCATTGACATATGGTCACAACGCACTACAGATACATAGAAAAACTCATAAAGTTTTGTTCGGCTGAAGCCGCACTTCAGGTTTCTGCTGCCAGAGCGCTCGAGAGTGCCGTGAGACAAAATGGCGACAGGAGCCGAGAAAGCGTATGTCGTGCTTGAAATGCACTCACATCAGTCAATCATAACAGTGCAACGACACTTCAGGACAAAGTTCAACAAAGATCCACCAACTGCTAACTCCATTCGGCGATGGTATGCGCAGTTTAAAGCTTCTGGATGCCTCTGTAAGGGGAAATCAACGGGTCGGCCTGCAGTGAGCGAAGAAACAGTTGAACGCGTGCGGGCAAGTTTCACGCGTAGCCCGCGGAGGTCGACGAATAAAGCAAGCAGGGAGCTAAACGTACCACAGCCGACAGTTTGGAAAATCTTACGGAAAAGGCTAAAGCAGAAGCCTTACCGTTTACAATTGCTACAAGCCCTGACATCTGATGACAAAGTCAAACGCTTTGAATTTTCGGCACGGTTGCAACAGCTCATGGAAGAGAATGCGTTCAGTGCGAAACTTGTTTTCAGTGATGAAGCAACATTTTTTCTTAATGGTGAAGTGAACAGACACAATGTGTGAATCTGGGCGGTAGAGAATCCTCACACATTCATGCAGCAAATTCGCAATTCATGAAAAGTTAACGTGTTTTGTGCAATCTCATGGTTTATAGTTTACGGCCCCTTTTTCTTCTGCAAAAAAAAAAACGTTACAGGACACGTGTATCTGGACATGCTGGAAAATTGGCTCATGCCACAACTGGAGACCGACAGCGCCAACTTCATCTTTCAACAGGATGGTGCTCCACCGCACTTCCATCATGATGTTCAGCATTTCTTAAACAGGAGATGGGAAAACCGATGGATCGGTCGTGGTGGAGATCATGATCAGCAATTCATCTCATGGCCTCCACGCTCTCCCAACTTAACCCCATGCGATTTCTTTCTGTGGGGTTATGTGAAAGATTCAGTGTTTAAACCTCCTCTACCAAGAAATGCGCCAGAACTGCGAGCTCACATCAACGGTGCTTTCGAACTCATTGATGGGGACATGCTGCGCCGAGTGTGGGAGGAACTTGATTATCGGCTTGATGTCTGCTGAATCACTAAAGGGGCACATATCGAACATTTGTGAATGCCTAAAAAAACTTTGAGTTTTTGTATGTGTGTGCAAAGCATTGTGAAAATATCTCAAATAATAAAGTTATTGTAGAGCTGTGAAATCGCTTCAATCATTTGTAATAACCCTGTATATCCTTACTGACCTCTGTTAATGGTTTACCACTGAAATAGGACAGCAACATTTGAAAATACTGTTAAGAAAACTGGTGTATATTAATTATGGTTGCTCACACTACTGTGTCATTGACACCATTATTGTTCAATGCAATGATGACTCATTTTTTAGGTTTAATGAGAAAATAGTTGGTCCATTTGTCAGAAACCAAAAGCTTTCAAATAATAAATATCATTACATGACACATGTAGAATGATAATTTTTTGGCGATTGTACCACTCAGCAGGTAATACCTACCCCAACTGGGTGACTCCATACATCATTTTGTTAAAGTGCTCATTCCTGTAACTGCTCTTCCTGGATAGCATACGAAAATCAACACAAAAAACTCTGACTAAAATTCAGATATGAAAGATCCAAATGTCTTTTCAAAATTACACAAACAAACTGTAAGGGGATATAGGAGTGTCTTGAGGAACAAAATGAGGATAGGACCCATGACTAGTCATCATCCAACACTACAGAACATTGAAGCTATAGGCATAGGCACCTGTATATGTATGTATTTACAGGATTATACTGTGATGATGTTACAAACTTTCAGAGATGATGGAAAAGAATAAATGTATCACTGATGCAATGGACCCTGGTCCAGAAATGAACAAGTTGCAACATACAAGTGAAAATTGTTCCGATACCTCTGGCAGTGGAATACAGGTAAAAGTACTGTTTTTGCCAAGATTGTAGGATACGCAACTTTCAGAGATGGTAGTACGGACCAAACCCAGAAAAAATGCCTAGTATACATCAACTATAAAATTCATACTTCGTAAGATCTATGAACTTTTGTTCAATAGTGGAGATGTTTTTTGGTGTTTCGCAGTAGCAAAGATGAACAAGTGCTCATAGCTCTTAAGGATCATGAATTTTGTAGTCAATATGTACTAGGCAGTTTTTCTGGTTTTGGTCCATACTTCCACATCTGAAAGTTGATTACCCTACAATCGTAACACATACATTCCACTGTCAGAGGTATCAGAACAATTTTTGCTAATAACTTTTGACACAGCCATTTACGGACCAGTGTTCCATACCTCTAATTGATACATTTACCCTTCTTCATCATCCTTCAAAGTACGTAACATCATCATCATCAAATCACCATTATATACATAAATATACAGGTGCCAGCACCTAGCATTTCAACACACTGTAGCGTCGTTGGATGATGATTACGGTCATGGGTACCTATTCTCATTTTATTCCTCAAGACACTTCCTACATACCCGCAAAGTTTGCAGGCATAATTTTGGAACAACCTTATATACGTAGCAGTTTTATCATAATTAGAATATGCAAGGTATGGTCAAAAGCAACGGAATTTTTTTAATTTCACATATTTTATACATCCTTTTTTCAAATTTTTTTGTATCTTGTTGGTACACATGTTCTTGATGTAACTTAGTATTTTTCAGCTGTTTTGAATATTTCATTTATTACTGACAATTGAAAAGGCTACATGATTTTTTTAAGTGCTTGAAGCATTTTTATTTTCAAAAAACATCGATCAAAGAATCTGTATTAAATTTTGCTTGAAAAATGGAATAAGAGCAGCACCGCATTCAGAATGTTGTCTGTGGCTTTTGGCGATTCGACTGAGTAAAACAAGAGTTTATGAGTGATACAAACATTTCAATGAAAGTCAAGAAGACATTAAAGGTGATGACTGCCCTGGATGCCCTAACACATCAATTACTGACAATGATGTGGAAGAAGTAAAGAAAATGATTCTGAGAAAGAGGTGAATCAGCATCAGAGAAGTTGTTCATGATGTCAGCATGTTGTTTTTTTCATGCCAAGCAATTTTTTTTGATGTTTTGGGCATAAAACACGTAGCACCTAAGTATGTTCTGAAATTGTTGAATCTGAACAAAAACGACATTGTGTGGACATCACTCAGGAATTCCTGAATGCAGTCAGCATCAATCCAGAACTTCTAAAGAAGGTTGTAACATGTGGCAAAACATAGGTATATGGGTATGACATTGAAACCAGGCCAAATCATTCCAATGGAAACTGCCTGAAGAGCCAGGACCAAAAAAAGTTTGGGAAGTTTGAACACATGTGGAGGTTCTTCTCATTGCTTTCTTTGATTACATTGGGTAGTACATCACGAGTTCCTGCCTTATAGTCATATGGTCAATATGGAATATTACTTGGAAATTATGTAATTTGCATGAAGTAATCCAAAGAAAAAACCAGAATTGTGGCAAAACCACTCGTGGCAATAAAGAACTACAAACTAGCTAGTTACTTCTGCAGATCTAAATATAAGGGTGGTGGTGTTTGTATATATATTAAAACAGGTACTCTATCAAAGAATGTAAACAGTGAAGCTGCTACATTTCCCATAGCTAGAGAAAAAGACTTTGAAGTTACTGGTATAGTGGCAGAGGATTTTAGAGTGTTTTGTGTGTACAGGTCACCATGTGGCAATATTAGCATCTTTCTAAAAAAAGTTGCTAGCTTATTGAGGATGAATATGAAGAGAAATCTTATTACATGTGGAGACTTCAACATTGACATGGGAAAAGACACAAAAATAAGACAGGATTTTGAAGAATTGTTAATACAGCATAACATGAAAATGACAATAACTGAACCAACAAGAGTGACTTCACAAAGTGAGACAATTATTGACAACATAATTACTAATATGTGTAACTATGAGTCACATGTAGTTCAGACAGAAATATCTGATCATCATGGACAACTAATCAGCTTTTGTAGAAGTAATGACACAGTATCAAAACCACAACAAACAACCAAAGAAATTAGGATCATCAGTGAACAAAATATCAACATCTTTAGAACAATGTTAAGTAAGGAAACCTGGAATGAAACCCTACAGGCCCAGAGTGTAAATGAAAAATATGATGCATTTATTTCCGCAATTAAGTACCATTTTAATGTAGCATTTCCCAAAGTAAAGAGACAAGAAAGGCAGCAAGATCAAACACAGTGGATTACCAGTGAAATACTAGAACAGTGAAGGAAGCTTCAGGACGTGAGACGGATGGGCGAAGCTGAAAACTTTAAAACGTTAAAAAAGAAGTATAGAAAAACAATAAGAGAAGCGAAAGCAAGAGCAATTGACACCACTATAGCGAACTCAAAAAACAAGGCAAAGGCAGCTTGGAATGCAATCAATGCTGAAAGAAAGGAAAAAGATGGGTCAAACAAAGAAGAAGGTATTAGGTCAATTAAAATAGACAACACAGTGGTCACAGATGGTATGGAAATAGCAAACATACTGAATAATAACTATATCAGTGTAGTAGAAAACCTAAAATTGGAAAGAAATAGTCAAAAACAGAAGGGTATTAAGGTACCAAAAAGATCATGCAGTACTATGTTCTTAAGACCAGTCACAGAAGATGAATTGCGGAAAACTATACAGAAACTGAAGTCCAAGAAATCAGCTGGTGATGATGAAATATCAAATCATGTAATAAAGCTGGTATGTGAGGAGATAATAACACCACTGCTGAACATAGCAAACTGTTCTTTCAGAGATGCAATTTTTCCAGAAAAACTGAAGATAACGAAGGTAGTGCCAGTGTACAAGAAAGGGTGTAAGGATGATCCCAACAACTACAGACCAGTTTCACTGATATCAGGTTTCTCAAAAATCCTAGAAATGCTTATGTATACCAGATTAGTTAACTATTTGGACAAACATAACATTCTCATGACCTCACAACATGGTTTCAGAAAGGGTAAATCTATAGAATCAGCAATTGTCAGTCTAACAGAATACATTTTACAGTCCTTAGATGAGAAAAAGGTTATCTCTGCAATGTTTCTGGATCTTTCAAAGGCATTTGACACCATTGACCATGAAATGCTGATACAAAAATTAAGCAACTATGGCATTCGGGGGCAGCCAGGTGAATGGGTAAAATCAAACTTGTGCAACCGCAAGCAGTATGTATCATTAAGAAACTCGTACCAATCAGAAACCAAATCCATCAAATATGGAGTGCCGCAGGGTTCGGTAGTGGGGCCATTGTTACTTAATGTATTTGTTAATGATATAGGTGTTGAGGAGGAAGAAAAGAAAATATTGTATGCTGGTGACATGACAATACTAAATAGTGACCAAAATATGGAACAGCTTCAGAGAAGAGCATACATATCTGCAAATGTCACAGCTCAATGGCTGTTGGAAAATGAACTGGTTATAAATCTAAAAAAAGACTATGTATGCAGTGTTTAAAAACAAGGAAAAGGCCATAGACATGGATTTAGAGGTTGATGGAACAAGGCTGGAAGAAGTAGAATCTGCTAGATTCTTAGGTATTCTTGTGGATAATGAACTGAAATGGAAAACACATATTAATAATGTCTGTAAGAAACTGAGCTCTGTCATATTCTTAATTATGCAGCTATCACAGTATTCAGACAAGAACCTTCTGTCTACAGTGTATCATGGACTTTTCGAACCATACTAACAGTATGGAGTGACTGTGTGGGGAAACTCAAAACAAACAAGAGACAAAACGAGTGTTCACATTTAAAAAAAAAAAAAAATAAATAAAAATAAAAATAAATAAAACTGAAACATGCAGTAACTGTTTCAAGATTTAGGTATCTTAACTTTTTCATCATTGTATATATACAAAACAATAATGTACATCACAAAAGGTAGTGAGGACTGGATTACAAATGCTAGTGTACACACCCACAATACAAGAAAGAAGAATGAAGTACGGAGCATACCCCACCGACTGGCAATGCTAGAAAAAGGACCCCAGTACTCTGGTATCAGACTACTAAGAAGTCTGCCCAAAACCCTGCAAGATAGTGTACTTCACAATGACTTTCCAAAGAAACTTAAAGACTATCTCATTGAAAAAGAGTTTTACAGTGTTGCAGAATACTTATGCCATTAAATTTGTATATATTGTTACTCATTATCAGTGATGTAAAAATGTAAGCTAAAGGTGTAGAAAAATAAGTGATAAAGAATGTTAATACTTTGACATGTCCTATATTACACGTACATTTACTGTACACAATGTAATCTTACAGGATCAAATAAAATTCAATTCAATTCAATTCAATTCAATTCAATGGAAACTGCAGCATGATAATGCTCCTGCTAACACATCATGACTTTTTGGCAAAAAACAAAACTCTTAAATTGCCTCTGCCACTGTATCCACCCAACGTAGCCCCCTGCGACATCTTTCTTTTTCTGAGGTTGGACAGAAATACAAAGAGACATCGTTTTGCTGCCACTGGTGAGATAAAAATAAAATTGCTGAAGGAGCTGAACACCATACTGAAAAGTGAGTTATTTTATCGGAAGTGTATTACTTTGAAGTGGATGAAGTTAACGATGAAAAATAAAGATTCTTCAAGAAAAACTAAAATTCCTGTTACTTTTTAATTGTACTTCACATTTGTTAGTATTTTAATCAAATCAAGTTCATTAGATTTTCTGTTTATAAATTTTGTGTGGTGCCAAAAATGGAAGTGGATGAAGTTAACGATGAAAAATAAAGATTCTTTAAGAAAAACTAAAATTCCTGTTACTTTTTAATTGTACTTCACATTTGTTAGTATTTTAATCAAATCAAGTTCATTAGATTTTCTGTTTATAAATTTTGTGTGGTGCCAAAAATGGAAAGACTTGTCTCAACGGAAAATGATTTTGCCAGCTCTTTGTAATCTCCGTTGTGCCATTTGTTATTGCAGAAGTGAGATAAAACAACCTGATATAGCTCTTCACAAAAATGAAGAAGGAATTTGACTATCCATTCAGTTGCTATTACCCTCAAACAGAATATTTCACTTATAAATTCTTAAAATTTTATTTGCACTGTTGGTCAAAGTACAAATGAAAAAGAAAATCTTTGCTTATAGCATTTACTTTATTTACAATATACACAAATGTTATGTTCTATTATGGTATTTGTCATGTGATTTCATTTAACTGAGCCTACTTTGAAAAACCATAGCTATTAAGAGTTATAATACAGTGGTATGTTACCTTTGGACTGCAAAACCAGTCTCCAATCCAATTAGAATAATAATTATAATTTATTTTCAGATTTAAAAAAACAATCTTTTACACAAACCTGATGTAAAACATATGGAAAAAATCATAACATATTCAAAGAACCTGATGACTCAGATATTTGTAATATGAAGAAAATTGTTACTTTTCATGCTAAATGATATAAAGTTTTTTAAACATGTTCTGTTGTTAGTAGATCAAAAGACACTATAAAGCATAATTTCATTTTACAATTATTTAAAAGCAAATGACAGTCTTTAAATAATTATGTAAACCTAATGCTTATATTTTACTTTGTCTTAAATTGCAAGCACAAATCTTTTAAATGCAAAAATTAGCTGTTATCTAAAGGAAATCATATTTGCTCAATAATACTTAAACAACATTTCTATTTTCCTTCAAAATTTAAAATTTTGAGCACAAAATTATTATTACTGTCTTGCTATAACATGATTACAAGTTCATTTATAATTTTTTCATTTAAGAATTTTTGTCTGCACACACCTGTCAAGATTCGCTGGCTAGACTTTGTGAAAACACCGTTTTCATTGCCATTGCTATTCAATTACTTTACTCCAACCAAAAAGCAGTTAACATTCTTGTTGCAGACATACTGCATGATTCATTAATGGTTTGTGAAGAAGACCCATAATTTTATTTTATGCAACCTCAAACTTTTGAAGTAATAGACACAACACAGCAATTTTTACATCTACAAGCCTCTCAAACTTTCAACTTCATATAAAACTTGCCTTAGAAAAACTAATTTTCAGATGTAACACCTGAAGCCACTCAAACAAGATCTGGGTGTGACTGAGCCACAGTCAGCTCAACTCCGTCTCTATACATCAAAGATCTTTGCTTAGGACTTGATGCACCATTCCTCGTCCACCACATGTCAGTACGGTGGTTGTAAGAAACTAAAATGCCTGCTGTGTCTCAGCGAGATGGGGTAAACAGCCCTCCAGCATTGTGCTCCGAGAGTCAGGAAACAAATGGGTCAACATTGCAACTCAAGGATGCCCATTGATTGCTTAGTGTGGCACAATACTTTTTCTATGGAATTCTGCAAATAAATTTTCCACTGAAGATGCCCCTGAGGGTCTCCGAGTCCATTCTTTAGCTTGCATAACGGTGCTAATCAATGAGAGGCATGGCACAGCACCACAGCCATTACTTCTGGCGAGGATTTCTGTTTGAAGCTCATGGTGGTACCACACTCGCATTATTGTGACGTAACTACTAGTGTTAGCGTTTGCTGATCTGCTGTGTGTTTCTGTCAGCCATTCAGATAAGTGATTAATCTGAAGCAAACTTAAGCTGCATCTACGTATACTAAACTTATATTTGTTTGGCAACAGTGATCGATCTGTTCAAGTATGTTAGTTTTGGCCGGGTTTGATGGAACTGTGCATGAGTGTACTTACTAGTTCTGAAGATTCTAATTAAAGTGTTTTTGGAAGTTATCTTATTATCTACAACTGCTTTGTTACAGTGTGTGTATAATTGGAATTTTGTTGTGTTGCAGTAACAACAAATGTTCACATCATTGTCAAGCTGATGTTCCCTTTAGCTGAGACATGGCAACTGATGTGGTACCAGCCAGAAGCAGCTTGCACACTGTTCTGGCAAAGGCTGATTTGCCTTTCATTATTTGTTTTCCTTTTAAAAGTTATCCAAATCACAGAATTTTGGTGTAGTAACACCTTATCAAATTTTAAGTTATTATGGGTTAAGTATGTTCCATTTTCTTTGTCCTGACTGAATTTAACATAGAGATTAAGTTTTGTTTTGATATTGTATCATATTGTATAGGTACATAAAGGAAAAGCCCCAACACGCTATGGTAAACACTAGTGCGGCCACTGTAATCGTCGGCAAGAGAGATATTTTGCTACGCCGGAAGGCGAAAGACAAATGGTGGAAATCTTTTTAATTTTTTTTGTTGACAATTATTAAAGAGACTCTGTTGTTAGTCCTCGTGGTGAGATGTATTCTTGTGAGAAGTTTGTAGTAGACATTGTATTACCTGAATAATATTTTTTATGAAAATATGAAGTGTGAGGATTCTTATTAGTGCAAAACCATGAAAGTTTTCATTTCCTTCTGTGCATTATGCTAACATCGTGTCACTAGCTGCCTGCATCTGAAGAGGAAGTCTGATTAAGAATCAATATTGTACACATAGTCGAGAGTGAGAACTAACTGTACTGGAATCGATGTAAGTTAAAAGTGAAGGACATTGCATTCCCTTAAAAATCTATAAGGAATCAAAGTGATAAAAGCAAGAAAAAAATCAATTTGTTTAATTAATTACAGTTTTTTAAATATAAAATTTGCACAACTGGCGACCTGGTGACATGACATTGAGAAAGCCATGAAGCCAGTTGTGTAAATTATTTAAAATTATTTATGACACTGTGTGAAATTTTTTTGCATGTATAATTATATTTAAATTTTTATGTGCAACATAACGTGTGGGAGCAAAACAACCAGAACCAAAAATTATTGTGGATGAAGCAACCAATTCAGAAGGGAATCAAAAGTGAAATGGGAATTCATGGAAAACTTTGGAAATACGTTGTTTGGTTCATCACAGCAAAGGTAGGACTACTCTACATAGCTATGCTTGGTAGCATCTCCTGCATAGTAATTAGACACCTTTTTCCTCAATTTCCCTTCCTAAATTTATTGTAATGAATTTTCCAGAAGTTTTACATAATGATTGGCAAGAGAAAAGTTTGAAGTTTTTGTGTCACAACATTTCGTGCATCATAATAGTAGCCAATTAACGCTTGACGACACGTAAATCATATGTTTAGATTTCCAAAAATAATATATCTCAATTTTATATTTTTCAAAATTTTGACTTTAATATTCAGTCAAAATGGCACAAAAATCAGTTTCCATTATTGTTGACAGTGGCAAAAAAGCAATGAGCCAAGATGTCATACAATTGCAAGACAGAACATCTGAAGTACCAGCGTCATGTCTTCCACACTCGTAAGTATTCAGTAGTTCAGAGATGAACATAACCAAAGTGACAAGTGCTAGTGAGCTTTCACAGAGTTCTAACCTTGATGATACATTGGTGACAACAGATGAAACTACATCATGTATCTCTGCAAGCAACATTCTCCTCACCAAGGAAAACACAGAAAGCGAAGATAACATGTTTTTTGACGACACTTTACCATCACCCATCATATGAAATCCAAATGTCAATTTAAAAAGTACAATTATTAACAACCAAAGTACATTGCATAGAAACCAAAATGACACACTTGCCGCTACACTTCAAAAACTCTGTAGTATGAACACCAGTTTGTGTGCAAACATAAAAAACAAACACCAATTTGTGAACGGACATAAATACAAAATTTGACAGTTTGTTGCAAAACCTTACCATAGTCACACAAGACATAAACAACATAAAACAAGAGCAGAAACAAGTTTTAAAAGATTTTCAGGATACAGTAACACAACAGATCAACAATCTGACAAAGAATTTTCACGAAGAAATGAATGTAAAATTTAGAGACATTGGAAAACAGCTAAAACAAGATGTACTTTCTGAAGTAAACAATGGCATTACGGAAATAAAACAGAAATTAGACACTCTTAACGAGCAGAATGATACAGTAGAGCAGCAAATAAAAGTGATTAAAGACACACACACACACACACACACACACACACACACACACACACACACACACAAACCTGGAAGCTGCACAAACACAATTAACTTCCACAGTAAAGAATATCTCTACTGTAGTGAAAAAACTGCGTAAGGATTACGAAAATATACCAACAGCTATTGATGAACTCACTTTAAATGTAGCATCACTTGAAATCGAATCAGTCTGTGCCAAAAAGGAAAGAGACAAAATTAGTGAAAATTTATCTGATGTAATGTCACAAGCAGGTACTTTGGATGAAACCAGTACTACAGCGGAAAAGGTAGTAAAGGAATGTAGATCAATCAATGACGTAGTTGAAAAGGTTATTCAGTAAAAGGAAAATGACATTACTGATGAAATGAACAGTAATTTGCAAGCTACGAAGCATAGGATATGCAACTACTTACACAGATCATTGCAAACCCCACAAACAATGCCAGTAGTAATGACAGACCACAGAGTGTAAGTATACCAGACCCGTACCTACAAGAAATGCAAATAATTATGACAGCTATGTAAACACAGCACAAAATGCAAACAGCTTGTCCACTATATTTGCTGAGGAAGGTCTATTAAGACACCATCAAGTCGCAACATTTACAAGTGAAGGTAAGAAGATTAATCCTGTTGTATTTATTAGTGCTTTTCGACATGCATTTCCTAGAAATTGGAGGGAAGCACAAAAGATCAGGTTTATTGCTCGGTACATGCAAGGCGATGTACTTTTGTGGGCGACTGAGGTAGCTGAGCATTGGCCACATATTTACAATTTGAACGGGCATTTCTTGACAAATACTGGTCAGAAATCGTACAAGAGAGACTTAGGCGAGAGGTTTTTAACCCCACCCCTTTTAACAGCAAATATGGTAGCTAGCGAGGGTATTTTGAGAAGTACCTCCATTAAACATGTTATTGGATGAATCATATTTCTCATGTTGATGTTTTAAAAAATTTAAAGAATTGTTTGCCATCACACATTTGTGAAAAATTAATTACCACACCTGAGCACAACACACAATTTTTTCTATCCAATTTAGATTTAATCAACCTAATATATGAGGAGAAAGTAATAACAAATAGGGCGTCAGACAGCCAAACACCACAACAACATAACTCAAATGGTCAATACAAAAAGCCAGATGTGAACATATAGCAAGGATGGTACGTGCAACCGCAAGGATATATTAACCGTGGTAATGGATACGGGAATCAAAATGGCAGGAACAAGAGACTTAAACAAAACTTTCTGTATAACAGGAACGATTACCGTCCACAAGCTAATTTGAATCCCTCCTCTCAAAACTATGCACTGGGTGTAAATAAAAACTGTCAGCCATACCAAAGGCCAGTGCGAGGCAACAAGAATACCACGCCGCATGCCATACCACAGCCAACTTTTTCCCAGCAAAATCACAATATGGCAACATTCCACAACAGCCATATGAACACATGAGAAAGCATGTCACAAACTGGAAATGATACACACTAGGGAAACAATCACACAGTACAACTGACAGAAATTGTCCCGTGTACTGAAGTAGATCAGACTACACCGCAGGAAAACCCAAATCGGTCATAGTTGAGCCCCATACTATAGACCTCATAAGTGATGGGGGCAAATCAGATTTTCAAGCATGATTTGTATGATTTGATGAGCAAGGAGACATAAAAGACAATCTATACCAACATGAACTGGAATCAGCTAAAAATACACTAGAAGAACAAGTGCAAGCAGTAATCAGGGTGAAAATTTTTGGTATAGACACACAGTTAATAATTTATACAGGGTCCATGACTAATTTAATGCCTGAAGCATTTTTCATTGAATTAAAAAGACTGAATAAATGTCCTGTTCTGCCAGTACAAAATTGCGAAGTACAAACCGCTACTGGTGGCAAAACTAAATTAGTAAAACACCAAGCTCTCATCACCGTGCACATTGAACAATTTTCTGTGCAGTGTAATTTTTTAATAGTAGACAAACTTATTGTCAACTGATTGATAGGTATGGACACATTTAGAACCTACAAAACTCAAATAGACATAGGTAATGGTAAGTGCCAAAAGATTTTCTATCAGCCTGATTACCACACTGGGGAGGTATGACAAAGTAAACCCAGAACTCAATGTCACTGTACGGTATTCATATCCCACATGTCACTGTACAGTATTCATATCCCACTGTGTACTTGTTGAACAAATATAATAACGAACACGAGACAGACACTGAAGTTAACCAGGAATTAGTAGAACAAAAATTAAATGAATCAAATATTCTAGATGCTACACAACGACAAGAGCTTTCTCACTTACTTTTTAAATATGCAAATGTTTTTAATAAGAATCCAGGATTAATCAAAGATTATGAACAGAAACTTAATGTCTATCCTCACAGAACATTTTGTGCTATGTCTTACCATATACCATGGTCAAAGCATGAAGCAGTTAAACAGGAAATCAATAGAATGTGCGAATGGGGAATCACACAGCCATCATTTTCACCACATTGCAATGCAGTACTACCAGTTAGCAAACCTGATGGATCAGTATGACTAGTTTTAGAGGCTAGAGGCATAAACAAAACCTAGTACCAGTAAGAACAAAACCAGATAATTCAGATGAACATCTGCTAAAATTTCGTAACACCAAGTATTTCAGCACCCTCGACCTTAAATAATCCTACTGGCAAATTAAGTTACATAAGGAGAGCAGAAAATACACAGCATTTGTCTGCAATGGCAGGAGTTATGAATTTCAAGTTCTACCCTTTTTCTTAAACATTAGCACAGGTATATTTATATCAGCTTTGGACAGGGTCTTAGGACCAGAATTGCTCAGTAAAGTTACAATTTATGTTGATGATATGTTAATAGCCACATCAACTTGGGCAGAACACATCAGTGTAATGAAAAAAGTATTCAGAGATTTACAGAGTATAAAGTAACAGCAAATCTTGAAAAATCTAACTTTGGCAAAGAACGAGTAAAATTCTTAGGACATATTGTATCAGAACAGGGTATATTACCAGATCCAAAGAAACTAGATGCCATACGTAATTGCCCACACCCAAGGAACAGAAAACAATTGAAAGCATATCTAGGACTAACTTCCTTTTCTTGAAAATTTTTACCACAACAGCTTATGAACAGTGATGCCCCACTTAACCTGTTGAGAAAGAATAAACCTTGGCTATGGTATGAGAGATGCCAGGAGGACTTAACCAAAATTAAAAATGCATTAATATCAGCAAACATTTTTAGTCATCCTGACATGTCTAAGGACTTTTGTTCAAGCACAGACACCTCGTCTCAGGGGCTGGGGGCATGTTTGTTCCAGATACAAGAAGAAGAAGGGAAAACAGTACCCAAAGTCATCAGCTTTGCCTGCAGTACTTTATCAGAGGGGAAAAGATCATATTCCATATCAGAACTGGAAAGTTTAGCAGTAATTTTGGCATTTATGAAATTCAAGTATTTTCTTTGGGGTAAAAACACTAAAGTCTATTGTGATCACCAATCATTACCTTTTCTCTTAACATGTAAACTGTTACACCGAAGACTAGCGAGGTGGTGTTTGTACCTGCAGGAATTCAATTTTGAAATAATATACATAAAAGGCAATCAGAATATTATCGCAGATGCACTATCCAGATTACTGCAGGGACTAGACGAGTTCAGTGAACTGTTTGAACATGAATCAGAAATCTGAACATTATTGATGAAAAGTAAGACACAAAAACCAGACCACAAAAAATTTTGTAAACAGGTGGGGATGATACACCACCAAGACAACATGTGGAAAAAGGTAATACAAAATCTCAACCAGAATGCAAACCATAAGGTAAGTAAATGGTATCAGTTTACAAAGGCGTTTTGTTTCACCGGAAGCACGAAAATTCTAACCACTGGTGTGTATGCCTTCCAGAGGAATATATCAACGAATTTATAAAACATACACATTAAGTGTTGGGACACTGCGGAGTAACAAAATGTACAGACAAGATTTCCAAACTTTGTTATTTTCCTAATTTACGATGACGTGTTTCACAAATATTAAAGAAGTATGCTATTTGCCAAAGAACAAAACCATCCAATATGTCAAAGTTTACAGAGCTGCATCCCATACTAACCAAAGCTCCACTGGAAATGGTTTCTCTGGATATCGAAGGGCCATATCCCAGAGAAAAAGGTGGTGTCAAACACAGAATAGCTCTTTATGATATTTTCACAAAATACTTTAAACTTTATGCTATCAAAACCATTACAGTCAGTAGCATCATGAGGAGAATTGAAACGGATTATGTACGAAGAGTAGGGAAACCCTAAGTAATATTAACAGACAATGCAGCCTATTTTGTAGTAAGAAAATGGAAACAATTCATGAATACACAGGGCATTAAACATATCTTGGTAAGTTTTTCCACCCAGAAGCAAGTCCTGGGGAGAGGGTGTTTAAGGAATTCAATAGGTTTATATGGAAATACGCTCGTAACAAGCATTCACGATGGATTGAATATGTGACTCCATTTATGCAAAAATAGCAAACAATCTCCCCCTCTCTTCCACAGGTTTCACTCCTAATGAACTTATGTTTAACACAAAGCAAAATGACAAATGAGAATCACCCATACCAAAATTACCTACTAAAGAGTAAGCTTTACAGTATAAAATCAAACAAGCAGTAATTACACTAGAGAATAGAGCAGAATACAGAAAGAGAATATACAATAGAAAGTTAAAACGAGTTACACATTTTTTCGAAGGGCAACAAGTCCTCTAGAGCTAATAAAAAATAGCAATTACTATACTTAGGGCCCTACATTATTGCAAAAATACCTTATCCTGGAACGGGGAGAGACAAAGGTCTCCACCCCATCACAAAGACTTAAAGGCTTTTCACAAGTAGTGACACAGGATCACAGCAGTTCTCTTGTCAGAAAATATATTTATCAGTAAAAATTTTTGTTATGTGTATTTTTAAATGAAATGTATATAAACTCAAGTTATTTTCTTGCTTTGTAAGCAAAGGCAAACATTTGACTAGAAGGAAGTGTAAAAACACAGCTTCATATGAAGCGAAATGCAAACTGGAGCAGCATACAACTCAGCTGTGCGTGCTCAACAATGCATGCTTATATCAGTACTAGGGAAGAGACATTGACCTTGCACAAGCGCAACAGGCTAACTCGCGGCACAACCAAACAGAAAGGCAAAGCTACACAAGTATCAAACTCAATTTCAAAATAAATAACAACACACAACAACTGTATTTGCTATCAGGGAATGAAAGAATACAACATTTCATTTATATCAACCTGCAAAATAAATAACAACAACTGTATTTGCTATCAGGGAATGAAAGAATATAATATTACATTTATATCAACCTGCGAAGTTGCGTCAATACTAAGATACATAAATTGTAACTAGAATTAAAAGAAATCATTACAACGAAACATACAGAACATGATGATACCGTACAAGATGTCAAAGTAACTCCCTTTGCAGTAAATGAATAAAAGGAATCCAAATGCAAGTAAATAAAATATATAAAAAAATAAGAATGAAATATGAAAAACGTCTGCGAACGAATGTGATGACCGAGTATATGCGTGGCCTGTGGCCTATGAAAAACAATTAGTTTTTAAGTTAGTTATAAGTTTTTTATATTGCAGTACCAGTACATCAACATGGTGCAGAAGAAGAGATTTACGACTGGTGTTATAGGTACCAAATGAAAAAATGGACTATTTTGGTCATCATACAAATGAAGAATAAGAATATACATCCTTGCAGTGCACCTACAAAACATTTACCCATACCTACTGACTACAAAGTGCACACAAACGCAGAGGCATGTGGCCTCAAATAAAACTAATCAATTCATATCGCATCACATGGAAATATAAATGATGACATTTCCACATAATTGTAAAGAGGTAAGCATGAGGTAATGCAAAAACTTTTGAGTTATGAAAACAAAGCTATACGTAAATAATTATAAGCAACACAATGGTATATAGTACATGAGTCGTTAATACGTTTCGGTTCCATGAAAGAGGAGTTCCCTAATAAGTGATTTAAATAAGGACGAATAGCATTTCCTCAGTAACCCATAAACCAGTAGAATAGTATTCCTTATTCCCTCACCAATGCACGAGGCGGTGCCAAGCCGTAGTTAAGTCAGCAACGCATAATGCAGAATCCTGATGTAAATGTTTTTCTCTATTTCTCCCTAGGAAAATATTAAACTCTCATAACTGATGTATGCATGACTGGAAAATAAAATGTGGATGCATTAAATGCATATATGGTAACACGGTGTAATGTTTTAGTATTTCAGAATTTTCAACGTTTGATATAAATAATGGGTGGAATGTCAGCCTTAGATATAAGCCATTTTAATACGAATTGTTATGTAAAAATGTTTATGTGACTTTTAAGTGTATATCAAGTCATACGTAAAAGATGAACTTGAGAAAAAAAAGGGAAAAAACCCTCAAGGACTAAAAACAATTCTCACGCCAAAGTGAACGATGAAATAGATGGTGGTATCGAAATGTGTGTGCAATAGTGCAACGAATCAATTGTGGTAGTGTCACGCTACACAACGTCTGATATATTAATTGGCAAACTACAATTGTGCAAGCATCACTTATCTTGACATTGGGTGTTTATGTGCAATATTCACCCTACTCAAAATGTGGATACGATGGAAAAGCTCTTCCTGGGCCGTATCAAAGGTGAATTATCTGCCACAGCATCGGTTCTTGGAGAGTAAACGCACATGCACTGCACTAACAATGGAAGACCAACAGCAAATTATTCGATGGATAGTACTACACTCAGTGTGAAAGTGACACTAAAGCGGGAGTGGAAGCGCGAACGGCCATACACAATAATGCATGGAGCATTAACAGCTCTTGAACAGCCAACAAACCTATTTCGTATGCATGTACACAGAGACTGGTAATGTTGCCAAAAGGACAAGTATCCGCTTTCACAGCACTCTCCTGTAAATACTTAATGAATTATCATTCCATATGTAAGTTGTGTATTTCCTGTAAGATAATGTGTAAGCAAGACAAGCTGATATCTCCAACCCAAAATACAAAGAAAAATACGCCGACAAATTAAGGTCATTGTACCCCTTTCGGCAAAAATTTAGATTTAAGCAGTATGAGTGTATACAAAACACTGTGCGCCTCCATTGCATGTCACCGCACAGTGTGGGAGCAATTGTAGAGGTACATAGAGGAAAAGCCCCAACACGCTATGATAAACACTAGCGTAGCCAATGTAATCGTCAGCAAAGAGATATTTTGCTAAGCTGGAAGGTGAAAGACAAATGACAGAAACCTTTTTCATTTTTTTTTCAGTTATTAGAAAGACCCTGTTGTTAGTTCTCGTGTTGAGAAGATGTATTCTTGGGAGAAGTGTATAGTAGACATTGTATTACCTGAATAACAATTTTTATGAAAATATGAAGTGTGAGGATTCTTATTAGTGCAAAACCACGAAAGTTTCCATTTCCTTCCTCGCATTATGCTAACGTCATGTCACAAGCTGCCTGCATCTGAAGAGGAAGTGCGATTAAGAATCAAATATTGTACACACAGTCAAGAATGAGAACTAATTACACAAAAATCAATGAAGTTAAAAGTGAAGGACATTGCATTCCCTTAAAAATCTATAAGGAATCAGAATGATAAAAGAGAGAAAAAAATCAATTTGTTTAATTAATTATATTATATTTTTTAATATAAAATTTGCACAATAGCAGTGCTGTTGTTTTGAAACTTGCTACTTCAAAGTTGGTGCAGCAAAATTTCACTTAATATTAAAACCTCTGGCCATCCTGGACTTAAAATTGAGTGTATGTAAATTCGAGTCAGTTAAAGTTTGAGATAAAAGCAATGGATCTGAGGTTATTCTTTAAAGTTCTTGTTGCTTTTTCTCTCCCTCTCCCTCTCCCTCTCTCTGTCTCTTTTGTCGTAGTAGTGCATCTGACTTAAAAGAAAAAGGAAAATATTTATTATCTTGTTAAAAAAATTATATAATTTCAATAGTGGTACAAGTCCATTTTTGTTTATTTAGAGATAGAGATACAGAGTCCTAAAGTTAAATGAGCGCTGAAAAATCTGCAGTTAAAATACCAGAAATATTCCAACATATGGCTTCTTGCTAGAGATGAACCTTTCTTTCTGTTTGTTTGGATCATTAATTTCAGAAGCATTATAGCCAGAAAAGTGGAGATAATGGACTTTTAACACTATTGAAATAAGCCCTTCATTTGCCATAACTAATCAATTAAAAGTGCTGAATTGATAGCTAGAGTGTGATTGAGCGGTACAGGAAATTTAGTTTTTGGTAAAATAGTTTTAAGGAACACTATTAAGGATATTTTACTGCCTGGCACTGTGTGTGGTTTATATTTCAAGTTATACCATTTCTGAATATGAGTACATGAGAGGGGACTGGCACGTCTCATTTAAAAAGGGAGTTCCTCCATTATGAACTGAGACTCAGGAACTAAGGTACAGAAGGAAGCATCACAGAACTTGTTTCAATAGGTTGCCAAATCCACTAGCAAAACTACTAGAGGAAATTGATGTGTTATCAGTTGAGTCAAGATCCACAATGATACAGTCCTATGGTGGTCTACTAAGTTACAAGACCAAGTTGATATCCTTCATACCTTCCTTTTGCTGGAACTTCAGATTATTTATCCTATGGAAACAAGTAGACTGAGCGTTTTGGTGATTCACACTATTAGTCACCAAGGTTCAGTGGAAAGCTTAAGTAAAGTGATCATTTGTGGAAATTTGTATGAGTTGATGAATGTGCATTATTTTAGGGTGCACTGTTCTGCCTGTTACATGGAAAGCATTCATAGTGCAAAGCTTGCTCTTTATCTTGAAACTACTGAAGTGAAAATGATTAGTAGTATTTTGGAAGGAATGTGCCCTCAGGACCATTCAAGGGTAGTTTTGGCTGATAATAGGATGAATTTCAGGGAGTTTGATGAATTAGTCATAGCTGTGAATGGCTTTCAATTGCTTGAAGAAAAACAAATGACGGATGATTGTGAAGGAGGCACGGATTCTGTTAGCATGAAGCAAGAGAACAGCAATCAGGCATTTGTTCGATCACAGAACTATTTCTGCTGCAACCAGCTGGAGGATTTTGTGGCAAACTGCAAAATCTGATCCTACCTGGATGGTAAGAAATGCTGACGGTTTTGGTGAAGGGGGCCTTGCCTAAAGCTTGTAATAAAGTAAGGGGTGTGAAGAGTGCTCTTCACCTCATTTGCGCTGCCATTAACTTGGAATGAGTGTGCAGATTATTAGATTCTGGGAGTAGTTATTTTCTAATACAGGGTGTCTACGTGGACAAGGAAAAAAAATTCCCGGATTTTTCCCGGATTTCCCAGTTAAAAACACACTTTCTCCCGGATGACAGTATATTTTCCCCTATCACTCCTTTGAATGGTTATGGTTTTGTACACGGGCGTACAATTTCCCGGCACTTTAGAAAACGAAACTCAGAGAAAAAGACACGTTTTGGAAATATCTTTGATGTGCAGCAACATGTACACTGCGCATTTTCGTATTACGAAAACATACATTAGAAAATCCACCAAACACCGCATGTTACTTTCCGAACCATTGGCACCGAGATTTCGATGCGCTTTTGTAAGCCGTTCGTAACTCATGTCACGTGATCTCGCCAGCCGATGACAGAGGATATTCAGACCATAGGACACGTAATTTAGTCAGCCAATAGCAACATCAATGTTAAGTAGCGCGCCAAACAGGGAAAGTTAATAGTTTAAATTAATATACATAGTGTTGTTACAAGAAAAGCAAAGCTTTCACATAAAATATTGGTCTCAAGCTGCAAGAGAAGCTAAGCTTTCGCATATACTGTTGACCTTTTTTGCGCGCGTTACACTTTAAGAGAGATCATACAAATGCACCTGTAAAATTTTTAATAATGACATAAATATCTGATCTTCAGGGTTCGAGGGTTCGAAATGCTTCTAAATGGCTCGTCATCTGACACCTGATTTTTAACTGAGAGTCAAACGCTTTGTGATTTAATAAATTCACGGTCCATTCTTGTACGTAGTTCAACTTACGTAAAAGGATATTTACTTTGAAAGTAACGCTTTTCAAACCACCAATCGTAACATTTTCCCGCGACCTGTTACAAATAGGTTCGTTTCAGCAGTTGCCAGAGAGCTCAGGTAACAGGCGACACCGCGCTTGGGTAGATATCATGATGTAGGAAGCCCGTATGTACGTACGTGTAAAAGATCATCAATGAAAGATGATACTGCAAGAGCATCGGAATTTCGTGAACCATATTAAAATGTGCACATTTAAAGTGCATACTTAAAGGCACACTCGTATGTCCAGATTCCCAATGAAGTACCGTAGACCCCGACCGGATATTAAGCTTTTAAGTGTGGTTTTCAGGATGTAAATTTTCTTGGAGCACCAGTACTGTATTATATCATGTTTGGTTCTTTATTATGGCATAATGCCATACGTGCTAGAAAATGAAAACGTGCACTTGAAATGCAGCGAACAGTTGAAACTACCCAGTACTGTGGAATTAAACATTTCGTTTCAGATACATTGACTGCCTCTGCGGAAAAGATTAGCAAAAGTCAAATTTCTTTAGCAAACAGACAAAAATAACTTCATTGTTCCGCAAGGCGATTGATGCTTGACTGTCAGAAAGGTGGAAATAAAATAAAATCTGAGACTAATGACATATTTCAGTCTTTAGTAATTATGTGAATGTGTTTTAATTCACTTGATAGCTCCCGGCCATGGATATCCGTTTTGTTTTCATTTGACGTGAGAGTAAACGAAGGGGAAACAGCAAAATCACTGAACGTAAACACGGCTCACGTGGAGGCTGCCCACTACAGCTCAGACTGCTCTGCGCATCAGCCCCGGATCTACGACATTTGCGAACCGGGTCAATACTAAAAAAATTCGAATTTTCAAAATATGTTCATCTTGTAGCGCACATCTTTCTGAAAAGTCTGAAGCATAAAACGTATGTATTCGAGGAAATGTAAGACATATAATTTGGTCGTAAGTATGCCCAAGTGCAGTTCCATGCCTCTTCATAAAGAATTTTTCTACTGCACGTCCAAACTATATTCAGGAGAGTGGAAATTGAAATGTCCTGTGGTGCCTCTCCTGCTCCCAGTCGGCCGGTTTGGCAGCCTCTTAAAAATCTCGCAATTAATAGCGGATGGGATTATTTGTAATCGAGAGAACAAAAACTCTTCGGAAAATCTGAATTCTTCATTGCCCATTAGTTAATAACTTGCTGTTTTGTGTGTCATAAAATTAAATATAGGATATATAAAACCAGTACTGACAAGAGATAAGCAAGAAATTACACATTTCTTCAAACCTTAGCTCCTAGCATTTTTTTCTCTCTAATCAGCTTTACATGGCGTGTTTTCCTTTCTGTGAAAGAATCTTTTACCTCATCAAAGTTTGCCAAACGTTTTGCTACATGGAAAATCGAAATGTAGTTATCTAATACTGAATAAGCTGTTAATACAAATAATACCCAAGACTGGTGTGGTTTCTCGATCTGATTACGTCTATTTTGTCACTGTCTGCTAGATAAAACAAAATAGGCCTTTCTAATACGGCAGCAATTTTATAACACACCAAATAAACGAGACTGTTTTGGCACAAATGGTCATTTTTATAACACGACAGAATATAATCCAATAAGTTTCAATATCAAATGCCTATTAGGCCTACTACAAGCAAAAAGCTTTATGTTAGGAAATAGTTTCACGTTTCATTCATATGCACCAGCTTCTCTAGTATTACGAAATTTTTATATAAATTTGGAATCTTCTTATTCTTCCATAATTTGTGTGATGTCCTCGTTTCTTCTCTGTCCTCGTTCTAACAAACAATCCTGTCATCACCAATTCTGTAGCTATTGCTGCCACTGTCAAAATTTGTTCGCCGATTAACTTCACTAACCCTACCAGAATCACTGGTTTAGTTCTCCCGCAATTATTCTCCGGTTATTCGTTGTTACGTGCTCGTACAACACGTTTTCCGCGTTACTTCCATAATAGAACTTAAGCGGCTGGTAGCCGGGGACTGTACTACTGGTCCTTACTAGTGTAGCGATCTGGCCAAACATTTTCTGTCAAAAATTCATTTTCTTGGACACACCGAGAAGATAATACATAATCTTTCTCACCTGTTATTCCTGTCAGTCGTTTATTTCCATTCTGATAGTATGAATCTATGGATTTCGCTAGTAATTATAACAATGCTGATCATTCCCACACCCAATCAGCCACATAATCAGACAGCGATTGCCATTCATCCATTCGGCTTTACTCCACTCAGCTCGTATAGCCCCGTCCCCTTTTGTCTGTGGTAAGTTTATTTCTAGATCCGACGAGGATTCTCCTGACAGAGACATCACGTACACTATGCATGCATTCAAAAGTCAGCTTATGATTCATTCAGAAATCAACTTAAAATGTGTTCAAATACCAACAGAAAAGCGTTTCAAAATCATATGACTAATTGATAGGCAAATGTGCATTGGATGCTAGGTGCTTTGTGAAACAAGTTTTTTTCCCCTCAAGAATATGAATTAGGCGCCCCCTTCTCCCGGAAGTATCTAGCTGCTTGCTGCGACTGCTTGCACAGCCAACAGCCACATTCCTGTTGACAGAAGCGGGAGAATCTACTACTCAAACGTGACTCTACTGCGCATGCGCATGAGCCCGCGCGTTAACTGCTAAAACAAATCGAATGTAACCAGTTGCGACTTCACGCTCATTGGAGACAATTTGTTGTTATGAAGCACTGCATAGTCTTCCTAAAGCCTTTGCCACATTTTCAATTGGCAGACGCTTGCATGATCACTTGTGTCGTCGTTGTATATGGCGCATTTCCTTTGCAATTTATTTTCGTTTCTTTCTCTCGTTTATGTTTTATTGTTGAAGTATTATTCTGCAGTAGCGGGATACAGTAATATCCCTTGTTAGTGTGTCGGTTCTTACTAGTCAAAATTACAAAAATTTAACTGAAAACTAAAACAATGAAAAATTCCCGGAATTCTAAAAATATCCCGAGTTTTTCCCGGTTTTCTCCCGGATGAAAAAAATCCCGGGTTTTTCCCGGATCTCCCTGTTGTCCCGGGTCGTAGACACCATGTAATAAGTTACCAGTGGTACTGATGGCATAAGTATCTGGGTAAGTTTCCCCCATTGGAACTGATGGAACAGCAGTGCTGTACAGTTAAAAAGAAAGAATCTATCATTAGTGGGAAAGGGTTCAGAATTTTACTTGGCCATTGGAATTTCTCGAGGCTAAGGACCTTCTGATGAACTTGATTCTGAGGTGTGGTTTTGTAACTAAATCACAATGCATGTTGGATTATGTGGGAAAAAGTTTTCTTCTTGAGCTCCTCCCCAAAGTTAAATATAATTTGTGTGAAACAGTTTAGATCAGCACGTTAATGCAGTTGTTGAATTTGAGAAACAATTTCAGTTATATCACCGAGGCACAAGAAATTTTTAATTTGTTAAAACAGTTTCCTGATACAATGACCGAGCAGTTGTGGGTTACTAATAACAAAGAGCATAATATTCAGCTGTTGGATCCAATCCCAGTGCAGCAATCATCCTACTGACCACCCCCACCCAAGATGTGAGAGCTAAAATGGATCATTACTCAGTTGCTGGAGGGTAGTGCAACTGGGTCCTCCATTTTGCCATATGCAGCACTCCGTGTCCTAGTTCCTAAGAGGAGAGGTGATGGTTATTGATCCACAGAAGAGGTTTGGCATTAAATCATAAGGTTGTTCTAGAATCAGTACCCTTACTCAGACCTCCATAATTGTGTTTAATGATTTGCTGGAACTCGTTACTTTACTGTAACAGACTTGAATCGGGCATACTATCAGATGCCTTTATCAGAAAGATCTAAAACTATTATGACTTTCTACACCAACTGGAGCTTGTACGAGTTTAATAGAGTTCCATATTTGGTTTACCCACAGCTGCCAACATTGTGTCCCAATTTTTGGATTCAATTTTTGGAGAATAAAAGTTTCAATTTGTGTATTATTATTCAAATGATCTTTATGTGAACAGTGAAACATTTTTCAGACATCTCAGCCATCTGAGACAAGTATTGGAGTTTTTGAGAGGTGCTGGTCTGACTGTGAAGCCAATGTGAAGCCTCTAAAGACAATCTAGTGCATTCTGAAATATTTTTCCTGGGACACCTGGTTTTGGCTTGGTGTGTGAGGACTGAACAGGAAAGAACTAAGACTATTGGAGATTACAAACTGCTCAGGATAAAATGGGTGTCATGCATTTCGTAGAAATGATAAATTTTTTTAGAAACTTCATTCCAAATTTTGGTCAGTTGGCAGCACCTCTAAATCAACCCTGGAGGAAAGGCAGGTCTTTAACTGCATGGAGACACAGTTGGTGGGGGTTTGATGCCCCAAAAGAGAATGCTCCAGTTTTAGGGATTTCTGATTTTGACAAGGAGTTTTCCCTCCAGACTGATGCTTCTACTATTGGACTAGCAGTGTTACTGTTACAAGAACAGGAGAGAGGGTATCGGCCCACTGTTTATTCCTCTAGGTGTTTGACAGAGATGGAGATGAAGTACTTGGTATATGAACTCAAGGCCCTTGCAGATTTTCTCTATTTCTACCTTCCGCATAATCATTAAGTCAGAGGTGGAAAACCAGGCTTGAGCTGAGTTCTTGCAAGGCCCAGAAAACTGGCCACATAGCCCACTGGGCTGTGCACATCTCCACACTACAATTTTCAGTCAAATGCTTTAGAGGATCAGGCAACACAGTGGTGGATGTACTGAGGCCTAGGTTCAGGAAACTTACTAGGATTCTCCCTCTGAGGATTTGCCTCATAAACAGGAAGAGGACAAGCACTGGAGAGAAATCGGGAGACAGATACGGGAAGGAAAGTCGCCAAGTGGCTGTCACTTAAGTAAAGGGGGTCTTAATGTTATCTACACCAGTAATGACAGAAAATCTAAGATTTGTCTCCCCAAGCAGTTGCTGCCAGCTGTTTTTCATTATTTTCACTGTACTTATGGGAAGGGCACCTGAGGATGTTTAAACCTATTGAGAAAATCAAAGAATGTCTAACAAGGCCAATTTTGTATTCATATATTAGGAAGTGTGGATTGTAAGATTGCTAAGTCAAACCCAAACAACTGGTGCGGTTTATTCATTTCCAGCCAAGAGTGTAGTCCTACGGATAAATTATTCTTAGATTATTTAGAACCATTGCTCCATACTTGAAGGGGAATAGGTACGTCTTTGGGGTCATCGACTCCTTTAGTCATATCGTCTGGCTGTTCAGCATTGTGAAGAGATTCTCTCCTGCTGTGGCTGCCCAGAGTACAGGTGAGAGATAATGCTCTGACTTTTATGTCTACAGAGTGTCACACGTTTCAGAAATGACTTCCCTCTAAACTCACCTATGTTATAGAATACTAATGATTTCCTTCCCAAGAAAGTGGACCCCCAAGTTCATCAAAAGGAACTGGGCTAGGGCCTTGAAGAATATTTGACCTGCACATCAAAGGGAGGCTGGGAGATATAGTCAGGGAAGGTGGCCTGCCTTGCTGAAAGTAGGAGACATAGTATTTGTGAAAAATTTTCTGATGCAGAGTAAGGCCATTGATAAGATAAAAAAAGAAAAAATGTTACCATGTTTTGTTGGCCCCTATAAAATTGTGGATGTACTCAGCCTATTTACCTTTTGTGTACAGAGAATGGCCACGATGAGGTGTAATGTGTCATTTGTAGACTGAGATGTTCCATACCCTTAATCTCCATTGGCCAATGAAAGATGTTAATAGGTTAAGGTAGGTAATAAGTAGAAGCACCTCACTTTCAGTAGGATTTTGATGGTTTGTACAGAATGGAGTTGTAATGATCCTAAGCTGTTAGTGATGATGGCTGCGGGCTGGTGCTTTTAGCTACTGATTGGAGTCATTTTGCTCTGTGGGGCCACAAGGGAAGGGCATGGAGCACATGACCTCCATGACATCAAAGAAACCATTGCTAAAAAGACAACTGATGTTTAGATTTTACTGTAAAAAAAAATTGTTAAGAGTCTCTTGTGAGATGCACTCATGCAAACATCTAGCTGGAATCTTATGCCTATGTAGTCCATCAATTAGATTAGGATTGTATGTTCTAGAAAATACAATAAGTTGAATTTCTCTGGGTGCTTTATTCCACTAGGAAGAAGGAAAATTCTCTTTCAATATCACTGATACTGTAGATCAAGGTCCACAGGGGTGAAGCTGGTTCCACGGTTCAAGGGTGCTGCGTAGCAGGGCCTTTGCAGCATTGATATTGCACGGCTACCAGCAGAAAATTTAAGAGAATTGAAAAATCCAGAAAAATATGAGAGCTGCAGATTGAGTATTAGACTGCTTCAACAGCCCAGTCCTATCACCCTCAGTAGGTAAATAAGCCATTAAACATTCCATTTGGCCACCTTAATAGAGAACATGAAGATAAGGTGCAAAGAACAAGACAAAAAGGTTTTGGAGAAAAATTCCTTTAAAACATTTGAGAATATACTTCATTGTCAAGGACAACAAGAGTCAGCAATGGAACGTCTAGCAGTGCACATATTATACAGTTGCACTTATATTATTAAAATATGTTTTTGTCTTGGAGAGAAAGAGAAGTAGTTTTTGGACAATTTGAGGATATGAACTGGGGTCCTGATTAAAGGCGTCAACTGTTACATTATTGTGTATGTTCATGAAAGTGTAGACATGAGTCGTGCACATACTGTTGGAGTTGTAATACTGAAATTTACTTTCAGTTCAGAGAAAAATATTACCAATGTTATAGCAACTGACAAATCTCACAAGAGATTTCAACATGGCACATTGTTTACAGTGTCATGCAGTTATGTCCACCAGCTACATAACAGCAGTTCCACCAGCAACCCACTACACAGCTGAATGATGTGACATGTCTGCAGCATGCTCGCAGCTCGACCGTGGTTCTTCGCAGCACACAGTTACAATATCTGGTGAGCTGTATAAGTCGCAAATGTTTGTTGCGGACATTGTTAAGGAGGGGCACAGTTGAACTGTGTTTAAAATAATAAAATTTGTGACAACTGCTAAGAAGTGGCAAACTCAGATATATAATTTTCGTAATAGTCTATGCAAATCACCACCCAGAAAATGGCACCTGAGACACAGGGAAGAGATATGTAGATATGACAGCTTTATTTGTTAAATTTTGAAAGGAAATTGCAAAGGATTTGATGAACATTTTAAAGATACTCATAAAAACATGAACACAGTAAACAAGGAAATCTCAGATACTAAAGAAATGGTAAATATACTCAAACAAGGTAGGGAATTTGATTAAATTTTGAGTCCTCATGCCACCTTATCAGCTTTGGAGGGATGATTGCAAGACTTTGTAGAACAAAATGTACAGGAAAGAATTGATTTCTCTAGCTTGACACTTCTACTGAAAACTCTAATTATAAATCAACAAAAGTTTCAGAGAATATGGGAGGAGTTAGAAAAAAAAACCACCAGGAACTACATTAAAGGAGTACTGTATGTCCAAATAATACGGTTAATCCAAAAGAATGGTTAGAACTTCAAATAGGGGTCGAGTACAATCTGTCAAAACAGTTTCCCAAGTTTAAATCAGATGGAGACGTACATCCTACATATTTCTTACAAGTATTTTCTAGGGTTTACACAATAGCTGGGAAGACCACAGAAAAACAGATTTTGAACTCAGTTACTTAGTCGGTGACACCGCAAAATGGGGAGCAGTCCATTCCAAGAATTTTAAATTGTGGGAAGACTTTAAAGAACAATTTAAAAGAAAATATTGTCTACAACTGAACAGGAGGAGTTGATGCTACAACTGTGAGGCCCCAAGTATTATATAATTCATGGGGAGGCTGCAAGAAATACACGGAATGGCATTTAACACAATCATAACCCCTTTAGAAGAAAATTCCTTGACAAACTTGTTAGTTAGGAGACTTCCATGCTATGTATGGAAGGACATTTTGTATAGAAGATGGAAGGATGTTAAGGAGCTATTGACCTTCATAGAGGAACTGGATTCATTAAAAAAAAGAGAAGAGTTATATTAGTGAAACTAGTGACAATATACATATACGAACATAAATATAAGATGTAAGGAGATTTGTTTATGCATCTATCCTGAAATAACCATAACAGAAACAACAGACATAATCAACTTGCGCAACAACTGAATATGCAAGTTTTCATACCAAACCCTACAAATGATGATGTTGATATTATGTGATACAAACTGACAATACCGATATAACAGAGGAAAGCAAGGAACATCCTGGAGGGAGGGCCAAATTCCAGGACGTGACATTTCAGCAGTAGGCCCAAAGAAAGAAAAACATATCACATTTAGTCAGATCTTATCAATGAGTGACTGGTTGGTAGAAGAAAAACAATCTTTGGAACAGGAACAAGCAAAACCCACTTAACTACACACAGTGGTAAGTACACCAATAGATATTTACACATATTCAGGAAGTGAAATCTCATTAGTATCACAAAAACTGTTAACATCTATTAGGAATCAATGTTACTGTCACATTTTACCAGTGATGGCTGTGCATGTTATTGGAATAACTGGCATTAAAGGAAGAAAAATTCAGAGAAGTATCTCTATTAACCTTAAGTATAAGTAATTTTAAGTTTGTATAAACAGTGCTGGTAATACTGAATGTAAATTTACAGTTATTATGGGAACTGACTGGGTAATAAAATTCTCAGAAAGTTAGATTTTGATGTCAAAATTTTATATTGGTAACATGGAAAATATCTCTATGAGACACCATCCAAAGTGAATTGTCCAACATGGAATACACAGGTTTGTATTTAGTAGTGAATACTCACATAATAAGTAACGAAGTAAATGAAGGGGAATGGATAGTGAGAGACGATTTACTACGTCGGGGGTGGGCAGTTATTTTGGCTTGGGGGCTGCTTTGTGGAAGTGGAGGTTAGCAGAGGGTCACACTTTTTTAAAAGACTGAATCTGCAAGTTACTATTGTATTTCAGAAATGGTGTAAATTATATCATAAAAGTCAATAAATGTAAATGAAATAAAATGATGACAGTGATACTCAGTTTATTTATAGATATTATCTACAGCTGCAAGTACACTTAATTTTAGAATCAGTTTCATGAGACAAATGCAACCCGTCATCCTTTTCTACACCTTTTTTGAAATCAGGACAGATTCCTTGTTGAGGTGCACATCACACCCTGTGAGATAATGTCCATCAAGTAGCCTCTGTATTTACTCATGTTAATTCTGAAGCAAGAAAATCTTTGGTCACAAATGTATGTGAAGCCAAATATAGAGAACATACTTCCACAAAACTTCTTCATGGATGGAAATTTTTCAGGAGATGAAGATTTGAAAAAGTCAATAAGTGCCCATTATGCATTTCTTTCATGGTGTGATCTGATTGCACATCAATAAGTTAAGTTCAAGCTGTAGCTCCTCAGGTGCTCTGTCACCAACAGTGATGTGATAGGAGAACAGATTGAGTTTAGGTTCAATTTTCTTCATTCCTGAAATCATCTTCTGCCCTACTATTCCAAACCTGGCAGATGCTCCCGATCACACCACAAACACTTTCAGGCACCTTCTGTTTTCCTAATTAAGGGAAATGACAAAAATTGCTTTCACTTGCCTGCATTGCCAATAGACATAGTTGAGCTTTGAAAGATCTTACATGCACCCACTTTTCATGCATAAACAACTCCTTTCCCTGCAATGTCACAATCAGTCCATTCAATTTTTCAGATATATCAGGCTGCAGACATCTTCACTCTTCACAAAACCATGTTCAGAAATAAGGGGATTACCTTCCGCAAAGCTCAGACACTTTCTAACACTTTCCCAAGGCTCAACCAACTAAAGTGGTCATGAACTGCTTGAATAATGAGGACTGAAATCAACAACTATATTGTAATTCAAACATCATTTATTCAAAACATGGTACCAGTTTCGAAGCCAAAATGCTTTATCTTTAGGCCCCTGTGCATGAAAACATACCTCACATGATAGTAAAGTATAATGAGACTACTGACACCACAAAAGATCACAGTTTGTGATTAAAACAGGATAAATCACATAAAATTATGTAATCAAAATACACACACACACACACACACACACACACACACACACACACACACACACACAAGAGAGAGAGAGAGAGAGAGAGAGAGAGAGAGAGAGAGAGCTACCATATTTTAGGTGTAGGTCAACATCAAGAAAGGTGGCTTGTTGGCTTGAGGACCAGGTGAAATGAATAGGGAAGAAGGTGTTGACATTCTGGGTGAATGTGGATAGGGTGTCCTTATCCTGAGTGGTGGAGGAGGATTCCTGTAGATGCCCCCTTGCTGTACAACAGATTTGTTTGTATGTGGTGCCTTCAAAAGTGAAGTAATTATAGGTGGGGATACAGTTAGTCATGGTAATCAGGTAGGAGGTTGTAGGTTTGGGCACTGGGTAAGGTAGTGTTCAGCAGCAGCAAGGACATTGCCATTGGGATGTTAGTGAAGAGGGATGTGGCATTAATAGTGACAAGCAGGGTGCCATATAGTAAAGAAACACGAACTGTGGAGAGTCGGTGAAGGAAATGGTTCTGTCCTTTATATACAGGAGGAGGGTAGGTTTTGGGTAATAGTCTGTAGGTGTTGATCCATGAGAGCAGAGATTCTATCAGTGGGGGCACAATAAAGAGCCACAGTGGGGCACCCTGGGTGGTTGGGTTTATGGAATATGAGAAGCATGTAGAATGTAGGAGTACAGGAAGTAGTAAGGGTAAGGAGAGAGATTCAGGGAAATGTGGGCTTAGGGATTTCAAGAGAGGTGGAGACACTATTGGGTTCTGGAATAGGAGCACTGTGGCAGGATTTGTAGATGGACAATTCCGATAGCCGGCAGAGTCCTCCTGTGGTTCCAGACCACAGTGGTAGAGGCTTTGTCGGCAGGTAAGATTATGAAGTCAGGATCAGCTTTTGGGTGGTGGATTCTGGTTCTCTGTGCAGATGGAATGTTAGCTTCCATTTTGAGGGATTTGGGGAAGGTTGGTGAGGCAAGGTTTGAGGTTAAGAAAATCGAGAATGTTAAGAGGGGGTGATTGGGGGCAATGTGGGTGGATCATGGTCGGATGGAGGAGTGAATTGAGTCAGGCAGTGTTCAACATTGAATCCAACATTACATGTCTGTAAGAACCACAATCCACCACCTAAAACCTGATCCCAACCTTATAATCCTTTGTGCTGACAAAGGCTCCACCAATCTTGTTTTGAACTGTAGCAATTACCTGGTGGAAGGACTCTGCCTGCCAGCTGTCAGATACATCCATCAGCAAACTCTAACCCAGTGATCCTATTCCAGAAACCCAACAGGATGTTCAGTCTCTCCACAAATTGTTAGGCCTACCTGACAACCTCTCCCCTAAGTTTATTTCTTTCCTTGCTGTTACCACTCCCCACACTCCTACCTTCTACACGCTTCCCAACTTCCATAAACCCAAACTCCCAGGATGCCCAACTGTGGCTGGTTACTGTGCTGCCACAGAGATTCTCAGCTCTCACTGACCAATGCCTCCAGTCTATTACCTGTAACCAACCCTCTTTTGACACCAACCGTTTCCTCCACAGTTCCTGTTCCTTTACCACACAGCACACTGCTTGTCACTATTGATGCCGTTACCCTCTACACGCACATCGCTAAACACCCATAATATTGCCACTATTAAACATTACATTTCCCAATGCCTGACTCACTCCAAACCTATAACCTCCTTCCTGGTCACCATTACCAACTATATCCTCAGCCATGATTAATTCAACTTTGAAGGCATCACCTGCAAACAAATCCATGATACAGCAATGGGCATCACACCATCCTATGCCAACCTATTCATGGGCCATCTAGATGAATCTTTCCTAACTACCCAGATTCCCAAACCTCTCAACTGGTTCAGATTCAATGACGACATCTTTGTGATTCAGACAGAGGACGATGACACTATCTAAATGCCTCCAGCATCTCAACACCTCCTTCCCTGTTCACTTCACCTGATCCTCCTCAACCCAACAAGACTATTTCCTCAACGTTGACATTCTCTTCAAAGATGGCTGTATCAGTACCTCCATCTATATCAAAGCTACCAGTCAGCAGCAATACCTCCTCTTTGACAGCCCATTACATACAAAGAAATCCCTTCCATAGAGCCTAGCTACCTTGACCTTCACATATTGTAATTACTCTCCCAACCTTGTACAAAAGCAGATCATCAATGCCTTGTCACTCGAGTTCCCTACCACATTCCATATTCCCAGTGTCTGGCCTCTCCCTTCATGACTCACTACCACCCAGGACAGGACATCCTCGGTCAGGGTTTTGACTATCTCTCGTAAAGCTCTGAAATGAGGAATACACCACCACCACCTATCCAGTCAGGTCACAAGAATCAGCTAACGTATCACAGGCTGGGCTACATACTAAACTGCAATGACTCTGCTACTCCCTAAGTGGGCATGACAACCAACACACTTTCAGGATTGCAGCCTGTCATCGTAAACTTCAGTCCACAAATTTCAACTGGAGACATGCCAGTCATCTTCAGGTGAGCCACCAAAGATTGACAAAGACATTTTCCACTCCACTTTATACAGCATACTGATAGTATTGTTGCGCATGCATCAGAGTCATGGTGACACTGCCAGGTAGCAGCACCCTCACTGCCGGAACTACAAGGATCAGCTGTCTTCAGCATTACCACTCCACAGTCATTGGAGTATTCCCTCATCTTCATCTGGAGTAAATCTCAGTGATGAGGGGATTCCACGCATTATCCAGAAGGTAGCCACAGTCATGGTTTTTATTAGATTTCTGCACTGTGAATTTCAGTAGATTCTTTTATAATGGAGTCCCCAAAAGATATTGCTGTGGCCCAAATTAATATTTTGTCATACTCCACTGAATGTCCATTGGAGATGGAATGTTCTGCAACTGCAGCCTTGCTGACTTGCAGAAGGCGAGTACAACATTTATGTTCTGTGCAATGTTCTTCCCTTGTATGTGTTGTTTGTCCTATATAAGCCATACCACACTGGCAAGGTATATTGAAGAGTCAAAGAAACAAGTACACCGGCCTAATATCATATACAGCCCCTGCAAGAACAAAGAAGTGCCGCAACACGATGTGGCATGGACTTTTACTAATGTCTGAAGTAGTGCTAGAGGGAATTGACAGCATGAATCCTGCAGAGTTGTCCGTAAATCCATAATAGTACGAGGGGGGTTGAGATCTCTTCTGAACAGCACATTGCAAGGCATCCCAGATATGTTCCATAATGTTCATGTCTGTAGAGTTTGGTGGCCAGCAGCAGTGATTGAACTCTTAAGTGTGTTTCTGGAGCCAGTCTGTAGAAATTCTGGATGTGTGGGGGGGTCGCATTGTCCTGTTGGAATTGCCCAAGTCCATCGGAATGCACAAAGGACATGAATGAATGTAAGTGATTACACAGGATGCTTAAGTACATGTCACCTGTCAGAGTCATATCTAGATGTATCAGGGGTCCCATATCACGCCACCTGCACACACCCTACACGATTGCAGAGTCTCTGGCAGCTTGAACAGTCCCCTGCTGCCATGCAGGGTACACGGATTCATGAGGCTGTCTCCATACCCGTACATGTCCATCCGCTCAGTACAATTTGAAACAAGACTCGTCTGACCAGGCAACATGTTTTCAGTCCTCAACATTCCATTTTCGATTTTGACAGGCCGAGGCGATGTGGAAAGCTTTGTGTCGCGTAGTTATCAAGGGTATGTAAATGGACCTTCAGCTCTGAAAGTCCATATTGATGATGTTTCATTGAATGGTTCACATGCTGATACTTGTTGATGGCCCAGCATTGAAATCTACAGCAATTTGCAGAAGGGTTGCACTTCTGTCACATTGAACGATTCTCCTCAGTCATCATTGGTCCCGTTATTGCAGGATCATTCTCCAGCCACAGCAATGTCTGAGATTTGATGTTTTACAGGATTCCTGATACTCGTGATACACTTGTGAAATGGTCGTACAGGAAAATTTCCACTCCATCACTACTTCAGAGGTGCAGAGTCCCTTTGCCCATGCGCCAACTGTAACACGACATTCAAACTCACTCACATCTTGATAACCTGCCATTGCAGCAGCAGAAACCTATCTAACAACTGTGCCAGACACGTACTGTCTTACATTTGCACTGCCGACCACAGCGCCGTATTTTGCCTGTTTACATATCTCTGTATTTGAATATGCATGCCTATACCAATTTCTTTGGAACTTTAATGAATTTTGTAAATTCCTGCCTTCCAAACTAACAAAGTATCCTTCACAGAACCCATTATATCGGAAATTTTAGATGGTGGGCAGAAAATCACCTGATAGTTACTAAGGATTCTTGCTATTTTGAAGGAAACATTTCCAATGAAGGGAAGAAAAACTACAGACTTTGCTGGCACATTCTCCTCTTTTTCCACTTCCCAGTTCTCGGTTGTAGCTGAAAATGCCCTGATAATTTGCCAGGTCAAGTATCCATTATGTTTGAACCTCGTCCTTAAATGTGCAAGCACTTTATGTAAACTAACTGACTGCATCAGTGTTAAGCACACTTACACTTTTGGATGGGTGGTGGCAACTTTAAGAGTGCAAGTAGAAAATGTTGTGAGTGGGCTTACAGTAAACAGAATGTCCCAGAGAGCCCTCACTCTTCTGTCTAACCGAAACATCCAGAAATGGGAAACAATGATCTTTCTCTTAATTCCACAGGAAATCTAATATTCTCACGAAAGAAGTTAAGACGATATAAAAACTCAGTTAACTCGTCTTCTCCGTGTGGCCACGCTACGAAAGTATCGTCCACGTACCTCCAAATAACAGCCCGTTTAAGAATCGCCGATTCGGGTGTTCTTTCCTCAATATCCTCCGTAAAAAAATTAGCCACCAGGGAGGTGACAAGGGGCTGCCCGTGGGAATGGTGTCAGTCTGTCCAAAATATTCTCGGTTAAACGTAAAATAGGTTGAGGAAAGAGCATGCCAAAACAAAGCAGTGAAGTACAGGTGAAACTGTTAACCAACTAGTGCCAAGGAGTCAGCAAGAGGCACCTCAGTAAAAAGAGATACTACATCAAAGCTCACTAGAAGATCCAAACTACTGAGATGGAGAGCCCCCAGTCTGTTACTCACTACGGGCCATAAACTAAGACCGACGTGCACTTTAGGAAGACCGTACAGTCTGGGTGGTCCACCTGCCACGTCGCCTTTAACTGCCTGATGATCTCTGGAGGTAATTAGGAAGAATTCAGGAGTGTACACATTTTGTAAAGGCCTCGTCACAACTTCCACGAAAGCTGAGTTGCCACTGTTTTTACGGTAAACCGAATTTGAGTGTTCGTGAAATGGCTGCTGGTGCAGTACACTGCTAAGACAATTTCTTTCTGCCACTATTACACAGCTGTGCCCCAGCATCAGGTAACAGAATAGGAGACCGAAGGTTCTACAACGTCCAACAAATTAGCAACGAGTCACACGAACGAGTTAAAAAGGTTTACTTATCGTTGTGACTTGTCGAATAATGAAGTGCACCATACTGCGTACAATTTAAAAAAAAATAAATAAAAATAAAAAAAACACTCAATGCATAAGTGCACGTAATCTAAGGTAAACTTCAAAATTTTGTAGTACGTAGCAAATGCAATTTATAACAACTGTCTGCTCACTTCTAAGAGTTCACTAAATGACATTCCCCGTGTAAGTCAGTCCTGGACGATGTTCTACAACCGAGTGGGAGAGAGCTGCTCTCCTATCTTCCGAGTAAGTTTCTGTCCGTTGTCATCCGATCACTGGCGGACCGTATTTGGCCACCGACTGGCAGAGGCGAACTCGTCCTCGGCGCCGCCCGTGACGCTGGCGGAACTCGGGCGAGTGGCGAGTCTCTGTGGCACTGGGACCGGTTCACATCTTTGTGCCCGTGCTGCTTTTGCCCTGGCCGTGTGTCGTTTGGACGGCACAGCAACACACCTCCCGTTGCACACGTGCCGTAGGGTCGTGATCGGTCTTCCTGTACGTAGTATCACTAAGCGGGCAATACGTCTTCTCCAAATATGAGCTACGATGTAACGGAACAGTCGAGTTACCTTTATCGACCTTTGGCACCACTGTGCCTGGATCCGCTCTGAGAGTTTGCAGTCCAGCCCTTTCTTCAGAAGTTATATTATTGCCTTAAGGATGAGCTTTCAACAGAGCACAGCAAGATTCCCTTCTTATTTCTTCGGCAGCATCCACAGGAAGACGTCTTACAGCTTCTTCGACACCACCCACGAAACTTAGCAGAGGTAGCACACTCGGTGTAGGTGCAAAATAAACTGCGACAGCAGATACCACTCGGATAATGTGTGGAATCCCGATATCTCCAAGATTTGCTTCAGACAAAAGACAAAGACACCAGAGTACTCCGACGACTCCAGCGAGCGGCAACGCCGTAGACAGCTGATCTCGCAATTCCACCAGAAAGGGCACCGGTGCTGGGTGGTGTGGTCCTCCAGTCACTGTGACCGTGATGCATGTGCGGCAATACTATCAGCATACTATTTGAGGCAGAGCGGAGAACGTCTTTGTCAGTGTTCGATGGCTCAGTCGAATATGACTGGCAGGTGTCCAGCTGAAATATCACGGAGTGAAGTTTGCGGCCACCAGCTGAAATCCCAAAAATTTTAAATTTCACATCAAATGCCTTTATGAGGAGGAAATAGCCTCACATGTAAGACGTTTCGACAAGCTACATGTTAAAAGAGCAAAACTCTTAAGATTTTTAATAAGATGTCGGGACTATGGGCATAATACCAAAATTTGCCAGAGTAACACACTTTATTAAGACTGCCACTGCACAGAAGATAATGGTGAAAGCCAGTCATGCTATTGTTATGAAGAGAATCTGTTGTACGAGATGAATGTTGGATGCCATTTCACAAGAACTGTTGCATCTATGTCTGAAGACTGTAGCACTTCTTTCTCCTGTATCATGGGACTAGATTGATAGAGTGACTTCCGCCAAGTTTGATTGGGTATATAAGGATGCAAGTTCTCAGCAGATGTCAAAATCTGATCATTTGGTACCACAACAAACGTCACAGCAGGGAATAATTGCATGAGGTTCCACTGCCAAATTCACGGAGAAGAATTTGGACAACGTGAGGTAGCCAGTTTTAGGTAAAGAACTCATAGTTGCACCTATACCAAGAGCACTACTTCTGATTAGTTTTGTGAGTGGTATTGAAGAAGCTGTATGCTGCCAGAGAAATAAGAAGGGAAACTTCATGAGCTCTCTTGTAAGCTTCCCCTCAATGCAGTAATATAACCTCTAAAGATAGAGCTGCACTACGAAATCTCTGAGAGGATCCGGACATAGTAGTGCTGAAGGCTGATAAAGGCAGCTCTGTTACATGGTAGTTTGTATTGGGGATGATGTATGACCTACTTAGTGATTCTATGTACACAAAGACTGATCATGACCCTACAGCACATGTGAAATGACATATATGTACACTCCTGGATTCCTCGTTACCTGTAGAGACCATCAAGTGGTTAAGACCACATGGCAGCATACCACCAAGATTATATGGTCTTCCTAAAGTGCAGAGAGAGAGAGAGAGAGAGAGAGAGAGAGAGAGAGGGGGGGGGGGGGGGAGAAACAGGGGTGGGGGAAGACGAAGATCTATTAATTATTCATTTTGGTAATGTTACAGATATCTGTTTGCTATTGTTTTAGTGGCTAACATGATCAGAGAGCTATTACTTACGTGGATTTGGTCATTAAGTACTTTTTTTCCATTGCTTAATAGAATGTTATATGATTTACATCCTGAGTTATCTGCATTTATTAACAACCCAACAGTGGTTATCAACACAATACAAAAAAATGGAAACATGACAGCAAGAACACTGCAATATACACAGAACAAACAAACAAAAAACCAATACACTCACTAACAAAAATAACCAGAAAGAAACTCACAATGAAGAACAACATATCCAACACCACAAATTTCACCCAAAACTAATAAAACTCAAAGATACACAATTAACAGAGAATGAAACACTGCTATTAGAGAAAGGGCTCAAACTCAACATCAGTAGAAAATAGATAACCACTACATAGCAAACCTGATTGTAGAAACAGAAAGCATCCTGACAGAGGAAGAGAAACAGAAATAACACTATAAATATTGGGCTAACACGAGAACAAGTGAAGAAAGAAATAAACAACATAATGATTATGTCAAAGAAATAGCAAACCAGGAAACTCCAAATAAAAAACACCATCAATAAGAAATTAAAAGCAAAACTATAGTCTAACAACATCATAGTCACAAGAGCTGATAAAAGGAATAGCAGAGTACTGACCAATAAAGAATAATACAAAGAAAAAAAAAACTTAAGATTTCATCTCATCTAACAATATCATGAAACTGATAACTGACCCAACAGTACATTTCCAGACATGCATAAAAAACAACCTCAAAGATCTCAAACACATACTCACAGATAAACAAAAACAACACATCACACAGAAGAACCAAAAAGCACCAACATTCAGAAGCCAAACCAAGGGTCACATACCCCTTATTCCGTTGAGGCCTATTGTTAATTTCATGAATGCACTATCATATCATGTGGCAAAGCACATGAACAAACTCATAATGCAACATTATGAAATAAAGCACAGCAGAACAGTGAAAAATACAAATGAACTCTTAACATAAATAAAAGACTTACATATTCCACAAACAGCATCACTCATCTCTTTCAACACAGATAACATGTACACCTCCAAACCCACTGCAGACACAATAAAACTAATTGAAGAAAACTTGCTGACATTCGACAAACTACCTGAAGACAATACTAATGAAATGAGTAGAACCCTCAAAGCAAATCATATCCTAAAATTACTTCCAGTTTGAAAAGGAATTTTACTTACAAGAAGATGGGCTTCCAATAGGATCTCCAATACCAGAACATTGGCAAACACGTTCTTTAACCACATAGGAAACACAATCTTTGATACAGTAATCACAAAGAAATGATACAAAATTGTTTATTGGTACAGATATGTGGATGACAATCTGTATGGAAGATGAACCAGCTGAGAAAATTGATAAACCTCAAACAAACAAACAAATACTTTTCTTGGATATACCAATAGAGAGAAACAACAAGAAGCACACATCTGACATCTTCAGAAAGCCAACAGCCACAGGTACAATTATACATGCTTCATCCAACCACCCACAAAATACAAAATTAGCAGCCCTATGACACATTACACAGACTAAATAATATTCTACTCAAGAATGAAAACTATGAAAGGAATTACAAACAGTACAACTCATAGCCATGAACAATGGTTACAGCACCCATGTAATACAAAATCACAACCAAAAAATCAAAACACAGCAAAAGAAAAATGAAAACAAGTTGAGAACACGAACATTAAAGAAGCCCACAGACACTACAGCACACACAGAAACAGAAAACAGTAACACTTGTGACATGACTAACAGTAAAAATGGTACAGTTTAACATACAAACACAAAGAAACATACATGATATATTAAAGACACAGGGATTACACATTGCCTTCAGAACAAGACACACACACACAAAAACACACACACACACACACACACACACACACACACACACACACACACACACACACACACACACACACCAGTCACATTTACAAAGAACAGAAAAACCCAATAAATACCAAGTAGCAGGTATATACCAGTTAAAGTGCCAAGAATGTGAATTATTATATCTGGGGATGACAGGTAGGAATCTCAAAACTGGGGTATGAAGAACATATAAGAAGCTGGAAGTATGAAAATAGCCACTCTCTTCATTGAACACTTGATAAAATATTGACATGAATGATGATATGAAAGTTATCTGAGTGAATAATCACAACAAAAAAACTCCTGGCATTACAAGAAAACTTTCGCATACAAAGAGCCCTTGCAATGAAACAGAAAGTACTTAATCATACTTATAAGAAATAACACACTGATCATGTTTGCCACTCGCACACACAAAGCAAATAAAAATATCAAACACCACACACAACACAAACAAAAGACTAAAGATAAACACACAGTGACAGCTGGCAACATTACACACTGTAAACTCACATATGTTGACCACAAAATTAAAAGTGCAAGTGAAGTGATGTAACAAATGTGGGTGAAAAAAAAAAACACTGGAAATTGCCAGCTGCAGGATGGGGACTAATGAACACATCTCCAGGACCACACATATAGGCTAACAGCACTGGAAATCTTAAGTAACAATGAATGATAATTTCATATCACAAAATTTGTGCAATAAAAGTTAATTCCAAGCCGAAAAACAAGAGAAAAATGGGACAAAATGTAACATCATAACCTACTGTAACTACTACATAATACAGTTATTATATGTATAAAAAGAAACATGTTACAGGTCACTGAAGATGCTTCACAAATAGAAAGTGAAATGTGTATGGCAATAAAAAGCCTGTCTTTCATTTAGTTGCATAGGCAAACTGTACCTCCATGAATTTAGAAGCAACTAAGGAATGACAGACAACAGAAAAAAAATGACACTGTTTCTCTTAGTTGCCAGTTATGTCTTCAGCTACCTTCTGGTAACCAGTGGAGATACAATCATCCTCTGTTCTCCAGTTGCTTCTGAAGACCTGCATCACTGTCTTGATTCCATGGTATTTGATTCTCTGTTATGCCAACTGTTTCCAAGTCCGAAAAGCAGTGCACTGATTTATCAGACATCTCATTGGAGCTACCCTGAATGAAGTTGACAGTTGCCTGGTTAACTGCAGTACCAGTTCTTTTTCTGTTAAGAATATATCCAAATAATGCACAAAGAAGAACCAATGATGGTGATGCTTTACCTGATTATTTCAAGGGTCACAAATTTTCCAGTGGCAATTAGCTCCAATCAGGAGTTCTTCACAGATCTGCCAGCCACGTACCCTCTCATGTGGTACTACTGCTTGGTGTGAGAATTTGTTGCTGTTTTTGTAAGCTGTAAATGAAATGTGAGTATTGGTGGAGTATCTCATCATATCAAAATGAATCTTTCTACCTGAGAGGGATGAAGCGTAGGATCACTCAAATGATGTTACCTCCAGAGCTGTGGTTTCAGTGGCATTGAGATGATGATTCTGGTGTGAAAGGATCAGCCACCAGAGAAACCTGATGCCCAGGGTACGCCCGATTGCAAGTCTTACCTTGGTCGGAAATCATTGCAATCTTTGTGGAGGCTCCTTTCAAGTAGCCTTTTGAGTCACCTTTATAAACTGTTCGAATGTATGATTCTGAATAGAATCCTACAAGTAATAGACCCTCTTCTCATACCCGAACAAGCAGGATTTCGACGAAACAGAAGCTGCACAGGGCAACTTTTGAGTCTCACTCAGTTTATAGAGGATGGTTTTGAAACCCGTCAAGTAACGGGCGTGATCTTCGTGGATCTCACAGCAGCGTACGATACTGTCCATCATCGGTTACTCCATGCAAAACTATACAATATGATCAACAACGCCCATCTAGTTAGATTACTCAGCACCCTCCTCCAAAACCGCAAGTTTTTTGTTGAATTTCAAGGACAACACAGTCGCTGGAGAGTGCAGAAAAATGGTCTATCTCAGGCTGCGTCTTGGCTCCACTTCTCTTGAACATCTACACCAACGACCAGCCATTGACCCCAGGTGCAAGAAGACTATTATTAGCAGATGACCTAGCCCTTGCTACGCAGAGCTCATGCTTTGAAACAGTGGAAAGAAACCTGACAACAGCACTTAGAACACTGTCAAGCTACTACAATCGGAACCAACTCAGACCAAACCCTTCGAAGACACAAGTGTGTGCCTTTCATTTAAGGAACAGGGAAGCTAATCGTGAGCTACATATTGCATCGTCAGGCACCCAACTCCAGCATCATCACGCACATAAATACTTGGGAGTCATTTTCGATAGAACTCAGACATTCAAAACTCACTGCAATAACACCAAAATGAAAATCTCCGCTCGAAACAACCTAATTCGCAAACTAGCGGGGACACAGTGGGGATCACATTCACAAACTACTCACTGTTCTGCAATGGCACTGTGCTTTTCTACTGCTGAATATGCTTCTCCAGTCTGGTACAGGTCATCTCATGCCAGACAAGTAGACATTGCTCTCAATGAAACCTGCAGGTTGATCACAGGTTGCTTAAGACCTACCCCAACTGATAAGCTCTCCTGCCTGGCTGGAACAGCGCCACCGTGGGTACGCAGAACAGTGGCTGCCAACAAGGAGAGACAAAGTGGAACAGGACAGTGCTCATCCACTGCATGGACATAATCCACCACAGCAACGGCTGGGATCGTGAAAGAGCTTCCTGAGAATATCTGAGAAGCTCACCATTTCACCAGAGAAGGCAAGGCTGGAGTTATGGAAGAAGTCGACGCCTCACCTGCAGACGCCAGAAGCTGAAGAACTACCACCTGGACACAACGAGAGCTGGCTGGTGTGGAAATCTTTAAACAGATTACGGTCAGGAGTTGGACGATCCAGCGACAACCTGAAGAGATGGGGCTTCATAATAGAAGATACATCCTGTGATTGTGGACAAGAACAAACCACAAGCCACATGCTCCAGTGCCTTTTGTGCCCTACATCCTGCACGAAAATTGATCTCCTGCAAGCCACTCCAAGCACCTTGGAGGTTGCAAAGTACTGGGCACATGTAATACAAATACAATTTGTGTGTGTGATCAATTTTGATGTGTATGGCTACTGTAAATTTGTATGTTTCTGATTCGAGAATAAAAAAAAGTGGCATTGAGTAGTACAGTTTGCAAGTATTCAAAGTTGGATGTCGTTTCAGTCTTGGTCACTGTATGTGGTGGTTATTCTAGATAGAACTGTGCTCACCCTTAAATTTCATGCAGAATGCCTTTCCCCACTTTAAATACTGATTCGTGTTGTGCTCACATCCAAAACGTAAAAATCAGTAACTTGTTTTCTTCAGGATGTAAGCTTACAACCGTTTCGCAAACTTGGCTCCATTCCTTGCTTTTTTTCACAGCATACACAAATTGAGCATGAATTTTGTTGTTGTTGTTCTTCTTCTCACCATTCCTTTTAATCTTAAAATGAAAGTAGCTACCATGGGTACATAATTCTCTTCTGAAGTGCATGTGGTGATTGGCTTTCTGAACTTCTGTTTTAGACACACCATAAGGTGATTAATATTCCCTCTCTGGATCTTTTGTCTTCATCATGTGTAAGCCAGTGTCTGTAAATTTCTTCTGGGAATCACACAACAATTTGGGGGACGAGCAGTCTTAACGTAAAAATTCACCTCCTCTCCTAGCACTCAAAGTGTTGGATCCGCTAATGGTACTCAATGCAACTGGCATAGGAGCCTATGGACTACCTAAAGTTGAAGTGTTAAGGTTCTCCACGAACTCAAGGTGACTTTGGATACTCCTGTTCTTGCACCATACTTGAATTTAAAAATCTGTTTTGTTTCCTCGCATGTGTCATCTCAAACAACATACCACTGACAGAATCATTGGGTTCCTCATCCACATAGGAATGAGTGCTTATTCAAAACTAGACACCATCAGATATTCATTAGTGCTCCAAGAATTGAGGCAATGTTTGTTTGTCACCACAGGAAGGATGCAGTTTGAAGTTAGGCAAGTTTATGTTTACATAGATGTGTTGTTGAACTGCTGAGGCTGGCTTGTGTGTGCTGGCAGCATTTTTATTCACTGAATGTGCTCTTCCTAAAAGCTCTTTTGCCTTTCAAGTAGTGCTTTAAATCTGTCCGTATTGTCCTTGCAAGCTTTGGACAGTAACAAAATGTCCCTCATCAAATATAATGTTTTTGAAGTTTTGCTGAATCAATTGTTTCACGCAGTTTCTCATTATTATTTAATCAAGTCTTATTACAGATCCTTAGTTTTGGTAAGAGCCTTAGTTTTAATAATCCCCTTGTAAGACTTTGATACAAATATTGTAGTGTGTGATAAATATAACTTTATTAATAGTGATATGAAAGGACCATGTGGCATTGATGGACAGAAGCCCCCACTTTGGGAACTTGAGCGACCAAGCTGCAAGTCTTTTCAGTTGATGTCACATTGGGCAACATGTGTATTATTGATGATGAAATGACAATGAGGACAACACAGCACCCAGTTCTCAAGCAAAGAAAATCTCCGACCTAGCCGGGAATCAAACCTGGTCTCACTGAATGGCAGTCTGACTCACTGAAAACTCAGACAAGGGGCTGGACTTTGTTAACAGTAAAACATTATTAGTGCAAGTAAAACATAATTGGATGGATAAATTTACTCACCAAGTGGCAGCAGGAGAACACACAAGTCAAAAAAATTTTACTTATGCAAGCTTTCAGAGCCAGGGGCTGCTCATTCCAGCTAAAGGGTTGAAGGGGAAGGAAGAGGGGTGATGGGAAAGGAACTGGAGACATTTAGGAAAAGGTGTAGAGTGCAGAAAAGTCACCCAGAACTTCAGGTCACAGGAGACTTACTGAACGGGATGAGAAGGAAAGACGGACTGTTGGGAACTGCACCCGACGAGATATGAAAGTCTGAGATCTTAAAGGTGGGAGTCAGGATAATATGCAAGTCAGAGATTAATGCTAAAACATTATGCACGATTTTATAAGAATGAAAAGCGAAGTGCATTGTATGTAACAGAGGTGGGAGGGGGACGCGAAAAATAGACTGGTCAGGAAATAAAAAAGGATGTAGGAAAACAAAATGAAGTGAAGAAAGGAGTAGTTACTGTGAAGAAATGTTGTGATGGAAGAAATTAATGTAAACTGAGGCCAGGTGGGTGGTGAGAACCAAGGACGTGTTGTAGTGCTAGTTCCCAGCTGCGGAGTTCCGAGGAAATGGCATCCGGGAGAAGAATCCAGATTGTGCATGTGGTGAAACAGGCACCGAGGTCATGACTATCATGTTGTAGAGCATTCTCTACAGCAGGCTCTTGTTTGTTGCTGGAATACACCCTCCACCTATGCCTGTTCATCCTGACAGACAACTTTGTGTTAGTGATGTCGATGTAAATGGCCGAACAGTGTGTACATAACAGCTGGTAGACAACATATGTAGTTTCACAGGTGGCTCTCCCTTTGATGGTATATGTTTCGCCCGTCACAGGGGTGAAATAGGTATGGTGGTGGTGGTGGTGGTGGTGGTGGTGGTGGTGGTGGTGGTAGCAGCAGTAGGAGTGTGCATAAGGCAAGTCTTGCAATGGGGATAGTTACAGGGGTATGTGTCATAGATGGATGCAGAAGGAGTATAGGGTCTGACAAGGATAATGTGAAGATTGGGGTTGGGGATATGAGGAAAAGCTATTCTGGGTGTGGTGCGCAAAATCTCAGACAGGATGGGTCTCATTTCAGGGCATGATTTTAGGAAGTCATGGCCTTGTCAAAGTAGCTTATTAATACATTCAAGGCCATGATAACACTGAGTCATAAGTGGTGTGATCTGAAGTTGTTTTTTCGAGGGATCAGTAGTACCATGATTGGATGTGACAGCCCGGACAATCTGCTTTTGAACTAGGCTGGTGGGGTAATTACATCCACCAAAGGACGATGTGAGAATGGTGGTGTATTTCTGTAAAGTCTGCATCTGGACAAATACGTTTGCCTTGAATGCCAAGACTGTATGGGAGGGAATGTTTGAAATGGAAAGGATGGCAACTTTCAAAATGTAAGTACTGTTGTTTGTTAGTAGGTTTAATGTGGACAGAATTGTGTAGCTGACCTTTAGTGAGGGAAGAGGTCAACATCAAGGAAAGTGGTGTGGGATTCAGAATATGACCATGTGAAATGTGAGTCCATATGGCAAAGATATCAATGTATCTAAGCAAAATCCGGGACTAAAGGCTTATGGATCCTAGGAAAGCCTCCACTAAGGGATCCACGAAAAGGATGCCATAGGAAAGAGCCATCCGAGTTTCCATGGCTGTACCCATGATCTGTCTGTCTGTCTACCCCTGAAAGGTGAAGTAGTTATTGGTATGTATAGAGGTGATTAAGGTGAGCAGGAAGGATGTCATAGGTGTGGAGTCAGGTGGGTGTTGAGTGAGGTAATATTCAGCAGCTGAGAGACCATACACATATGGGGGCTATTGGTACAGATGGAGATGGCATCAATGGTGACAAGCAAGCAGGGGGGGGGGGGGGGGCACGAATTTCAGTTGATCTATGGAACTGCTGGCATTTTAATGTAGGAGCAAGTTCTTTGTACTATGTGCTGCAGCTGCTGATCAACTGAGGCAGATATGTATTTGGTGGGTGCTTTGAAGCTGAAACTATAGGTGTCCAGGATTACTGAGTTTGTGGATCTTGGGGAGAAGGTACAAGGAGGGGATGCATGGTTTGGGTGGGTAAGAAGTTCTACAGATTGAGGTGTTAGTCCTTGTGTGGGGCCTGAGGTTTCAAGGTGTGATTGCAGGTCAGTTTAAATCACAGGGAGGGAATCTTGATGGCAGATGCTGTATGTAGAGGTGTCAGACAGCTGGCATAGACCTTCACTAACATACTCCTGTCAGTCAAGTACCACAGTGGCAGATCCTTTGTCTTCTGGTAGGGTAATGGAGTTATCAGCTTTATGGGAATGCAGAACCTGGAGTTCTGCAGAGCATAGGTTAGGCTTGTGTTACAGGGACCTGAGGAAGGGCTGTGAAGCAATGGAGGATTCGAGGAATTCTTGGAAGGCTTGTAAGGGATTATTTTGTGGTGGTGGTGGTGGTGGTGGTGGTGGAGGAGGAGGAGGAGGAGGATCAAGTTGGGATTGTGATCAGAACAGTTCAAGACAGGTTTCATTGTTAGGTTTGCTGTTGGAAAGGTTTTGAGACTGGGACTAAGTTGGGAAGTGTAGTTTCTAGTTGACATTACATGTGATGGGATGTAGGTCCTTTACCAAAGCAACATGATTAATAGAGATTTAGGGCTGAAAGTGAGACCCTTGGATAGTACAGATAATTCAGGAGGTGGAGAGTACTTTAGAAAAGAGGTTGAGAACATTGTACTATTGTGACTAGTTCTTGTGATTATGAGTTATTACTGGTGCGGGAGGCAGTGGTGAAGACTGTGGGATGTTAAGGATGCTGGCCAAGCTCTGTTTGTAGGAGAGAGGAGTGGTGGTTGATGGTGTGGCTGTTTATCCTTTTCAGACCCTATGCTCCTTCTGCAGTCATCTCCCCTACACTATGGCTCCTAATACCCCTGTGACCCCCCCCCCCCCCTCTCCACCCCAAGACTTGCACCACCGCCACCAATACCAGCCCTGTAATTGGCAAAATATATACTATCAAAGGGAGAGC